>NW_019091206.1:2327943-3643751 GCF_002217175.1 Folsomia candida
CAATTAAATTAAAAGGAGGAAAAGCGTAAAACTTTGACTCCCACTTAAATGTGAATGCATCCTCACCTAATGCAAATGGATCTGGTTTCCACGAAAAATAACGCTCACACTGTCTAGTTTGATATGTTGCAAATAGATCAACATTTGGGCTCCAAAATTTCATGCAAATTTTTTCAAAATACGACTTTGTTAACGAAAAATCTGAAAAATCAACTTTCATTCTCGAGAGCCTATCGGCATCAACATTATCTTTTGTGTTGATGTATGTAGCATGCAAAATAATGTTTCGCTCCTCACACCAGGTCCAAATCTTTTTGGCAACATTATGCAACTCTTCAGACCTACACCCTCCGAAATTATTAACATATGCCATTGCTGTCGAACTGTCAACACGAAGGTGAATGTTGTCATTTAATGCATTTTTGGCAAATGAATTAATTCCATAAAATACTGCCATCAATTCAAGGACATTAATATGAAGAAGTTGGTCTTCAGGTGAGAAATTACCCCTGGCTTCTTGACCATTGCAAACTGCACCCCATCCAAGTGGAGATGAATCAGAAAAGATCACCCTGGTTGGTTTGAATTGGGATAATGAACGATATTCGGATTTTATATTACCAATCCACCATTGAATATCCATTTTAGCTATAGGCGAGAGAATAATTTGACCACTATATCTACCCCACTAATAACTAAAGCCTTTGACTTCTCGATCTCCAATTGTCTTGTGTACAACATTCCGTACTTCGTCGCAGGTGACGCTGCAACTAAACTGCCTTCCAATTCGGCAACCCTTTGAATTGATGTAACGCTAATTTCAGAAACTGATCTACACTTCGTTATTATTGTGTCGCATTTGTCCTGAGGAAGTACCATTCCCATTGCTTCTGAATCTATAATAAATCCTAGAAATCGGACCTGTTTTAATGGCCTTAATTGTGATTTCTCCTCATTTACAACTAAACCGAGTCGAAGAAACAAATTTAATGCCAGTTTTAAAAACTTTTTACATTCAGATTCTGTCTTCCCGATTATTAAAGTATCGTCTAAATATGAAACTAGAAAAACACCACGAGATCGAAGATAAGAAATTATTGGCTTATTTAACTTTGTATATAGCCAGGGAGCCAGACATAAACCAAATGGAATGCATGTGTATTTATACAGGATTCCTTTCCATCTAAATTTCAGATATTTTTGGAAACTTTCATGAACTGGAATGGCATGATATGCATCCCTCAAATCGATAACTGCCATAAAACAATCTTTGGAAACCAATGTCATTGCTGTTTTTACACTTTCCATTTTAAAATGAGGATTAGAAATGTATGAATTAAATAATTTTAAATTAATGATGGGCCTTCTGCTTCCATCCGGCTTTGGTACTGTAAAGATTTTTGAAACAAACTGATCCTGCTCCTCTGAAGATATTACAATAGCCCCTGTCTCGCTTAACTTCATAATACAATCATCAATTAATTTTGCATCCCTATCTGAAAAATTTTGCATGGGTGGTTCTATTATTTGGGACGGATAAGAAATCAATGGGATTTTAAAACCCCGAATACCATCTAAAACAAATTTGTCATTCGTAATTTCACTCTATTCCTTATAAAACTTACTTAGCCTACCGGCCTCACATACCTTGTCAACATTTAATACTTTTGGAATCGATTGTATTGATTGTTCTGGTTGAAAAAACGGTGTCCCTGAGGTCTTTGTGAAAATCTTGGCTGGTTCTGCCCGCTGCGTCGGAACTGTGATTGTTGCGGGCGACCCCAGTTTAAAGAAGGTCGAGACTGGTTTTGAGATTGATAAGTCGGCCTAGGTTGAGAGTACGGATGATAACATCCACCACGATTCATCGTACTTCGCATTAAAGTGGATGTCGCCTTTGTAGATTTTAGCGATTCAGCCAAATCAGTTCCAAATAGCCATTCGGAACTGGGAAACTAGAATTTAATTTGACTTTGGAATATTTCTTTCAATTTTATCTTCAATTCACTTTAAATTTTAGTCTACCTGCTTTGAGCAAATTCCTCCATATTCTGGATTCAAATGTCGTTTCATTTCAAAACGGCGACGACTTGACATTGCTTGGAACTGATCCCCCAAAATATTAGCCCCGTCCATTGCTTGTTTTACAACCGAGCTAAGAACTTCTTTAGGAATCGACTCCTTGGAATTTACAATTGTATTTGTAATCAGGGCCAGTGACGATAATCCAAGTGTAAGAGATTGTTGGATCTGTTGTTGCTTAATATCCAGGATCTTTGCCTGGGCTGGAAGCAGTCGCCAAATTTCTGAATTCACTTTCCAGGGACAAGAAATTCCTTACAATTCTCGGGTACTTTGATTTTGGCTGATAAAGTCGCTTTAGACTCTTTTGTTAAAGGTCTTGCTGCAGTTTTGGCAAATCCAGAACTGACATTTGGTAACAAATTTGGACCGACATCGGTAGTATTTTCAATATCCTTCAAGAGATCGGTTAACTCGTCATTTAACTCTGGAATGAATAATTATTATTCTCATATCTTGCTCATTGCGAGAGAAATATTAGTAAGGAACAATAAATTTGTAATACGACTCTACCATCTCCGTTTCCAAGTATTTTATTTGCCTCAGCATCAGTATCGTTCTCATCGTCCGATAACCCCAGAGACTCTCTTTGTTGCTCAGAACCCCCAGCCATTTCCTTTTAAATAAAACGAGCATCAATATTAATTGAATTATTAGAGTTGAATTCAAGTGGGCCTATCAAGGTCACCACAGCCATTTTCCTCGTCGAGGATCTCTTGGCTTTATATTTTTATCACAAATTTAATGATAAGATAAAAAATTTTCGTAATTTAAATATTCAAATTAAAACCTGTCACAAGCTCATGCTCCTCCAACCCAGTCCCCAGAAAAAATTTTAAATTACTTTACCTTGATTGTTGAGTTCCAAAGAAAACAAAAACACTTATCACAATTAAAATTTTAACTATTTTCCAAACGATTTTTGGGCAGGATAGTATTGTACGTGTGAATCCCCGTGTGCCTAAATCAACTATGAGGCGCATATTGGTGGTGGTGGTGCATGCATGGCATCAGTTTTTATTCTGCGGCAGCTTTAAAAAGGCATAAATATCGTGTTTCCCCAGTCTCTGGCTCAACAACTACCAACTATTCATTGTGATATCGAAGGTGTAGGAAGATGAAATAAAATTACTCATAATTCTTTATGTGGACAATTTACAAATCAAATACCCATAAAAATATGTAACTATGCACTAGTTGGATTACTGATATTAAAAATAATTAAAATCTATATTTTAACATGAAAATTATTGAAAATTCGACTTACTAACGGCAGTTTTCATTAAATTATTATTGCGATAAAGTTGACTCCGATATGTGTAAACTGTGTACTTTTTGTAAAATAATGTGTCAAAGAAGCAGGTCATTAATTTTTTACTTAAACAATTTTTGTAAATCTATGCCACAACATCTATCAACTAATTAGATTACTAATACTGCAAAATAATTAAGATTGGATTTTTAACGCGTCAATTTAAAAAAACCTTAATTTACTAAAAATAAATGTAATAACTGTGCATTTTATCCATAATTAATAATTAATTACTAATTTTTATTTACATAATTTACAAATCAAAATTTAAAAATTTAATCAGCCACAAATCTACCCAAAAATTTAATTATCACGACGACATAATATAATAATTACGATCGGATTTTCAACGCGACAATTTTTCAATTTCTTTTTCCAAGCGACACTTTTCATTAAATTTTTATGGCAAAGTTCACTCCGATATTTGTAGGTTTGTAATAATATGAATTTTAAAAAGTTACAAACATCTGCGTGAAGTTATATTTTCTGAAGATTTTCTTTGCTCAATAGTAAATGTATTTGCAGCTTGAAAAGAACTATACTGAAATTCGAGTTTCCAATACTTGTAAACTGTGCAAGGCTACAAAATTTCAAATATCCGCGTGAAGTACTTATTAGCTAAATTTTTAGTGGAAAAAATTGTGATTCATTTTTTTAAAATGCGTATGCAGTTTGAAAAGAAATTTTGAAAAAATAAGAAAAAGAATAAAAGAATAAAGAAAAAATGAATTTTTTGTCATATTTTTGCAAATTATTAAGTAAAACTCGCTAATATCATATCTCTAATTGCACAATTGCTATCTAAAACAACCAATACTTTATAAGGGATCCGGAGGTCTTGCAGTCTTTAAAATTCTCAAACTTTGCAAAACCTTGTAAAATGCATGCCACAAGAAATTACGTATGTATGGAATTTGCAAATTTTACGGAAATAATTGGCAAATTTTTGCAATTTGTTAATTCTATACAATAGAAAGATGGTACAACTTGGCAACTTTTTTAAAGAAATAATTTGTGCAATTCGCTATCATCCCCCAAAAGAATGTAAAAAAACGTGTGAATTTTCTACCTAAATATCTACCACAATTACAATTTATACCCAAAACAACCATAAATTTACAAGGGACACCAAAGTCTTACAAATTTTTAAAATTCTTGCAAAACCTTGCAAAACGAGGTGAACATCCCCAAATTTTTTTTTTACAAAAAAACATTTTTCTGTTTTACAAATTAGCCAGCAAATTCGGCTGTAGATTTAATTACTGCAAAATTTCGCCAGACAATTCATAATTATACGTAAATTTTTAGAATTCGTGCAAAACCTTGCAAAACGAGGTAACAATTCATAATCACACTTCAAAAAGGTTTTTGCAAATTGTTTAGCACATTTTCGAGGGACATGGTCTGGTACAGTACAAGGACTTTAACCTAAAATACAATAGTAGAACTACATATTTATAAAGGATACGCAGAATTTTTCGCTTCTTAGAAACCTTGCAAAACAACGCCAAAATTCGTAATCATCTTACAAAAAATATGGTTCCCAAACGTAAAAACCATTTTTGCAAATTTTTGCAATTATTTATTACACACAAGCTGCGTCGTTACAGGACAATCTTCAATTCAATTGGTACCAAAAACATTCACAAATTTAAAGGGAATATCAAATTCTTACAAATTTTAAAAATTCTTGCAACAATTTGTAATTTATGTGAAAAAATGCCAAAACAATGTGATTTTTGTAATACTTTTGCAAATTATTTAGCACAACAACTCTCTGTTCTCATATATATGATTGCACAATTAATATCTACAGTTAATATCTAAGGAACACCGAAGTCTTACAGATTTTCGAAGTTTTTGCAGATTCTTGCAAAACGATGCCACACATAATTCGCTTGCAGATTTTCAAAATTCTTGCAAAACGACGCCACAATTAATAATCCGCGGGAAGTATTTAGCTAAATTTTTAGGATAAGATTTGTGATTTAAAGAAAAATGTATTCGAATATATTTGAACACATTTTTTACAAAAGTGAGGGTTTCGCGGATACTTGTAAACTGTGCAAGTTTTGCAAACTATGCAACTTTTACAAACTGATGTATCCCACTAGCAGGTCATGAGCTTTTATTTACACAATTAAAAAATGACGTAGTCATTTAGTAAAGTACCTGCATAATCATTAAATTACTAATATTAAAACATAATTAAGATAGGATTTTTAACACGGTAATTTTTTGAAAAATACTAAGGACAGTTTTCATTATGGCAAGTAATTTCACTCTGATACGTGTAAACTGTGCAAGTTTTTGCACATTTTTCTAAGTTTTCACCAAAATTTAGGGGCCCTTCAACACAACTCAGGGTGTATACCTGGTGGACAATGAGGTAGACATGAAATTTAAGAAATCTTAACGAAATGTTCCTTGTCGAATCGCATTAATTTTCGCATTAATTTTGGCGCATTAATTTTCGCATGAATATATAGTATCACATGATGATGGCGGTCAGAAACACGGTCGGGAACAACTTTTTTAAGCAAACCATGCCTGATAAATTTGGCAAAAAGGCGTATCTCACCCTCACCGGAGCGATGGATGCGCAGGAAGTGGAGGTGGCTCCAATTGTACTCCTCACGCCACACTTGTAACCTTTCTACTCCTCAATTTATATTTTGTGAAAAGTCAATTAATATGATTTAAAAAATATCAAAAGAATGCGAATTTTATCTCATCTTCCTCTCCGTCTACATCACGGAGAGAAACAGTTGTAGTGGCTGATTCCGGTATCAGGGAGACAGGCACGATCTGCCATCTTTCAAAAATAAAACAAACTTTTTCAACACTTCCACCAACCTCAGCCCGGCGTGGTCCTCCATCGTCACAGTTGATTTTTGGCAATCGGGGAGACACATTCTTTGGTGAAATAAAAATTCTAATTGATCCAGTTTTCAGTTTTTCAACCACACCCAGCCCTACTTTAGTGCAACAGCAGCAGAACTACTCGAAGGTAAGCGCAGTTTTGGTTTGGGGGGTCGGAGGTAGTTTTATTTCTAATTCAAATTAGTTGCGAGTCAAATTGCGAGTCAAAGTTGCGAGTCAAATTAGATTAAACTAGTCAAGAGAATGTAATGAAAATAAAGAAAGAAGCCAACGTTCCCTCGATGAGGATAACGGCAATAACCAATCATTGTAGATTTTTAATATTTTATTAAGGCAACAAAATTATTTTTCTTTTAACACAAAGATGACCGAGCGTGAAGAAAATGCTAGTTTGGAAGAAAGATTGAAAAAGAGCGAAGAAGCTTTAGAAATTTTCAAGGCGCAGCTCAGTGGAAAAACAGGGACCGATAACAGGAAATGGTCACTTGGTCTTTCGGACGATGAAATTGAAGATGAAGCTGAAAAATTGCTCGGCAAAGGAACATCCAGTGATGATGGTAATTTTTAATCATTGCAACATGAAAAATTTTGAATTACGACGAGTCTGGTTACCGTGTAATAAAGTGGCTCGTTTTATAGCAGGCCCTCAAATAATTGAGGTGAATGAATTGCTGGAGGATATAGAAAGAGGAAATGAGCTTGGTCCAGATGTTTCGCAGAATGTTGCTGAAAGTTTCTTGAAAACGATTACTCGCCCTTTGTCTAAAGAATCTAAAACAAAGTTGCGCGATAACCTGAAGACACCGGCAAATTGTAAACAATTTGCTCCATTGAAGGTTAACAATGAAATTTGGCGAATCATTCCGTCGCACGCAAGATTGCAAGATGTGAAACAACAACAGCAACAACAAGCATTAAGTACAGGATTAACTGCTTTAACAATGATTACAAATCAGATTCTCGAAAGAAAAGCTGAAATTCCAAAGGAAGTTGTAAGCCAAATAGTAAAACAATCTATTGATGCAGCCAACATCTTGGGAGATCAGGTCCAACAGTTGAATTTGACCAGGCGGCTTGATATGAGAAAGTATCTTAATCCCGAATATGCTGGTATTTGCACATCCCAGGTAAAGTTTAAAATATAAATCCTGCATTGTTTATTTAATGTATTTTGTATTACCTGTATTGAATACAAAGTTTATAAATCAGGTCACTAGCACAGAATGGCTGTTTGGCAATGATCTGAACGAAAGTTTGAAAAACTCTAAAGCCACTGCTACTCTGCTGAGGAACACATCATCTCGTGGGGGTCGATTTCAACCATACAACAAGAATTATGCTAGTCGACAAAACTTCAGCTCTCCGAATACTTTAAACTTCAATCGCCCGTTCCGTCATCAGAGGGGGAACGGGCACTTTCGCCAGCAAAATTATCGGCCAAGCGGACAATTTCAACAATCGAGATTCAGTCAACCATTCCGCCCGCAAAGAAATTAAAACCAGTGGTTAGTTGTAAAGCTTGTAAATTAGTAAAATGTTATGAGCATTGGGTAAAATTACGTCAGATAGTTTTATTTTAAGTATAATTAAGGGTTATGAGATTCAATTTAAATCAGTTCCTTTCCAAACCGTTGAGCCCATAGTACCAACATTTTCTCCTTCCGATGAAAAACTGATTAACGAGAGTATTGACAAATTATTAAATACTGGGGCTATTATAAAATCAGATAATGAGGAAGGTCAATTTGTTTCCACAATGTTTACAGTTCCTAAACCAGACGGCACTAGACGCCCTATTTTAAATCTAAGAAAGCTTAATTTATTTGTTGAGTCTCCTCACTTTAAGATGAAGACAATTAAGAATGTTAGCGACCTTGTAACAAAAGACTGTTTTATGGCTGTCGTAGACTTGAAGGATGCTTATCATGCAGTCCTAATGGGTGAAATTAGTCAAAAATATTTGAAATTCAGATGGAATGGGCAGCTTTACACTTACACTTGACTTCCATTTGGGTTCTCACTGGCACCATATTTGTTTACAAAATTAACCAAGCCTATTGTTGCAAAATTAAGGTCACAAGGTGTAATAGTTTTGGCATACCTAGATGATATTTTAATTTTTGGAAATAAATACGACGAGTGTATGGCGAACATGGAAAAAATAATTTCGCTCTTGCAGAAGCTAGGTTTCACAGTTAATAGAGAAAAATCTCAATTGCTGCCATCCAAAATAGTTAGGTATTTAGGATTTATGATAAATTCTGGCAATATGTTGTTGTCATTACCTGAGGAAAAGAAAGTAAGTTTAAGTGAGAAATGTGCAGCAGTAATTAAATCTAAGCAAATTACAATTAGGAAGCTTGCAGAATTGATTGGTTCATTAATCGCAGCCGTACCTGCTACTAGATATGGGCTTTTACATACAAGACAATTAGAAATCGAGAAAATTGCAGCATTGGCTAATAATAATAATAATTATTCAGGAAAAATTTGTAATTCCAACATAGCAAAAAATGATTTGACTTGGTGGATCCAGGTTTTGCCAAATAGTTTCAGATCAATTCAAAACATAGTAAAACATGACCGTGAGATGTTTACCGATGCCTCTCTCCTTGGGTGGGGCGCATTTTGTGAAGGTGTAGAGACTAAAGGAACATGGTCCGCTAATTTTTTATCCTATCATATAAATTTATTGGAATTGTATGCAGTTTATTTTGGTTTGAAGGCACTAATTAAGGACAGAAATATTCATATTCTCTTACGAGTGGATAACACCACAACATTGGCATACATAAATAGGTCGGGTGGCTGCAAACCAGATTTGCATGAAATCGCCAAAAAGATTTGGCAATATGCAGAGCAAAACAATATCACTCTCACGGCTAGTTACATAAACACTAAACAAAATGTGATTGCAGATAGATTATCTCGTGAAAAAGCTAGCTCATCCGATTTCATGCTTTCAAGAAATTATTTTCAAAAAATTTGTAAAACATTTGGGCAACCTACCATGGATCTATTTGCATCCCATTCAACGACACAGTGTGAAAAATTTTATTCGTACAGACCCGACCCATATTCTCAGGGTGTTGATTCTTTTTTGTTTACTTGGTTTGATGGTGAATACGCTTTTCCTCCATTTAATATGGTAGCAAAAACAATTCAAAAAATTAACCAGGATAAATGTGAAATAATAGTGGTAGCACCATTCTGGAAAACACAACATTGGTTCCCATTGTATAAAATGCTTGCAATATCAGAGATAATAATTATGGGTCCTAATAGACATTTATTATTCGATCCGTACAGACAATGTTACCGAACGATAAACAAGAGATTCAGCTTGATGGCCGCAGTCTTATCGGGAAAAAATGGACAGATTTAGGATTATCAAACACCTCACTCGAATTGTTACAAGCATCAAAATCCGCAGCAACGTGGGCACAGTATAAATCTTCATTAGATAGCTGGATCCAGTTTTGTAAAATTAAGCATTGGTGTCCAGAAGAAAAAGATCTTTGTCATTATGTAGAATTTTTAAGTAGTTTATATGAAAGAGGATTAAGTTATAGCACTATAAATACTGCTCGGTCAGCCTTCTCTGCAGTATTTGGTAAAATTTGTGGCGTACCCATTGGCGAAAACAAGATAATTGTAGATTTGATGAAGGGAATTAGTAGGCTAAGACCAGTTAAACCGAGGTATAGTATCACATGGAATCCAGATAAGGTTTTAATTTACTTACAGTCTATTCAAACTAATTCGTGTAACCTGAAGGAATTGACATTTAAAACAGTGGCGATTCTGGCGTTGGCCACAGGTCAAAGGGTGCAGACATTAGCTAGTATAAGATTAAGTAATATTCATATAAGTGAATCTGCTCAAATTGTTATTAATGATAGAATGAAAACAACCACTGTAACTAGAAGTAATCCCGTAATTTATTTACCACCCTTCCAAAATTTTGAGATTTGCCCTGTTAAAGTTTTAATCAGATATATTAATTGTACAAAAGATGTTAGAAATAATAATGACGAGCTGTTTTTGTCATTCGCTAAGCCACATAAAGCTGTGGGGTCAGAAACTATTAGTCGTTGGTTAGTAAATGTCCTAGATTTAGCTGGAATATCCTCTGAAAATTATAAAGCACATAGTTTTAGGCATGCATCAACCTCCAAGGCTGCAAAGGTTGGTGTACATATAGATAGCATTCTTAAAAGAGTCGGATGGTCAAAAAATTCGTCAGTTTTTGCCAGGTTTTATAACCGACCAATAATTAATGACGCTGAATTTGCGGAATCTATTTTAAATATTAATTAGTGATTTTGTGTTGAAAGTTAATACTTGTATACTTGAATAAATTTGTTCGTTTGATATATTAATAATTTCCCGATTGCTATACTCGTCGACTTATTTTTGAACAACTACAACTGTTTCTCTCCGTGATGTAGACGGAGAGGAAGATGAGATAAAATTGTGGATTTTGCGAGCCCGAAGGGCGAAGCAAAATCCTAATTTTGTGATATCTTCCGAACCCGGAAGACATCACGGCCCTCCGACCCACCCCCTTCGTAGACTAAGTCGACGAGCGCTTTGAATACTGTGACGATGGAGGACCACGCCGGGCTGAGGTTGGTGGAAGTGTTGAAAAAGTTTGTTTTATTTTTGAAAGATGGCAGATCGTGCCTGTCTCCCTGATACCGGAATCAGCCACTACAACTGTTTCTCTCCGTGATGTCTTCCGGGTTCGGAAGATATCACAAAATTAGGATTTTGCTTCGCCCTTCGGGCTCGCAAAATCCACCATTTGGTCTTATTTTTGCAATTCATTTAGCACAACGCACTGGCTTCCTATGGTATGGTATCCATAGTACTACTTAATACCTAAAAGAACACAAATTTATAAGGGACACCAAAGTCTTGCCAAACTATGTAAAACGACGCTGAAATTCATACTCATCGCCAAAAATTGCACATTAGTTGGCACATTTCGAGCGATGGTACAGGGATTTTGGCCTACAATACAGAACCACAAATTTATGAGGGGCACCAAAGTCGAATTCCTCAGTTTTTAGAACCTTGCAAAACGACGTCACAATTGATAATCATCTCCCAAAAAAATATTATTAGAAAAGTAACAAAAAAACGTAATTTTTGTCATATTTTTTCAATTTCTTTAACACGATCAACCTGCGACTTAGATAAGTTTTTGCCAATTTTAGCACATTATTTACTCGTTTGACGAAATGATTTGCACCCAAATACCTATGTAACAATTAGATTAGTAATATTACAAAATAATTAAGATCGGGTATTTAACGTGACTATTTTTAGAAATTAAATTTATAAGCAACAGTTTTCATTCCGATATTTGATTATAATTTCACTCCGATATTTACTTGTAAACTGTGCAAATTTTGTAAACCATGCAAGTTTAATAAACTATGCTTATGGAAATATGTCTATGAAACATAAACTATGTTTCATAAACTTGTTATGACGTCTTTCACTCCGATACGTGTAAACTGTGCAAGATTTAAAAAAACATGTATCAAACAAGGGTCCAGAGCATTTATTTACACAATATTTTAATTGGATGGCTAATAAAAAATAATTAAGATCGGATTTTTAACGAGATAATTATTTCAAAAATTATTTACTAGGGACAGTTTTCATTATAGTGAATAATTTCACTCCGATACGTGTAAACTGGGCAAGTTTTTTGTAAAATGATGCATGTATGAAATAGGCATATCGTAAACTTTTGTTTACAAAATTTTTATGACGGGAACCAAAAAATCTATAAATTAATTATATTTATCAACCGTTACGCGCTTAACGGTTGTTTCCTCCTATCTTACAATACTTTTTTACTTTTTCATTCTTTTCCTCCTTTTTTCCCCCATTTACCCACAAACCACCATGTGAAGCAATCCTCTTCGTCGTCCTGAAGAAGACCCTTTGAGGTCGAAACGTTGACAAAAAAGGGCTAATCCGGACCCCTCCAAATACTACAAGTGAGCCCTTATCCTTTCACTTTTCCAATTATATTTATCAATACGAGAGAAAACTTATGGTCGGATTTTTAGCATAACAATTATTTTAAATTACGCAACTAGCAACAGTAAGTTTAGTTAAATTGTTGTGACTAGTGATCTCAACGGTTCTCGGTTCTCATAGAACCGAACCGGAACCGATGGCTCGGTTCGGTTCCGGTTTATACGGAGAACCGAACCGAACCGAAACTTTTATTACCGGTTCGGTTCCGGTTCCAAGTCTTTGAGAACCGAACCGAACCGGCCGGTTCGGGTTGAACCGAACTACATACATAAATACATTAGCGAAGTTGATCATATTTCCGAAAAAGTTTTACGAATTTCCCGAAATACACCTAGTTTCCAAAATGAAATTTTGACGTGGCCGTACCTCCAAAGTTCCCAAAATGAAATTTTGACATGGCCACACCCCCCAAGTTACCCAAAACGAAATTTTGACCTGGTTACAGTTACATCCACAATGTTTGCAAAACCAAATTTGGACTTGATGACACCTCCAAAGTTTCCAAAATGAAATTTTCACCCCCAAAGTTTCCTAAACGAAATTTTTACCCCCAAAAGTTTCCGAAATGAAATTTTGACGTGACTGCACCCCAAAGTTTCAAAAATGAAATTTTGACTTGGTTACACCCCCAATGTTTCCAAAATGAAATTTTTACTTGGTCACACCCCAAATGTTTCAAAAATGGAATTTTGACTTGGTTACACCCCCAATGTTTCCAAAATGAAATTTTTACTTGGTCACACCCCAAAGTTTCCAAAATGGAATTTTGACTTGGTTGCACCCCAAACTTGGAATTGTTTTCTAACTTCAATAATACATACATAAGTGGTTTTGCTGTTGACATGTGTTAGAATTTGCTTGTTTAAATACAGATAAGTTATTGGCTTGTATGTGAAATTTCATCAGAAACACGTGAATTAGCATTGTTTGTTGTTTATTGCATATTAATAACACTACCGGTTTGACCCGAACCGCCGGTTCGGTCACGGTTTGGTCCGGTTCCGGTTCGGTTCCAGCTAAAAAAAGTTCGGTTCTGTTTCGGTTCTTCAATTCTGGTTCTCGGTTCCAAACCGGTTCTTCCAAGAACCGAACCGAACCGCACCGTTGAGACCACTAGTTGTGACAAACTTCATTCCTCAAACTGTAGAATTTTTATAAAATTATGTAAACCGTGCAAGTTTTTTTTCGGATTTTTATGGTGACAATTTTTAAAACTACTCTTTAATAGCGACAGTTTCGATTGATTTATTATGACAAACTTCATTTCGTAAACTTTGTAATTAGTATAAAATTATATATCAAATAAGCAGGTCAAGATCGTGTCCTAATTTTTATTTGTTATTTAAATAACTCGTATTGACCAAACTATCTACTTGATAAATATAATGTCAATACGACCAATTAATTAATATCAGGTTTTTAAGGTGACAGTTTTTTCAATTGCGTAACAAACGGCGGTTTTACTATGGCGAAGATGTAATGTAATTTTGTTCGGGTTGTTGTAAACTGTGCAAATTTTGTAAAATTATGTATTTAAAAAGCAGACAGGTCAAGAACTTATTATAGACATACCTGTTCAAAAATTTAGTTTTCATTCAAAAGTCAGTCATCCTGATTTCTGACTGAAGATTTTCATTCATATTCAGTCATTTTCACTCAAATTCACTTCACTTCATCGGACTTCATTTCGTCATGTATTTATTAAGCATAGGGTGAAAAATGAAATGAGTGAAAAATCCTTTCGTTCACAATCATTCATCTGAAATGACTGACTCCTTCAGTCATTTTCATTGAAATGACGGGAAATTCATTTTCATTAACTATCACAATTAGTTAAATGAATAAAGTGAACATGTATAGATTGGATTTTTAGCGTGACAATATTTTGAAATTGCGTAGCTGGCGAGTTTTGATTAAATCATTTGACAAATTTCATTCCGTAAACTGTGCAATTTTTGCAAAATTGCGCATCAAATAAGGAGATCAGTAGCGTTGCATAATTCTTTATTTGGACAATTTGCAAATCAAATGTATCCATCAAGCACATACAGAGAATGTCCTGATTTTTGTTCTATAAACTACAAATTACGTAAAAAAAACATCTATTTAATGGACCGGAATACTACAAAAAAACTTAGACTGGGGTTTTAACGTGACACTTTTTAAAATTAATGTACTACCGACTCTTTTCATTAAACTATTACTACGGCGAACTTCACTCGGCTACATGTAAACTATGCATTTTTTTAAAATTATGTATCAAACGAACAGTCCAAAAGTTTTATTTACACAATTTACAAATAACATGTGCACAAAATAATTTATCCACTAATTATATAGAATCTATATAATTAGTGGATAAATCTATATTATAGATTATTAATATTACGAAATAATTAAGATAGGGTTTTTAACAGGAGAAGTTGTTAACAATTAATTTGTTGGAGATTTTTAAATTTAATGAAATTGTTATTATGGCACTTCGATACGTGTAAATTGTGCAATTTTTGTAAAATTATGTATAAAATAAGCCAGCCTGATTTTTTATTTGCACAATTTTGCAATTTAAATATTATCGAAAATGGCCCGATAAATTGATCTATAAAACAAAATCAAATACCATCACGACAAAAAAAATACTAACGGATTTTTAACGCCGCATTTAAAAAATACTTTTTCTAGGCGACAGTTTTCATTAAATTTTTATGACAAACTTCATTCCGTAAACTGCGCAATTTTTGAAAAAATATGTGTGAAATAAGTAGGTCACGTGGTATTATTTCCATAATTTCCAATTGAAATATCCTACCTAGACACTCGTTTAATTAAACTACTTAATAGTACAGCGAACTTCACTCGGATATTTGTAAACTGTGCAATTTTTTTAGAATTATGTGTCCAATAAGCAGGCCGGATTTTTATTTGTACAATTTTGCTAATTAAATATTCACAAAAACTGCACAATAATTTGATCTATGCAAAACTTTGAATACCAATATTTAACAGGACGCAATAATTTATTTCTAATTTTTCGATTGTTAGAAAACCTTGCAAAACGACGCCACAATCATCCCCCAAAAAAATATTTTTGGGAAAAGTGAAAAAAAACGTACGTTTTGCCATATTTTTTTGTAATTATTTAACACGAATAACCAGGAACTCGGAATAGCTATTTATAATGTATATGTAATACCTAAAACGACACAAATTTATAAGGGACACCAAACTTACAGAATTCAAAATTCTGGCAAAACCCTACAAAACCATACCTGTTCAATTTCATTCATTTGAGTGATTATGATAGAAAACGAACAAAATGAAAATGAAATGTAAATGAAAATGAATTTCCTATGATTTAAATGAATATGAGTGAAAGATTCCGTCATTTCAGATGAATGACTGTGAATGAAAGGATTTCTTATTCATTTCATTTTTCACCCTATGCTTAATTCTTGGGGCGCAGTAAGAAATGAAGTCGGATGAAGTGAAGTGAAATGAAATAAATTTATAAGAAATTGACTGAATGTGAATAAAAATCTTCTGTCAGAAATCGTGATGAGTAACTTTTGAATGAAAACTAAATTTTTGAACAGTTATGTACAAAACTAAGCCAAAATTCATTAGCATCCCCTAAAATTTTTTTGATAACAAATATTTTTTGCAAATTAGCTGGCACACTTTGAAGAACATATTTACGATCTAAAAATGAAAAATTATACCCAAAATAACCACAAATTTTTAAGGAACACTAAAGTCTTGTAAATATTCAAAATTCTTGCAAAACCATGGCACAATTCATAATCATTTTCTAAAAAAGAATATTATTAAATCTTATGAAAATCGATTTGAAATTTGTACGGGAACTTAAAGTCTTGAGATTTGCAAAACTTGCAGAACTCGATCATTCATGCTCACCCCCTAAAAAAAATTTGCAAATTTTCAGCACGTTTCAAGCGATGGTACAGGGACTTTTTTTTTTAAAAAAAAAGGTCGTCTTTATTCCCAATTTTAGCCATTACAATTGAATTACAAGTGAACCAAACCTCATATAAGTGAGAAATAGATGGTCACAGGTTCCTAACTATGGTGCCCGTAGTGCAATGGACACCGCACAGGCCTGTACAACAAGTCAGAGAGGAAAACCACAATGGAAAAAACTCTCTGCCAGTACTGGGAATTGAACCCAGAACCTCCATTCGGCTTGAATTTGGTCACTCGGCCACCACTGCCTGCCTGCAATACAATCCACTCTAATAAAGCGTTAGTGTTAAGTCGCTGACTGAGTCCCTGTGGCTCTCAATGCAAGTTGCCCCGTAGAGGAGACAAAGAGGGAAGCGGAGCAACCACTGCATGCATGAATTTTCATACTGCATGAGTCTCACTTCGCCTGCACGTGACTTTCACGTACGTACACTTGCCATCAAACTCAAATTAAATGTTTTAATATATAAACACAGTGTGCAAGCAAATTGAGTGTGCACATCACATCATTCACATCACTCATCAATAGTGGTTATCATGATAAGTGATCTTGATAAACACTATTAATTAATTATTTTAGTGTGAGAAACTCCACCCACAGCGAGTGGCATATCAATTCGAATGTATTTTTGACGCTGAATCCAACGCCGTTAATGGTTTTGACCTGCGAGGCCCCCGTGACCTTCCCGTGACCGTGGTGTTCAAATATGGCTTATTCGTGATGTCGCATATCAATTCGAATGTATTTTTAAAACTCCGAATCTGAATCCGTCAATAGCTTGGCGTTAATTGTAGAAGTTAACGGGGTTTATGGAACTTAACGGGAGCGTGAAGCGTGGGAATTTAAATAGTTAGCTATGCAGTTACTCCCACGCGACGCGAATTTAAGTAATTACCTATTCAACTACTCCCACAGGGGGAAATAAAATTGTACTGTGACCAGGTTAATTAAAATGCAATATGACTTGGGCAAACCCTCACTCTGATGCATGTATGTGGTATGACAAAGTCTCCACTGGGAATTATTTAGATAGATAAATAGATAGTTTATTTCAGATTGATTTGGCGTCAGCCTTTACAATCACAAGATAATTATTTGAAAAATATAATAATTATGATGATGTGTCTTGGTCTGATTTTTTAGGGTGTAGTTATACTCTAGTACATAGATACTAAAATTAAACTAACCTATATTAAATCTAAGTTAGCCTAGTTTAAACCATAAATTTAAATATCAATATTCTAAACAATTTATGACAACAGAACATGAGATGGTGCTTTCAATTAACAATTTTGAGCATCAGCGACAGATTTAAGGAATAGATAAATGTTTTTCATAGTTGTTTCATTAGGTTGAGACAGGTATACTATTATATCTTCTATTTTAGTATAATTTACAATATTCATAAATTTATATCTATTTTCATCATATTTGGAACATTTGAAGAGGACATGGATGAGATCTTCAGCGTCTCCAGATAGGCAATTTATGCATACTGGATCGACCAAATTGTCATAAAAATGGCATAATGCGGCTAATTTCACTGTTGTTCTAGAGCATGTAAATTGTGCCATATTAGCTCTGCATTGAACTGTTGCTCTTACTAAAGACCATGAAGTATTAATATTTAAGAAAACTTGGGGGTTTATGTTTGTATATATAAGTTTGTAAATTGGCATAGATTTACTGTTTTGCATTTTATGAATATCATTTTCAATCGACAGATTATATATTTTACGGATACATGTATTTATTTGTAACATTTTTTGTGAGCATGCATCTAAATTATACAGTTCAGGTATTTCATCTAAAATATGTTTACATTGCCAAGTGTCTAACTTGTGCACAAGTATTTTATACCAATTTGACTTGATACCAGAACCTGATTTTTGTGAGTAGTGTTTCGAAGATTCAAAACACTGGCGTAGTAAGGAATTTTTAGGAAATTGAATGATCTTTTTGAAGAAATTTAAAGTATGTTTAATCACTGCTACTTCAATTGAGGTTGTATTGCTCTCCAACCTGAGGAACCACGATGGAGTTTTCTGTGGCAGATAGAAGATTTTCCGTAGGAATTTATTTTGAAAAATATTAAGTTTATCGGTCAGCTCGAGTCCCCAAATTGGTGAGCAATACAGAAGAACTGATTTTACCAAAGAGTCAAAAAGTTTCGTTCTACTTTGAAGTGTCTTCAGCTTACTTTTAAAGAAAATTGAATGAAGTTGGGTTTCTGCACCTTGCGCCTTCTTAATAAAATCCATGCCAGTTTCTTTAAAATTTATATTTTCGTAAAAATATACACCAAGGTATTTATATTTATTTACGGATTCAATTTCCACATTTCCCCACAAAAATTTTGGTTTCGTGTACTTTTTCCTACTATTTCGGAATGTCACTACCTTTGTTTTAGAAATGTTAATTACTAAGTCATTGGACATGAAATAATTATTCATTAAATCAATTTTTAATTGTAGGTCAAATACATTAGTAGCTAAGATGATGAGATCATCAGCATATGCGAGACAATGTATATCTATTGTTCCAACTCTAATGGATGGTATTCCTGAGTCAATTAATTTTTGAAAAATGTCATCAATAAAAATTGTAAACAATTTTGCTGAAAGACTTTCACCTTGAAGGACTGACTTCTGAATGGGGAAATATCTACTCTCCCCATTTTGAGTTCTTATCTTTGCTTTCGCTTGAGAATATATTGTTTGAATTACTTTAATAAATTTAGTACTGAGACCTAATTGTTCTAATTTTGGCCATAACTTTTTCCATACGATTGAATCGAATGCAGAGCTTAGGTCAACGTAACATGCATGTATTTTGCTGTGCTTTATTGATATTGTACTCTCGATAATCGTTCTCAGTGCGAAGACATGCTCTTGACATCCACGCCCCTTTCTATATCCACCTTGAAAATCAGAAATTTTATCATTTCGATCGCACCACTCATTTAGCCGTACGGTCATCATTCCAGTAAGTAATTTGAGGGAGGTGTTTACTAGAGATATGGGTCTATAGTTTTCTGGGTTTAAGGGGTCGCCTTTTTTATAGATTGGGACAATTTGGATTTCTGACCAGTCACACGGAATCGAGTTCTTCTCCCAAAGTTCATTTATGCATTCAAGGAGAATAGTTCCCGTGACCGTGGTGTTCAAATATGGCTTATTCGTGATGTCGCATATCAATTCGAATGTATTTTTGACGCTGAATCCGAATCCGTCAATAGCTTGGCGTTAATTGTAGAAGTTAACGGGGTTTATGGAACTTAACGGGAGCGTGAAGCGTGGGAATTTAAATAGTTAGCTATGCAGTTACTCCCACGCGACGCGAATTTAAGCAATTAGCTATTCAACTACTCCCACAGGGGGAAATAAAATTGTACTGTGACCAGGTTAATTAAAATGCAGTATGACTTGGGCAAACCCTCACTCTGATGCATGTATGTGGTATGACAAAGTCTTCACTGCGAATTATTTAAAGTATAGTATGACGGATTTTTCGCTTTGGGCACACCCCCCACTCTAGAACCCGGCCTTGGCCGGGCTATACGCTAGTTACATAATAAAATACAACCACAAGTTTATGAGGGACATCAAATTCGAATTTCTCGGTGGTTAGAAAACCTTGCAAAAAGACGGCACAATCATCTAAAAAAATATTTTTGGAAAAGTAAAAAAACGTAATTTTTGTCATATTATTTAAGACGAACAACCAGCGACTTTGGAGGAGGTATCTATGATTGAATGCTTAAAAAAACACGTTACAAGGGACACCAAACTCTTTCAGATGTAAAAATTCTTGTAAAACCTTGCAAGAAATTTTTGAAAATATATTTTCGACATGTTTTACTTATTTTCAGGGAAGTTTTTGCCACTTTTTGCATATTATTTACTCGGTTAATAACGTGGTGAAGGACCAAATGAGTGCACGAAATTACCTATCTAACAATTAGATTAGTAATATTAGAAAATAATTAAGATCGAATTTTTAAAGAGACACTTTTTTGAAATTTAATTGACAAGCAACAGTTTTCATTAAATTAATATGGCGAATAATTTCATTCCGATATTTACTTGTAAACCGTGCAACTTTTGTAAACTGTTCAACTTTTGGAAAACATGTAGGTCAAGAGCTCTTATTTACACGAATAATAGCTCTATTTATAACGAAACAAACTACGACATAATGGATCTGTGTAATAATTAGGTTACTAATTTTACAAAATAATTAAGATCGGATTTTTAAAGAGACAATTTTTTGAAAAATTATTTACTAATGATAGTTTTCATTAAATTATTGTGGCTAATAATTTCATTCCGATACTGGAAAAGTTTGCAAGTTTATGTAACATGATGTATCAAATAGACAGATCAACAGCTTATAAATTTTTGTGTACACAATTTTGACATCCGGAACCAAAACTTTATCTGTGCAATAATTATGATTACCGATACGACAAAATAATTAAAATCGGATTTTTAGCTTGACGTGGCGTGACAATTTTTTAAACAAATTTACTGGCGACAGTCTTCCTTAAGGTCCCGTTGGATTCGGGTTCTGAATTTAAATTTGTATCTTAACGTATCGTAAATTTTTGTTTGTGAATTTTTGAATTTTGAAAGCACTACACAATTTTGTTAACAATTCGGAATTTTGTTAACAATGCAATATTTTGTTAATGCCGCGTGAACTTGTTATTAATACGACAAACTAATTAAGACCGAATTTACAACCTGACAATTTTTTGAAATTACGACAAACTTAATTCCGCAAACTGTGCAATTTTTGTAAAATTACGCATCAAATAAGGAGGTCAATAGTGTGTCATAGTTTTTTATTCGCACAATTTACAAACCAAAAATTCATAAAAATATCTATGCATTGGTTGGATTACAAATATCGAAAATAATTAAAATTGGATTCTTGATGCGAAAATTTTTGAAAATTCGATTTACTAACGACAGTTATGATTAAATTATTATTGCTGCAAAATTCACTCCGATATTTGTAAACTGAGTAATTTTTGTAAAATAATGTATCAAATAAGCAGGTTGAGATCGCAATATGTAAATTTACGCCAAAACATCTAATTAGATTGGTAATACTGCAAAATAATTAAGATTGCAGTTTTAACCCGGCAAATTTTTTGAAAAACTTATTTACTAAAAACGTATTATTAATCTTGCAAAATGTGCATTTTTTTGCAACATTAATGTCCTAATTTTTTATTCACATAATTTACAAATCAGAAATAGATCGTTTGTCAATCTATCCCATACTTTAATTCTCACGACGACAAAATATTTACGATCGGATTTTCAACGCGACAATTTTCTAATTTCTTTTTACAAGCGACAGTTTTCATTAAATATTTACGGGAAAGTTCACTCCGACAAATGTAGGTTTGTAGAAATGTGAATTTTACAAAGTTACAAACATCCGAGTGAAGTTACATAATTGAGGTAGCTCAATTTTCTGAAGATTTTTCTTGTTCAATAAGAAATGTGTTTGTAGCCTGAAAAGAACTTTACTGCAATTGGTGTTTTCGATACTTGTAAACTGTGCAAGCCTACAAAGTTACAAATATCCGCGTAAAATATTTATCCCAGTTTTCATTGAAATAATCCATGATTTTTTTGTTTATAAGTAAAAATCTTCTCAATTTGAAAACAATTTTACGGAAGGAAAAGTTGCAACTATTTAGCGCAATTTTCGGTAGAAAAAAAGTGTGGGTATTTTTTAAAATGCGTTTGCAGTTTAAAAAGAACTTTTGAAAAAAATAAGAAACATAAAAAAAGAATAAAGAAAAAAATGCAATTTTTGCCGTATTTTTGCAAACCATTAAGCACAACTCGCTCGTTTCATAGCTATAATTGCATAATTGATATCTAACCTAGATTTTCTAAGTTGCAAATCCGCAACTTGCATTTTTTGACACTTACAATTTTTAAAATTCTCTCAAAACTTTGCAAAACCTTGTAAACTGCATGAGACAAGAAATTATGCAGTTATGCATGAAATTAGCAAATTTACGGAAATATGTGGTACATTTTTGTAATTTCTTAATTTCGTAAAACACACAGATGGTACAATTTGGTAATTTTTTCAGAAATAATTTGTGCATATTTCGCATTATTTTTTGTTCAAATTGTCTTGTTTCTTCATCAGAATACTATAATATGTATCTATATTGCACTTCCGTGCCTTGCAGATTTTCAAGGTTTCAAAATTCGCTATCATTCCCTAAAAAAATTTTTTTGGAAAAATGTCAAAAAAACCTTCCCTATTTCTCATATTTTTTCAAATTCTTTAACACAGACAAACAACAAGTACGTTATGGTATCTAATATACTTACTATTTATACCCAAAACAACCATTCGTTTACAAGGGACACCAAAGTCTTACAAATTTTAAAAATTCTTTCAAAACCTTGTAAAACAATTAGTAATCCCCCCAAGAAAAATTTTGCCAATAAATATTTTTTGCAATTTAGTTAGCACACTTCTTATTACGTACTTCCTATCTAAAAATAGAATTTATACCTAGCAGAACCACAAATTGGTATGGGACATTAAAATTTTTGAGATTTTGAAAATTCTTGCAAAACGAGGTGAGCATTAATACTGACAATGGAGGTCTCCCAACGTATGCTCACAGATTTGGACGAAATTAGTGTCAATCGATCACAAATATAATTAGTATGAAATTTCAAATGGAACTATCGCTTGCAATCGCTTACAAATTTCCATAATTCATTTTGTGCGTCGTAGAAATAAAATTACAAAAAATGTCACTGACCATAAATGTATTTGTCCTTCCCCATAAAATAAAATATTTATCCGCGAGAAGATAACTACATGTCCTAATTTTTTATTTATACAAATTACGCGTTACGGTTTTAATTACGGTTTTAACAGATTGTGTGCAAAAAGGCAGCCTTTTTGCTAGTTCTTCATGCCTGTTTGCCTTTTTCAATGCCCTTTTACCTTTTTGTGTGTCTTTTTGATGCCTTTTTGCTCGATTTTTGTCGATTGAACCCGATTTCTTGTCGTTTATAATGTTTTAAAGAAATTACAGAATATATTTAATATTTTAAACATTGTTTTGGAAAGTTCTGGCTTTCATTGATACTTAAAATTAGTTGAACACTTTCTTTAAATATTTTCAGGTTTATTTTTACATCGTCATCAGCTTAATTAATCAAATTTTGGGCTTAAGATCATATTTGGGAAAAGAATAAAAAACGAAATTAATAACTTTCAAGGTTTTGCAATTTCCTATCATCACAAAAAACTATTTTTGGAGAAATATAAAATACAAACATTTTTCTCATATTTTTCCAACCACAGATGACCACAAGGTATAAGTTATCCAACATAATTAAAATTTATACCCAAACAATTTTTATGAAAAAAGTTTTGTGATTTTTTTTGTAAAAATGTATTCGTAATTTGAACACAAGTTTACAAAAGTGATGGTGATTTCGGATACTTGTAAACTGCAAGTTTTGTAAAATGATGTATCACAGAAGCAGGTCAAGAGCTTTTATTTACACAATTTACAAATGACATAAGACTATCTAAAAGTACCTGTATAATAATTAGATTACCAATATTCCAAAATAATTAAAACCGGATTTTTAACGTGGCGTAGCGTGACAATTTTTTAAAAATAAACTTACTAGCCAGTTTTCATTAAGGTCCCATTGAATGCGAGTTTTGAATTTAAATTTCTGTCCCACAAAAAAAAATTTGGAAAAATGTAAAAAAAAATTCGATATTTCTAATATTTTTTCAAATACTTCAACACGGACGACCAGTAAGTACTTACCTAACATAATTTCAACTTATACCCAAAACAACCATAAATTTACAAGGGACACCTTGTGTAATGTGTTACAAATTTTAAAACTTCTTGCAAAATCTTGCAAAAAGAGGTGAATATTCATAATCATCTCCAAAAATGTTTTTGACAAAAAAAAACATTTTTTTATACAAATTAACCAGCATATTTTGCTGCAGATTTAATCATTGGAAAATTCTGCCGCAAACGACGTAACAATTCATATCTATACGTATTTTTCTTTAATTCTTGCAAAACGAGGTGACAATTCATAATCATACCTCAAAAAGATTTTTGCACATTTTTTGGCACATTTTCGAGGGACATGGTATGATACAGTACAGAGACTTTAACCTAAAATACAATTAATACCAATCGTAGAACCACAAATTTATAAAGGACAACAGCAGAATTTTTCACTTCTTAGAAAACCTTGCAAAATGGCGCCACAATTCGTGATCATCTTCCAAAAAATATTTTTGCAAAAATGTAATAAAACGATTTTTGCCAATTTTTGCCAATTTCTTATTACAAACGACGTATTCAGCTAAAGGAGATATCTACAATATTCATTTGATTCCTAACATAACCACAAATTTATAAGGAATACCAAAGTCTTGCAGATTTTTAAAATTCGTTGCAAAAAAACTTTGCAAAACGAGGTCACAATTTGTAACCATCCCCCAAAAATTTCGCTACAAAACATACTTTTTTTTGAAAATTCGTAAACATATTTCACTTGACAAATGTCCCATCTATAAATACAATTAATCCCTAAAAGAACTAAAATTTTACAAAAGGACATCAAAGTTTAGCACATGAGATTTTTATCATATTTTTTGCAAATTATTTTACACAAGTAAATTTCAAAAATATTGTTTATTAGTCCTTCGCATTTTCAGCCTTCTGCAAAAAAAATCTACACGGTTTATACAGGTTTCTAATTTTTCTACAAAAATTTCATGGGCCCTCCAACATAAATCAGGACGTGAATGTGAACCTGGTGGACAATAAGGTACATAAATACATAATTTCTAAAGTCTCAACTTACCTCTTAAGTAATGTTACCTTATGAATCGCATTAATTTTTGCATTAATTTAGTATCACGGGATGACATGAATATAGTAGAGAACAAAATTGCGAATCACTCCTTCAAGAAAATTATGCGATGCCACACAAGTTTGGCACAAAGGCGTGTCTCTGGGGGTGGCCCCCCCATTAGTCACGTAACATTTGTAACCTTCCTAATTCTCAGTTGGTACTCTGATTTAGAATGTCGGTTTATGTAATTTAAAATCCGCCAAAATGTAAAATTTTGTCATACTTTTAGCATACCAACTCCGCTTGTTCTCCTCATATCTATAATTACAAAATTAATATCTCAACGAACTACAAATTTACAATGGGCACCGAATGTTTTCAAAGTTTTTGCAAAACGATCCCACAATTCGCTTGCAGATGTTCAAAATTCTTGCCAAACGACGCCACAATTAATAATCATTCTCAAATATCCTCGTGAACTATTTAGCCCAATTTTTAGGAACAGATTTGTGATTTTTTTAAATGTATTAGTAGTTGTTTGAACACAACTTTACAAAAGTGATTTGCAAACTGTGAAAGTTTTGCAAAATGTGCGAATTTTGCAAACTGTGCGACGTTTGCAAACTGTGCAAGTTATGCAAACTGTGCGACTTTTGCAAACTGATGTATCACAGAGGCAGGTCAAGAGCTTTTAATTACACAATTTACAAATGACATATGACTACATACCTAAAAGTATCTGTATAATAATTAGATTACTAATATTCCAAAAGAATTTAGATTGGATTTTTAACGAGACTTTAATTTTTTGAAAAATAATTTATTAGGGACACTTTTCATAAAATTATTATGGCAAATAATTTCACTCCAATACTTGTAAAGTGTGCAAGTTTTTGTAAAATGATGTATCAAATAGGCAGGTCAAGACCTTTTAAATGCTTGCAGACACAAATTTTATATCGAAACCAAAAATTTGATCTATGCACTAATTATAATTCCCGATAAGCCAAACTAATTAAAATCAGATTTTTGACGTGGCGTAGCGTTACAATTTTTTAAAATAAACTTACTACCCACAGTTTTCATTAAGGTCCCATTGCGTGCGGGTTTTGAATTTGAATTTCTGTTCCACAAAAGATATTTTTGGAAAAATGTAAAAAAAAACATGCGATTTTTCTCATATTTTTTCAAATACTTTACAATTTTACAAGGGACACCAAAGTCTTACAAATTTTAAAAATTCTTGCAAAACCTTGCAAATCAATTAACTATCGAATCGCATTAATTTTCGCATTAATTCTCGCACAAATTTCCAAATTAATAATTAGCACCACTTGATGACGACGGTCGGGAACATTGTCGAGAACAAAATTGCGAACCAGTTTTTCGAACAAATCATGCCTTGCAGCTTTGCAACAAGGCGTATCTCAGCCTCACCGGGGCAAAAAATGCCGGAAGTGTGGGTGGCCCCTGCATTAGTCACGCCATATTTGTAACCTTCCTAATTCTCAGTTTGTACTCCTTAATCTGATTTAGAATGTCGGTTTATGTAGTTAAAAATCCACCAAATTGTAAATTTTAGTCATACTTTTATTTTTTTATTTTTGTCATACTTTTGTCATACTCAGGTTGTGCTTCTGAATATGTATTTAGACAGGCCATTAATTTAATTAATAATGATAAAAACATGTTATTTTTATCATATTTTTGCGAATTATTTAACACAACCAGCCGCTGTTTGGATCATCTATAATTGTAAGATTCATATTTCAATCACCCACAAATTTAAATGGGACACCGAAGTCTTTCATATTCTCAAAATCTTTGCGAAACGATGCCACAATTCGCTTGCAGATTTTCAAAATTCTTGGAAAACCTTGTAAAGCTGATCGGACAAGAAATTGTATAGTTATATATTAAAGTTGCAACACTAATTTCCGCAAAATTTGCAACTTTATTTGCAACAGAAGAGAAATATGCTACAAATTGGGATAATTTTGTAGAAATAGTTTGTGCATATTTCGCATTATTTTCTTTGCAACTTGTTAACCCTACAGGATAGAAAGATGCTACAAATTAGTGCAAGACGACCTCACAATTCATTATCTTCGCCCTAAAAAAATAATTTTTTTTTGCAAATTTTTAGCACATTTTGCGATACATGGTGTGCTCGAGATATCTGCCTAATCTACCATATACTTTATTTTGACCTGCAATATTCACAAATTCATAGGGTCATCAAAGTCTTGCAAATTTTTAAAATTCTTGCAAAACCACGCCACAATTAATAATCATCCCCAAATATCCGTGTGAAGTATTTGGCTCAATTTTTACAAAAAAAATTTGATTTTCTTTGTAAAAATGTACTTGTAATTCGAACACAACTTTACAAAAGTGAGGGTTTCGGATACTTGTAAACTGTGCAAGTTTTGTAAAATGAGGGAGGAATATGAATTTTACAAAGTGACAAACATCCACATGAAGTACTTATTTAGCTCAATTTAAAGAAAGAAATTTGTGATTTTTTTCTGTAGAAATATATTTGTTGTAAATTACATATGTGGGAATATGAAGTTTACAAAGTTATTCGCGTGAAGTATTTAGCTCAATTTAAAGAAAAAATTTGTGATTTTTTGTAGAAATGTGTTTTCAGTAAATCATTTGGGAATACGAGTTCTTGCAAAAGCACGCCAAAACTACGGCACAATAATCATCCACAAAAATAATTTTTGGCAATATTAAAAAAAAACTGCGATTTTATTTCATCTACCTTCACCGTCGATATCACATGAATAGTTGTAGTATTGAGGTAGGTATCGGGGAAACGCGAGACATTTTGCCCTTTAAAGTTGCCTCCAGAAGAAAAACACGCCTCCGATCCACTCCGCCCGGCCAGCACTGTAAATTCTCATAGTTGATTTAGGCATTGGGGGAGACGCATTGACTGTTATAAAGTGAATAAAACTTTGGAAATTTTGACAAGAAGAATTGGAAATTCTAAAGGAGGACTCCGTCAGCTTGGCAGTACTTGGCACCACGGGTAAGAAGCATATTTCTGTAATTTTTTGGGGTTTGTGGTTGGTGCAAATAACTTTAGAAAAGATTATACTGCTATTGTTTTGTTGATTAGTAAAATCAATTTAATCGATTAATTTCTTTTCAATTAACTGTACATAAATTAAAATGCCCAGAGATCCTCGATGAGGAAAATGGCAGTGGTGACCGTGCACGGCCCACAATAGATTGACAAACAATTATAAGTATTTTCTAATTTGAGAATGAATTTTATTTAAGGCAAAATGGCCGAAAATTCAACCAAAGAATTTGGTGAATTATCTCAAACAATACAACGACATAACGCTGCGTTAGAGGAGCTTAAAGATGTCCCTAACCTTTTAAAGAAATTGGCCGAGAAGGTCGGAATTGAACAAGACCAGAAAGAACCTGAGAAAAAATCTACATGGTCACTTGGCTTGTCTGATGAGGAGGATGACCTTGATGCAGATGCAAATAAAATAATTGAAACTGGTAAATTGTTACAAATATTGCAATTTTAATTAAACGTGCGATGCACTAAAATTGTAAATATTGAAAATAGATGGGGATTCAAATGAAGAGTTGGATAGTTTACTGGAGGATTCAGAAAAGAAAGTTGAATTTGGTCCATCACTCTTGCCGAATGTGAGCTTAGGATTTTCAAAAACGGTAGCTAGGCCACTCACAAAGGAATCAGAAATCGGCATTAAAAACAAAGATTCTTGTCCCTGAAAACTGCAAAGAACTGATCGTACCAAAAGTTAATACTGAAATTTGGAAGTTACTGCCACCACAAGCAAAAGTGCTAGATTTAAAGCAGCAGCAAATTCAAGAAGTTTTAAGTGCTGGCTTATCAACCCTGGCATCAATTTCTAACTCCGTTGCAGTACATAAATCTCAAATTCCAAAAGAAGTTGTCAATTCAGTCGTAAAACAAGCTATTGAGGGCGCAAACCTTTTGGGTGACGAATTCCAGTCAATTAATGGACGGCGCAGATATGAAATGAAAAAGTACCTTAACCCAGAATACTCGAGTATTTGCACCACACAATTGGCTACTTCCGAGTGGTTATTTGGAGCAGATTTAGCTGAGAATCTCAAATCCTCCAAAGCAACATCAAGTTTGATGAAAAGCACCATGCCAAGAAACAATCGATTTACTCCTTATTCACGTCCACAATATAATCAACAAGGACATTCATCATCGGCCCCTTCTTTAAACTTTCGTCGCCCGCTGTTCAATCAACCTCGAGCCAGCGGGCAGTATTACCAGCGGTTCCAGCGGTGACCACAAGGACAGTTTCGAATGTTAAATCCGTCACAACACCAGCAGCAGCAACAACAATTCCGAAAGTATTAGATAATCAGGTGTGTGAAGCTGGTAGATTATGTAAGTTTTTGAAAAAGTGGGGACAAATTACCAATGATGAGTTCATTTTACAAAGTATTCAAGGTTTTAGAATGCCTTTTAAATCAATTCCCTGTCAAATTAAAGAACCAATTCCTCATAATTTTTCCAACCCTGATAGTCTATTAATTGAGGAAAGTATGTCTAAAGTATTAAAGACAGGTGCAATAGCAAAATGTAACGAAGAGCAGGGACAATTTGTATCAACTATTTTCACTGTCCCTAAGCCAGATGGTTCAAGGAGACCAATTATTAATTTAAAACACTTGAACGAATTTATTGACAATCCACATTTCAAAATGGAAAAAATTAGGACCGCAAAGCATTTAGTTTCATCTCGTGCGTTTATGTCAGTAATAGATCTCAGGGATGCTTATCATGCGATTCCTGTTCATAAAGATTTTCAAAAGTATTTAAAATTCAGATGGAAGGGAATATTATATAAATATTTATGTATTCCGTTTGGCTTATGCTTGGCACCTTATTTATATACAAAAATTAATAAGCCTATAATTTCTTATCTTCGTGGCAAGGGTGTATTATTAGTTTCATATTTGGACGATACATTGATAATAGGAAAATCTTTTGATGAGTGTCAGAAAAATGTTCAGCTTGCTATAAAACTTTTCCAAAGTTTAGGATTAATTATTAACGAGGAGAAATCACAACTCCAACCATCACAAAAGGTCAAATTTCTTGGGTTCGAAATAGATTCTGAAAAAATGCATCTCATACTTCCAGAGGGCAAAATCCAAAAAGTCGTTGCTAAATGTACAAACATTTTAACGAATAACTCTTCTTCTCTATTAAGTGTGGCTGAATTAATTGGTGTTTTGGTGGCAGCGTCACCGGCCACAAAATATGGCATGTTATACACTCGTCAATTAGAAATTGAAAAATCTCAGGCACTGGTAAGAACTGGTGGAAAATACTCTGGTGAAATGACTCTTAGTTTGGAAGCAAGAAGTGATATAAAATGGTGGCTAGAAAATATTAGTTCTGAGTTTAGCAGCATAAATGTTTTTAAACAAGATTTTGAAATTTTCTCAGACGCATCACTACTTGGTTGGGGCGCTGTGTTAGATAAGTTGGAAGCCAGAGGAAATTGGACACCAACTGAGCAATCTCTTCATATAAATGTTCTTGAATTATTGGCCGTTTTTAATGGTTTGAGATCATTTGTGCAAAGTAATGGTAAAAATATTCTCCTGCGTGTAGATAGTTCGAATGCACTGGCTTATATTAATAATTTTGGAGGATGTCGGTCGATTGAATTGCATAATGTGGCTAAAAGTATTTGGAAATGGTGTGAACAGCGTGATATTATTATTTATGCAGCATACATAAATACTAAAGAAAATGTTGAGGCTGATATTTTATCCCGAACTAAAGTAGATTATTCTGATTTTATGTTGACAAAAGGATATTTTGATAATATTTGTAACAAATTTGGCACACCAACAATAGATTTATTTGCTACTTATCAAACAAAGCAGTGTGAAAAGTTTTTCTCGTGGAAGCCGGACCCATTATCGGCTGGTGTCGATGCTTTTAGTTTTTCTTGGGAGGACAATTTTTATGCATTTCCCCCTTTCAATTTAATTAGTAAAACTATAAACAAGATAATATCTGATAAAGTTCAAGGTACTTTAGTAGTTCCTAATTGGTCCACCCAACCTTGGTACCCACTATTTCAAAAAATTGCTATATCAGAAATTTTATTATTGGGACCAAATAAAAAATTATTATTTAATCCCTATTTCAGGGATTATCATCAAATCAACCAAAGTCTACAGCTAATGGTAGCAGTTTTGTCCGGGAGTCACTCAACAGATTAAATTTATCTGCAGCAACAACTGCAGTTTTAAAAGCATCAAAATCTGAAGGAACATGGCAGCAGTATGAAGTCACTTATCTAAAATGGAATGCATTCTGTGAAGAGAAAAATTGGTCAACTTGGGAATCAAATATTGAACATGTTCTTAGTTATTTAACTCATGTGTATGAAAAGGGTTTAAGTTACTCTACCATTAATTTAAGTAGATCAGCATTGTCATATTTATTGGGCCAGGTAGAAGGTGTTCCAATAGGAGAGCATAGATTAATTGTCAATTTTATGAAAGGTGTTGGCAGACTTAGGCCGGTTGCTCCTCGTTATTCTATAACTTGGAATCCAGATATTGTTTTAACATTTTTGAAAACTGTCGATGCAAAAATATGTACTCTTAAACAATTAACTTATAAGTTAGTTTCATTGTTAGCACTGGCAACTGGTCAGAGGGTGCAAACATTAACATCAATTAAAATAATTAATATAGTTTGGGGAAATCCTATACAAATCAAGCTGTCTGATGTTTTAAAAACCACCACAATTTCAAAATCAAATCCTGTTTTAATTTTACCCTTCTATGATGATGTTAATCTCTGTCCAGCTAGAGTTTTAATGGAATATGTAGAGCGTACAAAATCTTTAAGAAAATCTGACGTGTTATTTATTGGAATTACAAAACCACATAAAGCAGTATGTTCTCAGACTTTAAGTCGATGGTTAATTAATGTACTAAAATTATCAGGTATAGATATTCAAAAGGTTCACGCACACAGTTTTAGACATTCTTCAACGTCTAAAGCGTCTCAATTGGGAGTGAATGTTGATACTATTCTTAAGCGTGTGGGTTGGTGTGCAGGTTCAAAAACATTTGCAAAATATTATAATCGTAAGTTTGAAAATGTTACAGAATTTGCTGAACAAGTTTTGTTAGTTAATGAGAAATAGAATATTATTTGATAATCTTTTGTTGTGTATGAAACATGATAAATATTTAGTTATGATTAAAAGATGTATGTTATACAAATGCAATTGTGCGTTGTCTATTATCCTTTACCTCATCGACGCACTTTAAAATCTACAACTATTCATGTGATATCGACGGTGAAGGTAGATGAAATAAAATTGGAGATTTTGCGAGCCCTGCGAAGCAGGGTGAAGCAAAATCGGAATTTTGTGAATCTTCCGGAACCGGAAGATATCACGCCCTCCAACCCACCCCCTCTTTTTTAAGCGTCTCTTCGGGCTTTAAACTATGAGAATTTACAGTGCTGGCCGGGCGGAGCGGATCGGAGGCGTGTTTTTCTTCTGGAGGCAACTTTAAAGGGCAAAATGTCTCGCGTTTCCCCGATACCTACCTCAATACTACAACTATTCATGTGATATCTTCCGGTTCCGGAAGATTCACAAAATTCCGATTTTGCTTCACCCTGATTCGCAGGGCTCGCAAAATCTCCAATTTTTTTATATTTTCAAATTATTTAACACGAATAACACGAATAGCTGAACAACTATTTACCTACGATGAAATTTATACCCAAAACAACCACTAATTTATAAGGAATACCAAACTCTTACAAACATTCAAAAATTCTTGCAAAACCTTTCAAAATGACGGCGCAATTCATAACCATCCATAAACATAAAGCTACTTCCAATGTTTGAAAACAATTTTATGAAAAGTAAAGGATTCCGATACGATCCTTTTAAACTGGACAAGTTTACAAGGCTAAAAAATGCGGCTTTTTCTCATTTTTTTGCAAAGGAGGACGCACTCTTCTTATGAGAAAATCCCCCCCGTGATATTTGCCCCAAATTTTGATATGTTGTACACCTCGAGGTGCTGATCAAAAAATGTATTGGTCCCTAAGCCCTAAGTGACCTGGTTCGACCGGAAACAGAGGTCAAAGGTCAGTGCACTTTTACTCTCGAAACCCCACAAACCGTATATTTTTGGAAAGCTACGGACCTCACGAGTCCGAATATACACCATAATAGGGTAAAAGGTCAGCCCTTGACCTTTGGAGGTGAGGTATTTGGGCAAGGTGACCTTTTATGGACCTTACGGACCTTATGGCTGCACTCCGGTCAGCCGAGTGCATGGCAACAAGCTTACGAGGGAACCTCTTAAAGTGCCCGGAGCTCCCAGCATAGCCACTATGTACATTCGACGAAGATTTTAATACTAGTCCGATGATATGACAAAATTTCCGTGTCAAAATGACATTTCGTCAAGTGGTGACGACTTTAGTGACGCGCCGAACGGTCACTTTCGCCCATGCTTTCAAAAGAGGAACGCTTTTCACCACTCGCTCCTCACTCATCTCACTTAAATCTCAACCCATTTACTCATTGAGTAAACTCGCATCCAATTTAACTGTTTTGACAATATGATCCTGGTTTACTATTTGTAGCCTTTTAATATTATTTTTTACCTTGAAATATTCGGAGTTTAAAAATTATAGAATGTCTATAATTGTATCAATTTGTGAGTCTGTTCTTAAAATCGCCAAGGACAGGTAATCGGGAGATTCGAACGCTTCATCAATTCCAGTTAACAATGTTGAAATTGTTGACCGGGTTTTGCGTTTTGTGGAAGATTTAGTTGATAATTCAAATGCGGACTTTGAATGTTCTATTACTTTAGAATTTGATTATGATTGTGATATTGACACTTATGTCGAGGCATACATTAAATGAATTTCATGAGGATTCTGAAGATGAGCAAGACGTCGAGGAAGCTTCTGCATGTCTGTCGCAACGAACCTCACAGGAATGGGAGGAAGAAGATGTCGACGATGTAAATTTTACCTATCAGGAGATGGTGAATATTCTTAACTTCTAAATAAATGGATCTATCCACCAATTCGATTACAAATACGATAAAAAAATTACTAACGAATTTTTAACGCGATAATTTGAAAATTAGTTTTTCCAGGCGACAGTTTTCATTAAACTATAGAAAACTTCATTCCGTAAAGTGTCCAATTTTTTAAAAATAAAGTTTGAAATAAGCAGGTCAACAGCTTGTAGTAATTTTGTTTACACAATTTCCAAATCGAACGTCCAAAATTAATCTATCCAGTACTTCGATTATCAACACGACACAATAATTACGATCGGATTTGTAACGCGACAATTTTAAAATTACTTTTTACAAGCGATCGTTTTCATTAAATTAAATTATTATGGTCAACTTCACTCGGATACTTGTAGGTTTGTAGTAATATAAATTTTGCAAAGTTGCCAACATCCACGTGAAGTATTTAAGTAGGTAAATTTTCTGAAAGAGCATTGATATTTTTTTTCTAAATGTGTTCCCAGTTTGAAAGCAACTTTACAGACGTGAGCGAGACGCGTAAAGTGTGCAAGGTTTTTTTAATTATGGAAGAATACGAATTTTACAAAGTTTACAAGTATCCGCGTGAAGGATTCTTGTTTCCAAAAATGTATTCATAGTTTGAAAACAATTTTACTGAAGTGAGGGTTTCGAATATTTGTAAAATGTGAAACTTTAGCTAAATGATGTAGGAATATGAATTTTACAAAGTTAGAAATGTCCGTGAGAAGCATTTAGGACGTAAATTTTCTGAAAAAGCGTTTTGATTTTTTCTCTATGTATTCCCAGCTTGAAAACAACTTTGCAGACGTGAGCGATACTTGTAACGAGTGTAAGTTTCTTTTAATGATGTGGGAATATGAATTTTTGCAAAGTTTACAAATATCCGCGTGAAGAATTTTTTTCCAAAAATGTATTCGTAGTTTGAAAACAATTTTACGGAAGTGAGGGTTTATGACATATGTAAAGTGTGAACCTTTCGTTAAATGATGGAAGAATATGAATTTTACAAAGTTTACAAATATCCTCGAGAAGTATTTAAGTGGGTAAATTTTCTGAAAAAGCGTTGTGATCTTTTCTCTTTTACTTGTAAAGTGTGCAAGGTTTATTTTAATGATGGAAGAATATGAAATTTACAAAGTTTACAAACATCCGCGTGAAGGATTTTTTTCCAAAAATGTATTCGTAGTTTGAAAACAGTTTTACGGAAGTGTGGGTTTCGGATATTTGTAAAGTTTGAAACTTTCGTTAAAAGATGTAGGAATATGAACTTTTCAAAGTTACAAACATTCCCAGGTAGTCAATTGAGTTTCAGAAAATCAATTTTCAGAAGAAAAAATATGTAGATTATGCCAAAATATGTATGTAGGCATCACATAGTTAGATAAGCTACATACATACACAATTAGGTTACAAATATGTTTCAAACTTCCGCGCGAATTATTTAGCTCCATTTTCAGGAAATAAAAATCAGTGATTTTTTGTTTTAAACTGAACATAAATTATTTCCATGTTTGAAAACAATTTTACGAAAGTTAAGGGTTACGATACTTTTAAACTGCACAGCTAAAAAATGCGGCTTCTTCTCATATTCAAATTTTTGCACATTATTTAGCACAACTCGCTAGTTTAAACTTTTTTAGATCTACAATATTTATCCGCAATAATATCGAAAACAGCACAAAAATTAATTAGTGGCGCCATAGTCTTGCCGACTTTGAAATGATTAATATTGCGAACTTCACTCCGATACTTGTAATTTTGTAGCAATATGAATTTTGCAAAGTTACAAACATCCGCGTGAAGTTACAAACATCAACGTAAAGTTACAAACATCAACGTAAAGTTACAAACATCCACGTGAAGTTACAAACACCCACGTGAAGTTACAAACATCCACGTGAAGTTACAAACATCCACGTGAAGTTACAAACATCCACGTAAAGTTACAAACATCCACGTGAAGTTACAAACATCCACGTAAAGTTACAAACATCCACGTGAAGTTACAAACATCCACGTAAAGTTACAAACATCCACGTGAAGTTACAAACATCCACGTGAAGTTACAAACATCCACGTAAAGTTACAAACATCCACGTGAAGTTACAAACATCCACGTGAAGTTACAAACATCCACGTGAAGTTACAAACATCCACGTGAAGTTACATAATTGAAGTATGCAGCTAAATTTTCCGAAAATTTTTTTTCTTCTAATAATAAATGTATTTGCAGCTTGAAAAGAACTTTACTGCATAGCAATTATTTTCGATTCTTGTAAACTCCGCGAAAAATGTGCATTGTTTTTCAATATTTTGAAATCACTTAATTCTACAAAATGAATATACAAAATCGTTTTCAGGTAAGAAATTAAATTAATTAATTAAATTAATTAAATCCATAAATTTTGCAGAAATAAGGATGTATCCATGAAGGATTTTTGCAACTTATTAATTCCAGGAAATGGAAAAATTGTTTTAATTTTGTAGAAATGATTTGTGCAAATTTTTTCAATATTTTGCAATCACTAAATTCTACAAAATATTTTTTTAAATCGTTGATCGTTTTTGGTGCTGTGTAACTTATTAATTCTAAGAAATCCAAAAATGCAACAAATTTGGATGATAATTTTATAGGAACAATTTGTGCATATTATTTCACATTATTTTTGGCAATCTTTTACTTTCTATACGATAGATTAAACGTTTAAAAACTATTTTTGGCACTTTACATTTTTAACATTCTGAAAAAAAATAGTTTTTTGCGCATTTTTCAAATTTTTGCACCAAAATTTTAGGAGCCCTTCAACACAACTCAGGACGTGAACGTGAACTTGGTGGAGAATGAGGTACTCCTGAAATTTAAGAAATCTTAACTTGCCTCCAACGAAAGTCATGTTACATTTTCGAGTCGCATTACATAATTCTCGTATTAATTTTCGCATTAATAATTAGTATCACGTGATGATGGCGGTCGGGGACAACTCTTTCAAGCAAACCATATGCCTCCATTCACATTCAGGCATTTTCTTTCAAACTTACTTCATTTCACTTCATCTGGCTTCATTTCTTACTTCGCCCCATATATTAAGTATCGGGTAAAAAATGAAATGAGTAAGAAATCCTTGCATTCACAGTCCTAAAATGCCTGAATCTTTGAGTCATTTTGATTCAAATGATAGGAAATTCATTTTCATTCAAATGACAGGAAATTCATTTTCATTCAAATGAAGGAAATTCATTTTCATTCATCATAATCAGTCACATGAATGAAAGTGAACAGGTATGCATGCCTCGCAAATTTGGAAAAAACGCGTAATGCCGGCAGTGGAGATGGCTCCACTTCCACTTCGCACGCCACACTTGTAACCTTACTAATTCTCAATTTATATTTTACAAAATGCCAAGCGAATGCGAATTTTGTCATGTTTTTGCAAATTATTTAGCACCACTAGCTGGGGGTTGCTAAGTTCCTGGTATCTAAAATATATGTTTAATACCTAACAGAACACAAATTCATCAGGGACACCAAAGTTTTGCAGATCTTTGAAAATTCTTGCAAAACCATGCAAAACGAGGCCACAAAATATAATCCATACCTGTTTACTTTCATTCATTTGCGTGATTATGATGGTGAATGATGGTAAATGAAAATGAGTTTCCTGTCATTTGAACGAAAATGACTGAAGGATTCCGTCATTTCAGATGAATGACTGTGAATGAAGGGATTTTTACTCCTTTATTTTTCACAATATGCTTATATAATACATGGGGCGAAGAAATGAAGTCGGACGAAGTGAAGTGACATGAATTTGAAAGAAAATGACTGAATGTGAATTATTGTGAATGAAAATCTTCAGTCAGAAGTTAGGATGACCGACTTTTGAATGAAAACTAAATTTTTTAGCAGGTATATTATAAAGGCATCGTGGTTTATATAAATTTATGCGGTAAAAGCAGGCTCCCTAATTATTTAGAATGATTCGCTAAGCTTGTATCTACAATTGCACAATTACTATTTGCTACAACGCAATAATTTATTAGTGACGCCAAAGTCTAATTTTTCGGTTTTTATTTTGAAAACCTTGCAAAACGAGGCCACAATCCACAATACAATCATCCCCCAAAAAAATATTTTTCGGAAAAGTGAGAAAAAAACGTACTTTTTGCCATATTTTTTTGTAATTAGTTAACACGAATAACCACGAAACCTGGAAGAGCTATTAAAATAAATAGAATAAAATAAAAATAAAATAAATAAAATAAATAAAATAAATAAAATAAATTAAATAAATAAAATAAATAAAATAAATAAAATAGAAATAAAATAAATAGAAATAAATAGAATAAATAGAATATTTCTTGCAAATTAGTTGGCACGTATCGATAAATAAAGAGGTTGAGATTGCTTTTAATTTTTTATTTACACAATTTGTAACTCCACCCTAAAACATCTAGGTATTCACCTAATTGGATTACTAATACTGCAAAAATAATTAAGATTTTTCGGATTTTTAACCCGGCAATTTTTGTTTAACTTGTAAAGTGTACAATTTCTTCTAAAATCAACGTCCAAATTTTTTAGTTATATAATTTACAAATCAAACTTTACTCAGCTATTAATCTATTCAAAAATTCAATTATCACGACGACAAAATAATTATGATCTGATTTTCAACGCGACAATTTTCCAATGTTTTTTTTTACTAGCGACAGGTTTCATTAAATTATTATGGCGAACTTCACTCCGATAAATTTAGGTTTGTTGCAATATAAATTTTACAAAGTTACAAACATTTGCGTGAAGTTACATGATTGAGATAATTGAGAATATTCTGAAGATATTTTTTGTTCAATGAAGTTACAAATATCCGTGTAAAGTGTTTATGGCAGTTTTCATTAAAAGAATCCGTTATTTTTTTGTTTAAAAGTAAATATCTTCCCAGTTTGAAAATAATTTTATGGAAGTGAAGGGTTCCAATAGTTTTACATAAACTGTGCAAATTTGCAAAGTTGCAAATATTTAGTGCAATTTTCAGTAGAAATAAATTATGAGGTTTTTTAATGCGTTTGCAATTTGAATAGAACTTTGCAAAAACAAGGAAAAAAATATAAAATAAAGAAAAAACGCAATCTTCGTCATATTTTTGCAAATGATTAAGCACAACTAGCTCTCATCATATCTATAATTGCACCTTTAGTATCAAAAACAACCAAGAATTTATAAGGGAAGCGGAAGACTTGCAATTTTTAAAATTCTCGCAAACCTTTGCAAAACCTTGTAAAGTGTATGACACAAGAAATTATGTATGGAATTTTCAAATTTTACGGAAATAAGTGGAAAATTTTTGCAATTTGTTAATTTTACAAAATAGAAAGATGAAAAAAATTGGTAAATTTTTCAGAAATAATTTGTGCATATTTCGCATTATTTTTTATTCAAATCGTCTTGTTTCTTCATCAGAATACAATAACATATTGCCATTGTACTTCCGTGCCCTGCAGATTTTCAAGGTTTCACAATTCGCTATCATCCCCGAAAAAATATTTTGGAAAAATATTTTTAAAAAACTCGATTTTTCTCAAATTTTTTTAAATACTTAAACACAGACAACTGACAGGTATTTATCTAACATAATTACAATTTACACCAAAAAATAACCTAAATTTACAAGGGACACCAAAGTCGTACAAATTTTAAAAATTCTTGCAAAACCTTGCAAAACAAAAAAATTTGCCAATAAATATTTTTGCAAATTAGTTAGCACATTTCCACTGACGTACTTCCTATCTAAAAATAGAATTAATACATAGAAGAACCACAAATTTGTACGGCACATTAAAATCTTGAGATTTTGAAAATCTTCCAAACCAGGTGAGCATTAATAGTCATCCTCAAAATATTTTTGACAAAAACTTTTTTTTAACAAATTAGCTACCATGTTTTGTTTGCAGATTTAATTATTGCAAAATTTTGCCAAACGAGGTGACACTTCGTAATCAAACATCAAAAAGATTTTTGCAAATTATTTAGCACATTTCGAGGGACATGGTATGCTACAGTACACAGACTACACATTTATAAAGGACACCAGCAGAATTTTTCGCCTTTTAGAAAACCTTGCAAAACGACGCCACAATTCGTAATCATTTTACAAAAAGTATTTGGAAAAATGTAAAAAAAACATTTATGTCAATTTTTTCAAATAATTTATTACGAACAACCTGCCAGCCTTGGAAGAAGAAACTATATAAACTGGAAGGTGGAGTTTACGTGAGAGACTGGGTATCATTACGTTACTCACGTGATGTGAACAACAGCGCCCAAATCGTTGAAAGATTTTTTTCTCAACCACCAGCCGCTGGGCTCGCTCACCAGGCAGCAGCTCCAGCAAAGTTCAGGTTTCCGTGATTAAATTAGCCGAATGAGCCGAATTATCCTATTATTTAACATTATTTATTTTATTTTGGCGTTCAAGTTGTTCAATTACTCAAATTCTGATTCACATGCGATTTATTTTGTTTTATATTTTAGCAAGGAGCCACTATGGTTGCTGCCAGCTTAGAAGAGATATCTATACAATTCAATTGGTACCAAAAACAACAACAAATTTACACGGAACACTAAAGTCTTACATATTTTAAAAATTCTTGAAAAACTTTGCAAAACGAGGTTATACAATTCGTAACCATCTTCAAAAATTTCGTTACAAATAAAAACTTGACAAACGTCCCATCTATAAATACAATTAATACCTAAAAGAACCAAAATTTTACGAAGGACAAAGTTTAGCACATGCGATTTTTGTCATATTTTTTCCAAATTATTTAACACATGTAAATTTAAAAAATATGGTTTGTCAGTCCTTCACATTTTCGGCTTTCTGCAAAAAAATAACATGGTTTACACAGTTTTCGAATTTTTGTACAAAAATTTCACGGACCCTCCAACATAAATCAGGACGTGAATGTGAACCTGGTGGACAATGAGGTACATAAATATGTAATTTCTAAAGTCTCAACTTAATTCTTAGGTAATGTTACCTTATCGAATTGCATTAATTTTCGCATTAATTTTCGCGTTAATTTAGTATCACGTGACGACGGGAATATGGTCGAGAACAAAATTGCGAATCACTCCTTCAAGAAAATTACGCGATGCCTCACAAGTTTGGCAAAAAGGCGTATCTCAGCCTCCCCGGGGCGAAAGATGCCGGAAATTGGGGTGCCCCCCCCCATTAGTCACGCAACATTTCTAACATTCCTAATTCTCAGTTTGTACTCCTTAATCTGATTTAGAATGTCGGTTTATGTAATTAAAAATCCGCCAAAATGTAAATTTTTGTCATACTTTTAGCACAACTCCCCTCGTTCTCCTCATATCTATAATTGCAAAATTAATATCTCAACTAACTACAAATTTATAATGGGCACCGAATTCTTTCAAAGTTTTTGCAATAAATTTGTAAACTGTGCAAGTTGTGCAAAGTGTGCAAGTTGTGCAAAGTGTGCAAGTTGTGCAAAGTGTGCAAGTTGTGCAAAGTGTGCAAGCTTTTTAAACTTTGGGAGTTTTGTAAGCTGTGTAACTTTTGTAAACTGCACAAGTTTTGTAAACTGCACAAGTTTTGTAAAGTGTGCAACTTTTGTAAACTGAAACTTTTGTAAACTGTGCAAGTCTTGTAAAGTCTGCAAATTTTGAACACTGAAGGTTTTGTGAGGTCTATAAATAATGCAAGTTTTGTAAACTTTACAATTTTTGTAAAATTATATATCAAACAAGTGCCAAGAGCTTGTATATAGAAAATTTGCACATGAAATATCCTGATTAGAGATTCTTTTCATTAAATTATTACTTCACTCGGATATGTGTAAACTGTGCGATTTTTCAATAAGTTTTCAATAGCTTTTTGTCTGTTTACACAATTTTAGAATGACCAACAGAATATCTATTCATTAATTATTATTGTCATTTTGGCAATACAACAAAATAATTGAGATCGGATTTTTAACGGGACAATTAAAAAATAATAATTTCCAGTTTTCATTATGGCAAGTAATTTCACTCCGATACGTGTAAATTGTTCAAGTTTTGTAAAATTATGTGTCGAAAATAAGTAGGTCAAGAGCTTGGCGTAATTTTTTATTTGTACAAATTTTTATATCGACAACTAAAATGTATCTAAAGTAATTATAATTACCACAATACAACAAATTAAAAAATAAGACTGGATTTTTAGTGGGACAATTTTTCGAAATTAATAAATTTACTAATGATTTCGTCCAATTATTATATCAAACTTCGTTCCGTAAAGTGTGCAATTTTTGTAAAATTGCATATGTATACATTTTTTGTTTGCACAGTTTACAAAATTAAAAATCCATCTATTCGAAGTATCAATACGCTAAATAATTACGATTGGATTTTTAACGCGACAATTTAAAAATTACTTTTTATAAGTGACAGTTTTTATTGAATAAATATTACGAACTTCACTCCGATACTTGTAATTTTGTAGCAATATGAATTTTACAAAGTTACAAGCATCCACGTGAAGTTACATAATTGAAGTATGTATACATACTTCAATACATACTTCAAAAAATTCGAAGAAGAATTTTTTTTGTCTAATGATAAATATATTTGCCTCTTGAAAAGAACTTTACAGCATTGCAGTTCGGGTTTACAAGTATTTTGTAAATTGTGCGAAAGATGTGCATTGTTTTTCAATATTTCGAAATCACTTCATTCTACAAAATGAATATAACAAAATCGTTTTCAGGTAAGAAATTGAGTAGAAATTGGTAAATTTTACAGAAATAAGGATGTATCCATTAAGGATTTTTGCAACTTATTAATTCCAGGAAATGGAAAAATTGTTTTAATTTTGTAGAAATGATTTGTGCAAATTTTTTCAATATTTTGCAATCACTAAATTCTACAAAATATTTTTTTTTAATCGTTGATCGTTTTTGGTGCTGTGTAACTTATTAATTCTAAGAAATCCAAAAATGCAACAAATTTGGGTGATAATTTTATAGGAACAATTTGTGCATATTATTTCACATTATTTTTGGCAATCTTTTACTTTCTATACGATAGATTAAACGTTTAAAAACTATTTTTGGCGCTTTACATTTTTAACATTCTGAAAATTCTAATTCTAATTTTTGCACCAAAATTTTAGGAAACGTGAACTTGGTGGAGAATGAGGTACACCTGAAATTTATGAAATCTTAACTTGCCTCCAACGAAAGTCATGTTACATTTTCGAGTCGCATTACATAATTCTCGTATTAATTTTCGCATTAATAATTAGTATCACGTGATGATGGCGGTCGGGGACAACTCTTTCAAGCAAACCATATGCCTCCATTCACATTCAGGCATTTTCTTTCAAACTCACTTCATTTCACTTCATCTGGCTTCATTTCTTACTTCGCCCCATATATTAAGTATCGGGTGAAAAATGAAATGAGTAAGAAATCCTTGCATTCACAGTCGTAAAATGCCTGAATCTTTGAGTCATTTTCATTCAAATGATAGGAAATTCATTTTCATTCATCATAATCAGTCACATGAATGAAAGTGAACAGGTTTGCATGCCTCGCAAATTTGGAAAAAACGCGTAATGCCGGCAGTGGAGATGGCTCCACTTCCACTTCTCACGCCACATTTGTAACCTTACTAATTCTCAATTTATATTTAGAATTTATATATTTAATTTATATTTATATTTAGAAAACCAGTTAATGTGATTACAAAATGCCAACCGAATGCGAATTTTGTCATATTTTTGCAAATTATTTCGCACCACTCGCTGGAGGTTGCTAAGTTCCTGGTATCTGAAATATATATTTAATACCATACCTAACAGAACACAAATTCATCAGGGACACCAAAGTTTTGCAGATCTTTAAAAATTCTTGCAAAACCATACAAAACGAGGCCACAAATTATAATCCATACCTGTCCACTTTCATTCATTTGCGTGATTATGATGGTGAATGATGGTAAATGAAAATGAGTTTCCTGTCATTTGAATGAAAATGACTGAAGGATTCCGTCCTTTCAGATGAATGAAGGGATTTTTACTCCTTTATTTTTCACAATATGCTTATATAATACATGGGGTGAAGAAATGAAGTCGGACGAAGTGAAATGAAATGAATTTGAAAGAAAATGACTGAATGTGAATTATTGTGAATGAAAATCTTCAGTCAGAAGTTAGGATGACCGACTTTTGAATGAAAACTAAATTTTTTAGCAGGTATATTATAAAGGCATCGTGGTTTATATAAATTTATGCGGTAAAAGCAGGCTCCCTAATTATTTAGAATGATTCGCTAAGCTTGTATCTACAATTGCACAATTACTATTTGCTACAACGCAATAATTTATTAGTGACGCCAAAGTCTAATTTTTCGGTTTTTATTTTGAAAACCTTGCAAAACGAGGCCACAATCCACAATACAATCATCCCCCAAAAAAATATTTTTGGGAAAAGTGAAAAAAACGTACGTTTTGCCATATTTTTCATAATTATTTAACACGAATAACCACCAAACTCGGAAGAGCTATCTATAATGCACCTGTGATACTTAAAACGACACAAATTTATAAGGGACCCCAAACTCTTGCAGATTTAAAAATTCTGGCAAAACTAAGCCAAAATTCATAACCATCCCCAAAAATTTTTTTATAAAAAATATTTTTTGCAAATTAGTTGGCACATATCGAGAAATGAACAGGTTGAGATCGCTTTTAATTTTTTATTTGCACAATTTGTAACTGTACCCTAAAACATCTATTCACTAATTGGATTACTAATACTGCGAAATAATTAAAATCGGATTTTTAACCCGGCAGATTTATTAAAAACTTAATTTACTAACAACGAATTATTATAAATACTTGCAAAGTGCGCAATTTCTTCTAAAATTAATGTCCTAATTTTGTATTTACGTAATTTACAAATCAAACTTTGCTCAGCTATTAATCTATCCAAAAGTTTAATTATCACGAGGACAAAATAATTACGATCGGATTTTTAACGTGACAATTTTAAGATTACTTTTTACCAGCGACAGTTTTCTTTAAATTATTATGGTGAACTTCACTCCGATAAATGTATGAATGGCAATATGAATTTTACAAAGTTACAAACATCCGCATGAAGTTACTAAATTGAGGTAGATCAATTTTCTCAAGATTTTTTTTTGTTCAATAATAAATGTGTTTGCAGCTTTAAAAGAACTTTACTGAAATTCGAGTTTCCGATACTTGTAAACTGTGAAAGGCAACAAAGTTACAAATATCCGCGTGAAATATGTGTGGCAGTTTTCATTCAAATAATCAATGATTTATTAGAAACTTTAGAAATAAAAATCTTCCCAGTTTGAAAATAAATTTACGGACGTTATGCGTTCCGTTGTTTATACATACTGTGCAAATTTACAAAGTTGCAAATATCTGCGTGAAGTATTTAGCTAGATATTCAGCAGAAGCAAATTGGGATTTTTTAATGCGTTTGCTGTTTAAAAAAAACTTTTGAGAAAAAGAAAAAAAATTGAAGAGAAAAAAATGCAATTTTTGTCATATTTTTGCAAATTATTAAGCACAACTCGCTCGTTTCATTTCTATAATTGCACAATTAATATCTAAAACAACCAAGAATTTATAGGAGACACGGAAGACCCTTGATTTTTAAAATTCTCGGAAAACTTTGCAAAACCTCGTAAAGTGCATGAGACAAGAAATTGTGTAGTTACGTATGTATGAGATTTGGAAAGTTATGTATGAAATGTGGAAAGTGTCCGGAAGTAAGTGGCAAATTTATGCAATTTGTTAATTCTATAAAATATAAAGATGGTACAAATTGGTAAATTTTTCAGAAATAATTTGTGCATATTTCGCATTATTTTTTGTTCAAATTGTTTTATTTCTTCATCAGAATACTATAATATTGCACTTCCATGCCCTGCAGATTTTCAAGGTTTCACAATTCGCTATCATTACCTGAACAATTTTTTTGACAACATGTAAAAAAATATTTTTGGAAATATGTTAAAATATATGCGATTTTTCTCATAATTATCTCAAATTATTTAATTAACCCAGATAACCAAGAGGTAAACCTATCTAACGTAATTACAATTTATGCCCAAAACAACCACAAAATTATAAGGGACACCGAAGTCTTGCAGATTTTCAAAGTTTTTGCAAAACTATGCCACAATTTGCTTGCAGATTTTTAAAAACCCTTATAAAGCTGATTCGGACAATAAAATGTATGGTTATAAATATATGAAGGTTGCAAATTTTATGGAAATTAGTTTAGCAACTTGTGAAATTCTACAGAATAGAAAAATGTTATATGCAAATTGGGATAATTTTGTAGAAATAATTTGTGCATATTTTGCATTATTTTTTTGCAACTTGTTAACTTTACAGAAAAGAAAGATGCCACGAATTGGTTCAAGACGGTGTAATCTTTCCCAATATTTTGGGAAAGATTTAAAAAAAAAATATTTTTTTGCAAATTATTTAGCACATGTTGCAGGACATTGCGTGGGCAAGAGATATCTGCAGTATATTTAAGTAAGACCTGGAACATCCACAAATTCATAGGGTCGTCAAAGTCTTGCAGATTTTCAAAAATCTTACAAAACCTTGCCAAACCATGCCACAATTAATAATCATCCCCGATACTTGTAAACTGAGCAAGTTTACAAAGTTACAAACATCCACGTGAAGTACTTATTTAGCTCAATTGAAAGAAAGAAATTTGTTATGTTTTGTAGAAATGTGTTTGCCGTAAATTATGTGGGAATATGAAGTTTACAAGGCCATCCGCGTGAAGTATTTTAGTATTTAGCTCAATTTAAAGAAATAAATTTGTGATTTTTGTAGACATGTATGTATTAGCCGTAAATTATATGAGTTCTTGCAAAACCATGCCAAAATTAATAATCCCTTCCCCCCAACTTTTTTCGAAAAATACAAAAAACTGCAATTTTATTCATATTGTTCAAATTATTTAACACGAACAACCAACAACTAATCCTATATAAGAAGGAGACATCTACGATTCAATTAATCCCCAAAAACTACCAAAAATTTATAAGGGACACCAAAGTCTTGCAAATTTTAAAAATTGTTGCAAACCCTTGCAAAACGACGCCACAATTAGTAGTCATCCCCCAAAAGACGAGTAGTATTAAGATCTAAATAAATTTCAAAACGATACACCACAAAAATCACATTTTTGCCACCTTTCTTAAGTAAAAAAAATTGCAAATTTCTATAATTTATTTTGTCCCCCATAAAAAAATTACGAAAAGTCCTAGTCCCCCAAATTTATGTGTCCTTCGTCAAAAAATAAAATATTTATCCCAAGAAAATGAGCTTTTATTTGCACAATTTACAAATGACATTACCACCTAAAGTGCCTGTATAATAATTAGATTACTAATGTTGCCAAATAATTACGATCTGATTTTTAACGCGACAAATGTTTAACAATTAATTTGCTAGAGACTAATTAAATTTTCATTTAAACTAGTGACAGTTTTGATTGAATTATTATGGCAAATTGTTGATTTTGCGAGCCCGGCGAAGCCGGGTGAAGCAAAATATAGATTTTGTGAGTCTTCCGAGTACGAAAGACATCACGGGGGCGGCGGGTAGGCGGCGCGTAGTGTCTCCCTGATACCTGGAGGTCGATCACTATCAACTATACTCCGTGATGTCGGAGTATGAGGAATACGAAGCAAAACTTCATTCCGTACTATTCGTTTTAGACTTTCCAAAGAGCTTTGGATCAAGCAAGTCCGACGTCGAAAAAAGGCGTCCAGGCACGACGTCCAGAAATTATATTAGCCGCGAAGCCGAATTATCCTATTATTTAACACCAGTTTATTTTATTTTGGCGTAGAAGTCAATTACCCAAATTTTTGACAGGAATTGAATAATTTGAACGTCGAAATCAAATAAACTGGTGTTAAATAATAGGATAATTCGGCTTCGCGGCTCATATAATTTCTGGACGTCGTGCCTGGACGCCTTTTTTCGACGTCGGACTTGCTTGGTCCAAAGCTCTTTTGGGTGGATGGAGAGTCTGAAACGAATAGTAAACTGTGTAATTATATATCAATTAAGCAGGCTACGATTGTGTCTTAATTTTTTATTTGTTATTTAAATAACTCGTGCTGACCAAAATATTTGCTCGCGAATTGTAAATTTCAATAAGACAATTTACTTAATTAAGGACTAATATTTTTCAAATAACCTGCACGCTAATTATGAATGTCAATACCGCAAATTAATTAAGATCGGATTTTTAAGGTGACAATTTTTTCAGTTACGTAACGAGCGACAGTTTTATTATTGAGAAGATGTAATTTCGTTCGGATTGTTGTAAACTGGGCAAGTTTTGTAAACTGTCAACTGTGCAATTTTTATAAACTGCAAGATTTGTAAAATGTGGAACTTTTGTAAACTGTGCGAGTAGAGAGGGAAGAGTGCACCGTTCTTATCAATTTTGCAGTAAGAACAATTATTTACGGAAGTATTTGTAACCTTGTAAAATCTGAGGAAAAAGTATGAAGGGATAATCAAGTTAAGAAGTGTCCACATATTGTAAGTGTCAGGACGTTTAGGCCTGCAGAAACTGAATGCATGAATTAAATCCAATGAAATTTTTGTACAATACTAATGATTAGCATACCGAAGTTTTTCAATCTTTATGTGGTTCAAATACACCGTCCCTACCTTTGTAGAGAAGACTTTGTCGCGCACCTCTAATAAGCGCTTTGCCACTCGTTTCACCAACGTCTATCACTAATTTCTCCATAACCCGCTGATATTGTTCCAAATTTTTTGGTGTCCTTTTTTTATGAGAGTATTATTTCTTAAGTAATGCCCAAAATCTTTTAATGTTTCGACAATGAGGTACTTTTGGAGCGCTGTCGTTCTTATCTACGAAATCAACTTTTTCTCCTCCATTGTACTATGTCACTATTTTGGCATTCTACCACGTAGCCATGTTCCGCCGAAATAAAACGTGTTTGTTTTTGATAGAGGAGGTCAATCTCCTGACGATACACTCTTTGAAATAAATCCAAAAGTTCACATTCTTGTTGGAGGCGAATCGATTTGAGACGCTCCCATTTTTGTCTATCGGCAGCCATTTTATGTGTTTCATTGGAAATTTTGTTTGGTTTTAAATTTATATTTCGAACGAACGTCATTTTTACCTCTACATGAGTAGAACTTTACACGATTAACGCTTCGAGGTCAAAGGGGCAGTAGTTTAAACAATTCATGACATCAAACTTCGGGGAGCCGGTTTTAACATTTTCTCAAAAAGTTTTTCACAAATAGCTTTGGCTCCTCCTTTTTTATCTTGATTGTACTTTGCGCGGTTTTAGTGTTGTACGTTTTGAAGCCCATCGTATTGGCATTGATCCTGCGAATATAGGTTTTTGAAATTTTTAGTTGTCTGGGTGCAATCCTCGCGGATATGTTGGTGTTGCATTAAAAAGATTTTTTCACGTTTCGCGTGAGTATATTGGTGTCCTGGCGGACATGTTGACAAGGCCAAATTTTATAATTTGCATTTTCACGATTCTTAGATATGTCTAATGTATGACTGATTTTGTCCCGGCCATCCCTTGAACAATGAAGTGGTGATGAGCCCTTTTCCGCCCCGAGAAAAACACTTTTCTGACGGAGTGGCAAACTAATTTTTCCACGTCTCCTAAATTTTGTGCTGTCATTTTTGAACGAAAAGAGATAATCAAATTCGGTTTTCGGCTTTAGAAAGCTTATCAAATTTGCCAATTTTTACGCCATTTCACATATCCCAAATTAATTTTTAAGTGGTTGAAAAGATAGGGGGAACCTTGACACTTTATAATAAAATTAATTACGCTATTGAACAAGCCCGACCTAAGATCTAACACGTAATTTAATTTCCACACAAAAATAATTCAGATCGGATTTTTAACGTTACAATTTTTAAAATTGGCGACTGTTTTCATTGACTTTTTTCATTGTTTTTTTCATTAGTACGGCGAATAATTTTGCATATTTTGTAAACTGGGCAAGTTTTGTAAACACACAACCAGGTCAGGAACTTTTATGTATGTATTATGTGAGGAGGATTCCTACCCATAGGGGTAGACATCCAGCTGCGCAGGTCACCAGTTGGACCTATTGCAGACACCTCAATGCACTCGCATGCGATTATTGTGTCGGAGCCTCTCTCGATTCCCCAGCTACAAAGCTGGCGAATCTGCCAGACCTTAAAAAGGCCAGCACGTCTTTGAGAGGATACTCCCATACTTCCTCCACCCTTAAGGTAGAACGAAGGAAGGTCCTAAATCTCAGGGCACTGTAAGCGGGACAGTCTGTGAGTATATGAGCCATTGTCTCGTCCCCTTCCCCGCATTCCTCGCAGATGGGAGATTCAACTAGACCCATCTTATACAGATGCCCATTCAAATTACAGTGTCCTGTGATGGCAAAAGTTGTTAGCCTCATACCATCCCTCGTGGGCCCAAGTGATTTCCCACTTAGACTCCCTCGTAAGGTATTGGCAGGGCCAACTTTGAGAACTTACAATTAAGTAAGTTGGACCAATAGACCCGATGATCATTCTGAGCCCATTGTTTTATTGCAAATTTTCCAATTGCTGAGTTGACAGGGATAACTGGCTCTGGACCGCATGTTGTTATACTAGCAGCCTCTTTAGCCAGCTTATCCACGTCTTCATTACCCCATAAACCCCAATGGGAAGGGATCCAATGTAAGGTAATGTCTTTGTGAATGCTCAATTGCTGCAGCGCCCTATGAAGCTCAACCGTGAGGGAGGAAACCAGCCGCTCACTAAGAACAGAATCAAGGACACTGCGATTGTCAACAAAGATATTCACTTCCTTGTGTAGACTTGGATTTTCTGACATGTAGTTGCACGCCGAAAGAACCCCAATCTGTTCAGCCTGGAAGACCGTAGCATAATTACCCAGAGGTGTAACGCCACTAGCCCCATCCATGAAGTTGCCACCTTCACCAATTATGAAGGCTGCACCGGATCCCCCCTTACCCCTAGACCCATCCGTAAAACAGAGGAGCCCAGGTAGATCCAAGTAGTTGTCGTACATATCTAGCCATTCCTCCCGAGTAGCGACCCGTATTTTAAAATTACGAGCCTCGGGAGGTTTAACAGATTTATAGTCATAAGGAAAGCCCAACTCAGGAATATTCTGAGGCAGGCTAGAGCACATCTCAATGTGAGTGATTATTTGACATCAATTTATTTTATTTTGGCGTAGAAGTCATTCAATTACCCAAATTCTTGACACGAATTGAATAATTTGAACGCCAAAATGAAATAAGCTGGTGTTAAATAATAGGATAATTCGGCTTCTCGGCTAATATAATTCTTGGACGTCGTGCCTGGACGCCTTTTTTCGACGTCGGACTTGCTTGATCCAAAGCTCTTTTGGGTGGATGGAAAGTCTAAAACGAATAGTACAATCAAATGACCGGACCGTATTTAACATATCTGATATCTTTAGTTAGATTACTAATATTGCAAAATTTTGACGATCGGATTTTTAATCCGACAGGTTTTTTGGAAAACTTAATTTACTAACAAAACGAATTGTTACTGTGCATTATTTGCATAATTAACGTCCTAATTTTGTATTTATCTAATTTACAAATCAGACGTTGATGATCTAATCCCTAAATCTATCCAAAAACTGTAATTATCACGACTACTAATGTCGTAATGATTACGATCGTAATGATTACGATCGAATTTTTAACGTGACAATTTTACAATTGCTTTTTACAAGCTAAAGTTTTCATTAAATTATGATGGCAAAGTTCACTCCGATAAATGTAGGTTTGTAGCAATATGAATTTTACAAAGTTACAAACATCTGACAATGGAGGTCTCCCAACGTATGCTCACCGATTTGGACCAAACTAGTGTCAATCGATCACAAATACAGGGTGGTTTAAATGTCAGGTTACAATGGAAAATTTTTCAATGGGAAAAATTCGTAAATTTCCATTAGTTACGGATTTGGGATTGACATTTTTATTAATTTTTATCAAAACACTGATGACAAATTCTTAAAATATTGAATTTCAGAGGCAAAATTTCGGTAACTAATGGAGATTTGCGAATTTTTTCCATTGAAAAATTTTCCATTGTAACCTGACATTTAAACCACCCTGTATAATTACTATGAAATTTGCAAATGGAGCTATCTGTCAATGTGCAGGTTTGGCGGAAATATTTGCATTCAAAGCAGAAAAAATGCGCAGGAAATTTGGAAAATGAAAAATATGCCAGCCTTTTGGTGCGTTTTGTCCTCTTTTTATGCAAATATCTCCGCCAAACCTGTGCATTGGCAGATAGCTCCATTTGCAAATTTCATACTAATCATATTTGTGATCCATTGACACTAATTTCGTCCAAATCTGTTAGCATACGTTGGAAGACCTCCATTGTTAGTGAAGTTACATGATTGAGGTAGCTCAATTTTCTGAAGTTTTTTTTGTTTGATTGGAAATGTGTTTGCAGCTTGAAAAGAACTTTCCTGAAATTCGGGTTTCCAATACTTGTAAACTGTGCAAGGCTACAAAATTACAAATATCCACGTAAAGTATTTAGCTAAATTTTCATTAAAATAATCCGTGATTTTTTCACTTAAAAGTAAAAAATCTTCCCAGTTTGAAAACAATTTTACAGAAGTGAAGGGTTCCAATGGTTAAACATAAACTGTACAAATTTACAAAAGTTGCAAATATTCAGCTCAATTTTCAGTAAAAAACAAATTTTTTTAAATGCGTTTGCAGTTTGAAAATAACTTTTGAAAAAAAATAAGACAAACAATTAAAGAAACCTGAAAAAAATGCAATTTTCGTCGTATTTTTGCAAATCATTAAGCACAACTCGCTCGATTTATATCTATACTTGCACAATTAATATCCAACCCAACCAAGAATTTATATAAGAGACACGGAAGACTTGCAAATTTCAAAATTCTCGCAAAACTTTGCAAAACCTTGTAAAGTGCATGAAACAAGAAATTATGTAGTTATGCCTGAAATTTGCAAATTTTACGGGAATTTTTTTGTAATTTGTTAATTCTACTGTAGAATTTCTACACAATTGAACGATGGTACAAATTGGTAAGTTTGTCAGAAATAATTTGTGCACATTTTGCATTATTTTTTGTTCAAATTATCTTGTTTCTTCATCAGAATACTTAAATAGACATATATATTGCACTACCGTGTCCTGCCGATTTTCAAGGTTTCACAATTCGCTATAATCCCACAAAAAATATTTTTGGAAAGATATAAATGTAAGTAGTAGTACCAACAAGTAACAATCTAACATGATTACAATTTATACCCAAAACAACCAAAAATTTACAAGGGACACGAAAGTCTTACAAATTTTAAAAATTCTTGCAAAACCTTGCAAAATAATTAATAATCCCCCCTCCAAAACAAAAAAAAACAATTTGCAAATAAATATTTTTGAAAATTAGTTAGCACATTTCCAATGGCGAACTTCCTATCTAAAAATAGAATTAATGCATAGAAGAACCACAAATTTGTATGGTACATTAAAATCTTGAGATTTTCTTGAATTCTTGAGATTCTTGTAAAACGAGGTGAAGATTCATAATCATCCTCAATATATTTTTTGACAAAAAAAACATTTTTTTGCAAATTAGTTATTACGTAGCATATTTCGTCGTAGATTTGATTATTACAAAATTTTGCCAAACGACGTCACAATTCATAAGTATACGTAATTTTTTAACCTTCTTGTAAAAATGTTGCAAAACGAGGTGACAATAATCATACCTCTGAAAGATTTTTGCAAATTTTTTAAGCACATTTTCGAGGGACATGGAATGGTAGGCTTTAACCTAAACTACAATTAATACAAAATAAAAGAACCACAAATTTATGAGGGACGCCGAAACAGAATTTCTCGATTCACAGAAAGCCTTATAAAACGACGCCACAATTCGCAATCATCCTCGAAAAAATACTTTTGGAAAATTAAAAAACATGCATTTTTTTGTAAATTTTTTCAAATTATTTATTACGAGCAACCTGCAACCTGCAAGGTTTTAAGAAATATCTACAATTCAATTGGTACCTAAAACAACCACAAATTTGTAAAGAACACCAAAGTCTTGCAGATTTTAAAAATTCTTGAAAAACCTTGCAAAACGAGGTCACAATTCGAAACCATCCTCCAAAACTTTGGTTGCAAAATATACTTTTTGCAATATATTTGTGTACATATTTTCCAAGCGAAGTGTCCCATCTATAAATTCAATTAATACTTAAATGAACCACAATTTAACAAAAGGACATTAAAGTTTAGCACATGCGATTTTTATCATATTTTTTCCAAAATATTTAGCACAAGTAGATTTCAAAAATATTGTTTGTTAGTCCTTCACATCTTCATTTTTTCTGCAAAAAAAAATACACGGTTTACAAAGTTTCACAGAATATAGATTCTACCAGAAGAATCGATCTTATCGAGTGACGCTTATGGAGGAACGGGGGAGCCAACCAAATAACTCGGTGTACATTTGGCCCACCTGGGGGATGGCACCTCCGCATCATCATCGTCACCACATCTCCTGGCATCAAAAAATGATGCTGAAAGCACATAGGTGGCGGTGGCACCCCGATTTGTGCACCAGAACACACAATTCTGAGCTGCGTCTCCACAAATTTGAAGCTCTACGAGAGTGCGTTCTGGTGCACAAATCGGGGTGCCACCGCCACCTATGTGCTTTCAGCATCATTTTTTGATGCCAGGAGATGTGGCGATGATGATGATGCGTAGGCACCTCCCCCAGGTGGGCCAAATGTACACCGAGTTATTTGGTTGGCTCTCCCCGTTCCTCCATAAGCATCACTCGAATACATAAGATCGATTCTTCTGGTAGAATCTATATTCTGTGACAAAGTTTTCTAATTTTGCTACAAAAATTTCAGGTGTCCTGTAAAATAAATCAGGACGTGAATGTGAACCTTGTAGACAATGAGGTCCATAAATACGTAATTTATAAAGTCTCAACTTACCTCTTAAGTAATGTTACCTTTTCGAATCGCATTAATTTTCGCATTAATTTTCGCATTAATTAAGTATCACGTGACGACGGGAATATGGTCGAGAACAAAATTGCGAACCACTCCTTCAAGCAAATCATGCCTCACAAGTTTGGCAAAAAGGCGTATCTCAAAAAACAACCTTGTAAAGCTGATCGAACAAGAAATTGTATGGTTATATATGAAGGTTGGAAATTTTACGGAAATTAGTTTCGCAACTTGTAAAATTCTACAGAATAGAAAGATGTTATCTGTATGGAATAATTTGTGCATATTTCGCATTATTTTTTTTGCAACTTGTTAACTCTACAGAATAGAAGGATGCCACAAATTTGTACAAGACGATATAATCTTTCCCAGCAAAATATATTTTTGCAAATTATTTTGCACATTATGCATGGGCACAAGATATATATCTACCATATACTTAATTAAGACCTGGAACATCCACAAATTCATAGGGTCATCAAAGTCTTGCAGATTTTCAAAATTCTTGTAAAACCTTGCAAAACCTTGCAAAACGATGCTAAAATTAGTTTACAGATATTAAAACTTGTTGCAAAACCTTGCCAAGCCAAACCACACCACAATTAATAATCATCTCCGATACTTGTAAACTGTGCAAGGCTACAAAGTTACAAATATCCACGTGAAATATGTGTGGCAGTTTTCATTCAAATAATCAATGATTTATTAGAAACTTTAGAAATAAAAATCTTCCCAGTTTGAAAATAAATTTACGGACGTGAAGCGTTCCGTTGTTTATACATACTGTGCAAATTTACAAAGTTGCAAATATCTGCGTGAAGTATTTAGCTAAATTTTCAGCAGAAGAAAATTGTCATTCTTTTTTAAAATGCGTTTGCTGCATGCTTAAAAAGAACTTTTGAGACAAATTTTGCGATTTTATGTAGATATGTATTTGTCGTAAAATATGTGGGAATATGAGTTCTTGCAAAACCACGACCATAGATATAGAGTAGAGTAGATTCGGCTACTTTCAAAAAAGCGTCTCGGCATGGAGGAGAATCTGGGGATAATTTGGGGATAATTTGGGGATAACGCATGGTTGCACGGTAGCGCACACGCTATCTGATGGAGTACATTAACCGAACGAGCCGAATTATTTTATTATTTGACACCACTTATTTTTAGTTTGGCAAATAATAAAATAATTCAGGTCGTTCGGCTAACGTACTCCATGTGATGAACTCAGATAGCGTGAAACGGAGTTTAACAAGCTTGGTTTGTAACCACAGGCAGGGTTTAGTCCCACTTCAAAAACATGCCGAGTGTTTAACATTGACTATATGGAAGAAGCCTGATGATCATCCCCAAAAATGATTTTGGAAAAATAAAAAAAAAATGCGATTTTTTCAATTTTTCGAATTATTTCCATTGGAAGAATAATCTTATAACAATTTAATATATATCAAAAAAGCCACAAATTTATAAGGGACACCAAAGTCTGGCAGATTTTCAAAATTCTTTGAAAATCTTGCCAAATTAGGCCACAACTAAAAATCATTCCCCCAAAAAACGAGTCTGATTAAGATTTAAATCAATTTAAAAACGATGCACTACAAAAATCATATTTTTGCCAACTTTCTCAACTGAAAACAATTACAAATTTCTATAAAATTTACAACCAGGGAGAGAATTTTTTGCCTTGTAAAGAAATTGAAAAAATTGTAATGTCCCACAAATTTATTTGTTTTTCGCCATAAAATAAAATATTTATACCCGCGAGAAGATGACTAATTGTCCGAATTTCAATTCGAGCACCACATCTCATCGTTTTCATTGACTTTGTTTTATTCTTTCGGCGAATAATTTTGCATATTTTGTAAACTGTGCAACTTTTGCAAACAAACAAACAGGCAGGAGCTTTTATTTACACAATATGAAAATGACAGGACCATCAAAAGTACCCGTATAATTATTAGATTACTACTACATATAGCAAAATAATTAAGATCTGATTTTTAACACGGCAATTTTTTGAAAAACTTAATTTAAACAAATATTAATAAATTATTATACTTGCAAACTCAGAAATTTTTTTGCCAAATTAATGTCCTAATTTTGTATTTACATAATTTACACATCAAACCGTAATCAACTCTAACTCTATCCAAAAATTTAATTTTCACGATGACAAAATAATTACGATCGGATTTTTAACGTGACAATTTTACAATTACTTTTAACAAGTGACACTTTTCGTTAAATTATTATGGCAAAGTTCACTCTGTAGTTTTGTAGCAATATGAATTGTACAAAGTTACAAACATCTGCGTGAAGTTACATAATTGAGGTAGCTCAATTTTCTGAAGGACTTTTTTGTTGAATATGGAAATATGTTTACAGCTTGAAAAGAACTTTACTGAAATTCTGGTTTAAATCCTTGTAAACTGTGCAAGTCGACAACGTTACAAATGCCTGTGTAAAGTATCTAGCAATTTTCATAAACAAGTTAGTGGGTTTTTGCTTAAAAATAAAAATCTTTCCAGTTTGAAAACAATTTTACGGAAGTAAATGGTTCCGTCGGAACCGTTCCGATGCTTATACATAAACTGTGCAAATTTACAAAGTTGCAAATATCCGAGTGAAGTATTCAGCTCAATTTTCCTTCAATTTTCAAAAAATTGTGATTCTTTTTTTAATGCGTTTGCAGTTTGAAAAGAACTTTGATAAAAATAAGGAAAAAAATAAAGAAAAAATATAATTTTCGATGCATTTTTGCAAATTATTAAGCCCAACTCGCTCGTATCATATCTATAATTATTCAATATCTAAAACAATCAAGAATTAATGAGGGACACGGGAGACTTGAAATTTTTAAAATAAATGGCAAATCTTATGGAAAGAAGTGGCAAATTTTGCGGAAATCAGTGGCAAATTCATCTCAAAAAATCAAGTACCCATCTAACATAATTACAATTGGTACCTAAAACAAGCACAAATTTACAAGGGACACCAAAATCTTACAAATTTTACAAATTCTTGCGAAACCTTGCAAAACAAGTAATAATCCCCCCCAAAAAATTGCCAATAAATATTTTTGCAAATTAGTTAGCACATTTCTCATGGCGTATTTCCCCTCTAAAAATAGAATTATTACCTAGAAGAACCACAAATTTGTACGGGACATTAAAATTCTTGAGATTTTAAAAATTCTTGCAAAACGAGGTAAACATTCATCATCAGCCCCAAAATATTTTTGACAAGAGACATTTTTGTGACAAATTAGCTAGCATATTTCGCTGTAGATCTAATATTGCAAAATTTTGGCAAACAACGTAACAATTCATAACTGTACGTAATTTTTAAAAATTCTTGCAAAACGAGGTGACAATTCATAACCATACCTCAAAAAGATTTTTGCACATTTTTTTGCACATTTTCGAGGTACACGGTACGATAAAGTAAGCATGTTTTAACTTAAAATACAATTAATACCAATAGTAGAACCACAAATTTATAAGGGACACCGAAGTCCAGCAGAATTTCTCGGTTCTTAGAAAACCTTGCAAAATAGCGCCAATGGCACAATTCGTGATCATCTTCCAAAAACTATTTTTGCAAAAATGTAAAAAACGATTTTTGCCAATTTTTTCCAATTTCTTATTACAACCGACGTATTCAGCTAGAGGAGATATCTACAATATTCATTTGATACCTAATATAACCACAAATTTATAAGGAATACCAAGTTCTTACAAATTTTTAAAATTCTTGAAAAACTTTGCAAAACGAGGTCAAAATTGGTAACCATCCTCCAAAACTTTGGTTGCAAAATATACTTTTTGCAAACTATTTGTGTACATATTTTCCATTCGAAATGCCCCATCTATCAATACAATTAATACTTACAAGAACCACAATTTTACAAAAGGACATCAAAGTTTAGCACATGCGATTTTTGTCATATTTTTTCCAAATTATTTAACAAAAGTAAATTTCAAAAATATTGTTTGTTAGGGCTTCACATATTCTTAGCTTTCTGCAAAAAATACATGATTTACATAGATTTCTAATTTTTGTACAAAAATTTCAGCGGCCCTGCAACATAAATCAGGACGTGAATGTAAACCTTGTAGACAATGAGGTACACAAATACGTACTTTCATTAATTAATTACAAAAGTAATTAATTACGTAATTACTTACAAGAAAAATCGAGAAAGTAATTAGTAATTAGACTTTAATTACTTTGTGGCAATGTAATTGTAATTAGTAATTAATTACTTCGCTTCAATTGAGTAACAAAGTAATTAATTACTTTGAGTAATTAATTACTTGATTGCTTGGAATTAGAATGCATATTAGCAAAATAGTGATTTGCAAGATCATTTTTAGACGATCGTGAAGATTAATTTTGCGTTAATTACTCTCCCGGTATCAATTATTCATTTTCTTTTAATTTGATTTGTTGGAATATATATACTTAGGATTAGATTAATTTTAAAAGGTTAATTGCAGTTCTTTAGTATATTGCCGCTCTTAGAAATATAGTAATAAAATATTACCAAGCGGTATTCATATGTGACTCTACCAAAGTGGTAGTGGTTAGTAATGCAGTGTAGTAATACCTCGGTATTAAAGTTTTACCATATCGGTAACAAATTTTTACCGATCGGTAAAAATAGACCGGTGACTTTTAAGACCAAGCGGTAGCAACTTTGACACCAGGAAATTAATACCTGCGTGACTATACCATACTTTTAAAATTGTGCCGTCATGATTATATAAAAAATGTAATTAATTTGTAACTAACAATGGAGGTCTCCCAACGTATGCTCACAGATTTGGACCAAACTAGCGTCAATCAATCACAAATATAATTAGTATGAAATTTGCAAATGGAACTATCTGCCAATGCTCACGTTTAGCGATGATACTTGCATAAAAAGAGGAGAAAACGCACCCCCAAGGCAGGCAAATTTTTCATTTTCCATATTTACTGCGCATTTTTCCCGCTTTTTATGCAAATACCTCCGCCAAACCTGCGCATTGGCAGATAGTTCCATTTGCAAATTTCATACTAATTATATTTGTGATCGATTGACACTAGTTTGGTCCAAATCTGTGAGCATACGTTGGGAGACCTCCATTGTAAGTAATTAATTACTTTCGACGGAAGTAATTGTAATTGTAATTAATTACTTGACTGATGTAATTAGTAATTGAGTAATTAATTACTTTCTCTCGTCAAATGTAATTAAGTAATTAGTAATTAATTACAAATTCAAGTAATTAAGCAACACTGGTCTCAAGCTACCTCTTAAGTAATGTTACCTTATCGAATTGCATTAATTTTCGCATTAATTTTCGCGTTAATTTAGTATCACGTGACGACGGGAATATGGTCGAGAACAAAATTGCGAATCACTCCTTCAAGAAAATTACGCGATGCCTCACAAGTTTGGCAAAAAGGCGTATCTCAGCCTCCCCGGGGCGAAAGATGCCGGAAGTGGGGGTGTCCCCGGTGGCCCCCCCATTAGTCACGCCACATTTGTAACCTTCCTAATTCTCAGTTTGTGTCCCTTAATTTGTCAAAGGATGTCGGTTTATGTAATTTAAAATCGGCCAAAATGTAAATTTTTGTCATACTTTTAGCACAACAACTCCCCTCGTTCTCCTCATATCTATAATTGCAAAACTAATATCTCAACGACCTACAAATTTAAAATGGGCACTGAATGTTTTCAAAGTTTTTGCAATACGATGCCACAATTGACTTGCAGAATTTTAAAGTTCCTGCAAAACCTTGTAAAGTTGATCGGACAAGAAATTATATAGTTAAATATTAAAGTTGCAAAACTAATTTCCGTAAAATTTGTAGCTTTATTTACGATAAGTTTAGCACAGGCGATTTTTGTCATTTTTTTCCAAATGATGTAACACAAGTACCCAGAGACTTCAGAAGATAGTTTGAAATGTGTAAGAAATTGGGAAGTATCCATATCTGTAATTGTAATATTAATATTTAAACGAACCACAAATTTATAAGGGACACCGAAGCGTTTTTGCAAAACTCTGCCACAATTCGTTTACAGATTTTTAAAAACCCTTGTAAAGCTGATAGGGTATGGTTATATATCAAGGTTGCAAATTTTACGGAAATTAGTTTTGCAACTTGTGAAATTCTACAGAATATAAAAATGTTATATGCAAATTGGGATAATTTTGAAGAAATAGTTTGTGCATATTTCGCATATTTTTGTGCAACTTGTTAACTCTGTGGAATAGAAAGATATCAAAAATTGGTGCAAGACGGTATAATCTTTCCGTAAGGTTAAAACGGGAAATCCAGGAATTACTGGTCGAAATTATCACAGCTGTAAAGGCAAAATATTCAAAACCCGGAATTTTTGTGATTGGTGATTTTAACAATTGGAAATATGATGCGTTTTGCAAATCATCCAAATTGAATCAAATTGTAACATTCCCCACATTTTATAATAGCAGCAACAATTCGAGTTCTTTTCTTGATCTATGTTTTACAAATCTAGACGAATATTATAATTCTCCCTGTAGTTTGCCCCCGTTAGTAAAAACTTTAAAAAATAGAGTACATTCTTGCATCTCAATTCATTCACTAAATTCTGTAAATTGGAGTAAAAGAAGAAACTTAATTCAGTGTAGACCTAGAATAGAATCGATTGAACAACAATTTGTTGATGAAATTGAAGGTTTTGATACCGTTAATTTACTCAGTGAGTCAAAATTTAATTGTTTAGAGGAGAATGTAGAAAAATTAAGTAATTGTTTGTTGTCCACGTTTAATTCCGTCTCCGTTCCCTTTAATAAGTTGGTTAGTGAATCTGATCCATTGTGGTTAACTCCGGAAATTAAAAAGTTGTTGTAACTAAAGAATAAGTTGAGGAAAAATAAGAATGATGACTGGTACATTCTGAGTAATGTAATTAAGTTACAAATTAGGTCGGCTAAATTTAGAATCAGGGAAAATATTAGTGATAGGATTGTTTCAATGAATTCTTCGCAATGGTATGTTTATGTAAATAGGATATGTGGAATTGAGTCCCCCAGTGCCATAACTAAAATCAAATCCATTTCTGACTACTTTTCAAATTTATCGGATAAAGAATTGGCCGATGAAATTAATCAACATTTCTCTACAATCTGCCGATCATATGATGAGTGTGATACTCTCTGTTTGTGTCCGCTTCCCGAACACAACTCTTCAATTGTTGTAACCCCCCTACAAGTTAGCACGTGTATACAAAAGCTGAAAAATCGCAAATCCAATATCCCCACCGGTGTCCCAACCAAATTAATTAAATCTGCAAATAATTTTATAACGCCTTTACTTACTCAAATCCTTAATCAGTCCTTTTCTACGTTTTCTTTTCCTGAGAAATGGAAAATAGGTTTTGTCACCCCATTATTAAAAAAAGTCAATTGTTCCTCTCTCAATGATATTAGATCAATTACTCAAACTGATTTATTTTCCAAAATTGCAGAGGAATTTATGTTCAGCAAATTGTATGACGTATTGTACCCTAAAATGAGTTTTATAACAATTCAACGTTACCTACTTTAATAAGGTTAATTAATTCAGAGTATAAAGAGAGCGGATCTGTGTTTGGTTAAAAAATTGATACTATTCTATCGCTAATTAATAATTAATTTTAAATAAAATTAGAAGTAGTGGCTTAAATAGGGTGTAAACTGTTAAAACATGACATGTTGTTTGTATGTAAGATATATTGCTAAGTTAGAGCTATCTTCTCTAATCTTGGTCATTATTACGTGTATCACTTGTTCATATAAATCAGTATAATAAAACTTCAATTCAATTCAATTTCCCCGCAAGAATTATTTTTTGCAAATTATTTAGCAAATGTTGCAGTACATAAAGTAGCCACTATATATCTACAATATACTTAAGTAAGACCTGGAACATCCAAAACTTCAGAGGATCGTCAAAGTCTTGCAGGTTTTAAAAAATTCTTGCAAAACCTGGCAAAACGATGCTAAAATTCGTTTACAGGTTTTAAAAAATTCTTGCAAAACCTGGAAAAACGATGCTAAAATTCGTTTACAGATTTTAAAAAATTCTTGCAAAACCTTCCCAAACCCGCCACAATTAATAATCACCCCCGATATTTGTAAACTGTGCAAGTTTACAAAGTTACAAACTTCAACATGAAGCACTTATTTAGCTCAATCTAAAGAAATAACGGTGTGATTTTTCCTCAAGAAATGTATTTGCCGTAAATTAAATATGTAGGAATATGAAGTTTACAAAGTTATCCGCGTGAAATATTTAGCTCAATTTAAATAAAAAATTTTTGTAGACATATATTTGCCGTAAATTATGTGGGGATATGAGTTCTTGCAAAACCACGCCAAAATTAATAATCATCCCTTAAAAATTATTTTGGAAAAAATAAAAAAAAACTGCGATTTTTTTGCATTTTTCAAATTATTTACAGAGGAAAAAAATCTTACAACGATGCAATTAATATAAAAAAAGCCATACATTTATAAGGGACTCCAAAGTCTGGCATATTTTCGAAATTCTTGTAAAACCTTGCAAAACGACGCCACAATTCGTAATTATCCTCGAAAAAATATTTTTGAAAAAATGTAAAACAACATGCAATTTTTGTCAATTTTTTAAAAATTATTTACTACAAATACGTAACCTGCAACATTAGAGGATATATCTACAATTCAATTGGCACCAAAAACAACCACACATTTATACGGAACACCTACACCAAAGTCTTTCAAATTTTTAAAAATTCTTGAAAAACTTTGCAAAACGAGGTCACAATTCGTAACCATCCTCTAAAAATTTTGGCTACAAAACAAACTTTTTGTAAACTAGTTAAAACTTATTTTCCATGCGAAATGTCTAACCTATAAATACAATTAATACCTAAAAGCACAAAAGTTTTACAAAAGGACATCAAAATTTAGCACATGCAATTTTTGTCATATTTTTTCCAAATTATTTAACACAATTAGATTTCAAAAATATTGTTTGTTAGTTCTTCACATTTTCAGCTTTCTGCAAAAAAATACATGACTTACACAGTTTTCTAGTTTTTCTACAAAATTTTAGAGGCCCTCCAACATAAATCAGGACGTGAATGAGTGAGAATTATATTATTCGACAAAGACATCAAACAACTATTTCAGAAGCGGAATTTAAGTATTTTATCATGTTCACCTTGAGGAAAGAAAGACGTCCCATCTGTTAATACAATAAATACTTAAAACAACTAAAATTTTACAAAATGACAACAAAGTTCTTTAATCATGTCATATTTTTTCAAAAATAGTATCATATTTTTTCAAATTATTTAACACAGGTAGATTTCAAAAATATTGTTTGTTAGTTCTTGACATTTTCAGCTTTCTGCAAAAAAAAATTACACGGTTTACAAAGTTTTCTAATTTTTCTACAAAATTTCAGAGGCCCTCCAACATAAATCAGGACGTGAATGTGAACCTTGTAGACAATGAAGTATACGTAATTTCTACAGAAAGCCTCAATTTACCTCTTGAGTAATGTTACCTTATCGAATCGCATTAATTTTCGCGTTAATTTTCGCGTTAATTTAGTATCAAGTGACGATGGGAATATGGTCGAGAACAAAATTGCGAACCACTCCTTCAAGCAAATCATGCCTCACAAGTTTGAAAAAAAGGCGTATCTCACAATGCGATGGTGTGAAGTGTAACCCTCCGATTTGGTTGAAATTTCGAAATTATGTGGTCCATGTCAATACAACCAAAGTTTCTTCAGGCAGTTTGTGCGATGGTTAGAATTTGGCAAAATATTTGAGGTCAAAGTTGAAAAATATGCAATTTTTAGCCCGGGAAGGGAATGGAAGTTGAGTTTGCTTCCTCCGCCTGGTAAAACTCGCCGGTTTTTCAACTTTGCCTTCAAATATTTTGTCAAATTCTGACCATCGCACAAACTGCCAGAAGAAACGTTGGTTGTATTGACATGGACCACATAATTTCGAAATTTCAACCAAATCGGAGGGTTACACTTCACACCATCGCATTGTCAGCCTCACCGGGGCGAAAGATGCTGGAAGTGAAAGTGGCCCCTCCATACGGCACATTTGTAGCTTTCCTAATTCTCAGTTTGTGTCCCTTAATTTGATTTAGAAAGTCAGTATATGTAATTTAAAATGCAAAAAAATGTGATATATTTTCAAAGTTTTTGCAAAACGGTGCCACAATTCGCTTGCAGATTTTCAAAATTCTTGGAACACCTTGTAAAGCTGATCGGACAAGAAATTGTATATGGAAATTGCAGATTTTATGGAAATTAGTTTTGCAATTTGTAACAATTCTACAGAATAGAAAGATGATACCCCTCCCCCCCCAAAAAAATATTTTTTTGCAAATTATTTAGCACATGCAAGACACACTAGATATCTACAATATATTTAAGTAACATCTGGAACACCCACAAATTCATAGGGTCGTCAAAGTCTTACAGATTTTCAAAGTTTTCGCAGAACCTAGAAAAACAATGCATAATTCGTTGCGAAATCTTTCGAAACCACGCCAAAATTAATAATCATCCTCAAATATCCGCGTGAAGTATTTAGCTCAAGTTTTAGAAAAAGATTTGTAATTTTTTTTTGCAAAAATGTATTTTTACTTTTTTGAACACAACTTTACAAAAGTGAGGGTGATTTTGGATACTTTTAAACGTTTTAAGTTTTGTAAAATGAGGGAGGAATATGAATTTTACAAAGTTACAAACATCCAGGTGAAGTACTTATTTAGCTCAATTTTTTAAAAAATTGAGGTTTTTCTCTGTAGAAATGTATTTGACGTAAATTATGTGGGAATATAGGTTCTTGCAAAAACTTGCCAAACCACGCGACAATTTAGTAATAATCATCTACAAAAATAATTTTTGGAAAAATAAAAAGAATGTGATTTTTTTCGTATTTTTCAAAATTATTTAACACCAATAACCAACCACGAAAGATCTATGTATCTATTATATAATTTATACCTAAAACTACCACAAATTTATAAGGGACACCAAAGTCTTGCTGATTTTCAAAGTTGTTTCAAAACTATGCCACAATTCACTTGCAGATTTTTAAAAACCCTTGTAAAGCTGATTCGGACAATAAATTGTATGGTTATATTTATATGCAGGTTGGAAATTTTACGGAAATTAGTTTGCAACTTGTGAAATTCTACAGAATAGAAAGATGTTATATGCAAATTGGGATAATTTTGTAGAAATAATTTGTGCATATTTCGGATTATTTTTTTGAAACTTGTTCACTCTAGATGCCACAAATTGGTGCAAGACGGTATAATCTTTCCCCACAAAAAAATATTTTTTGCAAATTATTTGGCACATGTGGCACGACATGCAGGCCCTGTATATCTACAATATACTTAAGTGAGACCTGGAACATCCACAAATTCATAGGGACACCAAAGTCTTGCCGATTTTCAAAATTCTTGGAAAACCTTGCCAAACGACGCCACAATTAAATAATTAATCATCCCCCAAAGACGAGTGTTATTAAAATTAAAGTTAATTTCAAAACTAATATACACCATAAAAATGCATTTTTTTCACTTTTCTCTACTGAAAAAATTATTCCTGGATAGAGAATTTTGTACCCCGTAAAAAAATTACAAAAATGCGATGTCCCACAAACGTATTTTTTCTTCGTCTTAAAATATTTATTCCCGCGAGAATGCAAAAAAAAATGAAAAAAGGCGACTAATTGTCCGAATTTCTATTCGAGTACCACATCTCATCACTTTCTCCATGGAAAAAAAATAATTATAAATTTCTATATAATTTATTAATTCTCGGAGAATTTTCTATCTCTGTAAAAAATTGCAAAAAATGCAATGTTCCACAAATTTATTTGTCCTACGTCGTAAAATATGTATACCCGAGAAGATGACTAATTGTCCAGATTTGTTTTGAGTAATGCATCTCATCACTTAAATTTCTTAACTGAAAAGAATATAAATTTCTAAAATTTACTAATTCCCGAAGAATTTTATTACACGTAAAAAATCACAAAAAATGTCATGTCCCACATTTATTTGTCCTTCCTTCCCCATAAAATTAAATATACTCGAGAAGATGATTAATTCTTCGATTTTGACCATCTCACCACTTTCTAAACTGAAAAAGTTACAAATTTCCATAATTTATTTTGTCCTTTTAAAAAAAAAATACACAAAAATACCATGTCCCACAAATTTATTTGTCCTTCGCCATAAAATATTTATGTATACGGAGAAGATGACTAATTGTCCAAATTTGTTTCGAGTACCGCCCCCTTGGCCACAATGGGAACGAATTTCCCATTATGAAAATCAATACCAACAACAAACCGGCAGTACGGCACAGTCCCCTTCTTCATCCATCGCTTTAGTAATAAAAAGGCATTCAACACCTTTCAGATCTATGTAAGTAAAATTCCTTTATCTTCTTTGTCCCTGTCATTTATTACCTCGTATCATTCTCCCCATTCAATTATTATGGATGTATTTCTATGCAAAAAAGGTCGTCTCAGATTTCCCATCTATGTACTTTTTTCATGTATGTATCTCCAAATTGGGCATAATTGACCATAATTTTGTTTTGTAGCCAAATTCTCAGGTAAAAGTCAATACAATTTGGGTAGAATTGTGACCGTATTTGTACTCATTTTTCAGGTAAAAGTGTCCAAATTACGTAATTTATTCTGCATGATTTGATCGGATCAGAGTTCAATACTGGAAAAGTTAAACCAGGTGGCTTGGCTTATTATCAAAGAGTGGATATGTATTTATTAGGAAAAAACTAATGAATTATTTAAAATTTACGAAAAAAATTCCAACTAGTGTGTACTACCAAAACCTGACAAACATATAACGAAATAAGGATTTTAGTTAAATTTGTATTCTGGAATATTAGTCGTACAATTTCTTTGGACAAAAAAATATCGTCCTACATATATCTTAGAAATATTTGCAAATATGTATGCATTTTGGAAAAAAAATGTCTAAAAGATTTACCTATTTTTGAAATTATAGCGGAAATATGTCTGAAAACCTAGAAATGTGCGACAATATGAAACAATGTTTTAGAATTTTAGTGATCGATTCGAGTTTGACCGTCTCTCGTCATCATACCTGTTCATAAATTTAGTTTTCATTCTAAAGTTAGTCATTTTGTATTAAAAATTTTAATTCACATTCACTCATTTTTGTTCAAATTCATTTCATCTCGCTTCATCGCCTTCATTTCTTACTTCGCCCCAAGTACTAAGCATAGGGTGAAAAATGAAGGAGTAAAAAAATCCCTTCATCCCTTCATTCACAGTCATTCATCTGAAATGACGGAATCCTTCATTCAAATGACAGGAAATTCATTTTCATTCACTATCATAATCAGTGAAATGAATAAAAGTGAACAGGTATGGTCGTCATCAATCAAGTTGGCAATAAATACATATCCGTTCTCTACTTACATATTATTTCCAACAAGGAAAAAAAGGTGTACAACATATTTGTGAACATGGTGTAATAAGGGAGCCCTTTTCATTTCACTGCTAAATATGTGTATGTACCTACACATGTACCTTTATTGATGGTACATATTTTTCTCCAAGTGGTCCCCCCCTTGGAAGAAAAAGAGCAATTTGCCACCACCACCGCCACGACCATTTGGATCTGAATGAAAAGCAGCCTGTGACACGATTGGGATTGGATTTATAAATAGTCATTCAATTGAATAAACACAAATTCACCCTGAATAATAATATGTATGACTTGGAATAAATATCAATTTATTCTATCGTTGACTCCCTTTCTTCTCACAATGCGATGGTGTGAAGTGTAACCCTCCGATTTGGTTGAAATTTTAAAATTGTGTGGTCCAGGTCAATACAACCAACGTTTCTTCTGGCAGTTTGTGCGATAGTCAGAATCTGGCAAAATATTTGAGGTTCAAGTTGAAAAATGTGCAATTTTTAGCACGGGAAGAGAATGGAGGTTGAGTTAGCTTCCTCCGCCTGGTAAGAATCGCCCGTTTTTCAACTTTGACCTCAAATATTTTGACAAATTCTGACCATCGCACAAACTGCCTGAAGAAAGGTTGGTTGTATTGACATGGACATAATTTCGAAATTTCAACCAAATCGGAGGGTTACACTTCACACCATCGCATTGTAAGTTCACACTGGGAAAGCTAACCAGCCGAAAATACTGATCATTACACAATTAGGACAAAGAATGAAGGGAATAACACGCTCCTGGTTGGCATAATGTTTACGATATTTGGATGTATGTGATCCCTTTTCTGTTTAGAAAAGCTGGCTGGCTGGCTGGACTGGACACGCTTAAAATGTGAGTGAATTGCGGAACTAATCTTGTAAATTTTTGGTCGATTGGATTTTCTCTGAGCTGAGAAAGAAATGACAAAAATCAATTCTATTTGAAACGGTACTTGAGAATTTGGAGGGTATCGACAGATTATGCAGGTTATGGATAAGTAAGTCTACCCTTTGAATGGTGAGAAGAGGGGTAAAATTATGATTTTTTTGGTCGGATTTTTAGTGCATAAGGTCAATTAAAGGTTATCTGATCGACTAGAAATTTAATATACATATTTTTTTTTTGATATTTAGCATGATTTATTTAATCCAAAAAAGAGTTTTAAAAACACATAATTTTCATTATAAACTTGTCAGACCCCATTGCACATGGGAAATTACCTGATCAAGCCAGGTAATTTCTGATCACCCTACATATATTTATGTAGGGTGTATGAGGGGTCGTTTAGGTCAGATGGTATCGTTGGTTGGTGACGAATGTGTGAAATTTTCGATAAAAATGGAGAAATTGGCATTCTTCAATGGAGGTTTCCCAGCGTATGCTCTCCGATTTTGAGCAAAGTAGTGTCAATCGATCACAAATTTGATTGGGATGAAATTTGCGAAAGACACAATCGCCCAATGGGCACGTTTTGCATCCCAAGAGGAGCGAGCAAGAAAGTGTAACATTTGTCAACTTTAGGGTGAATTATCTCCTCTTGGGATGCAAATTTATCTGCCAAACATGCCCATTGGGCGATTGTGTCTTTCACAAATTTCATCCCAATCAAATTTGGGACTTATTAACACTGCTCAAAATATAAGAGCATACGCTGGGAGATCTTTTCTTTTTTTCGAAAGGAGAATATCTCTCTCTCATAATTCAATATCACGTTTTAATTCCTTAATCCAATTACTGCTCCTTTATTACTCCATCCGTAATTAAGGTTTCCATTTGGATTAATTAGAATCAAGTCGTCTCTTTATTCCCATTTAGCGGACCACCACGATCGGTCCTTTTATGGAAGAAAAGTCATTAAATCTCGGTGTTGCGTAATAATTAATAATAAATTAATTATTTTTCACGACGAGAAAAAGGCGACGGGGAGAGAAAGAAAGAAAAAGAAAATTAAATATGAAAAGTCATCTCATTTTAGATATGTACAAGGACAAAATTGAACCATACGCCACACGAACCACGACATCACGATGATTTTGCTAAATTGCAATTAAACAAAGGAGAAGAAGAAATAAAATTTAATAAAATGTCGTCATCCGGAAAATCTTAAAATTTTATGTATTACTTTTTTCATCACTAATTTTCAAGCTGCTGTAAAATAATCCGATTAGTTCTTCTGGGTTGGATAGAAGCTCCTTACTCATGTTAATTAATTAAGGAAAAATTAAATTTTAATTAATTAATGTTTCAATTAATTATCTTGTTTTAATTAATTACAAGCCTGCAGAAAGGAGTAAATATGTAGAACCACATTTACTTATAATTTAATAATTTGTGTATAAATATGATAAACTGTACAATTTCATGTTTTTCATGGAATATGTGTGTAATTTTGGAAATTTTTCTCTCCAGAAAGTCTGATTTGATTTAATTTTAATGTAATTATTCAGATAAAATAATGGTTTCCTTCCTGTAATTAGATTAAAAATGAATGGAAATATGTACGGCACATTTTCGGGTCCTTGTAAGTAATCTCTTAATATTTACGTATGTATGTATTTACATGGATTTTTTACATGCAAGTCGTCCGCTCCCTTTTTGTTCGTTCGTGTCTCTCGTTATGTATGTACGTACGTAATTTCGTTAAAGAGGAGGAAATTATGTGTAATAAGAGAGAGAAATAAATGGAGACCTCGTTTCCACACTCTAAGAAACCCGGTAATAAAGTTATTACCGGGCGGAGTATCTATGTGACTCTACCGCATGGTGATTAATTTATTATTGAGTGGTAGACATTTTGTTACCAACTGGTAATATTTTCAAATTTCGCGACCGGGGTTATTACCGGTTAGGTAACAAAATGGCTACCACTCAATAATAAAGTAATCACCATGCGGTAGAGTCACATAGATACTCCGCCTGGTAATAACTTTATTACCGGGTTTCTTAGAGTGCACAATTTCTTGGAGGATAATTATTTATCAAATTAAACGGTGGTGGTGGTGCCGGAACTAATTGAGATTTGTTTAGAGGTGACCTGACGTGTACCTGGAATTTGGATACATACCTGCTGTTTATTTTAGTACAAATTTGTTTAGGAAATATTATTTTTGCATGTTTGTAATCTCTGATAAAAGTTTGATAAGAAAAAATTATGATTTTATTTTTAGTGAGAAATGTATCATGAAAACGTCACTAATTTAAATTTAGAATTTCTTTATACGTTTTACAATTAAATTAGATCCGAATTTCTTTCTACATGTTTTTTAAATACTCAAATTGTATTCAAAAACTTGCATAAATCGAGGTCGACAATATGTATACCGCTAATTTGTTTAGGAAATAATATTTTGTAAATTAAACCTATGCTAAAAATTTGGGAAATTGAAATTATAGTTTTTTGAATTTGTGATTAAAAATGTATCGTGAAAACGTCACTAATTGAAATTTAGAATTTCTTTAATTTATATTTAAAGTAGATCAAAACTCGTTCTTGAACTTTTGGTATTTTTTTTAATACTCAGACTTTGTTCAAAAATTTGAATAAATTGAGCCCCACAATATGCATAACGTGAATTTGTTTAGGAAATAATATTTGTTAAGTTTGGTCTCTGCTAAAAATTAGAAATTATGATGTTTTTAAATTGAAAAATTTGTAATGAAAAATGTTTCATGGAAAATGTTTCATGAAAACGTCGTTGATTGAAATTTCGAATTTATTTATAAGTTTTATAATTAAAGTAGATGAAAATTCGTTTCTGAAATTTTGGTATTTTTTAAATACTCCAGGCTTTGTCCAAAAACTTGAATAAAGTGGGCTAGACAATATGCATATCACTAATTTGTTTAGGAAGTAATATTTTTAAAATTAAGTCTATATTAAAAATTAGGAAAGCAGAAATTATGATTTTTTGAAATTGAAAATTTTTATGGTGAACCAATGTATGGTGAAAACGTCGCCAATTGAAATTTAGAATTTCTTTATACGTTTTATAATTAAAGTAGATGAAAATTTAATTTTGAAATTTTGGTATTTTTTTGATAGTCAGAATTTGCCCAAAAACTTGAATAATATTATAAGGGCGATTTATTCAGGAAATAATATTTAAAAAAATTAAATCTCTACTCAAAATCTCGGAAAAATAAATGATTATGATTTTTTTAATTGAAAAATTTGTGATCAAAAACGAATCATGAACAATTTTGAAAAGATAATGGAAATTTTAGAATTTTTGTATGGGCTTGTTTAAAATTAAGTTAGAGCAAACTGTTTCGTTTAGGAAATACAAGTTTGGGAAGAAGAAATTATGATTTTTTTAATACAAAATTTGAGATGATAAAATTTATCACGAGAACGTCGGTAATTGAAATGTTAGAAGTTTTTATAAATTTGGTGAATTAAGTAGATGTAAAAAATGTGTAGAGTTTGATGGATGTTTTTTAATATTCCTAATTTGCTAAAAAACTTGAATAAATTGAGCCCCACAAAATTTATAGCGAGAATTTTTTTAGGAATTGTTTTTTTTAATTCGGTCTATGTCAAAAATTTGGGAAGAACATATTATGATTTTTTAATGGAAAAATTTGATGAAAAATGTATCATGAAAACGTCGGTAATTGAAATTTGCAATTTGTGTATACGTTTTGTAATTAAATTAGATCAAACCACTTCGTGGCGGAACTAATTAAAAAAAACTAAATCTTCATTAAAACTGGAAAGAGGAAATTATGATTTTTTAAAGAAAGATTTGTAGTGAAAAAATATATCGTAAAAATGGCGGTAATTGAAACTTAGGAGTTTTTAAAGATTTTGTAATTTAAGTAACTTCAAAAATTTTGAAACTTTAATGGATATTTTATTTAAATGCTCTTACTTTACTGAGAAATTTGAATAAATAAATTGACCGCGATAATATTTATAACATTAATTCGTTTATGAGATTTTTTTAAAAATTCAATCTCTACTAATAATTAATTTGGGAGAATTAAATTACTATAAATTTCTTAAAATTGAAAATTTGGGTAAAACAATGTATCATGAAAACGCCAGTAATAAAAAAATAGAATGTTTTATACCTATCCTAATTAAAATAGATTTGATTAAGAAACCGGTGTAATATGATGAATATTTTCTTTAAATACTGTATCTTTGCTCAAAAACTTGAAGAAATAAATCGCTCCCGAGAATATTCATAACGCTGATTCGTTTAGGGAATAATTTTAGGGTTTTTTAATTTATTTTAACCTACCAATAACCTGAAAAAATTTTAATTGAAAAAATAAATTAAAAAAATGTATGATGAAAACGCCATAATAAACATTTATAATTGTATATACGCCGTAATTAAAATAGATTTAAACAACAAAATTAATTAGATTGATTGATATATTTTTATTTAAATGCTCTCAATTCTGTAAAAACTTAAATAAATAAATCGATCCCGATAATATTTATGATGCTAATTTGTTTAGGAAATAGTATTTTTTTAATAAAATCTCTCTGCTAAAAATTAGGGAATGAGAAACTACGATTCTTCGAAGTGGAAAAATTTGTAGGGGAAAATATATCATGAAAACGTCGGTAATTGAAATTTAGAATTTGTATACACGTTTTGTAATTAAATTAGATTATATGAAATGGGGTTTGTATACTTAAAATACTTGTATACTATAAAAGTTTAACTTTGCTCAAAAACGTAAAAAAAATGATTGATGCCAAGAATATTTATAATGCTGTTTTGTTTAGGAAAGAATTAAATTTTTGCTGAAACGTTTGAGAAGAGGAAATTATGATTTTTTAAATAAATTAGAGACGTTGAGCGAGAGTACATGATTGTAAAAAATTCACTGTAGTTTAGAATCACAATCAAAATCCTGGATTGTACCTTTCGGAGGTTGAGCGAGAATATTTTATAGGAGGATTGTACTTCTGATTAATTTCTGCCGGCAGATTTGAAATTATAAACAATTGTTTACAAGTCCAAAAGTGACAGACAGTAAAATGTCCACCTTAAGTTCAAGTTTAATTAAATTGGGTGTGCTCACTGGTGATTGTGATGCCTTTTTGTTGGCTGCTGCAGCAAAGCGGATTAACAAATTTAACAAATCTACATTTTTCTGTTTTGATGAAATCGAGGTTTCTCGTTTCAAGTTGGATTTTAGATTTGAAAAAGCGGACATTTTGCGATTGAAATCAGAGTTACGGGTTCCAGATGTGTTAAAAATGCCTAATAGGACAGAATTCAGCGGACTAATTTGTGAGCCTTCCTGACATAATAATTACACTTGTAATTGATAATAATTTTATGGGTCCTTTCCATATATTTCAGGCTTGTGTGTTATGCTACGACGCCTTGCTTATCCTAATCGACTCTCAGATCTAGAAAAGTACTTCGGATTTTCGCCTCAAGATTTGTCCTACATTTTTAACTCAATGATTAATCATGTTTATGGCAATTTTTATCATCTTCTGACATCTCTCCAGTTATGGTGGTTATCTCTTGAACATCTTAAAGAGTTTTCGGGAGCTTTGGTCAGGAAAGGGTGTCCAATTCCATCTTGTATTGGGTTTATAGATGGTAAATTATGGCAAATAACAGAATTATGAAATTTTACATTTAACATGTTTACAAGATCTGCATTTAATTTGCCAGGAACCTTGCACAAAACTTGTCGGCCCACTCGATCCCAACAAGAAGTTTATAGCGGTCATAAACGGTCGCACGGACTGAAATATCAATCGGTTGTGACTCCAAATGGAATGGTTGCAAATTTATACGGACCTATCCCAGGGCGAAGGCATGACTCATACATGCTACATGAAAGTGGGTTACTTGACAAATTAGCAGTTCATTTGGGTGGTCAAGAAATGTACTTGTATGGCGACAGTGGATATCCACTCCACAGAAGCTTAATCACTCCACATATTGGAAACCAACTTTCAGACCAGCAAAAGTTATTTAACTTAACGATGAGCAAATTGCGGGTTTGTGTAGAATGGGAGTTTGGTGAGATAGATAAACAGTTTACATTTATTGATTTTAAAAAGAACTTAAAAATATTTCTGCAACCAGTGTCAAAATATTATTTTGTAGCTACCATTTTAAAGAATTGCCAAAATTGTTTATATGAATGTCAAACATCGAAGTATTTTGGGGTTAAGCCTCCGACACTCGAGGAATATTTGAGAAATCAAAATCTAAACTAATCACAAACATGTTCTAGAAATGAATGGAAATAAATCAGTTTATTGCATGTAAGCTATTTAAAATGCTATATTTCACAATTAAAACATTAGTTTTGAAAAAATGTGTCACGAAAAAGTCGACAATTGAAATTTACAAGTTTTTATAAATCGTGTAATTTAAGCAGATGTAGAAAATGTGTAGAATTTGATGGACGTTTCTTTTAATATTTAAACTTTGTGCAACAACTTGAATAAATCGTGCCCGATAAGATGTGCAATGCTGATTTGTTAGAAAATAATACTTTTAAAATTTTGTGTCTGATAAAAATTTGAGAAGAAATAGCGATTTTTTTAAAACTGAAAAACTTTATGGTGAAAAAATGTATCGTGACATTGTAACTAATTGAATTTTGGAATTTAATTGATACGTTTTGTAACTAAAATAGATTCGATTCGGCGAATGTCTTATAAATTGGATGCTTTTTAAGATTCTCTGAAAAATGTATCCTGAAAACGTCGGTTATTGAAATTTAGAATTTTTAAATCGATCATGTAATTTAAGCAGATCAAGAAAATTTATGGACCGTTTGGTGGATATTTTTTTAATACTCAAACTTTGTGCAAAAATCTTGAATAAATTGTGCCCGGTAAGATGTATAATGAAAAATTTGTTTAGAAAATAATATCTTCAAAATTATATCTGATAAAAATTTGAGAAAAAGAAGAAATGATGATTTTTTTTAACTGTCAAATTTTATGGTAAAAAACGGAATCATCGTAAATTGAAATTTTATTGATACGTTTTGTAAGTAAAATAGATTCAATTCGGCGAATGTCTTATAAGTTTGATACTTTTTTTAAATTCGCTGAAAAATGTATCATGAAAAGGTCGGTTATTGAAATTTAGAATTTTTTATGCGACTTGTAAGTAATGTAGGTTTTAAATTATGACGCATGCTTTAAACAGTAAGAATTTACTTAAAAACATGTATAAGTCGATCCCGATAATATTGAACCGTTGGCTTGTTCACTGTAAGAAATCCGGTAACTAAGTTATTACCAGGCGGAGGATCTATGTGACTCTACCGCATGGTAATTAACCACTTCACCCCTGAGAGACGAATATTTTCATACCTTTCACCCCTAGTAACGGCGAATTTTTTCTTCCCTTGACCCCGAAATTTTCACCTACTGTATGACGTTAATTACTGGGAGATGAATTGAAAAATGGTGTTCCCACCGAAATTATTCTGGACACTTTTTTATGAAAGTTGATGCGAATAACCATTTGGGAACGGATTTTGAGTTGTAATTTGCCTTTGGGCATTTTTGCGAACCACTAATGTTTATAGCCGAAAATAGCCAACACGCCGAATTTAAAAATGATTGTAATTGCATGGAAAGTTGCACAAACATTGATTAATAAGTGCATAATAGTACATATATTCACAAAAATCGATTATCGCGCCTCAAAGGCCCCAGATGCCGATTTGGGCGGGAAAATTAAACAGTAAATATTGCTTTCAATTCGTGACATCGGCTATAAATAATTTTGTGATTAGCCTAAAATGTGTAAAAATTGCTTTTTGTTCATCTAACATGCATAGAATTTATGCATACTTAGGGCGGGAAAACAAACGTTTTCTTACCGTGACTTTAAATTGATAGCAGTTGTAATGAATAATTATAGCATCAACTGTTCGAAAGCATACTTTAGCGCATTTTGAATATAACTCAATTTTAACGGGAAAATTATATGCTACTTTCCAGGCAATCTCTTAATTTTCCCGCCCAACGAGATTTCATCGGCTCCAGTGGTTAGTTTTCCCGCCAAAAATGTCGTTGGGGCGTTCTAAATCCGAGAAAAACAATTTCACTAATTTTATCTGAAAGCGCTGTTGAAATATGGGACGAAAATTCCATGCAACAGCAGTTTTCAAAACTGGGCGTGTTAGCTAGAAATAGCCAGTTAGCTATAAATTGTTTTTACCTCCCTTTATAACATTGGTTCTGAAGAGGCAATTCATCTTCCCGCCCAAATGGCGGATTGTTGACTCAAAACTATACTTGGAAGAGCAGTGACCTAATTTTTTTCGAATACGACACATAGTCGTAGGCCGGTGGGAACGGAAAATACGCCACATGGTCGTTTCCGTTGTCAAGGGTCAATACGACACATCGTCGTATTTCGGAGCCAAGGGAACTTACGCCACATAGTCGTATTCGGCGTAAAGGTCAAATACGTCACATAGTCGTTATAGGAGCGAAGTGGTTAATTTAATATTGAGTGGTAGAAAATTAGTTACCAACTGGTAATATTTTCAAATTTCGCGACCAGGGTTCTTACCGGTTTGGTAACAAAATGTCTACCACTCAAGAATAAATAAATTACCATGCGTTAGAGTCACATAGATACTCCGCCTGGTAATAACTTAGTTACCGGGTTTCTTACAGTGTTAAGGAAATAATATTTTCTTGATTAAATATCTGCCAAAAACTTGAGAAGAAAAGTTTCTTGATTTCTTAATTTAAAAATTTGTATTAAAAAAATGTATCAAGAAAACGTCAGGATTGGAAATTTTGAATTTTTTGGTATGATTTGTAATAAATTTAGATATATTTGAGATTAGAAAGTACGTCTTTGTAATTGAAAAGTTTATTAAAAAATGCATCATGTAAACGTTAAAAATTGAAGTTCTTTATACGATTTGTTATTCAATTAGGTACATTATTGAATAAAATATTGTGATTTTGTAATTGAAAGGTTTGCTATGAAAATGTATCATGAAAACGTACAGATCAATCAGTAATTCAAAATTTAGATTTTTTATACAATTTGCGGTTAAAGTAGATTTGAATAGTTGTCCAATTTTGATACATTTAAAATATTCTAAATGTATCTCGAAAACGCCAGTAATTGAAATTTGGATTTTTTATAACTAATTCAATTAAGGGTAAAATACTCGAACCTGTTTTCTAGTCAAATTTTGATATATTTTTCTTAAATTCTCAGACGCTGCTCAAAAACTTGAATAAGTGAATTGACCATAATATTTATAAAGTTGATTTGTTCAGGAATTAGTATTTTTGTAATGAAATCTCTGTCAAAAAAAATTTGGAAAGAAAAGATTATGCATTTGTTACTTGCAAAATTGATTGTGAAAAAAATGTATCATGAAAACGTCGCTAATTGAGAATTAAAATTTTCTTTATCAATTTGTAATTAAATTAGATACAACTTGGAACGAATGAATTATGATTTTTTAACTAAAAAAAATTATATTAAAAAATATGTATGTACATATCTTGAAAACGCCAGTAATAAAAATTTAGAGTTTTCTTTATAATGTTTGTAATTAAAGGTACAAAATCCGAATCTTTTTGTAGTTAATAAATTTTAATATATGTATTTTTCATATTTGCTCAAAAACTTGAATAACTCGATCCCTATAATACTTATAAAGTTGGTGTTTTTGTAGGAAATAATATTTTGTTTAATTAAATATCGGCCAACAATTTTGAAGGAAGAAATCATGATTTTTTAATTGAAAAATATATTATGAAAAAATTTCATGAGAATGCATCGGTTACTGAAATTTAGTTAATAATCATGGGAAATTTATGGTGAAAAAATGTACGTGAACGCAAATTGCAAGCTATAGTTTTTGTATACATACGTTTTAAAATTCAAGCAGATAGGATTCCTTGTTAAAGTTTTGATATGTTTTAAAATACAATGAAAAAAAAATATTATGAAAAATATATCACGAAGACGCCAATAATTGAAATTTAGATTTTTTTATGACTATTGCAAGTAAAGGAAAAGTAATGGAACCTGTTTTCAAGTTAAATTTTGATATGTTTTTCTTAAGTTATAAAAAAAATTGAATAATAAATTGACCCCGATCGTATTATGACATTGATTTGTTCAGAAAATAATATTTTCTGTAATGAAATTTCTGCAAAAAAATTTGGGAAGAAAAATTTAGTATCTTTTTTTAATTGAAAAATTTATTGTGAAGAAAATGTATCATGAAAACGTCGCTAATTGAAAATTGAAATTTTCTTTATAAGATTTGTAATTAAATTTGATCAAATTTGGACCAAACGCATTTTGGTTGTTTACTCTTAGGAGGGGAGCTTGCGAGGTTGATAATAACAGATCTTGATGCCCTTTGGATATGTGATAGGGTCTCATGAGTGTACTAAAACCCTGAAGTGGTTTGACTCCATGGCCACATTTGCGCCCGCCACACCCACTCAAAAATGCCCAAAAAACGCTTTCACTCCAGTTTTCACTCACTCAAATCCACGTCAAAAATCCAATTTTACTCGGATTTTGAAATTTCTTTCATCATTACACTCCCAGATAGTTGCTTTCTTCAATCCAATATCAAACCCAATTTTTTCGAAATTTTTAGTATTTTTAAAATTTGAAATTCTGAATGAGGATTGTTGTAGTAATAAACAACTCAAATTACGCCTGCGAAATAATCATCAGCAAAATTGAGTTTGATATGGAATTGAAGAAAGCAACTATCTGGGAGCGTAATGGTGAAAGAAATTTCAAAATCCGAGTAAAATTGGATTTCTTGTGTGGATTTGAGTGAGTGAAAACTGGAGTGAAAGCGTTTTTTGGGCATTTTTGAGTGGGTGTGGCGGGCGCAAATGTGGCCATGGAGTCAAACCACTTCAGGGTTTTAGTACACTCATAGGACCCTACCACATATCCAAAGGGCATCAAGATCTGTTATTATCAACCTCGCAAGCTCCCCTCCTTAGCAACCAACTCTTTGTGTGAATGGAGAGTACGCGGGGTGAAGCAAATTTGCGGCACCATGTAGCATCCAGAGTGGACATGAAAAACCAAATTGAAACCTCGGCATATTGTAGAAAATATTAATTAAAAAATATTTTTCCTATAAATTTTTCGAAATCTTTCATTTCTGACCTTTTATTAAGGAGTCATACCCCGTCCGTCCGCATTATGATTTCTTGAGAACGGATGCGAATTTTGACATGCGATTTTCACCGTCAACGTTCGGGCGAATTCTGAACGCTTTTGGTGAAAACTGAATGTCGAAATTCGCATCCGTTCTCAAGAAATCATAATGCGGACGGACTAGTTTGATCCCTTAATAAAAGGTCAGAAACGAAAGATTTCGACAAATTTTATAGAGGAAAATATTTTTTAATTAATATTTTCTACAATATGCCGAGGTTTCAATTTGGTTTTTTGATGTCCATTCTGGATGCTACATGGTGCCGCAAATTTGCTTCACCCCGCGTACTCTCCATTCACACAAAGAGTTGGTTGCTAATAGTAACTACAAAAATTTGTATTACTTAAAAGTATGTACTCCTCCTTTCCAACTCTCCATGAACCCAAAAGAGCTTCGGGGCGAGCACGTCGACGTCAAAAACAGGCGTCCAGGCACGACGTTCAAGAATTATATTAGCCGATAAGCCGAATTATCCTATTATTTAACACCAGTTTATTTTACTTTGGCGTTCAAATTATTCAATTCGTGTAAAGAATTTGGGTAATTGAATGACTTCTACGTCAAAATAAAATAAACTGGTGTTAAATAATAGGATAACATAATTCTTGGACGTCGTGCCTGGACGCCTTTTTTCGACGTTGACGTGCTCGCCCCGAAGCTCTTTTGGGTTCATGGAGAGTTGGAAAGGAGGAGTACGTATGTGGAAAACGCCAGTAATTGAAATTTAGAGTTTTTTAAAAATAACTTTTGTTAAAGGTGCAAAGTCGAACCCTTTTTGTAGTTAAATTTTGACATATTTTTTTGTACTATCAGAATTTGCTCAAAAACTTGAGTAAATAAATTGAATTACTCACATGAAAACGTCAGCAATTCAAATTTGAGTTTTCTATACGTTCTTGTAATTAAAGTGGATTTTAACAATTTGTAGGATTTTGATATATTTAAAATATTCTGAAAATATGTCACCAAAACGCCAGTAATAGAAATTTAGAATTTTTGTATATCGCTTATAATTAAAATTATAGGTATAATAAATCGAATTTTTATAGTTAGATTTTGATATATTTTTCTAAATATTTGCTCAAAAACTTGAATAAATTGATTGACCCCGATAATTTATGAAGCTAATTTGGGTAGAAACTAATATCTTTTACTAAAATTTCGAGAAGAGAAAATATTTTTTTTCATAATAATTATTTTAATTGAAAAATTTGTGAGAATTTGTGTGAGAAAAAATGTATCATGAAACGTCGGAAATTTATAATTTTTTACACGATTTCCAATTTAACTAGATTGAATATTTTTGCAACTTTAAAATATTTTGAAAAATATATCGCGAAAACGCTAGTAATTGAAATTAAGAATTTTTTTATAGCTTTTTTAATTACCTAGCGTAAAAACTTGAATAGATAAATTTACCCTGAAAACATTTACAAAACGATTACGTCGATGATTACGTCGATGATTGAAATTTAGAGTTTTATTTATAAATTTACAAGTAAGTAGATGGAAGTCCTTTTTGAAATTTTGATACTTTTGAACAACTACTCTGAAAAATGTGTCATAAAAACAGTTGTTAAAGTTTAGAATTTTTTATGAGATTTACAATTTAAGATTTGTGAAATTCTGATATTAAAAAAAATGCTCAAAAAACTTGAACAAAATGAGCCCCGCAAAATTCATAACGCTAATTTGTTTAGGAAATAATATTTTTAGAATTAAGTCAATCCTAAAAATTTGGGAAGAAGAAATCATGATTTTTTTAATTGAACAATTTTATTGGTAAAAAGTTTACCGTGAAATCGTCGATAATTGAAATTTAGAATTTTCTGATTATGATAGTGAATGGTAGTGAATGAAAATGAATTTTCTGTGATTTGAATGAAAATGAGTGAAAGATTCAGCAATTTCAGATGAGTGAGTGTGAATGAAAGGATTTCTCACTCATTTCATTTTTCACCCTATGCTTAATACATGGGGCCAAGTAAGAAATGAAGTGAAATGAAATGATTTTGAGCGAAAATGAGTGAGTTTGAATGAAAATCTTCAATCAGAATTCGGGAGGACTGAACTTTGAATGAAAAAAGTTTTTTTGAACAGGTATGCATCGGTAATTAAAATTTTGAATTTTTATATACGTTTTGTAATTAAATTAGATAGTAGCAAATTGGGGTGTTATAAAGGGTGTTAATAAAGTCCGATCCCATGCATTTTTTGGAGCGTGGTTGTTACAAATTCAGCTGGAACTTTTGAACCAGTGAAGTTATTTATTTCAAATTTTTACCATGGGAGGAACAACTAAACGTGTAAGTCATGAGCATCTTAGAGTTGAGATACAAACATTGCATCAGCAGGGGCTTAAACCTACAGAAATTGTGCAAAAATTGGGCTGCAGCCGCAGAACTGTTTGGAAATGGAAGAATAAAAATTTTGTCCACGACAAAAAGCGACCAGGGCGACCCAGAAAGGTGTCACCTACCACAAAAAGAATGATTAAAAACAGACTTTGCAAGAAAACCGGTAGTTCATTACGTAATTGAGCAAGGGAGTTAAATGACTCAAAACGCTATAAAGAGAAGAAGAAGCAAATTAACTGTGTGACCGTGCAAAAATTTGTGAAAACTACGAAGTGGGGTCACACAGCTTACAAACTAACCAAAAAAACCTCTCATGTCACAAAAATATATCGATGACCGTCTGAAATTTGAAGAACTCCTTCAGAAAAGTGCCCATTTGAGTGAAAAAAGACTTGGTGAAGAATTGCGCAGTCACATCCTTTGGACTGACGAATCTATTATTGAACTATATCCAAAATTGAACCAACAAAATGTTCGTTACAGGACAGAAAACAAATCGGATGTACCATCAAGAGCGATCCCAAAATTCGGGCTTAAAGTTATGGTAGCGGGTGGATTTTGTGCACGTTGCGTGACCCCTCTACATATCATACCAAAAGGCCAATCAGTCAATGCAAAGCATTATATGGAAAAAATATTACCTATCTATTTCGATAGCATGGGGAACAAGGAAATATTTCCGAATGAAAGAAAAATAGTTTTCATGCAGGATGGTGCTATAGCCCATACAGCAAAAGCGAGTTTGAGTCTCATCAAGACGCAAGTTTCAACGGTCTGGAGCAAGGGGGTGTGGGCCGCTAACGGCCCAGATTTGAATCCCCTGAAGAACCAGTGGTCCATACTTAAGGAAAATGTATACAAAGAGCCACAACCCCGGACGAGGGAAGAGCTAGTAAAAAAAAGTTCAAGATGTATGGAATTCGATTTCCAGAGGCACATTGGAAAAATTAGCACAGAGCCTTAAACAAAGAGTTGAGGGCATGGTTAAAGTAAATGGTAACAAGACCAAATACTAAGGTAAATATGTCGAACATTTTTTGTAAGTATCACGGGTAGTTTTTTTTTATACTAGCCTTCACTTTTTTACAGGAAAAATGGGATCGGACTTTATTAACACCCTGTACTTTGTTAAAAGTTTGAGTGCCGGTAACTGAAATTTAGATAATAATCATGGGAAAAAAGCATGTGAAAACGTCAGAAATTAAAAGTTTAGAATTTTCGTATACGTTTTAAAATTCAAGTAGATATAATGCGTTCTTCTATTTTTGATGTGTTCTAAAATACAATGAAAAATGTGTCATGAAAACGCCAGTAATTGAAATTTTTGTTTTTTAAAAACGATTTGCAATTAAAGTAGATCTGAGCGGTTGTTGAAATTTAGGACTTTCTTTACACGTTTTATAATTAAAATAGATCAAATTCATTTCTGAAACTTTTGTACATCTTTAAAAACTTAGACTTAAAAAACTTGAATAAATTGTGCCTGACAATTCGTATATTTGTTTAGGAAGTAATATTTTGTAAATTAAGGCTATACTAAAAATTAGGAATAATAAAATTATGATTTTTTGAAATTAAGAATTTATATGGTGAAAAATGTATTGGAGAACGTCGTAAATTGAAAATTAGAATTTCTTTACAAGTGTTATACTTAAAGCAGATCGAAATTCATTTCTGAAATTTTGGTATTTTTTTAAATACTCAGACTTTATTCAATAACTTTAATAAATTGAGCCCTACAAAATTTGTAACGCTAATACTTTGTTTGGGAAGTACGACTTTTAAATTCAGTTTATATTACAAATCTTGGAAGTGGAAATTATGATTTTTTTAAATTGAAAACTTTCATGGTGAAAAAATGTATCGTGAAAACGACCATAAATGAAATTTAGACTTTTCCTTGCACGTTTAATAATTTAAGTAGATCGAGGTAATTTTTTGTTTTTGAAATTTCGATACTTTTTAAAATACTCTGAAAAATGTGTCATTAAAACGTCAGTTTTTTGAAATTTAGAATTTTTCATGCGATTTGCAATAAATTTGTGACATTTAAAAAAGTACTCCGAGTTTACTCAAAAACTTGGATAAATTGAGCCTTACAAAATTTGTAACGTCAATTGTTTAGAAAATAAAATATCTATTTGTAAAATTAAATCTCTGATAAAAAATTGGCAAAAATAATTTTTTAGTAAGCGCTTTAAAATTATTTGCAAAGTAGATCGGTATCGGTTTATAAATTTTGATACTTTTTAAAACGCATAAAAAAATTATTTAATATTTAAAACACACTTTGAAAATGTGTTAGGAAAACGTAATTTGGAGTTTTTATGCAGTTTTCAATTTAACTAGATTGGAATGAATGCTTTGTGAAATTTTGATATGATTTTTAAAAACATTCAAAACCTTGAATAAATTAAGGCTATACTAAAAATTTGGGAAGTGGAAATCTCGATTTTTTTAATTAAAAATTTTGTGGTGAAAAAATGTATCGTGAAAAAGTCGCGAATTTTTGTTATATGTTAAGTATTAATTAAGATTGAAATCAAAATCATAAATCTTTCTTTTTATAAAAATCTTTTTGAAATTTTGATACTTTTTAAAATACTCTAAAAAAACGTATCGTTGAAACGTCGGTAATTGAAAATTAGAATTTTTAACAGGATTTGCAATTTAAGTAGGTTCAACCAATTGATGAAATTTTTATATTTTTTGAAATTCTTTGACTTTACTGAAAAACAGGGATAAATAAATCGACCCCAGCGATATGATTAACGCTAATTTGTTCAGAAAAATAGTTCTAAATTTGATCTCTACTCAAAATTTGGGAAGAAGAAAGGCTTATAATTTTTTAATTGAAAATTTTGTGGTGAAAAAATGTATCGTGAAAACGTTGGTAATTGAAATCTAGATTTTTTTTTGTTTTTTTATTGAATTAGATACTTTACTCCTACTGTTCTGTTTAGGAAATAATTTTAAAAATTAAATCTCCACTAAAAGTTTGAGAAGATTATTTTTTTAGTTGAAAAATTTGTGGTGAACAAATGTATGGTAGGAATTTAAAATTTGGAAGTGCATATGTATTTATATATGTTGTAATTTAAGTATATTTCAAAAATTTAAAGACTTTGATGGATATTTTTTTAATACTCAGACTGTTCAAAAACTTGAATAAATTGTGCCTGACAGCATTTTTATTTCTTGCGGAAATGAAATTCTTTTAATTACTAAAAGTTTGGGAAGGAGAAAGTATGATTTTTTATTTGAAAAATTTATGCGAGAAAATGTACAATGAAAACGTCGGGGATTGAAACTTATGGTTTTCTTGATACGATATTTAATGAAAATAGATTCGAGAATTGTATCCAACGTTGACACGTTTTAAAAACTTGAATAAGTTGGTCCCGATAATATTATAAAGTTGATTTGTTATAAGGAAATAATATTTTTTTAAAATTAAATGTCTACTAAAAACTTATGAAGACAAAAATAACGAGTTTTTTAAATTAGAAAAATAATGTTAAAAAATGTATCATGAAAACGTCGTTACTTGAAATTTAGAACTTTTTTATACGATTTGTAATCAGAATAGATTTATACGAATATTTTGGGAAATTTTGATGTTTACAATATTTTGAAAAATGTATCCCAAACACTCTAGTAATTAAAATTTAGAACGTTTTATGTATAATTTTTGTAATTAAAGGTAAAAAAAACTACAAAAAACTTTGCATTGCATTTGAATTATTTTTTTTTTTAAATTTGCAGCGTTTGAATTTCAATTTGCTAAAAAAACGTGAATAAATTGACCCCCTTAACATTTATAATGCGCATATGTACATAAGCACGTGCAACAATTGCACCCTGTTTTTGAGTGACTGGATCGCATTTCATTTAATTTAGAGGAGCAGCAGCAGCAGGAGCCCGAATTTTGACGCAATCGACACGGGAAAACGGGCATAAGTTGACCGAAATGAGGGCCCAAATTGAATTATGCATACGTACAAACGACTCGAGCAGCCGTACTCCAATTATCTATCGGGTGAAATCATGGAAAATAAAATGACAATCAGAGTAGAATGAGCAGCCACCCTTCTGAAAATCATCCCCTCATTAACTTTGCATAAGGTCCGTTTAGGGAATAAGTCCCATGAAAATGAGTACTTTTTAGGTAGCGTTCAGTGCCCGCGGAAACGTGGGGACAGAAGAGGGACAATGTCCCCGTGGTTATTCGATGTCCGTGTCATCTGCCCATGTAATATAAACGTCTCAATCCTTCATCTTACAATGGCAATGTCCCCAGATGTGTCCATACCTTCCGCGGCCACTGGTGGCGTTTTATACACTTCCGTTTAATTCAAACTCACTTATTTTTACGTTCTTATGCTTAATTTTTACTTTTGCAGCAGGACCACATGGATTTCACCGATTGATCGTCTCGTGTACATGTTTTTTATTTTGATTTTTTTAGAAGTGTAATTTTTAACCAGTAAAATTTGAAGAAAATTCAAAACGGGGAATTTCAAGTCTCACTTAAAAAAATTTTAAAAAAGTGCAATTTTGAAATCAGATAACGTGTAAAAGTAGAAACGTATGAATTTTACGTACAAATTATAATCACAGCCGCACCACGACATACATCTTCGTGTTTAAATTTAAGTGAAAACTTACATATAATTCATATTGGAGTGTAAACTTGCAATTGAAGTAATTGAGCAATTTGAAGTCGCAAAGTTCCCTAAAAAAATGACAGATTCTACAATTAGATAACATGCAAAATTAAAAACTTGATAATTTGAAGGGGAGATTGAAAAATTCTACAATTTCGAAATTATATAGTGTGCAAAAAGTAAATGGATGATTTGTAATCTCATAAATGAGAAAGTCACTGATCTGTATGTGTTTAATTTTATATACAAATTTCCAGGAAATTTACATTTGGCTTGAACCTTAAGCAATTTATAGTCCCAATTTTCCCTAAAAACTGAAAAATTCTAAAGTAGAGAACGTATGTAAAAGTAAAAACGTGTGAATTCCTGTAATCTCAGCGAAAACCGTAAGTGTGCATAATTGAAAATTTCCAGAAAATTCATATTGGACTAGAAACTAAGCAATTTTAAGTTTCAATATTGTACGTTTTTTTGTCCAAAAAACGTCAAAAAATGTACTTTTTGACGAGCCTTTTTTTCATTGACTAGGACTTATCATTGATAAGTTATCAGATGTATGTTCCAATTTTTACTAAATTATTATCCATGTCTTGCACACGAATTTACGAAATTTAATTTTCTATATTCACGTTTTTATGTACATATGCATAATTTTTACTTACACTCAAAATAAGGTAGTAATGAATCATTACCATGCGGAATCACTATGTGTCTCTACCACTTCAGTTACGATTTGTCGTAGAAATGGTAATAATAAGTTCAGGGAAATTCAAAATTAATACATAATGGTATTCAGTTCCTTAATATTTGGTAATGAATTTGAATTTCCCTGAACTTATTATTACCATTTCTACGACAAATCGTAACCGAAGTGGTAGAGACACATAGTGATTCCGCATGGTAATGATTCATTACCACCTTATTTTGAGTGTAATTATGCTCAGAACCACATGGATTTCACCCCTTTGATCGTGTCGTGTTTATTTTTTTAAAAAAACGTGGAAAAAGTGCGTTTTTTCTTATTTATTTTACTCCAATTTTTGCCTAAATTATGATTGCACACGAATTTGCATAGGAGCAGATTATATTTTCTCCCTCCCCTTGATTTGATCGTGTCGTTTATATATTTTAGTGAAAAAACGTCAAAATCCGGTCATGCCATGGTTTGTTAGGTTTATTCCCTGTGCGCAAAAATCGTTTAAACTCGACCCTCCCAATAATAACTAAAGCTTGGTTTTGGATGGAGGGGTTGGCGTTAAAAAATCCAGCCAGGGTAAAATCTGGCCTGGACGGAAACCAATTCTCGAGTGAGACTCTGTCACGTCAAGTGAAATGAAATGCCTTGACTTTGTATTTGCATGAATGACACCACACACACTACACCAGTGGCCGCGGAAGGTGTGGGGACATCGGGGGACGTTAACATTAATTTGTTTAATTAAAAGGGCAAATTTACACATTTGGCGTAATCTCAATATTTCCTAAAAAAATTTACAATTAGATAACGTGTGCAAAAGTAGAAACGTGTGAATTTGAGAGACGAATTGTAATCAGTGGCCGCGGAAGCCGTGGGGACATGTGGGGACGTTAACATTGCAGGATAGGGGAGGGAGGAGTTTGCATAACATGGGGAAATCAATGGGGACATCGAATAACCATGGGGACATTGTCCCTCTGTCCTCACCCTTCCGCGGCCACTGTATCATGTTCATACATTTGAGTATCCTGAATTCTCCCAGTGGCCGCGGAAGCCGTGGGGACATCGGGGGACGTTACCATTGCAGGGTAGGGGGAGGGAGGGGTTTATATAACATAATGGGGGAGATTATGCAGACACAAAATTACCCTGGGAACATTGTCCCCACATGTCCCCAAGCTTCCGCGGCCACTGCGCACCACACACGGACGGACAGACGGATGACATGACATGACACGGATGTCATTATCATTACGGAGGAAGGGAGGAAAATGCAACCCTTTGCCTACCACCACTTATGGATTTGCACTGCACGCGAGGACTGGGACTGGGGGACACATCTGCCTCTTCAGGAACGAATTTCCATGCACAGATCGTCATCACTTTGAAGAAGAAGTGTCAAACGTTTAAACGCTTGTCAATCAGAGGACAATAAGATGATAATCGGAATTAAATTGATATTTTGAAAGGGAGAAAGAAAGAATTCGGAGTGTTTTTTAATTAGGGAGAAATTATTGGGGATAAGAGAAAGGGTTAAAAAAGGAACACGTGTGAATTTGCAAGTTTTTTCTGGGGAAGTAATTTGAAAATTTATTTTTTGTTTTAAACAAGAGTAGAATAATCTAAATTAAATTGCAATTTGAAAATGAGGGAGAGAAACAAATTCTGAGTTTTTTTTCTAAATTAGAGTGAAATTTTTGGAGGAATTTATTTCGCGTATAAGAGAAAGGGTTAAAAGGAATACGTGCAAATTTGCAAGTTTAATTTGTTCGGAAAGTAGTTTGAAAATTTATTCGAAAATTTAAGTTTTTTTAATATTTGGGCATTATTTGTATTAATTTTACAAAATTTTTGAGGGAATTTGTTTAGGGTTTTTAAAAAAGAGAAAGGGCTGAAAGGATAACATGTGTAAATTTGAAACTGTTTTTTTTTACTTGAAAATTTGTTTTAAAATTTTATTTGTATTTGAAAAATTATTCAATTTTATAAAATATTATAAAATTTTAATAAATCATGATTTTTTTACCCATTTTTTCATACGAATACATGCTCCGACAAAGAAGTAGTCGACATTTCATGGAATTTCTCCATATACAAATACATGTGAATATGTGCAAGATGCGGTTGTGGTGGTGGTGGGAAAGGGCGGAGTAATACCCAGGTAACTACTCCCTTTTTCGGGGAGGTGTTATGCCAACGTCTGTCCAAACCACAGGGTAGAAGTAAAAGCCCGTTTACATAATCCCACGTTGGTGTTTTTAGTGGGGTAAGAGCGATTTGGATTAGAGATTGTCACGTTATATGATCTCTCGTGTATCCTGCTGTGGATAAATAAATAGAGTCGGCATGAAGTGGCACCCTCGGATCAAGCACGGAGAGGACAGACAAGTCGTAAAAGTGATACCGATACAGGAACCAGGCTCCAGCACGATCAGTCTCACTTTCATCCTTGCACGGACGACACGGACGGAACGAGAGAGTGGATAATTACATAAGTCTCATCTTGCCTTGCACCCTTTGGCAGCTCGGCTAGTTCTACAAGGATGGATTGTTAATTGGTTAATTGTTGAGATAAGTTGTGAAAGTGATCTTTCCTCAACTTTTTGCCAGTTTTACAACGACAGTTAATTGTTGCTTGATATCACGGATAAGTTGTAAAAGTGGTTCTAAGAACCAGGCTCCAGGACGATCAGTCTCACTTTCAATTTTGCATGGGTTACATGGAACGAAAGGATAAAACTGTACGTCTCATCTTGCCTCACACCCTTTAGCAGCTCGCCTAGTTTTACGACTACGGTTATTATAAAGTTGTTAATTGTTGACACTACAGATACATAAGTTGTAAAAGTGGTACTGATACAGGACGAGACTGGATAATTGTACAAGTATCATCTTGCCTCACTTTGTGACAGCTCGGCTAGTTTTCATTGTGACGGATTGTTGAGTGTTTAATACATAAAAGTCGTACCGGAACAGAAAAAACCAGGCTGTAGCACGATCAGTCTCACTTTCGACGGGCACGAGGGAATAACTAACTATACGTCTCATCTTGCCTCACACTGTTTGACAGCTCGGCAAGTTTTATAATTGATGAATTGTTTGTTAAGTGGTTAATTTTTTGATTTAAAAAAACAAGGTGGAAAATAATATCGTCTAGTTTTATTTATGAAAAACGTGAAAAAGGAATCAATTGTGATCTTTTTAATGAAAAGCGTGAAAGGAGTGTAATCTGAATGTGTAAAATTGTAGCTAAAATTTTAACAAAATTCACATTTGGCTAGGAACTCGGGCAATATTGAAAATCTCAATTTTCCCTAAAAGTGAAAAACTATATAATTTTGAGATTTTATAAGGTGTGCAAAACCAAACCCGTGTGAATTTTATGGACGGACTTTGAGAGAATGAAGAATCTAAATATGTAAAATGTAGTGAAAATTTATACAAAATTTACGTTTGGCTAGGAATTTGAACAATTTTGGGTCTCAATTTTTCCCAAAATTCAAAATTCTACAAGTTTGAGGTTTGATAGGGTGAAAAAATAAAACGTATGAATTTTATGGGCGGATTGTAATCCCAGACCTCAGACTAGTTAAGTATTTAAATTTGCTTAATTTGAAGTGAAAATTTCTAAAAACTGAGCAATTTTAAGTGTCAATATTCCCGGAAAAAGAAACATTATACATTTTCGAAATTATCTACATAACGTGCAACAGTAAAAATATGTGAATTTTATGGACGGAATATAATCTCATTCATTCGTGGAAACAGAAAAATCTAAATGTATAAAATATTGTGAGAATTCACACAAAATTTACATTTGGCTTGGACCTGCAACAATTTCAAGTCTCAATATTCCCTAAAAATGAAAACTTCTACAATTTCGAAATTAGACAACGTGTAAAATTGAAAATATGTGAATTTTATGGACAGTTTAAAATCTCGTGAGCAAGGCAGCGAACTATCTAAATTTGTTTAATTTGAAGTGAAAATTTATAAAAACTTAATATTAGACGAGAAACTTGAACTAATTTTCCCTAAAAATTGAAATTGAAATTTTAAAAATTTGCCCAGGAACTAATTTCAAGTCTTAATATTGTAAAAACTGAAAAATTATAAAATTTCGAGATTAGACAACGTGAAAAAATAAAATCGTATGAATTTTATTGAGCGGATTGTAATCTCATCGGAAAAACTAGCAAGTGATGATCTTAATGTGTCTAATATGAGGTGAAAATTGACACAAAATTCATAATGGATTAGAAACTTAACAATTTCAAGTCTTAATGTTTCCCAAAATATGAAAAACTGTACAATTTTCGAAATTTGATTAAAAACGTGTGAATTTTATGGGCAGATTGTAATCTCATCTGTAACAGAAACAGTTTTGTACGTACATAAATTCTTTTAGTTTAAAGTGAAAATTTCCACAAAATCCAAATTTATTAGGAACTTTAGCAATTCCACGTTCAATATTCCCAAACTCCACAATTTTGAAATTTGATAACGTATAAAAATGAGACTTACCATGCCCTAAGAAATGAATGAAAAATTCCACAATTTCGAAATCAGACTACGCGAAAAATCAGGAAACTGTAAGCTTCGCATCTTAATCTGTTACATTTAAAGTGAAAACTTCCACAAAATTCGTATCCGACTAGAAACTTACACAATTTCCGGACTCAATATTCCCGAAAAGAAATATGAAAAATTCCACACTTTCGAAATTAGATGACGTGAAAAATCAAGAAACTACAAGTTATGCATCTTAATCTGTTTAATTTAAAGTTAAACTTTCCACAAAATTCATATTCGACTAGAAACTTGAACAATTTACAGTCTCAATATTCCCGAAAATTTTAAGAAAATATGAAAAATTCCACAATTTCGAAAGTTTCCTCCTCCCCGTACGACACGCACGTGCATCACCACCCCCATTCCGACAAATTCTCCAACTTTTCCATCGAATCTCTCATCAATCGCCACCACCAGAATAATAATACCCGAATTTTGTCGCCACCACCATCCCATCAATTCTTCGCCCCCTCATCCCCCGAGGATATCACATCGATATCTGAAAAAGATAAGGTCTTATCGGAGAAAGTCCTCACAGCAAAAATGCTTGACTACCAACAAACCTTGGCGCACCATTTAATCCAACAGCACGGAATTTTGTCCCATCTCAATCTCAACTTTGGGCTGACGAGTTACAATCCAAGCAATTTTTATGGGGCAGCGACAGCGCCCTCGGTGACGCCAAATTTTCCCATGTCGACAAATCTGTCGTCGGCGTCGGCGACGAATTTGTCGTCGTCGTCATCCTTCAGTTTTAATGGGGGTCTCAGTGTGAATGTGAATTTGAGTGGGGGCCGGAATTTCGCCGGGGGAGGGGGGACCAGTCCCGGAAGTTATGACGCCTTTAGGGGTGGGGCTGTTGGGAGGTATAGGAAATGTTCGGAGGGGGAGAGCCGGGGTGGGTCGGAGAGTCCGGGGGGAATGACGGGTAAGATGATTAATTGAGGATTACATAATCGAAAATTTAATATAATTAATCATAAAATTAGGTATTAATATGTAATTAAGAATTCCCAATTTCCAAGCTAATTTTGAATTTTTTAATAATCGTAGATTTTCATATACTCGTAGATTTGAAGATGTCCAGCAAATGTTTTATGTTCGGAGTTTTCTGCTAATTTTAATATCCAATAAATCATAAATTGCGCAATTAATCACAAATGATCAAGCAATCTGTAATTTTAAGTTAATCGTTAATATTGAATTAATTCCAAATATTCGTCAATTTACAATTAATCCCGACTTTAACAAATTGTTTATTTATGCCAAACTTTCTCCTTTTTTGATGCAGACGATGATTCTGAGATTATGGATTTTCATTTTTGAACTAATCGTAAATTTCCAATTCATTCCCAATATTTATAAATTTCCAAATAATCCCCACTTTTACAACTTATTTACATATGTATGTATGTATTGCTAACTTTCTCCTTTTTTGACGTAGACGATTCTGAGACTGTCAATTTTGATTTTGAACCAATCGTAAATTTCCAATTAATTCCCAGTAGTCATAAATTTTCAATTTATCAATATTCATAAAGTTCTAATTAAATTCGCAATATTCGCAAATTTTAAGTTAATTTCCAAAATTCTAAATTTCCAACTAATCTCGAATTTCACAAATTATTTACCCCAAATTTTCTCCTTTTTTTCTCCCTGCAGACGATTCCGAGACTGAAATGTCATACGATGACCAAGTCTCACCATCCGGCTTACGTGGCGACGACGACGAGACTGGTCTGACCTCGTTGAACAGCAGCCCGATCTCCGGAGGAAAGGATTCGGTCGACGCATCCGGCCTGAAAACCCGTCGACGCCGAACCGCCTTCACTTCCGAACAGTTGCTCGAACTCGAGAGGGAATTCCAGCTCAAGAAATATCTCAGTTTGACGGAACGCTCGGAAATTGCGAGGACCCTGAAACTCAGCGAGGTCCAGGTCAAAATCTGGTTCCAGAATCGGAGAGCTAAATGGAAACGGGTGAAAGCGGGAGGTGGGTTGATTTTTATTTTTAGAAATTGATTGATAGACAGAAATTTTGAATTTTGATGAAGAAATTTATAATATTCCTGAAATTTCGGAAATTAACCAGTTGCAAGAAATAAGGGCATGAAAGTTTGTTTTTGCAGCTATTTGACCTACAAGTAATGCACGTTGCAAGAAGTCTCCATTCCTTCATACGGCGTATATTTCTTGCGCTTTTTTGATATTTCATGCACTTTTTTGGACTTTTTTGATATTTGTTGCAGTTTGTTGCACTTTTTTTGATATTTGATGCAGTTTCTTGCAGTTTTTTGCAGTTTTTTGCAGTTTGTTTTAGCAGATTCTTGTCCTTTCTTGCAGATTCTTGCCATTTTTTGCGGTTTCTTGCACTTTCTTGCAGATTCTTGCCATTTTTTGCGGTTTCTTGCACTTTCTTGCAGATTCTTGTACCTCGAATTTCTTGCACTTTTTTTACACTTTTTCTGCAGATTCTTGTACCTCGAATTTCTTGCACTTTTTTGCACTTTTTTTGCAGATTCTTGCACTTTCATGCAGTTTTTTTGCCATTTCTTGCAGTTTCTTGCACCTCGAATTTCTTGCAGTTTCTTTCTTTGCACTGCAAAAAAATGCAGCAAACCCACAAGAAATGAAACGAAATGCCGCCAAAATAATGCATCTAATTAAATTCTATTCCAGGAATGGGCGTCCTTTCTCGTGGCGGCGGTGGCGGTGGAGGGTCTGGCTCATCCCCCAACAATGAAAGTGGTGGCGGTGGCGGTGGGAGTGGTCCGAACAGGGGCAATTCCTCCAGTGGGGGTGGTAGTGGACCCCGGATCGTGGTGCCCATTCCGGTCCACGTGAATCGCTTCGCGGTACGGACGCAGCATCAACAAATGGAAAAGTCGATGCAGCAAAACCACGCACTTTCACTCCCACTCCATCAACAGCATCACCTTTACGGACGCAGTATCGGCAGTACGGCGTCCTCCATTTATTAGGAAAGTAATATTTCCGAGTGGAATCTTATCGTAAATATAAAAATAGCTTTAAAACCTCCTTCCCCACCACTGCCCCCGCTCATAAACCCATAAACATAGTCAAGTAAGTTATTATGTAATGCAAGAAAGGTAAAAATAGTCAGAAAAAGTATTAAACGAGGCTTATAAAAAACTTGGGTCTTAATAATTGAGTTACTCATATGCATATTTATTTCTCGACGCTATTCATTGTATGGATTTCATACAAATGCAAATGTGCAATTTGGTTTCATCGTGCATATTGTGCAAATTTCATCTCGGTGATATTTATGTATCATGATGATCATGTTCGAAATTCTGGATAAATGACGAGTCCCAATATTTTTACCACCTTTAATATAGTTTTAAAATCTCTCACCACCCCCACTGCCCCCGCTCATAAAAAACCCGTAAAAAACATACCATAACAGCAGCACAGTCAAGTAAATTATTATTATGTAAGAACTAATGGGCGTACTCACGACAACTTCTTATTTCGCATCGCAACTCATTTAGCAAATTTGCGAAGATCAAAATATTTCTGTCGTGAGGGGATTCGCAAAATATGACTTCGCAAAACTCCCTTATCTCGCAAATCTACAGAAAAACACCTATTTTGGTATTGTTTCCATGGATTTCTGTAATTTCTCTTGCAGAATTACTTTGCGAAATAATTTTGCGAAATAAGGACATGCTCAATTGCTGGGTAAATTTGCGAAAAAAACCTACAGTGCAGACTCCATATAGCCCGAGTCAGGGACTATGTCCCTGACTCAATAAATCCGAGCACGCTTCTAATTTTTATTCCGAATTGACCGACATAATATCACCAACTTCCGTGTTGTGGATGGTTAAAATTTTGATAGATAGTTTCTACCATTTGGTACCAATTTTTTGAATTAGTTACAAATCATGTGCCTTGACCACCATGACCAGTGGGCTTCTTTAACATCCTGAAGTTCTAAGCTGTATGCATGTGCTATCCAGCAGTGGTTTTCACTTTTTCAGCCTCCACATCAAATTTCAGCTCGATATAACGATTTTGAAAAACCAATATGGGTCACCCCATAGGGTCACTCTGGTTGCGCTTTGCTCACTTTTAACTTCATAATCTTTAATTAGAAGCCATTAATGGCTTATACTTAATTAAGTATAATTGTGCCGGATTTCATCTTTTTAAAGCAATTTCTAAAAATCGGTATGGGTCACCCCATAGGGTCACTCAAGATGAAAATTTTTTCAACTTGAAGTCATTTTTATCTTGTAGGAGCCATTAGCAACCTCTGTACCAAATTTCAGCTCTCTACAACAATTTTGAAATTTTGGTGCATAAGACCCCACCCACTCCGATGACCCCCACCGGTCAACCACTGGACCGATTTCGCCCATCTTCGAACTCGTTTCCTAACTTTGTCCAATATGCATATGGTAAAAATTTCAAGTCAATCGGTTTAGCCGTTTTGGCTCTATCGTGCCGGACAGACAGACAGACAGACGGACGGACGGACATGACGGTTCCATAAGCCCTGACTCGGGCTAAAAATCCCATGGTTTTCCAGCAAATTTTTTGCGAAATCTCGCATATCTCGCAAAACTTCGCAAGTTATGTTGCTATGTTCAATTTGCGAGATATGCGAGATATGCGAAGGTTGACGTGAGTACGCTCAATATCTTGCCAAAAAATAAACTAAAAGTATTAAACGAGGCTTATAAAAAACATGGCTAAAAATAATTGAGCTTACATTTTCTCCACGTCATTCTTCCTGCATAAATGTAATTGGTTTCATAGTGCATAATATGCAAATTTCGTCTCATTTCATTTCATTGGGATATTTACATATCGTCTTAATCGAAATGCTAAATACATATCTAAAATATTTCGATGAACAGATCACCTTTACGGACGCAGTATCGGCAGTACGGCGTCCTCCATTTATTAGCCAGGCTTATCCACTGGAATCTTATCATCGTATAATAGCTTTAAAAGCACCCCCGCTCACCCATCAGATAACAGCAGTACATTCAGTCAAGTAAATTATTATGTAACCAATTATGATATGTAATAACCAGAAAAAAGTATTAAACGAGGCTTAAAAAAAAGTGAGCTTGCTTTTTTTTCTCCATGCTATTCATACATACCAATATGTGTAATTAGTTTCATCATCATAATCAAAATTTTGAATAAATTGCGTGTCTAGCTGGATATTTCGATTTACGGAACAAATAGAAATAGAAAAAGGCTTTCAGCTCAAGGAGAATCGAAACGCTGGGAAATATATCTCCGGCAGCACGGCATCCTCCATTTATTTGAAAAATACTTCCGGCTCACCACACCACCCAAATCTTATCGTATAGCTTTAAAAAAAACTTGGGTGTAAATAATTGAGCTCATATTTTCTCCACGCCATTCATAACAATACAATGTAAATATGTAATTGGTTCCATGATCGTATGTGCATATGCAAATTTCATCTCGGAAATATTTATCATAATCATCATCATAATCGAAATTCTGAATAAATCGCGTGTCTCTGTCCATGTTTCGATTTGCATTTTCTCTAGTGTGTGGCATGCCATGGATGGACTGGAGTGTGCAATTAGTACAAATGACAATTAATATTTGATAAGCTGCTCGACCAAAGCACTCACTTGATCACCGCTCCTGCCTTCAATTTGTAGAGGTTTTCCGGTGACCAGACAAGACCACCAACCAACCAGCAGAACCCTTTCTCGGCTTATCGGTGCCATTATCGGTCGGTATCCGATCACGAACAATTGTGCAAAACAATCATCATTCAAGTGGTTCGGTTTACGGGGAGGGGACTCATCCTCTCCTTGCCTTGCTTGCGTGACAGGTGGATCGTGGGTCGTCGGACTAATTATTTTGGTAGTACACGTATGTATACATATGTAAATAGGTAGTTGATTGATTATGTACATTGGATGGAAATACGTATCAGGGGTGGGCAAAATTGAGTATTTTGAGCTCGGTTCTTCCCACAGATATGGAGAGATATAGATCCCCGATCTCACATCACTCCAATGTTAAAAACTTGGCAAAATTTGTGAATGAAACTAAATACTGCTCCAGCTTCTGCCAACTGAGAAAGTGGGGCAAAGTGTGACAACGAGGTCCATATGCGTTATACCCAAATTATATCCAAATTATACCCAAATCGTTCTCCATGCTGCGACGCTTTTTTCAATAGTTCCTCCATCTATGTCTCTCCATATCTGTGGTTCTTCCCAGGGTTTGGATTTCCGGGGCTGGATGGAACACACACAAAAAGCCGAAAATCGGCGTGGAGAAGGTAACAGTCGCAAGAAAATACAGGGTTTGTGAAGAGAAATTAACTTTTTTACCGATGTCAAAATACCTTGTTTTCACGTTTTTATGAAAATTTCGCGACAGCGACAAAACATTGAATTCCCGTATTTTCGTACCACTGTTGTATTCTTCATACAGATTTTCTTCATTCTTCCCATGATTTGAATTTATAGGGCTGTTGCACCCTCAAAAAGACGAAAATCTACGGGTAGATAGAAGGCAAAACTCATACGATAATGCAGGTTTTGTGAGTAAATTAATTTTTAATTGCTGTCAAAATTCAATGTTTTCACGATTTTCTAAAAATATATACGGTGTTTTCTAGCGATAAAGGGTTAATTTATTTTTAAAAACCAGTATTTTCGTGTGACTGTTGCCTTCTCCACGTAGATTTTCGTCTTTTTGTGGGTGTAACAGCCCCGGAAATCCAAGCCTCTAATGAAAGAATGGAGCTAAAAATCCTGTATTTCGACATCGTATTTTGCCCACCTCTGGAAAATGTAAATTAAAACACTCATAGTTTCGATGTACACGAAGTAAAAAATATATATTTTGAGACGATATGATTTTCATAATTCGGTTCGGACGGGGACTCATCCGTGTCATCCTCGTTCGTGTCGTTCTTAGATATGCATCCCGGAGAAAATAAGTGGGCTGGTCGGGTTTCGTGTCGGGTAAAATATTAGCCGAGGTGGAATTTCTGGGCGGACCCGACGGCGTTCTTGGTTTGATCGGAAAATTAAATATTTAAACTTTCACTTCAAACTCAGACATGCAATGAAATATTTCTCGAGTGGAAAAATGAAGGAGGGTAACGCCAGAAATTTATTTGTGGTTAAAATTTAAGGCTGAATTCAGTTAAAGATAAATTAGCAGGCAGCGTATATGTATGTCTTCTCTATTCACACACAGTAGAACTTTTACGGAAATTGAGATTTCTCAGAAACTACGGCACTGTCAGTCTCACATACCCTCAAATTATGCTGACGGGGTACTTTGCCGTAGTTTCTGAGAAATCTCAATTTCCGTAAAAGTTCTACTATGTGCGAATGAAGAGTATTTATAACTTTTTCATACCAAATCAGCTCATCCTCAGAGGGGGCAATTTGTTCTGTGCGAAAGAATGCAAATATTTCCGGGAAAGTTATTTGCTCGAAAAAATAAATATTTATTAAACCTTCAATCCAAACCAAATTCTGTAATGAGATGGAATGAAATATTTTTTTAGGAAATGAAGAAGGATGAATGAAGCCAAAAAAGTTATTTTTATATAGAATTGAATGCTAAATTGAGTAAAATATTTAATAATCGACTCCTCAGGTGTTAATCTTATGAGCTTAAATATGGTTGGATTTTAGAATGGAGTAATTCTGTAAAAAATATATTTTGTAGATAGCAAACAAGTTCCATAAAAAGAAAGTTTCCACGTTTAGTAAATAAATATGTAAGGAAATTTGAAAGTTTTTTGGAGACTTGGGTAAAAAAAAGTACAAAATAAAAACATATTTTTTAGTTTCACTGCTCAGAGTGGACAAATTTGTTGTTACAGTGAAAATATTTCCTGGAAGGTTTTTTCTTATCGGAAAATTAAATATTTATTAAATTTTCATTCAAAATTGAGTCAGGGAATGAAATATTTCTTGAGTTGCAAAAACGAAGGGGAACGACGCCATATATTTATTTGTAGGTAAAACTTAACGCTAAATTTACTGAAAGGTTGAGAATTATGCGTTAATCTAATCTTTCTATATGAGATGAAATATGGCTCGATTTGGGTAAAAATTCGGTTAAAAATGTATCGTAAGTTAAAAAAATAAGCTGGGAAAAATAAAAGTTTCCACGTTTAGTAAATATCTAAGGGACTTTGAAACTTTCTGAAATTTGGATACAAAATAAAAATAACGGTATATTTTGTCCTTTCACGGCTCAGGGTTGTTTCGCGTGAAATAATGAAAATATTTCCTGGAACGTTATTTTTAGCTCGAAAAATTAAATATTTGTTAAACTTTCACTCCAAATTCAGGCATGAAATGAAATATTTTTCAAGTTGAAAAATTGGAGGAGGGCGACGTCACACATTTATTTGTAGATAAAATTTAATACCAATTTCACTAAAAGATTGAGAATTTGGTTTGAATGTATTAATCTAATCTTATAATATGAGCTAAAATATGGTTTGAGTTATGAATGTAGTAATTCTGTAAAAAATGTATTTCCTAGGTAGAAAACAAGTTTCATAAAAATATAGTTTAGTGAATTTGAAAGTTTTTGAAATTTGGGTAAAAAAAAATTTCAAAAATAAAAGCATATTTTGTAAGGTTAGGTTACGCTATGCTAAATACACGGATTTTATGACATTTATATATCATAAAATGATAAAATAGAATGAATTTAGATGAGAGGACCCAACATCTAATCTGGTCCACTTTTACGATGCGCTTCGCAACTTTTGATTCCAAATTTTATGCACGCTGCGAATTACGTACTTCTGGATTTGAAAATGTATTAGTTTGACGTCAGAAATATGTTTGTATTTTTTAAAGAAAGGTTTCAAAGTTGGTTAAAAGATGTTTTCCCCGTTTTTTTTATAGTTAAATCATGATTACGAAGTTGGATGCAATTTTTATGTAATATTTGCGTAATTTTAATTTCTGCTGGATAAAATAGAACAGTTTCGTTTCTGACAATGGAGGTCTCCCAACGTATGCTCACAGATTTGGACGAAACTGGTGTCAATCGATCACAAATATAATTAGTATGAAATTTGCAAATGGAACCATCTGCCAATGCGCAGGTTTGGCGGGTATATTTGCATAAAAAGCGGGAAAAATGCGCAGCAAATTTGGAAATTTAAAAATTTGCTGACCTTGAGGATGCGTTTTCTCTTGTGTTTATGCAAATATCTTCGCTAAACTTGAGCATTGGCAGATAGTTTCATTTGCAAATTTCATACTAATTATATTTGTGATCGATTGACACTAATTTGGTCCAAATCTGTGAGCATACGTTGGGAGACCTCCATTGTGAGTAAGGCATTTTGGTCCAATTTTACGATGCAGTTTCTAAACTTTCAAACTTCCAATTTTATGCAATTGCATATTTGCATAAAATATTTGCAATATAACGAGAAATATTTGCATCCTAAGATGCAAATATTTCTCGATTTGGAAATGTATTAGGTTGACCCAGAGCCTAAGTGACTAGCTGCGGGATGGGTACTTTCCCCAGGGCCGGGCCCCGAAGGGGCCGGGCCATTCGGGCTTACTTAAAAATTTGCATAAAAAATTATAATTTCTTTTAATAGCTTGGCCACATCTAGTTCTTGTGAATTCCTGTTAGGTTACAAGTTCCACGAAAAACGAAGTTTTCGGGAAACAGCCCACTTCACAATTTTGGCATTCTTACTTATTTAACAATTTTCTTGTTTATTTATTATTCTTGAGGCTTGTTAAAGCACATGTACAGTAACCGGTACATGAATCGGAATCAGAGCTCCAAGTCGGTGAAATATCGGCCGCAGCCGATTTTTTTACCCTTAATTCTCTGTCAATAATTGTAACAAATATATTTATTCAGCCTTGCGATATGAAATATCAAGCCGTTACCCAAATATGGAGCGGATCATTTTTAATTTGTTCAATGACCACAATAAGCAGCCAGATATTTTTTAACTGGTGACAATGGGAGAATTTTGCTGCGTGACAGAATTTTAGAAACATTTCTCCACCAAAACCATTCGGATTTTTTAATGTTGGTGCAACTTCAAAAATTACGAAGCTGCATTTTGCAAGCTAAATTGAAATTTTCAGGCTAAATTTTTCAGATGTGCATTTTCAAAACGTTTTTGTTTGTTTTTACATGTTTCTGGGTTTAGAAAAATCCCAAGACTTAGGATTAGCCTAATTTACAATTTCCAAGCAAAGTGCAACATATAAATTCCTTCGACTATCAGGCATGCACGAAACTGCCTTTTTAGTCTCCTCAAGCTTCGAAAAGAATTTAGGAAATCGGAAGGTTTGTCTGGAGGTTTGAATGATTTAAAAATTCCGCTGCACGGTGAATTTCGGTTAACAAAAATTAACGGATTTGCTGATTTTCGTCTGGAAATATAAAACCGTGCCGATTAAAATCAACCCATACATTTTTACTTCGCGACGATATGCTCAGCAAAAGTATACATCAAAATTGTTTTGGCCACAGCAAAAAATATTCTTGCTCTCAACCACAAATAAATACATAAACCGTCAAACTTCAAATTTTAGCATTTTTGACATTTGTCTGCGTAATTTGTCTCGGCACAGTTTATGCACGAAAGCATAATTTCATCTCATGAGTGGATAATTTTTAAACGAAACGAAATCGTTGTTATGTGCAGTAAAATTATCCATTACCATTTGATCTGGTCAAGATGATGTTGCTTTAAAAAATATTTAATGATATACAGAGGGTAGGGCGTCTCCCTGATAACGATTTTGATTTTTAATATCTTTGGCACTGGTAGCAATTTCAACCTGAAATTTTGTTAATTGATAGGCACTGGAGTTGGTATTATAGGTGCAAAATTTCAATCCTCTAGTTTAAAAAGCAGACCTTCATCTAGCCCTAAAGTAAAATAGGGATGGCTTTTCTTGTTCCAGACATAAATTACCCGATCGAAGCACATGGAGCAGTTGTTAATAAGCTAAAAATGTCAGGAAATAGCGAATTATGTGACCTCATGTCCGTAGTACACAATGCAGTTTAAATTTCGATCAAAACATAACAGCGTAGTGTCAGAGTAAAAGTTATAACAGCCCCCAAACTGTCAAAATGTCGCTAATTTTTCCCAACTAACTCCATAACACGAAATGAAATATTTGTAGTCAAAAATCTGTTTGCATTACCATCAGAAATGTCTCCTTTAACCGATAAAATAATAAACTTGAAAACATTTCAACTACTGTGATTGATAAAATTCCATTTAACACAAAAATACGTTACCCACGCTTTTCTGTATAAATCCACCTGGTATGGATTGAGTTGACAAAATTTTAGATTTTGAGTTGTTTATGAAAGCCACATAGATGCCAAAAATTTTCCTAACAACCACATAAAATTCTACGAACAATTCACATTCTAGAGTGTTTTAAAAATATAATTTTTAAAAAATTCAGTTTTGGAAACGCTTTGGAACAGAAACATTTTTTCGCATGAATATATCTCTGGTGCGATTTGCACTAGCGAATTGAAGTTTTGCACCAATAATGTTCACTATTAGGCGAACAAATAGTAAAAATTTCAATTCAAAATTTCTAATAGCGCCAAAGATATTAATGGTCAAATTCGCTATCAGGGAGACGCCCTCCCCTCTGTATTTTACTTCAACTCGAGTGTAAAATTCCAACAAACCATTGAAATCGAGGGTACAAACCCAATTCGCGTCGTTTACATGAAATAAATTTTCCCCGGCAGCGTGCCGAAAAATTTGCGCCGGGACCGCCCCAACGATTTTGCCCGGTAGTGGCCGCGCAAAAAAACGGGTCGGCGTCTTTGACGCACTAGCGAAAATCGGCGGCGTGTAGCTCTGATCGAAATTTTTTATGCCCAGGGCCGGGCCTGGCTCGCTTAGCCTCTGGGTTGACCTCAAAATGCGTTTGTATGCAAAAATGGATACTAAATTTTGTTACAAGATGGTCCATAACTTGAAATGCAGTTTAAAAAATTCAGTAAAATTTTAATACAATTTTGACTTTCTGTTTGATAAATACAAAAATGCTATTTTGTTTCTTGGAGAGGATCACACACGCTGGTAAATATTTTCAATTTAGAAATGTACCAGTTTCACGTGAAAAATGTTATGTACATGAAAAAATAGTTGCAAAATTGGTTGAAAAAGATACTTTGCTCGTGCTGCGAAATCATGATTTAGAAATTCAATGCAATTTTTTGTAATTTTTCTGGAATTTTGATTTTCTGCTGGATAAAATAAACTGCAATTTTGTTTCTGGGAAGACACCGCTTCCGAATCTGGTCCACTTTTATGATCCATTTTTTAAACTTTTTGATTTCTAATTTGATGCAAATTCGTATTTATCTTCGATTTCGGTTTCTGCAAATGTATCAAAAAAACCATTTCTCACCTTGGAAATGTTTCAGTTCGAAGTTTAAAAAGGAATTAATATGAAAAATATTTCTCACCTTGGAAATGTTTCAGTTCGAAGTTTAAAAAGGAATTAATATGAAAAATATTTCTCACCTTGGAAATGTTTCAGTTCGAAGTTTAAAAAGGAATTAATATGAAAAATATTTCTCACCTTGGAAATGTTTCAGTTCGAAGTTTAAAAAGGAATTAATATGAAAAATATTTCTCACCTTGGAAATGTTTCAGTTCGAAGTTTAAAAAGGAATTAATATGAAAAATAGATTTACAAAATTAGCTGCAAGGTAAATTATTGGGAATGCAAATTACCTAAGAATTTATTAGTAAAAGGAATACCTATTAGGGAATTTATTAGTTTTACGTCAAAATGTATATTATGTATTTTAAAAAAGATTATAATTTCGATTTACAGATATCAAGATTTTGAAATAGTACAGATATGAATTAGAAATTTCATGCAATTTTCATGCAATTTTGACTTTCTGCCGGATGAAATCAAATGTTAGAAATCCTGATGATTGACTTTTGAATGAAAACTAAATTTTTAACAGGTATTTCTATGTGGAGGAGGCAGGATCCGAATCTGATCCAGTTTGATGTTATCAATTTTGTAAACTTTATAATTTCTAATTTGCTCACGTTGCTAAACAGCTCTGGATTTTTGGAAATGTATAGTTTCGACGTCAAAATGCATTTGTATGAAAAAATGGATATAAAATTGATGACAAGATGGTCGACAGGTACGGCAGTCATGGTTTGTAAGTTATCAATGATAAGTCAAATGTTATTTTTATGGATTTTTGATTTTCTGCGGGATAAAGTAGAATGTAATTTTGCATCTGAGGAACACCCCTTATCCGAATCTGGTCCAGTTTTACATTGCATTTTCTAAACTTCTTAATTTCTAATTTGACACACGGCAGTCAAGGAAAGAGGGTAAGATTTAGCCGAAGAAGAGCTAAATTTAGCTCCGGCTTTATGTAGCCGATCCGGAGCTAAATTTAGCTCCGAAAGGTAAATTTCGCTCCAAATCTTCCGCCAAATTTAAATTATTCAATCTATAACTATGAATTTAAAATAACCTTCACGTTTAAGTTTCTGTGACCCCGGTGGGCCAGATCACACAAAGCTGGGCCATTGCGTATTTGTTAAGTGAAACCTGCTTAAGGGCCCGGGGAAAGATTTACTATTCGAAAATTGATTTTATGTTAGCAACAATAATTGCTAGGTATTTCATTCACAACTCACGTTCAAAAACTTTGATTTGATCGCTTTGCCCTCAAGTTTTTGAAAAATTGCTTTCTTTTGTTCCATGGATACTCAAAATACAATTCATGCCATCAATTTTGCAATTCTAAGCCAATTTGTGCTCTCTTTATGACCAAATATCTCCACTGCACAAGAGGGCACATTGTCAAAAAAAATGTAAGTAAAATCTAAAGATATGATTAACAAATTAAACATAATTTGAAAAATGTGCCCTCTTGTGCATTGCTGAATTTTATGGTCAAAGTTGACGTAATTTCTAAGCAACTTCCCCCGGGCCCTTAATTTACCTAAATTGACAAAAGCAACCGTCAGTGCATAATAAAGGCGGCGGTCTATTCAAAGTCTGACCAAGCTCAATTTAGCCGAGGATCAGCTAAATTTAGCTCTTTTTCAGATCAAAATTGAGCTTGACGAGCTAGATTTAGCTCTCGGAGCTAAATTTAGCTCCGGATCGGCTAAATAAAGCCGGAGCTAAATTTAGCTCTTCTTCGGCTAAATCTTACCCTCTTTCCTTGACTGCACGGCACAAATATGCTAAATATTTCGCGGTTTGGAAATGTATGTATTTGTAAAAAAAGATTAACATTGGTTGAAAGATGCCCAGTCGTCGGTCCAATCATACCTGTTCAAAAATTTAGTTTTCATTCAAAAATCAGTCGTGAGTCATCCATCATGATTTCTGACGGAAGAAATTTTTATTCACATTCAGTCATTTTCTTTCATTTCATTTCACTTCATCTGACTTAATTTCATACTTCACCCCATGTATTAAGCATAGGGTAAAAAATGAAATGAGTTAAAAATTTATGGAAGTAATTTAATGTCTCTCCAAAACAATGGAAATTACCCTCCGAATATTTAAGAAGTAACCTAAATGGAAAGCAACCTCTTAATGCTCTAAATTTTCCCTCCCGTTAAATGGAAGTAGCCTCTCATTTTTCATATCATAAATCTGTGTAAATTTCTTATTAGTGATGGGCCTACCTACCATACTCAAAATAAGGTAGTAATGAATCATTACCATGCGGAATGACTATGTGGCTCTACCACGTAGGTTACGATTTGTAGTAGAAATGGTAATAATAAGTTCAGGGAAATTCAAGTTTAATACATAATGGTATTAACTTCCTTAATATTTGGTAATGAGTTTGAATTTCCCTGAAATTATTATTACCATTTCTTCTACGACAAATCGTAACCGACGTGGTAGAGCCACATAGTCATTCCGCATGGTAATGATTCATTACTACCTTATTTTGAGTGCAGAGTACGGTTGATTATGTTCTTAAATATCCTAAATATTTATGTAAAATGTTTATGTAAAATCAGATACCCAAAAGATGTATTTATGAAAAACATTTTTTAATTCGTTTTAAATTGCTTAAAAATTAATTTATTTGACTGCAAAAATGTCAAAAATTGTTTTAATATTTCACACTGACAAATAACAAGCTTTCCACATGCTTTGGTTTCATATTACATTAATGATCGAAATTATTTATGTATTGTGAATTTCTGCGATTTTACTAAAAAAATATATTTTTTGGAAAAAGCGCTAAAATATGTCAAAAAAACCTATTTGAGTGTTTCAAAAGATGCAGAATTTTAGCTAAATTCCAAAGCTGTATGTGCTATCCATTAGTGGTTTTTGCAATCTATACTAAATTTAAGATGAAAATAATAACTTTTAAAAACGGTATAGGTCACCGTATAGGGTCACTGATTGCACTTTGCTCACTTGTAACTTCATATTCTTTCATGTGAAGCAAGTGTTAATCGCCAATTTCACTGGGCCGAATTTTACCTTTTTAAGACATTTTCTGGAAATCTCAACCCTATAGTTAGTTCGATTTTGCTGTGCTGATGTGAAAAAATCTACATGCACGTGTATCCGTTTTTTTACGAACGGGTACTGTATGTTTGTAAAGATGAACTTCGTCTAAATTATAAAATAATTTTTCGATGTGAATACAAAACCTGTACCAAGCGGAAGCGTGGAGGAAGTCCACAACAGCTTTGATTACCATGTGGTTTTAAAAAATGCATGCTTTTATGGAAGCCTCAACTTTAATTGCATATAAATGATACGTTTTTTATTTAAAATCCTAAAATTTTGGGTTGTAGATATGTACATTATTTTAAGAGGTAGTTTGCCACCAAAACCCTAATTCAAAAATAACTTTAGGAGGCAGATATCCATGAAGGGTACTTCTGAAATATTTGGAGGGTACTTCCCATTTAATTGGAGAGGCTTTAAATGCATGCCAAAATTTATCATTTCATTCACAGTCGTTCATCTGAAATGATCGAATTCTTCAGTTATTTTCATTCAAATGACAGGAAATTCACTTTAATTCATTCACTATCAGTCACCATCATAATTACTCAAATGAATGAAAATGAACAGGTATGATATGACCGCATCCAAATCTGGTCCAGTTGTACGATGCATTTCAGAACTTTTTGATTCCCAATTGGATACATGCTGCTAAATATTTCTGGATTTGGAAATGTACAATTCGACGTATGTGAGTCAATGTGTGGATGCAAATTATGTTTTTAAATCTGGTTAAAAGATACCCCGATGATTAAGCAGTTTGACCATGATTTTGAACCAGATGGAAATCTGGTCCTGTTTTATGATCCATTTTCTAAACTTTCAAATTTTTAATTTGACCCTGGTTGGTCAATAATTTTTTCTCTATTTCGGGAAAGATATCAGTTTGACGTCAAACATGTGTCTGCATGTAAATGAAGGTAATAAAATTGATTAAAAGATATTCATCTTGTCTGTGGTTAAGTCATGAAAGTAGAAATTTAATGTAAGGGTATTTATGCAATTTTGATTTTTTGCGGCATAAAATAGAACGCACTTTTGATTCTGAGGAGGGCACTGGATCCGAATCTGGTCCAGTTTTGCGATGCATTTTCTAAGATTTTTAAATGTCGTGAGATGCACGCTGCCGAATATTTCTGAATTTTGAAATATTTCGACGTCAAAAATGTATGTTTATAAAGAAATGTTTTTTACATGATTAAAAGATGTAGGACGGACGGTAGAAATCCAGTTTATTTTTATGCGATTTGTATGCAATTATTATGCAATTATTATGCAATTTTGTTTTTCTATTGGATAAAATAAAATTAATTTTTTATGCAATTTGTATGCAATTTTTACGAAATTTTTATAGAATTATTATGTAATTCCTATGCAATTATTATGCAATTTTTACTTCCCACATTTACTTCCCACTTCAATTGGGCTTATTGATATAGTCCCTAGCCAGTTATGCTATTTTAATGGAATTTTGATTTTCTGCAGGATAAAATAGAATGCAATTGTGTTTCTGGGAGGACGTAGGTAGTGGTCTCAACGGTTCGGTTCGGTTCGGTTCTTGGAAGAACCGGTTTAGAACCGAGAACCGGAATTGAAGAACCGAAACAGAACCGAACTTTTCTTAACTGGAACCGAACCGGAACCGGCCAGAACGGTGATCGAACCGGCGGTTCGGATCAAACCGGTAGTGTTATCAATGTGCAATAAACATGCAATAAACAACAAACAATTCTAATTGACGTTTTTTTGATGAAATTTCACATACAAGTCAGTAACTTATCTATATTTAAACAAGCAAATTCTAATGCATGTCAACGGCAAATCCAGTTATTGAAGTTAGAAAACAATTCCAAGTTTGGGATGTAACCACGTCAAAATTCCATTTTGGGAACTTTGGGGGTGTAACGAAGTAAAAATTTCATTTTGGGAACTTTGAGGTGTAACCAAGTAAAAATTCCATTTTGGAAACGTTGGGGGTGTAACCAGGCCAAAATTCTATTTTGGAAATGTTGGGGGTGTAACCAGGCCAGGATTCCATTTTGGAAACTTTGGGGGTGTGACCAAGTCAAAAATTCATTTAGGAAACGTTGGGGGTGTCATCAAGTTAAAATTACATTTTGGAAACGTTGGGGGTGTAACTAATACAAAATTTCACTTGGGAAACTTTGAGGGTGCAGCCAAGTCAAAATTTCATTTTGGAAACTTTAGGGGTGAAAAGTTTCATTTGGAAACTAGAAGGTGTAGTTCGGGAAATTCGGAAAAGTTTCGCTAATTGATTTATGTATGGGGTTCGGTTCACCCCGAACCGGCCGGTTCGGTTCGGTTCTCAAAGACTTGGAACCGGAACCGAACCGGTAATAAAAGTTTCGGTTCGGTTCGGTTCTCAGTATAAACCGGAACCGAACCGTAGCCATCGGTTCCGGTTCGGTTCTATGAGAACCGATAGCCGTTGCGACCACTAGACGTAGGCTCTGGTCCAATTTTTAGGATGCAATTTGTAGACTTTTAATTTCTACTTTGTTGCACGTATGTAGCTAAACATTTCTCGGTTTATGGAAATGTATCAGTTTGACGTCGAAAATGTGTGTGCATGTAAAAAAGGGGATGAAATTGGTTAAAAGATAAGCGCTTTGTCTGTGGTAATTGGTAAAGTTATGAAAGTACACTCAAAATAAGGTAGTAATGAATCATTACCATGCGGAATTACTATGTGTCTCTACCACGTCGGTTACGATTTGTCGTAGAAATGGTAATAATAAGTTCAGGGAAATTCAAATTCATTACCGAATATTAAGGAAGTGAATACCATTATGTATTAAATTTGAACTTCCCTGAACTTATTATTACCATCTCTACAACAAATCGTAACCGAAGTGGTAGAGACACATAGTGATTCCGCATGGTAATGATTTATTACTACCTTATTTTGAGTGTAGACATTCAATGCAATTTGATTTTCCGCTGGATAAGATATAACACAATTTTGTCTACGGGATCCGAATCTGGTCCAATTTTGAAATATTTTTCGAAATATTTTTTCAAAATATTTTTCTATTTGAAAACATGATTAAGAAGTTGAATACAATTTTTGTTCATTTGTGATTTTCTGCTGGATAAATAAAATAAGGTAGAATGTGATTGAGGAGGGTCCCTCATCCGAATCTGGTCCAGTTTTATGATGCATTTGCGAAACTTTTAAATTCCTATTTTTATCCACGTTATTTACTACAGAAAAATTGTGTCGTGTCGATTTCAGAAAATGTATCGTTCTACGTCGAAACAAACCTGTTCACTTTCATTCATATGACTGATTATGATAGTGAATGAAAATGAATTTCCTATGATTTGAATGAAAGCGAGTGAAAGATTCAGTCATTTCAGATGAATGATTGTGAAATGCACGATTTTGGAATAGCAATTTTTCTGCAATTTTTCTGCAATTTTGATTTTCTGCTGGATAAAATAGAATGTAAATTTAGTTTCTGAGAGGACCCCGCCACATCTGTTCAGTTTTTTATGGTGAATTTTGGAAACTTTTTAATGCCTAATTTGATGCAGATCGAATTTTTTTTTCAAGTGTATTAATTTCACGTCAAAATGCATTATTTTATGAAAAGTAGAAAAAGAAATGATTACAAGATACCAAATAGTGAAAGTTCTGACGTTCTGATTTCTCGATTTGGAAAAGTATCAGTTTTACATCAAAATGTGTACTGAAGCTGGGCTCGGATCTGCTTCCTCTAAAAAGTCCTGTTTTAATGGGTTTTGAGCGTGCACGCACTCTCGCCTACTTTTGCACGGAGTCATGTAAAATTTTAAACTTTGTCCTAGAGATGCGAAATTTGGCATGCACATGTACCAAGATATGCGGCCTCATAATCTAACATCAATTCCCGTTCCGTTCGCTATAAATTTTTCAGGAAAAATCAAAAACCAAACGGAATAGGGGTGACATTTAAAAAAAGGTTACAATTTTGTGTTACAGATGAGATGGTTTAGAAATTCAATGCAATTTTTATCTAATTTTTCTTAATTTTTATGTAATTTGTATGCAATTTTTCTTAAATTGGTATGTAATTTTTGTGCAATTTTTCTACAATTTTGATTTTCTGCTGGATTAATAAAATAGAATGAAATTTTGCTCGAAAATCGAAATCATTTTTCGACTTACAAATGTATCAGTTTCACATCAAAAAGCATTATTGTATGATAAATGGATATAAATTTGATTAAAAGATGCTACACAATAAGGATTAATAAGTTAAAAAACGCTATTTTTATGCAATTTTGATTTTCTGCTAGATAAATAAAATAGAATGCAATTTCGATGGGGTGACAAATGTGCAAAGACAAATGTGCAAACGACTAATGTGCAAAGACATTTGTGCAAACGATAAATGTGCAACCTGACAAATGTGCAGCCCGATAAATGTGCAAACGATAAATGTGCAACCGATAGATGTGCAGGAATTTTTCCAACAAATAGTGCAATATATCTTGATATAATTTACACTTCAAATCAAATTACACCTTATCAAAAAACTAAGAATTCTGAAACATTAATTTTGTGGTGAAGCTTATGAAGCTGGAGATCTTATAATGCAGATTTTATACTTATTAAATATTACTAATCATCATTATAACGGGGTTGACCCCTGTCAATTTTATAATAAAATTCCCGTGCCGAATCACTGTAATGCTAAATTTAGCTAGTGACAATTAAACATTAGTTACACCCCGCGGGGACAGAATTTAAAATAACAGCAAATAAGTAAATCCCGAATTATTTCATTGAAATTTAGAATTTTTATATGTACATAATTCCAGCCTATACGATAGACTAAAATTCACGAATTCACGAAGATGTATGTACCAGGAAATTTATGCACCATAAAAATATAATTTAGTAAAATATTAAGTTAACAATAAATTAATACTGCTCAATATAAGATCTACAGCTTCAACAGACATCATACGGGATGCCACCACAAAATTAATGTTTCAAATTTTAGTTTTTGAGGAGATGTAATTTGATTTTATGTTTAAATTATATCAAGATATATTGCACCATTTGTTGGAAAAATTCCTGCATATTTATCGGTTGCACATTTATCGTTTGCACATTTATCGGGCTGCACATTTGTCAGGTTGCACATTTATCGTTTGCACGAATGTCTTTGCACATTTGTCGTTTGCACATTTGTCTTTGCACATTGGTCGGGCCACCGCAATTTTGTCTGAAGAAACATACTGAATCCGAATCTGGTCCAGTTTTACGATGCATTTTCTATAATTCGATGCACAACGAAATATTTCTCGACTTAGAAAAGTATCAGTTTTACGTCAAAATGTGTACGTGTTTATAAAAAAGGTTACAATTTTGTCTTACAATCTTAGAAACTTGGTATTGAAAAAAACCTAACGGTATTGATACGTGACTCTACCGCCTTGGTATTAAACCGTTATACCATGTTGGTATAGAACCGGTATTGAAATTATACCTCATAGTAATAATTTTGATACTAATTGGTATTAATTTTTTTACCACGTAGTATTAATTCAATACCGGATCAATACCACGCGGTAGAGTCACGTATCAATACCAACGGTTGTTAATTTTTTTAAGAGTGTACAGATGACACGAGTTAGAAATTCAATGCAATTTTTGTATAATTTTTCTTAAATTTTTATATAATTTGTATACAATTTTTCTACAATTTTGGTTTTCTTCTGAATTAATAAAATAGAATGCAATTCTGCTGGAAAATCGAAATCATTTTTCGATTTGCAAGTGTATCAATTTTACGTCAAAAAGCATTATTGTAGGAAAGATGGATTTTATTGTAATTAAAAGATGCTTCATGTTTACAATAACGATTGTTAAGGTAAAATTAAAAACCCCTATTTTTATGCAACTCTGATTTTCTGCTGGATAAATAAAATAGGATGCAATTTTACTTCTCTGAGAGGACATAGGATCCGAATCTGGTCCAGTTTTACGATGCATTTTATAAAGTTTGAAGCCCAATTGAGGTTGACCAATTCGGCTGACCAAGTATTGACCACAAGGATTTTGGAGGGGAGGGTGGCATCCTGGCCGCGGGGGCGTGTCAGTCAATTCCAACATCATTAAAACGGCCAAACTCAGCACTTCAAATCCCACGCGGACCATGTCACTCGGGCTGAAACTACTTTCCCTACGTCGCACTCTCTTCCCCGTCTCACTCTCACTGCAGCTTTTTTATTTTCACCACCACCACGTCCTCAAATCCTGCAATAAAGTAAGTAGTGAGGGTCTACTTCCATTAACGGGGCGAATAGACGGGCAATTTTTGGGGACAGTGTTCCGGGTGAGAGTTAATAAATTGCAAGAAGTGACGGGGAGAACGTGTTTTTTTTGTAAGTATTTTGATCTGCAAGAAATGTAAAGAGTAAGAAACAAATACTTCATTCGCGTAGCTGGAATCATACCATACCTGTTAAAAAATTTAGTTTTCATTCAAAACTCACTCATCGCTATTTCTGATTGATGATTTTCATTTACATTCAGTCATTTTATTTCAAATTCATTTCATTTCACTTCATCGGAATTCATTTCTTACTTCGCCCCATGTATTAAGCATATGGTGAAAAATGAAATAAATGAGCAATTTTTCATTCATAGTCTGAAATCCTTCAATCATTTTCACTCAAATCACAGGAAATTTGTTTTCATTCAATATCACTCAACTTCATAATCACTCAAATGAATGAAAGTGAACAGGTATGGCTGGAATGGCGTAGATTTCTTGCACTTTCTCCCAGTTTCTTGCACCTCACATTTCTCGCTTTGCAATCCAAGAAATATAGAAAAGCATGAAGTCCAAGTATGGTCTTGTCTTGTTTTAAACAATGTCATGTAAAAACTTTTGTTTATGGGCGTTATTGATGTACGAACAATAAATAATTTCGTGATGAGACAACTTTTTGAAGTCATTTTTCATGAAAAAATCGTCACGGGAAGAGTAAAAGGTGCTGCTTTGGGTGTTCGAAAATTTAGATTCCAGTGTTTATGGTGAAAGAACTGAAAGAAGTAACGACTTGCATGCAAGAAACAAACGGAAAGAAAGTGGTTTCTTACAGGTGAATATTTTGCCCTGCAAGAAATGCAAGGTGCAAGAAACCACGTAAGTCAAACGGCGCGTGGCTATACACTCGGTGGAACTGCTGATCATCCTCACCTAGTGCGCTCGGTTCCAATGGTCACCGAACGGGGGACGGCCGACCAATACCAATCAAAATGGCATGAAATGTGCAGAAATATGTTATCAATCAGTCTATTCATCAAAAACTTGTAGAAAGTTATCCAGATGCATTTTATACGACATTAACATGGAGAAATTCATAAACGGGCTCGCAACTACTGTTCATCCGCTTAAAGCAAATTCCATTTATTTTTAGATTTACCAACTTAATTTTATAATTAGTAGTTTGTGTGACCACCCTTGGCCATCAGGAATGCATTGACTCGATTTGGCATCGATTCCACTAATTTCGCTGTTGTTTCCTTCTGGATGTTGTTCCATTCTTCGTCCACAATTGAAATTAAATTTGTTCTGGAAGTCGGGTTCCTTTCAGCAACTTTTTTCTTCAAAATTGACCATAAATGTTCAATTGGATTTAAATCCGGGCTCTGTGGCGGCCATTTCATTGCGTTTACCCGTTTTGTTTGCAGCCAATGCGTGACCAATTTGGACGTATGTTTGGGGTCCCCGTCTTGTTGGAAGACAAAATTCTTCCCCAGTCGCAGGCTGTTCCGAGATTTCATCAAATTTCGGTCCAAAACCCCTTGGGACACTTCTTTCGTCATAATTCCTTCAATTACTTCCATGGTTCTCCTGCCTTTCCAAGACATTGCACCCCAATCCATAATGGACCCCCCACCATGCTTCACGGTCTTCTTGGTACAGTTACTCTTGACTCGTTCTCCTGGTTTTCTCCAGACAAAAACTTTGCCATCTGATCCAAATATGTTTATTTTGGTTTCGTCACTCCAAAGAACTTTTTTCCAATCGGATACCGACCACGTGGAGTGACTCTTCGCCCAATCCAAACGCTTCTTAATTTGGGGCTTTGTCAGCAGTGGCTTTTTGATTGCGACTCGGCCTTTAAACCCCATATTTCGGATCCGATTTCGAATAGTGGAATCAGAAATCTTCGTACCAAACTGCTGAGCCAATTCCACATTGATTTTTCGGGCAGATAAGAAACCATTGGAATTTGCTTTCTTCTGGATAAGTCGGTCGACTCGAGGAGTGGCAACACGACGGCGGCTATTTCCCTTCAAATCAATAATTGTATGGTATTTCTTCCATTTCGACAGCATGGATTTGATGGTGGGAATCTTCACTTTCGTCTTGTTGCTGATTGCTGTAGGTTTCAATCCTTTCTCGTGGTAACTTATCACCAATTTCCTAATGTCGTGCGACAAGTGTTTTCCAGGCATTTTCAGCTCTGAAAAACCAAAATGACAATGAATAAAATGGTCTTCATTACTTGAATTAATAGTAATCAAGATGTACTTACCCGCATAAGAAAATGATAAATCAAGCAAATTGTTTCCACTCGAAAATTTTGTTTTTGTTGTGGCGGATGAAGACTAGTTGCGAGCCCGCTTGTGTCTTACTTTATGCTCATTCCGAGTAAAATGAGTGCAGTTAACTTTTTGGAAGTTTTTGCTTAATTGACTGATTTAGTACATATTTCTGCACGTCTGATGCTTTTTTGACATATATTGGTCGGCTATGCCCCTTTTGGTGACCATTGGAACCGAGCGCACTAGGTGAGGATGATCAGAAGTTCCACTCAGTGTATACATGGCGCATATTTCTTGCATTTTTTCCCGTTTCTTGCACCTTGCATTCCTGGTACCCTGCATTTTTTAATGACGTTTATGTTCTGACATCTTGCATTTCTTGCGTTTCTTGTGTTTCTTGCACTTTGCATTTCCTGCACCTCGCATTTGTTCCGTTTCTAGCTTTGCAGTGTGCAAGAAATGTGAGAAACCGGCAAGAAAAAAGAAACTCTGACCGCAAAAAAGTATTTTTTGCAGGTATTTTAAACTGCAAGAAATGCACGAAACTGTACCATAAATACTTCATACGGCGCGTGGCTAGGTGGCGCATATTTCTCACACTTTCTCCCAGTTTCTAGCACCTCACATTTCTTGCATTGCTTGCTTTGCACTGCAAGAAATGTGGCAAACGAGCAAGAAAGTCAAGAAACGAAACACTTTAGCCCCGAATGGTTCCTTATCCATGGGAAGATGCCAAATTAGTCTAAAAGTTAAAATCCTGGGATGGATTTCATGCGACGTCGCCCGTCGTGTCGTGTCACTTTGAAATGACAATTCACTTTAATTCCCGTCCTAAATACGGGCTGGCCGAGAGTGAGGGACATCAAAGAGGAAGGGACGCGAGGAGGTGGGTCTCTCTCGATTACTGCAATTTAGACCAAATCAAGAAACCTCTTCGATTCGTCGTGTCAGGGGAATTACGCAGAGAAAAAAACGGGGTTTAAAAAAACGGAATGAATGCGAGAACTTTCACTTTTTATTTAGAATCTCACTTTTCCCGTGAAATCCGCATTTTAGGAAAAAGAAGGAAGAGAGGAATAAGTGCAGCATTCACTTTTTAGAATGTTACTTTTCCTCACTTTTTGTAAATAAAAATGAGTAAAATTTATTCAAGGTTGGGTAAAAAAAGAGGATGACCACAAAAAGGTAAAATTTGCCCAACGTTGTGCAAAATTTGTGCAAAATTTGTCCAAAATTGCGAACAATTTGCCCAATGTTGAGCAAATTTTACTCTTTTTTATTTAGAGTGCATGAAATCAGGTTCATTCACATTTTGGGGAAATTCTGACGTTTCCGAGGGAGAAGAGGGTTGATTTTTTTTATTAACACAAATGGCGTTTAAAACACGGAATGAGTGCAGCTTTCACGTTTTAGAATCTCATTTTTCCCCTGAATTGCGTTTTCTTTCCTTCATCCACATTTTCTGAGGATGGGGAGATTTTCTTAAATCTACACATTGAAAACATTTGGTTAAAATCTGAATGAATGTAACTGTCATTTTTTAAATCTCACTTTATCCACGAAATCCGTTTATCTACATTCTTGGAAAATGGGAAATTTGAGATTTTAAGAGTTTTTGAGTAAGACGAGGGTTGATTTCTTTATGTAAAAAAACGGCTTTTAAGTATGCACTTTAATTTTTTAGAATCTCACTTTTCCCACAAAATTCGACTTCTTTCCTCCTCAAAATCTTAGCTTTCAGTGGTGTGAGCGGTTGGAAAGTTGGACGTTTGTCGACTTTAGGACGCGTTTTCTCCTCTTCGAATGCAAATACCTCGGCCAAACGTGCCCATTGGGAGATCGCGTTTTTTCAAAATTTTCATCCTAATTAAATTTGTCACCGATCGAAACCATACCTGTTCACGTTCATTCATGTGACTGATTATGATAGAGAATGATAGTGAATGAAAATGAATTTCCTGTCATTTGAATGAGAATGAGTGAAATATTCACTTATTGCAGATGAGTGACTGTCAGAGAAAAGTGGATAAGCCTCCTAAAGGAGACCTAGAAGGCTTAACTCCATAAGAACGCATAAGCCACATTGAGATCAAAACTGACCAATTCGACGCCGGGGATCCGTTTTCGACCCCTCCCAACTTTCTCACCATATAACCTCTCATTTTTTTTGAGCTTGTGAAACAATCACAAATATAAACTTGTTTCGATTTTGGCGTCCAACCTTTACAATTTACTGCATTTTTGATAAAGTTGAACTCCGAAAACTAAAAAAGTTATAATAAATAATATTTAATTAAAAGAATTTTTTGATTGGATGGCGATGGGTGGGAGGAGTCGAAAACGGATCTCTGTCGTCGCATTGGTCAGTCTGACCCTCAATGTGGCTTATGCGTTCTTATGGAGTTAAACCTTCTATATGAATGTATGTTCAATGAGTGACTGTGAAAGGATTCCTCACTCCTTCATTTTTCACTGTATGCTCTATACATGGGGTGAAGTAAGAAATGAAGATATATGAAGTGAAATGAAATGAGTTTGAAAGAAAATCACTGAAAATGTTCAGTCAGAAATCGGGATGAAACTTTGAATGAAACTTTGAATAAAACTTAGAACAACTTTGAATTAAAAACATTTTTTTTGAACAGGTATGATGGAAACTAATTTCCTTAAAATTTGATCCCATACGCTGGGAGACCTCCATTCTAACAAATATATCCTTACTTAATACTTCACCTATTTAAACGCAGATGTAAAGATACTTCCTTACGAAATAAAACTGGCGTTCAGATGACTCAACTAAAATTCTCTGAAAAAAACTCACAAAATTTCACGCTTGTAAATATTCAAATTTTCCAGGCTGATTTTTAATGAAAATAACTGCATTTAAAACCCCGGAATGAATACAAATTTCACTTTTTAAACCGAATTAAGAGCCTCATTTTCTCCACGAAATCCGCAATTTCCTCGAGCACAAACGGATTTGCGGCTACAAACGGGTCGACTAAAATTTGAGATTCATGTGAATGAAATGAAAGTGAGGGGCAGAAGAGGGCTGATTTTTTTATTGGCCCACTTTATCAACCTTATCGCTTCTCCGAATCCTCGGAAATGTAAAGTCATCCTCATTTTTTTATGGCTAAAGCGTTGCAACTTTCTCGACATAATAGCTTTTCTTTGTAGTAAAGTAGGCTGGGATTGGACATTTTGGTATAAAATTATGATTGCGCGACACGCCCACGCACTACCTTAATGGGCAAAAGTGTGGAATCAATGGGGTAAAAATTTGGTCATCAATAATTCCATAAATTCAATAAAAAAGTATTAATTTGTGGGGCCAATTTCTATTCAATTTCACTCAGAATGCGGAGGTCTCCCAGCGTATGCTGTCCGATTTTGACCAATTTGAGACCATATATACCTGTTCAAAAAACCTTTTTCATTCAAATTTCAGTCATTCCGATTTCCGAGTGAATATTTTCAATCACGCTCAGTCATTTTCTTTCAAATCCTTCATTCACGGTCACTTCTTTGCAATGACGAAATGTTTCACTCATTTTCATTCAAATCACAGATAATTCATTTTCATTCACTGTCATTCTCTATCATAATCAGTCACATGAATGAAAGTGAACAGATACATATTTTTCCGACTTTTACGTCAAAAACAACACTGGGTGCAACTCTTACTTTAACTTTCTCCACGTAATAGCTTTTCTTTGTAGTAAAGTAGGCTGGGATTGGACACTTTTGTATAAAATTATGATTGCGCGACACGCCCACGCACTACCTTAACTGCAAAAGTCTGTGGAACCAATGGCGTAAAAATTTGGTCATCAATAATTCCATAAATTCAATAAAAAAGTAATAATTTGTGAGCCCAATTTCTATTCAATTTCATTCAGAATGCGGACGTCTCCCAGCGTATGCGATCCGATTTTGAGCAAATTAGTGCGAATCGATCACAAATTTAACTGGTATGAAATTTTGAGCAAGACACGATCTCCCAATGGGCATGTTTGACCGAGATATTTGCATCCGAAGAGGACAAAACAAAACGCGCAGTAAATTTGGGAAAGTGTAAAATTTGGCGACTTTACTGTGCTCTTTCTCCTCTTCGGATACAAATATGTTACCTGCTATTTCTTGCTAAATTATTAATCTTCAGTTGACCTTCATCATCAATTCTTAATGATAAGACACATAAAACTAATAATGGTGTTAAAGAATCTCAATGAAAAATTTGATATTTGAGATTGATGTTAAATATTCTTACATATTCTAGTCCATGTAGTAATAATGGGGGTCTCTCAGCGTATGCTCTCCAATTTTGGGAAACTAGTAGTAATCGATCGTAAATTTAATTAGTATGCAATTTAGAAGAGACGCGATCTGGCAATGAGCACGTTTGGCAGAGATGTTTGCATCACAAGAGGAGAAAACGCATGGTAAAGTCGACAAATTTTACACTTTCCAAATTTGCTGGGCGTTTTCTTCTCTTGGGATGCAAATATCTCTGCCAAAAGTGCCCATTGCGAGATCGCGTCTTTCGCAAATTTCATCCTAATTAAATTTGTGATCGATTCACAGAAATTTGCTCAAAATCGGATCGCATATGTTGGGAGACCTCCGCATTTTGAATGAAATTGAATAGAAATTGGCCCCACAAATTATTACTTTTTTTATTGAATTTATGGAATTATTGATGACCAAATTTTTACCCCATTGATTCCACACTTTTGCAGTTAAGGTAGTGCGTGGGCGTGTCGCGCAATCATAATTTTATACCAAAGTGTCCAATCCCAGCCTACTTTAGTTTACTACAAAAAGAAAGTTATTACGTGGAGTGGAGTAAGTTATAGCAAGAGTTGGAACCAGTTTCTAATTCTGTGTAAAAAAAGAAAATTGGTCGAAATTGGTAATACACTCTTAGAAAACTGGTATTAAATCATTAATTACAGACCGGAGTACATATGTGACTCTACCGGCGCTGGTATTAACAATACCTGTTCAAAAATTTAGTTTTCATTCAAAGTAAGTCATCCCGATTTCTGATTGATGTTTTTCATTCACATTCATCAGTCATTTTCATTCAAATTCATTTCTTACTTCGCCCCATGTTTTAAGCATAGGGCGAAAAATGAAATGAGTGAGAAATCCTTTCATTCACAGTCATTCATCTGAAATGACGAAATCCTTCATTCATTTTCATTCAAATCACATAAGAAATTCGTTTTCAATCATCATCGTTCTCTATCATAGCCAGTCACATCAATGAAAGTGAACAGATATGTTTTCGAGATAGACTCCCATCTCGACCCTTGTTCATATTTCCAATATTTCCCCGATTCAATGTTTCTAATGGAATAAATTGCTAAAATTTAGAAATTAAACAATGAAAATAAAAATTCTAAATTTTTAATTTTGAAATAGAATTTGCTGCAGTAGAAGTTAGATTTTCTAACTCTGGTCCAAATTTTTGAAAAATTGGAGTACAAGATTTTGAAATTATTTTCATAACTTTGTGCCCCCCGGAATTTCGTAATTATCATGAAACACGTGATATTTTATGCTTCCTGGAATTTAAACACGTAATATTTTTATGTCCTCGTCTTTGTTTGACGTTTACGTCGGATTTAATTTCTTGAATAAAGTGCATGATATATGTAAAGGTAGATGTTAAGCATTTTCGATACAAATTTTGGAAAAATTGGAGTACAAGATTTTGAAATTATTTACATAATTTTATTCCACCTGGAATTTCGGACTGATATTTTATATCGCATTGTTTCACTTAAACGTCGCATTTAATTTATTTATTAAATTGCATCCTAATTTAGGAAGTTAGATGGTACAACAAGTCCGTTATGCTTTTGATCAATTTTTTTATTTGGGTACAAAATTTCGAAATTATTTAATTTTTTCTGCCTGGAATTTAATAAATAATAATGAAACTCGTGATATTTTCGTATCGTGGCCGTTAAACTTTTTACCCCGTTTTTAACGCCGCGTCTAATTTGTAGATTAAATTATATTAAGTTTGATGCTACATAGATACAAATTTCGGTTTGTCTTTACAATTTTGAAAAATTAGAGTTCAAAGGTTTGAAATTTGTTCAAAAGTTCAAATTTAATCCTAATTAAATTTTAGATTAATTTCCACTAATTTGCTCAAAACTGGATCGCATACGCTGAGAGACCTCCATTCTATGAAAGTCGACGAATTATAATTAGACATTTTTACATAAGAAATGCATGTAAAAATGTCTTTAATTTTAATGTCTCCACCATAACAAAATATATTATCTATTTAACTGTAGAAGTAAAGCTACTTCCTTACGAAATAAAACTGGCGTTAAGTTGACTCAACAAAAATTCTCTAAAAAAACTGTCACAAAATTTCATGCTTGTAGATATTCAAATTTTCCAGCCCTTTTTCAGTCGGATTTTTCTTTTTCTTTTTTTTGACGTGACTTCTCGCCCGAGTGACAAAATATTCAAGGAGTGCGTGTCCAATCGAGATGACAGCTTTCTTTTCCAGCTCAGAAAGAAAATAAAAGAGCATCATCCACTTGACGAAATTTAGACATCTCTAAAAAAACGGATTAAAAAATTGGTGTATCAAATTTTAAATCAAGTCAGTTTAAATCGCAATTAATTAACGTGTGATTCTTCGCCAAAATCGTCGAAATCCGTATACTTTTTACTCATTTGGGAATATATTTTAAAATTCTGGACGACAAATTTCCAGTCAGTAAGTTGATTGATGCAATGACGTTGAGTTTTTTGAGTCAGTTTCGACGAGTTCCAATTTTTCTGAAGGCTTCGTAAACTTGAGATCTCCTCCTTCAAAAAGTGTCAAAATCTGGAGTGCACATTTCTAAAAAATTGAGATCCTCTGCTTTATAAATCTGTCGTTCAGAATTTTATAATAAATTCCCAGACACGATAAATGATTAAAAATCTGTTGATTTTGACGATTTTTTAATAAGTCATCGAGATCTACATACATACATACGCTAATTGATTTTAAGACTAATAAAAACATAGAATTATGCCTGCAAGATAGAAATTCAGTCGTTCATTTCATGTCATGCTGAAAAAGTGACAGTAAATTGGGAAAAGGCAGCCAAAATCGGACCTCTTGACGTGACTTTTGACTGAATTTGTCACACTCTTTACATCGTCACTTACCACATTTGAAAGAGAAATGGGAAGAAAGAAAGAAAGAAAAGTGTCCGCCTTTCTCTGGGAGAATAATTTATTTGCATTGTCACGATGACGAGATGGCCAAACGGTTAGCGTCGGATGGCTAACTCTTTTCATTTCAATCATTTTCTCCGCAAGAGAAGAAACCCCTTCGTCAACTACTTAGGAAAAAAAGTGACTCTTTTAGCCCGAGCAAAGGCTTATGTAATACCCGTCATGGTTGTCTGTGCGTGTGTCTATGGATTACAAAAAATTGGACTAAAATTAGCTTAAAACTTGAAAACCGATTTTACAAAAATTTGCTAAACTGAAAAATGACGAAAACCAGTTTTTTCATGGCTTATGTACCCTTCGTGATTGTCCGTCTGTATGTCATTTACCCTCGCGAAACTTATAAAATTAACTTGAAATTTTGAACAGACGTGGAACATGCAAAATTAAGAATCAAGGGTGAAGATGAGTTAAATTGGGTCAGGACTTATGTACCCTTCTTGATTGTCTGTTTGTCTGTCTGAGTATCGATTTCGCTCGTAAAATTTACCCAAACGACATGAAATTTTGCACACACGTACAAAATGCAAAATTAAGAATCAAATTAGCAGATGATCAAAATTTGTTGAAAATTTATAAGAAAGTTGTAGTGATCATTCACACACAGCTCAATTATTAATAACACTCTGACTCGGGCTATATAAGGCTGCCTTGTAGATTTTATTTTCATTCAGCAGTAGCGGAATAATGAAAGAGAAATATATTTGTCACCAATCTTTTTCCTCTTTTTTAAAAAAATAAGGAAAGAATTAAATCACGGAAATTATTTAAGAATGAATTAGAATTACAAAAGCGGGTTCATTTTCACATGCATAAATTCAGATGGGAAAGCAAATGGAGTTCCCATGTTCGTATTTTCTCCCCTCCAGTTTTGGGTCTTCTTTAGGAATCAGTGGCCGCGGAAGGGTGTGGACAGGGGGACAATGTCACCACGGTTATTCGATGTCCCCATAACCTGCCCATCTTATATAAACCCATCCCTCCCCTATCCTACAATGTTAACGTCCCCCAGATGTCCCTATGGCTTCCGCGGCCACTGTTTGTCTCCCTTATGCGGTGGATATTAACGAACAGTGACCGCGGAAGGGTGTGGACCATACCTGTTCAAACAAATTTTTTCATTCAAAAGTCGATCATCCCGATTTCTGACTGAAGATTTTCATTCATATTCAGTTATTTTCTTTCAAATTCATTTCACTTCACTTCATCCGACTTCATTTCTTACTTCGCCCCATGTATTAAGCTTAGGATGAAAAATGAAATGAGTGAGAAATCCTTTCATTCACAGTCATTCATCTGAAATCACGGAATCCTCCACTCATTTTCATTCACTATCATTTCATAATCATAACCAGTAAAATGAATGAAAGTGAACAGGTCTGGTGTGGACAGAGGGACAATGTCCCCACCGTTATTCGATGCCCGCATCATCTGCCCATCTTATATAAACCTTTGCATCCCCCCATCCTAAAATGTGAATGTCCCCCGATGTCCCCACGGCATCCACGGCCACTGCCTTTTTAGGGATGATGTTTCCCAAATTGGGCTGAATCACGGTTTGTTGTGGACAAAGGGAAACTTTTCGTTTGGCCCAATTTCCTCCCGATTTCCATTTATTATCGAAACTTCAAAATCACTTGCATCCCAAATTTCATGCTTCGTTAAAGTCCGTTTGGATTTCTATATTTGTGTCTGGGTGCTGCTTTCTCTAATTGAGGGAAAATTGGTGGAGGAGATGGATGGATGGATGGGTGAGAAATGGTACATTGTGCATCGAACTCACCGGATGAAAAACCCGTATAAAATTAATTCATAATTTCCAGAAAAATATAATTATTTTGTTGGTTTGTTTAAAGCTTGAAATGAAAAATTTTACCTTGCAATTAAACGATTAAAAATGTAGAAAAACTGATAAAATTTGCTTGGCGTAAATTTATTTAAATAACATTACAACAATTTAAATTAGTATTATAACATTAATTAAATGTTTTGCCTACTAATTAAACGATTAAAGATAGGGAATCCACGGATAAAATGTGAATGACTTAAATTTATTTAAATAAATTAAAATTGCGTTATCACAATTTAAATTTGCATTATAACATTGCAACACACGCAATATGTAAATGCATTTTAATTTTTTTGGTATCATTTATGTGGGTTAAATGAGTCGAATTTGGTAAAATTTATTTTTTAACAGGTTACGTAAAAAATTCGGAAACTTTGAAATTAATATACTCTGGATTGTTCCCATTGAATGAAAAACCTGTGTGTGTGTGAAAGTAAGTTTTTAAAAGTTTGGAGAAAAATTGGTTTCATTTTGTGTAAATTAATTATTTGTTTTGTTAAAAGTCAAAATTTGCATGTTTTAACTGTAGTGTAAAGAGTGAAGATATTATATTACGGAAATGAAAAGTGGTAAAAAGCTTATTGTGAAGTAAATATGTGAATAAAAAACTCGGAAACTTTTAAATATTATAAATTCTTAAAATTTTGAATGAATATTTACAGTTGAGATTGCATGGATGGAAATATACCCGGGTGAAATTAATTTAATATAATTTCGAGAAAATTGATTTCATTTTACATAAATAATAGATTTTCTTTTATTTGTTTAAAATTCGAAATTAAAAATTGCAATGTTTCAACTCATTGTATATAACGCAATTAAAGATGCGAAATAAATTTTTCGGCTCAATTGCATCAAATCATAGCATTACAAAATTGCACAAAGAGTGGAATTTAATAAAATTTATTGTTTATTAGTAGGTAAAAAAATTGGAAACTTTTAAATGTTTTAAACTCTTAAAATTTTGATTATTTTGGTAATTTAGAATGAATTATGACTGGTTGGGATTTATTTGTGCGGGTGTTTCTCTAATTGGACGAATGGAATGTACCTGGGTAAAATCCATTTATTATGATTGAAGGAAAATTGTATGTTATTTGGATAATTGTTTTTTTTTGTTTTTTTTTGTTTTTAAAAAGTCGAAAGTAAAAATTGGAATGTTTTACTAGTACTATAACAACTAAAGGTTTGCTGGTAATTTCATATTAAGGAGTAAATAAATGAGATTTGGTTGACTAGGTAGGAGCAACAACGTAACAAATTTCTACTAAAAGATTCTTTTAGTTTGTTCCCATTACTGTAAATTTTTGGTTTAGAAACTGTATACGTAAAAAATTCGGAAACTCTTCCATATATATTAAAATTATTAAAACTATTAAAATTTGAATTGAGACTGATTCCGATTTATTTATGTGGGTACTTTCTCTAATTGAGGAGAAATGGTTTAAATGGATGGGAAGTGAAAAAAGCTAACAATGGAGGTCTCCCAACTTATGCTCACAGATTTGTTCACAGAAATTAGTGTCAATCGATCACAAATATAATTAGTATGAAATTTGCAAATGGAACTATCTCCCAATACACAGGTTTGGCAGAGGTATTTGCATTCAAATCAGAAAAAATGCGCAGGAAATTTGGAAAATGAAAAATATGCCAGCCTTTTGGTGCGTTTTCTCCTCTTTTTATGCAAATATCTCCGCCAAACCTGCGCATTGGGAGATAGTTCCATTTGCAAATTTAATACTAATTATATTTGTGATCGATTGACACTAATTTCGTCCAAATCTGTGAACATACGTTGGGAGACCTCCATTATTAGTATATGTACACTCTTAGGCATTTGGTAATGAAAATGCTAAATTGATTACTACCATTCACTTGGTATTAATGTAGATTACCGACGGCGGTATTATTATCATAACCGGGGTTGTATATAATCCGGAGATTTTGATCATTACAATCTGGTAATCTTAATTTTAGCGAACGGGGTAATGTTAAACTACTGAGCGGGGTTAAATAACTACTAAGTTTGGAGTTAATGGTTATTTAAATTGGTTTGGACGGTACTATTTGAGGACATTTTGACTTGATTTTATTGATTATTGCGAGCTTTCGATCGCTTACAGCGGATCATCATCAGGCATAAATTAGTTTGAAAAAAGAAAACAGAGATACTACAACGTTGTTTGAATTTTTGGAAATTTCAATGACATAATATTCATGGATACATTAAAAAATTAATTAGTGTTGTGGACCAGATAGAGTTTATGGGCATTCCTTTTGATATATTCATCCTTTCTTCTTTTTTTATGTTTCTGATGAATAATCCTTCCTTGAATTTTCTGTAAAATTTCCTGGGTTCCTTAAGTATGAGTTTGTGGGAATTGGGGTCTAGTTGATGATTTTGTTCAATCATATGTTTCGCAACGGGTGAAATTGTTGTTGCTTCATTTCTAATGGCATTTTCATGTTCAGATATTCTTGTTTTGAAGTCTCTTTCGGTTTCCCCTATGTATTTGGCAGGACAGTCATTGCATTTGATGGAGTACACGCCGCATTGAGTTTTCTTGATTTTTTCTTTTGTATTGCATATCATTGTGAATAGCTTAGGTCCAGGATAATAGCCAATTTCTACTTCTAATTTTCTTTGTAAATATCGTGCAATTTTGGTTGTGACGTTTCCTGCCCAAGGTAAAATAATCCGTTTTTCTAGTTGTTTGGTGTCTTGGTTTTGTCCTGCGTTAATTTTTCGTTTGACTTTCTTCAAGCGGTATCGAATCATAGATTCTGGGTAGTCATTCTTTGTGAGTATTTTGATGGTGTATTCTATTTCGTTGTTGAGATGATCTTTGTCTGAGAGTTTGGACGCTCTTGTCAGCAGCGTATCAACTACTCCAATCTTGTGTGCAGGTGGGTAGTAATGACGTAGTAATGGTTATTACTACGTCATAAAAATAATCAATACTACTCTAGTAGCAAACCAAACTGAATCCGGTATTGTAACAATACTGCCCAGTATATATTTGTACAGCTGCGGTATTGATTGCAACGAGGCATTTCACACCTCCACTACAAGACAGAGAGCGCGAGCTGCAATTAATCTGCTGGAAAAATGGAAAAACTGATCATAGCTTCCGATCTTTAGAGAGGAAAAAAACTAATTATTTCCCCTGCAGAATACGACATTTTCGTTGAAAAGGGTAAATTTTTTGAGTTTAATGCATTATGTTTTAATTGGTTTTATAGGTAGTATTTATTTCACGGTTTTGATAGTTAGAGAGAAATTTAACTTGGAACCTGACGTCGAAATTTCTCTCGAAGACGACCAAGGCGTTGAAATCGACAATGAGGTTTTTCCAAGTTTGTTGCAACACGTAATAACGCCCAATATTATCTTCCGCACGAAGGACGACGAAACAGTAGAAGTGAATATCTCGCACGAAAGTGAAGGATACTTGCAAATATTTTATGGTAAGCTCGAAATTACAGGCTGCATCGAATTAAAACTATATCCAGAAATGTTAATTCGAAATTTATAAATATGACGAGTAGTAATATCTTAATTTCAGTTCCGAGTCCATTGAGCGCATCTGCGCCGCCCTCACCTGCATCTCCACTATCGAATTCAGCTAGTGACGTAGATTTTTTCAAATTGGTGAAATCAACATTTTAATTTTGTCAAATATACATATGAGATGTGTTAGATATATAGATATTTACAATATACAACTAATTTGCGCTTAATAGATCTTGGAGACGCATATAGCCGAAACGTTGAATTACGTGACCTTGCCGCCAATTTCAATACAAAATCAGTCGTCGATAATGCAGCGGCGACAACATTTATCAACGAATTCGTCTCAAAATTGGTTGCGCTCAAGGGGTGAGTAATTTTATGTCATAAAATACTCAACTAAAAATTTATTAATGAATTTATCTATTAACAACATTTCGTGTATATATTTGTAGGGGTTCTCCAGCTACGAGGGATCAAAAATTGCTAGCTAAGGCCATAATACAAATCCTCCCATGCCGGAAATATTCTGGAAATGACGGAATTGTAAGGAAATAATTACACTAATTAGACAAACTTCATTCATAAACTTTACAAGTTTTTGCAGGATATTTTGTACGGTAGTTAGGCCGGTCAGGACTAATTCAGATTGATATTGATCCGCCGAAATCTAAAGAAGATTAAAGGAAAACCGCAGCGCCAAAGGCCCCCAATCGATACTAGTGGTCGGAAGCCAAAACTTCAAAAATTGATGAGTCATGGTGTTTATTACTGTTAACGCAACTTCAGTTTGAAGTTTTTGATCGACATAACTTTTCGTTTATTGTAACGCATTCAAACGAACTATATGAAATAGCCGATATAAGTAATTTCATGATTGCATGGAATTGCAAAAAATTGTAAAAGCGACACACTTCATTTAGTACTTAGGCATTATTTATGAATATTAATATTTTAAATCGTTTTCGTATTTACTTTTTCTCAGAATGTATTCCATTAAATGCTCCATTGTCAATTAATTGTTAGAATATATTCAATAAAAATATATAAATTATATTACCAGTTGTAGCAAAACATTATTACAGGTGAGGATCGAATACTTGAAAATCATTACCATAAGCATACCACATTTAATCCATGCAGTAATAATATTATTACAACGTTGTATTCTAAACATACCGAGCAGTAACGAATACAGACGAGGCGGAGTACTTAATATTACGCTTTAGTTATAAACGAATACTCGCTTGGTATTAGTCCAGATCAATCCCGTCCAGTAACGAAAAGAATACCAGAACGGTAGAGTCATATATGTACTCCGCGTGGTATTCATTCTGGTAACGATTTGTTTTAGAGTGTATCAATTTCATTATATGGAATGGAAATGCACCTGTCGAGAAATCAGTTTATTCCAATTTCGAGAAAATTTATTCCATTTTGTATAAATAACTGAGTTTTTGATTCGTTTAAAAGTCGGAATTGAAAATTGGAAGGTTTTAACGAAAGATTTAATGTCTCGAGATCAGTCGAGATAATGCAGGAAACATTAGATTGAGGAAAATGATGAGAAAATTTCGATTATTTATAAAATATGTATAAGATACATATTTTTTCCGTCTTTACAATTTAATACGTTTAGCATAGGTCGGGCTGTGTGAAGAAAACCCATGTGAAATTAGTGCTGGCTCAGAAGTTATTACAATTTCGAGAAAAGCTTATTCCATTTTGTGTAAATAATTAATTATAAGGTTTAGTTAAAAGTTGAAATTAATAATTTGCATGTTTTAACGAATAACGTAATAATTAAAGATAATGTGGACGTGAAATTATAATGAGGGAAAGGATGAAATACAGGGTTAAATTAGAACAATAGACATTTCTCATTGTTCTCATTGTTCAGATACATTTATGTATCTGAGTTTGTTCCAATATCGATTACAGATTTGAATTGGATGAAATTTTATTGTTTAGTGTATATATTTTTTAAATTTTGGAAATTCTTACAATTTCGATTATTTATAATGTAACACAAATTGCAATCTTTTCAATTCCATTTTGAGTGTCCTAAGAGTAAAATGGTTATTTTAAATTTTTAGTTACTTGATTAGTTATTTAAAAAAATTTAAATGTTCTTAAAATTTAAATTATTTAGGATCTAATCAGCAAATTGTTGTCATCTTTTTGCATCGATCTAATTGTCGAAATGGACCCAAGTTAGTACTTGTTCAGAATTTTTTTATAATTTCGAGAAAAATTTATTAAATGCATGTGTTCAAATGATTAGTTTTTTGATTCGTTTAAAAGTCGAAATTAAAAATTTGGAATTTTTGAAATTAATAATGTAACAATTAAAGATGATAAGGCACGAGTCTATAATGACGGAAAGGATGAAATACAGGGTTAAATTAGAAGAATGAGAAATATACCTCAGTTTTTGTTCCCATATCGATTACAGATTCGAATTAGATAAAATTTATTGGTGTATTTTTTTAAGTTGGAAAATCCTTAAAATTTTGATTATTTATAATTTAACGTTCAAATTGGTGTTATCTTTGCAATTCAATTTTCAATGGCAAGAGTGTCCTAAAAGTAAAATGCATTGATTAGTTATTTTAAAAATTTTGAAAAAATTTCGATTATGTATAATTTAACACACTAATTTTTGTGGTCTTTTTCCATCTATCTGAAATTGTAGAAATGTACCCGTATGAAACTAGTACTGGGTCGGACTTTGTTATAATTTCGTGAAAAGTTTATTGAATGCCTTGTATACAAATAATTCATTTTTTTGATTCATTTAAAAGTCGAAATTAAAAATTCGTTTCACTAACGGGGTAACAATTAAAGATGAAATTGTTGAAACAATGTAAATGATGAGATTTGATTGACTCAAATTGTCACAGATAGGCCAAGAGTGTCAAATTTGATAAAATTTATGGATTAGTGATTTTTACAAAATTGGAAAATTCTTAAAATTTTGATTTTTTAGCCCGAACCAGGGCTTATGTAATTGTCATGTCCGTCTGTCTGTCTGTCTGTCCGTCTGTCTTTCGATAACTCTCGAACGAGTTGACCGATTGACTTGAAATTTTTACCATATGCATATTGGACAAAGTTAGGAAACGAGTTCGAAGATGGGCCAAATCGGTCAAGTGGTTGACCGGTGGGGGTCATCGGAGTGGGTGGGGTCTTGTGCACCAAAATTTCAAAATTGTCGTAGAAAGCTGAAATTTGGTACAGAGGTTGCTAATGGCTCCTAATAGATGAAAATGAGTTAAAGTTGGAAAAATTTTCATCTTGAGGGACCCTAGGGGGTGACCCATACGGATTTTTCAAAATTGTCATATCGAGCTGAAATTTGGTATAGACATTGTTAATGGCCCCTAATGGAAGAATATGACATGAAATTGGTAAAATTTTGATCTAGAGCGACCCTATGGGATGACCCATACCGATTTTTAGAAATTAACATAGAAAGCTGAAATTTGGACCAGAGATCCTTACTGCTTTCTCATGAAATAATATGAAGTGAAATATGAACAAAAATTAACTGGAGGGGCTATAGAGGCGACCCCCACTGGGAAGTAGTCAAGGACAATGGATAGTAAATATTTTTAGAATTTGGAGCCTAGTAGTACGAAAGATTGATGCTACTTAATGCAAGAATTAGTGTATTATGTCAAATAGTAGCACATAATGTTATAGAAAACTACGGACAAACATGGGTTTACTGATCCTGGTTCGGGATAAGAAAAGCTGTACTGATAGGTTTTATAATTTAAGACACAAATTGTTGTCATCTTTTTGCATCGATCTAATTTTAGAGGTGTACCCACCCGAAATCATACCTGTTCAAAAATTTAGTTTTCATAAAAAAATCAGTCATTCTGAATTCTGACTGAAGATGTTCATTCACATTCAGTCATTTTCGTTCAAATTCATTTCATTTCACTTCATCCGACTTCATTCTTATTTCGCCCCATGTATTGAGCATAGGGTGAAAAATGAAATGAGTGATAAATCCTTTCATTCACAGTCAATCATCCAAAATGAGGGGATCTCTCAATCATTTTAATTCAAATAACAGTAAATTCATTTTCATTCACCATCATAATCACTCGAATGAATGAAAGTGAACAGGTATGATTGTGGAAAAGTGGAGGAGATGGATGGATTAATCTCATTATGTGGATGGAATTGTACCCGGATGAAATTAATTTCCAGAAAATTTATCGAATTTTGTAAAAAAAAATATTTTTTGGTTAGTTTTAAAGTCGAAACCAAAAAATCGACATGTTTTAACAAACTATATAACAATTAAAAATGAAGTACTCATTGCTCACACTTTTTTGTTGCGAGATTTTTGCGATATTTATTAAAATGGTTAGGGTTAATAGCGTTACAACATTACGCTAAAAAGTTCATATTAGTTTGCTCCCATACCGTTTTTCGGAGTCGAGTTTGACAAAATTAATTGTTTAGTAAAAACGTAAAAACTCGGGAAACTTTTAAATATATCTACACGCTAAATAGATTTGATTAAAATTTACTCAAGGTTGAGTAAAATTTGCGATGACACAACTGGTTGTGTAAAATTTACCAAATGAAAGTTAAAATTTATCCAACGTTGTAGAAATTTCGCACAACATTGATTAAATTTTACCTTTGTTGAGTAATTTTTGGACAAGCAGTTGTGTCATCGCAAATTTTACTCAACTTTATTTAGAGTGATGTGCGTTTAAAAGTGTGGATCGATCTCACTCTATTATGAACAATCTGTACGTGTGAAATTAATTTTGCATAATTTTGAAAAAAATGACTGCATTTTGTGCAAATTACTTATTATTTGATTCATTTAAAAGTCGAAATTGAAAATTTGCATGTGGTAACTAATTATATAACGATTACAGATGTTCTTTTAGCTTCATATTCAATCATAGACATGATTGACTCGGATTATCGAATGAAATTTCAAAATTGTTAAATAACAGCATTAAAAATTTCCAAAAAGCTTAAAGAACGGAAATGATGAGATTAGATTATTAGATTAACTCCAATTGTGAGGAGTTAAATAATTTAATTTAAATTACACGAGAATTGCATTTCCGTTTGTTTGTTGCAATATTTAGTTCCGTTTAAATAGGAACAGACTCGAATTGGATAAAATTTATTGTTAGTACGCACGTTGATCATTTCAAATTTAACATAAATTATTACCATCTTCACAATTCAATTATGTTTTGCATGGAAATGAACCCGTGGGTAATCAATTCTGGGGCAGAATTTATTAAGTAAAGTTGAATGTTTCCGAACAGTAGGTAGTTTCAAAATCCTTCTTACTTGTCGTGGTTAAACTTAACTTGCTCTAACACTGGAAGTCTTCCGGTGCATGTATGTTCTCCGAATTTGAGCAAATTAATGTCAATCCATGACAAATTTAATTAGGATGGAATTTGCAAAAGGCTCGATCTTCCAATGGGCACGTTTGGCAGAGATATTTGCATCCCAAGAGGAGAAAACGCGCCTTAAAAAAAATCGACAAATCTTACACTTTCTAAAATTACTGGTCGTTTTCTTCTCTTCAGATGCGACTTCCTCGGCCAAACGTGACCATTGGGAGATCGCGTGCTTTGCAAATTTCATATTAATTAAATTTGTGATCGATTGACATTAATTTGCTCAAATTCGGATCGTAGCCGCTTGGAGACCTCCATTCTGGTTGGTAAATATACATTTACAATCTTAATATATAACCTAGAAATGTCTGTCCACAACAGAAGTGAAAGTCGTTTGTCCGCAACGGAAGAGAAAGCAGGTGAAAGTTCACTTGTAACAACGACCAAATTCCATCGCGTAACTTTTCACTGCAGACATCTCAATTTTAGATTTTGAACGCTGAACACCAATATGAAACCTTTTATTAGACCTACGCATGACAACCCAGCGACCGTGTTTGTCAGGTCAAAGTCAAAAACATGCTTGCCCGGCGGAAGACGGGCTTATACGCTACACTCTTAGAAATGGGGTTACGATTATAACCAAAAAGTAGACGCATGTGATTCTACCGCTGTGGTTATGAATTTGTCACTAGACTGGTTATAAATTTATTAGCTCTGATGAAAATTTAATACCAAGTCGGTAAAACTTCATAATTAGTCGGTGACAAATTTAAAATCATCACGACGGTAGAGTCACATACGTTTACTTTTTGGTTATAATCGTTACCCCATTTCTAAGAGTGTAGTATATATATATATATACCCGGGTATTTCACTCGGCCGGGTATTAGAGGAAGAGCCGAATTAGCATCAGTGCATCCGCTGGGAGACCTCCATTGCGATAGGGGAAAAGTAATATGTGAATTTGTCCATCATAAAATTATTTATAGCATCAGACATAAACGTCATAAACACGATATCTAATTAGATATTTTAACCCAAAAAATTGATAAATTTCCTCATTGGCTCGGAAAGTATACAATAGCACAAAACTAAAATAATTTTTTTTACGTACAGGTTTCTATCCAATTAATTCCCTGATAATTCTTCCCAGCCAAGTGACATTGGAAGTTGAGTATTTTCGAAATTAGAATAAAAATGAATCGATTCTTGAAAAGTGCTGTTAAAATCTTAATTATTCGTTGTCCTTAAACCTCAAACATAGGAGTTTTTTTCATCATAAAGTTGTAAGGCGAAACCAAAACCGAAATCCAAATTAAACACTTTAACACAAAAATTCCTGAAATTTGGAAACAATAAAATTTTTAACATTTACTTAGATCTTCAGTTTCTTAAATACGATATAGCATGAACATCCTAATTTTATTACGCTTGTTAGAAAGCAGGTCACAAATCTGATTAAATGTTTTAACCAAAAAAAAATTTCTGATCGGAAAATATACAAGAATAAAGTTTATTCATTGCCTAAAAATTCCTCCCAGTCACGTGACACTGGAAGTTGAATGTTTCCGAAATAAAAATGAATCCGGTTTCTCATCTCATTTCATAATGATATTCATTTCATATTCATCTCATCCATTAATCCTTCTTGTGACGATGTTTGTGTAATAATGGCAACTCGTCTCTGATGCAAATCAGGACATGGTTCTCCTCTCAGGCCAAATTGCACGTCACTTATGAATTAACCGGATAAACTGCAAAGGGCCAACGCTGTCATGATATAAATAATGTCGTATCGTCATCTGACCCGTCTCTTGTCACCCGAACAAGTCAAACTCATCAAATTATACGGAGGAAAGTAAGGATGCAATCTGCATTTAATCCACTTTCAGATTAACTAATAAGTAAGTAAATTATGCAGTCAATCACAATTCCACAAATGACAATACAAATAATGATCAGAGGGCGGCTATGTATTTATTTATTTTATTTATTAAAAAAAATCGCTGACAGATGTATTTAATATTTACCAAATATGTACGAAATATATACATAAATAAAAATACGTTTCGCGAAATTTGTAATTCTGAGTTTAATGCTCTGGATTTTTATGGTCGAATTTCTGAGATAATTTCGCCTCACATTGTTCAAATAATTACAAAATATATGCATTTTTGAAAAAAATTAAATCATTTCCGTATTTTTCAAATAGTAGTGGTAGTGGAAATATGTATATATGAAAGATAATAATTTTCGCAAAATCTATATTTCTGAATTTAATTAATTCTCTAGATTTTTTATTAGAGCAAAAATCATTGTCTCGCATCGCTGAAATATTAACAAAATATAAATATATTTTTGAAAAAACGTGTAACAGACTACGTATTTTTCAAATAATATCGGAAATATTTTCTTTCCTGAAAATCTAAAAATATGTGACAAAGACAATATGTGGACATATTTTGAAATTTGTGTAATCTATGCGAGTTAGGGGGTAGGAAACACACCCACAAAGTTTGATCGTCGGTATGCATCATATTAAAAAGTTGAAAGTAAATAAATACATATCCGCCCTCTGATAATAATAATTTCAAAATCGTCACAATTATCATATTTCTCTCGAGAGCAGGAGGATAACCTAAAGCGCGGATAAGCCATTCCTAACTAACCAGTAAAACCATGTCAGTCAAATTAAATTAATTAGTGGCAAAGTGTTGAGAATTATTGGGCCTGAAAGTGTCACTCAATCCTCGCTCCGTCAAAACCATGATCAGCGCAGCCAAAAGTCGGATCCAATTAACGCGAAACATCTGCAACTTCTCTGTGTGACACTTTCCATTTTCGTCTAAACGGATATGCCAAATCGCTAAATTGTGATGGAGCATTTATTGTGTGTGCAAATTAAAATTAAGCCGTTTTTTTCCAGGGATGACCAAAATACTTTGTCGAAATGTACAGTATTTTGAGCTCCTTTCTTCCCAGGGTTTGAATTTGCGGGGCTGGAACACCCACAAAAAGACGAAAATCTGCCTGGAGAAGGCAGCAATTGTAGAAAACTATGGATTTGTTTAAAGAAATTACCTTTTTTATCGCTGCCAAAATACATAAGACAAATTCATACAAAATAGTGAAAACAATGTACTTTGACAGTGATGAAAAGCTAATTTCTTAAAAATAATTGTCGTACGACTGTTGCTTTCTCTATGCAAATTCTCGCCTTTTTGAGGGTTTAACAGCCCTTAAAATGCAACACCCTGACTAGAAAGGAGCTCAAAATACTCTACAGATATTTTTTCCAAAGTACATATTTCCTCCTCCTTTACAGATTTCTTTTAAACGGATGACATCCTTAAATTCTGGAGTATTAAATTCAAACCCTGGCAAGAACGGAGCTCAAAATACTTTATTTAGCAAAGTATTTTACCCTCCTTTACAGATTTCTTTTAAACGGATGTCATCCTAAGATTGTAAAGTATTTATGTGCTTCATGTAAATTAAAGTGTTTGGGTGGAAGAAAAGATTGGTTAATAATTGTCTAATCTTCGATACTGCCAGGAAATTGAGACGTCAGATAAGATGAGAAATCGAGTGACGACGCCACTTGCGTACGTACATATTAAACTTGTCACGAAAATTAACTGGGTCTTTTTTTCTTGGACGGAGGAAGAGAATTAATGACAAGCTTTTAGCAAAAGTCATTCCCGGTAAATGGGGCGTGTAATGCAATCTGCTGGCTGAATTTCTGGATGGATTTCACACTCAAATTATAAATTTTACACTCAATTGAAATAAATTATGGGATACGGATCCTTCATTTTTGTTCTCGTTTATTTACTAATTATTTTATGGGATCAATTTGCATCCAGGGAATTTTAAGTTTGTCCCCGTTAAAAGAGGAAAATGTGTGTGATACCCGGGTATTATTAGACTCGGGAGTCAGAATGTGTGAGGTTTTTCATTGGAGTGGTGTAAGAGGACTTAAAAATATCATGATAATTTCATTTCAATTGATTTTGGGAAACTTAAAATTCAATAATTTCAAAATTTTGTGTTTCAATTTTCCAACGAAAGAACGGGAATCTAACTCCGTAATCATTATGCAATTTAATTAGTAAATTAAATGTGACGTTAAAGTCAAGCAAATCCGATTCGTGGACCCAAATTATAAATTTTACACTCAATTGAAATAAATTATGGGATACGGATCCTTAATTTTTGTCCTCGTTTACTAATTATTTTATGGGATCAATTTGCATTAAGGGAAGATTTAAGTTGGTGTCTGTGTTAAAACGGGAAGATGTGTATGTGATACCCGGGTATTATTAGACTAGGGAGCCAAAAAGTTTTTTATTGGAGTGGTGTCATGCACCGTTAGTTTTAACGGCAGCCACAAAGACGACGACGACGAGGCCATAAAAATATCATGATAATATCATAATTACTAAATTTCGGGAAACTTAAAATTCAATAATTTCAAAATTTTGTACTTCAAAATTGACGGTCGGACGATGAGAATCTAATTTCATAATCAAGATTCAATCTAACCGGCGGTCACAAAGACGGAGACGACGACAACATAAAAATATCACGTTTTTTGATGATAATTACCTACGTAATTTCGGGAAACAAAAAATTCAATAATTTCAAAATTTTGTACTTCAAAATTGACGGTCGGACGATGAGAATCTAATTTCATAATCAAGATTCAATCTAACCGGCGGTCACAAAGACGGAGACGACGACAACATAAAAATATCACGTTTTTTGATGATAATTACCTACGTAATTTCGGGAAACAAAAAATTCAATAATTTCAAAATTTTGTGTTTCAATTTTCCGGATAAAGAACGAGCATCTAACTCCGTAATTTTCATGCAATTTGATCAGCAAATAAAATGTGACGTTAAAGACAAGCAAATCCGATTCGTGGACCCAAATTATAAATTTTACACTCAATTGAAATAAACTATGGGATACGGATCCTTAATTTTTGTTCTCATTTACTAATTGTTTTATGGGATCAATTTGCATCAAGGGAATTTTAAGTTGGTCCCCGTTAAAAGAGGAAAATGTGTGTGATACCCGGGTATTATTAGACTCGGGAGCCAAAAAGTGTTAAGTTTTTTATTGGAGTGGTGTAATGCACTGTTAGTTTTAACGGCAACTACAAAGACGACGCACGATGAGGACTTAAAAATATCGTGATAATTCCTAAATTTTGGGAAACGTAAAATTTAATAATTTCAAAATTTTGTACTTAAAAATTTGCGGTCAGATGGCAAGAATCTAATATTATATTTAATATGCAATTTAATCAACAAATTAAATACATCGTTAAAATCAAGCAAATCCGATTCCAAATGATAAATTTTACACTCAAATATATTGAGGGATTTCACGTCAAGTTCGTAACCTACGTAACTGCGTTAGGTTTGTAAGCTTACACACTCTTGACGTGAATTGACTTTGTAAACATTTTCGTAAAGATTTTTTGGTAAAAAATGTCGTATATAAAACGACATCAAAATGTTGCTAGCCAACTTTTCCCTAGCTTACACGAAATGAAATTTTTGAAATTTTTTGCCTAAAATATCAGTTTTTCAGGAATTACGCAGCCATTTCATATGCCACAAAATTCTATGATATACCAAAATGATCGTATGATCAAGACCGATCGATTGACACTACACTGGATCACGGGATCAATTTGCATCAAGGGAAGATTTTAGTTGATCTCTGTTTAAACGGGTATACATATGCAATACCCGGGAGAGAAAGTGTTAAATTTTTTTTTTATATTTGCGGTCATGCACCGTTACGTTTAACGGCGGTTACAAAGACGACGACGAGGACATAAAAGAATCATATTTTTGTTAAGTATTAAAAATTTCGGTCAGCATAAAATTCAATAATTTTATAAAATTTCAACTTCATGAATTTCAATAATTTCATTAAATTTTGTAGTTAAGAAATGTAAGTACTTTTCAGAATTGTACAACCGACAATGAGAATCTAGCTTCATAATTTACCTGCAATTTAATTAATAAACTAAATACAACGTTGAAGTCAAGCAAATCCGATTATGGTCTGGATTCGTGAACAATGGCCGCGGAACCCGTGGGGACATGGGGGGGCCGTCACCATTATATAGGATACGGCAGGGAATGGTTTGTATAACGGAGACATCGAATAACCGTGGGGACATTGTCCCCTTTGTCCCATCACACTTCCGCGGCCACTGTTCCTGTACCCAAATTATAAATTTTACACTCAATTTAAATAAATTATGGGATACGGATCCTTAATTTTGTTCTCGTTTACTAATTATTTTATGGGATCAATTTACATCAAGGGAATTTTTAGTCGGTCTCTGCTAAAAAAACGGGAATAAGTATGTACTCACGTAATACCCGGGTATTATTAGACTCCTCGGGAGCCGGAATGTGTCAGTTTTTTTATTGGCGTGGTGTCATGCACCGTTGCGTTTAACGACGGTTACAAAGATGACAACGAGACCATAAAAGTACCATGTGTTTCATTTCATGACAATTGCGAAATTCCGGGCGGAATAAAATTTAATAATTTCACAATTATGTGGTACAATTTTTCAGAAATTTATAACTGATAAGTGACAATCTAATTTTATATTTGGTATGCAATTTAATGTAAAAATTAAATATACGAAGTTGCTAAAAAAAGACATAATTAAATTAGGTAATTAAAAATCAAAATGGGACAAAATAGCTGTTTTCCTTTATATTAATTTCTGCCATGAGTTTACATATAACCGAAATTTCGCAAATTTCGCAAAAATTGGCAACTGATGTCATCCAATTTGCGAGATATACGAGTACCGGAAATATGATCGCTGATCTATCTAATTATCACTATTTTAACCGTATTAAAATTTCCAAAATACGTCATTCGGCGTCTTATCATGAAAAACAAACGTTTAACGACGACGACATACAATTACTAAATTCGGGACAGTACAAAATTTAAAAAAGTCGAAATTTTGTACTCCAATTTTTCAAAAATTAGAACTGAATTAGAGGAGATTGGAATATCTAACTTCGTAATTGGCACGTAATTTAATTCAGAAACTTAATGCTATGTTAAAGTTAAGCAATACGTTTAACGTATTGACATACGTTACAACGGTAACAAAGACGAAATGTCATTCTTGTTACGATTGCTAAATTCCAGGCAGCATAAAATTATGCAAATAATTTGAAAATTTTGTACTCCTAATTTTTCAAAAATTTTTCACAAAAATTATCTCAATACCTAGTTTTGTAACTACAAAACACGAAATTTATTCAAAAAATTATATTCGACGTCAAAATCAAAAATTACGGTCACAACGACGACGGCGAGGGAAAAGTAGCTTGTGTTTCATGATAAATACGAAATTATGGGCAGTACAAAATTTGAAAAATTTTTACTGTACAAATTGTACAAAATTTTTTACTCTAATTTTTCAAAATTTAAAACTAAAATAGAAGAGATTTAAATGTCTAACTTCGTGATTGGCAGGTAATTTAATTCAGAAATTTAATGCTGCGTTAAGCAATACGTTTAACGGTGGTCACAAAGATAGATAACGGTGGTCACAAAGACGACGAAGAAATCGTCACGTGTTCGACAATTACGAAATTCTGTGCAGCACAAAATTATGAAAATAATTTGAAAATATTGGACTCCAATTTTTCACCAACATTCCCTCAATATATAATTTTGTAATTACATGAAACGAAAAATTCGACGTTAAAATCAAGAATTACGGTGGCGACGAAATAGTAGCTTGTGTTTCATGATAATTACGAAATTCGGGGCAGCAAAAAATTTTTGAAAATTCAAAATTTAGAACTAAAGTACTAGAGATTAGAATATCTAACTTCATAATTGACACGTTATCTAATCCAGAAACTTAATGTTACTTTAAGCGGTCACAAATACGAGGCATGTTTCTGACAATTACGAAATCCCGAACAGGATCAAATTGTGTAATTAATTTGAAAATTTTGTACTCTAATTTGTTTTAAATTTTCATCCACGTTGTCTCAACACCTAATTTTATAACTGCCACGAAATTTATTCAAAAAACTAAATTCTACGTCAAAATCAAGCAATACCTTTAGCAGCGGACGACACATAAATATAAAATGTGGTTTCGTGACAATTACGAAATTCTGGGCGGCTCAAAATTTTTAAAAAATCAAAATTTTGTAGTCCAATTTTTCAAAAATGTGAAAATGTGATGGAAAGATTCACCTAACTTTATATTTGATTAATTTTTATATAAAATAAAATTATATTATTTAAATACGACGTTAAAGTCAAACAATTGTACATTTAAAGCCGTTTACAAAGATGACGAAGCCATAAAAATGTCACGTGTTTCATGATAAATACGAAATTCTTGGAACATAAAAATTAATATTTTCGAAATTTTGTACTTCTATTTGTCAAAAATTTGTACCCAAAGTGTCGGAATATCTAACTTTACAATTAATAATTATAATGCAATTTATACAAGAAGTTAAATACAATCAAATAATACGTTTAACGCAGGTTACAAAGACGACAACGACGAGGAAATAGTATGTTTTTCATGATAAATACGAAATTCTTGGGAGCATAAAAGTTAATAATTTCGAAATTTTGTACTTCTATTTTTAAAAAATTCAGGACTGAATTACCCGGAAGATTGATGACCTAAGTAATTTCACAAATACTACGCCATGCAATTTAATTTGCAAATTAAATGCGGCTTTATAATAAAGTCAAACAATGGTACGTTTAACGGCGCTTACAAAAAAGGGGAATACGAGAATATAAAAATATCATGTGTTTCGAAATAATTATAAAACTCTGGGAGTCACAAAATATGAAAAAAATCAAAATGTTATAGTATAATTTTTCAAAAAATTTATAAGTACAAAAACACCTAACTCAAAATTACCATGTAATTTACCCTGTAAATTATATGCGACGTTCAAGCCAAGCAAACTCTGCGGAATACACAATTAAATAATTTTGAAATTGTGTAGTCAATTTTTTTAAATGCGGAACTGAATTACCGGGAAATTTAATGGCATAATTTAATAATTATCACGCCATGCAATTTAATTTGTAAATTAAATGCGACGTTATTGTCCAGCACGGCGGCCATAAGGATATAAAAATATCACGTGTTTGTTAATTATCTCCAAAATTCGAAAAGGAACACGAAATTAATTAAGGTCAAAATTTTGTAGTCCAAATCCGATTCGTGGAAATTTCTATATTTGACACCCAATTGAACTAAATTATGGGATACGGATCCCTAATTTTTGTTCTCGTTTACTAATTATTTTATGGGATCAATTTGCATCAAGGAAATTTTTCGTTAATCCTCTGCTAAAACGGGAATATGCACATATGTATGTGATACCCGGGTATTATTAAACTCGGGAGCCAGAAAGTGTTAAGTTTTGTGTTACTTGTGCAGTCATGCCCCGTTACGTTTAACGGCGGTTACAAAGATGGAATAAAAATATCATGTGTTTCATGATAATTATGAAATTCCTGGGAGCATAGAAAGCAAGAAATTTTGGACTGTAAATTTTGTACCCCAATTTACCAAAAATTTAGAACTGGAGGTGTCAACTACTGTCAAGTACCCTATCTAATTCCGTAATAATCATGCAGTTTAATCAACAAATTAAATACAACGTTAAAATAAAGCAAATCCGAATCGTGGACCCAAATTCCAAATTTTACACTCAATTAAAATAAATTATGGGATATCGATCCATAATTTTTGTTCTCGTTTATTTCCTAATTATTTTTAGGGGATAAATTTGCATCAAGGGAATTTTCCTTATGAACGGGAATATGTATGCAATACCCGGGTATTATTGGACTCGGGAGGCAGAATGTGTGAGGCTTTCTTATTAGAGTGGTGTCATGCACCGTTAGTTTTAACGGCAGCCATAAAGACGACGATGGGATAAGGACATAAAAGTAGTATCATGTGTTTCATGATATTTATGAAATTTGGGGGTGGCACAAAGTTGAAAGTTTTCAAAATTTTGTACTCCATTTTTTCAAAAATCTAGAATTGACGGTACTAACTTTCATAATTTGCGTGAAATTTAATCTACAAGTTAAATGCAACCTTCACAAAGATGACGGCGAGGACATAAAAATGTCACATTTTTCATGATAATTACAAAATTGTGGGCCGATGAAAGTTAAAGCAATTAAAAATTTTGGGCATCAATTTTTCAAAAATTTAGAGGAGAGGTAAAACAAGAGTAACGGAAGTAATGAGATAAAAATGTCATGTGCTTGATAATTACGAAATTCCGGGAAGCACACAAATTACATAATTTCAAAATTTTGTGATCCCATTTTTCAAAAAATTTGAAGCTAAAATACCCGAGAATACTAAAAACGACCTATTTTACTTCTTAATTATAGTACAATTTAGTCTAAAAATTAAATTCGACGTTTGGAGGTCACAAAGATGACGACGACGACATAAAAATATCGTGTTTCATGATAATTTCAAAATTCCGGTGATCACAAAATTGTAAAATTTCAAAATTTCGTACTCCAATTTTTCAAAAATTTAATGCAACAAGTATCTAACTTCATACTTATCATGCAATTTAATCTACAAATTAAATGCGAAGTTAAAGTCAAGCTATGCGTTTATAATTCTATAACAGAGACGACGACGACCTAAAAATATCACGTATTGCATAATAATTGCGAATTTCGGGGTTTAAAATATTAAAGTATTCAAAATTTTGTACTCCAAATATTCAAAAATGTAGAACTGAACGACAATTTTATAATTGGCATACTATAAAATTTAATCGACAAGTTAAATGCGAGTTAAAATTCAACAATTCGTTTAACAGCGGTCTAAAACACAAGGATGATATAAAAATATCATGTTAATGAAACAAATTTCGGGGTGGTACAAAGTTAAAAAAATTCAAAATTGAGTGCTACAATTTTTCTAAAATTTAATGGGAACGCCCAAGATTACCTAATTTCGTAATTGAAATGTATTCTAGCGTATAAATTAAATGCGGCGTTAAAGTGAGAAAAATGATGCAGATTTTGAGTTGTCGAATTGTTATGTCTCAATTTTCCCTTCTTCAATGTATTCAAATCATACCTGTTCACTTTCATTCATTTGACTGATTATGATAGTGAATTATACGTAGTGAGTGATAATGAAACTACTGTTATCTGAATGAAAATGACTGAAGGATTCCGTTATTTCGTATGAATTACTTTGAATGAAGAGATTTCTCACTCTTTTCATTTTTCACTTTATGCTTAACACAGGGGACGAAGTAAGAAATGAAGTCAGATGAAGTGAAGTTAAGTGAAATGAATTTGAACGAAAATGACTGAATATGAATGAAAATCTAAACTCAGAAATCGGCATGACTGACTTTTGAATGAAAACTAAATTTTAGAACAGGTATTTCGACGATCTAACTTTATACATAGGATGCAATTTAATCTGCAAATTAAAATCAATTGCACGTTAAAACCAATCAAGCAATACGTTAAACGGTGGTTGCAAAACGAAGATATAAAAATGTCATGTGTTTGACAATTACGAAATTCCAGGTGGCACAAAATTATGTAAATATTTTCAAAATTTTGTACTCCAGTTTTTCCAAAATTTGTACCCAAAGTGTTGAAATGTATGCCTTTATAAATTTATTCAACAAATTAAATGCCGTTAAAGTCAAACAATCTTCACAAAGACGATGACGACGGCATAAAAATGTCACTTGTTTCATGATAATTTATGCTGAATGAATGCATCCATAATTGCAATATACAATTTCATCTGGAAATTAAATTCGACGCTAAAATCAAATCCGTTTAACTGCGGTCAAAATAAATATCATGTGTTTAGTGTTTGATGATAATTACAAAATTCTAGGGAACACACAAATTAAATAATTTGAAAATTTTTGAACTTCAATTTTTCAGAAAATATATGCCTACACTTGAATAGCGTATCTGACATGATAACTGGCATGCAATTTAATTTGAGAATTAAATAAGACGTTAAAGTCTAGCAAATCCAATTTCAAAATTGAAAATACTATCATCAATATTTCTTTTATTTGTTTAATTTCAAAATTTTAACAATTTATTCGGTCAAAACATGACAAATGGAAGTATTGAGGAGAAAAATGGAGAGAAATTTATTAAATTCCTGGCAGCATAGGTTTATAAAAACTCAAATTTTATTTAGTTCTCAATTTTTTTAAATAATTTGTTCCCGAAGGATCTCATCATCTTACTTTTTATAAATTTCATGCACTTTAATTTCGAAATTAAATTCGACGTTGACCTCAAATGGAGGTCACAAAAACGACGACAACATAAAAATATCACTTGTTTCATAATAATTACGAAATTCGGGGAGGCACAAAGTTAAAAAAAATCAAAATTTTGTACTCCAATTTTTCGAAAATTTTAAACTGGAGATATTGTAAATCTACAGATAACTTTATAATTTGAATTCGTGTGTGTGGTGAGAATTGGAGAGCACAAAATCATAAAATTTCCAAATTTCTTACTCCAATTAAAAAAATTTAATGCAAGAAGCATCAAGAATCTAATGAAATTTAATCTGCAAACTGAATGCGACGTTAAAATCAAGCAAGCAACGCGTTTAACAGCCGTTGCAAAAACGACGACAACGAGACAAAAATATCACGTGTTTCATGATAATTTTCATGAAATTCAATTAATTTTCACGAAATTCAATTAATTTTCACGAAATTCAATTAATTTTCATGAAATTGCACAAAGTTCAAAAAATGCTAAATTTTGTAATCTCATTTTTAGAAAAATGTAGGGATGATCGAAATATTCATCTAACTTCAAAATTGGTGTGTACAATTTAATCTTGAGGTTAAATACGATGTTATAGAGTCAAACAATACGTTTAACGAGGGTTAAAAATACGACAACGACGAGGACATAAAAATATCGGTGTTTCTTGATAATTAATTACGAAATTCCAGGCATACCTGTTCACTTTCATTCATTTGACTGATTATGATATAAATATAAATATTTGCATATCTGAAAACCTAGAAATACATAGTTGAAAAAAATTTGTGCCCTATTCCATACCTGTTCAGATTCATTCATGTGATTGATTATGATAATGTAAATGATTGTGAATGAAAATGAATTTTCTGTAATTTGAGCGAAAATGACTGAACGATTCTGCCATTTCAGATGCAGAGAAAAGTGGATAAGCCTCCTAAAGGAGACCTAGAAGGTTTAACTCCATAATGAAGTGTAAGCCACGTTGAGAGCCAATAACAGACGACGGCGAGGTTTTCGCACTTTTTCACCATTTAAACAATCACAAATATACATTTTCTTCGATTTTGGCGTCCAACATGTACAAATTACTGCATTTTTGACAAAGTTGAACTCCGAAAATTAAAAAAAAAGACATAATTAATATTATTTAACTAAAAAAATTTTCTGATTGGCTGTGGATGGGTGGGAGGGGTCGAAAACCGCGCCGTCGTCTGTTATTGGTCCTGGCTTTTCAACGTGGCTTATGCATTCTTATTACTCTACATCTTCTATATGAATGTATGTTCAATGTTTCAGATGAATGACCGTGCATGAAAGATTCCTCACTCATTTCATTTTCACCTATGCTTAATTCATGGGGCAAAGTTAGTCAAATTAATCCGTGACTCTCTAAAGAGAGTCAGAGGACAAATCCGCCCTAAGGGGAGGAGCTATTTCATGAGGGACAGTGGAGAAAAAAGATGCAGGAGAGTACTCTAACACGGCTTGTAGAATGCCCAAGGTTGAGTGGAAGTGGCATAGGCCACCCAAAATTTTTGCTAGCATGCCTTCATATGCCTGTATGCATGCTACAAAATCTGCATGCTAAGTGGCATCGATTTTAGGATTTTAGAATGTCCACCTAACTAGGGCAAAGTAAGAAATGAAGTCAGATGAAGTGAAATCGAAATGAAATGAAATTAATTTGAACAAAAATAACTGTTTCAAAAATTTTGTAACACAACTGCCGTTCTTTTGCACTTTAACCTGCGAATTAAATACGACGTTAAAATCAATCAATAGACACGGTTAACGGTGGTTACAAAGACGACGAAGAGGACATAAAAATGTCATGTATTTAACAATTACGAAATTCCGGACAGCAAAAAATTATGTAATTTCAAAATTTTTACACAGTACACAGTTTTGAAAAACCTAGCTTCGTAAATATCACACAATTTATTCAAGAAATTAAATGCAACGTCAAAGTCAAACAATGACTACAAAGACGATGACGACGGCATGAAAATATCACGTGTTTCACAAGAATCACGAAATTCAGGCAACACAAAATTTAAAAAATTCAAAATTTTGTGCCACAATTTTTCAAAAAGTTAAAGCTCATGTACAAATTTACCTAACTTCAAAATTGGCATGTAATTTATTCTATAAATTAAATGCGCCGTTCAAGTCAAGAAACGCGGTGGTAAAGACGTAAAAATGTCATGTATTCGACAATTAATAAATTTCGCGGAGCACAGAATTAAATAATTTCGAAATTTTTTAGTCTATTTTTTGCAAAAATACGGAACTGAATTACCAAAATTTAATAATTACCAGACCATGCACTTTAATTTAATTGCCACGTTAATGTGAAGCACTGTGTTTAATCATACCTGTTCATTTTCATTCATTAGACTGATCATGATAGCGAATGGAAATGAATTTCCTGTATGATTTTGAAGGAAAACGACTAAAGGCTTCCGTCATTTCAGATGAAAGAGAACTTTTCATTCCTTTCATTTTTCACCCTTTAAGAGCCTAATCTCATAACCTTTTTCCCAGAACATAGACCGAACGAGCAATTGCTATTTTCTGAGGGTCATGCATGCAATCTTGGTGAAAACTTGAAAGTATTTTATAAAATCACTTAAGTGGAGAGAAACAACTGGCAGTTGAAAAAGTTTAGAAACTTTTATTTTTTCACCCAAAATTTAAGAAAAAACTCCAAAAAAAATATATTTTTGGGGTCAATAAATAATTTCCCTTGGCGAAACACACTGGACTGTGTTCGCCTTGATTATTTTTACATTTTGGAAGTGTAAATCAAAACCTTCAAATTTCAAATTTCATCAAAAATTGTGATGATGGTGGTTTTTAATTCCGAACGGAACTAAATTAAATATTTGAATTTCAATATGAACTACGAATTTTTGAAAATTAGATTTTTGGATTAGAGAAGTGTAGGCAAATCATAGACTGTGATTTCCGATTTCTTCTGATTTCAACTGTCAAATTTTTTACTTTATTTCTTGGATACCTGTTTGAACACATGCCCTCTGAAAAAAAATTCATTAAACTTTTCCGATTTTCATAGTTTTGTACTCCAATTGTTCCAAAATTTAAAACTTACGAACTAACATCTAATAAAAATAGGAAAAATCCTATCGATGGCATAATAAAAATATCACGTGTTTCATGATAATTACGAAATTCGGCGAGGCACAAATTTCAACAAATGCTAAATTTTGTAATCTAATTTTTAAAGAAATGTCAGGATAATTGAAACATGTACCTAACGTTAAAGATGGTATATAAAATTTAATCTTGATGTTAACTTCGACGTTAAAATCAAACAATACGTTTAACGCCGGTTACAAAGACGACAACGATGAGGACATACAAATATCGTGTGTTTTTTGATAATCACGAAATTCCTAGCGTACCCGTTCACTTTCATTCATTTGACGGATTATGAACGATAGTGAATGAAAATGACTGAAGGATTCCGTCATTTTAGATGAATCACTGAGAATGAAAGGATTTATCATTCTTTCCATTTTTCATCATATGCTTAATACATGGGGCGAAGTAAGAAATGAAGTCCGACGAAGTGAAATGCATTCTTAAGGTTCCCATGGATGACGCGTTGGCGCGTAATCTCACTCTGCCCCTATCCAATGTATTCAAATGCAATTTCTAAAATCGAATCAACTCCATGAGTTTTGAGATAACGGAAACTTTTGATATTTGAATGTAAAGCTAATTTTTGGTACTACAAAACCTTGGTGTTTTGAAAAATTAGAAAATTCATTTGCTATTTTTGCACACTGATTTTTTTGCACACAGAGTGAGATTACGCGCCAACGCGTCATCCATGGGAACCTTAACGACAATGACTGAATGAGAACGAAAATCTTCAGTCAGAAATCGGGATGACTGACTTTTAAATGAAAACTAAATTTTTGAACAGGTATAATGGCGGGCACATTACAAGCATGACAACGACATAAAAATATCACGTGTTTGTTAATAATTTGCAAAATTCGGGGGAAAATGAAATTAATTAAGGACAAAATTTTGTCGTCCAATTTTTCGAAAACTAATAAACCAAGGAGGACTACCATAAATCTAAGTTCATAATTCGTATCCAATTTAATCAAGGAATTAAATTCGACGTTAAAGTACAGCAAATCTATTTTCAGGGTTGAAAATTCTATAAAATTTTAAGTTTATTTGTTCAATTCTAAATTTTAACCAGATAAATTTCCAATTTTTCAAAAATTAGAACTAAAGTGTGGCGCAGTAACACAATGGAGATTAAAGTCAGGCAAATCCGGGTCTGGACTGGATTCTTAGACCATAAACTTTACATTCACAATGGCACCTTTTTTCACTCTATACCGAGATTTTCGAGCGAGTTATATCAAAAAATCAAGCTAAAAATTAGGAATCACGTGGCACTTATCATTCCGTTGAATGGCACCTTTAAAGAAAAATGTTGGGGGGCAAAGCACCCACGAGGCCCTGATTTTTGCCTGGCGGAGAGAAAGGGAGAGAAAATTTTCATTGGAACAAAATATTATTTTCTTGGGCGCAATAAATTTGACCTAACTCAAAATTGGCATGTATTTTATTTTATAAATTAAATGCGACGTTCAACTCATCATTTTTCATCAAAGGGGCCATTCAACGGAATGATAACTGCCATGTGATTCCTAATTTTTGGCCTGATTTTTTGATATAACTCGCTCGAAAATCCTGGTGTAGCATAAAAAAAAGGCTGAATTGACCGTGGTAGAAATATGTAAATTATGGGACAGGAGGTTTTAATTTGTGTTCTTATTTATTTACTAATTATTTTATGGGATAAATTTCTACCGAGGGAATTTTACTTGGGTTGCTAAAAAAAATAAAAGTATCATGCGTTTCATGACAATTACGAAATTCCTGGGAGCATAAAAATTAATACTTTCAAAATTTTATATTTCAATTTTTCAAAACTTTCGTACTGCTGAGTTAGAGGTCGACGATCTAACTTTCTATATTGGAGATACAATTTAATCAAGAAATTTAATACGACGTTAAAATCAAGAATTGCGTTAAAAGGACGATATAAAATGAGGATGATATAAAAATATCACGTGTTTCGTTATAATTACGAAATTCCTGGGAATTTCTACAAAAGTTAATCATTTAAAAATTTTGCATTTCAATTTTTCAAAAAAAATTGGGTCAAGCTACCGAGGATCTAACTTTACACTTGGGAAGCAATTTAATCTACAAATTGTGGTTATGAAGATGACGGCGACATAAAAATGTCATGTGTTTAACAATCACGAAATTCCTGGTCGCATAAATTTATGTGATTATTTTCAAAATTTTGTACTCAAATTTTTCCAAAATTTTTTGTATCCAAAATCCTGAAATATCTAGCGTTATAAAAATCATGCAAGTTTTTCAGGAAATTTAATGCGACGTAAAAGTCAAACAATTGTTACAAAGACGAGGTCATAAGAATATTACGTTTAAATTCCAGGAACCAAATTTTTTTTTAAAATCGAAATTTTGAACTTAAATTTTTCCAAAATTTAAACTGAAATGCCAAGGAGTACCCATAGTATCTAACTTCATAATTGATATGTAATTTAGTGTAGAAACTTAATGCTACGTTAAAGTTAAGCAATACGTTTAAAGGTGGTTACGAAGGTGATGATTTTATAAAAATGACATTTTCTTGACAATTACGAAATTCTGGGTGGAACAAAATTATGTAAAGAATTTGAAAATTTTATTCTCCAGTAAAATTGCACCCAAATAATCTCAATCTCAATATCTATATAATTTTGTAAGTAACAAGACATTTATTTTAAAAAATAAATTCGACCTCAAAGTCAAGCAATGGAATGTTTAACGACGGTCAAAAACATACCTGTTCACATTCATTCATGTGACTGAGAATTATAGTGAATGAAAATTAATTTCCTGTCACTTGAATGAAAATGAGTGAATTCCGTCATTTCAGATGAATGACTGTGAATAAAATATTTCTGACTCATTTCATTTTTCACCCTATGCTTAATACATGGGGCGAAGTAAGAAATGAAGTCAGATGAAGTGAAATGAAATGAGTTTGAAAGAAAATGACTGAGTGTGAATGAAAATCTTCAGTTAGAAATCGGGATGACTGAACTTTGAATGAAAAAAGTTTTTTGAACTGGTATGTCTGTTCCTATTTATTTACGAATTATTTTATAGGATAAATTTCCAATAAGGGAATTTTACTTGGGATGCTAAAAAACCGGGATAAGTATTTCCGTAATACCCGGGTATTATTAAAAATATGTGTGATGATAATTACGAATAGCACAAAATTAAATACCTAGATAATTTCGAAATTTTGTAAGTTCCTGTTCCCTTCCCCAGTTTTCAAAAATCCGTAGAGCTGAATTAAAATACCTAACTTTTTATAGGTATGCAATTTAATGTAGAAATTAAATGTAACGTTTAATTCAAGCAATTTGTTAACGGTGGTAACAAAAAAATATTGTTTGATAATTTCTAAATTTCTGAAATGACAAAATTAAATAATTTCGAGATTGTGCACTCCAATTATTCAAAAAAATTGTCGATAAGTTAGCATCTAACTTCACAATTTTCGTGCAATTTAATCAAAAAATTGAGTGCGACGTTGAAGTCGTCAAAATTGACAATTCTTTAATTTTTTAAAATTTTATTTTTAGAATTTTAAGTAGAAATTTGTGTTCTCCTTTTCTGATTTTTTCCTACTTTTAGTACTTTTTAATTTAATTTTTTTAGTACACAATTACAAAATTCGGGAAGAACAAAAGTAGATAATTTCGAAATTTTATACTCCAATTTTAAAAAATTTTGAAGTAATCCTACGTCTTCAGATGACTAGGCATCTAACTCATAATTATTGTACAATTTAATCAAGAAATTAAATGTTAAAGTCGTCAAAATTGAATTCTGTAAAAAATTTTATTTTACTTTTAAAATTTTAAGTAGAATTTTTTTCCTCCTTTTCTCTTTTTTCATATTTATCGTATTTTTCATTTAATTTTTTTTACATAATTACTAAATTCCGGGAAGAACAAAATTAAATAACTTCAAAATGTTTTATCTCTGTTTATTTTTTTTAAAATTATTTTACTCCAAATTTTCGAAAATTTATGCCAGAAGGACCGGAAAATCTAACGTTGTAATCGTCATCCAATTTATTTAGTAAAAAAATTATGTGACGTTAAAGTCAAAATCCATTTTCAAAATTTAAAATATCCTCATTTTTCACTTATTTGTGTAATTTATAAATTTTAACATGACAAATTTTTCCTCCTTTATATCGATTTTTTATACGATCGGAACATGGCAGACGCGAATGTTGGAAATTTATCGCCCACAAATGCATAACCTAAGATAAAAACGATAACATAAAAATATCTTGATTTTGATGACATTTACTAAATTTCGGGAAACTTAAAATTCAATAATTTCAAAATTTTGTGTGATTCAATTTTTGGAATTTCAGAAACAATTATCAACCTAATTTTTTAGTCAATATACAATTTAATCAACAAATTAAAGGCGACGTTACAGTCAGGCAAATCAAATTAAACAAATAAAAATCCTGCAATTTTTTTTAGTTTTTTGTAGTTTATTTGCATAATTTCGAAACTGTTAGCAATTCGATTGATGAGAATATGAAAGAAAGAAATTTTGGAAATATTGGAAAAATTTGGAACAACAATTTCAGAACATTTAACATTACAATTCGTAACCAATTAAAGCCCGATTTAAAAATTGAAAATATCTATTGTTAATTTATTCGTTTAATTTCTAAATTTTAACACTTTATTGGATCAGAAACATTGAATCAGGGAAATATTGGAAATCTGTACAAGCGTCGATATGGGAGTCTCTCTCCCGAATATTCACATAATTTATGGCCTGGACCCGAAAAATGTGTTGTGAGCAAGCAGGCAAACGGTCATTAATTTCGGATGATCGGTGTTAACAACTCTGAGAGAGCCGGGAAAGTACCACACTTCACACTCGAACTGCAACCGAGAAAAACACGCCACATGCCAAAATCAGGATGGAAAATCACACTTGCGGAACAAGTGTGCGGCTCGGTTTGTGTGACCAATTCGTCTGTGGTCTGGTCTGCCTACTCATCTCTCTCAATAACTTGGTATCAATACCCGGGTGAGGAAAATACCCGGGTATGTGTATGTATATTGTCAATATACATTTACTCAGAATAGAGGTCTCCCAGCGTATGCAATCCGATTTTGAGAAAACTGGTGTTAATGGAGCTCAAATTTAATTAGGATGAAATTAGCGAAATATACCATCTCCCAATGGGTACGTTTGGCAAGGATATTTTTGCATCCGAAGAGGAGAAAAGGGCTAGTAAATTTTTAAATAGTAAAATATGTCGATTTTGGGGCATATTTTCTCCTCTTGGGATGCAAATATCTCGTCCAAACGTGTCCATTGGGAGATCGTGCATTTCGCAAATTTGATATATATAGTACTTAAATTTGTGATTGATTTATACTGATTTTGGCGAAATTTGTGTAAATTGATTGCAAATGTAACTGATGTGATATTAGCGAAAGATACGATCTCCCAATGGGTACATTTGGCTGAGATATTTGCATCTGAAGAGGAGAAAACGCGTCCTTAAGTCGTCAAATTTTGCACTTTCCAAAGAAGGGTATCTGTTATGGTGATCGTTTTGGGCTAAATTTCGATGAGTTGTGAATTATTTTGATAAGAAATTAAGGCGATTTTTTGGGCTAATATATCTTATCAAAATTCGTTTGGTTGTCAGTGGTTTTTGATTGGTAAATAGAGCTCAATGATTCTTACCCCGATTTAAGACTTGGGGAACCGTTTTGCCAGTCTGTCTGTTCGTCTGTCTGTTCATTTTCAACTTTGTCAAATGAACCCCGATTAACTGCAAACTTGGCGAGTTGGCAAATTATACTATCAAACAATTATTCAGCATGTCTACTATAACTCCAAGGGTCCTGTTTGAGTCACTTCCAACCCATGAATGTAATCAATGTTTTTTTCTTGTCGGGCTTTGGTTTATAAACATTGGAAATTTTATGCAAAATTGTAGCAACGCGCAACATGGTTACCATTTTATTAATACCTGTGGTAATTTTGCATGGTTTCCATTTTATTCCCTGTTTTTTGATGCATTTGAATTTATTGCTCGAAATCTAGAAATGTACCATCTTAAATTCTTTGATGAAAAATCACCAATAGTATGACCATCAACATATGCAAATATTTACAAAATCGTTCGTGGGCTTCGTATTTTAATTTGCGTTTTTGTTTTTGGCCTATTTAAATACGTGTTAAACATAGCCCAGGAGAATATTTGTTTCTCCACTTGTGGGCATGTACCATTGCTGAAATTTTCAGGAATAGTAGTTTGAAAGTTGTTTGATATCGTATAAAAAAATCAGAAAAATCGTTCGTGGGCTTCATCGTTTTATAATTCATCGAAATTTAGCCCAATACGATCGTCTTAATAGATACCAAGCTTTACTCTGTGTATTCTTCTCTTCGGATGCAAATATCTCGGCCAAACGTGCCCATTGTAATATTAAATGCTCTGAATTTGTTGTTCTAAATTTTTTCAATATTTCCAGTATTTCCGTCTTTCATGTTCTTATGAAGTGATTTGGTAAAAGTTTGGAAATTAAAGAAATAAAGTAAAAAAAAATTACAGGATTTGCATTTTTCAATCGGTTTTACGTGATGTTAATGTCTAGAATGATTTGGTAAAAGTTTGGAAATTAAAGAAATAAAGTAAAAAAAATTACAGGATTTGCATTTTTCAATCGGTTTTACGTGATGTTAATGTCTAGAATAAATTATTTGCCAATTATGATGTTAGGTTATAGATTTTATGCGATAAATTTCCGATATTTCCGTCCGATCGAATAAAAAATTGATAAAGGAGGAAACAAGTTTCATGTTGAAATTTAGAAATTTTAAAAATAAAATTCATGTTGACAATTATAAATTTTAAAAATAAAATAAAAGTTTTACAAAAGTTTCAATTTTGAAAATAGATTGCTTGAGTTTAACGTCGCATTTAGTTTCTTGATTAAATTTGATGTAAAATATATTTTAGATTTCAAAGATATTTCAACCCAAAGTCGTCGAATAAAGAATACAAAATTTTGAAGTTATTATTTACACAATTTGCCCGGAATTTAGTGATTATTAAAAAAAATTTAAAGGAGGAAAAATTTCTAAATTCTTTATCAAAATTTAGAAATTAACCAAATCAAATAATTGGGAGGTCGTGTCTTACGCAAATTTCGTTTTAATCAATTTTGTGATCGATTTTGACACTAATTTGCCAAAATCAAATCGTATAAAAATGAATAAAAAATGAAAATGAAAAAAATCATTTTCACAGTTTTTTAATTTTAATTTTTTTAATTTTAATTTTTTTATTTTGCTCAAAATCAGATGTCTAAAATTAGATTGCATAAAAATGAATAAAAAATTAAAATAATCATTTGCACACTTTTTTTTCAGTTTTTCACTTTAACATTTTTTTAATTTCCTTTTTTTCATTTTTATCAAAATCAGATCGCAACCGCTGGGAGACCTCCATTCCGGGTAAAATACCCGGGTATATGTAGTAAACTGCTCGTTAAACATTAACCACGCCACGATTAATAACAACATCCTCTCCTCCTCAAAGCCAAGACAAAGGGGAAGTTGTTGACTTTTTTGTTCTGGGCGGAACCTGACCGACAAGCAGAGTGGCGTTATCTATGGCTTATCATCCGGAGAATTAGTGGTGACACGACGGAACGACAAGGGCAGTTTAACCCGTAATAAAGTGGACCAGCTTCCGACAAAGACGGCTGAGAAAAATCAGTGCCAACTTTCCTCAAACAAATCTGTCTTTGAAACCAATCTCAATTTGTTGATGAGTGTTAAAAATTAGTTTGGATCCGAATTTTCGGGGTTTCGGGATCCATAATTATATGCAAATTAATTGGATGATGATTACGAAAAGTGGTGGTTTGTTTAGTGGTGTGGTTGTTAATATCCAGTCATCAAGATTATGAGCATGAGCCCTTTATGAGGAGAGGGGCCTTAAGTGCAGCTTATCCACTTTCCGACAACAAATTGATAGAAAATCCGTGCTAACTTTTCTCACATAAATCTTTTCGAGACTAATCTCAATTTGTTTAGTATGATAATAAATTTGATTCTGAATTTACTTTTTCAGGGTACATTACATATTTTGCATAATTATTTACATGCAAATTAATTGGATTGGATGAGTGGTGGGTCGGTTGTTTGTTAACGTGCAGTCATCATCATCATACTGAAAATGAACCCTTTTTGACGAGAGGAGCCTTGAGTTGGTCCCTTCATTTCATCGATATGAACTCGATTTCAACCCTCCCTCCCTGCAAAAGAAAGTAATTGAAGGGCACGGCAGGACTGACGTTATCTATCGCTTATCATCTAGATAATTATTGACAGAAAAGGACAATTTAATAAAGTGGCCTTGTTTTTGACAAACGAGAGAAAAATCGGTACCGCACAAATCTGTTCGAAATCAATCTAAAATTATTCAGCATTAAAATTAATTTCATTCCAAATTTATGTATAGGTACTTTTTCGAGATCCATTACATTTTGTAGATACATAATTGGATGAAAATTAATTGGACGATGGGGAGGAACAGTGGTGGTTGGTTTAGTGGTGTGGTGTGGGTCGATTGTTTGTTAATGTGCGGCAGTCATCATCATGAAATCATCATGATAATGAAAATGAGCCCTTTTTGAGCCTTGAGTTTGTCCCTTCACAAACTTGACTGGATTCGATTTCATATTATTTTCTCTTCTCCCCTCCTCGCAAACAAGGCAATTTAAGGGCTCGTTAAGTTTTTAGGAGACGAAAACACACAACGAAATAATAATTGGATTGGACCATCGTCGTCCTCATTGACTTGCCTTTTTCTTTCCCCTTCTGGATCTGGATTTATGCAGTCATTGAACATCCATCCACCCACTTTTCTCTGCGATTTAGTCAGTCATATATTCCCCAAGTGACCATTACGAATTATGAAGCGGAACTTGGAAACAGATTCGTATGCATTTTTTCTTCCCTTCTGACTTTATTTAGCTGCGACCATCTCATCCATCGAAGCTTGAAATAGAGAGACAATTAATAATTAGCAGAAGAGTGCATGGTGTACCGCAAAGTGGGGATGTCGTTTATGTAAATGACGGGACGGCCAAACTGGAGCAGTTTTCGGGGGGAGAAGAGGAATATGAGACAAAAATATGACGACGGATGCTGTAGAACGCCCGACTAATCTCTACCCGAGAAAACGCTTCCACTTAATGTGTCTCGGTTGAAGTTAATAAGAGCCCTTTCTAATGTGAAATATAACGTATTATTATTCGTTGATGGAAATAATACATTTTCAGAGGTCGTATTGTTAAATGACAAACAAACTACTACTTTATTAAACAATTTTACTGGCTAATTGTCAACCCAAAAATAACTACTTTCACGACTTAAAATTCCACACACCTTCACTACTGCGTGTCTGCTTGGTAAGTAAAAAGAACGGCGTGCTCTCCATATACTTAACACACTAAAAAGAATAAAGAATAACCTCCAATCCAATCACACCGCTCCTTTCAAATCTGGGAATTTGAGACACTTTGTCTCCTTAACTTTTTACATAAAAATTCATACATACAGCTTTTAACAGATGCAGTGTTTCGGGTACAAGGAAATTCCTTGAAGGAATGTAACGACTTGCAGGAAATAACGGGAAGAGAGTAGTTTCTTGCAGGTAAATATTTTGACCTGCAAGAAATGCAAGGCGCAAGAAACGACGCTGCTATATAGTTTAAAGGGAGCGTGACTAAATGGAGCATATTTCTTGCACTTTGCATTTCTTGCGTGGCTTGCATTGCAGTGCAAAGAATGTAGCCAATCCCCCACGTGCAAGAAATAACGGCAAGAAAGTGTTGTTTGAAGCTATTTTGACCTGCAAGGCGGAAGAAACTACGCTGTAAATACTTCATACAGCGCGTGGCTTGATGGCGCATATTTATCACACTTTCTCCCAGTTTCTTGCACCTCGCATTTCCTGCGTAGCTTGCTGTCCAATGCAAGAAATTTACAAAACAAACCTGCAAAATACGTACCCATTTGCTATAGAAATAAAGTGTTTTTTGCAGCTATTTGACCTGCGAGGAATGCACAGCACTAGAAATTACGGCGTTTTGCGATACTTCATACGGCGCGTGGTTATTTCATGCAGTTTCTGGCACCTAACATTTCTTGCTTTGCAGTGCAAGAAATGTAGTAAACCCGCAAGAAACGAAGCACTACTTGTTAAATGACTTGACGGCCAAACTGGAGCAGTTTTCAGGGGAGAGGAAGATGAGACAAAAATGTGATGACGATTACTTATTGGTACAAATCTGAAATGATGATGGGATGGACGCCCCTCGATCTTGAAGGAAAGTAAGTTTGTACATTTTTCGGGGGAGTATATATATTTAAGTCCGAATATAAGCTATGACACACTTGACACTAGTTTCCTGTCGTGTCCTTTGCAACGGTTGGTGTTAAATCGCCCATGAAACTGTCATCCGAGTAAATCACGGCTCTTATTTAAGACCAAAAGACCACTTCACTTCACTATCATCACCAGGGTATTCCGACCTGGGTTTTAATGGGTTGGGTTTTATTGGGTTTTAATGGGTTGTAAATGAATAAAACCCACTGGGTTTTACCATGTTAAGTGGGTTTTATTTGGGTTTTAATGGGTTTTATTGGGTTTTAATTGAGTTTCACCTTAAAACTACATTCTAGAAGTTAAATACATCTCCTATACGTTAGAAGGCGTTATCTCAATTCATTCTAAAGTAGTCTATTTCATTACTATTCTAGTGTATGAAAATTCGGAACGAATCAACAATTGACTCCATCCTTTAGCATCACAGATTTCAAGTGTTATAAAACAAAAATAATTTCCGAATAGATACAAATTCCGAATTATTTTTGTTAAGTTATTACTTAAAACTAATAAAACCCAATAAAACCCATTTAAACCCAATAAAACCCATTAAAACCTAAATAAAACCCAATTAACATGGTAAAACCCATTAAAACCCATGGGTTTTATAATTTTTGATTAAAACCCTGGGTTTTTCCGAACCCTGATCATCACCACAAATACGGATGTGTATTAAGTAAGACGGGAGGAAAAGTGGGGAGGGTGAGAATTAGATGCAGTTTTGGCCTGAGAAGAAGGGTGGAATGGGAAATATATTTATTGAGTAAAGCAAACCACAATCCAACCAAAATTCAATACACCCACGATAAGAAAGAAAAATCGGTATTGGTTTTCATGCCAGGATTTCTATAGTCTGTAGAATCTATATTCTGTGGCATAAAACCAGCATTCATTTAGTTTACTAAATACATTAATCTACTTGTGAATTATTTTCCTAAAGTTGTATAAAGTTCTTAAATCTTATAAAATTAAAATCACGTATGAATGTGCCTAAAAACCAATGAAATATTCATCAAAATACACCACGATAAGAAAGAAAAATCGGTATTGGTTTTTATGTCAGGATTTCGAAATGGTGTCGCAGATTGCCTCGCTTTTTATGCAGAGGATGAAAACCAGTAGGATTAATTTATTTTGGCTAAATTCGTGTGAATTATTTTCATCAGTTTGTATTTATTAAGTTGTGAAAATGTAAAATTTACTTGCTTGCCTGGAACGCAAAGTCCTTTGCACCTGTTATTAATTCATGTCACTTATGAAAATCTGAAAATAATTCGATTCGGTGTTGGAATTGGGAAATTATTCAGGTTTTTGAACAAATCCCACGCTTTCATCACAATCTTTTTACAAAATGGAAATTGGTTATTAGTAAATTTTCATGATGATTCTTTTATTTGAAGGTTTTAAAAACCTTGATTAAGTTAAGTTTGACGATTAATTAACTAAAGAAAATTTATATAAGTTTTGAAAATAAGCCGAAATGGAGCAAATATTTTAAGGTTTATTGTAATGCAAATCTTACGCTATCTTCTCCACTTTTTAAAAAAATATGCAAATTGATTATTCGTAATTTCTCATATGATTATTTAAATTTAAGGATTTAATTAGAATTAGTTAAATTTGATAATTAATTGACTCATTCAAGGTAACGTAATTTAAAAAAAGTATGATTTTCTTTTTGGTAGGTTTCCAAAATTCATTAATTTATTTTTGGCCAAATTTGCGTATTTTTGAAAAACTTTTATCAGTTAGCATTAACTTTTTTAATTCTGAAGGTCTAAACTTATGTGTTCAACCAATCCAAAACTCATCTGAAGATAATTTATTTTAGTTATGAAAATCTCGAAATAATTCGATTCGACGTTTAAATGGAGTAAATATTCAGATTTATGTAATGCAAATTCCATGCTTTCATCTACCGATGTATATTATTTAATGTAAATTGGGTATTCGTAATTTTTCATGTGATTCTTTAATTTGGAGTATTTAAAGACCTCGATTAACTAGAATTAGTTAAATTTGATGCTAAAATAACCCATTCAAGGTAACGCAATTTAAAAAGTGAAAAAATATTGTGAATAGGCATGATTTCATGTTTGGAAATTTTCAAAATTTCTTCGTTTTTTGGTAAGTTGGTGCATTTGTGAATTATTTTTTTATCAATCATCATTAACCTCTTAATTTTGAGTGTCTAAAATTAATGTACTGATGGCCAACTTACCTACAGTAAATTTATTTCAATTATGCAAATCTCAAAATAAGTCGATTCGACATTAAAATTGGGTAAATATTCAGGCTTTTGTAATGAAAATCCCATGCTTTCTTCTCCATCGTTTTACAAAATGGAAACTTTTTATTCGTAATTTTTCATAATATGATTCTCTAATTTGGAGGACTTAAACTAGGGCTGACAAATCCGGATTTTTCGGATTTCGAATGCTTCGAAATCCGGATTTCATTCAAGGAAGAATCCGGATTTACTTAATGTTATGACTCGTATTCATTTACGATCAAAAAATTCAAAACGCTGGAAAAAGTGGATTTTTTGAAACTGTTTGATTGTTTTGTTCCATGTTATTCATCTGATATTGTTCCTTGACCATATCAGACATCAAACTCAACTTTTTTAAATTTCACATTTTTTCGTTACACTAAATGAATAATACCTCCAGAAATTACCTACATGGTCTGAAAATTTTCTAAAATATTGAAATCCTCAAAAATAGCTGAGATTGCAATGGAATATGATAATGAAACTATCTGAGATGCACCTGATTTGTTCAAATATCAAGGAAATTTATAATTGGAATAAATAATTCAAATCCGGATTTAAATCCGGATTTAGACCCGGGTGAAAACGGATAATCCGAAATCCGGATTTGAAAATTGGGAACGGGTTTGGTAGCCCTAACTTAAACTCGTTGATTAACTAGATTGACTAGTTAAATATAATAATTGATTAGATCATTCAAGGGAACATAAATATTTAAAAAAATAAGTAAATACAAATGATTTCTGTTTGGTAAGTTTTCAAAATTTGCAGAGTTTAATCAAACTTACAATTTTAATTTTTATCGCTCTCATTGTGTTAAGGCAAAACCTGAAAAATTGTATTACGAAGATAGAAAATTTGTGAAAAGTTAAATGGAGTATTAATCAAAACATGGAATATAATTCTGTATTAAATAACAGACGACTCATCTACATATTTTACTAAATTCGTGTCCTTTTAAATTATTTTCAGCATTAAGCTCAACAATTTTAAAGTTTTTCAATTCAGTTTACCTTTTCTCAGTTTTTCAACAAGTTTTTCTTTGTCTAAAACCAAAGCAGCCAAACAAACCTAACATAATATTAAATTATGCAAATCTCAAAATAATTCGATTCGACGTTGAAATTGCGTAAATATTCAAGTTTGCTAATGCAAATGCCACGCTTTCTTCTCAATTTTTTTTACAAGATGCAACTAATGAATAGAAATGAAATGTCAGTCCAAATGTTTTGCACTAATAATGGAGATCACCCAGATTATGCGATCCGATTTTGAGCAAATTAGTGTCAATCGATCAACAATTTTATTAGGATGAAATTTGGGAAAGACGCGATCGAGCACGTTTGGCAGAGATATTTGAATCCAAAGAGGAGAAAATGCTCAGTAAATTTGGAAAGTGCAAAATTTGTCGACTTTAGGGCCCGTTTTCTCCTCTTTGTGCAAATTTCACATGTATTACTAAAATTTGTGGTTGATTGACAGATTTTGGCAAAATTTGTGTAAATTGATTGCAAGTGTAACTGATGTAAAATTTGCGAAAGACAAGATCTCCCAATGGGCACGTTTGTCCGAGGGAGCTGCATCCCAAGAGGAGAAAATAAGCAGAAAAGTTGACAAATTTTACACATTTTAAATTTACAGCGCGTTTTTTCCCCTTGGAATACAAATATTTCGGCCAACAAACGTGCCCATTGGGAGATCGTGTCTTTCGCAAAATTCATCCTAGTTAAATTTGTGAAAGGAGTAAATATATATTCATGCAAATCCCACGCTTTCTTCTCTATTTTTACAAAATGAGAATTGGTTATTCTAAATTCTTGAAGGATTTAATTAAACACCTCGATTGCATGATTTTCTATTTGACAAGTTTTCAAAACTCTTTCCTTTACTCGACTTTGGCTAAATTCGCATATTTGTAAATTATTTTCATCAATTACCATTAATTTCTTTAATTTTAACGCCTGAATTTTATATATTTGACTAAAGATCGAACAAATCATGAAGTAACACATAAACCTGATGTTAATTAGGTTTATGAGAATCTCAAACCAATTCGATTTGACGCTGGAATGGAAAAAATCAAGTTTTTCTAACGAAAATCCCATGCACTTTCTTCTGAACCTTTTACAAAATGGAAATTGATTATTCGTTAGTTTTCGTAATGACTCTTTAATTTGGAAGATTTTAACACGTTGATCAACTAGAAGTAGTTAAATTTGATAATTAATTCATGATGACAAACAAAAAAAAATGTAAGTGTAAATAAATACAGTATATGATTTTCAGTTTGGTAAGTTTCCGAAAATTCATTCGTTTATTTTATTTTGACTAAATTCATCCATTTGTGAAGTATTTTTATAAATTACTAAAAATAGTATGATAAAGGTTCTTAAATCTGAATGCCAATGGTCAATGTATTCGACCTAAGGTTAATTTATTTAAGTTATGATAATCCCAAAATAAACCCCCCAAACGAATGTAAATAAGTAGCGTCAGAGCAATTCTAGTTTCCTTTAACGTTTCTCCGTATATGACCTCGTCCTAACGGTCATGAGGTCAAAAATATTAACGCCCTTGAAATCGCAGTCAAATTTCCTTTAAAATGACACCCCATATAACAATTATGTATCATTTGACCTTTGACCTCGTCGCCAAGGTCATAAGGTCAAACCTATTAACATCTTTGAATTCGTGGTGAAATTTCCTTTAAAATGACACCCCACATGAAAATTAAGGTTAAATTTAATCTTGACCACACCCCCTGGCGCAGTGGGGTGTGGTCCGATTGACCCCATTATCGAACTCGACCGAGAACTAAAAATTAGAAACACAATGTCGAAAACGGCACTTGATTATGTCGACTCTTTCTGGAGATATCCTGCTTACGGACGGACGGACAGACGGACAGACGGACGGACAAAACGATCGCAATAAGTAGCTGACGCTACTTAATAATTAGGATTCGACGTTGAACTGAGGATTATATTAGGTTTTTTTTACTGTGAATCTCACGTTTTCTTCTAAATATTTTTATTACAAAATGGAAATTGATTATTCGTAATTCTTCGAAATGATTTTGTAATTAATTTGGAGGATTTAACGACCTCGATTAACTGGAATTAATTATATTTGACAATTAATTAACTAATTCAAGATGACAAACGAAGACACGCTTTCTTTTTATCAAATAAAATACAAATTGTTTTTTTTTGTAATTTTGTACGCTATTCTTTAATTTGGAAGATTTGAACACCTTAATTAACTTGAATTAATTAAATTTGATAAATGATTATATAACTAATTTAAGATTACAAACAAAAACGTAAGTAAGTAAATAAAAATAATTTTTTGTTTAATAAGTTTTCACAATTCGTTCATTTATTTTTGGATAAATTAGTAAAATTGTGAAGTATTTTTATCAATCAGCATTAATTAAATATAATTAAATATTTATGCCTTTTTTAGGGATTATTTTCTTATAAATAAATCCAAAAATCCCCGACAGTCACGAACCTAAATTTGATTGAAATCATGAAAATCCCAAATTAGTTTAATTCGGTGTTGAAATATTCAGGTTTTATTTTCTTTAAAATTTATTTCCTTTAAAATGTTTTAAAATTCTTTAAAATTGAAGAAGTTAAACACCTCGATTAATTAGATTTCGTGAAATTTAATAATTAATTAACTCATTCAAGACAACATAAATGACAAAAGTAGAGTAAGCATGATTTTGTGTTTGGTAAGTTTTCAAAATTTGCAGATTTTTCGTTAAATTTACATTTTTCATTTACCAGGCATGAATGACCAAATCAGAATCTAAAAGATTGTATTGCTATTATAGAAAAATTAAAAAAAAATTAAACGGCCTGAGTATTAAGCAAAACAAAAAATTAATAATTATTTATTAAATAACAGATAACTCGTTTATTTTATTAAATTCGCGTAATTACAAATTATTTTTATTAATTAGGTACCTTTAAGCTCAGAAATTTGTGTATTTGCCTGCAAGTCAAAGAAATTCGAATCAGAACGATGGTTGGACCTAACCTTAAATTAAGTTATGAAAATTTCAAAATAATTTGACTCAATGTTAAAATGGACCAAATTGCTTAAATCGAAAAGATTGTGATCAATTCCATAGTTTTCAATTTAATTGTATTGTATCGATAAAGTAAGATTTACATATTTAAATTCTATTATGCAATTACAAAAATATTAAGGGACAAATTAAATTTTGCACATTTTGCGAATTTGCAGGATTACGTCATTTTGCAGAAACGTTTTGATTTGAATTTTTTCCCTGTGAAAAATAACCAATTCTTGTTATTCGCAAATAAATAATATGAGTCAAATTTTCCTACGATTCTTTAATTACAGGATTTAAACATTCTGATTAATGAAAATTCGTTAAATTTTATGATTAATTAAATTATCGTTCCAGAGTTCCAGATAACATAATAAATAAATGATAAATAATACGATAGGCATGATTTTATATTTGGTAAGTTTGTCAAAATTTGCAATTTACAACTTTATTTACACGATTTTGATACAGCCTTGCATATTCTAGAAATCTAAAATATCGTATTACAATTTTAGAAAACTCGTGAAAAGTATATACGGCGTGAGAATTAGTAACAACAGAAAATCAATTATTATCAAATAGAAAAGAATTGTGTTTAATCAATTTTATGCCTATTTTAAAGTCTAATTTTATTAACAAGATAAGATTCACATATTCACATTCTATTATACAATTGCAAAAATATGACAAATTAAAGGAAAAATTGCATTACGCTCATTTTGCAAATTTGCAGGATTACGCTATTATATTGTAATTCACAAGTAATACGAGCACGAGTGAAATTTTCATATGATTTTTTTTAATTTACAGGATTTTGATAAATGAGAGGTCGTTAAATTTTATGATTAATTAATTCGTTCTAGATAAGAAATAAATAATAAATAAACCCTCCAAACGAATGTAAATAAGTAGCGTCAGAGCTATTCAAGTTTCCTTTAACGTTTCTTCGTATATGACCTCGTCCTAACGGTCATGAGGTCAAAAATATTAACGTCCTTGAAATTGCGGTCCAATTTCCTTTAAAATGACACCCCATATGACAATTATGTATCTTTTGGTCTTTGACCTCGTCCTCAAGGTCATAAGGTCAAAAATATTAACATATTTGAAATCTCCGTCAAATTTCCTTTAAAATGACACCCCATATGATAATTATGCATTTTTTGACCTTTGACCTAGTCGTCAAGGTCATGAGGTCAAAACTATTAACATATTTGAAATCTTCGTCAAATTTCCTTTAAAATGACACCCCACATGAAAATTAACGTACAATTTAATTTCGACCACGCCCCCTGTCGCAGTGGGGTGTGGTCCGATTGACCCCATTATCGAACTCGACCGAGAACTAAAAATTAGAAGAACAATGGCGAAAACAGGGTTCGATTATGTTAACTCGTTCTGGAGATATCCTGCTTACGGACGGACAGACGGACGGACAGACGGACGGACAGACGGACAGACGGACGGACAAAGTGATCGCAATAAGTAGCTGACGCTACTTAATAAAATGCTAGGCATGCTTTTATATTTGGTAAGTTTTCGAAATTCGAATTTTGGCTAAATTTACAACTTTCCTTCTAAATTCTTGTGTAAGGTCCTTCAAATCTAAAATAACGTCTTGTTATTTTGGAAAACTCGTGAAAACTTAAATGGCTTCAAGGTTAATCAAAACTGGAAAATAAGTTATTATCAAGTAGAAAAGAATTGTATTTAATTAATTCCATTTTATTTTTAAATCTAATTGAATTGACAAGGGGAAATTTAGAGATTTTAATTTGATCATGTAATTGCAAAAACAAATTATGAGAAAAATTGAATTACACAACATTTGCAGATATCAAAGATTATGCTAAATTACTAGAATTCGGTAAAGTTTTATCATTAATTAATTAACTTATTACAATAAATAAAATATTCACAGAGTATGAGTTTTCTTTTAGATATATACAAGTTTTCAAAATTTCTTTTATACCTGATGGTATTGCTGAATCTAAACTAATTTTAGAAAACTAGTGAAAAATTAAATGGCGTGAGAATTAAAAACTAGTGAAAAATTAAATGGCGTGAGAATTAATCAAAAAGAAAATAATAATATTTAATTATCAGTTAGAAAATATGGTGTTTAATCAATTCCATATTTTTTAATTTAATTGTGTTTATAAGATTTGCATATTTTATCATTTCTTTACACAAATATGTTTGACAAAGTAAAAGAAAAGTTCACTCTAAATTTGATTAAAATTTGCTCAATTTTGAGTAAAATTGCCACCAAAGCAACTATTGAGTAAAATTGCCACCAAAGCAACTATTGAGTAAAATTTACTCTGAAAAAGGTAACATTTACTCAAGGTGGAAAGATTTTTGCTCAACCTTGAGTAAATTTTACTTCTGTCAGGGTAAATTTTACTCAATAGTTGCTTTGGTGGCAATTTTACTCAACTTTATTTACAGTGTTGTATGACGCAACACAAAATGTAATCGAACATTGCGAATATTCAGTTTTGCCATGTCTGGGTAAATCCTACGCTTTCTTCTCTATTCTTTTTTACAAAATGCAAATTGGTTTTGGCTAGTTTTTCATATGATTCTTTACTTTGGAGGATTTAAGCAGGTTGATCAACTAGAAGTAGTTAAATTTTATAATTAATTTACTCAGTCAAGAAAATAAATAAAAACTAGATAAGTAAAATGATCATGCTTTTGTGTTTGGTAGGTTTTCAAAATTAGCAGATTTTTCGTTAAATTTACAATTTCATGTACATGGCATGGGCCAATCAGTATCTAAAAGATTGTATTTCGACTATAGAAAAATTCGAGAAAAAATAAACGGCCTGAGTATTACGCAAAACAAATTAGGAAGTTGTGCATTAAATAAAATATTATGCATTTATTTTTATTAGATTCGTGTCCTTGTAAATGATTTTCATTAATGAGGTAGATTTCAGCTCTTAAGTTTATGTATTTGCCTGAAAGTCAAAGAAATGACTCAGAATGATGGTTAAATTATCTTATTAAAATTTCAAAATAATTTCATACGATGTTGACATGGGATTTGCCGTGCAAGTCAGATATGCTTTCTTCCATATTTTTTACAAGATGCAAATAGCTTATTTCTAATTAAAAATTGGAGATTAAATTAGACCATGACTTTGGCTAAATTTAGCGTATTTGCGCATCAATTAGCAGTAATGTCTTAAATTTTAACTCTTTAAATTTATGTACCTATTTGTCTAAAAATCCAACAAATCATAAAGTAACCAATAAACCTAATGTTAGTTAAGCTATGAGAATCTCAAAATAATTCTATTCGACCTTGAACGGAGTAAATATTCAGGATTCTGTAATGCAAATCCCTAATTCTCCTAATTAATTACTTAATTTATTAATTAATCTATTCGCTTCTGTAATTCTCTATTTAAAAAAATGCACATTTTGATTTTCGTAATTTTTTTATATAATTCTTTAACACCTCGATTAACTAGTTAATTTGTTACCTAATTCTATGCAGTTTTTCTAATTAATTATTTAAATATAGTTACGGTATAGATTTTCTGTTTGGTAAATTTTCAAAATTTTTAGATTGTTAAACTTACCTGGAACTTTGTGTATTTGTGATAGTGGCATACCTGTTTAAAATTCACTTTTCATTCAAAAGTCAGAAATCCCAATTTCTGGCTGAAGATTTTCATTCACATTCAGCCATTTTCGTTTAAATTCATTTTATTTCACTTCATCGGACTTCATTTCTTACTTCGCCATATGTATTAAGCATATGGTAAAAAATGAAGAATTATTGTTCAGTCATTTTCATTCAAATGACAGGAATTTCATATTTATTCACTATTATAATTATAATGAATGAAAGTGAACAGGTATGGATAGTGGCGATTCCATTAAATCTAAAATGCCGTAGTGAAGTTAAGAAAATTTGTGAAAACTGAAATGGCGTGAGGATTAATAAAAAAAACGAAATTATTACCAAATTGTGTTTAGTTAGTCCCATGTTTTTAAATTTAATTGTAGTGATAAAGTAAAATTTACAGATTTTAATTTTTTTTATATCATTGCAAAAACATGAAAAGTTAAAGCAAAAGGTGTATTTTGCACATTTTGTAAATTTGAAGAATGATACATAAAATTTTGCAGACACGTTTGCTCTTAATTTCTGCCCTGCGAAAAATAATCAATTCTTGTTATTCGCAAGTAATATGAGTCACATTTTCATATGATTCTTTAATTTATATGGAGGATTTTAACACCTCGATTAATTAAACTTCATGAAATTTTATGATTAATCAACAAGATTATATAAATAATCTACTTCCATAAAGCGTTAGTGTTAAGTCGCTGCCTGCCTGACTGACCGAGGAGTGATGCGATGCAAGTTGCCCCGTAGAGAAGACAAAGAAGGACGCGCAGGGAAAATGAGATTCTAAAGGAAGAACTGTAGTAACTTGGGCGGTGAAGCCGCATTGAGAGACACGAGAGCCGGGAATATTCGTCTAATTTTATTTTGTCCAGCCTCTTTTTCCACCACCGTCACCACTTTGCTTCAGTTTTTTGGCAGCCAGCCACCACCATGCTTTATGTGCTCCTCCGCTCCAAATCAGTTCACCATAGGCTTGCTCTCTTGCATAAAATTTGTGTTTACATTTCTCACTACAATTAAATTTGTAAAAATAATTACCCTAGTGGTTTTTGTAATTACTATCAACACGACAAATGCATAAAATGCTATTGGAATTGCGTTCTTGCGGAATTAATTAATTGGAAATACTGAGACACATAAAGACGTCTGAATGCAAGAGGTCAAACCTTCCCGTTTGGTCACACCCGGCGTGTCTCCGCCGTCGCAAGACGTGCCACAGCCGCCGGAACGTGGCTTATCGTGGTCATCACCGTCGCCACAACGTGCATGGTTGGAAAAGTTTCTTAAAGAATTAATGTTGTTTGGTATATTGTTGTCTTCAGAACCAGAGGTAATCATTTGGGCCATTTATGAAAGAATTGAGTTGTATTACAAACCAAGACATATCAAGATATTAATTATTCTTCTCGAATTATTTTTAGGTGCAATATGTAGCTCTGAGAAACATCAATTTGATTGTGCAAAAGCGACCCGCTTGCTGCCAGCAGTTTAACCGAAAGGACTCGAGATTAGTGGGACATTTAGTCGCAGATACTTTAAATATAATTAATTTTATACATATCTGGAGATTGTAAAAAGAAAAAGATTTTCACTCATTTCGTACGTTTATTTCAGAAATAGTAAAATATATATGGACATGACATTCACAAACCGAGCAATACAAGGAATTCTGGATTTGCAGTTAAATTCAATAAAAATAGTTTTGGGCTACTTCCAAATCAATCCTGTGAAGCGTCTTTGCCCGTTAATACTACTGGTCCTGTATGCATCATTCATAACTTCATTCAGACTTTCCATAATCCTTTCTGGCTGAACTTTTACCCTCGGTCGACGAAGTTTCTGTTGCAGTTGGCGAATCCTTTTTGTTGTTGTCCGTGGTTGAACTTGGACTGGTTTCAGGTGACGAAATGTTGGATTGAGGTCGAGGACTAGATACGGATGACGATGGGGAGCAAGGCGACTCGAAGCTTCCACTAATTTCCGGCTGCGACACGTCCAACGACGGCGGTGACACGGCAATTGATGTTACTTCTTTTGGTAAAATAGGGATGAATTTAATACTGGGACTAGGTCGGATAATTTCACTGGGTGTAGAAACTGTTAATAATTGCTCCTGCGACACAAAAAATCTTGATGGAAGGGCGGATGGTTTTAGTCTTCTTAGAATTGTTAAACTGATCATCCTTAAAATGTAGGTCGCAAATCATGGAGACGGGGGGAACATTTTGACAATCGAGATCCAAATACTCACACCACTTCTTGAATCTAAGCGATAGAAAATATTGCAACTTAATATTCTTTATTAGAATGCCAAAATTATTTTCCATTTAATTTATTAACACGCCTGACCTGTCTGGCTGGGATGGAAATTGATAAAACTGAGCTTCCGGATTTTTATGTTTTGTTTTAGCACACCTTGGATATTTACAACAGGTTATTTTCAGTGTCCTTGGTGGTGGTGACCCCCACGGCTCACTTCATTTGAAGGCAGGGACACGTGGAGGCTGGAAAATATTAACCCAATGTATTTAATGTCTTAATTCAAAAAAAATTGCTCAAGTAATGTTTACAGTACGTGTGCATGTGTATTATATAATTTAATGTGCAAATAGATATGTGTACTTACCATGTACTGCCGAGGGGTACACTGTTTAATTGCAAGTAACTTTTTTAAATAATTAATTGAAGAAATTTAAGCTGGCTAAAAATCGATCGGACTGGAACTGTATTTTTCTTTGCCACGCAAAGGAAACCATGTGGTGGTGATTGAATTGCATCAGCTTTTTCTCATGCTGAAACTGCACACAGTTATTTGGCCGATCTGTTAAAGCCGCCCATTTGCAGGAAGAACAAAATAATATTAAGCTCCTCTGGTTGGCTGCTGAGCTCTTCCATAAGCTTCACTCAAATACATTGCATGAGTCGTTCCTCTTCCCCTAGTTTATTTCATATTCCATGAAGGACGCGGAGTGAATTGCATGCATGAAAATGCTGCTCCCTACTGCATGAGTCTGAACTTCGCCTGCACGTGACTTTCACGTACGTACACTTGCCATCAAACTCAAATTAAATGCCTTTGTATATAAACACAGTGTGCAAGTAAATTGAGTGAGTGAGCAGTATACATACATACATACGTCACTCATCAATAGTGGTTATCATGATAAGTAATCTTGATAAACACTATTAATTAATTATTTTAGTTTGAGAAACTCCACCCACAGCGAGTGGCATATCAATTCGAATGTATTTTTGACGCTGAATCCAACGCCGTCCATGGTTTTGACCTGCGAGGCCCCCGTGACCTTCCCGTGACCGTGGGGTTCAAATATTGCTTATTCGTGATGTCGCATATCAATTCGAATGTATTTTTGACTCTGAATCCAACGCCGTCAATAGCTTGGCGTTAATTGTAGAAGTTAAAGGGGATTGTGGAAGCTAACGGGGTTTGTGGAAGTTAACGGGGTTTGTGGAAGTTAATGGGAGCGTGGAACGTGAGAATTTAAGTGGTTAGCTATCCAGCCACTCCCACAGGGGGAAATCAGATTGTTCCGTAACCAGGGAAATTGAAATACAGCATGACTTGGGCACTTTGATGCATGTATGCGCTATGACAAGGGACAAAGTCTCTACTGGAAATTATTTAAAGTTTAGGGATTTTGCGCTATGGGCACACCCCCCTCTGGGGGCCTAGAACCCGTTCTTGAACGGGCCTCTACTCTAGTAGATAAATAAATATTTAAAATTTATGATTTTGGTAAGTTTTCAAAATTTGCAGTTTTGTTGTATTACAATTTTTCTTTTACAATCTCGTGTAACAAATATTTTGAGACCTTGAATACCGTTTTGCGATTTTGGAAAACTCGTGAAAACTTAAAAGGCGTGAGATTTAATCAAAACAGAAAATAAATTATTACCAAATATGTAGGAAATAATTGTGTTCGATCAATTCCATATTTTCAAATTTAATTGTATTGATAAGATAAGACTTCCAAATTTTAATTTCCAAATTGCAAAAGTATGAAATAATATAGAAAAATTGTATTACACAAAATTTTGCAAATGTAAACGATTTCACGTCATGTTTTGCATATCTGCATTTCTGCCCGTGCGAAAAATATTACTAGCAGCAGGTAATGTAATGTAAGCCACATTTTCATATGATTCCCTAATTTATAGGATTTAAACACCTCGATTAATTATAACTTGTAAAGTTTTATGATTAATTAACTAATTCCAGATAACATGAATAGAAAGTAAAGCAATATTTACAATACATAATTTTCTCTCTGGTAAGTTTTCAAAATTTCCAGTTTTGTTAAATTTGTCAATTTTTGTTCTACATTCCTGTATCCGGTCTTGGCGGTCTTGAAATCTGAAATAATTATTGTATTGTTATTTTGCAAAACTAATGAAAAATTAAATGGCGTGAGATTTAATCAAAACAAAAAATAAATTATTACCAAGTGGTAATAATTTGTTAGCAATCTTGAAATCTGGAATTTTGTTTGCTATTTTGAAAAATAATTGAAAACTTAAATGGCATGAGGACTGATCAGACCAAAAAATAAATTATTATACTAAATAGAAAAAAAATGTTTGATCAATTTCATATTTTTAAATTTAATTATATTGATACCTTATCAATGATAAGGTAAAATTTACAGATTTGAATTTTATGGCATTGCAAAAATATAACAAAGTAAAAGAAAAATTGTATTACATGCAAAACATTTTGCAAATGTGAAGGATTTGGTTACGCCATTTTGCAGAAACGTTTTAATCTGGGTATTTTGCCCATGCGAAAAATATCTACTCAACTCTTCGCAAATTATTTGGAGGTGATTAATAAATCATTCGGGATCATACCTGTTCAAAAATTTAATCTTCATTCAAAAGTCAGTCATTTTCTGACTTTCAGATTTTCATTCGCATTCAGTCATTTTCGTTCAAATTCATTTCACTTCACTTCTTCTGACTTGATTTCTTATTATTTCTTATCTATGAATTAAGCACAAGATAAAAAATGAAAAGAGTGAAAAATCCTTTCATTCATAGTCATTCATCTGAAATTACGGAAGCCTTCAGTCATTTTCATTAACCTGACGGAAAAATGACCTAAATTTGATTTATTTAAGTTACGAAAATCTAAAAATAATTCGATTCGACGTTGAAATGGGAAAAATATTGAGGTTTTTGCAACGAAAATCCTACGCTTTCTTCTAAATCTTTTTACAAATGGAAATTGATTATTCGTAATTTTTTATTATGATTCTTTAATTTGGAAGATTTGAACACCTTGATTGACTAGAATTAGTTAAATTTGACCATTAATTAACTCCTTTAAGATATGACAAACAAAAATGTTAGTAAATAAATACATGATTTCATGTTTCTGATAAGTTTCCGAATTTTTACTTTGGCTAAATTTTCATACTTGTGAAGTGTTTTTATCGATTAGAATTAAGTCTTAAAATGCCTTAACTTTATATATTAGCTAATACTGTAAGTAAATGCAAAAAAGTGAGGAATTATTAAGGCGCCTAAATTTAATTAAAGTCATGAAAATCTGAAAATATTTAGTTTAATTCGGTGGCGAAATGGAGAAAATATGTATTCAGGTTTGTTACGCAAATGCTAGGCTTTTTTAATTAATTTCATATTTTATAGGTTTTCATAAGTTTGCTACAAATTAACTCGTCCGTGACATTAAAAAAATGTAATTAAACAGAGAGAGTAGGGACTATTTTCTGGTAATTTTCAAAATTTCCTACACTTGTGAATAATTTTCACCAGTGTTTCTTTTTGTTCGCACAATACCATACATATTTTTATGCATGCATAAAATCATACCTGTTCAAAAAATCAGTTTTCATTCAAAGTCCCGATTTCAGACTGAAGATTTTCATTCACATTCAGTCATTTTCATTCAAATTCATTTCATTTCACTTCATCTGACTTCATTTCTTACTTCGCCCCATGTATTAAGCATAGGGTGAAAAGTGAAAAGAGTGAGAAATCCTTTCGTTCATAGTCATTCGTCAGAAATGACGGAATCTTTCAGTCATGTTCATTCAAATGACAGGAAATGAATTTTCATTCACTATCATAATCAGCCACATGAGTGAAAGTGAACAGGTATGCATAAAATGCATAAAAACGTATAAAATGCATAAAATGCCTGAACTGAAGTTCATCTAGGGAATTTCATATTTTGAATAAATTATAAATATTCATACCCTGTCAAATGAGGGCAGGATTCACTAATTCATTAAATTTCGACTTATAAGTCCACCAGGGTTTAAAAACGTTCATTCATTCTTCATAATTCAAACTGAAAAATCGTTTGACATTAAAATACTAAAAGGATAAGGAAAATACCACAAAATAACGCAACGATTTCTTAATTAATCAAATATTTAGAAAAATTGCAACATTACAATATTGTTTGTACTGGAATGATTTTGATTTTTATACACTCTAAGAAACCCGGTAACTAAGTTATTACCAGGCGGAGCATCTATGTGACTCTACCGCATGGTAATTAATTTATTATTGAGTGGTAGACATTTTGTTACCAAACCGGTAATAACCCGGGTCGCGAAATTTGAAAATATTACCAGTTGGTGACTAATTTTCTACCACCCAATAATAAATTAATTACCATGCGGTAGAGTCATATAGATATTCCGCCTGGTAATAACTTGTTACCGGGTTTCTTAGAGTGTACATTTTCCGCATTTTCATGCACTTTCCAGATTATTGGAGGGCGTTATTAAAATCATTTTTGTACACTACTTTCATGCAGGTGTTTTTTAACAGGAAAAACGCTGATTTTCAAGCATCAAGTTCTTAAATTTCTGTATTTTCCTAGAAATCCTGGAAAGAGAATTAGACACCTAAAGTTAAACTAGATTATGTAAATCTGAAAATAATCCGATTCGATGTTGAAATCGAGAAACTACATATATGTATTCAAACACAAATTGCAAACACACCTGTTCACTTTCATTCATGTGACTGATTATGATAGTGAATGAAAGTGAATTTCGTGTGATCTAAATGAGAATGAGTGAAAGATTCCGTCATTTCAGACGAATGACTGTGAATGAAAGGATTTCTCACTCATTTCATTTTTCACCCTATGCTTAATACATGGGGCGAAATAAGAAATGAAATCCGATGAAGTAAAATGAAATGAAATGAATTTGAAAGAAAATGACTGGATGTGAATGAAAATCTTCAGTCAGAAATCGGGATAACTGAACTTTGAATGAAAAACGTCCTTTTTAACAGGTATGATTGCAAAATATACGATTTCTTGTCTATTTTTTTTGCAAAATGTAATGCAAATTGCTCATTCCCGATCAACAAAAGCTATCACTTTTACGCAAAAGTCATACAGTTAAATTGCAGCAACTGATGGCCGGCAAAAATCCGTGAAAAGATACTAGATATTTAACGTAAAATAAACTGTCAATATTGCATAGAATTGACAGTCATATTCATGCAATTTAGCCTCAAGAATATTGCGTAGAAATAACCGTCAAATTAATGCAATTTAAAGCGTAGAATATTGCGCAAAAGAAACGAATAATTTGATGCAAAACTTGCAGTTAAACTCCATGCAATTACTGCAGTCAAATAACACGAATTATTAATTTTTATCAAAATCATTTATTTCATAACAAAAATTATATTGTTACATTATACAAGGGAATGCAAATGTTTTCATCTATTTTATCCGACGGGAGTAACCAACATTTCTTATCAATATCATTAATACCTATTATGGTTACGCTATTTGATAATTTGCTAACTTTAATTATTCCTAAAATTTTACTTTCACACGGACAAGTGAACAAGTTGTCCGAGTGTTTGAATTTTCTACAATTTATGTTTTTTATCTTTACTTATACTACTTATAACAACTACTTTCCCATCCTTTAATATAAAACAATGATCCTTTCCGTTCGATTTTATAATACAGTGTCTATTTAAATTCACAGGGGACTGGTACTTATGATTTTCTCTCTCAGCAGTGCGATTCACAGTTTGCTCAAAAGGTTTATAGTGAGCTCGTAGCGAGCGCTTTATTACTTGCATATTATTTTCGAAATCGAAAGCACTAAAAGAATCTAACGGGCCATGCTTTAAAGCGTCATCACTAATATGAGAGAATGCATATTATATGATAAGAACTCTTCTTCATATAAATTGGGAACATTTTTAACAAACTTCAATAAAAGCTGTCGTGCATAATCGTTCCAATTATTTGCTTGCGCCTTGGTAGTTATAAGAATCGTGACTGCTACGCAAAGATTTAAAAAATGTGTATACTTTTTCGGCGACAATAATCCTGTTAAAGCGACGGGTCCTGTATAAAGAAGAAAAGTTCTAAACTCTGTCGCTTTCCACATATCTAACTCTTTTACTGACCTCGGCTTACGACAAAATTCTTTAGGGCAACTATGCGAAAATAATACTAATTTACTTGATAAAGTTGAAATATCACGAGAAGATAATTTAAATGGCAATGGACCTTTTACCCAACTTCTTAATAGTTTTCTAACCACACCTAAGCAAATGAGGTGCATGTAGTCAGGAGGAACCGAAGAAATCACCAAAATTTTAAGCTCCGTAAACGGGGAAATGCCTACATGGTGGTGTTTATCTTTTTGAACATAAAAATCTTGATCTGTCCTAAGTGGACTATCGAATGTTCTGAAAATTACACGTCCCTTCCAGAAACCTGGATCTATACATTTCTCGCATCCATTGTATGCATTATGACTTTTACATTGCTTTAAAAAACTCCTGGCTGGCGCATCAGCTATTATTTTTGAAACCTTACAAAATATTTTCAAATTATTGTAACTAATCCCAACTCGCAAACTTTTTAACTCTGCTATCAAATCCATCAAGTATTCGTCAATACTTTCTGGTTTTGTCTTGCCATAAAATAAACCCACGACAAATACGCCGTACGTACTTTCTTCACACTTTGCTTGAATTGGCCAAAACTGGTTACTGTTACTCTTAGAAATGGGCAATCCATCAAAACTAAATATAAGGTTTAATTTAATTTCGCTACCAGAAGCAAGAATACAATTGGAATCTATTTGCCGTTTTATATTTTGAATAACATCAAAGTGTGCATATTGACCCTGACCGATAGTTTTCATAGAGTATTTAATTGAGTTTTTAAGCAATGTCCTACTATCCAATGGAAGAAATCTAAATTCTTGATAAAAGTTAAATATGCGTAGAAGATCGTTTAAAGCTACTCCCGTTATGTTATGTCGAAGCGACCAGTCCCTCAAGTCCCGTGTTAAATCTAAAATATTCCTATTATTTTCTACTACACCATTGTCACTTAGTGAATCGGAAACTAATGGCTCGTCACTATTATGGATAACATTACTGCTTCTATCATTATTGCTAATATTACTACCTGAATCGCTATCCTCAACGACAGAATCACATATATCTAAATTTACAAGATTATTACTAATAGCAGGTATGTTTTTTGCACGAGTGAGATTCTCTCTAACCCGTTTTGCAATTATTCGCCTAATGTTTCTCGGTGATTTTCCATCTCGATCCATGATTATGATGCAATTCCCGAGGGAGCGTCGTCGTTGCACCTACCTTTTGAAGAACGAAACCAATTGATTGCTGCAGTTTGAATTATATCATCGGTGGGAATACGGCCGCTGGGATTTTTGGGATCGGGAACGGACTCAACTGTAAAGACGTTTCGCACGGTTTCTGAAATTTGCAATCCAATTAAACATTAAATAGAGACCAACAATTAGAAAATTTTCTTCATTTTAGAATATTTTTTAGCACCTTTTACGACTTCCAATAGTTTTAGGTTTTTCATCGATGTCTTGTTTCCTTTACCCGTAAAATTAATTCGCCTGCCAAATTCATTCGTAAATAATTTTTTCAAGATTTTTCTAGTGCTCGCCTCGATCTGTGTCGCAGTTGAAAATGCCAAATATTCAACCTAGTATCAAATATAAGAAAAAACATTAAAGTTTAATTATGCATGTAAAATATCTCGATTAAATCGTACCAGTAATTCGCGATTTTAATCCACCTCGAGCCAAGATTCAAACTCCGCCAGTGCTACCTCGTTGTCGAGGGGTAATTTTGGAATGGCACTGAAATTGGGAGCCTTCCTACCATCCGGCCTTTGTTTCACATTAATCAGTAAAGCCTTAATGTCTTTAATGTCTTCAGCCTGCTTTTCCAACAAAGTTAGCACACTTTGCGTTGTCCCTGCAACGTGATTACAAAGCGTTAACATAATACATCAATTTTAATAAAATTATTTTGCTTGTACTAACTTGAAATCAACAGCCGTAAATCATTTAACTCCTGCGAATTTACAACAACAAAAGAGGTGTCTCCAGTTTCAACTTGATTTCCTACTTGTAGATTGCTTAGCTCTTCAGTTTCGGGAATTATTTCAGGAATGCTCAATGGTTGGTCTAAAAAGCATCACCATAATGATTAGTATAAAATATTTGTGGCAGTATTATAAGCCTACCCAGCTCCAAATTATCCAGAAGTGAGCCAGACGGAGGACTGTTTTTGTTCGCGTCGCTATCCTCCTCATCGGATGAAGACGTTACATCCCCTCGTGTGCTGCTGGGCTGAATATCGGGAATTATCTTCTTGCTCCTTAATCTGCTTTCTGGTTCTGTTTCACTTTCCAAGTTGGAAGTGTCCTCGGCTACTTGAAGTTTTTTTGTCGCAACTTCATAATCATCTAAAATAATGATATTTGTTAGTAAATGTAAAATAATTGGAATGACTTCTCATAATTTGAATTAAATAGCTATTTACCGTAATTCCCAATAATCCTGGCGTAGCTAACTCTTCCCCACTTGACATCAGGAATAGCAGTGCCCTTTTTTATCAAATTTCTAATACTTGGCCCAGAGTTTGGTGGCCAGAGACAAACTTTCTCTGCGGGGATAACCCAGTGACTTGGAACAAGCTCCACAGGCACTGAATTGTATTTATCAGGGGGGAATTCAATTATGTAATATTTTTTTGGCGACATTGAGATAACAGATAAATTAACAGGGAATTAAATTAACAGGGAATTTACGAGACTGCGAGGGTGGGAGAGAAAAGGAAATACCACGCTTCTCTTAGATTCAAACTCTCGCGCGTTGCCTGTCTCTTCGCACCCACCATTCATTGCGTATAAATTGCATGATTTTAACGCCTCATGTAATGTGGGTATTGACGAGATATTGGTGCGGTATTTTTACGCAATATCTCAGCACGTTTGGGTGCAATAATTTTTCAACCATAGGTTACAGTTTTTTAATGCAAATTTAGCGTGTCTCACGGTGCACACCAAACTTAGCACAAAATTTATGCAATAATCACGCCTTTTTTTGTTTGTTAAAAATTTTCACCATGGATTCGTTACTTTGACGCAAAAGTAATAATTTTTGTTGATCGGGTTTGTAATTTTAATTTTAGCAAAATGTTTGAAAACAAATATGGGAACATTGTAGATTTCGCCATCGAAAATGTTTATTTAATGCGTCATTTAACAAATAATGAACAAAATCCTGAAAGGGTTTTTGAGCATAAAAGCAAAAACTCTATGCAGAAAAGATGCAAAATTATTTTTTAGATAAGCAACGTATTCGGAAATTTACAGTTTTGCAAAATTCTATCAATTTTAATGCCAATTTGAAGCCACTCGAGATCTACAATGTCGCATTGCTAATTTAGAAAAACCGAAAAAAATAAATGGCGTGAGAATTAATAAGGGCAAAAATAAATAATTACATATCATAATATGGCAAATATGGTGTTTAATCAATTCCACATTTTCAAATGTAATTGTATTTATTGATAAGATATTGCAGATTTTTAATTTTAAAAATTAAATAAAAGATTGTTCAATTAATTCACTCATACCTGTTCACTTCAATTCATTTGACTGATTATGATGGAGAATGATGGTGAATGAAAATGAATATCCTGTGATTTGAATGAAAACGAGTGAAAGATTCCGTCATTTCAGATGAATGACTATGAATGAAAGATTTCTCACTAATTTCATTTTTCACCCTACGCTTGATACATGGGGTGAAGTAAGAAATGAAGTCAGATGAAGTGAAATGAAATGAGTTTGAAAGAAAACGACTGAATGGGAATGAAAATCTTCAATCAGAAATCGAGATGACTGACTTTTGAATGAAAACTAAATTTCTGAACAGGTATGAATTCACTAAATTCTTGTGCTTGTAAATTATTTTCATTAATTAGGTAGCTTCAAGCTCACAAATTTGAGAAACAAACCTGACGTAAAATTAAATTATGAAAATCTCGAAATACTTCGATTCAATGTTGAAATAAGTATGTATTAAAAGTTTGTCATGCAAATAGCATACATACTTTCTTCTCCATTTTTTACAAAATGCAACTTGGTTATTCGATATTTTTCATGGAGGATTTAACACCTCGATTGCATGATTTTCGGTTTGGTATAAGTTTTCAAAACTCTTTTACGTGACTTTGGCTAAATAAGCGTATTTTTGAATTATTTTCATGAAGTCTTAAAATGTAGTTTTGACTTGTTTTTAAGTTTTCCCCCATAAGCTCAATGTTATAACTTTTCAAAACAACATTTTTCCAAAAATTCTCGTGGGCGTAAAAAAATCGAACAGAGGTGACCAACATATCAAAATGTTCAGGATGAGTTGTGCCAACTTTATAAAAGTAAAAACACCAAGGAAAAAAATTCCTTGAGGTAGGTCACTTTTGGGGTTTGAGGTCAAAAGATCATAACCCTTGACCTGGTCATCAATGTTCAAAATTTGGAGACCTATCTCATCAAAAATGCGATTGACTATAACTGTGCACAATTTCAAATTGTTACGTCACCACTTGTTTGAGTTATCACTTGCAGGGCAGGGCAGTGTATCTATAAGATCTACAGATTTTAATTTCATCATGTCATTGCAAAAGTACTAAATGTACTTATGTATTCAATTTTACAAAGTGAAGGAAAATTTATATTACACAACACCAAATTTTTATAAATAAGTATGAAGGATTATACTTCATATTTTTAAGAAAGATTTATATGTGATTATCTGCCCTGCAAAAAATAATCAATTCTCGTTATTTCGCAAATAATTAGCCACATTTTCATACGATTCTTTAATTTAAAGGATTTAAACATCTCGATTAACAAGATTTCGTTAAATTTTATGATTAATTAACTCATTCCAGATAATATTAATAAAAAATAAGTAAATATTTTCATTTTATGATTTTAGTAATATAAATAAATACAAAAAAAATAATATGGCAGGCAGGCATGTTTTATTTGTTAAGTTTTCAAAATTTGCAGTTTGTTTGATCTTCACACCGTCTTATATCTTAAATATTGTTTTGCTATTTTACAGAACTCACGAAAAATTAAACGGCGTGAGAAGTAATCAAAACAAGAAATAAGTTATTACAAAATAGAAAAGAATTGTTTTCCATTCCATATTTTTTAATCTAACTGTATTTATAAGGTAAGCTTACGTTATAAATTTCAATTTGATCATAACATTGCACAAATGTGGAAAACGTGCATTTTGCATATGTTGCAAATTTGAAGGATTGTAAGTCATATTTTTAAGAAATATTTGTATCTCAATTTCTGCCCTGTGAAAAATAATCAATTCGCAAATAATATGAGTCACATTTTCATATGATTCTTTAATTTACAGGATTTAAACATTTTGATTAATGAGAGTTCGTTAAATTTTATAATTAATTAACTCATTCTAGATAATATTAATAAAAAATAAGTAAATATTTTCACTTTATGATTTTAGTAAGTTTTCAAAATTTGCAGTTTTATTGTACTTATAATTTTGATTTTGCGGTCTCGCTTAAAACCATGAAATCTAAAAATCGTATTGCAATTTTAGAAAACTCGTGAGAACTTAAACGGCGTAAGAATTAATCAAAACAAAACCTAAATTATTATTCCAAATCGAAAAAATTGTGTTTTCAATTCCATAATTTTAAATCTAATTGTATTTATAAGGTAAGCAGATTTACAGATTTCAAGTTTATGATGTCATTAAATTTATAAATAATTAAATTTATTATTATAAATACAATTATACATTTATATTTACATTAATTTGTACATTTATAAATAAATATAGTTACAGTACAGATTTTCTAATAGGTAAATTTTCAAAATCAGCAGATCATCGTTATACCAGAGAGTTTGATTAGATATAATTCTGTGGATATAACTTTGTGGGGTATACTTAATTATTAAAACGACTTTTATCATAATGATTGTGCTGAATCTAAAATGTTGCATTTTAATTATAGACAACTCCTGAAAATTTAAATGGCTTGAGAATTACTCAAAAAAATTTTATCAAATCAATTCCACATTTTTAAATTTAATTGCATCGATTAATTAAGATTTGCGGATTTCAATTTTATCATTTCATTGGAAAAAAATAAGGAAAAATTGTATTTTGAACGTTTTGCAAATTTGAAGAACTATTTGCAGAAACGTTTTGATTTTCATTTCTGGCCATGCGAAAAATAGTCAACTCATTTGCAACTGATATGACCCACATTTTCGTACGACTCTTTAATTTATAGGATTCAAATAAATAGGTCGATTAATTAAAATTAGTTTAATTTTATGATTAGTTAGCTCATTCGAGATCGATTTTGCTTTGGTAAGTTTTCAGAATTTGGAGTTTTGTTTTACTTACAATTTTGATTTTACAAGATTTTAACGTCTAACAATCTAAAACACCGTATAGCGATTTTTAAAATTTGTGAAAAATTAAATGGCATGAGAATTAATCAAAACAAAAATTTAATAATTATACCAATCAAATAGAAAAGATTGTGTTTAATCAATACCATATTTATAAATCTAATTTTATTGATTAGGTAAAATTGACAGATTTCAGTTCTATTATTGCACGGCAATGCAAAAATATTGCAGGAAAAATTGTAATACACATTCTACAAGCATGAAGGATTACGCCATTTTGCAGAAACGTTTTGATTGATGTGCATTTCTGCCATGCGAAAAATATATTTAATTAACTCATCTTTAAGATACCGAATATAAATAAAAAAAAGTGTATAATTTGGTTTTTGGTACATACAGTTTCAAAATTTCTTACTCTTGGCGTGAGCATTAATCAAAACCAAGAAATAAATAATTATACCAAATAGAAAAAAAAATCGGGTTTAACAAATTCCATATTTTAAAATCTAATTTTATAAATGTAAAATTGACGTTTTAATTCTATTATTGCAAAAATACGTCAAAGAAAAAATTGCATTTATTACATAAGATTTTGCAAATATGAATGATTTAATTACGTCATTCTGCAGAAACGTTTTGATGTGCATTTCTACCCATGCGAACAAAGTCAACTCTTCGCAAATTATTCGCCACTGATATGAGCCACATTAGTTCGGTTGGTCTAATGTAAATCGGCCTGTTAGCACAACAGATTTTTCAATCAAACTTGAAACTGTGTTGTGAGATCGCATCTCACACAGGCCACCTCTCTTTTTGCCAATTCTGTTTTTTTGCAAGGTGTCGCATTTTTATGGTAAATTTATGTATATTTTTTTACTCAATAGTTCCCCCAATTTTATAAAAAAAAACATTGGAAAATTTGCGCGGCTTATGTGAAGAAATTATACCGAAAGTATCTGTAATCCTATCTTTTTGCAAATTATTTTTTGCAAGTTGTTACATTTTAATGCTAAATTCGTGCATTTTTTTCACCCAATAGTTCTCCTCATTTATAAAAGTGTTTATATGGAAGTGGAGCAAATTGGCAAATTTTTGCGGTTAATTTCATCCCAACGAGAGATACATAGTGATTAACATAAATTTGAGCACATTTTGTTTTATCCACATGTTTAACTCGGATACCGTTCTAATTTTTCCAAGGAGGATCACAATTAATAAAAATCATAGGTAAATTGGCCGTTAAACAAAAATAGACAGGAAACCGTAAAATCTGCATTGAAACTACCTAAATATTTTATGCGTTTCAACACTGAATCAGATTATTTTGAGTTTTTTTAGGCTAATTGAATAAATTGCAGATTACTTGAGTCTTTTTGTTGGTCTGATTTTTTTAGCCACGTACATAACAAGGTTTTCACAACTCTATTGTATTTGCCCAAAAATTCAGAATCAATTTTTTACAAAGTGCAAAATCTGCAATTTGCAGTGCAAATTTTTGCAAATTTTTGTTAAACAATTTGCAGTGCAATTTGCAGAAACAAAAATTTACATGTACTAGTAATTCTTTAATTTGTTGGATTTACATGCATCCATTAACTAGAATTAGTTAAATTTTATAAGTACTTAATTAACTTATTCAAAATAACATAAATAAAGAAGTAAGTAAATACTTATTAATTTTTTGTTTGGCATATAGCTTTTCAAAATTCACTCGTTTATTTTACTTTCAGTAAATTTGCGAATTATTTTCATTACTTAGCATTAAGTTTTTAAATATTAAATTAAATATTTAAAATATTTGCATTTATTCGAAATTTTTCATGGAGGATTCACTTAAACATCTCGATTGCATGATTTTCTGTTTGATAAGTTTTCCAAACTCTTCCCTTTACTCGACTTTGGCTAAATTCGCGTATTTGTGAATTATTATCATCAATTAGCATTAATTAAGATCTTAAATTTTAAATCTGTAAATCTTTGCCTAACAATCAATCAAGTCATAACGTAACGAATAAACCTAACTTTAATTAATTAATTAATGTTAATTAAGATTATGAGAATCTCAAAATAATTCGATTCGAGTTGAAATACATATTCAGGTTTTTGTAATGAAAATGTCACTCAGTGGCCGCGGAAGGGCAATATCATAACCCCATTTCTAAAGTGTAATATTAATAACTAATAGGTAAACATTTACAATATGATTTTGGTAAGTTTTCAAAGTTTGCAGATTGGTTAAATTTACAATTTTGCTATTACCATCGAATTAAATGGGATCTAAAATATCGTACTTGATATTTTTATAAAGTTTTTAAAAATTAAACGGCGTGAGGATTAATCAAAACAAAATATAAATTATTACCAAATAGAAAAAATTGTGTTTGATCAATTTCATGTTTTTAAATTTAATTTTATTGCCACCTTATCAATGATAAGATAAAATTCACAGATGTAAATTCTGCGTTATATAAAAATATGACAAAGTGGAGGAAAAATTGTGTTACATACGTACAACACATTTTGCAAGTGTAAAGGATTACGTCATTTTGCAGAAACGTTTTGGTGTGCATGCATTTCTGCCCATCCATGTATGCGAAAAATAGTCAACTCTTCGCAAATTATTTGCAGGTGATATGAGCCACATTAATCCGCTTAGTCAAATGTAAATCGGCCTGTTAGCACAACAGATTTTTCAATCAAACTTGAAACTGTGTAGTGAGATCGCATCTCACACAGGCCACCTCTCTTTTTGCAAATTGTTTTTTTTTGCAACTTGTAGAATTTTTATGTTAATAAATTCGTACACGTTTTTGATTCAATAGTTCCCCTAATTTTATAAATGTATATGGACCAAATTGACAAACTTTTGCGGTTTATGTGAAAATCATAGATCAAGTTATAATGAAATTAATCTCATCTTTTTGCAAATTATTTTTTTGTAACTTGTCATGTAATGTTAAATTTGTGCAATTTTTTCGCTCAATAGTTCCCCTCATTTTATAAAAGTGTTTATATACGAGTGGAGAAAATTGACAAATTTTTGGGGTGAAATTTATCCCAACGAAATAGTAATGTACATAAATTTAAGCACGTGCGTTTTATCCACATGCTTGACACGGATGCCGTTTTAACTTTTCTTAACAGTAGTTATTATACAACAAAAGGCATAGGTGAAATGTGAACCTTCCATTGGCTAGGCAGCTGCATGTTAATTGGCCGTTATTTATTAAAATTATTAAATTTATCTGAATTTTGATAACTGATTTGTCACTAGTGAATCATTAATTATCAATATTTTTATTACTGTATCATCTAAACTCTACCAAATCAGCAGCATACATCACATACATTAAATTCTTCTTTTAAATGAGTCCTTATTTATTGAAATTGTGTATTTATCCAAATTTTGATAACTCATTTGTCCCTAATAAATCATTAATTATCAATATTTTGTTATAAAATCTCTGTCAAATGAAACCAGCAGTAATACACCAAATTAAATTATATTCGTTTAATAAATCGAAGGTATTACTATATTTATCAAAAATATATATTTATCCGAATTGTGATAACCCATTTGCAACTAATAAACCGTTAATTATCAATATTTCTATGAAAAAAATGTGTCATTTAAAAAAATCATCATAAAATTTTGAGTGATTTATTGCGCTATTTTCTCTTATGATTTTTTACGTGCGTGTGTAATCTCTGCCAAATCAGCAGCAGCACATTAAATCCTTCGATGCCATTAAGACTAATAAAATTGCTATCAAAACTACATCCGTTCGGTCGAATCGGGGTAAGTTCATCATTCATAATCCGTCCAACCCACCAATCCAGCAGCATTGTCCACAATTGGATATAATAAATATTTCAAAGTATCCATTAAGTCGGCAACCGCCGTATTAAGGAGATGATGATTATGACGAAAAAATAATGAGCAGTGGCCGCGGAAGGGTGAGGGGACAAAGGGGCAATGTCTCCACGGTTGTTATGTCCCCATTACTCCCCATCATCTGCCCATGTTATGTAAACCCCTCCCTCTATCATCCTACAATATTAATGTCCCCCCATGTCCCCACAGCTTCCTCGGCCACTGATTACTTGTACAAGGAGTATAACATACTTTTATTTATGCAGTGGCCGCGGAAGCGTGGGACAAAGGGACAATGGTCCCACGGTTGTTCGATGTCCGTATCTTCTACCCATTTTATATAAACCCATCCTTCCCCTATCCTACAATGATAGTTAATGTCCCCACATGTCCTCACCACTTCCGCGGCCACTGGTAGGAGGCAAAGAATCAATCTGCAAAAATATCTGGCCTTAATGGCCCCACAATAAAGAATAATAATAATAATTGAATGGAATAAAATATCGGGACGATCTTTCGCCCCGATTTTTCGGAGTTGATGATGAATAGGGGAAAAGTGGTGTGGTATTGTGACAAAAAACCACTTAGCACATTACAAAAGATGAAAATGGTACAATTCTGGATGGAGAAACGAATCATTACTAATATTTTTTGCCCTGATAGATTAATGACTTTATCAATCACGCCTCTTACTAAATGAGGACCTAAATAAAATTATGATGAATTAAATCCCGATAAAATATCTCGTAATTTTAGGTGATGAGATGATCTGTAGTTTTTGAATTGTCATTTTTCATACATTTTGATAAGGTTATAAAGTAAAATTAAGTTGTGTCAAATACAAAATTTTATACACAAAATGTCTCATAATTTCTGTTGGTTAGTAGTTTTTGACTTGACATTTTTCATATACTTTGATAAGGTTATGTACATATGTAGTAAAATTAAGATGTGTCAAATACAAAATTTTGTACAGAAAATATCTCAAAATTTTAGGTGATGAGATGATCTGTAGTTTTTGACTTACCATTTTTCACAAGTTTGATAAGTTGTAAAAAAAGAAGTGAATTTTAGTCAAATTAAAATATGTCCATGCAAAATTTTATACACATCCAAGTTAAATTGCAGATAAATTTTCTTCAAAAAATTTTTAATCAAAACGTGTCCTAAATGCATATGCATATTTGTCACCTTCAGCATTAAAATAAAATATCTAAAATGATTTGTTCGAATAAATGATTTCTTTAAAACTAGTCCATTTTGTTTTGAGTTTGGTGTATTACAACCTACACACTTTTTATAATGGAGCGCGTATTCTCTCATGTCAAAGCAAATTAGTCTTAATCGATTGCAAATTTGAGTATGATATTTGCGAAAGACATGACCTCCCAATGGGCACAAAGATATTTGCATTTTCCAATGAATGTATAAACTTTGTCAACTTTTGGACGCATTTTCTCCTCTTGGGATGCAAATATCTCGGCCAAACGTGCCCATTGGGAGATCGTGTCTTTCGCAAATTTTATCCTAATCAAATTTGCGATCGATTCGCACTAATTTGCTCAAAATCGAAGAGCATACGGTCGGAGACTTTCATTTTTTTAGAAAGATTTTTGACAAATGAGAAACTTAGACGCCGAAACTGCAAAAAAGACTCAACTAAAAAATATTTATTAAAAAATATCCTGATTGGTGGCTGAAGGGAAACACGTGACCAAACGTTTTCGTGGTCTCCACGTCGTGAATCCAGTCAAACAACGTGGAAAGAGAAGGAAGCCAAGTCATTCCTGGAGTGCTCGCCATTTCGCAAGCAACCACGTTTTCCAGTCTCCTCAGTTTCTTCTTAGTTTTTGCTTAAAATTTTGATTCAAAACGAAAACTTTTGATTTGTCAAAGTCCAATTTAGTTTTCTTTCAATCGGTCGATCAAATTTAGTTTATTCAATTTCATTTTTTTCAAAGAAAAGTTGCCCAAAAAAAGGTAGAAAGTTTCCTCTCTTGCTGGAAGAGATGGCCGACCGGAAAGTAGAAGTTTTTACGTCCCCACGTCCCCTGCGGGTGAAGGGTGAGGCACCCTTGAATGGGAAGGACATCTCGGTAAAAGTGAACCACTATAAGGTAAGTTGTTTTACTTAAATTCTGGTAAGTTTTTCTCCTTATCGTCTTGACCTTGAAATTTGAAGGGCAAGGCAAGACAAGGGAATACAATTTAAGGCTTGAACTGCATCGACGTTATCTTATCTTGGTCGTTCAAGGTCCCTCGGACCGATAAGTTGTTCATTTTCTCGTCAAATTTCTATCCTCTTGACCTTGAATCGACCTTATCTTATCTCCTTCCTTTCAGTGTCACTCGCACCGATAAGTTGCTCTTTTTCTAGTTAAATTTCAATTATTTTGACCATTAATTGTCCTTGTCTTTCTTTCGGACCGATAAGTTGTTCTTCTTAAATTTCTATCCTCTTGACCTTGAATCGACCTTATCTTATCTCCTTCCTGTCAATGTCACTCGGACCGATAAGTTGCTCTTTTTCTACTTAAATTTCTATTATTTTGACCTTTAATCGACCTTGTTTTTGTCTCTAATCAAGGTCAAACAGACGAACGCCTTCCCCAAGGTGATCTACCATTACGACGTGGTTATTCTAGACGTCGACGCCGCTGCTCGAAATTCTGCGGCTGCCAATGCTGGAAAAAAGAGGGTGGAGGCTCGGAAAGAGGGCGCCGGCGAAGTGGCCGAACTTCCAGCCAGGATTTTGCCCCTGATTTGGAAAGAATTCGCGAAGCAGAACAAGGCCGCGCTGAATTGGACGGTGCCCTTCGATGGGAGAAAAAATGTGTACACGGCAGGTTTGTTTAATTAAATTTGTTTATTCAAATGTGAACAGAGTTTGTTTTTTGTTTGTTAATTCGGTAGTATTCAAGTATTAACAGATCAATTCAAGTTGTCATTCAAGTGTCAGCATCGTTTGTTAATTCGGTATTCAATCAAGTATTAGCAACTAACAGAGATCAATTCACCAGTTTGTTTATTAAGTAGCTTCAGCTACTTTATGTGAAGACTTTGTCTGTCTGTCTGTCTGTCTGTCTGTCTGTCCGTCTGTCTGTCAGCAGGATATCAGGAGAACGGATCGAGATAATCGAAATCGGTTTTCGCCATCATACATAGGACTCCAGGGGGAGGATCCTATCAACTTTTGGGGGCAACCGGACCACACCCCCTTTGGCGACAGGGGGTGTGGTCGGGGCAAAATGAGATTTTTAGTGCAATTTAATCTATAGGTGAAATAGAGTAAAATTATGTGTTCCGGAGTTGTGCCACACCCCCTAGGCGCCAGGGGTGTGGTTGGGGCAAAATGAGACTTTTATAAAAAATTAATCTATAGATGAAATAGAGTGAAATTAAGTGTTCCCGAGTTGTTCCACACCCCCTCGTCGCCAGGGGGTGTGGTCGGGGCAAAATGAGATTTTTACAAAAAATTAATCTATAGGTGAAATAGAGTGAAATTAAGTGTTCCCGAGTTGTGGTGGGACCGTTTGGGGTGAAGTACGTCTGAAGCTACTTCCGTATGCGCGTTTGCGACGGTTTATTTGTTTTATTATTCGTTCAAGTGTCAACAGAGTTTGTTTTTTGTTTATCAATTTGGTATTCAAGTATTAACAGAGATCAATTCTATTTGTCATTCAAGTGTCGACGTAGTTTGTTTGTTAGTTAATTCGGTATTCAAGTAGTATTACCAATTAACAAATATCAATTCAGTTTGTTAATTTGTTTTATTCTTCATTTAAATGTCAACATAGTTTGTTCTTTTGTTTGTTTGTTTGTTAATTCGGTATTAAAGAGGCAACAGAGATAAATTAATTAATTACAAATTGGTTTACATCATGACGCAAATGGCAATAAATTATCTTTAAATGTAGGGCGGCTGGATTTTCCGAACGGGGATGCGTACTCCGTTACGATGGATATGGATGACCCGGACGACCCAGATAAGAAGAGGAGGTTCAAAGTTGAGATGAAATGTAAGCAAAGAATATTTAGTACAAATTATAAATTCATGAATTGATTATGCAAAGTTTTGTGATGTCTTGTTGCTTTGAGAAGAATTGATTATTTTTCATCAAATTTGCACTCTTTTGTACCGTTGAACAATTGATTTGTTCTTATCGTTAATTTCAAAGTGATGACATGATAACCTGGTCATTTTTTACTGTTAAAGTGTTCATCAAATTTTTGTACCAATTTGTACCTGTTTTTTATAATTTGAAACTAAACTCACACTGATTTCGACCGGCTCCATTTGTACGAAAATGTTCATCCAATGTTCATACCAATTAACCAATTTGAAGCTAATTTGACACTTATTTCTTCTTTTCTTTAATTTCCAAGTTAGGGCACGATTAGCTCAATTTTTTTCCAAAAGTTTTTGTGCCAATTTGTATCTCATTTTCAAAATTGAAACTAAACTGACACTGATTTCTGACTCCTTTTTTCCAAGCGCAGTGATGACATGACCCGCTCAATTTTTACCAAAATGTTTTTCAAATTTTGCACCAACTTGTATTTATTTATTACATTTTGAAACTAAACTTACACTAATTTCTTCTTGTCCTGAATTTCACAGTGGTCGCCCAAGTCTTGACCAGCTCGATCCTCGAGTTTCTCCGATCCGGGATGGAAAAGGGGAAGCCTGTCGAGCAGCCGCAGGACGTCATTCAAGGTTTCGACGTGGCTCTTCATCACGCCCCCGCGATGCGCTACATTTCCTGCAATCGGAGTTTTTTCAATCAATTCCCCGAAAATCGAACTTCTTTGGATTTGATGCTCGAACTACTGCACGGGCATTATCAATCCCTCTGTCTGGGGGAGGGGAATAACGTCACGCTCAATATTGATTGTAAGATTTAGCTAATTAACTAATTATTTAAGGGATCGGATTATTTGCATAAATTTCTAGACTTGGGGAAAATAGAGTATTTTTAGCTAAATTCTTCTCAGGATTTTGATTTCCGGGTCTCGAACACCCTCAAAAAGACGAAAATTTACGTGGAGAAGGCAAAAGTCATATAATAAAAATATGCGTTTTTTTAAGAAATTTAATTTTTATCGCTGTCAAAATATATTGTTCTCGCGATAAAAAAATGAAGTATTTTGACACCGATAAAAAGTCAATTTCTCCAGAAAACGTGTATTTTTGTATGACTTTTGCCTTCTACACGTAAATTTTCGTCTTTTTGAGGGTGCTCCAGCCCTAGAAATTCAAACCCTGGGAAGAACGGGGTTCAAAATTCTGGATTATTTTCACCAAGTAAAATTCCTGTTTTCCTTTCTAATGTTTTTAGTGGCCACGAAGGCCTTCTACAAGCAAACGCCGCTGCACGTTTTTATCCGTAGTGCCTGCAACTTGGACGCCAAGGATTTGTTGGACAGCAACTTGTGGAAAGAGCAGGACATCCGCATGGCTTCCGAGGCATTGAAAGGTAATGATTTTATTTGTACAAGATTTATTTTATTTGCGGTGGGCCGACGGACGAACATAATCTTCAAGAAGCGTGTCCAAAATACAGTATTTTGAGCTGTTTCTTCCCAGGGTTTGGATTTCCAGGGCTGTTACACCCACAAAAAGACGAAAATCCACGTGGAGAAGGCAATAGTCGGACACAAATACTGGCTTTGTAAAGGAATTAAGTTTTTATCCCTGTCAAAACACGATTTTTAAGTGTTTTGCCAGCGATCAAAAGTTAATTTCCTCAAAATGCATCATTGTTTTCACGATTTCTTCAAAATAAAGTAGTTTGACCGGGATGGAAAGTTAATTTCTTTACAAAACCTGCATTTTAATGGTACTATTGCCTTCTCCACGCAGATTTTCGTCTTTTTGTGGGTGTTCCAGCCCTGGAAATCTAAACCCTGCGAGGAACCCAACTCAAAATTCTGTATTTTGACCACACTTGATAATCTTCTCATTTTTTTTGCTTTGTACCAACCAGGAAAATTGATCAAGTATGGAACTGGACCATGCGACGCGAGAGGTGTGTACGAGAAGTATCACCAATTTACCGCGAATGCCTTGATCAACCAGTCCGCTGAGGAGTACACCTTCGACATCACGAACGAAAAGGGGGCGAAAAGGACGATCAACATTGTCCAGTACATGCAAGAATTTAAGAATACCAAGATTCGAAACCCACAATGGCCCGTGGTTCACATTGGGAACCGAAATATGACCAATTTTGTCCCTCTCGAGTTGTGCACCATTATTACGCAACCCTACAGGGGGAAAATGGAACCAGTACTGACGAGCAAAATGATCAAGGGGGCAGCAATGGGGCCGGAGGAACGATTCAAAAAGATTGAAGAATCGGTAAGAATTTCGTAATTGGAAGAAGGCGGATGTCTATTTATTTTCAAGTTTTTTTTTAAATTGATGAGGCCCAACGGTGAAACTTTGTGGAACTTGCAGAGATTACGAAAATTTCGAAATATTTATTACATATTGGCAATTTTTTTGGGGATATATAAGAACTTCCGCTATTGTTTCAAAAATGCGTACATCTTTTACATATTTTTTTTCAAAAATATGTATATTTTTACGATTTTTTGAGGCAATTTTTTCTGTTCATAAAAAAGTTGACGTGAAAAGAACTTCAGCGTAGTAATTTCAAAAATACTGTGGAAATTTTAATTTTGATGTTTGTTTTTCGTATATATTTCGGAAATATTATTGTTTGGGATTTTTTCGTAAATATTTAATTAGAGTTTCGTAAATACATATTTACCTCTCTGGTAATTTAGCTTGATGTAAATTTGATATTTAATTTAGAAATTTTGGTATATTTCAGAGAAAGGGAAGCAAATTTGGAGAGTGTGAAGTCCTAAATGAATTTGGAATTCATATCTTAGAGAATCCCATCGTGATCGAGAAAGCTTCCGTCATCGCCCCACCCGTCGTGAAAACCTTGGACTCCAGAGGGGCTGTATGGACCGACTTTTAACGCATTTTCCAATTAAATTTGAACCCAAGGACTAATAATCAGAACGCGCTTTTAATCATTACTCGGCTCTAGGAATTTATTTTAAAATTCTGGACGACGAATTTGTGGAGCAGGTTGTTCCCAATTTAAAAAATGTACACACTCTAGATTTTGACACTTTTTAAAGGAGGAGATCTCAAGTTTAGGAAGCCTTCAGAAAAATTGAAACTCGTCGAAACTGGTTAAAAAAACTCAGCATCATTCCATTAATCAATTCACCGACTACAAATTTGTCGTCCCGAATTTTAAAATAAATTCCCAGTCCCGAGAAATGATTACAAAATGTGCTGATTTTGACAATTTTTGTGACGTTAAACCAACCCCTAATTATTATTTTGTGCAGAAAACAATTGCCAAAGTCGACGATAAAGAGGGTAAATGGAACTTCAAGGATAAAAATAGCAGGGAAGCGTCCAAGAGATTCAGCGACGGTGCCACCCTCCCAAAGTGGATGATTTTTGATTGTGATGGAATTACGAAGAGGCAGGCAGGAGTTGCTGAGTAAGTTTTGGTCACAAATTTTTGTACCTCTGATTTAGCGTCCGTAAAGACGATAACTTTTGACAGAATAAAGCTTTTAGTTCTGCTTTTGGATATCGGCATCTAATTTTAAATGTAAAGGGAGAGTTCGTTAAATGACCTGGCAGGGTAAAAGGTCAAAGGCCAAAAATATTTTGTTTTGACAGTTTTAGATCTAGTTTGAAGTGGCGATTTCAAAAACCATCATAATTTCGAGGTATAATAACTCCTTGGCCGTGTAAATGAGGTCAAGGGTAGTAAATTTTCGTAGGAAATGCAACCTCGTAACGTATAAATTAAGTCAAATGCCAAATTTGTCTTAGGAGATGATGTATTCCGTTCTTTATTTCCATACTTTTCAGCAATTTTATCGCGAAACTGACCGAAGTCGGGGAGAGCCTTGGGATGAGAGGGTTCCGTGTACCAAAGACGTTTGTAAAATGTTACTCAGACGCCAGCGTAAGAAAACAAAAGATGTTTATTATCAATAATTTATACGGATTATCATTGATTGACTTATATTTTCCTGGATAGTTCCACCCCGAAAAGAAGGAAGGATGGGACAACAAATTGAAACGGATCAGTGCTGCCTTCCAGCAAATGAAGGCTAAACACTTCGATTTGATTATTGTTATCTTGTCGACAGATGGGAAAGACTATGCCCACATCAAGTCTGAAGCGGAAGTTGTGGTGAGTACAGTTTTTGCTGTGTTTCTTTCGGGTGGTTTGCTACATTTCTTAAGTGAGAAAGGCAAGAAGGTGCAAGAAATAAGCGTGATCTAGCCACGTGCAGTATGAAATATAGCGGCGGGGCATAGTTTCTTGCCTTGCATTTTTTGCAGGTTAAATTATTTAGCTGTAAGAAACCACTTTCTCCCAGTCATTTCTTGCAAGTGGTTTCTTGTCAGAGTTTCTTTTTTTGCTGTTTATTTTCTACATTTCTTGCACTGCAAAGCAAGAAATGCGAGGTGTCAGAAACTGAGGAAAAGTGTAAGAAACGTGTGCCACGTGCCTCGTGAAATATAGCGGCGGGAAGTAGTTTCTTGCGCCTTGCTTTTCTTGTAGGGCATAATAAATAGCTGGAATGAACCCCTTTCATCCTGTAATTTCTGATTACTTGCACCGGAATCACTGATGCCAAGCAAAAATGTAGTTATTGTTTGTCTAAATTTATATCTTGTTTTTGTACAGTACGGAATTTTGACGGCTTGCATCAAGCAACACAACGTGGCGAAATTGGATAATCAGAAAATTGGAAATTTCCTCCTCAAGTTGAACGCCAAGCTTCGCGGGACGAATTTTTCCATCCAGGAATTGTCCGACCTGTACTTGAAGGAAAGGACGATGATCCTCGGAGCGGATGTGACGCATCCCAGCCCAAATTCTGTGGTAAGATGAGATTTGAAATTAACAGAGGGTGGATATTTATGTATTTATTTTCAACTTTTTGGACAGTCAAACTTTGGTGGGTGTGTTGCCAAACTCGCGTAGAGCACAAAAATTTCAAAATATTTTACATACTGAATATTTCTAGGTTTTCAAAAATGTAAATATTTCCGGTATTGATTATTTTACAAACTACGTAAATCTTTTACATATTTAAAATACATGCATTTTGTAAATATTCTAATGATGTGAGACGGAATATTTGTTCTCAAAGAAATTGGATCACAAACAATGTACATACTAAAGGTGATTTACGTTAAATGGGGCGACTTTGAAGTTCAACAACTCCGAAACTGGTTAGACTTTTGACCCCAAATTTTGAGCATAATAACATGTGACCCAAGGCTATGTGTCTGTACCAAAAATTAACTCCCAAGACAGGAATGACCCCCCCAAAAAACCCCAGAGCAAGAGGGTGTGGAGAACACTTTTTCCAACTCCCAATTGCTGCCTACAAAAGTTCTTGGCGAAGTAAAAAAAACTAAAATGTGGCATATATTATGCCCCAGTGTGCAGGGAACTCAAAACAATTAATTTTTTCCCCCAAATACAACTGGCTGTATTTTTGGAGAAAACCTAAAAATAGCCCCCACGCGATTTAAGCGTCATCGGTCTACTTCAAATCCATACCAAACATCGAATTTAAAACTTAGAAAACCAACCAGGTGCCATTATATTAAGAAAGGCCTCCTCTAACTGACAAAATAATAATCATAAAAAAATTTCAAATATGGTGATTTATATAGTTCCATTTTATCAAAAAGAAAAGTTTCTGAGTTGTTTTGGTCCTGGTATTCAAAGAGGTGAAACTTTTTTTACCCGATTTGAAGTTATTTATGAAAGCTAGATAAATGCCAAAAATTTTGATACCATCGACATCAAATTCTATGAACAATTAACAATTTTAGAGAATTTTAAAATATTCTAAACCTCAAAATTTTGGGTGTTTTGAAAAACATTTTTTCGTGACTTTTTTTTCGGATGTTTGTATCTCAGGCCCTTTTTACACTAGCGACTTGAAATTTTAAACCAACAATGATGAGAATAGGATCTACAAAGGCCTAAAATTTCAAAGCGATATTACATATAGTGCCTAAGTTATTAAGCTTCAAAATCGTCCCATTTAACGTAAATCACCTTTGGTATATCATTATATTCAAAAATACAATAGGTTTTGCGCAAATTCTAATTATTAGTGGTTTTATTTCGTAAATATTTTGACATTTTTATATATATGTGGAAATATGTGGAAATATATATAATGTATATATTTTAAATATATGTGGAAATTATGGCTGCATTTTTTGGTACTAATTTTATACGCAGGCCCCGAGCATTGCTGCCGTCACTGCGTCTTTCAACATGTCTTGCATGGGATATTCGATGCACATTCAGCCCCAAAGGAGTCGCCAAGAACTCATCGAGAACATGGGCGAAATTGTGAGCGGACAGTTAGCCAAGTTTTTCGAAACCAACAAGGCGTACCCGAAAAGGATCTTGATGTTTCGTGACGGCGTGTCAGAAGGATACTTTACCAAGGTGAGAAATTTTGGATAATTTGAATCTCAAATATGTAAATTGACCTTGATGATTGATGACTCGGCATCAAAATCAACATGTTTTTAATCATTTCTCTGCTCTGGGAATTTATTTTAAAATTCTAGACGACAAATTTGTAGTCAGTGAGTTAATTGATGGAATGGCGATGAGGTTTCTGAGCCAGTTTCGATAAGTTCCAATTTTTCTGAAGGTTTCTTAAACTTGAGATCTCCTCCTTCAAAAAGTGTCAAAATCTGGAGTGTATATTTAAAAAAAATTGGGAACGGCCTTCTCTATAAATTTGCTGTTTGGAATTTTAAAATAAATTCCCGGAGGAGAGAAATGTACTGATTTTGACGATATATGATCGAGTCCTACGTTGATCTAAATATTATTATTAATTTTGTTGGACAGGTCAAAGAAGTGGAATACGAGCAAATGAAGGATATCTGTGAATCGATTACGGATAGCTTGGGAATCCCAAAGATCAAAATTACCTTCGTGATTGTAAGTTAATTAGTGTTTAATTGGTACTAAATAATTCTTGCATTTTATGCTTATCAGGTCAAGAAGCGTCATCACACCCGTTTTCAACCTATGGGTGCAAAAGACGGAGTCGGGAAAGTGAGGAATTTTGAGCTAATATGACACCAGATTTGTTACTTATTTATTTAATGATGATGATTTTGTATGTCCCAGTTCCAGAACATTCCGCCCGGGACGGTCGTCGATACCAAGATTGTGCACCCGTCCGAGAGAGAATTTTTTTTGAATAGTCACGTCGGCATTCAGGTGAGTGTCATTTTGTAATAATTTGAACAATCAGGGTTTCGTTGTAATTTTGATAAACTGTTAAAAAAACGTCCAAAATTCGGGTATGACACTGAATTTGGACGTCCGAAGAAATGTTCAAAAGAGGAAATATTGCAAGTTCTTCATTATTGAATGTTTTGATAATACGTTAATGTGCAAAATATGTAAACTCCCATTAATTTTGATATGTATGTAATACGGCATTTTTCGGAAATTTTTTAATTTCTCGTAAGATAACTTGAAAACGAGTTTTTTGTATAATTTAGTAGTATTACGCACACCAAAATGCTCAAACTTAATTGGTGATTATATTAATTACATTAACTATGCATTAATTTGAATATACAAAGTTTTCTCCCTTTTTCTAATGCTTTTGGTCATTTGAGACGTCCACAATTATTTTGGGCAACCAGTCCAAAAGTAGTTTTGAACGTCCAAAACTATACCCTGGACATAATTGATCTGATTGATTGGTAAATATTTATTTTTGATTTGCAGGGGACCTCGAAGCCCACTCGGTATCATGTCATTCATGACGACACGAACTTTACGATGGGCGATTTGCAGAAGATTACGTACTATCTGTGCTACGGATTCGTTCGATGCACCCAGCCCGTCTCATATCCAGCGGTGGGATTTTAATTTAATTTAATTATCTGTAGTTTTATAATTGCTCAGTTATATTTATATGTATTCTAATTATTTGTAGGCCACGTACTACGCTCATCTGGCTGCTTATCGGGCCCGTCATCTCATCGAGAAGGAAGGGTGAGTGAGCAATTTAAATACTTAATAAATCCAGTCACGTCAAGCTTTGTAACATTTAAAATTTTAAGAACTTTACAAAAACTGCAGCAATTTTATTGGCACAAAGTTTACAAAGTTGACATATATGCAAATTTCTGATTTTGCTGAATTCTAATGTTGGATTTTGTTCGTTTTTTAGGGAAAATGCGGACTTGAAAGACCTCGAGAGGAAGCTGACCATCCATCCCGACTTGGCCAAGCGATATCCTATGTTCTTCGTTTAAATCAATCTCCTCAATCAATTTCATGCTCATAATATGATTACATCATATTCAAATCTTTATTTATTTAGACAACTCTTATTTGTTACAGACTTGTTAAGTTTGATTGATTAATAAAATATTTGGGATTGATTTTCTAATCTAGTTTGCCTTATTGTTCTAAATATAAATGTAAAATTAGAGATAAATTATCCATTTAAAAACTGCACCATGTTTTGGCACAATTATTTCATAAAATTACGAGATTAATTTGCTAGTTTTCAATTCGACAATGAAACGAATTAGTAAACATTCTTTGGTGCGATGGATAAATGAATTATTCGAGGTAGGTGCTGGCGGAAGCTGGAGGACATTGCCCCCCCCCAGAAATTTATAAACTATGAATTTAATAAACCCCCCTCCTCTTCCTATCTCACAATGCTAATGACCCCCCACTTTCGCCGCCGTTGTTCGACGTAAGATTATTTTTTAGATTGAATCCCGACTCATAATTTCAATTGATGACATATTTCGTACTTCTTGGCTTATCATTTTTCACACTTTGATAAGGTCATAGTTATAAAATACAATAAAATAAAAGTAAAATGTGTCTCAAAAAATGTGCAAAATTTTATGATCTCAAAATGTCCAAGGTTTGCAGACGAAGTCAACATTCCCCAAAATCGAGACACGGCACCACGAAGCCAAATCAAGCTAGCTCTCCAACTCTTTATTTTTCAAGTCTCGTCAGTTTCTCTTCAAATTTGGAAGCCTAGTTAAGCCAACGTAAAATTTCAATTTAATAAAAAATTTTCCAAAGTCGAGTAGAATTTTCAGTCTGTCCAAAAAACTTGAGTCGGTCGGTCGATTATTTCACTCTGTCCAGAAAGTCAGTTTCAATTTTTCAAAAAAAGAAGTTGCACGAAAAAACTACAAAGTTTCCTCCATTGAAGAAATGGCCGCCAGTAAAGAAGTCGTCGTCGTCACGTCCCCACGTCCCCTGCGGGTCAAGGGGGAGGCGCCATTACACACCAAAAAGAAAATTTCTCTCATCGCGAATCATTACCCGGTAAGAAGTTTATTTTTTCCCTTGAATTTTTAGAAAAAAAGTAAAGGTCAAAGGTCAAAATAAAGTATTTTGAGCTCCGTTCTTGGCCAGGTTTGGATTTCCGGGGGTGGAACACCCACAAAAAGATTAAAATCTACGTGGAGAAGGCAACAGTCGTACGAAAATACAAGTTTTGTGAGGAAATTAACTTTTGATCGGTGTCAAACAAAACACTTAAAAAATCGTGTAAAAAACGTATTTTGACAGCGATAAAACGTTAATTTCTTCACAAAACCTGTATTTTCGTACGACTGTTGCCCTCTCCATGTTGATTTTCGTCTTTTTGTGGGTGTTCCACCCCCGGAAATCCAAATCCTGGGAAAAACGAAGCTCAAAATACTGTATATTTTTATAAAGTATTTTGGTTATCCTTGCTTATCTATCTTATTCCTTGAAGGTCACCCTCCAGGAAAACTTCCCCGAGGAGATATACCAATACGACGTGGTCATCGCCAACGTCGACATCAACGGAAACCCTGGGGGTGGTGGGGATGCTGCAAAAAAGACCGAAATTCCAGCACGGGTCGTGTCCGAAATCTGGAAGGAGTTTGAGAAGCAGAACCAGGCCGTGTTGACCTGGAAGGTCCCCTTCGACGGGAGGAAGATCGTGTTCACGGCGGGGAAGCTGGACTTTCCGAACGGAGATGCGTACTCTGTCACGCTCGAGATGGCCGATCCAGACGACCCGGATAAGCGGCGGAGGTTCAAAGTGGCGATGAAATTGAAATGTAAGCACAAATTAAAAATTCCTTCAAACGGTTAGGTTGTTGTGGCTTGTTTTTGCCAGAAGTGTTTATTTTTTAGTCAAATTTGCAATCTCTTTCGTACCATTGAACAATTGATTTGTTCTTTTCGTTAATTTCCAACGGATGAGTAGTCAATTTTTGCCAAAATGTTCAAACTTTTGTACCAATTTAACCTCTTTTTTACAACTTGAAACTAAACTGACATTGTCGGTCTCCCAACGTGTGTTCGTTCACAGATTTTGAGCAAATTAGTATCAAAATTTGATTAGTATGAAATTTGCAAAAGACACGATCTCCCAATTGGCACGTTTGGCCGAGATATTTGCATCCAAAGAGGGGAAAACGTGCAATAAAATTGTTCACTTTCCAAGTTTACTATGCGTTTTCTCCTCTTTGGATGCAAACATCACTGTCAAACGTGCCCATTGGGAGGCGAGATCGTGTCTTGCAAATTTCATCCTAATTAAATTTGTTCTAGATTGACACTAGTTTTCCAAAATCAGATCGCATACCCGGCAGACCTCCATTGTTAAACTGATTTCTTCTTGTCCTATAAATTTCACAGCGACCGACGGAGGCAAAATCTGGACGAGTTCGATTATTGATTTTCTCCAATCGTCGAGGGACGGTGGGAGGCCTGTCACAAACGGCAGTTCAAGGACTCGACGTGGCCCTGCGTCACGCCCCCTCGTTCAACTACATTTCCTGTAATCATAGTTTCTTCAATGAGTCTCCTAAGAAGCGAATCCCTTTGATCGGCGAGGACGGGAAGGATTGGATGCTAGAATTGCTGCAAGGGCATTATCAGTCCCTTTGTCTGGGGTCGGAGGAAAGGGCGACGCTTAATATCGACCGTAAGATTTAATTAATTAAATATGATGACTCTTCGGCGGAATAAGTACACATTTTTAATCATTTCTCCTCCCCTCTGGGAATTTATTTTAAAATTCTGGACGACAAATTTGGCGACGGTGAGTTGATTAATGGAATGGCAGTGAGTCTTTTGAAGCCAGTTTCAACGAGTTCCAATCATATATACCTGTTCAAAAATTTAGTATTCATTCAAAAGTCAGTCATCCCGATTTCTGAGTGAAGATTTTCTTCCATTCACATTCTGTCATTTTCTTCCAAACTCATTTCATTTCACTTCATCGGACTTCATTTCTTACTTGTAAGCATGGGATCAAAAATGAAATGAGTGAAAAATCTTTCATTCATAATCATTCATCTGAAATCTTTCAGTCATTTCTTTCAAATCTTTCACATTCAAATGATAGGAAATTCATTTTCATTCATTGTCATTCACTATCGTAATCAGTAAAATGAATGAAAGGGAACAGGTATGGCTCCAACTTTTCTGAAGGCTCATTAAACTTGAGATTTTCTCCGTTAAAATGTGTCAAAATCTGGAATGTGTGCATATTTCTAAAAAAAATTCGCAACAAGATGCTCGAGCATCTTGTTGCGAATTTTTTTTGGACGACGAATGGACGACGAATTTGTGGATCCACAAATTCGTCGTCCAGAGTTTTTAAATAAATTCTAGAGCTGAGAAATGATTAAAAATATGCTGATTTTAACGATTACTCATCCAATTCTGTATTAAATTGCGTTTCTTATTTTTTAGTGGCGTCGAAAGCATTCTACAAGAAAATGTCACTCGCTGAATATGTCGGCAAAGCATGCAACTTGGCAGAGAATGATTCTTTTGACCTCGATGCTTGGGATGAATGGTACATCGAGGTTGCTACCGAGGCATTAAAAGGTATTAATTAATAATTAATAAATAATGGTTTTATTTATACAAAGTTGAGAAAATGTACAGTGTCGGACAGATGTCTACGTCCACATAGTCGCGTCAATTTCATTTTCAAATTGTCACTGAACTACTGAACCAATTTTCATCATTGATATATCAAATTCTCACAAATTTAACGTAATTTCATAGCACATTATTAGTTTTCCGCTAAAAAATTTATTTTAGGCCAGAGATGTATTTTAATTCAAAATGAAAACAATTGGATGGACAAAAGTCAACGTCCAGTCAGAGAAAACATACAAAAAAACTGTAATTTATAAGGAATGTTATAACAATTAATTTTTAATATTTGGTTGGGCCTCCGTTCGCTTTAAGGACGGATTCAAGGCGTCGAGTCATAGAGTTTACCAAATTCTTGGTCACATCTTCAGAAATGGTTTCCCAAACTTCAAGAATTCTGGATTTTAGGCCCGGAATTCCTGAAAAAGATTGTTTTCTTATTTCTCTTTCAATGTGGTCCCACAGATGCTCAATGGGATTCAAGTCTGGAGATTGGGGAGGCCATTCTAGCTTCGAAATTTTTTTTCTTGAAGTATTCCATGGTGGACTTGGCAGAGTGTTTCGGATCGTTGTCTTGTTGGAAGACAAATCGTCGTCCAAGTCCAAGTTTTCGAACAGATTCCTGGATATTACGGTCAAGTATTCCCTGGTACTTGTATTGGTCCATAATTCCGTCAACAAATTCCATTTTTCCTGCCCCACTTGAAGCCATGCATCCCCACACCATTACCGACCCGCCGCCGTGCTTAACTGTGGGGTTGAGATTTTTTGGATTCAATGCTTCTTTTGGATATCTCCACACTCTACGACGCCCATCTGACCCAAAGACATTGAACTTTGACTCGTCAGTCCATAAAATATGTCCCAGAATGTTTGTGGCTTGGAAATGTGGTCTCTGGCAAACTTCACTCGTTTGGTTGCATTCCTCGGTACAATAAGAGGCTTCCGGACTGCTCTGTGGGATTTCAAATTTCCCTTGTTCAGTGTTCTTTGGATGGTCCTAGGACTAACTTGTTTGTCGAACATCTCCTTGATCTCGGTAGATAGCTTTGGAGCACTAAGTGAGGGTGTAACGTTGACTTTGTTGAGCACGTGGCGTACTTCTCGGTGAGCCAAAATCGGTTTTCGACCACTTCTGACCTTGTTTTGGACTGAACCATTAGCTCTAAAGTTCTTAATGATTGTCTGGATGGTTGTCCTTGCTAATTTATACTTGGTCCCTATTTGTCTCTGCGACAGCCCCCCTTTTTGTCCACCCTTCCAGTCCTGAATGACAAGATCTCGAATAGCGATAGGAATTTCCTTGCGTGTCGACGCCATCATATTTTTCTGGAAGAAAATTATTTAAAAATTAATGCGGCATATGTTATTGATAGATTTATTAAGTTACCTGATTTTATAAATTGGAGAGATTTTTGTTGTTGACAATTAAAGTGAAGTGGACGTAGACTTTTGTCCGCTCAAATTTCATCCTCTCTCGCTCTGCACTATGATTCTCAGTTTTCCCAGAATTTTCAGAAATAACTCATATGTTTTATGAAATTACGTTAAATTTGTGAGAATTAGATATATCAATGATGAAAATTGGTTCAGTAGTTCAGTGACAATTTGAAAATGAAATTGACGCGACTATGTGGACGTAGACATCTGTCCGACACTGTATGTACATATCTTCAAGGATGGCCAAAATAGAGTATTTTGAGTTCTGTTCTGGCCTTCCCAGGGTTTAGATTTCCATTGCTGTCACACCCATAAAAAGACGAAAATCTACGTGAATAAGGCAGCAGTACATGAAAATTAGGAATTTCTGATGAAATCAACTTTTTATCGCTGTCAAAATGCATAGTTTTCACAATTTAAAAAATACAGTATTTTGGCAGCTATGAAATCTTTCTTTCTGCAGAAAACCTGTTCTTTTCTTCAACAACGGTTGCCGTCTCCAAGTAGATTTTCGTCTTTTTGTGGGTATTCCAGCCTTGGAAATCCAAACGCTGGGAAAAGCGGGGCTCAAAATACTGTATTTTGACCATCCTTGGTAATTTTACCATTTTTTTCTGTCTGCCAGGAAAGCTTATCAAGTACGGGACTGGACCACGTGACGCGAGAGGCGTGTACCAGAAATATCACACCTACACCGCGAACGCGTTGATATTCCAGTCCGCTGAGGGCTACACCTTCGACATCACGGACGAAAATGGGGCGAAAAGGTCGATTAACATCGTCGAATACATGAGGAAGTTTAAGAACACCGTGATTCGACACCCAAAATGGCCCGTGGTTCACGTGGGGAACAGAAACATGACGAATTACGTCCCCCTCGAGTTATGCACCATCGTTACCCAGCCGTACAAAGGGAAAATGGAAGCCAACCTGACCAGTAAAATGATCAAGGGGGCAGCAGTGGGGCCGAAAGAACGATTCAAGAAGATTGAAGAATCCGTAAGAATTTCGTATTTGACAGAGGACCAATTTATAAATTTGTTATTTAATACTTTGAAAATTTTGATATTTTGCAGAGAAAGGGAAGCGAATTTGGGACGTGCGAAGTGCTGAAGGAATTTGGAATAGCTATCGAAGAGAACCCCATCGTTATAGAGAACGCTTCCGTCATCCCGCCACCCGTCGTGAGGACCTTGGACTCGAGGGGCGCTGTAAGGAAGAACTTGTTTTTAACTGTTTTTAAAAATAAGGCTGACTCATAATTGTTAAAATTAACACATTTCTACTTAATAATTTCTCGGCTCAGGGAATTTACTTAAAGATTCTGGAAGACAAATTTGTCGTCAGTGAGTTGATTGATGGAATGGCGTTGAGTTTTTTGGGCCAGTTTTGACGAGTTTCAATTTTTCTAAAGGCTTCGTAAACTTGAGATCTCCTCCTTGAAAAAGTTTTTCAAATAAAGAAGGACCCGACTAGTCCGAATCAGCATAGGAATTTATTTTAAATTCTGGACGACGAATTTGTAGAGCAGGGATAGTTGCCAATTTTCTAAAAATACACACTCCAGATTTTGAACGAGGAGATCTCAAACTTACTCAAAGAACTTAGCCCTGTTCCATCAATCAACTCACTGAATGCAAATTTGTCATTCAGAATTTTAAAATAAATTCCCAGTGCGGAGAAATATTATGATTTTAACGATTTTTGTGAGAAGACAAGACCTTAACCGCGTTAACCAACGAGATAAAAAGGGTTCATTATTTCATGCAGAAAGTAGATGCCAACGTCAACCAGAAAGAGGGAAAATGGAGCTTCACCAATGGACCGTCCAGGAAATTCCTGCAAGCTGCCACCCTCCCAAAGTGGGCGATCTTAGATTGCGACGGAGTTTTGAAGAAGGAAGGAGTTTCAGGGTAAGTTTTGATCACAAATTTGTATCTGATTTATTAACGAAGTACTTAAATCACAGTTCTTGCGAGCGATTTGTCCATCTGCACGATAAGTTTGAAACGAATCAGATTTTTTCTTAGTTCTACTTTCGAATATCGACGTGTAATTTTAAAAGTATAAGGAAGGAGTTCGTTAGCTGACCTTGAGGGTCAGAAGGTCACGGCGCCACGGTCGCCACTAGGTTGTAATAATTTGTTTTAGATAGTGTTTAAGGCGGGATTTAAAAATTCACCATGATTTCGAAGGTATAATGACCCTGTGATTGTGATTTAAACATACCTGTTCAAAAAATTTTTTTCATTCGAAGTTCAGTCATCCCGATTTCTGACCGAAGAGTTTCATTCACATTCACTCATTTTCTTTCAAATTACTGGAATTTTATTTTCGTTCACAACATTCACTATCATAATCAGTCTCATGTGACTGATTATGACTCATTCATGGATGAATGAAAGTGAACAGGTATGTGTGTTAACGAGGGCAAAGAAAGGTCATAAAATGTCAGATTTTGGTGGCAAATACTACCAGGAGTAGAGTACGTACTCTGTTTCTGAGAGTTTATTGTCTCCGTTGTTGCCAGTGGCCGTGGGGACATCTGGGGACATTGCTATTGTAGGATGGGGGAAGGGAGAGGTTTATTTAACATGGACAGATGATGCAGACATCAAATAACCGTGGGGAAATTGTCCCTCTGTCCCCGCGGCCACTGTTTGTTGACGCAGTTTTTTTACTTTTCAGGTATTTTATCTCGAAACTGACTGAATTGGGGGAGAACCTTGGCATGAAAGGGTTCCGAATCACGCCCGAAGTAAAATGTGTTACAAATGGAAACGTAAGAAAAAAATAGAAAAATTGTAAATAATTTAAGGCACTCGAGGTGGATAATTGGCTTATCTTTTGCTCCATAGCTTCGCCTTCGCCATGGAGAAAAACTAAGCAAAGTAGAACAGGAGCGGAAGTTGGAACGAATCCGTGTCGCCTTCAAAGAACTGAAGAAGCAAGAAGCAGAACGTCGGTCTGGTTATCGTGGTCTTACCGACCGATGGGAGCGACTATGCCTTCGTCAAAGCGGAAGCGGAACTTGCGATAAGCAAGGTAAGACAAAAATATGCGCCATCTAGCATTCCAGCAGCGGGAAGTGGTTCGTTGCGGGTCAAAATTTTTGCAAAAACTACTTTCTTGCCGTTATTTCTTGCACCAGAAACACTAATTTCAAGCAAAAATTCAGTTCAAAATTTCTTGTTTTTGTACAGGTCGGAATTTTGACGGCTTGTATCAAGTCGAAAAACGTGAAAAAGCCGGAGCTGAATAAGCAATCGCAGTTCATCCAAAAAATTGGAAATTTTTTACTTAAATTGAATTCCAAGTTGTCAGGAACGAATTTTTCAATAAAGGAATTGACTGAGAAGTATTTTGAAGAGAAAACCATGATCCTGGGGGCCGACGTGACGCATCCAAGTCCAAATGCTGGGGTGAGATTTGTGCATTATTTTCATACTAATTTTCAGGGGTGGGTACGTAAAATACTTTGTGAAAATACAGTATTTTGAGCTCGGTTGTTCCCAAGGTTTGGATTTCCAGGGCTGGAACACCCAAAAAAAAACGAAAATCTACGCATACATGTTCACATTCATTCATTTAATGATGAATGAATAAATTATTCATTCAATATTCAAAATTTTGAATGAATATTGAATGAATATTTTATTCTGATTTTTGAATAAATGAATATTGAGTGAATATCTATTCAATTCGTGTGAATGAATAATGAATGAATATTTTTTCATCATTCCTTTTTTAATCAATGCTTAATACATAGGGAAAGTTAAGAAATTCATCTAATACTATGAATTTTGAATAACACGAATAAGGAAGGAATGGTGAATAATGAATAAATGTTGAATAATTAATGAGTATTTTTTTTACAAATTATGAATGTTGAATAAGGAATAAATATTTTTTTTCAAGGCTTTGAATGAATAAACATTTTTTGAATAGGTATGAATCTACGTGGAGGAGGCAACAGTCGTAAGAAAATACAGATTTTCTACAGAACTTAGCTTTTTATCGCGCTTAAAATACTTTATTTTTACAAAATCATGACGACATTCTGTTTTTTTCTACGATAAAAACTTAATTTCCTCAGAAAACCACTATTTTCGTGCGATTGTTGCCTTCTCCAGGCAGATTTTCGCCTTTTTGTGGGTGTTCCATCCCCGGAAATCGAAACCCTGGGAAGAACGGAGTTATAAATACTCTAGTTTCAGAAAGTATGTAAGCCCAGCCCACCTAAATTTCGTAAATATTTTTGCAAAGTTTTCCGTCCGGGGTCCATTTTTTGGGAAATATTTGTATATCTCCGCCCTGTGGAAATTATGGCTTCATTGTCGCTAATATCTAATGAAATTTTATTAATTTTACTAATTTAAATAACTAATTTTATTGCTTGCAGGGCGCAAGCATTGCCGCTGTGACGGCGTCCTTCGACTTATCCTGCATGCGATATTCGATGCACATCCAGCCGCAGGATGGTGGTCAAGAGCTGATCGCGAACATGGGCGAAATTCTGGCCGGACAATTGGCAAAGTTTAAGGAAAGCAACGGTGCGTACCCGAAAAGGATCTTGATGTTTCGTGACGGCGTGTCGGAAGGGTACTTTCCCACGGTGAGAAAGAAATATTAAATAATTTGAATCTCAAGTGTGTAAATTAATTAATTGATTTGGTGGACAGGTTAAGCAGGAGGAGTACGAGCCAATGAAAGCCATTTGTGAATCGATCACGGAAAAGGAAGGAATCGATAAGATCAAGATAACCTTCGTGATCGTAAGCTTAACTAAGTTTCAGTAATTAATTAGCGTGAGATTGGATGATTTATGATCAAAATTAGCACGTTTTTAGTCATTTCTTAACTTTGGGAATTTATTTTAAAATTCTGGACGACAAATTTCCAGTCAGTGAGTTGATTAATCGAATAGCGCTGAGTTTTTTGAGCCAGTTTTTCGACGAGTTCCAATTTTTCTGAAGGCTTCTTAAACTTAAGACCTCCTGCCTCCTTCAAAAAGTGTCAAAATCTGGGGTGTACATTTAAAAAAATTGGGAACCAACGACCAGCTTTACGAATTGTGGTCCAGAATTTTAAAATAAATTCCCATTCTTAAAAATTTAGACGATAAGTTTGTTATCGAGTCCTTTGTTAACCAATTCTCAGTAATTTAGTTTGTACTAATTAATTATTATATTTTGTCTTTATCAGGTCAAGAAGCGGCACCACACGCGTTTTCAACCTATGGGTGCAAAAGACGGAGTCGGGACAGTGAGGAATTTTGAGCTAATTTGACACCAGATTTGTTACTTAAATATGATGATTTTGTGTATTCCAGTTCCAGAACATTCCGCCCGGAACGGTCGTCGATACCAAGATTGTGCATCCGTCTGAGAGAGAATTTTTTCTGAATAGTCACGTCGGCATTCAGGTGGGTGTGATTTTGTAATGATCAAAAATAGGAATAATTGATCCGCGAATATTTATTTTTGATCTGCAGGGCACCTCCAAACCCACGCGGTATCATGTCATTCATGACGACAACAATTTTACGATGGGAGACTTGCAGAAGATTACGTACTATCTCTGCTACGGATTTGTTCGATGCACGCAACCGGTCTCCTACCCTGCCGTACGTTTTTAATTTAATTAGTTTTATAATTGTGGGATTATATTTAAACATTTTAATCATTTGTTTGTAGGCGACCTATTATGCTCATTTGGCAGCTTTTCGGGCCCGTCACCTCATCGAAAGGGAAGGGTGAGGAATTTAAATAAATACTTGAAAAATTGAGTCACTCTAAACTTTGTAACATTTCAAAAGTTTAAAAACAGTTTTAAATACTTTAAATACTGTGGGAATAATTTTATTCCTACAAAGTTTACAAAGTTGACATGTGTGCAAATTTCTGAAACTTCTGAATTCTAATGTAACGTATTTATGACTTATGTTCCCCGTTTTTTAGGGAAAACGCTGACTTGAAAGACCTCGAGAGGAAGTTGACGATCCATCCCGACCTGGCCAAGCGATATCCAATGTTCTTCGTGTAAACTTCAGCTCACTCCATCAATTTCGCGATCGCAACATGATTCTAAATCCATTTAAATAAGTCTTAAATCAATCTCCCCTCATGTTATCAATTTCATGCTCGTAATATGATTGAATCATAGCTAAATCTATTGTGATAAGTCTTCCTCGTTGCTACAAAGACTTGTTAAATTTGATTAATAAAGTATGCGGATTTCTAATCTAGTTCGGATTATTATTTTAAACATATAAATGCAAAATTAGGGACTACATATGTTTTGGCACAATTATTCACTAAATTACAAGATATTCAAGACATTTTCATGATAAAAATTCCCATTTTTTAGATGCACGTTGCATATTTACTTATGAAATTAGTTTAATTAATTTTTTGCATAAATTGATTGTCGGAATACATGGATAAAAGCAATTTATTCAAGCTTTCGATACAGGAAATCAGATTTTGTTAACAATTTTTTGTAAATTTTGTAATTTAATGGCAGAAGATATCCAATGTTCTTCGTCTAAACTTCACCTCACCCGATCGATTTCATGATTATAACTTGGTTCTAAATCGATTTAAACAAGTCTTAAACCAAAGTCACCTCGCGTAATCAATTTCATACTTTTGACATGATTATATCATAGCACCTATTTTTTGTTACGTCTGAACAATAAAATTTGCCGGATTGATTTCTAGTAATTTTGCTCCTATATTTATGTATCCAACTAGATAAATTTACATCCAATACATATGTAAATTTAGTGTATTTTGCAAAAATCATGAATTTCCTGCCTCCTTAAATGATCCAAAGAGATGAAATTTTCTAGATAATTTGGAATCTACGCCTCGATTCAGAAGTTTCCACCGACAAGAAAGCTTACGACGCTGAGGAAGAAGGTGACCGAATATGGGGCTCGTCTCGCCGAATCGTTCCCGACCTCGGGGCCAGTTTCATTTCCGGGGAAGAAGAAGCGACCGTTGCAAAAGTCCTTGTCGTTACACTTGCAGTTGTAATTTTCATCGGGACTGCACGAATTCATGGGGAAGGGTTTGTCTGAGGGCTGTTTTTTGGTTTCATCCTCACAGAAGGTGCCCCATCCCTTTTTCTTGAGGCAGTATGGCTCTAAAAAAAATGGGCATGTGGGTCACGGATCTTTTAAAAACCGGAACTAAAATATCAAGAAACTAAACACAAATAACAGTTTTAGTCAACTGACAATTTCTGTAGAAATTCAAGGATTTAGGAAGGTTTTAAGTTGGTAAAAACGTGAATTTTGACCATGCGAAACTATGTGGCGTAGGCGTTCACCTTTCAACTTTCCGATGATAACCAGTGTTTTGGGTGCAAGTAATGTACTTGCAAGAAATAAGGGCAAAAAAGTGTTGTTTTTTTAGGTATTTTGACCTGCAAGAAATACAAAGTGCAAGAAACTATGCCCCGCCGCTGTACTCATGTGGCGCGTGGCTAGATGGCGCATATTTCGTGCACTTTATCCCAGTCTCTTGCACATTTCTTCTGTTTCTTGCTTTGCAGTGCAAGAAATAGTCGCGAGAAAGTGTTTTTTTTGCAGGTAAATATTTTGACCTGCAAAAAATGCGAGGCACGAGAAACTATGCCCTGCCGACATACTTCGTACGGCACGTGGCTAGATGGCGCATATATTTCTTGCACTTTCTCCCAGTTTCTTGCACCTCACATTTTTTGCGTTGCTCGCTTTGCATTGCAAGAAAGTTAGCAGGTCCACAACAAACGAAACAATAATGAACACTAACTCTTGTTTGGTTTTAGTTTCTTGATTTTGTAGCCCTGGTTTTAAGAAGATCAGTGAGAATAATGTCTGACCATACCAGTTCACTTTCATTCATGTGACTGATTATGATAGAGAATAATAGTGAATGAAAATGAATTTCCTGTTATTTACTTAAATGAAAATGACTGAAGGATTCCGTCATTTCAGATGAATGACTATGAATGAAGGATTTCTCACTCATTTCATTTTTCACCCTATGCTTAATACATGGGACGAAGTAAGAAATGAAGTCGAATGAAGTGAAATGAAATGAAATGAATTTGAACGAAAATGAGCGAGTGTAAATGAAAATCTTCAGTCAGAAATGAGGACGACTGAACTTTGAATGAAAAAAAGGTTTTTTGAACAGGTATATATGTGTCTGACATGTGGATTTTTAGTAAAAGCAGAGGATGATTAGAGGATATTTTAAAATGAGATATTTAAGTAAAAAAAAATTACTTCTATATGTGGATGGACATTGGGCCCGGTTTCTCGCCTCTTTTTTAGTCGCAGCGTTGAAGTCCTTGCATGACACGGAGTTTAAATATGTTTCACCATGCGCCAATTCTTCGGGTGGAAGGTCCGGCCTCTCATTCCATTGAATGACCCCTTTAAAGAAAAATATTGGGGGTCAAAGTACCCACGAGCGCCTTGATTTTCCCCTCGTGGAGGGAAAATTTACTAAAAAAGGGAACTTTTCCGTCATTATTTTTCTTCACATGGACCATTCAACGGAACGATAAGCGCCACGTGATTCCTAATTTTTGGCTTGATTTTTTGATATAACTCGCCCCACAATCCCGGTATAGCTTGAAAAAAAGGTTATCGTCTCGACCTCCGACGGCTTGCACTCTGTTTTCGCGGGTTTAATATATTTGTTGTAGAGTTTATTTATTTATTCTTAACGTTTTCATACCTTGAGCGGAAGGGAGGAGGTCGAAAATCATCACGACGGCGATGATTACAAGGAAGAGCGAGATTTTCATGCTGGCTTTGATGACCGTTCGAAAAACTGGTAACAAATGGAAGGCTTGTAAGACGTAAAATATTTGGAGAAATTTTGCTCCACTTACTTTTTCAGCTTGGTGACTAGTTTCAATAGAATTTATTCATTGCAAAATTGCTCCTCAAGTCACAAGCGCATCTTTACTCTTTTTACACACGATTGACGCAAAATTATTAGACACTTTATCAGTCTATATCAGTCTAGAGATTTTTAGCTTAAAAAATCAATCTAAAAATTACGATGATTTCATCTTTCAGAATTAAGTCTCTATGTCTGCCCATTCAAAAGTTATTATAGATCAAAATAGTTGGTGTCTGTGCGATGGACTTCAGACACCAATGATTTTAAAAATAATTATTTTATTTGTAACTCGACCATTTGTCGCAACCGTTAAGGGAGACGCATTACCTAGATACTTAAGGTCAAGCAATCGTGCGATTGACGATTAGTCAACATTTATTAGTGCCTAAACTCCGTTTCAAGCTGTCTGAGTTCACCGCCTTGAGGACATTACATTACATTACCCGAACGAGCCGAATTATTTTATTACTAGCGTATAGCCCGGCCAAGGCCGGATTCTAGAGTTCCAGTGGGGGGTGTGCCCAAAGCGAAAAATCCGTCATACTATATTTTAAATAATTCCCAGTGGAGACTTTGTCATACTACATACATACATCAGACTGAGGGTTTGCCCAAGTCATACTGCATTTTAATTAACCTGGTCACAGTAAAATTTGATTCCCCCCTGTGGGAGTAGTTGAATAGCTAATTACTTAAATTCCCGTCGCGTGGGAGTGAAGCAGGAGAGTTTTTAAATATGTGCATGTAAATACATGTATGTACATAAATATATTTGTTTTAAATATGTATGTAGAAAAATTAAGTCTCATCTTATTCAAATTTCAAATTTTGTTTCATAATTTCTGCTTAATTTTTGATTTAGTAACTTATTAAACGGCCGTAATTCTGACGTAGTCGATCTGCATGGCGGCATTTTCTCCGGCCCACGTGGGATGCCAGGCGTTTCGGGCGGCCCAAAATTCTGCAAAGGCATTTCCAGCATCGTTCCTCCATGGTTTCGGGGGTTGCACGTCATCCGGGAAAAATCCATTGGTTCCTCCGACAGCGACGTTTAGAAGGATGTAAAACTGTGGGAGGAAGTTATTCAAATCATTAAATGGTGCGGTTCAGCGTCACATTTTGCAAAGAATTCGATGAGTAATCAAAATTAGCGCATTTTTAATCATTTCTGAGCTCTGGGAATTTCTTTTGGAATTCTGGAAGACAAATTTGTATAGCAGGGAGTTCCCAATTTAAAAAAAATTTACACTCCAGATTTTGACACTTTTTGAAGCAGGTGATCTCAAGTTCAGAAACCCTTCAGAAAATTGGAACTCATCGAGACTGGGAATTTATTTTAAAATTCTGGATGACAAATTTGCCGTCAGTGAGTTGATTAATGGAGTGGGATCGAGTTTTTTGGGCCAGTTTCGACGAGTTCCAATTTTTCTAAAGGCTTCTTAAACTTGAGATCTCCTCCGCCAAAAAGTGTCAAAATCTGGAGTGTATATTTTTAGAAGATTGGTAAATCCCTGCTCTACAAATTTATCGTCCAGAATTTTAAAATAAATTCCCAGAGCGGAGAAATGAGTAAAAATGTGCTGATTTTGGTGATGCGTTATCGAGTCATACGTTAAATACGAACGTACCTCTTGATCGAAGGGGGCCATTCTTGGGTTATCCGCGCCAGTCCATGGGTTATGAACATCGTTGGGAAATCCGCCCAATTCCCAGAAACCGCCCGGTGGTGGGGTCGTAGTTCCGACGACGACGCCATCCAACAAGTGACGAATGTAAGCTGAGGACAAAAAATAATAATGAGAATGAAATGATTCTTGAAGACAGTCAAGATTTTTAAAAAAGTGGTGGCTGGGGGAGCCAGGAATTTTCCAAAGTTTCTGAAAACGTTTGAAATTCCCTATGAATAGTCTAGGGAAATTCCTCTGAAACTTTCGAAAATTCGGGGGAAATCAAGGAAAGGGGTTTGTTTGCGAAGGCATTCGAACGTTTCTGGAAACGTTGGAAATTCCTTAGGAATAGTCTAAAATTCCTCTGAAATTTTCGAAAATTCGGGGAAAACCAGGGGGAAAGGGGGTCTTTCGTGAAGGAATTCGAAAATTTCCGGAAACATTTGAAATTTTACGGGAATATTCAAACTTTCAAAAATTCCCGGGAATATTCGGGAACATTCGAAAATTCCTCAGGGTTTGCCAGACCGCTCGCTAATGTCCCCCTGCTTCCTCCTCCAATATTTCGTTTGGGGGAAAGGGAGTTGTTTTTTGGGGAAGGCATTCTAAAGTTGCCGGAAACATTTCAAATTTCCTGGAAACTCTCAAAAATTCCCGGGAACATTCTAACTGGACCCGGCTTATGTTTCAAATCTGACTTACTGTCGGTCCACTCGACCGCATAGACGTGGAAGGCCGTGTCGTAGCCTTGGTCGGGTGGCGCCTGGGTTTCGTAGTGGGCGTTGGCGTACCCGTTGTACGGGAAGTAGGGCCCGTAATGCGAGGTGTACGAGATCTGTTCCGTTCCGATGTTGACGCCTTGCAGGTTGAACAACCGCTTGTTTCCGCGAGACTCCATGATATCAATTTCACCACTGGCGGGCCACGTGCCGTACGAGTTGTGACGCGGGAGCATCCAAATTGCTAGAAAAGGGGGAGGAATATTACTAAAAATTGAGGTTCCGATCCGATTTTGAGCAAATTAGTGGGAATCAATGGCAAATTTAATTAGTATGAAATTTGCGAAAGACACGATCTCCAAAAGGGCACGTTTGACCGAGCTATTTACATCCGAAAAGGAGAAAACGCGTCGAAAAATTGATAAATTTTCCCATTTTTAAATTTCCTACACGCTTTTTTTCCTGTTCGGATGCAAATATCTCGGCCAAGCGTGATCAGTAGGAGATCGTGTTTTTCGCAAATTTCATCCTAATTTATTTATACTAATTTGCTCAAAATCGGAGAGCAAAATGCTGAAATTTTACATACCAGGCCAGAGCCAGTCTCCAGCGGGAATCTTGGCACGAACTTCGACCTTTCCGTATTTGAAGGAGAATGAGTTGACGGTACGGATTCGGGCGGACATGGCGGGGTTAATAATATTTCCGCCAGCGCCGGATCGCTCGCAACCGTAGTAGGCGGGGTTGGTACCTGAAATGAAGGCGTCAGTGAAATTAATGGAATAAATGGGTGAATTTTGGGGGTCATATTTTAACAAATTCTGGCCAGTTTTTAACAAATTCTGGCCAGTTTTTAACAAATTCTGGCCAGTTTTTAACAAATTCTGGCCAGTTTTTAACAAATTCTGGCCAGTTTTTAACAAATTCTGGCCAGTTTTTAACAAATTCTGGCCAGTTTTTAACAAATTCTGGCCAGTTTTTAACAAATTCTGGCCAGCTTTTAACAAATTCTGGCCAGCTTTTCACAAGTTGTCGGCCAGTTTTTGAAGAATTCTGGGCTGCATTTTTGGAAATTTTGGGCCAATTTTTTGGAAATTCTGGGCCTGTTTTTTGACGAATTCTATGTTGCTTTTTAATGAATTATGGACCCCATTTTGACAAATTCTGGGCCAGTTATTTTTATTTTTTTGACACATTTTGGCGAACTTTGGGGCCTTCAGTTTTAGCGAATTGTTAATTATGTAAATAATAACTTGCTACTGCTTACACTCATCGGCAGGTGCTCCTCCTAACAAGCTGAGAGTTCCCGTCTCCACGAAGTTTTCTCCCCAGCGATCATTCGTCAAAGTTGGCATCAAGTAAAGGATCCCGTCGCGCGTGTAGCTGTTAAATCGGGTGTTGGAATAGACTTGGAATTCCCAGTTCTGTGCAAAATACATGAATAATTTTTTATATTTTGAATCAATCTTCTACCCAATTTTGCACTTAAATTCTGCGTAATTTATAATTTCTATTAATTTTTTCCCCCAATTTTGCACTTACGCCGCCTCCACTCATGGTAATTTCGTGCTGCCAAACGCTGAGGTCAAAGCGGTCAAAGGTGTCTTCAAACATGAGGTCGCCAGGGGCATAGACGCCACCCTTGTTGGTCGACGAGGTCGAAATGGAGACATCTAAAAATGCAAAAAGTTATGCTTTTTGTGCTTAATAACGTAGGACTCGATTATTCATCGTAAAATTCAGCACATTTTATACCATTTTTCTGTCAAAATGGTCAAAATCATCCCGTTTCTCCATTCTGGGAATCTATTTTAAAATTCTAGACGACCAATTTGTGGAGCAGGGAGTTCCCAATTGTTAAAAAATATGTACACTCCTAATTTTGACCCTTTTTGAATGAGATCTCAGGATTAAGAAGCCTCCAGAAAAATTGGAACTCGTCGAAACTGGCTCAAAAAACTCAGCGCCATTTCATTAATCAACTCACTGACTGCAAATTTGTCCTTCAGAATTTTAAAATAAATTCCCAGAGGCGAGAAATAACTAAAAATGTGCTGATTTTGATGAGGAATTTCCAAAAATTTCGAAAAACCTTACTTCTCCCACTGGCGAGAACGGCGACAATTGCCGAACAGAAAACGAAGGCTACTTTCATGATGCTGATTCCTCTTGGAATTTACCTACGACTAATTAAATGTGGAAGTTATCCAGGTTTTTATATGGATGCATTCGTCTCCCACCCACGCCTTGGGCACGGTAGGGAGGTGATGGATAAGGTATGGGCTTATCGGGATAAATATAAACCAAGTTCGTCCCATTATTGAATTGATACAGAAATATGATTGATTACTGGAAAGGGTGCATGGTTTAACTAATCATTAAGTGAATGCGTGGCGTGACATTGGCATTTCTGCAACAAATGGGTATTGTCTTGTCTAAATTTTTTGCAAATAATCGGATCCGTCGTGGTGGTGGTGGATTTGATTTAAAATTTATGCGATAATGCAGAAAATAATGGTGATATCATGGTTAAATCGGGATGGAGAGTTCCAGTCGCAGGGCAGAAGAATATTATGAATTATATAATGTCACGTACGTGGTGGTGGGCTGGCTGGGTGTGGTGCACGCGCCCAATGGCCGCGGAAGCGTGGGGACAATGTGGGGATAATTTTGATGCCATTGATAAAAGTCACACCCACTTTGCATAATACATTTTCTCATCAATTATAAAATAGGAATATGTAACTACTAATTAATGAGAATTAAAATCATGTCGACCATACGTACCCGCCAGGGTTACAAGTGATATATATCACTGAGTGAGATTTAGTGAGATTTAATGATATATATCAATCATCTCACTTGGGGCTGAGTGAGAAATATGAGAAATAATGAGATAAACTTGTAGTTGATGACCACGTCCGCTAGGTGGCGCTAGTGCATGACTCATAAATCTCACTATATCTCATATTTCTCATGTCTCACTATTTCTCATTATATCTCAGTGAGATGAGATTTGTGAAGGTGAGATGAGATTTCTGCAACCCTGGTACCCGCGTGGACAGTGACCGCGGAATGGTGGGGGACAGAGGGACAATGCCCCCACAGTTGTTCGATGTCCCCATAATCTCCCCATCTTATAGATACACTCAAAATAAGGTAGTAATGAATCATTACCATGCGGAATGACTATGTGGCTCTACCACGTCGGTTACGATTTGTCGTAGAAATGGTAATAATAAGTTCAGGGAAATTCAAATTCATTACCAAATATTAAGGAAGTGAATTCCATTATGTACTAAATTTCCCTCCTAGAATGGCAATGTCCCACATGTCTCCCGGCTTACGCGGCCACTGGTGGTGCCCATATGCAAATTGGAAAGAAGGTTAATTAATTTACGGTACAATCAGCTAAATTATTTTATCGGAGAATTAATTATTAAAGTATGCCGTGCACACGGCGAAGGGATTTTTTAAGCATGAAACGAGCACTTTTTATGGAAATGAGTGCATGCAAACTAAAATTTGTTTGGATCCCGTGATATAATTGAAAAGTATGGGTGACTGGGTTCCAATTTAGAATGGAACGTGTTATCAATGTCATAAATTAAGTTCTTGTCATTGTGTAGCTTTTTATATTTGATAATTAATTCATATACTTGAACAAATATGGGATGAAATCAGCCCTAATTTTAAGTTTGTTTTGGTGGAACTTCAGAAATTTGAAATTCAGAAATTTTTAGAAATTGGAGGCGTATGAAGTGAAAAAGATCCTCATCAGATCGCAAAAGCTAGAATAAATCTAACGATGATTTAAACTATTTAATTTTGGAATTTTGCATTTTTGTCGTATAAATCAAGCTAAATAATTTTAACTTTCTGGTGGAATTCAGAAATTTTTAGAAATTTTGAGAATTTTAAATTCTATGTGCAAAAGTTGTTCGATTACAAATCTTTAAAAAGGTGTTCGCTATCAAAATTTTGTAAGATTGCAGTTATGTCGGAAAAATCAAGCAATTTTGATGTACTCGGTGTTAGATGGATTTTCAGAAATTTTATACGTTCAAGTTTTTACTAATTGCTATTAATCACCTCGCTTAAATATGAGATGAAATCAACACTAATTTTATGGACCATAAGGGTAAAATTAGTGGTGCACCATAAGTTATGGTGCAACTTCAGAAATTTCAAATTCAGAAATTTTTAGAAATTGGAAGCGTATAAATTGCAGTGTTTCTGCTGTTAAAAAACACCTCACGGACTCCAAAATGGTAATTTTTTTGTTCAAAATTTGTAAGGAGCAAATCCTATCATATATATATATATTCTTGACCAGGGTGACCCAAGGAATGCGCCTAATTTTTTTTGTGAGGTCACACCCCCCGGGGGGCGAACCACCCCCCCTGTGGGGGGAAGGTGAGACTAACCCCTCAATATTGTTAAGCAACTATCGCTGATGTTATCTGCCCAATTTCAGAATTTTAGCCCTCATGGTTCGGGTGGTTCATGCATTTGAAGGTTGTAAAACAGGCGTTTTGGGGTTGTTTCGACCACACCCCCTGCCCTAAGTGGCAAACATCGGCAAGTGAACTTGGTGCAGTTTGGTTTACCCCCTCGAGTACTACATAATCCTACAAAGGTTCCTTGGAAGTGAGCGGGATGCTCTAGATATTTCATGCCGAAATCGACCAAAACAAGTTTTCGAACTAAACCAAAAAAATGTGATGTAAAATGGTGAAAAAAGATGATTTCTCATTCGAAATAGTTTTGGGCAACTATGTTTGACTTTGAATAGAAGAAAACTTTCAGTATTTACACTGTTGCCATTTCGTAAAATCGAAATGGGGCGGACTCGCTTAAATTTTGCCGCCCTTATCGTGGGGCAGACTCGGTGATATATGGAGGCTGCCCAACTAGAGACCTAGAGGGGTCAACAATTTAAATATTTGCCTGGCACTATATTTCACTCGCCAAAACTATTTCGAATGAGAAATCATCTTTTTTCACCATTTTACATCACATTTTTTTGGTTTAGTTCGAAAACTTGTTTTGGTCGATTACAAGTTTCACATAAAGTCCAGAAGAACAATGCAAATGTGCAATTTAATTACTAATTTTTACTGCAGGCAATATTATTCTTTTGTATGTTTTTCGAACTAATACGTACAATTAAAAATTAAATACCTTATCAAAGTCCGGCAGCAGGATAAACGCAAAAACAAAGCATGAGAGGATCGTAAATTTAAAAACATCAGGCCATTTAGTGCTAGTAATTAAGCAGTAAAAAATCATAACATATTCAAACATATGTATAAACGAGGTGTGTTTAAGTCAACAATGGATATGAAACTACACAAACTTGCATCCATGCATAATTATTTATCTCAACGAATATTAACGTCATGTCCATTCATACCCATTTGTCAAGGGGAGGGGGATTATCCATAATTGGTAAGGGGGGATATAGCCTTCATTTGCCCCACGTGTTAAAAAATTAATGTAACATGCAAGAAATATTCGATTTTTCATTGATGTCAGTTATAGATTATAGTCTTCATTTGCGCCACGTGTTCTTAAAAATTGACGTAATCCGCAACAAAAAAGTCGATTTTCCGAGGCGTCATGTACGGATTTTTTGTACCACGTGTTAAAAAATGACGTAATCCCCAACAAAAAAAAACCGATTTTTCCGAGGCATCTTTTACGGATGTAGTCTTCATTTGCGCCACGTGTTCTTAAAATTGACGTAATCCGCAATAAAAAAGTCGATTTTTCCGAAGCGTCATTTACGGATTGTGTAGCCTTCATTTACGCCACGTGTTAAAAAACTGCAACGAAAAAGAGATTATTTTCCGTGACATTTTACATATCCATGTAAAAATGTATGTATGGATTGATGGTTTCCTGGCCCTCGTGAAATACAATCACTTTATGAAGCAGAGGAGACAGCCTGACTTTATAATAACGGAATTGCATATTTCATCCCACATCACTGCAGAGAGAGTTAGTAAGTTTAAGGAATTGTGTGCATGCATGTTGTTAAGCACATGTGGATATGGAATAGTTTTAGTTATGTTATGTCACAAATCCCATGTTATTATGGACACAATTCATATGTAAGCGTATGCATCACATGGGCAGATAAGCAGTTATACATGGTTATGATAGTATAGTTGCGTCATTAAATAAACCCTCCAAACGAATGTAAATAAGTAGCGTCAGACCGATTCAAGTTTCCTTTAAAGTTTCCGTATATGACCTCGTCCCAACGGTCATGAGGTCAAAAATATTAACGCCCCTGAAATCGCAGTCTAATTTCCTTTAAAATGACTCCCCATATGACAATTATGAATCTCTTGACCTTTGACCTCGTCCTCAAGGTCATAAGGTCAAAAATATTAGCATCCTTGAAATCGCAGTCAAATTTCCTTCAAAATGATATCCCATATGACAGTTACGTATTTTTTGACCTTTGACCTTGTCCTTAAGGTCACGAGGTCAAAAATTTTAACGCCATTGAATTCGTGGTGAAATTTCCTTTAAAATGACACCCCATATGAAAATTAATGTTAAATTTAATTTGGACCACACCCCCTGGCGCTGTGGGGTGTGGTCCGATTGACCCCATTTTCGAACTCGACCGAGAACTAAAAATTAGAAGCACAATGGCGAAAACGGGGTTTGATTATGTTGAGGCATTCTAAAGATATCCTGCTTACGGACGGACGGACGGACAGACGGACGGACGGACGGACAAAACGATCACAATAAGTAGCTGACGCTACTTAATAAGTGTCAGTTTAACTCGTCATTCCTTTATGTGCATTCATAATCCTGTTGCTAAACTGGAATGTACAGAAGACAGACAAATAATCCGTCACGTTTTTAATAAACATTTACTGGACACAGTTTAGCTTTGTTTTCACGGGGGAGGAATTTCAGTACTTGTTTTTTTTGGATTTTGAAAATAACTAAACGAGAAGTTTTAAGGCAGAAATTACATAACTTGTTGAATTTCATGTGGACTTATTCATCATCGTTAAGGTGAGCTTATCAAGTTTTTTCCGGTGGGTGGAATTTCACTAATAATCTGTTTTTTTTTAAGTAAAAAAGTAGAAATGTTCAAAGGTTGGCTAGAAATAGATAGTCAGGAAATTTTGAAAATTGGACTCAATCAAAGTGAAAAATGTGTTTTTATTTAACCAAACGTGTCATTTGTAACGTGGCCTTGTCATCCACTCACTTAAGGTGTGCTTATCATCATCGGATGATAAGTGTGTAGGAGGAAAATTGACGTATTTTTTAATTAAAAGTGATTTTGTGTACAACCCTGTGCAATTTTCAATTGCATTATTTATTGAGTCTGGATCTTTATCGGGAGAGGAGGGTTTTACACTACGTGTTCAAGTCCATTGTCCACTTTTGTGCTGAATAATTGCACAGTTGGCTTATCGAAAGTGAAATAATAATTGTTGAGCGAGATAAGGGAGCGAGAGAGCTCAAGTGATACATTAATTTGAATAGAATAGAAGTCTGATAGATTGTGCACGAGGTCAGGTGCACGAGGAATTTGGGATTGGATTGATTTTTTTTCAGGTGTGTGGTGTTATTAAGGGTTTGGATTTTTTGCAATTTTTTTTGCGAAGTCTAATACAAGGTAGAAATTTTTGAATTATTTGAAATTCAGGAGTTAAATATAGATAAAATTTAGATTAGAAACTTGACAAATTTGGCAAATTTAACCCATTTTAATGGGAAAATTGCAATTGATTTTTGGATTTTGCTGGTGTGTTTAAATTTTCAGATTTTGTTTTGTATTTTTTACACATTGCAATTGATTTTTGGATGTTTCCGGCTTGATTAAATTTTCGGATTTTTTTGTATTTTTTTACGAAGTTTGACGCCAGGTATAGATTTTTGAAATATTTTAAATTACGTAATTAAATATAGATTAAATGTACATGCTTGGATTTTTGCGAATTTTTTGCGGATTTTTGTTTGTAAAGTCTGACACCAACTAGAAATTTTTGAATTATTTCAAATTCTGTAGTTAAATATAGATAAATATAGAAAAATTTAGATTTGTAAGTCAAGAAACTTGACAAATTTAACAAATTTAACACATTTTAATGGGAATTTTAATCGAAACATTTGAATTGATTTTTGGATTTTTCTAGTGTGATCAAATTTTCGGATTTTGTTTTATATTTTTTACGAAGTTTGATGCCAGACAGAGATTTTTGAATTATTTAAAATTGCGTAGTTAAATATAGATTAAGTGTACAGCGTGGTCAAATTTGCAGCACATTATAATAATTACTTAAATGCACAAATATTGACGCAAGGTAGAAGATAATGAATTATTGAATTAATTTCGAAAGTACAAACTTTAACGCCAGGTGGAATTTTTTTAATTGCTTGTAATTTGTTATTGATATAAATTTAGATAATTTTGACATCAGTAGAAAAAAATTGCAGAACATTTTAATTGGAACATTGCAATGATTAATTTCGTGCACGAATTTTGACGCAAGGCAGACAATTTTTAATTAGTTGAGCAATTTTTAATTGTCTAATTTTTTAATTGTTTAATTGTACAAAGACAAATTTTTGAAAAATTATAATTTTGAATGTACAAATTTTGACGCCAGATGGAAATTTTTGAACTATTTGAAATTTGTTATTAATATAAATTTAGATGCTTTTTAAAATCACAGGATAATGGGAATATTGGGATAGTCAATTTAATGCAGAAATTTTGACCTCTGTTAGAAATTTTTGAAATATTTGAAAATTATTATATACATGCAAAAGATAGTCTTGAAATTGGGCATTGAACATACATTCATATAGAAGATGTAGAGTAATAAGAATGCATAAGCCATATTGAGACCCAGAGAACCAATAACGCTGGACGGCGTGGTATTCGACCCCTCCCACCCAGCGACAGCCAATCAAAAAATTCTTCCAGTTAAATATTATTAATTATATCTTTTTTAATTTTCGGAGTCTGACTTTATCAAAAATGGGGTGAATTGTACACGTTGTACGCCGAAATCGAAACAAATGCATATTTTTGATTGTTTGAAAAGCTGAAAAAAACTGAGAGGTTATAGCGAAAAAGCCCGAAAACCTCGCCGTCGTCTGCTATTGGCTCTCAACGTGGCTTACACTTCCTTATGGAGTTAAACCTTCTAGGTCTCCTTTAGGAGGCTTATCCACTTTTCTCTGGAAACTGGGGAAAAATTTGCACAATATTTTAATGGAAATAGTTAATTTTGCTTACAAATTTTGACGCAAGGTGGAAATTTTTTAATAAAATAGTTGCGTAATTTAAGATTGTCTCAGGTTCAAAAAACTGGAGTAGTTCGAAAGTTTGGTAAAATTATGGAAAATTTCATTGAATTCAATTTTGAAATTGTAAATTTTAACGCCAATTAGACATTTTTGAATTATTTTAAATAGTTTAGTTACATATTTAGATAAGTCTTCAAGATGTGATGAATTTTGGGAAAAAATTTTAACAGGAACGTTATAGTAATTAGTTGTTTTTACAAATTTTGAGGCAAGTTAAAAATTTTGTTATAATTTTGAAAATATAATTTTGACGCCAGATGGAAATTTTCGAACTATTTGAAATTTGTTATTGATACAGATTTAGATAGTCTTGAAATCAGGCGAAAGCTTGGTATCTATTAAGACGATCGTATTGGGCTAAATTTCGATGAATTATAAAACGATGAAGCCCACGAATGATTTTTCTGATTTTTTTATACGATATCAAACAACTTTCAAACTACTATTCCTGAAAATTTCAGCAATGGTACATGCCCACAAGTGGAGAAACAAATATTCTCCTGGGCTATGTTTAACACGTATTTAGATAGGCCAAAAACAAAAACGCAAATTAAAATACGAAGCCCACGAACGATTTTGTAAATATTTGCATATGTTGATGGTCATACTATTGGTGATTTTTCATCAAAGAATTTAAGATGGTACATTTCTAGATTTCGAGCAATAAATTCAAATGCATCAAAAAACAGGGAATAAAATGGAAACCATGCAAAATTACCACAGGTATTAATAAAATGGTAACCATGTTGCGCGTTGCTACAATTTTGCATAAAATTTCCAATGTTTATAAACCAAAGCCCGACAAGAAAAAAACATTGATTACATTCATGGGTTGGAAGTGACTCAAACAGGACCCTTGGAGTTATAGTAGACATGCTGAATAATTGTTTGATAGTATAATTTGCCAACTCGCCAAGTTTGCAGTTAATCGGGGTTCATTTGACAAAGTTGAAAATGAACAGACAGACGAACAGACAGACTGGCAAAACGGTTCCCCAAGTCTTAAATCGGGGTAAGAATCATTGAGCTCTATTTACCAATCAAAAACCACTGACAACCAAACGAATTTTGATAAGATATATTAGCCCAAAAAATCGCCTTAATTTCTTATCAAAATAATTCAAAACTCATCGAAATTTAGCCCAAAACGATCACCATAACAGATACCCTTCTTTGTACCTCATTTTAATGGGAACATTGAAATGATTAATTTTATGCATAAATTTTGACGGAAGTTAAAAAATTTATGGGAAATTTTAATTCAGAATTTTCCCATTTTGACGCAAGGTACGATGTTCGAATTATTTGAAATATTTTCAGTACGTGGATTCAGATAGTCTTGAAATTTGTCAAAATTGGCACAACACTTTGACGGGAATATTTCAATGATTAATTTTTATATCGAAATTTTGAAACAAGGTAGAAATTTTTTTAATATCCAGAAAAATTTTAAAATTCGTAATTACATAATTAATTACACATTAATAGTTATGCATTTCGAGGTATTGAAATTTCTAAGCCTATTTAAAATACTAAAAAATATGTCAAATTCTGTGATTTGTTTTTGTAGAATTGGGTGAAATGTGCTCAAGTTTTTTGATTTTTTTGCAATTTTTTTTGCGAAGTTTGACGCCAGGTAGAAAATTATAAAATATGAAATAATCAAATTACATGTATTAAGACTAGGGAAGGTAATCCGTATCCTAAATTAACCGATCCGTAGGATAGGATCGGATAAATACAGGATCGGATCGGATCGGATCGGATTTGCTCGCTTTAGGATCAGATCGGATCGGATTTGCTCGCTTTAGGATCGGATCGGATCGGCTCCCGGTTCTACTCGAAATTTGATGCGATCCGATCCTAGAATCGTAGGATATCCGGGGATGATCCAAGATTCGCTTGATATGTGTGAGACACCTTGTGTCCAACTATGGAAAAACTTTACCAGCTGCTTTTCTTTATTTATTGGAACGGTTTTTGGTGAGTTCATCACATGGCGTACATTACCCGAATGAGCCGAATTATTTTACACCAGTTATTTTTATTTCGGCGTTTAAATTATTCAGTTTCGTATGATTTCAGCAAATGTGAAACGAGTTTACATCGGATGATCCGAGGATCCTTTCAAGGACGTTTCAAGATTGTCTTAATTTAAGACAATCTTGAAACGTCAAAATAAATTAGCAAAACATGTTTAACTGGAATATTGCAATAATTAATTTTGCATGGAACGTTTGACGCAAGGTAGAAAATTTTAAAAACCAGCAACAATAGTACGAAAATTTAATAAATTTATGAAAAATTGTAATAATTTTGAATTTACAAATTTTTTACGGTAATGTAGAATTTTCAGCTAGTTGAATAATTATTATTTTTGTTTGGTAGAGAATTGATTTGTAAAATTGCAATAACTTTGTTAACGGTCTAATCAAATTATTATTTTGGAATGTCCAAATTTTGACGCCACGTGGAAATTTTAGTTAATTAAGGTAGTTATTACGTTTCAAAGATATTGCTGAGAGAAAACGGGTCAAAATGTGTGGAAATTGGGAAATATTTTGCAAAATTTTGAAAAATTTGTGTACGTGCATTTGATTTAAGGGAAAACTACGCAATAAACACAGAATTGGTAAATTTATATGAAATTACGATAATTTTTTTTTACTTTACAAATTTTGACGCCAGGTGGAAATTTTGCACAATTAAGGGCCTGGGGGAAGTTGCTTAGAAATCACGTCAACTTTGACGATAAAATTCAGCAATGCACAAGAGGGCAGATTTTTTAAATTATGTTTAATGCGTTAATCATATCTTTAGATTTTACTTGAGTTTTTTTTGACGATCTGCCCTCTTGTGCAGTGGAGATATTTGGTCGTAAAGTGAGGACAAATTGGCTTAGAATTGCCAAATTAATGGCAGGAATTGCATTTTGAGTATCCATGGAACAAAAGAAACAACTTTTTTTCAAAAACTTGAGGGACTTGAGGGAAACTTTTTCAAAAGCAGTGACAAAACCAAAGCTTTTGAACGTGAGTGTCCCATAGAAACGGTGTCAATTAATTGTGGTCGTAACCTAACAGAGCGATAATAATCTTGGGGCCCTGGCAATTATTGTTGCTAACATAAAATCAAGTAAATCTTCCCCCGGGCCCTTAAGTGAATAATTAAGTTTCTGAGGTTCATCATTTATTATTGTTATAGAGAAAAAATATATCGTAGGTAATGTGAAATTGGGAATTTTTTGTAAACAACTTTTGTGCGTATTTTCTTTTAGCAAAAAATACATCATAAACGCTGAATTAGTAAATTTTGTTTAAAATTTGTTTTTTATTTGTTTGTACAAATTTTGATTCTACAGATTTTGACGCCAGGGTAAATTTTACGTAATTAAGTTAATCATTAAGTTGCTCAGGTTCGTCGAATAGAAACCAAAATTGTGTGGGAAAATTGGAAAATGAAAAAATGGAAATTTTTGTAAGTAACCTTTTGTGCAAATTTTCTTTCAGCCAAATTTGCACCATGAACGCACCCACGCCCACGAAACGGGCGAAATTATCCTGCTGCGATGTCGACTTTTTGGTCAAACTGCACCAAAGTTTTGGAGTGAATGTTAACAACCAAATTCGTGCTGGAGGTAAGGATGGAGCTTGCCCGTGTCAAGCCGATAATATTTGTCATACTTGTCATATTTGACCATAAAATTTGTCAAATATGCCATAATATTTGTCATATTACTCGTGTTTGACCAAGAACTTGTCACAATTTCAATGCCACCGACATTTATGACGGACAAATTGGACATTTATGGCAAATATGACGAACAAATTTGACATGTATGACAAATATGACAAACAAATTGGACATTTATAACAATTGTGACGGACAGATTGGACATTTATGACAAGTATGAAAAGTTCAAATTCTGATAAATGTCATATTTGTCATATTTGTCACAAATTAGACATTTCTGACATGTCAATACGTCAATTTGTCAATGGCATGTCATTCATGATGCATATCTTCTAGGTGGTGGTGACGCTTCTGCTTCTGCTCCGCCGGAATTGACGACCTGCCTGCGCCAAAGTTTCCTCAGCCTGTTAAATTACGGGGCGGACGTGAACATCAACCTGAACTGGAGGCGGGCGCTGGACCACGACGAAGAAGAGGTGACCCCTCCGACGCCGTTGAACTTGACCCTTTGCGAGGGCGAGGTCAACTGCGACGTGGACCACGAGCGACCTCCGTTGCACGAGAGTGACCAAGTTCAGGCCAGGATGGACCAGGACGTCCTTGTCAGACTGCTGACGAATGTGGGCATGGGCATTAATTGTCCGCAGTTACCGGGCGATGCGGACCCCTTGGTGCTGGAAGAGGTGAAAATAGTTGAGGGAAAATTGGAAAAATTTTTCGGAAACATTTTTTTTGAGAGATTTGAGGATTTTTTAAAAGAATTACTGAATAATTATTTTTTATGCCTAAATTTTCAAGCATGGATTGGATGAAGTTTTGTAAAATTGGGAAAATTGTTCCTTGAGATTTTATGACTTCTGTAGAATTATTGATGATTTTAAAATATTTTTTTCGCAATTTTCAAGAATGTAAAATTAGGGAATTTGTAATGCAAGATTTTATTATCTTTTGAAGAATTATCGATGATTTTTTTCATATTTTTTCGTACCTAAATGTTCAGGCACGCAAAATTTGAGAGTTTCTTTCTAATTTTATAATTTTTTGCACTATTGTTTATGCTTTTCTCATTTTTCTGAAATTAGAGAAACTTTTGTAAAATCCAACAAACATTTCAAGGTTTTATAACTTTAAACTGTTAATGATTTTTAAATATTTTTATATCAAAATTGTCAGACGGAAACTTGCAGAAAGTTTTGCAAAATTAGAGAAATTTTTCTTCAAGATTTTATGACTTTTTGAACAATTATTGATAATTTTCTTTATTTCAGGCGCGCCAACGCTTCGCCGTTCTAAAAGCGCTCGTGACCTTTGGCACTGACACGAATCGCGTCCGTTCCCGTTGCGAGCGAGACGAGGTCTCGAACAGTTGCGAATTTTGTTGGAATTTGCAATTTCTCCGGAACTTTGGCACCTTTCAGACCATGGGGGAAAAGAGTATCGAGTCCTGCGAGAGGATGAGGCGCCTCGTGCTTAACGCCCTGCTCGCGACGGGGTCAGAGGTCAACGGGATTCGGTGCGGGGGTGCGGCCGCCCTTGGTCCCGAATCTGGCGGACAGTTTGGAGGACATTACAGAATTACGGATTTATTAGTTACGAATGGACATAAAGTTAATTCTGTGATGAGTGAGGATGATTATTGACGACAAAGGTTTTTGTAAAATTAAGTTTCTTTAGGAAACATTGAAAATTTTTAGATTTTTAGAATGTGATTGATGTATTTATGTACATTTGGAGAGGAGTACAATATTACTGCCGTGTAAATAGATTAATACTTTGGCGAAGAGTTTATTATAATTAATTTATGTAAATATAATTAACTAAACAATTAATTACGATAAATATCGGTAATTATACGTATGAAATTTGTAAACTTAACTTCTGTGATTTATGCTTGAAAATTTTGATATTTTGAGCGTGTAATTGTGCGAGGGGTACTTGTCCTGTCCTTCCTTAATAATTTTATGTACTGCCATGTAAATATGTAAATAGTTTGATAAGGTTTACAATTAATTGCTGAATAATTTCATAATTAGTAATAATAATAATTAAGATTTTCAGAAAAAATAACAAAAATTTAAGAATTTGAGGACGCGGTTTAAAGAGAAAAACTTGTCCTTCCTTAACAATATTACGTATTGCCGTGTAAATAAAGGTTTATAATGATTAATTGAGGTGTATTTAATTGCATAAATAATTAAATGGATAATAATAGTAATTGAAATTTTTAGCAAAAATTGAAAATTTTGACCCAATGTAGAAAATTTTAAATTGTCTCAGGTTCAATAAACAAGAGTAATACGAAAATTTGATAAAGTTCGGAAGAATTTTGAATTGCGAAGTGATCAAATTTTAGGACAAAATAATGGGAACGTTAGAATAATCAATTGTTTGCACCAATTTTAATGAAAGTTAAAGTTTATGGAAAATTATAATTTTGAATGTACAAATTTTGACGCCAGATGGAAATTTTTTAACTATTTTCAATTTATAAATGATATAAATTTAGATAATAGTCTTGAAACAGGCGGAATTCGTACAACAATTTGATGGAAACCTTGGACCTTGGAATAATACAGACCTTAGATTTTACGATAATTTTGATTTTGCAAAATTTTACGTCAAGTGGAAATTTTTAAATTATTTGAATATAATCCACCAATTTGCCTCAGGTTCAAAAAACTCGAGTAGTTCGAATTTTTAGTACATTTATGAAAAATTGTAATATAATTTTGAAATTTTTAACGCTAAATAGTAATTTTTGAATTGTTTGGAAGTCTAGTTATATATTAAGATTTTTTTCAAGTTGTGAGAAAATTTTATGACAAAATAATGCGAACGTTAGAATAATCAATTTTTTGTACCAATTTTGATACAAGTTAAAGTTTATGAAAAATTATTATTTTTAATCGACAAATTTTGACGCCAGATGATAAATTTTGAACTATTTGCAATTTGTAAATGATATAAATTTAGATAGTCTTGAAACCAGGCGGAATTCGCACATTTTGATGGGAACATTGGCATAATAAATTTTGTGTACAAATTTTGACGTAATGTGCAAGATTTTAAATTAAATAGTTGAATAATTTTAAATGTTTCCGGTCCAAAAAACTGGAGTAGTACGAAAGTTTTGTAAGTTTAGGAAAAATTGAAATATAATATGAAAATTTGCAAACTTTAACGTCAAATAGGAATTTTTGAATTATTTGAAAGTCTAGTTATATTAAGATCGGTCTTCAAGTTGTGAATAAATTTTAAAACAAAATTTGAAGTTAAAAATTTATGGAAAATTATAATTCTGAATTTGTAATTTTGACGCCAGTTGGACAAGTTTTTTAATTATGAAATAGTTTAATTATATAAATTAATAAGTAATCTTGAAACAATAAAAAATTAGCAAAACATTTTTAACGAGAATTTTGGAATAATTAATTTTGCATAGAAATTTTAACACCGGCTGGAAATTTTAGTTGGTTGAGTAGCTTTAAATTGTCTTAAATTTAAATAGTAGTTTTAAATTGGTGCAAAAAAAACACAGGTTTGTAGGAAAATTATGTAAATTTATGGAAAATTTACTAAATTTTAAACTTACGATTTTGACTTCAGGCAACAATTTTTGAATTATTTTGAATATTTAATTATGTAGATTCAGGTACTCTTCAAATCAGGCAAAATTAGCACATTTCAATGGGTATATTGATTAATTTTGTGTTCAAAGTATGAAAATTTGAATTATGCAGCTTGTAAATTTTAAATTGTCTCAAAAAGCAGGCGTAGTTCGAAAATTTGGTAAATTTATGGAGACTTACGTTAAAAAAATTAGCAAAACATTTTTTAACTATTGCAAGATTTGCATAGAAATTTTGAAATAAAGTAGAAAATTTTAACGCTAGGTATACCTATTCAAAAATTTAGTTTTCATTCGAAAGTCAGTCATCCCTATTTCTGACTGAAGATTTTCATTCACACTCATTCATTTTCTTTCAAATTCATTTCATTTCACTTCATCTGACTTCATTTCTTATTTTGCCCCATGTATTAAGCATAGGGTGAAAAATGAAGTGAGTGAAAAATCCTTCATTCACAGTCATTCATCTGAAATGACTGAATCTTTCACTCATTTTCATTCAATTCGCAGGAAATTCATTTTCATTCACCATCATTCTCTATCATAATCAGTCACATGAGTGAAAGTGAACAGGTATGACGACCGATGGAAATTTTTGAAATATTTGAAGAGTTAGGTTTAAAGAGGCTTATTTTTGTCCACTTTTTACGCCAGGTAGACACTTTTTAATTAGTTGAGTAAGGTTAAATTGTCACAGGTGCAAAAAATACAGCAGTTGTAGGAAAATTTAGTAAATTTATGGAAAATTTCACGATAATTTTGATTTTGCAAGGTTTTACGCCAAGTGGAAGTTTTTAAATTATTTGAAATAGCTTAGTTGTATATTTAGATTGAGATTCTTCCAGACGACCAAATTTTATGACAAAATTTTAATGGGAACAATGGAATAATTAATTTTGTGTACAAATTTTGACTCAAGTTAAAAATTAATGGGAAATTACAATTCTGATTTTGCAATTTTGACGCCAGTTGGAAAATTTTTTAAGTTATGAAATAGTTTAATTATACAGATTTAGACAATCTTGAAACATTGGAAAAAATTTACAAAATATTTCTAGCGGGAATATTGCAATAATTATTTTTGCATATAAATCATTTGTGGATTTGCATATATTTATTATATATTATGCAAATATATTTATGATATTTATATTTACATACAAATTTCGACGCAAGGTAGAAAGTTTTAAATTATTCAAGAGACAACATTAGTACAAAGATTTGATAAATTTATGAAAAATTGTAGTAATTTTGAATTTACAAATTTTTAAGCCAATATGGAAATTTTAGATAGTTGAGTAATGGTTAATTTTCTGAGGTTTGAAAAAAAGGACTTATTTACATAAAAGTGGAATAACTTTGTTAACCATTGTATTAAATTTTGATGTTTTCTTTGTTAACCATTGTATTAAATTTTGATGTTTTCTTTGTTAACCATTGTATTAAATTTTGATGTTTGAATGTCCAAATTTTGACGCCACGTGGAAATTTTAGTTACTTAATTTGATTACGACGTTGCTGAGATTGCTGAGATAAAACCGGGGAAAAAATGTGTGGAAATTGGAAAATATTTGTAAAATTGGTGCAACAATTTTATGTACATTTTGTTAAATTATAATTTTGAAAAGACCAAATTTTGACGCCACGTGGAAATTGGGAAATATTTGCACAATTTTAATAACTTTTTTGTACAGGAATTTAATTTCAGCAAAAATTGCACAATGAAGAGGAATTGGTACTTAAATTTATGGAAAATTACGATAATTTTAACTTTGCAGGATTTTGACGTCAGGTAGAAATTTTGAAATATTAGAGTACCTATAAATTGTGTCAGGTATAAGGGAATTTGTATTGATTTTTTGTCGTCCGAAAAAATTCGTCTTAGATTTTTGAATTATTTAAGAAATATATGCATTTTCGAAAAAAATGTAAAAAATGAGGGTGAAAACATGGTTTGTTTTCTTCTGCAATTAATTTAATAACCAGAGGGCGGCTACACTCTTAGAAATGCGGTTACGATTATAACCAAAAAAGTAGACGTATGTGACTCTACCGTCGTGGTTATAAATTTGTTACCGAGTGGTTACAATTGTCACCGACTAATTATGAAGTTTCACCAACATGGTATTATATTGTCACCAGAGCTAATAAATTTATGACCAGTTGGTGACAAATTCATAACCACGGCGGTAGAGTCACATACTTTTACTTTTTGGTTATAATCGTAACCCCATTTCTAAGAGTGGATTGATTAAAATATTTAAGCGTGATGGATTTGATTTGAATTTCAGACCGCTCGCAATGTTAATCAAGTGGGCACGTGTTTTTTTTTGGCCGGCAGAAATTCCATCACGCTTAAATATTTTCAAATCAATAGTATGAAAACTAATCCTCAGTTAAGAAATTTTGTATCCACAAATTTTGACGCCACGTGAAAATTTTAGTTACTTTAGTTAATTATTTCGTTTTTGAGATTAATTAAATAAAATTGGGCAAAAATGTGTGGAAATTGGGAAATAAATATTCCCCAAATTTTAATAACAGTGTAAATTATGTATTTCAGCGTAAATTACAGAATGAAAGCTGAATTGAATTGGTAAATTTATGCAAAATTACAATTTTGACGCCATGTGCAAATTTGAGCTAATTAAGGTGATTAGTAAATTTTTAAGGTTCGTGGAAACCAAAAATTTGTGGTTAGTTTTGTAAAATTGGTGGAATGACTTTTTCGCATATTTTATTTCAGCCAAATTTGCACACTGAACATTGAATTGGCAAATTTATGGAAAATTAAGATAATTGTGACAGAAAAATACTCTAAATTTGAACTGTTCCAGGAAAGCATGCATTAGTAGTAAATTACGGAAATGAAATTCAACAGTTAGTACATAAATAATTGCGACACGTGTAAACATGCCCTTAATTTTAAGAACTAATTTATTCACGACTTATCAGATCGATTCGGAATAAATTGCGTAGATGAAATTCAGCACATTTGCGAATTTGTATATGTATCCCTTTAATTTTAAGAGCCAATTTATTGATGAATGACGACTTTTCCGTTCGCAATAAACAGAATTCTAGAAATTTTAAATTTTTTCAAAATTAATCCAGTAAAACGATCCTTAGTAATAATTTGCATAAATGAAATTCAACAGTTGATTCAAACACATTTCCGACACGCGTAAAACATCCCCACCCTTTTAGGCAACTAATTTATTCATGCTTGTCAGATCGATTTGGAATAATAAATTACGTTGATGAAATTTAACATATTTGCGAATTTGCGTATGTAAGTATGCCTTTAGTTTTATGAACCAATATATTCACGATTTTTCAGATCATAATAAAAAAAATTAGTGGAATTTGACACGGTTCTATTTTTTTAAATTAATTTAATTAAGAAAAACTGTCCATTAATAATTTGGCACATGTATATGAAATTCAACAGTTGATGCATACATATTTACGACACGTGTAAATCAGCCCATGATTTTAGGCAACTAATTTATTCACGAGTTTTCACATCGATTTCGGAATAAATTGTGTAAATGAAATTCAACATATTTGCGAATTTGTGTATATATCCCTTTAATTTTAAAGGAGCCAATTTATTGACGACTTTTCACATCGATTTCGGAATCAGGAGTGTGTATTTACTTGACCTTGATTATATGTAATTTATGGTGCTCGTATTACCTAAATTGCCTGGTGTTATGTACGACGGGTTGGTTGTGGAATGGAAAATATGTCGGATTTTGATTGTCTTGTTGTTCTCCGATGGACAGCGAGATTGTAAATAGCGAGAGAGAGAAATTGATGTTATGACGAGCAAGGGTTACCTTCTCTCCTGTCATGGTCATCATCGTGTCATAGTCGCAGTGGCCGCGAAAGGATGGGGACATCGGGGGACGTTAACATTGTAGGCATATCTCTTCAAAAATTTAGTTTTCATTCAAAATTCAATCATCCCGATGTCTGATTGATGATTTTCATTCACATTCAGTCATTTTCTTTCAAATTCATTTCATTTCATTTCACTTCATCTGACTTCATTTCTTACTTCGCCCCATGTATTAAGCATAGGGTGAAAAATGAAATGAGTGAAAAATCCTTCATTCAAAGTCATTCATCCGAAATGGCGGAGTCTTTCAGTAATTTGCATTCACATGACAGGAAATTCATCTTCATTCACCATCATAATCAGTGAAATGAATGAAAGTGAACAGGTATGATTACAGAGGGATAGAGGCGGACGTTGAACAAGAATGGGGATATTGTCCCTGTCCCCACCTTTCCGCGGCCACTGTAATGTAATTTTTGAATAGCCACTCCCACTACCAGCAGCGAGCCTATTCAGGTTTGGGTGGGTGTAGTCTCTTCGCCGGTTGAAAAGATGAGACTTCTGCTTTCCTCCGAGAAACGGTGCAAAATAATATGTGAACAACAAATGACGATCTCTTTAATGCAACGCCAATTTATTGTCACAATTAACTCACTAATTATTACACCAATTGTCCACTATTAGGACCACTGTCTCAGCAGTAAGTCTGCTCTGTTCCTATTCTAAACTACGACTTTTTTCTACCTCCTGTTAACCTTCACTAAAAAACCAAGGTTAATTGTTCATTGCCTTTCTTCCTCTTGCCAACTCACCACCACCGCGAATCAAAAATAGTGGGGCGACTTAAAACACAAAAAAGAGAGAGATTTTCATGCATGAAAAGCTTACATTACGTAAAAGTAATAGCTCATCCTGTGCGAATTTAGCCTTGTATTTATGTAATCAGTGGCCGCGGAAGGTGTTAGGATATCTGGAGATATTAACATTGTAGGATAGTGGAGCGAGGGGTTTATACGTGTAACACGAGGAGATTATTAGGAATAATATAATCGAATAACCGTGGGGTCACTGTCCCCCAATGTCCTCCCGCTTCCGCGGCCACTGGACTGTCATATGCATGCCTATAATTCAATAGATTTGACTTTGACTTTCCCCGTGAAATTGGTAGTATTGGATCAATTAAATCGATTTGTATGAGGTGGGCGACGTGGTTGCTGGAATAAGTGGCCATGTCCATATTTCGTGTGTGTCGAGCAGCTTTATTATTACGTTCGACGTCGCCAATTCCGGGAAATATTTTCCCAATTTTTGTTCTTGGAAATCTAATCCACGTTAGTTTTGTGGTGATTAACAGAGAAAGCAAAAAGTGGAGAATAAAATTTGAAAAATGTAGGACTTCTGAGTCGAAATAAAATTCTGGATAAAATTGGCAAAGGTATGTATTATTTTGAAATTTAGATTATTACAAGTTGAGGTGAGACAGTTGTATGATAAGATTTTCAAAAAATGTCAAAATTTTATTGAAAATTTATTGCCTAAATTTTAAAATGTCGCTAGTTTAATTTTCATAATTGATTAAGAGTATAGGAAATTGTAGGATAAAATTTAGGATACAATTTGGAAAGGTATTATTTTGAAATTTAGATTATGGGAAGTTAAAGTCAGACACAGTTTTATGACCAAATTTTCAAAATTTGGTTTAAAGTTTTAAAATCGCCACTACTTTTAATTTCCATAAATTGGATTAGAGTTTGGAAAAATGTATGATTTAAGGGTCGAAATAAAATTATACATAAAATTATGGAAGGTATGATTTTGAAATGTAGATTATGAAATGTTAAAAAGTTAGATTATATGGAAAGTTTAAGTCGGACACAGTTTTATGACCAGATTTTTTAAAAATGTCAAAATTTGATTGGGAATTTGATCCATAAATTTTAAAATCGTCACTACTTTGATTTCCATAATTGAAGAAAAGTTCAGAAAAATGTGTAAGATTTTCGAGTCGAAATAAAATTCCGGATACAATTGATAAAGTTTAAAAATCTTGAAGATGTTAGTTTATTCTTTGGCCAAAAGAGATAAGTTCATCGAGGGTTATATTCTGCAGTACCATTCAGAAAATTTCAGAATTTCGTATAAAATTTCACAGCTGCTTATATTTAAAAGTCAGCCCCTTTTTATTATTTCCATAATTAAGTCAGAGTTTGCAAATATGTAGGGTTTACGAGTCGATACAAAATTTTGGATAAAATTGGCAACCTTTAAACTTTCGAAAGGTTTTTTATTCTAAAAGGAGTATCATTCGAGTAAACAAACGTAAATTAAATTGTGCCCAAATTTCATAAAATTTCGAAACTTTATAGTTTTCATAAAGTGGCTAAATTTTAAAATAATCGCCTTTTTTAGAACAGGCATAAAAGGTTTTCATAGACATTCAAAATTGAATAAAAAAGTTATCAAAATTTTGAAATCATTTTACCGTTTTAATTTTCAAGATTCTATGAAAGTTTGTGAAATTGTAGGTTTTTGAAGACGATACAAAATTTTGGTTAAAATTGACAAGTCAGTTAACGTTTTTGAGATTGAAGTCAAAGTTAAATTTTTACATTCGACATTTATAAAAGTTTAGAATTTCACGATTTCATAGAAAATAGGTCAATTTTAAAATCATCACTATTTTAATTTGCACAATTGAGTAAAGGCTCGCGAAAATGTAGGATTTGCGAGGCGATATAAAATTCTTGATAAAGTTGAGAAAGATTCAATTGTTTTAAGGTCAAAACAAGTGACTTGCAGTTGTATAAGATTTCAAGATTTCAAAATTTCATGCAAAATTGTTCAATTGACTACATTAGTTTCCATGATTTTGGAAAAGTTAGTAAAAATGTAGGATTTGGGAGTTGGCATGAAATCCTGGATAAATTTGACAACTTTTAAACTTTCTAAGGTGTAATTTTCATACGTCTTGTAAGAAAACGTGTAAGAACAAATTAAATTGTAATTACAAGTGGAGATGACTCATTGTTTCAAAAATTTTCAAAATTTTGTGATCTAAATTTTGTTACCAGCAGGCTTTCACAGTGTTACGTTGAACGAATTCTAAGACACGTGCTAAATTTTTTGCAATATTGGTAGAAACTTAATCAACTTTATTTTTTTTTGTGGTGGGGTGGTTAACAGGGATAGAAAAAAATGGAAAAAGTTGATTTTCATAAAATTTCATTACTACATAAATTTTAAAATCAGAACTATATTTTAATTTCAATAAACCGTAGTAACGTTAGAAGTAGCTCACCCTGGAATAATGATTTAGACAGAACTTTGCACTGAAGGTGCAGAATAAGCCAACAAAATAGATCACAACTCTTATATATTCATCATATATATGCCGTTTATGGTGCAACAGAAACGGCTGGCCATTGCACCATTAGTGCAGCATTAGCGACCATCCAGGATACATAATTTTGAAAACGTTGTCAAAATTGTATGATCATTTCTCCCGGATATTCTGCACTATTGGTGCGTTTTGCATCCCATCCCCCAATTATTTCGCATCATTTTGTATTACCGATTGTTAGATATCAACTGTGCTATTTATTTACTAAAAAATTCGATTCGGTTTGTTCAATACCAATGGTGCGCCTAACATATTCAATAATTGTCAAGGGGATTTTTAATTATCAATTCATCAATGCATCAATTCATGCAAAAACTCGTTAACAGACGGACAGACAGACAGACTACTACCCTGTACTAGTGGTTTGCTACTAACTGGCCCCAAAAGTGCAGAATAATCTGACAAAATAAATCCATAATTTTTATACACCTATGCACCAATGGTGCAGAATAAACGAGGAAAATACAAAATGCAAGATAATGTTGCACCACTGATGTAGATTAAGCGGCAATGGTCGCTTAATGCGTACCAATAATTTTTTGAAAATGTATGTCAAAATTGTATAATCATATCTCTCGGCTATTCTGCAGTATTGGTGCATTTTGCATCTATTCCCCCAAATTGTTCGCATCATTTTGTGTTAACGATTGTTCGATACCAACAGTGCTATTAACTTATCCAATAATGGTCAAGGGGCTGTTTAATTAGCATCAATTGATGCAAAAAAGTCATTAACAGACAGACGGACAAGAGGAATTCAATAGCTCTCGTGCTACGCAGGGTGAGCTAATAATTGAAAACAGAAAATTGGAAAAATGTAGGATTTCCGAGTCGATACAAAATTCTGAATAAAATTAGCAATCTTTAAAGTTTTTAAGGTACATTTTTCATGTCATGTAAAAAAAAGTGTAAGAAAGAAATAAATTGTAGTTACAAGCAGAGATGAGTCACTGTTTCAAAAATTTTCAAAATTTTATGACGAGCAGACTTTTACAGTACGTGAAGAAATTTCTGGGAATATTGTTGGAAATTGAATTCACAATTTTCTTTGTTTTTGTGGTGGGGTGGTTGACAGGGATAGAAAAAAATGGAAAAAGTGTATTTTCATAAAATTTTATAGTTACATTTCAAAATTTGAATCATTTTAATTTCAATAATTGAAAACAAAAAATATCGGGAAAATGTAGGATTTCCGAGTCGATGCAAAATTGTGGGTAAAATTGGCAGAAGTGTAATTTTTAAATAAAGATAAGTACAACGTTCCTTCACAAAAGTTTTACAATTATGTTTTCATAAAGTTTTAAAATTTCATAGAACATTGGCAAATTTTAAAATCAGTATGATTTGAATTTCCAGAATTGAACATAATTTGGAAACTAAATTTTGGATTAAATCTACATCTTTTTGGATCTTTTAAAGGTGCAAATTCCAACTTGTACAAGCGGTGATGAATCTTAAGATTAGTTTTATGAAATTTCAAAATTTTTTATAAAATTTCATATCTGAATTTTAAAATCATGACTATTTTAATTTCCATAATTGAAAATGTAGGGTTTGAATTTCTGGGTAAAATTGGTTAATGTGTGCTATTGATAATTAAGTACATACGTTATGTAAAATTTTAAGACTTATGATTAAATTTTCACAAAAATTTTCCTAAATTTTCATAAAGTACAACTGTATTAATTGAGTGTCGATACAAAATTCTGGAAAAAATTGAGAAATATAATATTTTGAAAATTAGGTCAGATATTCGCTTGTCTAAAAAAGCAGTAGTATAATCAGATTTTTATCAATTACTAAAAGTTTTGTGGAAAATCTAATAGCTAAATTTCAAAATAATCTCGAGATATTTTTTTTCCATGATGGGATAAAAATTTGCGAAAATGTAGGATTTGACAGTCAGTCTGGTTCAAGTGCCGGGGGATTGGAACTTAGTACCTGGGAAACGTCACCCAAAAGTTCCCATTCCCTGGACTTTTTAGTTATGCAAGTTACAGGGAAACGGAACCCACTTGTCGCAGGATTTAGCGGGCTTCGATTCCCCGGTACCCTCTTACGCAAGAGTTACGATTCCCCGGAACCCAACATTTTTCTTTCATTTTTCATAAATTGAATAAATTTCCGCAAAAAATTTGAATTATCTCAAATTAACCTCCCACAAACGAAGAACATTTGATAAAAAAATTAGAATTTTTTATAGTGGCAGAGGTTCCTAAAATCGCAAATTTCTGACAAATTTGAGGAGCGGCAAGCTCAAAAAGGTACGGGGAATCGTCACCCAACAATTATTTTTAGGAAAAAATATAGTTATTTTTAGGGGAAAATAATTGTAACATAATAATAACGTAATAATTGTAATAATAATTGCAAAATAACTGTATTTTTCCCTAAAAATATTTGTTGGGTGACGATTCCCCGTACCTTTTTGAGCTTGCCGCTCCTCAAATTTGTCAGAAATTTGCGATTTTAGGAACCTCTGCCACTATAAAAAATTCTAATTTTTTTATCAAATGTTCTTCGTTTGTGGGAGGTTAATTTGAGATAATTCAAATTTTGTGCGGAAATTTATTCAATTTATGAAAAATGAAAGAAAAATGTTAGGTTCCGGGGAATCGTAACTTTTGCGTAAGAGGGTACCGGGGAATCGAAGCCCGCTAAATCCTGCGACAAGTGGGTTCCGTTTCCCTGTAACTTGTATAACTAAAAAGTCCAGGGAATGGGAACTTTTGGGTGACGTTTCCCAGGTACTAAGTTCCAATCCCCCGGCACTTGAACCAGACTGACAGTGAATAAAAAATTCTGGATAAAATTGCCAAACGTATTATTTTGAAGTTTAGGTCATGTAAAATTTTTATCGATAACCTTTACAATTAAAGTTTCATAAAATTTCAAAATTTCGCCAAAAATTGCATACCTAAATTTTAAAATCGTCACTATTCTAATTTCAAAACTTGAACGTAAGTTTGGAAAATGTAGGATTTTCGAGTTGATAAAAAATTTTGGGTAAGACTGGCAATGGTGTTATTTTGAAATTTAGGTAGTGTATTAGTTTGTCTAAAAGTTTAAAGTTTTATAATTAGATTTCTATAAAATTTTAAAATTTTCACAGAAAATTTAACGGCTAAATTTCAAAATAATCGCTAAATATTTATGAAAATTTTGGACTTAAAAGTAGAACTTTCCCAAAATTCTGGATAAACTTGGCAAAAGTTTTAGTTCAAATTTTAGATAATAATTCGAAATTATGTACAGTTTTATACCCAGATTTATATCAAAGTTATATAAAAATTTTGTGGAAAATTCCATACCTAAATTTTAAATTGGCACTATCTTAATTTCATTTTTTAATTTTCAATTTTTTCACTGTTATAAATTTTCAAAACCGCTTTAAGGTGCAAATTCGTTCGTATGGCGTGAGAAAACGTGTACTAAATTAAATTGTAGTCATACGTAGAGATGACTAATTATTAATTTCGTTCGTAAAAAAATCACAATTTTAATTTCCATAATTGAATAAAAATTTGTTAAAAATGTCTGAATTTTAGAGTCGACACTAAATTCTGTATAAAATTGGGAAACGTTTAATATTTTTTTAAAGATACTAATTTCTTCTTCGTAGGAAAATGTGTAGGGAATTAAATTGTCTCGATGCACACTTTTGTAAAATTTCAAACTTTTAAAGTTTGACTAAACTAAATATCCCAATTTCAAAATAATTGTCATTTTGAGCAGTATCAAATTTTTCGAATGAGCAGAAATAAATCTTTTATGGTCAGATTTTCATAGAATTTCTTAATTTCATTGAAAATTTCATGACTAAATTTTTAAATCATAACTACCTATCTTAAATTTCTAGAATTGAATAAAAATTTGGAGAAATGTAGGATTTTGGAGTCGATACAAAAATTTTGCATAAAATTGCATAAAGTTTATAAGCTATTTAAAGGTGGACGTCTCTAAACTCCGTGTTCTGGTTTCGTTAAGGAAGCAAACGATCACCAAATTAAATTCTATTTACAAGTTGACTTTTACAGATTTCGAATTTTTTTTAGTTTTTATGAAGTAGCTAAGTTTCAGAATAATTATCATTTTTGAACAAGCATAAATAGAAGTTGTATAATAAGATTTTCATAAAGGTTAAAGAAAATTGTAGAAAATTTCACAATTAAACTTTAAATTTATCACCATTTTAAATCCAATAACTGAATAAAAGTTTGGAAAAGTGTAGGATTTGAGAGTCGATACAAATTTTTTGATAAAGTTTACAACTTTTAAGGCTTTTCAAGATAGATTAATCTAAAAAAAAATTTATTTTAGTAAGCGAACATGTGAAGAATAATTTAAGCATATTTAACCGAACTTTCGTAAAATTTCAAAATTTCGAAATTTTACTAAACCAACCAGCATAAATCAAAGTTTGTAAGTAAAATGACGTAAAGTGAATTTCGTTATTTTTGTAAGATGCATCATTTCGAAAGATACATTATTTGACTATGTAAACATGTCCTAAATTAAATTGTACTCAGACTCATCGAATTTCAAAATTTCGAAATTTTACTAAAATATCTAAATTTCAAAATAATCAATTTTGTATAGATGTTCGATTAAAGTTTGTACAACGACACGCATGAAATGAATTTGATGATCTTTTGTGCGATGCATCATTTCAAAAGGTATATTATTTGAGCGTAGAAAGATGTCTTAAGTTAAATTGTATTCACACTTTCGTAAAATTTCAAAATTTCGAAATTTTACTAAAATATCTAAATTTCAAAATAATCACAGTTTTGGAACCAGCATAAATAAAAGTTTGAAGTGGATTTCGTGATGGGAACTTTGGGAAAAAACCGTCCCGATTTTCTCACCTTTTCTGAAAGTTACAACGGTTTCGAATCCTCGTACCATCAAAGCAAAGATGAGTCCGTGGCGTTTCTGCGGGAAGCTTTCGGAGCGAGAACGTGCTGCACCGTGCAATCCTGGGCACTGGTATTTGCATTCGCGAAAATGGTGAGGAAATAAATAAATAAAATTACCAAGAATGGAGGTCTCCCAGCGTATGCTCTTCGATTTTGAGCAAATTAGTGTCATTCTATCTCAACTTTGAATGGTATGAAATTTGCAAAAGACACCATCTCGTTTGCAGAGGTATTTGCATCCGAAGAGGAGAAAAGCTCAGTAAAGGTGACAAATTTTGCACTTTTTAAATTTACTGCGCGTTTTCTCCTCTTGGGATGCAAAATATCTCGGTTAAACATACCCATTGGGGGATCGTGTTTTTTGTAAAATTCCATACTAATTAAATTCGTGATCGACACTATAGTTTGCTCAAAATCGGAGAGCATACGCTGGGAAACCTTCATTATTGGTGAAAAACTATTTCGAAAATTGTTGCATTTTTGCCAATTTTATTTTTCTCAGGTATACTCCTGCTGTCTCCTGGGGCTTTTGTCCCTCACCGTGTTGGGTGTCCTGTTATCGTCGTCCAGCCATAAAAAGAACAATGTCCCTCCTACGGTTAGTAAATTATGTGAGAGACAAATTATGCTAATTTTTTCAAATTATCATTTTTTTGCACAAACAGGATATGCAAATGTCGCCAAATCTGTCCTCGCCAATCCCGACGAGCAAGGAGAAAACTCTGCTGGTACTGGCCGTGGTTTATTTCGTGCTCCAAATCTGCGTAGCATTCTCATCCTCAAAAATATTCGGAATCATTGCTCAACTTCGGGTTCGGAAATAAATTATTTGAATAATTGTCATTAAAAAACTTTATAAAAAGATTGCTGACATGCCGAGGTTTCTTTGGATTAAGAACTATTGTGAATGAAAATATGTAAAATTAGGAATTGTTTTATGAAAATTTATTTTAATTTATTCAAAGTTATGACTTCAATGTTTTCGATATTTTTTTTAAATTGCGAAAGTGTACATTTGAAAAGTTAAGATTTATTTTGAGTCGAATATTTTTGAAAATTTGTGTAATTAGTAATTGTTCTACAAAATCTTATTTTAATTCGCATAAATTTCAAAATATTTTCGATAGTTAAAACACTACAGATTTTAAAAATAGCGAAAGTATGAATTTGAAAACTTTAAGTATCTTTGGGTCGAATCGTTTTGGAAATATGACATACATATTTTCAAAATTTTACAAATATGATGTATGTAAAATCAGCAATTATTATATGAAATTTTATTTTAATTCATTAAAATTATAAATTTAATTATATTTTTGATAATTTTAACCCCCAAAAAATTTTTAAAATTGTGAAGAGTATGAGTTTGACTTTGATTTTGATTCTGACAGGGCAACTTTCTCCCCAAACTGCGCCGAATTCTGGGCGTTTTTGTCATCCTGAAGATAACCTCGTTGGGAATTCTGGTCCCGTTTTTCATCCTGAACAACAACAACAATGTTCCAAAAGGGGGAAACAATGGTGCGGATGGGGGCAACTTGAGAATGGTGTCGTCGCCTCCGAGCAGTAATCCGATGGGGACGCTGGGTCTGGCTTTCACCTCGTGCGACACGGCTTTCACCCTCGTCTACGTCCTCGTGCTGGCCCTTTTCGTCATCGAGGGGAGCAAGGGGAGTGGAAAAAGGGGGCAGGAAAGGGGGGTCGTCGTCGTCAAAGTTGGTGGCGGCAGTGGGGGTGGTGCAGGGGCAGGAAAGAAATATAGCAAATAGGGCGAAACTGTGTGGAAAAAATAATAATTGGATTTCGAAAATTCATATTTTTTCGAAAAACGAAATCTTGTGCTCATTTTAAATAAATTTAGTTTTAACTGTTGGTAATAAGGAGAAAATGATTGACAAGAAAAGTGGTGAAAGCGTGGATAAAAAATATTACTAAAGTTTACAGTACACATTACAAAATTTGCAAGTAATTTCGTATTGTCTGCACGATTTTATTTAGTTGTCATTAATCAAAAGTTATTGTTTTATAATAATTTACTTATGAAAAAATGTATTATGCAAAGTGAATTTTCTGTTATAGAAATTATGCTATATTACGGTTATGTTAAAGGGATTATGCAAAGTGACGGGCCACGCTGGCTTTCACCTCGTGCGACACGGCTTTCACCCTCGTCTGCGTCCTCGTTCTGACCCTTTTCGTGATGGAGGGGAGCAAGGCGGGTGGAAAAAGGGGACAGGAAATGGGCATGGTTGTGGTCAAAGTTGGTAGGTTGGCCGTGGGCAGGGTATTCCGACCCCGGGTTTTACTGGGTTTTATTGGGTCGTTAAGTAATAAAACCCAGCGGGTTTTACTATGTTAAAGGGGTTTTACTGGGTTTTACTCGGGTTGTACAAAGTTTTATTTCAAATTCAAATAGATAAATCAATAGAATCAGTTTGCAGGTGCATATCTAACTCGAATTAAGTACTCTGATCAATATTCCGTAAATTTCTCTATTTATTTCGAATTTTTTTTCATGACCTAAAAAGCACAATTTACAGCTTAAATTGGAGTTTGCTCAAATTCGTATTTTTCTTGTGTTCCTGGCATTTCGAATTGAAGTTTTTTGATAAATCTTGATAAAATTCATTAATTTAACAAATTGACGTAACATTGAAAGTTTTATGAATTCACCCCAAACATTGAGTAAAACCCAGTAAAACCCCGGGGTAGTTGTTTTCAGAGTTAAACCCCGGGTTTTTCCGAACCCTGCCGTGGGGGTGGTGCGGGTGTTAAGAAATATAGCAAATACGGGGAATATATCGGGTGAAAGTGCAGAAAACTGGTAAAAATAAGCAATTCCGAAAATTTTCGTTTTTTTTGTACAAAATAAACTCCCCGAAAATCTCAGCATTTTTTGCTCATTTCAAATATATTTAGATAGTTTTAACAGTAACGAAGATATCGGGCGAAAGTGCAACAAAAGTGGTGAAAGCGAAAAATAACTTCTAAAAATAGAATCTTCTAAAATTAGAATACCGATACAAAAGGCTTTGTTCAAGAAATCACATTATCACATTATCCAAATTTATCCTGCACATCTTTCCCCTACATGTGTAAACTATTAATACTTTTCCAAATTTCCAATTTTTGGCGTCCAATTTTGCCAAATAAGCAAGACTTTAAATTTGTGTATGTAAATGTTCAAACGGACACTGCAATTTTCAATCGAATGAAAAATTGATATTGTAAAAAAAATTGTGCGATGATGATACGATTTTTTTATTGGGGACAATACATTGAAAAATAATGAATTGAAATACGAAGCTAAATATTCCTAAAAGTGTGGTGAAAACAAAAAGTGAAAGCAATAACGCGCAAAGATGACAATTTCAAAAGTTAGTTAAATAAACCTTTACAATTTGAATTGATTTTCATGCATACCTTTTTTCTCATTTAAAACCTAAGAATTTTTTTAATTTCAATTTTTTTGGCGTCGAACTTTAAGTTTTAAAAAATACTTTGAATACTTTAAAAAATACATAAAACTTTAAGTTTTTATAATCTATTTGGGTATTTGGGCACAGTAATAATTATGTACAAGGCTTAAATTAATATGTAAATATCGGTCAAAATAATCAAAAGTGAAAATGGGATTTAAAATAGCAATATTTACTATTTAATGCAAAATTGATATCGTATTTTAATAAAAAAAATTGTGCTATGATAAAGTACGAATTTTTTGCTGGAGGACAAAAATATCGAACTTATTGAACAATGTAGATGCATTATTGATCCAAATATGAATCAATTCGTAACCAAAGTTGTTGTCAAACCTAAATTACTCAAATAATTATGTAATTGAAGAGCACCAACACAATTATATAATATTTCTGTCGGGGCAGGGTGTTTGATTTAGATATGTAAGATCGAATAAATATATATGTTCGAAAAAGTAAGAATAAAAAATAATAAGCACGCGTACAGTCTTGTAAGTAAATTTTTATTAATTTGAAAAATTTCATATAAAATAAATAATTTTTAAAATCATCACCAAATTTTAAGTTTTGTAAACTGATATCCAGAAAAACTTGCATAAAGGTTGACCTGACTAGACTAATACATTTTATAAAATCAGATTTTCATAACATTCTACAATTTCTTAAACAATAGGTAAATTTAAAATACTTACAATTTTAGTTTCCAGAATTGAATAAAAGGTTGTAACTTACAACCTTTTATTCAATTCTGGAAACTAAAATTGTAAGTAGTGATGGTAATCCGTAACCGATCCTATCCTAGGATCGTAAAAACTCGGATAGGATCGGATTTTCAAACGGATCGGATAGAGGATCCGAGGATCAGACAATCCGATCCGATCCTAACCGATGAGATCCTAGGATCACACAGGATCCTCGGATCATCCGATGTAAACTCGTTTCACATTTGGTGAGTTCATCACATCGTACATTACCCGAACGAGCCGAATTATGTTATTATTTAACACCAGTTATTTCTATTTTGGCGTTGAAATCATACGAAATTGAATAATTTAAACGTCGAAATAAAAATAACTCGTGTAAAATAATAGGATAATTCGGCTCATTCGGCTCATTCGGCTCATTCGGCTCATTCGGCTCATTCGGATAATGTACGATGTGATGAACTCACCAAAAACCGTTCCAATAAATAAATAAAAGCAGCTGGTTAAGTTGTTCCATAGTTAGACACAAGGTGTCTCACACATATCAAGCGAATCTTGGATCATCCGCGGATATCCTAGGATCGGATCGCATCGGATTTCGAGTAGAACCGGGAGCCGATCCGGGAACTAAAGCGAGGAAATCAGATCCGATCCGATCTTGTATTTATCCGATCCTATCCTACGGATCGGTTAATTTAGGATACGGATTACCATCCCTAGTTGCAAGAAATGTATGATTTACGAATCGATACATAATTTTGGATAAAATCGACTGCTTATAAACTTTTCTAAGGTACAATACCATTAAGGACATTGTGTAACAAATTAAATTGTAGTCACAAGCGGAGATGACTCACAATTTCATAAAATTTCAAAACTTCGTAGAAAATTTTACACACAAATTTTAAAATAATCAGTGTTATATAATTTCCATGATTGCATAAAAGTTTGTCAAATTATACTAAATCGTTGTTATACGAGTGGAGTGGACTCACTCACGTTTATAAATCTTCAAAACTTTAAAATCTTATGAAAATAGTTAAATTTGAAAATTATTATTATTTTTTTCTGGAATTGAATAAAAATTTGAAAATCAGGATTTGGGCGTCGATACAAAATTTTGAATAAATTTGACAAAGGTTAAAATAATTTTTCAAGTATTAAATCTGTTTACATCGTAGTGACAAGTGGAATCGCACTTTCATAAAATATCAAAATTTCATAAAAAATAGTTAAATTTTAAAATGATGACCAATTAAATTTCCAGAATTGAATAAAAGTTCGTGAAAATGTAGGATTTTCGAGTCAGTACAAAATTCTGGGTGTACTTGGGAAAGTAAGTTATATTGAAATTTGGGTGGTGTACATTGATTATAAAAGTGTATAAATCGTAAAATTTAAAAATTTCATGGGAAATTTCAATTTCAAATTAAATTTTAAAATAATGACCATTTCAGTTTCCAGAGAATTTAATAAAAAATTTGTGAAAATGTGGGACCTTACAGTCGATACAAAACTCTGCACAAATTTGGCAACGTGTAAGCTTTCGTAAGATGCTTGGTAAGTAATGGCACATCTTTCGAGTTAGCGAACGTGTAAATTAAATTTCATACACTCAAAATAAGGTAGTAATGAATCATTACCATGCGGAATCACTATGTGTCTCTACCACGTCGGTTACGATTTGTCGCGGAAATGGTAATAAGAAGATCAGGGAAATTCAAATTTAATACATAATGGTATTCACTTCCTTAATATTTGGTAATGAATTTGCCCATTCATGCCCATTTGGGGCATGAATGAATTCATGCCCCAAATGCATGAATTCATCACATGGAGTACATTAGCCGAACGAGCCGAATTATCTTATTATTCAAGACCACTTATTTTTATTTTGACGTTTAAATTGTTCAATTTCGTATGATTTAAACGCCAAAATAAAATAATTTGCGTTAAATAATAAAATAATTTGGCTCATTCGGGTAATGTATTCCATGCGATGAATGAATAGCGTAAAACGGAGTTTAACAACTGTAATTTTTATGTTGGCGTAATAATCATACCAAATTGAATAATTTAAACGCCAAAATAAAAATAACTCGTGTCAAATAATAAATGGGAGACAAGCATGCAAACGTGCTCAAAATGCTTTTCCTGCACATTTCAGAGCCACCACCACGAGCTGGTCAATCTATTTGTACATACCTCATCGTGTGGGTGCGTAGTACATCGCGCCCGCCAATTATTTCGCATCATTTTGTGTTAGCGATTGTTAGATACCAACGGTGTTATTAATTTATTAAAAAATGGACCTGGTACATTTTAATTAGCATCAATTGATACAAAAAAGTCGTTAACAGACAGACGGACAGACGGACGGACAAGAGGAATTCAATAGCTCCCGTGCTAAGCAGGTTGAGCTAATAAAGCAGATCAGAGTCTTCTAAAATGTCAAAACGATCACTATTTTGGTTTCCATGATTGAATTAAATGTATATAGGATTTGGGGAGTCGATATAAATTTCTAAATAAAATTGACAATAAATTTCGTTTAAACTATTTTAAGGTAAAAATCTGTCCTTCAAATAACTAAACATATCCTAAATTAAATTGCAGACACGTTGTAGATTCAAAATTGTGTAGAAAATTTTATCTCTAAATTTCAAAATCATCACCATTTTAATTTCCATGATTGGATAAAAGTTGGTAAAAATGCAGGAATTATAAAATTTAATTTAATAATTTAATAATTCCTCTAGAATATTTCAATGTCAAAATAATCACGGTTTTAGAACAACCATAATAAATGTTTTACACTCAAAATAAGGTAGTAATGAATCATTACCATGCAGAATGACTATGTGGCTCTACCACGTCGGTTACGATTTGTCGTAGAAATGGTAATAAGAAGATCAGGGAAATTCAAATTTAATACATAATGGTATTCACTTCCTTAATATTTGGTAATGAATTTGAATTTCTCTGAACTTATTATTACCATCTCTACGACAAATCGTAACCGACGTGGTAAAGACAAATAGTCATTCCGCACGGTAATGATTCATTATTACCTTATTTTGAGTGTATAATCGGATTTTAAAAAAATCAAAATATAGTGGAAAATTGCACACTTAACTTAAACTGATCACCATTTTAATTTTCATGATTGCATAAGAGTTTGTGAAAATGCAAGATTTGCGAGTCGAAAAAGAATTCTGGATCAAATTTACAACCATCTAAGCTTTAGAGGTAATGCGTACACCAAATTAATAATATTGTAATAAACTAGCTTGATTCTAAAACTTTGAACATAATTTTGGTAAAATAAAATGTATTCTAAAATCAATTTGAAAATTTGAAAATTGATTTGCAAGTCGATACAAAATTCTGTGTGCGATTGGCAAAGTTTACGCTTTTCCAAGGTTAAAATTGCGTGCTTCAAGTAAGCAAGCATTTTTTTCCCTAAAATAAAATTGTGGACTCTCTCCTTTTTAAAATTTCAAAATTTGAGTAAAATTAGTGGCTCAATTTCAAATAATTGTCATTTCGAAACAAGCGTAAATAAAAGCCTATGGATTAGATTTGCATAGAATTTGCAAGTCTGATTGGAAATTTTAAAATTACAACTAAATATCTTAAATTTTCAAAATTGAATCAAAGTTTGGAAAAATGTAAACTAATTAAATTAACAAGATTGTAGAGTGTTTATGACATTTTAGCACAATTTTAAAATAATTTTTGCTTTAATTTCCATAATTTAGCATAAGTTTGTGAAGACGAGTTTGTGAAAACGAAGGACTTAAGAGTCGAAACAAAACTCTGGATAAAATTGAAAAATTATAAATTGTTTTAAGACATCCCAGATTCGAATAAACTTGTGCAAAAGAAATCTTAAGTAGACACACTATTATCGTTTTAAAATTTCAGATTTGGTAGAAAATTTCATAGCTAAATTTCAAAATAATTTTAATTTCCGCGATTTAATACACATTTATAAATGCCAAAATTATGATTCATTCTCAATTTCTCAATTTCAAAAGATAAACACCATTTTGGAAACAACATAGAAAAGTTGTATAATAAGATTTTCATAGAATTTCTAAATTTCATAGAAAATTTCATACCTAAATCTTAAAATCATAACCATTTTAAGTTCCTGAATTTAATAAAACTTTGGAAAAGTGTAGAACATGCAAGCCGAAACAAAATGTTGCATAATATTCCAAATATTAAACTCTTTTAAGATGCAATATCTTGCACAATAAGCAAACGTGTAATACATAAATTAAATTGTAGTCAAGTGCGGACTAAATATTTTCATAAAATGTAAAAATTTTATAAGCAAAATAGCTAAAATTTTCAAGATTCAATAAGAGTTTGAATTTTTTAAAATGTGGGATTAGCGTGTCGATACGAAATTCTGGTTAAAATTGTCAAATTTTAAAAATTTGTAAGGTGTTTATTCAATTCTTTAGTAAAGTCTCAAAACAGAGAGGCGAATTCATTAAAAATGGGTTTATTTATACATCATGGCGCATTTATAGAAGAAATTTAATTAAAGGTGAAACCAGTCGCTACGGAAGCCTAGGGGACATTAACATCGTGTGGATTTATATAAGATTCGCGGATGATGTTGACATCGAATTATTTTGGGTGCATTGTCCCCACGCTTCCGCGACCACTGGATGGAACTAACTTGTTTGGTAAGCAAACGAGTACTAAATTAAATTGTAGTTCACAAGTGGCACAATTCACAATTTTATAACATTTCAAAATTTCAAGATTTCGTAGAAAATAGATCAATTTTAAAATTATTACTATTTTAATTTACATATTTAAGTAAATGCTTGCGAAAATGTAGGATTGAGAGTGCATACAAAATTCTGGATACAACCGACAGCCTATAAACCTTTTTAAGGTTGGTGTCCATTTTAGCAGACAGACGTGCACTAAATTAAATTCTATTCACATGTGGACTCGCACTTTCATACAATTTCAAAATTTTAACATTTCTAACATCGGTGAGGTTAAGAAAAGCACAATTTTATAACAACCATAATGAAAGTTTTATAATCAGACTTTCATAAAATTTCAACTATTTGAAAACTAAATTGGCTAATTATGTATCAATCACTACTTAAAGTTCAGTTCCATAATTAAATAAAAGTTTTGAAAAATATTTGCAAATTGAAAAAAATTGGATAAAATTTACAACTTTTAAAGGATTCTAAGGTACAAATTCTAGATAAACGTCGGAACTGAGGCATGTAAAATGACGAAATTTGAAATTTCATAGAAAATTTCATATCTAAATTTGAATTAATCATAATTTTAATTTCCAAGATAGAATAAAATTATGAAAAAATGTATGATTTGGGAGTCGATGTAAAATTCTGGATAAAATTGTTGTAAGACTTTGCATTAAAAAGTACTTAAATAGATGATGAGTTTTTTTGTTCGGAGAGGAAACTAAAGTTTGCAAAGTCATGAATTATTTTATGAAATTTTTCTAACGTTATCGTAATTTAATTGAAAATTTTATAATATTTTCGATAATTTTCACCCAGAAAATTACAATTTCCTTGGATTGACAACTTGAAATATGTGCGATCAGTGATGAAAAAAATTCAGATTTTGTAGTTTTGTATGACTTTTTGAAGTTTTTTTGAAGTGAGAATTGTGGAAAATACAATATATTACTTGTCAAAAATATGGAAATCTCAAGTTTGGTCACGGAAATAAAATTTTTGAATACTTTTGCAGTGAAAAATGCTACAATATAGAAATATAGTAAATAACAGGAAATTCTGTTGGGAAAATAATTATAGACAATTTCGAAAATTTATACTTTTTAGAACATCACATCATTTTTTTTTATACATTTTAAACATTTATTATGAAGTGTTGGGTCTTGCAGAAAAAAAAATTGATTTTAAAGATTTGTCTGCTGGTCGTAGGGCAGGGAAGAAATATGGAAAATGAGGGGAAAAATCAGAAGCGAGTGAGAGTGTGCAAAAAAGAGTTTAAGATATTAATGTTAATATTATTTATTAATTAATAAAAATTTCGAAGATTTATATTTTTTCGAGAAAAAAAAACTTCCTGAAAATAATGGCATCTTTTTACTCATTTTGTAATAAATATTAGTTTTAACCCAGTTTTGAAAAACATAGAGGGAACTCACGTCACAGTTTGTAACCTTCGTAACTGCGTAAGGTTTATAAGATTACAAACTTTTACGAACTTTCACACACATTTCTAAGGAAAATTATCTTACGAACTTTTACGAATCTTACGCACTTAAAAAGCATGTTTTTGGTTCGTAAACAAAATTTCGTAAATAATTCGAGTTTGATATATGCATTTTGGGTTGAAATTGTCCTAGAAACTAATTGCGTATTATAAATTTTGTGTGATCCCATCAACATTCATTGGTCGCTATCCAACCGGCCCCCAAAAGTCAAATATGGGTTAAATTGACACATTCCATCCAGTGGGGTGTCAATCGATCGGTCTTGATCATACGATCATTTTGGTATATCATAGAATTTTGTGGCATATGAAATGGCTGCGTAATTCCTGAAAAACTGATATTTTAGGCAAAAAAATCAAAAATTTCATTTCGTGTAAGCTAGGGAAAAGTTGGCTAGCAACATTTTGATGTCGTTTTATATACGACATTTTTTACCAAAAAATGTTTACGAAAATGTTTACAAAGTCAATTCACGTCAAGAGTGTGTAAACTTACAAACCTAACGCAGTTACGTAGGTTACGAACTTGACGTGAAATCCCCCATAGATTGTGTCAAAAAATACCTAAAATCACTCCTAAAATCATTTCTCATATTAAATATGCATATTTACTTGTAACCGTTGGGAGCCAAGTTTTGCAAGAAAAAAGGTTATTGATAAAAGGTTACGCACGTTATTCAGCAGCGAAAGTATAGTATAAACTGGGCGCAAGTTAAAAGTGGTGAAAGCATGAGAAAAATAGTAATGTGAAAATTTCCACTTTCTGGCGTCCAACTTTGCATATTTTCTTACAATCTGCAAATAATATGCTAGGCTTAAATTTCATGTATGTAAATATTAATTAAGTCAAATCGGTACAATCGAATGCAAAATTGGTATTGGTAAAAAAAAGTTGTGTAACGATTTTTTTATGTGAACAAAATATTGAAAACTAATTAATCAGAGTACAAATCTAAATATTCTTAAGCCAAATTAGTGTCAGAACTAAATTATATTAGCGAATAAATTAAAGCAGTTGTATAAAAAGTCCAAATTTCGGAAATTAGCAGAAAAATTACGTATCTTTGCTCATACGAAATATTAATATTTCTCAAAATTTCCAGTTTTCGGCGTCCAACTTATCAGAAACAGATTACTTCAAATCGTGTCAGTAAATATGTTTCCAGGTTAAGAATAATATGTAAAGCTTAAATTTTACGTAAGTCAAACTGACACTACAATTTTAAAAAACGTTGTTTACTTTATGAAAAATTGATGGTAAGACAGTTGCGCTAACGTATTTTGTGGGGACAAAATATTAAATAATAATGAACCAGAATACGAGTCTAAATATTCTTAACCAGAATTGTAGTCATCAAAACTACCAATAAATTGTATTAGAGAATACATAAGCAAAAGCAATACATTTGGAAAATTTGTAGAAAAAAGTGTTTTTTTTTGTTGTGGATTTTCATTCATTAGGGATTCCCAACTTTGTAAAAAAATCGCTTTTTCGCTCTTTTTGAAAACACTTTTTTCCCAATTCGCATACGATTTCGTTCTTCTCTCACTCTTTTGGCCCAAAAATAAAATTATTTTAACCTTGATTTTGTTTTTAAGCAAAAATATTGGAAAAAATTTCGAAATCGCACTCGGAATTGAGAAAAAAGCGTTTTGTGAAAGAGTGAAAAAAAACGAATTTTTAACAAAGTTGGAACTCCTTATTATATCTTTCGTTCACTGTAAATATATTTTTTTTATTTCACGTTCAATGGCACCGAACTTTTAGTTTCAAAATTTGTTTTGGTGTTTTTGTACAGTAAAAATTATACGGCAGGGTCAACATAAATATACATAGGTGAAAATCAGGCAAAATTGTCCAAAGTCCAAATTATCAAAAGTCCAAATAGGAATAGGTCTATTTCATAGGGCTATTTTCAGTCGGTAACAATATTTATTATCCAATTGAACATATGTATTTTGATAAAAAGTTGTGCCATTATAAAGTATGAGTTTTTTTTGATAGAGGACAGAAACATTGAACTTATTAAATAATTATTAACTAATTGATCCAAAAATGAATAAATTCTTAACCAAAATTATTGTCAAAACTAAATTACTTATATGTAACTGGTAACGTGCGACTTAATTATTTAAATCAGGTGGTTATCCAATTGTGTGACACAATTTGTACGTCTGGGTTCTGAATGTTTGATTCGATTTATGTAAGTAAGTAAGATCGACTATGTTAGTAGAGAAACATGTACATAAAAACGTAAAAATAAAACGACAATTAATACACCACCTTCATTCTTATGATAACGAAAATCTGGACGATTTCTTTCTTTACTTATACCTATTTGAATACTTATTTGCACAATGAAACCCGTGGCATTTGAGGATGTGCGGCGTTAATATATTTTTCTATGTATAATCATTGGCAGAGGGCGGATATGTATTTACGAAAAATCGCTATTTTTGTATTTAATTATATGTACTTATAAAAAAAACGTCAAACTATTTACGAAGTATGTACACACGAAAATAATGCGTAAAAGATTTGAGTATTATTAAATTAAAATTAAAGAGTGGTATTTTTATTAATCCTCATGTAACCAACCTTCAACTCTTGTTTTGATTTAACGTTGACTTAGCTGACTGTGACATCACAGGTCTAAAAATCTGCACATTTTTACCCATTTCTCGGCTCTGGGAATGTATTTTTAAATTCGATCTGGTCATTTTGTAGATCAGATCAATACCAATTTATTAAAAATATGCACTCTAGATTTTGAAAAGTTTTGAAGGAGGAGACCCAATTTTTCTGAAGGCATTCACTCTTTTTGGGTCTCTTTCTACAAAACTTTTCAAAATCTAGAGTGCATATTTTTAATAAATTGGTACTGATCTGGTCTACAAAATGACCAGATTGAATTTAAAAATACATTCCTAGAGCCGAGAAATGAATAAAAATGTGCAGATTTTTAGACCTGTGACGTCACAGTCACCTAAGTCAACGTTAAAGGCTAATTAACTTAATTGCCTGATCTTGATTTGAACTCATGAGGACGCTGTCAATGATATCTACGTTATCATTTATTTGCATCGCCTCCTGCATTATGTAAAAGCTGAGGAGTAAAAATGACCTAATCCCGTCCATTCATCCTGTAAAATACCCATTAAACATACGCAATATTCACAGGACGGATATGTATTATTCACTGAAATATGTACCTAGTTATTATTTAGGGAAAGAAAACATCAAAATATTTACGAAATGTGTACGAAAAAATTATGTATGTATAAGCAAGAATTTTCGAAATGTTTATGCTTTTGAATTTAATCGTCTGGATTTTTGGGATTCAATTTTTTTAGCTAAAAAATTTCGTGTTAGATCGTTGAAATACCTGTTAATTTATGAGATATATGTAGGTGTGTTTGATAAAAATATCTAAAAGATTTACATATTTTTGAAATATTAGCGAAAATATTCAAACGTCTGAAATCCTATATATTTTATGTAAAAAATATTTTAAAATTTCTGTTATCTATGCGAATTGGAACCAGAGTTGGGAACTAATCCGGATTACTCAATGTATTTAAATTGTCAATCCCTAATCCATAATCCCTCTATCTTTAACATTGGAAAATCCGGATTAGTTCCCAACTCTGGTTGGAACACACCCACAAAGTCGGTCGGAATCAAATGAAAAAGTTGAAAATAATTACATACATACATATCCGCCCTCTGGTCATCGTCGTCATCTCTTCATTCGATCTTAACACTAGATTAGCATATGAATGAATCTATTCTATATAATCTATAAATTACTATCCATCATCGACCTCCACCAGGGTGACATTATTATGACTTTTGCAAGAAAATTAGCATAGATTAAGCTCTATAAGATGATATTTAGAGCTGTGATGAGTTAAATTTGGGGGAGAAATCGTCCACATTTTGAGTCGATAACACATTAAATTTGTGAAAATGGCATCGTCGTGGCTCTATTTTGCCTCGATAACTTTGGTCATCGCGACGTACGTGGTGTCGCTGAACATACCGTCCATCGTCATCCCGACGACGATCCTGCCGCCGACGTCGTCAGGGTCCTCGCTCCTCGACACGATTGGCCAGTACTCCAGTGGAGCCTCGAATTTAGCCTGTGAAGTAAATCCGACCGGATTACTGTGTAACACGAGCGTTTCAACGGGACATAAAATCGTAAGGAAATAAAAATTAGGAGAAAATTTTTAGGAAATTTTGTAAAAGTACGACTTGCATGTGAAAATTGCCACATTTTTTATAATTTCTAGCCGATTGGAATTTATTTTAAAATTCTAGAAGACTAATTTGTAGAGCAGGGAGTTGGCAATTTTTTGAAAATATACATCCCATATTTTGACACTTTTTGAAGGAGGAGATTTCAAGTTTAGGAAACCTTCAGAAAAATTGGAACTCGTCGAAAAAATTGTCGCAAAATCAGCACTTTTTAATGTTGATTTTGTGATAATTCTAATCATTTCTCTCCTCCGGGAACTTATTTTAAAATTTTGGACGAAAAATTTGCCATCAGTGAGTTGATTAATGGAATGGCGTTGAGTTTTTTGAGCAGTGTCAAAATCTGGAGTGTATATTTCTTTAAAAAATTGGGAACGACCTGCTCTACAAATTTGTCTTTCAGAATTTTAAGATAAGTTCCTAGAGGCGAGAAATCATTGGTTTTGAAGATTTTGGCAATGAATCATTACGTCATTGGTTAAAATGAATTATGTTTTCGCAGATTCAAAACCTCCCTGCGGACGCGACGATCCGACCGTGTTCCGTATTTCTAGCGAGTCCCCACTGTTGCGCGCAGTTTTGTCCACCTGGTGTGGGCGGCAGGTGCGATTTGGAGACGGGGGCGTGTTTCTGCAATCCGGTGAGTAATTTGATATTTGAGAGGTTTAAGTTACCATTTTCTTGCAATCCGATAATTAATTGTTAAGTAGTATTAAATTTCCCAAATTTCGGATTATCTATAATGACGTTATGACCATTTTTTGCAATGCAGTATAATTAATTCCTAACTTTAATTTGAGAAGAAAATTTCCGATTACGACGCTATGGCAATTTTCTTTTGCAATTCGGTAATTTTGTGATTTCCCGTTAGTTTTAAATTTGAAGAGCAGTTTCGCATTAAAAATTGACGCTCTGACCATTTTTTTGCAATTCGAAAATTTTGTTATTTCTGGGTAATTTCAAATCTAAAGCGCAATTTCATACCAAAATTTCCGATTAAGGCGCTGTCACCGTTTTTTTCGCAATTCGAAAATTGTGTTCATATAATGAGATTCATATTTCAAATTTGTTCGAAAAACCTTCAACGTTTTGTGTCAATTAATTTCCAGTCCGGAGTTCCGAACGCGTGTCAATTGCTGCTGCAAACGGAGACGTATTCGACAGACGGGATGAACTCGAACGACCTCGCGCTGCTCGGAATCTGCAAAGAAAAGTGCAAATCGAACCCGAACAATTGCACGAAAGCGGCCGCGGCCACGGATGGAATCGTCGGAACTGTGTGCTTCTGCTACTGCTGAGATCTTTTAGGGGGTGGAAATTTTGATTTTTTTTTATAAAATTATGAATTTTATAAAATTTGAAATTTTACTTATTTTCGATTGTTTTATTTTGCGTGTACAACATCTTTGAAAATAATTAAGATTGCACAATTTTGAACGAATTTTGTATTCGGGATCCAATACGGTTTTTTAAATTATGGAATGAAAACCAATTTTGCTGCTGGAAATTATTTTTTAATAAAATTGAATCATAATTAATGAAATTTTACTTTATTGTATCTTTGACGTTTGTAAATAAATATTGTAAAAATTTGACAGAATTGTTATTCACCATCAAAATAATACATTTTATGTATTATTTTGTAAATCGCTGAAGGGTGTAAAATTTCTAGATTTTTGTAAAATCATTTATGAAATTTTACTTTATTTGATCGATCATATTTCTTGATATTTGGTGTGTGAAGTTCATAAATTATGAAATGAAATAAAACCAAAAATAAAATTCTAGAATTTTTGCTGCATGAAATCTTACTCGTATTTCAGCTTATCTTTAAAATTTATTAAAATGTACAATTTTGCCAGAATTATCATTCCACATCCAAGTCTTTCTGTTGTATTAAATTATGAAATAAAATATAAACAATCCAAAATTTTGCTGCCGGAGATATTAATTTTCTTAGAATTGTTTGCGGTAGAAATTTCGCAGAATTTTGTAAAATTATGAGCTAATAAAATTTTACTTTATTTTACCCTACCTGTTCACTTTCATTCATGTGACTATGATTGAGAACGTGATTTTGATAGGGAATGATAGTGAATGAAAATGAATTTCCTGTGGTTTGAATGAAAATGAGTGAAAGATTCCGTCATTTCAGATGAATGACTGTGACTGACAGATTTTTCATTAATTTCATTTTCCACCCTATCCTTAACACATAGGGCGAAGTAAGCAATGAAGTCAGATGGTGTGAAATAAAATGAGTTTGAAAGAAAAGGGAACATACCGGGGTGTCCAACGGGTTAAGGGTCGACACCTATACCAAAATGACCACAATACATGACTTGTTAAACAAGCTGAAGGAATTTCCACGTAAAATTAACTTTTCGTCACGTTTTGATGATATTTGTGACGAACGCATGACCATCGGGTTGCCGGCGGGATAGGTTGGCCGCTGAACGATTTGTAATTTGTTACGAGTTCTGAAATCATAAACTTCCTAGAATTTTTTTTGACAAATTTCCGTATCTGGTGTGGGCTGGATTTTCCTTTGGGGCGCACCAATTAGGCTAACCCATCAGTGTACAATGGCCAATTTTTAATAACAGTAATTTGGTCTTGCCTTGCGGTACACTCCTGTTAATACCTCCCATTGGTGGTTAGTTCGTGAAATTTGAAGGGTTTGTAATTTGTTACGAGTTCTGAAATCATAAACTTCCTAGAAATGTTTTTTGACAAATTTCCTGTGGGATGGATTTTCCTTTAGGGCGCACCATTTTAGTTTACCCACCTGTGTAATGGCGAATTTTTTATAACATTAATTTCGTCTTGCCTTGCGTTACGTTAATATTAATCCCCCCCATTGGGGGTTAGATCCCGTCATTTTATAGGTTTTTGTATTATGTATTTGTATTATGGTGTTTATAATTTGCTATGAATCCAGGAATCATAACCAACAGTTTTGAAATATTTTTTGACAAATTTTGAACAGGTGTGGTGAAAGTGTTATTTTCCCATTTCTTCTTACTGCCCTGGTAAATTTGATTTTTACAAATCGAAACCCGGGTTGAAACCGTTAAATTCAAAATTTTCAAAATACTGTGGACTTACTTCGAAGATGTTCTTGAGTCAAATACAATCTTAAAGCTTGCAGGGCAGTGTTGTTATTGCATAAAAGCGGGAAGCGTTGCATCAGCACATCAGCTAGGAAGACGTTGGTTCGGTTCCCTTGCAGGTTCCTTGGGGGAGATGACATTATCTCATTTTCCGGTCTACGAATGATTTTGAGTGGACCGTTAAAAGTTCTCAACTCTGCACTGATATTTAGATCGAAGTGATTTTCGATTATCATCCGAACTATGCGCAAAAAAAACATACATACATTTTTTCAATAAGAAATGCATTGTTAAGGAAAACTAGTCTTAAAATTTACATGTTTTTCAAGGCTAGTCTGTCTTTTTTAGAAGCACAATTTTTAAGAAATGTCTAAATGCCTCATGATAAGAGTAATGTGGATTTCATCCTTAAAGTAAATACGCAAAGGGATTTCTAACATTTGGATAAATTTTGGATTATTTATGAAAATTTTAAATCGAAAGAAATTCTGAAAAATAATTTGTAGCTGTGGATTTAATTTACCGCTCAACGGAAAATGTCTCACATGCATACCTGTTCATTTTCATTCATTTGACTGATAATGATAATGAATGATAATGAATGAAAATGAATTCACTGTCATGCGAACGAAAATGACCGAAGGATTCCGTCATTTCAGATGAATGAATGTGAATAAAATGATTTTTCACTCATTTCAGCTTTCACCGTATACTTAATACATGGGACAAAGTAAGAAATGAAATGAATTTGAACGAAAGTGGCTGAATGTGAATGAAAATCTTCAGTCAGAAATCGGGATGACTGACTTTTGAATGAAAACTAAATTTTTGAACAGGTATGCCCACATATAATTGCATAATTACGAATTTTAGGTTTTAATACATATGCATTTTTGAATATCTCTTGCAATTTTGAAATAATTATCAAAAATTGAGGATTCTACAACTATATAAAAATATCATTCAAAGATTAATAGCGTGCTAGTTCGTATTATAAAATATGGAAAATTTCTTCACATTAAAATATGGGTGAAAGTCTCTAAAAATTGATAAATATCAAGTTGATGATATTAAACTAACCAATATTTGAAGTAAAATCCGGTGTCTGGTGCAGTGCGACCGGCAAGATCCGATGGAAGGTGGAATCGAGTATCTGCGAAAGTAAAGAATTATTTTCATACTTTCAAAATTTACCCAAATCATTAAAATTTATAAAAAAATGACTCACAAGTCCTGAAATATTAGGGTGATGACCAGACAAGTAAGACGCGACAAAACCCCCAATAGACCAGGAATAGAGGAATATTTCATTTTCGGGAAATCCTAGTAGATTGATAGCGTAATCTAGGACACCTTCGCCAGCGTTCAATTCATTTTGGGGTTACGGAAGGCCCTGGAGATATTTAATCCTTATACATAAATTTATTATTCGTTAGAAGTATGAATTGTATCGCAGAGTAGAGTACTTATTTAATATATTTATGTGTGTAAAATCAGGATAATTAAAATCTCAGAAAAAAAAGGAAAATAGTTTCCCCGAATCCTGGTCTGTTGTAGGTGAGAACAGAAAAGCCTTTGTCAATTGCGGTTCGATTCAAGGCATGTTCCGAAAAAGAGGAGTTACCCTCCAGACAAATAACCAGAATTTTCCCGGTACGTGTGTAGGGAGTTCTGCGTATGTAAATCGGATAAAAGCTAATTAGTCATGCAGAAATTAAGTAATTATGCATGTCAATTTGGCACCATCGGTATATATATGGTGTAATTCATATTACTTAAAGGCCAAGCCAAATTCGCACAAATACATATTGCATAATTATGACAGATAAATTTTGAGAATTCTTGAATGGTAACTGATTACAGAAATATATGTAAAAGATTTTAAGAAATTATGTAATATGTATGTATGTTTGTGAAATTTCTTTGGGCAAAAGTGACAATTATCTTGAGTAAGATCAAATTAGACGGAATACGTACAAATTAAACGATTGGCACAAACTGACATTCATTATCTTCAAATAATTAAATGTGATTTAAACTTACGCTCTCCTGTCATAAAATAAAATGTCAATTTGAATTCCGTCGCAGGCAATTATTTTGGATCGGACTCCGTTGCGTCCCTAGATCCGTCGGGCCCTATGATCCTATAAGAATAAATACGGATTGCATGAAGATTTGTGCACACAAAAGTATGATTTTGCATATAAAACGGTTTTTAAAAACTTAAAGTAACCCTTCTTAAATTAAAAAAATACATAAAGACACATAACAAAGCAAAATTTAGTACACCAACAGTCTTAAAAATCCAGTATCAAAATAATTCCAAGCGGTATTCATTTACGACTTTACCAAAATAGCATTGATAAGCAATCAATGCGATGTAGTAAAAAAGTTTGCAAAATATGTACATACATGTGTACACATGTATGTACGTATTTAGATTATCATGTAATTAGTATTTATAGAAGTTACTGTGTAGTACTCAATTACCGAATGCTATAAATTCATTATTCAAACTGAAATGTGTAAATCAGTCGATATCTCCAGAATACCAGGATTGTACATATTTATTTACATGCATATGTACGTACTTATGTACATGCATATGTACATAAAAATGTCCATTTTTATGTACATTTTTATATATATTTTCATATGTACATACTTATGTACATATTTAAAAGTCAGTGGGAAAATGTACTTTTTATCATCTACCTAAAAAATAGATGGGAAATTGGCTTTTATTTAATTTTGAAAAAATGAGTTGAGCCAAATCTTAAAAATTCCATAAAACCAGCCAAAACTTCAAACTGTTGAAAAGTGCCCGTATTTATGTGAATATTTTGAGAAATTCATGGAGATGTCGAATATGAACTCCAGTTGCGAGAATATTGATTATTATACGAGGGGAGGCCAATAAGTAATGCGAATCTACCCTTCAAAGATAAGATACAAAGCTCAGATTTCGTCCATTCAATCTACATATATCCTGTACATTGTGTTCCAAAAATCATAAGATTCCGATATCTCATTCTTTCACAATCTCTGAGCAAAGTCAGACATCACAAGCAAAAATGGATTTTCAGAAAACTGAGGTTCGTTCCACCATACGGTTTTTTGCATTTCGGCAACCGAAATTTTTGAAAAATTACACAAAGTTTACGGTGATAGTACTCCGTCGTATAGTACTGTTTCTCGTTGGGTGACTGAGTTTAAGTGTGGAAGAAAAAATGTTGAAGATGAACCCCGACCTGGCCGACCAATTTCAGCCACTGATGAGTTCACGTGTTCAAAAGTCCAAGAGTTTGTGATGCAGGATAGGCGTGTTACTATCAACCAAATAGCTGAGGAAATGGGGATTTCACGTGGTAGCGTAGGTTTCATTCTACATGAAAAACTTCGGCTTTCTAAGCTATCCTCTCGTTGGGTTCCACGCCTGCTTACACTAGCACAAAAAGAGGAAAGAGTGCGATGCTGTCGGAACCTGTTAAATTTATGCCAATTGGATCCGGTCAACTTTCACACCAAAATCGTTACTGGGGATGAGACATGGATCCACCACTATGATCCCGAAACAAAACAACAATCAATGCAGTGGCTGACTACTGGTCAAAGTGGCCCAATCAAGGCAAAAGCAACGAAATCTGCAGGGAAGGTTATGGCGACTATTTTTTGGGATGCCAATGGAGTTCTGCATACGGATTACATATCGAAAGGAAGTACAATGAATGCCAATCATTATGTGAAAGTCTTGGAGGAATTACGCTACAACATCAGAAATAAGAGGAGGGGATCCCTGCAAGGTGGACTTTTCCTGCTTCACGACAACGCATCGTCTCATACTGCTAAGATTGTCAAAGCTGCGCTGGATCGATCTGCGTTCTGGAAAATTGATCACCCCCCATATTCTCCCGACCTGGCATCCTGTGACTACTACCTTTTCCCACATATGAAAAAAATTATCAGGGGAAGGAGATTCGAGAGTGATAACGAGCTTATCTCGTGTGTGCATTCTATGGTAAACAGCTTCACTAAAGAATTTTTTTCTGAAGGCATGAAGAAACTGATACAAAGAGCTAAGCGTTGTATTGAATTGGGAGGAGATTATGTTGAAAAGCCGCAAAATGAATTGGAATAAATACCTTTCTTTGACGAGATAAATCATTATTCGCATTATTTAATGGCCTCCCCTCGTATTAGTTTTCCACCAAAATAGAAACAAGGGTCAACATATTTTCACATTTTGGACGGTAAAAACAATAATTTCCACTTTTTCGTACTTGTCTTTGGAAAAATATTTTTCGATGTGAAAACCTGGGTATGGATATGCACATGACTTTAACCAAGTGGTATTGATAAATAATACGGTGTAATAATAGTTCGATGCTAAAGTTTTATCATATCAGCAGCAAATTTTTAGTGACCGGTATAATTTTGGTACCCAGTTGTATCAACTTTAATGCCGAGGAATCATTCCGAAATATTCGTAGAAATTTAAAATTCCACTTACTTGAAGCGAGGCCTGGTTGAACCATCCGACGAAAATGCCGGGGTATAGGGCCAAGGTGCCGATGGTATTGGCCAGTAACCAGGTTAAATACCACTCCAAGGACCCAGTGGGCTCTGGTAGTAAAGCCATTTCGAAGGAAGTGAAAGTAGGAGGCCAATAAGTGAATTGAAAATCGTAAATTCTCAACTCCTCCATATTCCCGACGCCAGGATTTCGAGTGGCACGGTGCACAACTTCCAAAAATTGTCGATACTGTGGGTTTAACCATCGTCCCAACAGCCGGAAACAGTAGCAAATGGCAAGTGCGTAAAAAGTGTAGAGCAGATTTGAGGGGTCCCGCTCCACACATAACCCCCAGATCGACCACATAATCCCCCAAAGGTATGGTCACCCTCATGCCGACGCTTCCCATCCTTTCGAACACATTTCCAACATAGATTGGCTGCTATTAAACAAATTAATTGCATTAATATTTGTCGTAGACAAACTGCTACAAAATTACTGCAACGAATTAAGTGCTAATTGCGAGGTATATTTATAGCTATATAAAAACATAATTTATAACTTATCATACTTACTGGTTCGTTATATATCCTATACAACTCAACTCTGGGGTCAATAGAATGTTTCCCATTTTTCCTAGTGCGTAGGATACCTGGAAAAATGTGAGTGAAAGTCATAATTTTAAATATACTAGGTAATTCTCAATCGTCCAAAACTATTTAATGGCACCAGAGAGCATCAAAAAAATACGATTTTACGGTTGTCATTTATCAGAAATTTGCAAACAAGTTTTTCTGACCAAATTCTAATTATAAACTCGGGGTTAATTGGAATATTAATAAAAATTTTCATTTCCATATCATCATTTTTAGACAATTTTTATGGATGTGGCAACTATGTAAACGTTCATGGGCAGGAATGTACATATTTACATATTACATAAGCAAACTAAATTTTGAATATGAATCCAAATTGTACCTTTGTTGATTCCGTAGATAATGAGGATATTGGCGACCCTGGCAGAGAAAGCTGAGAAAAAAATACTGGCATTATTTTTCATATATTAATCATACAATAACAATTGATTTATTGCATCATAGCCAACAGCCTTTGCACATCATGAATGGTTACATATCGTCGTACTAATTCATAAAAGACCTAAGTGCAGTCGATGCTTTATTCAGAAAAGACCTAAGTGCAGTCGGTATTTAATTCAGAAACGACCGAAGTGCAGTCGATGCTCAATTCAGAAAAGACCTAAGTGTACAGAAAAAAAGTAAAAAAAGACCTATGTGCAAGTATGTATTTACTTATGGCTAAATCTTGCCAAAACGATTTTTCATATATATCGCGCGATTTTTCATATATATCGCGATCGCGCGATGAGTTTGTAGTGTGGAATGAAGCTGGAGTTTTGCATCCTCGAGACGTCCTGATTCTTAAGATGCAGCTCATAGTTGATTAGGAGGGTTTTACGCATGGTCACAAGGGACGTCAAGGTTGATGGGAGGTTTTCACATTTTGCGACCTTGAGGAGATGAAGGAAATCATCGCCCCAGCAATAGTTTCTTTGCATTGGTATCGAGTTGTGGCGTGTCCATTTCATTTGCATGTTCATACATTGCCTTGCGGGGGAGTCTTCTTTTTTTCTTGATATTCTTTCCCAGAAACCCAATGTGTCAGCAAGATGTTGCACTCTTGTGTCCCGCGCACCTGTTTCCAATCGAACAAAGTAATCAGGAGTAGATGGAGGAAGTCTGAGCAGTTTCTTCAAGAAACGGATTTGCAGTTTATCGATATTGTCCACGAATTTCATTGCCCATATGGATGAACCATAAAGAAGAGTTGATCGTGCGATGGAGTTGAATAATTTGAATTGCGTAGATAAGGGCGGAAGACCAGATCTTCTTGTAATATTGAGGACTTTCATCACTGCAGCAGTCGCTTTTTCTTTAAATTCCTTGTAAGCTCGATTGAAGGTCCCATTTCTGTGCATTGTCACTCCCAGATAGGTGTAAGAATCCACAATCTCAACAGTATCATCGTTCCATTTGAAAGGTGGGAGGTCACTGGATCTTCTCTTGGCGAAGATAACAATTTTCGTTTTCGAGATGTTGCACTGTAAACCACGGTCTTTAAAGAATTTTGCAGCAACATTGATTTTTCCCTGAAGAGAATCCGCAGAGTTAGCAACAATAACAACATCATCAGCAAACATTAGTATATGGAAGTCGATTGATCCAATTTTGATTGGCGAGATTCCACTTTTTTGCAGGCGTCGTGCAAGACCATCTATGAAAAAGTTGAAGAGACATGATGATTGCGGTTCTCCTTGTAATACTCCTTTTTGAAATGGAAAAGATGACGTAAGGTCATTTGGAGTAAGAATTTGTCCACTCACTTTACTATAGAGTGAAGTCAGAACTTTCAAGTACTTAGAACTTACTCCTCGCTTGCTCAGAACTTTCCACATTCTATCATGAAGGCAGGAATCAAATGCCATTTTTGCGTCGATGAATATGGCGAATAACTTCCCACGTGGATTTCGAAGTTTAGATTGGATAAGGGTTAATAGGCAGAATATTTGCTCTAGAGTTTCCATCTTTTTCCTGAACCCAGCTTGGATTGGCGAGAAGTGTCCATATTTTTCTGCCCAACTCTGAAGGCGGTTTGAGAGGATTGTGGTAAAGATTTTTAGGATTGTAGTAGCCAGCGCAATTGGACGATAGTTGGACGGAAGTTGTGGGTCACCTTTCTTGAATATTGGACGAAGCATTATAAGAGTCCAGTCATCAGGGACAACGCCAGTTCTATATATATCGTTGAATTTTGCTGCAAGCTGGTTTATTGCCACGGGTGTCAATGCTTTCCATACTTCGTTTGGGATCCCGTCTGTTCCTGCTGTCTTCTTTAACTTCAGTTTTTTAACAATGAGGGAGACTTCAAATGTTGATATTTCATGGTCGAGTTCTTGAACTTCCTTACAATTTCAAAGCGACAGCTGTTATTTTCAAATAGTTTAGAGTAGAACGAATGCCACTTTTCTGCTTCAATTGGATGAATGACCGAGGAATATTGTTTAAATTCACGAACAGATGCCCAGAATGTTGAGGAGTTTTTGTGATTCAGCAAATTTTGGATCTGTTGTTGTTTAATTGTCTGCTTTTTCTCCCGCTTTAACTTAGTATACGCTGCGCGCAGAGATTGGTATTGTTCTTGATCTTCTTGCGGGTTTGATTTCCTTGCCACTCTTAGCATTCTGTTTACTGTAGATTTGCCTTGTTTGCATTCGTCGTCAAACCACTTCGGTTTTAGGCGGTATGTTGATGAGAGTTTTGTGCTTTGAGTCATTCCGAGGGAGTCAAGAGTATTTTTCACATTAGACAGGATATCATTGCTAACATTACATTTTTCATTTAGCGTCTTCCTAAATTCTGCGCGATTTTCGGGATCCCATTTGATCTTATTCATGACAGTAGTTTCAATCCCTTCATTACTGGATAGCGTTGATGACCGGATTTGGGTGGAAAGGTTGATGTTAATTGGTTGGTGGGTTGAGACAATTGATTGCTTAATACGAAGGTGATTGATATGTTCGAGTACTGAGTCCGATGAAATGCAGAGATCAATTGTGCTACGACCGTTCGTATTTTGAAACGTAATATCCCCGTTTAGGTCTCCTTTCCAAAATCCATTGAGTACTACAAGATTCGCAGATCTGGCGGCTGTCATTAATTGTTTCCCACGGTCGTTCATTTGTAGGTCTTGTGATTGTCTGGGATAGTATTCACCTTCAATGAGGTTGGGAGTAGACCGATCCGCGCATTAAGGTCGCCGATAATTAGTGTATTCTTGTATTCACAATTGTTTCTAGAAGGTCGCTGAATTCGGTTTCTCCATCAAGGTTAGGTGCGAGGTAAGATCCGATGATTGTACCTCATTATGTATTATGTTATGTACCGTAATTTCAATCCAGCCACGTATTTTAGTGATAACAGCATATTGTAGATTATTCTGAATTCCAATAATGATTCCTCCCGTTTTTCTTCCTCTCTTAGAATTTTCCGCGTCTTGACACACTAGTGTATGAGTAGTATTGAAATTCGAGAGCTTAGCACGTGCTTCCTCTTCGGTGCACCAAGTCTCGAGAAAAATTAAAATATCCGGGGTCTCCTTCGTCATATATTCAAAAAAATCATAATCCTTATTGATTAATCCGTCGATATTCCAAGCAGTAATGTTCATTGTCAAGATGTCCTTATGATGTGATTGTGCAAAAGGCGGGCTGAGTTCTCATTGGCGTTGGGCGGGTGGGGGTTTGTTGTTGACAGATGAACGTTTTTCAATAAGTCCCGTAGCCTTGTCTTAATCGTACCAATCTTGACCATCCAATAGTAGAGATTTCGCGTAAACCTTTATAGTGGAAGCCACTCGATTATCTATCAGTTCTCGTCGTAGCCGTAGAAGATTATTTTTGATTTCCCGTTGTGAAGGTGAGAGATCGTTTTCAATTGAGATTCCAAGGGGTCGAAGCTTCAAAGCATTGGTGAACAGAAAGTTTTTATCCTTTGAAGAGTTGAATTTCACAAGTATCTTGTTACTTTTTCCAAGTTTTCGAAGGTCAGTAATGTTGGGAGTGGCGCCACCTACTGTTCATTCAAAATTAATATGCAGTAAAAAATCTGAAAGGTTATTTGGCGGACGATTTTTTTCCATGACTTGATTTTGTCTAAAAATCCATTATTTTCCAACTTTCGACTGATTTTCGTTTAAAAAGTAGAATAATTAAATAGTTGTTAATGGCAATCAATAACTTACGACATTTGACTTTTTAAAAAATTATGAGGACTTTACTGCATATTAATTCTGAACCAACAGTAGGTTGTTGTAGATTTTACTAATCTGATCCCTAGCGTCTTGTGGACCTTTGGCATTGATTCCTTTAAAGATAAGATGATGGGCGTTGACTTGATTGTAAAGGTCATCCACTATTTTTTCCAGGGAGTCAATCTTAGTGTTTTGGTGTTGAATTATTTTCGCTTGAGCAGAGACTTGAGAGTTGAGAACCAAGATCTGTTTGCCCCAATCCTTTGTTCGCGTCTTGACCTCGGCCACGTCGGTTTTTATTTCTCTTATATCTTTCGCGAGGGCAAGAAGGAGATCTCTACTGGAGGGTTGCTCGATGTCGTCATTTTCTTCATAGTCTTCCTTGAGCCGTTTCGAACCTCGTCCTTTTGGAGTCGAGAATGGGGTTAAGTTATGACGTAATTTTGATCCTTTAGAGGGACTCTTCATTTCATCGTCAGTCATGTTGTGCGAATGAAGGTAAAGGGATTCCGTTCCCTTTCCGTTTCCTTGGGGCGAAGGTTCTGGCTGCTGTGGCTGGCAATGGCAACGGGTTCCGTTCCCTTTCCGTTCCCTTGTGGCGGAAGGTTCTGACTACTGTGACTATCGAAGGCGACGGCTTCCGTTCCCTTTCCGTTCCCTCCCTTGGGTCGGAAAATTTTTCTCGCAGTGGTTAACGGGTTGACTGGCGGATTTGCTGATGACTAGACCCCACGATATATTCGATACAAAAATCCAATTTTGAACAAAGGAACTTTTCACTAAGGTGGGTTGGGAACTTCTGCTTGCTTCAACACCTCGATCCAGACTCATATTAATCATACGTGTTCACTCTCATTCATGTGACCGATTATGCTAGAGAATGATAGTGAATGAAAATGAATTTCCTGTCATTCAAATGAAAATTAGTGAAAGATTCCGTCATTTCAGATGAATGCCTGTGAATGAAAGGGTTTCTCACTTATTTCATTCTTCACCCTATGCTTAATACATGGGCAAATTGAGAAATGAAATGAATTTGAGAGAAAATTACTGAATATGAATGAAAATCTCAGTCCGAATTCAGGATGACTGAACTTTGAATGGAAAAAAAGGTTTTTTGAAAAGGTGTGAATGATATTAATTTTAATTTCATAGAAGCAATTAGTGGAAAATCGGGAAAAAAGTTTACTTTGCACATTTGTCAATGAGGGTATTCATTATTTCTTCGTATTGTAAAATAACTTTAATAATGGTCACGAGATTTTGTAATATTTTGTTATCGAAAATTACGTTACTAATTATAAGCTTAAGATTTTTACGAAATTTTATTCCGTGTGTTTTTTCTTTGTAAAATAATTTACCATACTACGGATACGAAGAAATCATGATTATCCTTAATATTTTGAATACAATGAGCAATTCATTATCAAAACCATTTTTCATAATTTCCATATCATTACAGAAATTTCTCGTATAATAAATACATAAGTAAGTTTATGTTTGTATAGTTATTTATCAGTGTTTCTCAACAATGCATATATTTTCTAGAGACCAGAGAATATTTTTAATTTTGATTTTAAGCAGCAGAATGTGAATAGTTTGGGCGCAAACGTGACAGTATATTGACGAAAACTCATTTCATATACTGATTACGCTACGCCAACTCAAATCAAAATATTTACTCCAGATTTCACAGATTTAATTGAAGTCCACTCAAGTTCATTGAAAACAAATGAAAAGTTATCTGATGCAGAATACTCCAAAATAAATCAAAAAACTCCCAGAGCTCCACTTATCTACGGTGCACCTAAAGTGCATAAACCAGACACACCTCTCCGGCCGGTGGTAGATTTCAGAAGTTCCCCTACATATAATCTTGCAGCAATGTTGTCCAACATTTTGAAGAAAGTAGCCTCGAAACATGAATATACTGTCAAAAATGGAGAAGAATTCGTGAAAGGAATAAAAAATATCAAAATACGACCAGGGGATCAAATGATTTCTTTTGATGTTGTCTCACTTTTCACAAAAGTTCCCATAAAAGAGACCCTGAAAATCATCAAAAAAAGACTTCAAGATTATGATAACCTAAATGAACTGACAAAACTCTCAATCAATGATCTAATGGAGCTGATTAAAATTTGCTTAAAATCCACCTATTTTAAATACAATAGCAAATTTTATCACCAAACTGAAGGTACCGCTATGGGATCCCCCATCTCACCAATAGTCGCAGAAATATTTATGCAAGAATTGGAAAAAAAGCTTGTCAAAAACAATCGCAACATTATCTACTGGCGTAGATTTGTGGATGACGTCTTTGCCATAATAAGGATTCGAAGGAAAAGCCACATTTTAAGTCTAATCAATTCGTTCCATGAATCCATTCAATTCACATTTGAGGATGAACAACAGGGACAATTACCTTTCCTGGATCTCATGCTGTACAAGAAACCGGACAACTCGATTGGTCATCAAATTTACAGGAAGCCTACGCATACAAACTTGTACCTGAATTATCACTCTTTTCATCCCCCGGCACACAAAATTGGCGTAACGGATACCCTGCTGACAAGAGCTTTAAGACTGTCAGATGAAGACCATTTAGAGAATGAAATCAAATACACAATCAAAATCTTGGAAGAAAATAATTACCCACGAAAAATGATTGAATACAGACTGAAGAAAGTCAAAAACAAAATGCAGTATAACAATAACAACAACTCACTAGACGAACCAGTCAAAAGAATTATTTTACCGTGGGCAGGTGAAACCACCACAAAAATTGCACGATTTCTAGAAAGAAAACTAGAAATGAAAATAGGTTACATTCCTGGCCCGAAGTTATCCAGAATGCTAACCAACACTAAAGAGAAACCGAGAACAATAAATTGTGGGATTTATTCAATTCAATGCAGTAATTGTCCAGCAAAGTATATTGGAGAAACAGGACGTGATTATACTACAAGAATTCAGGAACACATTCATGCCATTAGAAGTGGAAATGTAAGATTATCTCCTGTTGCTCTACACATGCATGAACATGAACACAATTTGGACCCAAATTCGTATAAATTAATTCTAAAAGAACCTAGAAGATATTTTCGGAAATTTAAAGAAGCACTGTTCATCAAAAGTACCACTAACAAGATGAACATTTCGAGAGGAGTCGCAGTCAGCCCTATCTGGTCAAGTACACTAACAAACTTTTTAACATATACACAATAGCCCTCAAAGTCCACGTAAAAATTTATAAATGTAACCATGTAATTATTTGATATCAAACAAAACTTGACTTGGAGGAGGAAACGTACACATGAATTTTAGTTTACAAATATATTTTTGCCTGATGAAGAAATTCTGTATGAATATCGAAAGCTTGCAACAATAAATACTTCAAGTTAAAATGTCCTCTGATGCCGATCTAATGGATCAATACAAAATATTTTTATTCATCAGGCCAAAGTGCGATTCAAGATCCCACAAAATGTACATATTCTGAATTGTCAAAAATGACTGAATCTTTAACTAATTATCATTCAAATCACAGGAAATTCATTTTCATTCACTTTCGTTCTCTGTCATAATCAGTCACATGAATGAAAGTGAACAGGTATGTGTGTATGTACATATGTATGTACATACAGATTTCCATAATTTCGCAAAATTATGGTGATTAAAAACAAGAACGATTATGCAACTCAACTCAAACTATTTTTATTCTGCTTGCCAAAGTGTAACCCAACATCCCACAAAATGTACATATTCTGAAATTGTCTACCAATCCATTTGAAACGACACCCTATTTATGGTGCACTTTGACCTTTGACCTATCGCCCCCAAAGCGGACCGTGGGGGTCCGTTTTGAATTAAAAGTGAGCCTACATAGTTCTAGTCGTAAAGAAATACCACATATACAAAATTTGGGGGAATTGAACTCATGAACATTTTCGCATATTATTGACCTTTCAAACGCCCTTGAGAGGTCAGTAGTTGGCCGCAGACACCAAGTGTGATACTAATTTTTATTCCTAAGGCCAGCAGCTACTCAAAAATATATGACTTTTGGCGTGTCGATAGGGAACGATAGTTGACCTTTGACCTAGATTTGTGTGACCTTAGGGATCCGGGCTATGCCAATTCGTGTTAAGCTCGTCAAAATGTAAAGAAATTTAAAGAAATTTGTCGGCAGAAAGGTTTCCCGTAAAAACAAGATTTTTATTTTGGGTACAATATCGTAATTCGTCCAAAATTCACGCAATTTTCGCTTGACACCCTGTTTTTGGTCATGAAATATGTGGTTCGAAATTATCTGTAAGGATTTTTCCAAGTTTTTTTCCACGTGGGCTTTCCTACATACTTGTTGAGTTTATGTTTGAATAAGGCTTTAGTAATTTATGACCGGAAATGGGTTTTGCATTATGTTGAGGGACCTAAGCGTGCTTTGAGGTCAAATCTCTCTAGGGGACATATCGCGGGACGGTGTTCCCTCTGTTATCGACGGATCTCGATGCCCTTTGGATATGTTGTAGTACTAATATGGTACTTGAACCGTGTGGGAGGGTTTGGTCACATGAGGTCATTTGAACCGGCCACGCCCCCCGGTTTGGGCAAAAAAATGAAAAATCTCAGTTTTTCCTCGTTAAAAAGGCAATAAAAATAAATTTCATATTGATAGAGGTTGACAATGCTGTAATTGAAGTAGGCCCCCCTACAGCCCGACTTATTTTTATCCAGTGACCCCAACCACACCCACTTAGACCTGGAAAAACGAGAATTTGAGTTACAAATTTTTTAAAAAATCTAATTTCGATCTGATTCTGTCAAATTTTATATTTTCTTGAACCGAGAGAGCCATTTTATCATTCGTTTCAGCAAATCGAGTGTTTTTGAGATATGCAAAAAATATTTTCATGCATTTCTGGTCGCGGAAAAAATTGAATTAAATTAATTGAATTGGATGTTGGCCGTTAGAAATAGCATACCTATCTGGAAATGCATTCCTGATATTTTGCTGGATTTTTTAAGGATAATTGAAATGTGATTGAAGGGATTACCCATCGAGAACTGATCTTTTGCCCAAAACTAAAATCTGGAGAGCAAAACCGCTCCTAAATCATGTGAGATTCAACCATTTCGACAAATCCGAGCAAATAGGGTTAGCCATACCTGTTCACTTTCACTCATGTGACTGATTATGATGGAGAATGATGCTTAATGAAAATGAATTTCATGTGATTTAATGAAAATGAGTGAAAGATTCCGTCATTTCGGATGAGTGACTGTCAATGAATAGATTTCTCATTCATTTCACTTTTCACCCTATGCTTAGTACATGGGGCGAGTTAGAAATGAAGTGAGATAAAGTGAATTTAAATTAGTTTGAAAGAAAATGAGTGAGTGTGAATGAAAATCTGAAGTCAGAAATCGGGATGACTGAACTTTGAATGAGAAAAGGTTTTTTGAACAGGTATGCATACATATTTCTTGCCGAAAGATTGTTGTTGCCAGGGTTTCGTTTTTTCCGTTCAAAACAACTTTTGTGTAAAAGTGACTGATTATGATAGAGAATGATAGTGAATGAAAATGAATTTCCTGTGATTTGAATAAAAATGAGTAAAAGATTCCATCATTTCAGATGAATAACTGTGAATGAAAAATTTTTCACTCATTTAATTTTTCACCCTAAGCTCAATACATGGGGCGAAGTGAGAATGAAGTGGCATGAAATGCAATGAAATGAATTTTAATGAAAATGACTGAAGTTTTTTGAACAGTTGTGGTGAAAGTGTTATTTTCCCATTTTGTCCTACTGCCCTGGTAAATTTGATTGTTACAAATCGAAACCCGGGTTGAAACCGTTAAATTCAAAATTTTCCCGCTTTTATGCAACAACAACACTGCCCCGCAAGCTTTGAGATTGTGGTTAAGTCAAGAGCACCTTTAAAGTAAGTCCACAGTATTATGAAAATTTTGAATTTTCAAATTCAAAAATTCAAAAATTCAAAAATTCAAAAATTCAAATTCACTATCATTCTCTATCATAATCAGTCACTTTTACACAAAAGTTGTTTTGAACGGAAAAAACGAAACCCTGGCAACAACAATCTTTCGGCAAGAAATATGTATGCATACCTGTTCAAAAAACCTTTTCTCATTCAAAGTTCAGTCATCCCGATTTCTGACTTCAGATTTTCATTCACACTCACTCATTTTCTTTCAAACTAATTTAAATTCACTTTATCTCACTTCATTTCTAACTCGCCCCATGTACTAAGCATAGGGTGAAAAGTGAAATGAATGAGAAATCTATTCATTGACAGTCACTCATCCGAAATGACGGAATCTTTCACTCATTTTCATTAAATCACATGAAATTCATTTTCATTAAGCATCATTCTCCATCATAATCAGTCACATGAGTGAAAGTGAACAGGTATGGCTAACCCTATTTGCTCGGATTTGTCGAAATGGTTGAATCTCACATGATTTAGGAGCGGTTTTGCTCTCCAGATTTTAGTTTTGGGCAAAAGATCAGTTCTCGATGGGTAATCCCTTCAATCACATTTCAATTATCCTTAAAAAATCCAGCAAAATATCAGGAATGCATTTCCAGATAGGTATGCTATTTCTAACGGCCAACATCCAATTCAATTAATTTAATTCAATTTTTTCCGCGACCAGAAATGCATGAAAATATTTTTTGCATATCTCAAAAACACTCGATTTGCTGAAACGAATGATAAAATGGCTCTCTCGGTTCAAGAAAATATAAAATTTGACAGAATCAGATCGAAATTAGATTTTTTAAAAAATTTGTAACTCAAATTCTCGTTTTTCCAGGTCTAAGTGGGTGTGGTTGGGGTCACTGGATAAAAATAAGTCGGGCTGTAGGGGGGCCTACTTCAATTACAGCATTGTCAACCTCTATCAATATGAAATTTATTTTTATTGCCTTTTTAACGAGGAAAAACTGAGATTTTTCATTTTTTTGCCCAAACCGGGGGGCGTGGCCGGTTCAAATGACCTCATGTGACCAAACCCTCCCACACGGTTCAAGTACCATATTAGTACTACAACATATCCAAAGGGCATCGAGATCCGTCGATAACAGAGGGAACACCGTCCCGCGATATGTCCCCTAGAGAGATTTGACCTCAAAGCACGCTTAGGTCCCTCAACATAATGCAAAACCCATTTCCGGTCATAAATTACTAAAGCCTTATTCAAACATAAACTCAACAAGTATGTAGGAAAGCCCACGTGGAAAAAAACTTGGAAAAATCCTTACAGATAATTTCGAACCACATATTTCATGACCAAAAACAGGGTGTCAAGCGAAAATTGCGTGAATTTTGGACGAATTACGATATTGTACCCAAAATAAAAATCTTGTTTTTACGGGAAACCTTTCTGCCGACAAATTTCTTTAAATTTCTTTACATTTTGACGAGCTTAACACGAATTGGCATAGCCCGGATCCCTAAGGTCACACAAATCTAGGTCAAAGGTCAACTATCGTTCCCTATCGACACGCCAAAAGTCATATATTTTTGAGTAGCTGCTGGCCTTAGGAATAAAAATTAGTATCACACTTGGTGTCTGCGGCCAACTACTGACCTCTCAAGGGCGTTTGAAAGGTCAATAATATGCGAAAATGTTCATGAGTTCAATTCCCCCAAATTTTGTATATGTGGTATTTCTTTACGACTAGAACTATGTAGGCTCACTTTTAATTCAAAACGGACCCCCACGGTCCGCTTTGGGGGCGATAGGTCAAAGGTCAAAGTGCACCATAAATAGGGTGTCGTTTCAAATGGATTGGTAGACAATTTCAGAATATGTACATTTTGTGGGATGTTGGGTTACACTTTGGCAAGCAGAATAAAAATAGTTTGAGTTGAGTTGCATAATCGTTCTTGTTTTTAATCACCATAATTTTGCGAAATTATGGAAATCTGTATGTACATACATATGTACATACACACATACCTGTTCACTTTCATTCATGTGACTGATTATGACAGAGAACGAAAGTGAATGAAAATGAATTTCCTGTGATTTGAATGATAATTAGTTAAAGATTCAGTCATTTTTGACAATTCAGAATATGTACATTTTGTGGGATCTTGAATCGCACTTTGGCCTGATGAATAAAAATATTTTGTATTGATCCATTAGATCGGCATCAGAGGACATTTTAACTTGAAGTATTTATTGTTGCAAGCTTTCGATATTCATACAGAATTTCTTCATCAGGCAAAAATATATTTGTAAACTAAAATTCATGTGTACGTTTCCTCCTCCAAGTCAAGTTTTGTTTGATATCAAATAATTACATGGTTACATTTATAAATTTTTACGTGGACTTTGAGGGCTATTGTGTATATGTTAAAAAGTTTGTTAGTGTACTTGACCAGATAGGGCTGACTGCGACTCCTCTCGAAATGTTCATCTTGTTAGTGGTACTTTTGATGAACAGTGCTTCTTTAAATTTCCGAAAATATCTTCTAGGTTCTTTTAGAATTAATTTATACGAATTTGGGTCCAAATTGTGTTCATGTTCATGCATGTGTAGAGCAACAGGAGATAATCTTACATTTCCACTTCTAATGGCATGAATGTGTTCCTGAATTCTTGTAGTATAATCACGTCCTGTTTCTCCAATATACTTTGCTGGACAATTACTGCATTGAATTGAATAAATCCCACAATTTATTGTTCTCGGTTTCTCTTTAGTGTTGGTTAGCATTCTGGATAACTTCGGGCCAGGAATGTAACCTATTTTCATTTCTAGTTTTCTTTCTAGAAATCGTGCAATTTTTGTGGTGGTTTCACCTGCCCACGGTAAAATAATTCTTTTGACTGGTTCGTCTAGTGAGTTGTTGTTATTGTTATACTGCATTTTGTTTTTGACTTTCTTCAGTCTGTATTCAATCATTTTTCGTGGGTAATTATTTTCTTCCAAGATTTTGATTGTGTATTTGATTTCATTCTCTAAATGGTCTTCATCTGACAGTCTTAAAGCTCTTGTCAGCAGGGTATCCGTTACGCCAATTTTGTGTGCCGGGGGATGAAAAGAGTGATAATTCAGGTACAAGTTTGTATGCGTAGGCTTCCTGTAAATTTGATGACCAATCGAGTTGTCCGGTTTCTTGTACAGCATGAGATCCAGGAAAGGTAATTGTCCCTGTTGTTCATCCTCAAATGTGAATTGAATGGATTCATGGAACGAATTGATTAGACTTAAAATGTGGCTTTTCCTTCGAATCCTTATTATGGCAAAGACGTCATCCACAAATCTACGCCAGTAGATAATGTTGCGATTGTTTTTGACAAGCTTTTTTTCCAATTCTTGCATAAATATTTCTGCGACTATTGGTGAGATGGGGGATCCCATAGCGGTACCTTCAGTTTGGTGATAAAATTTGCTATTGTATTTAAAATAGGTGGATTTTAAGCAAATTTTAATCAGCTCCATTAGATCATTGATTGAGAGTTTTGTCAGTTCATTTAGGTTATCATAATCTTGAAGTCTTTTTTTGATGATTTTCAGGGTCTCTTTTATGGGAACTTTTGTGAAAAGTGAGACAACATCAAAAGAAATCATTTGATCCCCTGGTCGTATTTTGATATTTTTTATTCCTTTCACGAATTCTTCTCCATTTTTGACAGTATATTCATGTTTCGAGGCTACTTTCTTCAAAATGTTGGACAACATTGCTGCAAGATTATATGTAGGGGAACTTCTGAAATCTACCACCGGCCGGAGAGGTGTGTCTGGTTTATGCACTTTAGGTGCACCGTAGATAAGTGGAGCTCTGGGAGTTTTTTGATTTATTTTGGAGTATTCTGCATCAGATAACTTTTCATTTGTTTTCAATGAACTTGAGTGGACTTCAATTAAATCTGTGAAATCTGGAGTAAATATTTTGATTTGAGTTGGCGTAGCGTAATCAGTATATGAAATGAGTTTTCGTCAATATACTGTCACGTTTGCGCCCAAACTATTCACATTCTGCTGCTTAAAATCAAAATTAAAAATATTCTCTGGTCTCTAGAAAATATATGCATTGTTGAGAAACACTGATAAATAACTATACAAACATAAACTTACTTATGTATTTATTATACGAGAAATTTCTGTAATGATATGGAAATTATGAAAAATGGTTTTGATAATGAATTGCTCATTGTATTCAAAATATTAAGGATAATCATGATTTCTTCGTATCCGTAGTATGGTAAATTATTTTACAAAGAAAAAACACACGGAATAAAATTTCGTAAAAATCTTAAGCTTATAATTAGTAACGTAATTTTCGATAACAAAATATTACAAAATCTCGTGACCATTATTAAAGTTATTTTACAATACGAAGAAATAATGAATACCCTCATTGACAAATGTGCAAAGTAAACTTTTTTCCCGATTTTCCACTAATTGCTTCTATGAAATTAAAATTAATATCATTCACACCTTTTCAAAAAACCTTTTTTTCCATTCAAAGTTCAGTCATCCTGAATTCGGACTGAGATTTTCATTCATATTCAGTAATTTTCTCTCAAATTCATTTCATTTCTCAATTTGCCCATGTATTAAGCATAGGGTGAAGAATGAAATAAGTGAGAAACCCTTTCATTCACAGGCATTCATCTGAAATGACGGAATCTTTCACTAATTTTCATTTGAATGACAGGAAATTCATTTTCATTCACTATCATTCTCTAGCATAATCGGTCACATGAATGAGAGTGAACACGTATGATTAATATATGAAAAATAATGCCAGTATTTTTTTCTCAGCTTTCTCTGCCAGGGTCGCAAATATCCTCATTATCTACTGAATCAGCAAAGGTACAATTTGGATTCATATTCAAAATTTAGTTTGCTTATGTAATATGTAAATATGTACATTCCTGCCCATGAACATTTACATAGTTGCCACATCCATAAAAATTGTCTAAAAATGATGATATGGAAATGAAAATTTTTATTAATGTTCCAATTAACCCCGAGTTTATAATTAGAATTTGGTCATGTAAAATCGTTTGCAAATTTCTGATAAATGACAACCGTAAAATCGTATTTTTTTGATGCTCTCTGGTGCCATTAAATAGTTTTGGACGATTGAGAATTACCTAGTATATTTAAAATTATGACTTTCACTCACATTTTTCCAGGTATCCTACGCACTAGGAAAAATGGGAAACATTCTATTGACCCCAGAGTTGAGTTGTATAGGATATATAACGAACCAGTAAGTATGATAAGTTATAAATTATGTTTTTATATAGCTATAAATATACCTCGCAATTAGCACTTAATTCGTTGCAGTAATTTTGTAGCAGTTTGTCTACGACAAATATTAATGCAATTAATTTGTTTAATAGCAGCCAATCTATGTTGGAAATGTGTTCGAAAGGATGGGAAGCGTCGGCATGAGGGTGACCATACCTTTGGGGGATTATGTGGTCGATCTGGGGGTTATGTGTGGAGCGGGACCCCTCAAATCTGCTCTACACTTTTTACGCACTTGTCATTTGCTACTGTTTCCGGCTGTTGGGATGATGGTTAAACCCACAGTATCGACAATTTTTGGAAGTTGTGCACCGTGCCACTCGAAATCCTGGCGTCGGGAATATGGAGGAGTTGAGAATTTACGATTTTCATTTCACTTATTGGCCTCCTACTTTTTCTTAGGTGAGGCAAAAGCCGGAAAGCGGGGCCCCACTCAAAAAGCAAAAATGAATATGCTCGGTTGGGGCCCGGCGAAGCCTGAGAATGCGAATCCACCGACCACTGAAAAGGTCCCAAAAATCTCACTCATAAACCATGCACCGGAGAGAAAAATAAAAAGAGACCAAATAGTTAGAGAATTCCGTAACCCAATTTCATAAAATTTCAAAATTTTAAATATTTTGGTTTTTCAATTACAAATCGAAGTTTGAAGATTTCAGATGGCTGAAGTCAACGTAAAAATTAAACTTTCTTATTAGACATAATTGTTTTTTACATTCCTTAGATTGAGATCTAACTTTTTTGTATTACACTTATTTGTGTACAAAGCTAATTGACCAATTAAAACAATAATTTTACATATTATATAATTATTGAGTGCTATACAAATCCGAGTCATAAAGACATACAACTAACTGAATGTATAAATGGTCTAGGCGTTACGGGGTTGGCTTGTGTACTGCAGCGACACAGGTTCGAGTCTTATCCATGTCTAAATTTTTGCAATATTTTGTCCGTCCGTCACCACGATAACTTTTGATAGAATATACATTTTTGAATTTTGGTTACACCAAAATGCATCTAATTTTCTAGCAGAGGTCAGGTTCGAAGATGGGTTCACCACGATCACACTACCACCAGTGTACGTGGTCAATCTTACTTTTAGACATTAAGTTTTTCGTTAGATATATATTGTAGACAACGTTGATCTACAATAAAAATACAATAATAATTGAGAACCACACCCACCATAGCTCAGGGGGAGTGGTCAAACAGAAATTAAAAAAAAATCAATAGAACTTCAGAACGGATCAATGTTTTTCTATTCTGTTTGCACCACACGGTGTCACAAATTAGCACAGATATTTCGACCACACCCACTGGCGGCAAAAGGGTGTGGTCGGAGGTAAAATGAAACTTTTACCAAAAATGTTCCCATGACAGTGGACAACATTTTAGCAACAGTCGAATGGTCCCGCCATGAAAAAATTTGAGCGGGGAAACATGACATTCGACAACAATGGCAAAAACAGTTGAAATGACGACAACGATAAGTCCAACTATAAGTAGAGGAACAGCAAGGATACAACCTGCGATACTTCCTTCAATATATCTATGATTACCACAGTTTATTCAGAATGTAAGTCCCTTACGTCAAGGAACCTGATCATGAAATTCTGATCAAATTTGGATTTTTGGCGAGCGTTTGGGGATGGTGATTTTGGCTTTCGTCCTAAGCTGATACTCGGTTTAGGAATTACTTATGATTTTATCGTTAATAATACACAATTATCATATGTATTAGTATTAATGGTGTGAGGGTTTGCTGCAGAATTTTAATAGGAAGCTGAAATTCGGCATACTAATATACATCGGGAATAAAACATCAGGCTCTACAATTTGCCAACTTACGGAACCGCTGTGGGTGACCTATACTATTGTTTTTAATTTTATTGTGCAAATAAGTTTGCGAAAAATATAGGACTACTATTAACTACTACGACAATACTGATTTGTTTAAATCTTGAAAGTTACTCAATTACCCAAATTGACAAAAATTGAATAATTTGAACGCCAAAATAAAATCAACTGGTTTTAAATAATAGGATAAAACCAGTTTGTTTTATTAAAACCAGTTTATTTTATTTTGGCGTTGAAATCATTCAATTTAATGAATTATTAGCTAATTGATAATTAGTTAATTTGTTTAGCTTTGACCCCTGCCTAATAGTGTCCAGGTCATCTTAGGTCAAAGTGGGGGTGGTCAATGACGCCCGCACCATAAATACTATCTAAAAAGTTAATAAACATGCCAAACACAAATAAGTGCCCCCACCGAGGTTCGAACCAGCGACCCCAAGAAAAGGAGGCGAGCGGCGAAGACCTCTGTGCTATATGGGCTGCTTGGGGGTGGATGGGTAAATAACTCATCCAGACCTGCTCTGACTTAGCATGTTACAAGGAAAAGACCAATCTTCGAGTAAACGGGATATAAAGAAATTGGTTTTTATAACCCCAGAAAAATTTTTAACATTAAGCCAATTTCCCATCTATTTTTTGGGTAGATGATAAAAAGTACATTTTCCCACTAACTTTTAAATATGTACATAAGTATGTACATATGAAAATACATAAAAATGTACATAAAAATGTAAAATGTACATATTTATGTACATACATGTGTACATATTTATGTACATATGCATGTAAATAAATATGTACAATCCTGGTATTCTGGAGATATCGACTGATTTACACATTTCAGTTTGAATAATGAATTTATAGCATTCAGTAATTGAGTACTATACAATAACTTCTATAAATACTAATTACATGATAATCTAAATACGTACATACATGTGTACACATGTATGTACATATTTTGCAAACTTTTTTACTACATCGCATTGATTGCTTATCAATGCTATTTTGGTAAAGTCGTAAATGAATACCGCTTGGAATTATTTTGATACTGGATTTTTAAGACTGTTGGTGTACTAAATTTTGCTTTATTATGTCTTTATGTATTTTGTTAATTTTAGAAGGGTTACTTTAAGTTTTTAAAAGCCGTTTTATACGCAAAATCATACTTTTGTGTGCATAAATCTTCATGCAATCCGTATTTATTCTTATAGGATCATAGGGCCCGACGGATCTAGGGACGCAACGGAGTCCGATCAACTATTGGTCTTTAAGGAATAGGAATTACGCAATATATTTACCGATGGTGCCAAATTGACATGTATAATTACTTAATTTCTGCATGACTAATTAGCTTTTATCCGATTTACATACGCAGAATCCCCTACACCCGGAACGGTAAAATTCTCGTCATTTGTGTGGAGGGCAATTCGTCGTTTTCCGAACATGGCTTGAATCGAACCGCAATTGACAAAGGCTTTTCTGCTCTCACCTACAACAGACCAGGATTCGGGGAAACTAGTGTACGTTTTTTTCTGAAATTTTAATTATCCTAATTTTACATACATAAATATATTAAATATTTAGATTTATATTAAATATTTGCATTTCTCCAGGGCCTTCCGTACCCCCAAAATGAATTGAACGCTGGCGAAGGCGTCCTAGATTACGCGATCAATTTACTAGGATTTCCCGAAAATGAAATAATCCTCTATTCCTGGTCTATTGGGGGTTTTGTCGCGTCTTGCTTGGCTGGTCATCACCCTAATATTTCAGGACTTGTGACTCATTTTTTTTATAAATTTTAATGATTTGGGTAAATTTTGAAAGTATGAAAATAATTCTTTACTTTCGCAGATACTCGATGCCACCTTCCATAGGATCTTGCCGGTCGCACTGCACCAGACACCGGATTTTACTTCAAATATTGGTTAGTTTAATATCATCAACTTGATATTTATCAATTTTTAGAGACTTTCACCCATATTTTAATGTGAAGAAATTTTCCATATTTTATAATACGAACTAGCACGCTATTAATCTTTGAATGATATTTTTATATAGTTGTAGAATCCTCAATTTTTGATAATTATTTCAAAATTGCAACAGATATTCAGAAATGAGATGAGATGGCCGCTAAATGAGATGAGAACTCACATGAGACGGGTAAAGTGAGATGAGATGAGATGAGCTCATGAGATATGAACTGAGTTAAGTGAGACGAGATCAGCTCAGTAATAAATATTAATCAGCATTCAATTTGCGAACTTTTGGGGTGTAACCTAGACAAAACTCATTGTTGTCAACTTTGGGGGTGTACCCAAGTAAAAATTAATTTTTGGGAACATTGGGGGTGTAACCAAGTAAAAATTCACTTTTGGAAACTTTCGGGGTGTAACCATATAAAAATTCATTTTTGGAAACTTTGGGAGTGTAACCAAATCCAAATTAATTTTTGGGAACTATAGAAACTTTGGGGTGTATTTTGTGACCAAATCAAAATTCATATTATAATATCGAAATTTCGATATTAGAATTTCTAAAATTCGATATTGAAATATCGAGATTACATGCCCTTGTCACTACATCATTACTTTTCTATAGGAATTTTAGGCAAAATATTGCGTACGAAGCGCTAAATGAGCCATCTCATCTCATCTCATCTGAGCATGAGATGAGATGAGACGAGTCAGGGTTTTGACGAACTCATTTAGTTTTCATCTCATCTCACCAGGGAATGAGATGGGGTGAGATGAGCTCTGTCTCACTTCATCTCATCTCACCGGCAACCCTAATCATAATCAGTCGAATGAATGAAAGTGAACAGGTATGTTTTTGGGAGGGGGGAGGGAGAGGCTTATATAAGATGGGCAGATGATGGCGACATCGAATAAAGGTGGGGACATTATCCCTCTGTCCGCACGCTTCCGCGGCCACTGGGTGGAAGTACCTTGTTCGAGTAAGCAAACATGTAGTGAATTGAATCGTAGTTCACAATTTTTACTTTTATGAAATTTCAAAATTTCCAGATTTCATAGAAAATGGGTTAATTTTAAAATTAGTACTATTTTAATTTGCATATTTGAGTAAAAGCTTGCGAAAATGTGGGATTTGAAAGTCGATACTAAATTATGGATAAAATCGACAGTCTACAAACCTTTTTAAGGTGTTTATTAAGTAAAGTGTCCATTTTAGCAAAATTGCACTGAATTGAATTGTGTAACAAGTGAACTCGCACTTTTATAATATTTTGAAATTTCTATAGAATAGCTCATTTGGAAATAATACAATTTTAGAACAAGCATAATAAGAGTTTTATAATCGGGTTTTAAATTTTAAAATTTGAAAATTTCATACTTAAATTTGAAAATGATCGACATTTTACTTTTCCTAATTCACTGTAAAGAAAGTTAGGTAAAATTGCCACCAAAGCAAAGCAACTATTGAGTAAAATTTACCCTGACAAAGGTAATTTTCATGATTGCATAAAACCTTACGAAAATGTACGATTTTTGCGAATCGAAACAGAATTTTGGATACAATTTATAACCTGCAACGCTTTTAAGGTACAATTTCCAATTAGGTGTACTAAATTTAAAAAGAATTCTAATAAACTAGCTTGATGTTTAAAAATTGAACATAATTTTGGAAAAATGTAGGATTTACGAGTCGATACAAAATTTTATGTAAAACTGGCAATGGCGTCATTTTGAAATTTAGGTCAGAAAAACCCTGGCATTACTATTAGATTTTGAACATAATTTTGGCGAAATTTAAGATTTGAGAATCAATGCAAAATTCTCGATGAAATTAGGAAACGTATGAATTTGAAATTTAGGTTATGTAAAAATTTTATCCTTCAGCTTAATAATTCGATTTTCACCAAATTTTAAATTTTCATACAATTTTTCATAGCTCAAATTCAAAATCGTCACCATTTTAATTTTAATTTTGTTGACTGAATAAAACTTTGTCAAATGTAGAACTTGAGATTCGATACAAAATTTTGAATAAAAATGATGACGATTAAAAAGTCTTAAGGTGTTATGTACTCACATGAGTTTTCCGCGTAAGCAAATGTTTACTATTAAATTAAATTGTGGTCACAAGTGGAATCGAACTTTAATAAAATTTCAAAATTTTATGGAAATAACGAAATTTTAAAATCAGCACCATTTTAATTTTCAAGATTGAATAAAATTTTGATAGAATGTAGGATTTATGAATCGATACAAACTTCTGGATAAAATTGGCGTGTATTTCCTAAGCTAAGATTGTGGATTTCAAAATTTGAGTAAAATAAGTATATAGCTCAATTTCAAATAAACCGTAGTAACGTTAGAAGTAGCTCACCTTGTAATAATGATTTGGGTATAACACGGGCCCCAAAGGTGCAAAAAAAATGCAACAAAATAGATCAATAATTTTAATGCAATTATGCACCAATGGTGCAGAAAAATTAAACAAAATAGATCAATAATTATTATGAATCGAGGAAAGTCCAAAAATTGTGCATCACTGGTGCAGAATTACCTACCAACGATCACCGATATTTTTGAAAAATTTATGTCAAAATTGTGTAATAAAATCCGCCGAGTAGTATGCATTATTGGTGCGTTATGCATCAAAGCCCCCAATTCTTTCGCATCATTTGGTGTTTCCGATTGTCAGATACCAACGGTGCTATTAATTTATGAAAAAATTGACCTGGTACATTTTAATTAGCATCAATTGATGCAAAAAAGTCGTTAACAGACGGACGGACGGACGGAGGGACGGACATGAGGAATTCAATAGCTCTCATGCTACGCAGGGTGAGCTAATAATTGTCATTTTGAAACAAGCGTAAATAAAAGCTTTTGGATTCGATTTGCATAGAATTTCCAAATTTGATTGGAAATTTTAAAATTACAACTAAATATCTTAAATTTTCAAGATTGAATGAAAGTTTGGAAAAGTGTAAACTAAATTAAGTTAATTAAATTACTGAATTAAATTGTGGAATGTTTCTGAAATTTTAGTCAAACGTTCAAATCTTTTAAGATGAAATGCCTTGTCAAATATGCAAACGTGTAATATATAAATTAAATTTTAATCAAGGGCGGTCTCTTATTTTCATAAAATGTAAAAATTTTATAAGCAAAATAGCTAAATTTTCCAGATCCAATAAGAGTTTGAATTTGAAAAAATGTGGGATTAGCGTGCCGATACAAAATTCTGGTTAAAATTGGGAAAAAGATTGATTTTTAGTTTGTTTTTCAGAGTGCAAACTACTGAAAATATGAGACAGTGAGAGTTCTTTTATGAAATTTTGTCCTACTTAATTGTATTTTTTTTAAATAAGTGAAAACATTGATGTCGAGAAATTTTACATTTTGCATTTTTTGAAGGAGTGTTGTGGTGAAAAGTCAACCCTTGAAAATATATTGTAAACAATTAATTGTCAAAAATATTCGGAACCGCAGCTTTTTTGAGCTTTTTAAAATTCTGGAAAGTTATGTAAAATTATTAATTATGTTCGGAAGGCCTAACTTCGAATACAAAAATAAATTATTTGGATAGTTTATATCAATAAATTATGGAAAAGATTGGCTGCTCAGCTGCTCTATTAACGGGGAGATTGGTAAGTTTCTTAGAATTGAAAAATAGTGAAAATAAGTAATATTAGAAGTTATTTTGGGTAATTTTATTTAATTTTATCATAATTTTTCGAAATAAAAATAAACATGAAAGGACGAGGAACAAGGATTCAGATTTATATTTTTTTATATTTTAATTTTTGAACAATTTTTTAAAATTCGGAAAAATTATTGCCAAAAATATTCGGAACCACTCCTCGACTTGAAAATAAATTATTGAAATGAAATGAAAAAGATTAACTGTGACCGAATCGGTTTTTTAAAATTTATTCGAGTGAAAACATTTGAAAATATTTCAAAATTAGTAATTATTTATTTCTCATTTTATAGTTTTTTGTTTCTAAATAAGTGTGAAACGACGAGGAGGAATGACTTAGATTTTATATTTTTTGGAGTTTTTAATGCCTTTTTGAGGCAAAAATTCTCGAAAATTTCAAATTTTCGAGAATTTTAAATTTGTTGTAAAATTATTAATTTTCAAAAATATTTTGCTCAATTTCGGATACCAAAATTAATTATTTTATTAACTTTCATCAACAAATGAAGAAAAAGGTTTTTGGCGAGTGGTCTTTAAGTTTGTTTGGGATGAAAACTTTTGAAAATTACAAAATTAGGCATATTTTTATGACATTTTATTTCATATCATCGTCATTTTTTGAAATAAGTAAATGCGAAGAAATTTTCAGATTTTGTATTTTCACAAACTTTTATTAAAGTGAAATTCTAGGAAAATTATTCATTTTCTGAATGTTCAAAATCATTACTTCGGGTCCGGAAATAAATTATTAAGTAGCGTCAGCTACTTATTGTGATCGTTTTGTCCGTCCGTCTGTCCGTCCGTCCGTCTGTAAGCAGGATATCTCCAGAACGAGTCAATATAATCAAACCCCGTTTTCTCCATTGTGCTTCTAATTTTTAGTTCTCGGTCAAGTTCGAAAATTGGGTCAATCGGACCACACCCAACGGCGCCAGGGGGTGTGGTCCAAATTAAATTTAACATTAATTTTCATATGGGGTGTCATTTTAAAGGAAATTTCACCACGAATTCAATGGCGTTAAAATTTTTGACCTTGTGACCTTAAGGACGAGGTCAAAGGTCAAAAAATACATAACTGTCATATGGGGTATCATTTTAAAGGAAATTAGACTGCGATTTCAAGGACGTTAATGTTTTTGACCTCATGACCGTTGGGACGAGGTCATATACGGAAACTTTAAAGGAAACTTGAATCGGTCTGACGCTACTTATTTACATTCGTTTAGAGGGTTTATTTTGTTGTAAGAGCTGATGAAAAAGATGGTCATACATAATTCCTGCTGGGGTAGTTTTTAAAGTTTCTTTGGGATGAATGTTTGTAAGGAAAGAAATGTCGCAAATAATGGAAAGATTTTTGGTGAAGGTTCAAAAAAACGATGAAAATAATAATGTTATCCATGTTGCCCGATCACTTCGGACCAGGGTTCGGAGAATCCCATGGGTTTGCTAGAAAAACCCAATCCCTGTGTTTTTCCGGGGTTTTTGTGGGTTTTTGTAAATTTTGGAACGTGATATAGGAAAATTCCTAAAATTAAATATTCGAATAAAACTAATTCAATATTGAAATTCATCATAAAATTTCAGTATTTTGATTGAGTTTAATTTTTAAGTCAAAAGTTCATGTTGAACAAGTAAACCAGAAATTAAACCAGAAATATGTAATGATACTTTGAAATTCAAGTCGAACATCGAAATATGCTTAAGCAAAATTGCTGTCAAAATTAAATTATATTAGCGAACAAGTGAAAGCAGTAATGAGAAAAGAGTCAATTTCGAAAAAGCAGAATTGTGGTCAAAACCAAATTGTATTGTAGAATAAGCGAAAGCAATACATTTTGAAAATTTGTATAAAAAATTTTAGTGTCGTTTTGTGGATTTTCATTCATTATATCTGTCGTTCAGTGTATATATGTTTATTTTTTTAATTCAAGATTTTTGCGTAGAACTTTTAGTCTGACAATTTGTTTTGGTATTTTTGTACAGTAATAATTAAACGTTATGGTCAATTTAAGTACATAGATAAATATCAGTCAAAATTTTAAAATATACCATGTAATAATAAGTACTATACTCTGCGATACAATTCATACTCTTAATGAATAATAAAATTTACGCATTTAGTCAAAATTGTCCAAAGTCAAAATTGTCCAAAGTCAAAATTAATAAAAGTCGAAATTAATAAAAGTCGAAATTATTAAAATTCAAAATTATTAAACGTCAAAATTGTCCAAAGTCAAAATGAAAATACGATTTTCAGTAGGTAACAATTATTATCGAATGGAATATATTTTGATTAAAAGTTTTGCCATGATGAAGTATGTACGAGTTTTTTTGATGGAGAACAAAAACAAAAACATTAAACTTATTACATAAATAAATGATCATTACGAATGTATTGGACCGGCGCAAAAAAATGATAAGAACTTTTTACACAGTTAATGCAATTTCAAAAAAGTTGCATATGTTTACTACCAAAGGGTCTAGATTGCCATACAGTTCATTTTAATGATTCAATTCTGCTGTCTGCTACAGATTGCATTTTCTTCTTCCGATTTCGCGTCAAATTCGGTCCATAGACTGCACCTACTTTCAAGCTGATTTTTTTTCCATCTGTTCTTAAATTTTCGTAAGGTGTCTGGCGTTTCTGAAAGCTAAGAATATTTGGTTTTAGTCAGCGCTCAGAATTTCTCAATTGGTCGCAGTTGAGGAAAATTTGGTGGGTTTCCATTTTTTGGCACAAATTCAATTTTTTCAGATGTCGGTACTGACTGACCTTTTTGGCGTCATGGGACCTTACGAGGTCAGGCCAAAACAAAACCTTATTTTTGTATGATGCTTGCTAATAACCGATTCCAATCCCCCTTTAATACATGATTTAAGATAAACCTCCTAGTGCCTTCCAAAATGAAGGGATCGGAAACATGACCAATGCAAGACATGCGTTGCCAAATTCTTCAGTTTTTTGTGAATTTGTTTCTTTTGGACATTGTCTTCATGTTTAACTTCACAGGGGTTGGAACTATGGAAAAAATGCCTTCCTGGAAGATTAGAAGTGTCAGCTGTGACGTGAGGCTCATCGTCCATGATGACCACTTTTCCCCGTATCTTCTTGAACAATTTCTTCCAGCACGCATGAATTCTTTCCTGTTGTGTTGGTTTGTAATTTGGTACTGGTTTATATAATGATCACTACTCATAAAATCCCAGCGTATTCCCTGTCTGCCTGTGGAGAATTATGCAAATGAGGAGAACAAAGTAGAGGAGACAAAGAAGAAAGCGAAGCCACCACTGGATGCATGCATGCATGAAGTATGCATGAACAAGTACAGTGAGTGAGCAGTATGCATACATACATACGTCACTCATCAATAGTGGTTATCATGATAAGTGATCTTGATAAACACTATTAATTAATTATTTTAGTTTGAGAAACTCCACCCACAGCGAGTAGCATATCAATTCGAATGTATTTTTGACGCTGAATCCAACGCCAATGGTTTTGACCTCCGAGGCCCCCGTGACCTTCCCGTGACCGTGGGGTTCAAATATTGCCTATTCGTGATGTCGCATATCAATTCGAATGTATTTTTGAGGCTGAATCCGAATCCGTCAATAACTTGGCGTTAATTGTAGAAGTTAACGGGGTTTATGGAACTTAACGGGAGCGTGAAGCGTGGGAATTTAAATAGTTAGCTATGCAGTTACTCCCACGCGACGGGAATTTAAGTAATTAGCTATTCAACTACTCCCACAGGGGGAAATCAAATTGTACTGTGACCAGATTAATTAAAATGCAGCATGACTTGGGCAAACCCTCACTCTGATGTATGTATGTAGTATGACAAAGTCTCCACTGGGAATTATTTAAAGTATAGTATGACGGATTTTTCGCTTTGGGCACACCCCCTAGAACCCGGCCTTGGCCTGGCTATACGCTAGTATAATATATAATGAAACAGAGGACCCCTTGATGATGGAGAAGCTTGCGTGGCATCTTACACCATCGGTAAAATGGGATGAGTGGAATGGGATGGGATGGATGGGACCATGGAACTGCTCACACCTTTGGATGAGAATCATTGGTACCGTTTTAACGACACCAACTTTTGGATCATCGTCGCCTTGATTGGTGGTGGGTTTGCAATAATGCTGGGTTTGATTTTACACACAAAACTGACATTGTGTTGTAGACAGAATTATGATAAGGTTAGCGAGGACAAGATCATTCATCGGACGGGAATTCAACTTCTGGATTTAAACAACGACGCGGAATCTTTGGAAGAGATCATTCGCGGATAATAATTTAGTTATTTTATGCCTCAAGGAGGGTGTTAAAAATAAGCAGGTTATTTTTAGTAATGCATAAAATATGCCTTATGCATCATAATCATGGTTGTACTGGTATTCGGAATGGTATTTGTCACGATTAGTAAGATGAGGATGTTTAAGTATATGAAATTCATCATGTATATATAGACGTTATGTGCAACATAATAAAGTAATTCTCAATTCACAATTCTGAATTCAACATCATGCTTGTTTTCTACCCTTATTATTATTGTATTAATGAGATTATGAGATGAGCATTATTATTTATCTATAGTTTGTAACACAATTTTACAAACTTCACCTAGCTCACTTGGTTTCAGATATGTGCAAAACTCATGCGGTAACAAAACTGTTACCACTGCAGATTTGTACAATTCTATCGCTTTATAAAACATTTTAGTGAGAAACTGGATTTCGTCCCGGCGAGATTGAGAGGTCGAGAGCGAGCTGTTGGCCGTGGAGCGAGTGAAAGCAGACTGAACTCGAGCCGGCAACTTTCCCCACTTTTGCACCCAACAAAACTGACCCGATTCGCGAGATGTGAACGAAACTGAGACTCACAAGAAGAAAAACGTGTAAATACTTTGTTCCAATTAAGTAGGATATCATTGTTTTTAGACCGTTATGAATCATGAGGAATATATGACATCCGCAGTTTCTTGTTACAAATTGTAATTTACAATTGATAAGCTTGTGAGAATTGATACAAATATGTATGCACACAAACATAAAAAAACATACGGAAAAAGGCATCAAACTGGCAAAAAGACAGGCAAAAAAGACAATTTGTCATTGAAACCGGCAACTTTTTGCACACTCTGCTTACTTCATGGACATTCTTATTGGAAACCATTTTATAGTAGTAATGAAATATGTATGTTGGTTATACTTGTTTTTTTTGATAATTGGTTGTGACACTTGTTTTTATACACTTTTCATTGTTAATGATTCCTTCAACCTGCCATTATCAGTGCCATTATCACACTGACAAATTAAAACTCGCAGCAAGAATGCATATTTTTTATAATCTGGACGATTTTATAATCCTACTGACAAAGCAGGTGTCGAAGCACTCGAAGCAGTAGCGAAAGTTGTTGTAATTAAGGACCGTTCATCATGAAGCAATGTATGCAATTGTAAGTAATTGTAAGTCTGCAATTGAGGAATAGAATTGTAAATCATTTTTCACATATTTCCACGTCAGTTATAAAATTAACGAATATTTTCATTAGTGTATTTGAACTAAAGATCAGCAGTTGTTAACTCGGTTACAAAATGATTAAATGGAATAGACTAAATAAATTCGACAACTATTCATTTAAAAATATGACATATGACCCCATTGGAAATATAATTCCTATCACTTTACCAACTGGCAAGGGGATAATGTAAATGTGACGAAAAATGTAGCCTGGGATGGAGGGGAGGCCTTCTCATGCACCGTCCGCACACTTCGATTACATTAGGTTCCCATGGATGACGCGTAGGCGCGTAATCTCACTCTGCCCCTACCCAATGTATTCAAATGCAATTTCTAAAATCGAATTAACTCCATGAGTTTTGAGATAAATGCAACTTTTGACATTTTAATCTAAAGCTAATTTAATTTTTGGTAATACAAACAAGTCGATTTAAAAAAAATTAAAAAATACGTTTGTCAATTTTTCACAATAAATTTCCTCGAAAATGAATTTTTTAATTTTTTTTAAATTGACTTGTTTGTAGTACCAAAAATTAAATTAGCTTTATATTAAAATATCAAAAGTTGCATTTATCTCAAAACTCATGGAGTTGATTCGATTTTAGAAATTGCATTTGAATACATTGGATAGGGGCAGAGTCAGATTACGCGCCTACGCGTTATCCATGGGAACCTTAACCGATAAGCCAAATTATCCTATTGTTTTAAAATATTAAAAAAATAATTGAATTTCGCATTTCTCCATAAACTGCGTTCCTCCGGAGGACCCTGTCTACCCCAAAAAACTGGATTTGGATCTAAATGGGATCCCTTCAACTCCGGACTCTCCGGTGGGATATTTTAGCAACAGACGCTGCCCAATTCTGCACATATCTGCGATTCTGCTCCCTTTGCAAAAATGAATAAATTGGAAACAAGATCTCTATCCTTTATAAATTGTAAAATTATTCCAACTGCATTTCGTCATGGAGTTGCATAATTTCCCGAAAAAAATTGAGTTCCGGTTGATCCGTAAAAATAGAAAATACGGAATTGCAAAAAATTTAAATCCCCGCAAAAAAATGGAAAAACGGAAATTTGGGTAAAAGCGGTAACTTGAAAAGCGGTAACTTGAAAAGCGGTAACTTGAATAACCAAAATTTGAGCTTGAACTTGAGTCATGGCAAACTTTGAAGTTTTTACGATTGCCACATTTCGCATCGATTATCATAAAGTTTACAAAAATTAGGGGTACGAAATTACTAACAGATCTGCTGTATGTCGATGCCGGAAGTTAAATATTTTGAATAATTTGTTAATTACATCGGTTTAGATTGGTCCATGTGGTTCATGAATTTTTAACATATAGTATTTACATTCATTGAGAAACTCCGTATTTCGTTTTGTTTGCAAAATTACGGAGAAATTCATCATGATAAATTTTGATTGCTATTCAAATGAGGTACGCGTATACGGGTGAACGGAATGGAATCTTCCATCAAACATGCGTTACGCATATTTACATTCGCGTATCTTTGTATAACGTAAATCTGGCTTAAAATCTATAAAATGTTAAAAGGGAAAGGAAACCTACCAATTTCCTAGGAAATTTTGAAATTTGGAGAGATTCTAATTTTATTTTGAATTGTAACAATATTTGAAAGAATTTTTAATAGAAAAATACAGCGGCTGAAACATTAACGATTTCTTATTGCGTTTTCAACTCACAAAATTCTAGAAATAAGCATCAATTTACTTTCAAGTGGTTTAATTGGCTTCAATCTGTTTTTGTTTTTGCGTAAAAATGCCCAAAATGCACAAAATTACTTGTGGAGTTGGAGTCTCCCAATATCACAAGATTTTACTATCGCTCAACCAAAGCGTCCACAATTTCAGTGCCTGCCTATGCATTACTTAATTTTTGTATGCAAATTTTTGACGACTAGTAATCAAAGATTTTGTAAATAAATAGTAAATAGAGTGGTCATAAATTCATGAAAATGTATTGTTGACATTTTGGACATGTTTGTTAAATGCCGGCCAAATAAGCATGCATACATAATCACTTTCATTCATGTGACTGATTATGATAGTGAATGCAAATGAATTTTCTATCATTTGAATGAAAATGAGCCAAAGATTCGGTCATTTTAAATGAATTACTGTGAATGAAGGGATTTCTCACTCTTATCATTTTTCACCCTATGCTTAATACATGGGGCGAAGTAATAAATGAAGTGAAATGATATGTAGGTTGTAGCTCGGGTTCTGTACATACATGATGGTGATCATGTGATCCCGATGTGCATCATGAAATGAGTTTGAAATAGATAAAAAGGGGATTTTGCGTATTTTAGCTTATTTTGTTGCACACAATTTTATTATTGTGGTACCACAATAATAAAATTGTAATAGTGTTTTAATTACCAACACTCTAAATAAAAATGAGTAAAATTTACTCAAGGTTGGGTAAAATAGAGGATGACACAACAAAGAGGTAAAATTTGCCCATAGTTGTGTAAAATTTGTCCAATGTTGAGTAAATTTTACCTTTTGGTTTGTCATCCTCTTTTTTACCCAACCTTGAGTAAATTTTACTCATTTTTATTTAGAGTGTAACAAACTATTACCGGACTGCCACAGTAATTCCGTAACAATTTCTCCATTGAAATATTAAGTTTTTATACCATTTAAAAATTAAAACAAACTTTCTATAATTTTAACATTCGTAAAAAGATTCAAATTTTTACTCGGTTAAAAAACCTGCCAAAATATGATTGGCATAAGGACTCAGATTTTTTTAAGTTAAATACCACCCCATTTCTTGTCTTCCAAAAGTAAAAATAAGTGTGTATGTTTTTCCTGCGTTACTCTAAAGAAAAATGCGAAATCACAGAGAGAATATTCTATATAAACTGGTTTGGCCATGATTTTTATCTCGTTCCAATTTCCTCGTGGAAAACATCTGCCACAAATTGCTCACTAGTTCTCTAACTAGGGATACCCTTTCTATGATAGTTGAAAAATGAGTTCTAATTCAACTTTTTGCATGCACCAAGATATGTTTTGATTGCAAAGTGCAAAAATTTTTCTGCAAAACCAATTTGCTAATTTTTTAATAGCCTTCAAAGTTGGCGAAAATGGGGGGGGAATAGGTGGAGTGGGAGCGGGTGGAGATGGGGGCGGTCGTGCCCCCCACTATACACTAACCACCTGTGACGGTCATTATTATCTGTGTGACCCAAGGAAATCCATCAGTAACTTATGTTTGATAAATTTAGTAACTTATGTATGTTTACTTGAAATTTAATTAATTGTAAGAAAATTTAGTTAAGTGAATGAAAAAAATTGATGCGTGTTGAAGGCATTGTGCGCAGTGGTAAGATCAGTTTGCCCAGTTTGCGCACCAAATACTTAAATCCTATTGTTATTTTAGTCATCTGCTCTTTCTCTTTTGTTAAAAATTCTCTGAAAATTGTTCAATTAAGTAATCATATTAGCAATTACCACTCTAAATATGGCGAAAATCATTAAAGTGTGAGAATTGTTACTAGAATTAGTAAAACTAAAATATGACACCGCTGGAGTACCCGCTGGATAATTGACAGTGGCTTAAATCTTAACGACTTAGCAAGTGAAGGACTGATTTTAATCAAAAATTTACTTAATTTTTCAACCAGTACATGTGAAACCCTCGATGCATTGGAAATTTCCAGTGACGATGAAATTGACATTTACGGTGACAGTGCAGCTCAAACCGACGCAATTTCCGAAGAATCGTCATCGCAGGAATGGGAGGTTGAAAGTATCGAACATAATAATTATAATCTCGAAGAAATGATAAAGATTTAAAGTTTTACGACAGTGTTAAGTCAAATAAATTGTTTAAAACTAGACGACGTTTCCCTAAAATATCAACTTATGCAACAATTTCTCGGATGAAGACGTACATCGACCAGAATGGCAACAAACTGAAGAAGTTAAAAGATATAGAAGATTTTGTGTTCGAAAGATTTAATTTTGCAAGAGAATCTCTAATACACATTGGTGAAGTGGATTTAAAACGCTGGGGAATTATAAAATCTAAAGAATTATCTTTGCCATTCAAAGCTAGTTCAACTTGGGTGCATAATTTTAAGATTAAACATTGAATTGTGTCGCGAAAAATAACCAGATCATAATGACCGTAACAGGTGGTGGTAGTGTATAGCGAGGGATACGACCGCCCCCATCTCCACACACTCCCACTCTGCCTATTCCACCCCCACTTTCGCCAACTTTGAAGGCTATTAAAAAATTAGCAAATTGGTTTTGCAGAAAAATTTTTGCACTTTGTAATCAAAACATATCATGGTGCATACGAAAAGTTAAATTAGAACTCATTTTTCAACTATCATAGAAAAGGTATCCCTAGTAAGTTTAAAATATTTTTGGGAAACATAAAAAATTTCGTCCGAAATATAAAAAAAGAGTCCTCGAAAAATAAATCTTTCCCTTAAAATCGACTAAATCTTAGAATAAATGCTTCCCACTCTTTCAGATTTTTGCAATTTTCAATGCAAATCAGGAACATTGTTTTCTGAAACGTAAACAAATTAGAAATGTGGTGTTGTTTTAGTCATAATGAACCACAGAGTGGCATAGATCTGTAATTTCTTGTAAAATATGATGCACTTTTAAAATTTCCCACAAACGGCGTATTTACATGTCAAAAATATGTTTTACATTTGTAGCTAAATAAAATTTTAAAATTTCAAAACATATGATTAAAAATATGGTATTGTTTGATAGGGTGGTGTAATTATAAAATGATCATCGATAAATTTAACATCAAATTATAGCATTTCATAAAACAGTGTATTTAAAAAAAAATTTAAATTTGTATCCAATTAAATTTTCAAAATCTGAAAACTTGTAACGTTTGTTTTTCCAAATATATATAAAAACGTGTTATTTTTTTAGTCACGCCCAGGAAAAATGTGCCATAATCTGCAAAAATTTCTGCCAACTGGATAAATTTCACAATTTCTGAACCGGCGCATTAATGCTACATTTAAAAGAATTACTACCCAAATAAAATTTTAAAATTACAAAACCTGTAATGCAATCGATGCAAAATTATTTTGCGAAGTTACAAATAACTGCGTGAATTGTCTCAATAAATCGGATTACTTCATTTATCATGAGAATGAAACAAAACAAAAAGACTTTATTTTTAGTGTGTGTAATTGCTACCAGTTTGGTAAAAAAAACGCTTCGTTGGTAATATTCGTTACAAAATTTATCCTGAAAGTGTCATAGATTTATTTTGAGGATGCTTTTTTAAGAAAGAATTAACTCCTATTAATGTTCCCGAAATGTTCATCACAATTTTTTTAGAGTGTATTCACGTTGGTTGGTTGCATTGCATAGGGAACAATTTCACCTAAATTTTAGTTAAAATTAAACCCGGTATATTTCAATGCCACAAAACTCCATAAGTGATTCAGATTTTCAGGCAATTCCCGCAGTCCAATCCTAAAATTAATTAGCAGTAATTAAAAAAACACGTCGTAATTGATTGAACTTTTTCTCAACGACAAAAACCTTTTATAAGTTGAATACAAAATTTTTAATTAGAATTCATTTAATTAAATTAATTAATTATTACAATTATAATTTTTAAATTTTTAAATCCTAGATATTTTACATCAGTACATGCCATTTATTTCAGCTTTAAACCTTTCCTTGTACAAATGCAAAGTGCAAAATACAAGTGTAAAAAATATTACATAGTTTTTTCCTAATTTGAAAATCTGCAAATTTCAACGTTTACACGACTCTAAGTTTGTGACCTTCGGATATTTTACCTATTTTTATGTTAAAAATCATGATAATAAAATTATGTAGTTCAATTCAAAACAAATTAAGCTGACATAACAATTTGTTTGCATAATTAGTTACTTCCGCTAAAAATTAATGAATATGTCGCAAGCAAAATTATATAATTAATTAATATAATAATAATTTTAAAATACAAATACATTTTGTAAATTGTATTGATTACTTCGGCTTAGATAAGTGGAATCTTGTAATTTGAACCAAAATGCTCGATACATGTTAAAACTAACTTCTGGACTTGAAGTCTCACGATATCACAAAATTTTAATTTCAAATTGAACACGCTAACCAAAATGTTTATAATCTTGCAGTAAATACGATTTAATCAATTTTTGCTCCAAATTCCGACGACTAATCCTCAAGTCTTCGTATATTTGTAAATAGAGTGGTCATAAATACATGGACTTATACATAAAATGAAATTGCATAGTAGACATTTTTACCATATTAATTAAATGCCGGGCATATAAAGCGTGTCATTAATGGCAAAATCCCCTCGACATAACTGTAAGGACTCTAACTCTAACATGCACGTTGGACATATTTGCCTTGTTTATGAAATGGGCAAAAAAGGCATGTAAGGTAAAGGTTTGTAAACTTTCGCATTGCGAAATGCGAGATAATAATGATTTAATTAATCCTATATAAGATCGGCTCCGAAAACAGTAAGTTTAGGTTAAACACGAAGTAATATAAGTTAAGATTTATCATTTTTCCCAATTTTTCCTGTGCTCTGGTCGAAATTGAGTATTTAAAAAAATAGTTTATTTTTTATTAATTAGTATACCTATTTACAAAAAAAATGCAAAACTTAACTCCAAAAATTGAAAAAATAGGTTATTGTTTGCAATATTTAATTCTATAATTGTTTCTTGTCACCTAAATTTACTTTATTATGCGTTTAGGTTAAAAAGTTATTACTTTCGGCGCTTATCGTAACCAAGTAATTTTTACTATTTTTATTTCCCCACCTTATTCAAGAAAGTATGTATTGGATACCTACACTGTTCACTTTTATTCATTTGAGTGATTATGATGGTGAGTTATAGTGAGTGAAAATCAATTTCCTGTGACTTGAGTGAAAACGATTGAAGGATTCCGTCATTTCAAATGAATGACTATGAATGAAAAGATTCTTAAGTCATTTCATTTTTTACCCTATCTTTAATACATGAGGTGCAGTAACAAATGAAGTCAGATGAAGTGAAATGAAAATTCATTTGAAAGCAAATGACTGAATGTGAATGAAAATCTTCAGTCAGAAATCGGAATGACTGAACTGAATTTTTTGACAGGTATGGTGTAAGCAAACAAGACATACTTCAAACTAATCATTGTTTTACAAAGTTGAACGCCAAAACTGGAAATTTTGAAAAATATTAATTTACCAGGAGCAAAAAGATGTACATATCCAGTATGTTATTGGTCGAAATTGTCTCCTTTCCTATTATTGCTTGGACTTAACTATAATTTACTTTAAGTTATGACTTATAATTTAAGTTTGACAACAATTTTGGTCAAGAATATTTCAATTCAATTCTTATTTTTGATTCAGTATTGTTCAAGATTTACAATATTTTTATTTAATTGCATTGGATTGCATGCAATACATTGATACGAATTTAGTTTCCCCATTTAATATTCCCAAATTTTCCCCAAATTAAATTCTTCTCTATTCTGAGACGCTTTTTTGAAGTAGCCGGATCTATTTTATTGGATAAAATTGACATCTTTGATAACTAAACTCCTTAAACCAGCTATTTCGAAAAATTTTAAAGGGACCAACTCCTTAAACCAGCTATTTCGAAAAATTTTAAAGGGACCAACTCCTTAAACCAGCTATTTCGAAAAATTTTAAAGGGACCAACTCCTTAAACCAGCTATTTCGAAAAATTTTAAAGGGACCAACTCCTTAAACCAGCTATTTCGAAAAATTTTAAAGGGACCAACTCCTTAAACCAGCTATTTCGAAAAATTTTAAAGGGACCAACTCCTTAAACCAGCTATTTCGAAAAATTTTAAAGGGACCAACTCCTTAAACCAGCTATTTCGAAAAATTTTAAAGGGACCAACTCCTTAAACCAGCTATTTCGAAAAATTTTAAAGGGACCAACTCCTTAAACCAGCTATTTCGAAAAATTTTAAAGGGACCAACTCCTTAAACCAGCTATTTCGAAAAATTTTAAAGGGACCACCTCCTTAAACCAGCTATTTCGAAAAATTTTAAAGGGACCAACTCCTTAAACCAGCTATTTCGAAAAATTTTAAAGGGACCAACTCCTTAAACCAGCTATTTCGAAAAATTTTAAAGGGACCAACTCCTTAAACCAGCTATTTCGAAAAATTTTAAAGGGACCAACTCCTTAAACCAGCTATTTCGAAAAATTTTAAAGGGACCAACTCCTTAAACCAGCTATTTCGAAAAATTTTAAAGGGACCAACTCCTTAAACCAGCTATTTCGAAAAATTTTAAAGGGACCAACTCCTTAAACCAGCTATTTTGAAAAATTTTAAAGGGACCAACTCCTTAAATCAGCTATTTTGAAAAATTTTAAAGGGACCAACTCCTTAAATCAGCTATTTTGAAAAATTTTAAAGGGACCAACTTCTTAAACCAGCTATTTCGAAAAATTTAAAAGGGACCAACTCCTTAAACCAGCTATTTCGAAATGTTAAATGTTAAATTGCTCAATTTTCCAATCATACTTATTTTAATTTCCATAATGGAAGAAAAGTTTAGGAAAATGTACGATTTGCGAGTCTATACAAAATTCAAGATCAAATAGCTATTTAGGTTCAACTTCTCCTTTCTTGTACGAAAACCTAGTAAATTATGCAAATTGTGAATTCGTATGCATCTTTCATTAAACTTTCGCGAACATTATGGCGGAATGCGACACAATAATAATAATTCCTTGATGACGATAGGCACCGGAAATAACAATTCTAAATTAAACAGATCCAGTGCAAGTTTAGATTCTGCATCTGTACATCATTTTTAGAATTAAGTAGTGCAAACAGCATTTTTTGCTTTTTTTTTGTTTACTCGTATATTTTTAAAAAATCGTAAATTGAATTAAAAACAAATTGAGCTATTGTTTATAATATTAAAATGTCAATGATCGTCCCTGGGGATCTAAACTTAAATTAGTTTCCATTTGAATTAAAAAAAATATTTTCGGCACCTATCATAAATACACTCTTAGCAACTTGGTAAAGAATTCCTAATAAGCGTCTTTACCGAGCTCTTGGTAATGTATGTATGTATGTATGTATGTATGTATGTCTTTATTGCATAAATGGCCAGTAGCCCTTGCAAATCACAAATTTTCATTATTTACAAGATTTGAGAATATTACATTGTATTGGTTTTAAAGGTAGTCAGAACAGAGATCAAAATATTTGGAGACGTTGATCCAGAATAAAAATATATTGGAATAAAATTTCTTGTCATTTTGTGTGTAATTAAGCAGATTGATTAGTTTTTCGAGTGGTTCACAGTTGTTATCGGTAATATAATTGTTAATGAAGATGAGACGTTCATTGGTTAAAGGACGACATTCAAACATGTAATGTTGGACGCTGTTTGGAGTGTGAGATGTGCACAAGGGACATCTTGTTTCAAGTTTTATGTAGTGGGGACCAATTTTAATGCTGTAGCGGTTAAGCCTAAGTTGGGCAAGTAGTTGGACCATGTGTACAGGTAGATTGAGGTTGAGGTAGTTGGGCCTTGACCCGTCAGTTTGTAGGTATTGGTAGAAGGGAATAAATGATGAGTTTCTGCACCTCTCGAGGTCATGATTGAGAAGTTTAGTTGCATAATTAGTGATCATGGAGTTTTGCGCAGCAGCTATAATAGGGTAAGAGAGGAGATCTTGGGTGTCGATGTTTGATAATTCTTGGATAGTTGTAATTATCTTAGTTGCCCAGCAGTATTTGTTTGGTTTTGAAGAGTGCCACTTGATCTGTTGCTGTAAACAGATATAAGGTAGTGAGTGAGGTGGGCGTTTGGCTGTACGGATCCAGAAGCCGAGAGTAGATTTGAAGGTTTGGAGTGCAACTTTGGCGACTCCAGCTTCCAGTCTGCAAAAGTAGGCTGGAGAGGATGGTGGTAGACGAAATAGTCTACGTATGAACGTTGTTTGGGGTTTCTCAATTTTTTCTTCGAGGCCCAACGCCCATAGACCTGCAGCGTAGAGAAGTGTGGACTTGGCTAGAGCGTTGAAAAGTTTTAGGTGCGTTTCGACGGGTGAAACTTTTTTTTGCAAATGGTCCAGATATTGGTTATTGCTGCTGTTACTTTTGACCGAGTTTCGACAAAGTGTGAGTTGAAGGAACAGTTCGATGAAAAGGTTACACCTAGATATTTGTAGGTGGTTACGATTTCAAGTGGGGTTGTATCCCAGTAGAACCTCAATTGATTTATGTGCTTATTCGATTTCCTCTTAGCGAAGACCATGATTTTGGTTTTATCAGTGTTGACTTGGAGGACTCGACGCTTAAAAAAAGCAGCGGTGATGTTAATTTTTTCCTGGATTTGGGATGGAGTGTCACCGAGCAAAACAATGTCGTCTACAAACAGGAGGAGGTGTAGTTTGGCATTCCCAAGTCGAATTGAGGGTGGTCCGTATTTGTCGAGTTCATCTGTAAGGTCGTTTATAAAGAGGTTAAAGTTTAGGCCTGATTGCGGCTCACCCTGCAAAACGCATTTCCGAATTTTGAACTTATTTGTGAGGCCATTTTGGAGTTTCCTTGTCCGGAGGCTCGTGAGTAGAGGGATATTAGGAGATTTATAATTTTTGAGCCCATTCCTGCCCTGGAGAGGACATCCCACAGGTCGGCATGACCAGGAGAGTCGTAGGCGGAGCGTAGGTCAACAAATACAACATAAAAACGGCCACGTGGGTGACGAATTCTTGATTGGATCAGGGTTAGTAGGGAGAAAAGATGTTCGTGAGTGCCTGTCCCATTTTTGCAACCGGCCTGGAACTCACTGATTTTGTTATTGTGGACTTTACAGTCATGTACCCTCTTGGATATGATCGTAGAGAAAATCTTCAGTATAGTTGGAGCGGGGGCTATCGGTCTATAATTTTGGGGTAGGAGGGGGTCATTCTTCTTAAATATTGGTTGAAAAAGGATTGTTGTCCACTGCACTGGGATGTTGCCTGTGGTGAGAATATTATTAAACATGTTTTGTATATGTTGTACGTAGATAGGTGGGAGGGATTTCCACACTTCATTGGGGATTCCGTCGTGACCTGGAGCTTTGTTATTTTTCAGCTTGTGAAGGACGCACGTTATTTCGTTGAGGGAGATGGGGTAATCGAGGTCAGCGGCTGGAGAATCAGGGAGAGGATGGGATGGTGTTATTATCGAGGAGGAGAAAAGGTTCTCGAAGTGGTCCACCCAATTGTCAGGGTGGATTTGAACACGTTGGTATTCTCGTGATTTCATCTTTTTAACAGCATGCCAAAAATCGGATGATGCTCTGTGATTTAGGAGAACATTAACAATGTCACTCTTGTAGTTCTGTTTGGATATTTTTAGTTGGATTTGATATTCTTTACGAGTTTGAAGGTAGTTATTTTTTGATTGTTCTAAATTTTCAGGGGATGAGTTTCGAAGTAGTTGTAGCGCGGATTTAGTCTGCTTTTTTAGAAGTGAACATAATTCGCAGAACCAAGGGGGATTAGATATTCTAAGTTTGGCTCCGGATGAAGTTTGTTTTGGCCGTGTCAGTAGGTTTGAGTCTGATAAGCTTTGGGTCATGATCTCGCTGAAATATTGGTATCCTAGCTGAGATGGGTCAAGTTCTGGGAGTGATGACACAAACGCTGCCGATGAAGTGACATCCCACCTGATCTTTGCTGGTAATTCGTGGGGTGGGAGAGGAACATTCATGTCAATTGGAGTTGTTTGATTGCTTGAGGGTGTTGATGGTTCAAGTAGAATTGGGAAATGGCACGATGTTACGGAGCTCAGCACATTAAAAGATTTAACAATTTTGAGGAGCTTAAGGGAAACGAAACATAGGTCAGGTATACTGCAGCCGTTATTGCTGATGAATGTGAGTTGGGCAGGAGTGTCGGTTGGATAGTGTCCATTGAGAAGGGTTAGTTGATTGTCAATTGCATATTTCATTATTTGTTTCCCTCGGGCAGAGCTCTTGGTAATGACGCGTCCTACAAAAATTATACGGGATTATTACCGTATCAATACCAACCGGGTAACTGGCCTTCCACCACAATATTTTAAGTTATCTTTATAATTTTGGTAATAAATTCCTACGAGCCGGTAATTATATCCTTCAAATTTAGATAACATTCTTTACCATAATTTTAATCAAGTGCACTACAAGTTGTGGTGCTGATGAGATCTACATTTTGGTGTGGTTCATTACCATAGTGGTAAGAATTTTAATACATTTTGTATGAATTGTGAGACGCTACACAGTGGCGCATTTTTCAGTTTTAGTTTCTGCTCAGCTCAACTCAAGTCAACATGGCGAAATTAATCCTATTCTGCCCGTGGAAGAAAGTGATAAAAACTTCTGGAAATTATATAGAATTTTTGGAAACAGGTAAGTATCAAATTATCATATGTAGGTGCCTTGAAGATGGTGATCGAGCACGACCACCATCTTAGTAGGAACGAGTAAATAATAATGTTATGTTTATTTTTTTCAGTGAAGCAAAAATTTGAGTTAGAAATCAGAACAGAGATTTTTCTGCAAGACGTCAACCGGTGTGGACTCATCCAAAATCGACTGAAGATTCATCGGAATTTGAAGGGGGGACGAGTGTCAAAAACCATAGCTCCATAGTTTGCATTATACTTAAATTTTATAATTATGTAAGTATGTTTTAAAATGGTTTTACAATAAATATAATTGATTGAAAGATTATTGTAAAGAAAATAAATAAATCTATTATTTTCGGTGGAAATCTGCACAACATTTGGTAATAATGGGGTATACATATAAAAAGCATTAATACCGGTATGAGTAGCACACCGTGTACAAAGTGGTATGGTTTATTACCAGGCGGTAGACATTTTACTACATATTGTAGTACATCTGTCATACATCACGGTATTGATTTTATCCCTAAAGGTGTTCTTTATTACCACTTCGGGTTCAATCAATTTCTTTACCAGCCGGTGGTTATTATTACCGTTTCTGCAGAGTCATATACGTGTGCATTTTGGTAATGATTTGGTAATGATTTTATTTAGAGTGTAAGCAATTATTAAATATTATTAGCACGTAATATTTAGCAACAATGTTCGTGAAAATAGTATTTTTAATGAAGGACAATCCGGAATACGTAATGTTTTCATAAGTCATAACTGTTGAATTTGCCATGCAAAAACTTTCAGACACCAGAAATGTATTATGAATTTTATTTGGTTATTTAGCATCATTTTAAAATTTTCACAAATACGAACATGCAAAATATTTCTTTAAACGCAAATCAACTTCGGTTCTTTAAAAAACCAAAGTATAAAAAACATTATTTCCATTTTTGTTCTAAAGTCTCAACCTGGAAAATTTTAGATCAGAATCACCAAAGGGAAACTCCATACTTCGTTTTGTTAATACCACGTCGGTATACAATAAAAATTGTTCGAAATAAAATTTAAAAATTCAATAAAAATTGTTCGAAATAAAATTTAGAAATTTATATCTTCAAAATGCGACCGTTACATGCTTATAAATGATCTACGAACTAAATTAAATCCGAAGTTTGTTATTCATTTACCTTATAGTTATTTTATCGGTCATACTTTAAGTGTAAATTAGTATTGTCATCAAAGTTGAAAATTCAGAAGTTCATACCAGCTTTTTATACAATTTTGAACACCCAAATGACTCAAATCACTCAAATGAATGAAAGTGAACAGGTATGGCTACAACGGAATTTTGTTTACAAAATTATGTCGGAATCATTATATTTTTCGACTGAATTTTAATAAATATATTGGAAATTTTGGAATAATTCAATTCAAATGTCATCATAGGAGGTACATATTGGATCTGAATAAAATTATTTGCAAACTATAAACCATATGTTTAAAGTTTCGACGTTATTGTTACTCAAAATAAGTTCAAAATCGAACTATAACTCGGGAATTTAAAAATACGGTAGTCCTTACTCTGACTGTTTTTTATTAATAAATTTATCCGTTTTTTTCTGGGGGGGGGGAGGGGAATTTCGTATTTCCGTGTTATCGAATTTTCAATAAACGGGTTAACTTGGAAAAGGAAGGATTTTGAGTTTTTTTAATTAGCATTTATCACAATAATTATGAAATCTCTAATTTTTCAAAATTAATAGAACTATTTTCTCCTTAAGGATCTAGTTCTTTTGAAATTTGAATTTATTTCTTAAATAGCAACTCATAGGTAGTTGATATTGTGGTCGTTTCGGTAAAAATTTCTGATAGTAATCACCACTATCAATTTCTGATAGTAATCAACTGATAGTAATCAACTGATAGTAATCATTTAAACTGCTAAAGATATAAATTTCTGAATTCTTCCATAGCATCGCGTTCTTGTGAATTTTATTTTTAAATTACAATTACACAACAAAGCTGTTCTCCCACAAAAAACTTTATAATAATGAAACACAATGGAGGGAAAATTCCGATCTAGATGTGTAGATTTGAATAAATTTTTCAAAATATTTTATTTTTGGCATCGAGATACAACAGATTTATTAAATTCTAATTTTTTCTTGTCCAAAATTTTTGTAAAATTTATGATAATCAATGCTAAATTAAGTACATAATTATATAACTTACTAGTTTGCTACGAATCAAGCTCGAACTCAAATTTAGGTTACTAAAGTTATCACTTTTTATCCAATTTATATTTTTACAATATAGTAAATTCAAATTTTACAATCATACCTGTTCAAAAATTTAGTTTTCACTGAAAAGTCAGTCATCCCGATTTTTTAGTGTAGATTTTCAGTCATTTTCTATCAAATTCATTTCGCTTCACTTCATTTCTAACTTCGCCCCATGGATTAAGCATAAGGTAAAAAATGAACGGAGGATGAGTGAAAAATCCTTTATTCACTGAAATGACGGAATCTTTCAGTCATTTTCATTCTAATAACAGGGAATTCATTTTCAATTCACACTCTTAGAAATGGGGTTACAATTATAACCAAAAAGTAGACGTATGTGACTCTACCGCCGTGGTTATAAATTTGTCACCAACTGGTTATAAATTTATTATCTCTGGTGACAATTTAATACCAAGTCGGTGAAACTTTATAATTATTCGCTGACAATTGTAACCAGTTGGTGACAAATTTATAACCACGGCGGTAGAGTCACATACGTCTACTTTTTGGTTATAATCGTAACCCCATTTCTAAGAGTGCACTACCATTCTCTATCATAATCAGTCACATGAATGAATATGAAAAGGCAAGGGGTCACGTAGATCTGTAAATTTTCAATAAATTATTTGAGGAATTTATAAGTTTCGCAAAACGGCGTATTTTCGATACATTTCAATAACCTGTTGTATTCAAATAAAACTTTGCTTCTTCAGAAAATCAGAAAAACTCAAAATTTATTTTCAGAACAAGAATGACTAAAATAATTTGTAATTTTCTCGTGAAATAAATCTTCAACGTAAAATCGACTAAACCCTAATTTAAATGTTTCCCACTCGTTGAGATTTTTGTTACACTCTTAGAAATGGGGTTGTGATTATAATTAAACAGTAAACTTATGACTCTTCCGCCGTGGTAATGAATTTGTCACCAACTGGTTATAAATTTATTAGCTCTGGTGACAATTTAATACCAAGTCGGTGAAACTTTATAATTAGTCGGTGACAATAGTAACCACTCGATGACGAATTTATGACCAAAATACCAATGTAATATCCAATGAAAATCCGATTCTAAAACTTATATCTTGCTTGCTCTAAAATTGTGAATTTTAGGCCTTTTAAGATGGCCTTATAGATTTGTCAAGATGTCTGTCTGTCCGTCCGTCTGTAGGCACGATAACTCTCCTTAAACAAAAGCTATCGATTAGAAATTTTGCATACTTCATCTTCGGGTGAAAAGTAAGGATGAGTTCGAAGATGGGCATTATCGGTCAAGTGATTGGCCGGTGGGGGTCATTTCCACCCAAATGTGTTGCCATTAACTACCAAGATGGATTAATGCCATCTTAAAAGGCCCCACAAAGTTGCTTGGAGTAGGTTTTTTAAATCGAGCTATTCTAATAAAAGATAAAAGTGCTTTTCTAAAGATGACTAAATCTACCCGAGCTAGACTCTGACTCGTTGTTTTAGAAAACTGGTCTCAAGGAAAAGTCAGATACACTACTCCCAGAACTTTTATTGACCACGCTCAAATATACACTCAAAATAAGGTGGTAATGAATCATTACCATGCGGAATGACTATGTGGCTCTACCACGTCGGTTACGATTTGTCGTAGAAATGGTAATAATAATTTCAGGGAAATTCAAATTCATTACCAAATATTAAGGAAGTGAATACCATTATGTATTAAATTTGAATTTCCCTGAACTTGTTGTTACCATTTCTACGACAAATCGTAACCGGCGTGGTAGAGCCACATAGTCATTCCGCATGGTAATGATTCATTACTACCTTATTTTGAGTGTGTCAATCAGTATCACAGAGTCTCTAATTTTCTGACAATCTCTCACAATTTTTACAATTATTCTCCCAAACGATATCGAGTTAAGGATAACAATTAACATTATCTACGTGTACATTACGCCATAATTTAATAGTGCTTAAAAAAACTAATGTTTTTGTCTATGGTTTTCTCACTGCAGGTGCAAGATTTTATTAGTGCGTTAGGAGGCTTTTTGGTTAAACATATGCCCTCCGCTATTAAATTGTTCAGATTTTGACATAGACTGCAAAATTTAGGGACTTTTTGTTTTTACGTTGTTCCCAAACATTCTCCATTATTTACGCAAGTCAAAATTTCTCACCGAATGGAGTTTCAGAACATTTGGGAATATTTTTGTATTTAGATTTGAGTAAAACAAAAAATTGAAGTGACTTTTGCGCTACTTGCTTGCTGAGGTAGTGGGGGTCAAAGCTAACCAAAAATTTGAAAACGTTTCTAACGGTTCATCCCCCTAAATGACTCACCTAACAAATTGTATCAATTGTAAATTTTATCCAGCATTTTGTTTCGACTCGAAATTCTAACATTTTCACAAACTTTTACTCAATTGTCGAAATTAAAATGGGGATAATTGTAAAATTCAGCTATTTTTAAATAAAATTATGACACTATTTTATTTTGACACTCGATAACCCCCCGAAGAAAATAGTATCTTAAAACAGTTTAATATTTCTCAATTTTATTATAAGTTTTGTATCGATTAGCAAATCCTGTATTTTTCAAAACTTGTATTCAATTATGGAAATTAAAGTAGAAACGATCTTAAAATTGAACTGTTTTATACAAAATTTTGAAGTTTGATAAAAGTTTTTCGAGTTGGGACCGCCCATTTTTCAACTTTGACCTCAAATATTTTTGAAAAATTCTGACCATCGCACAAACTGTCTGAAGAAACGTTGGTTGTATTGACAGGGACCACATAATTTCGAAATTTCAACCAAATCGGAGGGTTACACTTCACACCATCGCATTGTTAGAAGGGAACTTGGCTTATACTTTTTTGCAAACTAACTCACATTCAGATAAAGAACGTCTCTTTATTTTGTAAAAGCTTATATAATTATTTTACAAAATTACCAATATCTACGTGAATTCCCTAACGGGAAGAACTAATAACAATTTAAGCTACACAAATTTTGGAGACATGTCATTATCTATAAAATTAGAAAATTAAATAGAAAGACACAATGGCAAACCTTGTGGAAGTTTGCATCTTCATGTTATAATAATTATCGATACGATTATCAATAAATAATTTCTCAGTCCTTGCATTCTTCACCCTATGCTAAATACATGGGACGAAGTAAGAAATGAAGTCGGATGAAGTGAAATGAAATGAATTTGAAAGAAAATGACTGAACTTTGAATGAAAATAATTATTTAACAGGTATGGTCACGTATTACGAGCATACCTGTTCTCAAAAAATTTTCATTCAAAGTTTATTCATCAATTTCTGACTGAAGATTTTCATTCACGTTCAGTCATTTTACTTCAAACTCATTTCACTTCATCGGACTTCATTTCTTACTAACTTCGCCCCATGTATTAAGCATAGGGTGAAAAATGAAAGGAGTGAGAAATCCCTTCATTCACAGACATTCATCTGAAATGACGGAATCTTTAACTCATTTTCATTAAATCACGGGAAATTCATTTTCATTCAAAATCATTCTCTCTCATAATCAGTCACATGAATGAAGGTGAACAGGTATGACTACGAGCCAGTCTGATATTTAATACCCTAGATTTATGAATCCCGTGACGGCAAGTTTAAACAAATTGTGAAAAAACATTTAACAAAAATTTAATTTCCACCTTGCATTTCTTGCTTCACAGTTCAAGAAATGTAGCAAACTAGCAAGAAACGAAGCACGAATTTAGTTTGCTACAAATTTTTATACGTTAACTTAATGAATTTCTGCGCGGTATTTAACTTTTTTGTCAAATTTTAGGCGCGAGTCTTCTCCCCGTCACAAGAATACAAGGTGTCTACCCGAACGGAATGTTGATTTTGGAGCACGTTCAGAAAACGGACGAAGGAATTCTCACAGTAAAAAAATGGGAATAAATTAAATTCAACCAACAAGTGAACTTCCACCTTTGATAAAATTTCGGAATTTTACAATTTTCTTGAAATATCTGGCTTAATTTTAAAATAATCACTAGATGGATTTCCATAATTGAAGATTTTAGAGTCGATACAAAATTCTGGTTAAAAGTGGAAATATTAAATGCTTTTAAGGTGATAATCTGCTCTATGTGGACGCGAACGGCTAAACTTGGGACTTCAATTTTATAAAATTTACAAATTTAAAAACTTTCGTTAAATAAATAGCTCAATTTCAAAATAATCACTATTTTAGAACTGGAATAAATGAAGGTTTTATAATCAGAATGTTTTATAAAATTAATTTCTGGATAAAATTGGCAGAGGCTTTAAGCATTTCAATTTCGTTATCCAAATTATGTAGCTCTACAGTTAGCCCGTCCTCGTCCCTGCGTTACACTCTAAATAAATTTGATTAAAATTTACTCAATTTTGAGTAAAATTGCCACCAAAACAACTATTGAGTAAAATTTACCCTGAGAAAGGTAAAATTTACTCAAGGTTGAGCAAAAATCTTTCAACCTTGAGTAAATTTTATCTTTGTCAAGGTAAATTTTACTCAATAGTTGCTTTGGTGGCAATTTTACTCAAGAGTTAGTTAATTTTGATCAAATTTATTTAGAGTGTTTCATCTTTCATTTAGCGTTTTTAAAGTTTCTTTACACTGAAAACTTTTAAAAATATTATAAAATTAATAATTATTTTACGAAATTCCATAAAATAAAAATATAAATGTGAACACTGGTAAAAAATATTCAGATTTTGGGGGATTTTTTTAAGTTTTTTTGAAGTGAAAATTCTCGAAAATTATTTAGTGTCAGAAATATTTGGAATCATTGCTCATCTTCAGACCCGGAAATAAATTATTTAAACCGCTATGCTTGAGAAATAAAGAAACAGATTTTTGAGGAGTGGAGATAAGTTTTTTTGGGTGAAAGATTTTGAAAATATTGCAAAATTAGGAATACTTTTGAGAAATTTTATTTCATCTCGTCCGAATTTTTTAAAATAAGTCAGAAGAAAGATTCAGATTTTGGAGTTTGGGGGAATTTTTGAAGCATTTTGAGATGGAAAATAGTTATTCGTCAAAAATTTTTGTGTGAGGAGTGGCGATTTAGTGGTTCTTTGGGGTAAAATTGTTTTTAAATTATTTTGCGAAATTAGTAATACGTTTGTGAAATTTGATTTAATTACATCGTATTTTTTTGAAATTGGTGAGAGGGAAGATTTTGAAAGATTTTGTAATTTGGGGGACTTTTTGAAGTGAAAATTCGCGAAAATTCTTAATTTTCAAAATTATTGCGAATCATTGAGCAACTTCAGATATGGAAATGATTTATTTGAATAGTTTTAAATGAAAGAAGTGATTTAGATTCGTCCGGTTGTTGTGGTTGAGAACTTAAAAATATGTGAAATTAGAAATTGTTTTATGAAATTTTATTTCACTTTATCAAAATTTTAAATTTCATAATATTTTCGATGGTTAATTAATTTTTTAACGAAATATTATAATTATATTTTTCGGTGAGTGTTTTAAAATCAGTAATTCTTTTATACAATTTTATTTCGCTCCATCGAAATTGCAAATTTCTAAATTTTTTTGATAGTTTGCATCCGAAAGAATTAGAAACATCCGAAAAAGTGTGAATTTGCCTTTGATTCTGATAGGGCAACGTTCTCCCCAAAAAGTTGAAAAGTTTAAAAGTTTAAATCGCTACGAACAAACTTAGTCATCTGTTTGTCTAATTATATTCTTAAAGTTCGTAAATTTCAAGAAAATCACACAAGTTGTGCATTTATTTTATTTTATTAATATTTCAAAACAATCTGCTTAAGTAAAAAAAACATTGGAGCTAATTTTGGTTCGAAATATTTGTAAAAGTTTCCCAAAAAATCTCTCCCACCCAACCCCCTAAAAAAGCATGTAGAATTGTTGTAATATAAGTTAAAAACATCACATTGTCCTAAAAACTTTGAAAACAGTCAGAAACTTTGAAAAATGTATTCTGTTTACATTCACCTTTACAAAGGACAACTTGCATAAACAATAAACATTACATTTTTCATTGGATCGACCTGTCTAAAACATTTGCATGGTGACAAATTACATGAAAAAATGGTTCCACTCTTTCTGCCCATCTAGGGTGACCATATTTGTCCTGACCAAAACGGGGACAGTTTTCGACAAAAATAAAATTTGCCATAATACCTAGTGCTTGGCGAAAAAATTTGCCATACTATCTAGTGCTTGGCGAAAAAAAATTTCATAATATCTAGTGCTTGGCGATTCGGATATCATCGAATTTTGAGAATAGGCCAGGAAAGGAAATTAAGTAAATATCACATGCATGTTACTAGTATTTATGCACTAAAATGTACTTTTTCATCAATATTTTGGCGAAAAAGTGAAATAATTTAGTTTTTCCCTAAGATTTAAAAAACCGGGACACTTTATCAAAACCTATCAGTACAGATTTGCTTAGCCCGAACGAGGATTAGTAAACCCATGTTTCTCAGTATATTTAACTTCATATTATTTCATGAGAAAGCAGTAAGGATCTTAGGTTCAAATTTCAGCTTTCTACGTTAATTTCTAAAAATCGATATGGGTCACCCCGTAGGGTCGCTCTAGATAAAAATTATACCAATTTCATGTCATATTCTTCCATTAGGACCCATAAGCTACCTCTCCACCAAATTTCAGCTCGATATGACGATTTTGAAAATCAGCATGGGTCACCCCATAGGGTACCTCAAGATGAAAATTTTTTCAACTTGAACTCATTTTTATCTATTAGGAGCCATTAGCAACCTCTGTGCCAAATTTCAGCTTTCTACGACAATTTTTAAATTTTGGTGCATAATACCCCACCCACTCTGATGACCCCCACCGGTCCAAAACTTTTCTGATCGAACCCATCTTCGAACTCGGTCGTTGCATTGCCCAGATACATGTCTGTACCAAATTTGGTCCAAATCGGTCAACTCGTTCGAGAGTTATCGAAAGACAGACGGACGGACAGACGGACGGACGGACAGACGGACGGACGGACAGACGGACATGACGATTACATAAGCCCTGGTTCGGGCTAAAACCGGGACATTTTAGGGACGCCGGGACAGGGTTTGAAAAGCGGGACATGTCCCGGCTAAACCCGGACGGATGGTCACCCTATGCCCATCTATCTCCCTAAAAATCACGTAATGTTCCACGTTCTGCTAATGGCCCCGATTTCCTTCCTGCCCGCTCTTCCCGAGGAACACGAAGCGTTTGATGTCGAAATAAATGGAGGGGATGGAGAAGCAGGCAATCGAAGCAAACCCTGATCAAATTAAGTCTCTCCCAACCAGGGTTCGCTACCCCGGGTTTTTGTGGGTTTTTGGGGTATCAAATCTCCGGAAAAACCCTAATGCTTAATGGGGTTTTTGCGGGTTTTTGCGGGTTTTTGTGGGTTTTTCCGGGGTTTTTGTAAGATTTTGAGGCAGATTGAAACAAAATCCCTTAAACTACAACGTAGATCAATGCTAATTAACTTTTCTGCCTCATCTTGAAATTTTGAGAATTTTCATTTGCGACTTGAATTTCCAAGTATCATTGCATATTTCCAGGTTTACATGTCAAACATGAATTTTCGATGTAATAGTCCAAATCAATGATAACGGTTAAAATTGCATGTTAAAATCGTATATTAAATTAGTTTTTCTCTAATAAATAATTTTAGGAATTCTGGTTCAACCTGCCCCAAAATCTACAAAAACCCACAAAAACCCACAAAAACCCAAAAACCCACAAAAACCCCAAAAACCCCGGAAAAACCCACGGGGTTGGGTTTTTCTACAAAAACCCCGGGGTTTTCCGAACCCTGCTCCCAACCACAAAAACTACACTGTAAATAAAGTCGAGTAAAATTGCCACCAAAGCAACTATAGAGTAAAATTTACCCTGAGAAAGATAAAATTTACTCAAGGTTTTGCTCAACCTTGAGTAAATTTTACCCATGTCAGGGTAAATTTTACTCAATAGTTGCTTTGGTGGCAATTTTAATCAAATTTATTTAGAGTGTAACCACTTCAAATTCCACGCTCAAATCCCTTCCGCCTACTAAAGTGACCGTCTCCTCGTCCAGAGAAAGCTGGCGGGTTTCTTAAAATTGTGGGGGAGTAGAAATTAGGAGCAGAATTCGAGATCGGGAAATTTTTTATGGTGCAATTTGTCATCTAGAATTTCAAAATAAATTGAACTGGGGCAGAGTTTTTATATCAGGAAATTTTATCAATTTTATTTTTTCAAATTTTTAGAATTCGTCATCCAGAATTTTAAAATAAATTCCCAGAGAAGAGAAATTATTAAAAATTTCTTGATTTTGGGGATGAGTCATTGAGTTCTACGCTAAATAAGTACAAATATTTGCATCTTTCAATAAAGTACATAATATTTTCAATTTCATAATTGTAAACTGCTTTAATGGGGTGTCGTCAAGTTTAAAATTTAATAGAGAAGTAACGTTACTGAAATTAAGATGATCCTTTTCCTGAATTAAATAGTTAACTGGATTTCCAAGAGGGATGAATTTATTTAATTAATTAATTAAGAATGCAATTTAGCAATTAATTAAATAGTATAAATTTTTCAAAATTTAAATTGATTCAATATTGTATAAATTTAATTGTACAAATTCCCGTAAAAAATTCTTCTCTTCGTTAATTTAATGTATTGCAGATTATGAATTTAGCAAAAATTATACTCATTAATTTGCCCAGTTAATAGTTAATTAATTTAATTTGGCAAGAATACTGTTAATTATCTCCTCACACAAACTTTTTCTGGGGCTGATGTGGAATCTGCGTTTCGTATAAATTTCGTCTTCATAAAATTTTATTAAGGATGGCGTCCCGATAAAACAAATTACATAAAATCTCAACATAATTATTAAATGGGTGCAAAAACTAATTATAATTGTATATTTACATACTAAATTTCGAAAGGCTACTTACAATGGGGGTCTCCCAACGTATGCTCACAGATTTGGGTATAACTAGTATCAATTGATCCCAAATATAATTGGTACACTATAAATAAATTTGATTAAGATTTACTCAATCTTGAGTAAAATTGCCACCAAAGCAACTTTTGAGTAAAATTTACCCTGATAAAGGTAAAATTTACTCAAGTTTGAAAGATTTTTGATCAACTTTGAGTAAATTTTACCTTTGTCAGGGTAAATTTTACTCAATAGTTGCTTTGGGGGCAATTTTACTCAACTTTTTATTTACAATGTATGACATTTGAAAATGGAACTATCTGCCAATGCTCAAGTTTAGCGGAGATATTTGCATAAAAAGAGGAGAAAACGCACCTCCAAAGGCTGGCAAATTTTTCATTTTCCAAATTTGTTGCACATTTTTCCCGTTCTTTATGCAAATATCTCTGCCAAACTTGAGCATTGGCAGATAGTGTCGTTTGCAAATTTCATACTAATTATATTTGTGATCGACTGAAGCTAGTTTGGTCCAAATCTGTGAGCATTCTTTGGGAGACCTCCATTGTTAGTCAAATTTGTAAAGGTTTCCAGGTTATTTTCCAAAAATGAAAATTTTCTGCACAATGTTTCCCACTTTATTTGAATTTAGTTAACGATTCGAGCCATGTTACATACTGTTCACTTTCATTCATGTGATTGATTATGAAAGAAATGGTAGTGAATGAAAATGAATTTCGTGTGATTTGAATGAAAATGAGTTAAGGAGTCCGTCATTTCAGATGAATGATTATGAATGAAAGGATTTTTCACTCATTTCATTTTTCACCCTATGCTTAATGCATTGGGTGAAGTAAGAAATGAAGTCAGATGACGTGAAATGAAATGAATTTGAAAGAAAATGACTGAATATGAATGAAAATCATCCATCAGAAATCGGGAAGACTGAGTTTTGAATGAAAACTAAATTTTTGAACAGCTATGGAACCAAGGTTGCCTGACTCAACAAAAAATATTTTATTTCATGCGATGTCAAAAAATATTTTATTTCATGCGATGTCAAAAAATATTTTATTTCATGCGATGTCAAAAAATATTGAAGTCGCCAAACTTATTGTTCTTTGAGCAAATGAGGACAAAATAAAACTTTTTACATAAGTTCGAGATTTATAAAATTTCAAAATTGGACGATTTCATAGAAAAATATGTCAATTTTAAATTCATCAGTATTTTAATTTGTACAATTGAGTAAAGCCTCATAAAACTGTAGGGCTCATTTTCATTCACTATGATCATAATTAGTCCAATAAATGAAAGTGAAATTGAACAGGTATGTCGACAATTAGGTGTGATTTGAGTGTCGATACTAAATTGTGGTAAAATTTGGAAAGGTACACTCAAAATAAGGGAGTAACGAATCATGACCATGCGGAATGACTATGTGTCTCTACCACGTCGGTTACGATTTGTCGTAGAAATGGTAATAATACTTTCAGGGAAATTCAAATTCATTACCAAATATTAAGGAAGTGAATACCATTATGTATTAAATTTGAATTTCCCTGAACTTGTTGTTACCATTTCAGGTGCAGGCTGAGTTGTGTAAATGTGTGTCTAAAATGCTAAATGGCTGCTGTCCCAAATATTTTGCCAATTATGTACCAATAAGCACCGTTATATATAGAAATACTCGAAATAATACTTACTATAAGCCAGATATTTTAATTAGTAATAATATTGCCAAAAAGTCCTTTAAATATAGGGCAGCAATGTCATGGTCTAATCTACCATTAAATTTAAAAAATGAGCATGGAAAGATGAGTCTAATTATGTTTAAAAAAGAGGTGAAGAAGTACTTTTTAAATGTCCAGAATACAAAAAGAGTTATAGAATTATTCGAGTTATTCGATTCGGATGAGTATCAAGATTTTCTATGACGTAATCATCATTTGGTATATGTATGTACAAGCAAAATGAAAATTGTGTAATGTATGACTTTCTTTTTTATCCTTGAGGTGTAAAGTCCCATGCAGTGGGGTGCCTCATTGAAATAAATCAAATCAAATCAAATTTCTACGACAAATCGTCACCGGCGTGGTAGAGCCACATAGTCATTCCGCATGGTAATGATTCATTACTACCTTATTTTGAGTGTATTATTTAAAAATTTACGTGTTATTAAAGTAAAATCCGACATGCGTGTACAGTTTTATAATCAGATTTTCATAACATTTGAAAATTTCTTATAAAATAGGTAAATTTTAAAATAATCACTATTTTAATTTCCAGAATTGAATAATACCCTGTAAAAATGTAGGATTTGAGAACCGATACAAAATTCTGGGTAAAATCCACAGTTTATAGTTCTTTAGGTCCAAATTCTCCATTTAAGGTCCATTTAAGAAAACGTGAACTAAATTAAATTGTCTAACCAGTGGAGTCGTTCTTCTATAAAATAATAAAATTTCTATAAAATAACTTTGTTAGAAAATATCACAATCGTAGAACAACCATAATAAAAGGTTTATAATCGGATTTTCAATAAAGTTCAAAATTTTGGCAAATAATTGACAAAGTTCAAAATTAATTGACAGTCAAGTGGACTCACATTTTCATAGAATTTCGAAATTTCGAAATTTTATAAGAAATACTTCAATTTTAAAATCATAACTACACATATTTGAATTTCATGCTTTAACATAATTTTGGAAAGCGTAAGATTTGCGAGTCGATACAAAGTTCTGGGTAAAACTGGTATTATAATTATTTTAAAATTAGATGTGTAGGACATAGTCCTCTAGAAATTTAAAATTAGAAATTCATAACACTTCCTAGAAAATACTTAAATTTTAAGATCATCAATTGAGTAAAAAGTTGGACAAATGTGGGATTTGGGAGTTAGTACCAACTTCTGAAAAAATGTAGCAATTATATGATTTTGAAATTTTGATTATGCAAAATGTGTATCTCTAAAGTTTTATAATCAGGTTTTCATAAAATTTTACAATTTTGTAGAAAATAGCTCAATTTAAAAATCATCATAATTTTGATTTCCATAAGTTTGGATAAATGTAGGATTTGCCAGTCGATACAAAATTCTAGAAACAATTGATAAACATACAGCTTTAAAAATTAGGTCAAGTATTCGCTTTCGGTATAAACAGATTTTTATAAAATTCTAAGTTTTGTAGAAAATTGTATAGCTAAATTTCAAAATAATCACTAGTGTTTTTCCTTAATGGGATATAGGTTTACGAAAATGTAGAGTGGATACAAAATTTTGGATAAAATGCACAGTTTTAAACGTTGTTGAGATCTACTTACAAGTGGACTCGAAATTTTAAAAAATTTTAATAACTTAGAAAATTTTAAAAGTTGTAAATTCCACTAAAATAGGTCAATTTTAAAATATTCACAATTATAATTTCCATACCTGTGTAGAAATTTGTAAAAATGTAGGATTTGCGAGTCGATATAAAATTCTGGACAAAATTTGTAAACTAAAATATTTTAAAAGTGGAACTGACGTATGCAAATAAGCAAACTAAATTTAGTTGTAGTTACCACTCATATTTCAAAATTATGTCCATTTTAATTTCCATGATTTAATAAAATTATGAGCGTACTCACGTCAACGTTCGCATATCTCGCAAATTGAGCATAGCAACATAACTTGCGAAGTTTTACGAGATATGCGAGATTTCGCAAAAATTTTGCTGGAAAACCATGGGATTTTTTTCGCAAATCTACCCAGCAATTGGGCATGTTCTTATTTCGCAAAATTACTTCGCAAACTCATCCTTACACGGTTGCTTGACACTGTAATACGGTTGCGACAAATGAAGCATTTCGAAAAAAAAATCATTTTTGAAATCGTTGGTACTTTTGCGATGGTAAAAAGTACAAAAAAGTACCAACGACTTTGACCTCGAATAACTTTTGAATAGGCAGAGATAGGGACTTACTTCTCAAGGATGAAATCAACCTAATTTTTAGCTTGATTTTTTAAGCTAAAAATCTCGAGTGTACTATTTCGGAAAATTAAAACGTTTATTTCGAAGAATATCTCTAAAATTTAAGTTTTTCAGGAATTTTACAGCCAATTCTTATCTCACAAAATTCTATAATATACCAAAATGATCTAGACCGATCGATTGACACCCCACTGGAGGGTGTGAGATAACTTGATCCAGATTTGACCTAGGGGGTCATCTCAATCCTCCAACTTAGCAACGATCCACTCACACCATTTTTTCAGTACATAATAATTTCTTCAAAAATGAAAATTTGTGTTGGAAACAATTCATTTGTCGCAACATGGTTAGAAGTGTAAAGTTGTCAAGCAATATTGTCATCCTTACTATTGCCATATAGTCATATTTTGTATAAAGTCATATTTTGCGAATCTCCTCACGACAGAAATATTTTGATCTTCGCAAGTTTGCTAAATGAGTTGCGATGCGAAATAAGAAGTTGTTGTGAGTAAGCCCTATGTAAAAATGTAAGATTTGCGAGTCGATACAAAATTCGGGATAAAATCGACCAATTTTAAATACTTTGTAAAGGTACAAATTTCTCATCCTGGGAGAAAACGTACAGTAAATTAAGTTGTGGACTTCACCAAAGCAAAACTTTGATAATAGTTTAAAATTTTTAAATTTTGGTAGAATAAATAGCTCAGTTTCAAAATAATTACCATTTTGAAACCAGTACAAATGATGGTTTATAATCAGATTTGACAAAAGTTCAAAATTTTGTGGAAAATTTCATAACTAAATTTTAAAATCATAAGTATTCCAATCTCTATCATTGAATACAACTTTAGGAAAATGTAGGATTTTCGAGTCGATACAAAATTCTGGATACAATTGGCAAAGGGTTTACTTAATAGATTTGCTTAATATTTTAAAATTTCACAGAAAATAGCTAAATATTAAAATCGCCAGAATTTTGATTTCCATAATTTAACAGAATTTTAGAAAAATTTCTCGACCATGGTTTGCGTCCCCATTCTGCTGGGTAAAGTTGGGAAAGGTGATATTTTAAAATTTAGGCTGTATAAAATTAAAATCTTCACGTTTAATGATAATGTTTTCATAAAATTTTCGAAAATTTCGTGGAAAATTTTAAAACTAGATAAATTTAAAAATCGTCACTATTTTAAGATACATAATTGAATTTGCTATTCGATCTAGATACGAAACTCTGGGTAAAATTGGGAAATTGTTAAAGATTTTTCAAAGGTATAAAATTTTTTTTTGTGGTGAGAAAAAGTGTAGTAAATTAAATTGTGGACTTTTATAAAATTTCTAAAAGTTCAAAAACTTCAAAGTTCTAAAATTCAAATTTCTTGAAAACAGTTAAATTTCAAAATGATTACCAGTATACAAAAAAATTATAATCAAATTTTCATAAAAATGGGAACATTTTATAGGAAAGTCTATTCCTAAATTTTAAAATCTTCCCCCTCTTAATTTCAAATAAAAGTTTGGAAAATTAAGCTTTGCAAGTCGATACTAGATTCTGGATAAAATTGACAAGTTTTGAACGTTTTTTCAGACTCTATTTATCCTTCCTCGTACGAAAACGTATACTAAATTAAATTATCGAATCAAACTTTTATAAAATTTCAAAATTTTGGTAAAATAAATACCTTAATTTCGAAACAATTACTATTTTTAAACAAGCATAAATAAAAATCAGAGTTTCATAGAATTTAAAAAAATTTCGGTTAAAATTTCATTCCGAAATTTTAAAATCATAACTATTTTAATTAAATTCCATAATTGAATAATAATTTATAAAAATGTAGGATTTGCGAGTCGATAAAAAATTCTGGAAAAATTTGACAATCTTCAAACTCTTTTAAGATTGTAATGCTTTCATCAACTAACAAAACGTTTGCTAAATTAAGTTGTTGTCACGAGGTTACCCGCAGTTTCATAAGATTTCAAAATCATTTCATAAAAAAATTCTAAAATAATTACTATTGTACTTTCTAGAATTGAATAAAAGTTTTTTGAACAGGCATGTTTAAGTATGGAGAAATGTAGGATTTGGAGGTCGATGCAAAATTGTGGGTAAAATGGCAAATTTTTAATTTTAATATTAGATCGTGTAAGACGTTTGCCTCGGCAGTTTTATACTCAGATTTTCATACAATTTTAATTAAAAGTTCATATAAACTAATTCTTAAAAAAAAACTTAGGTGAGGCTTGCTTAAAAGGGGGAAACAAGAGGTTCTCATCGTGTAGTAAAATAATATGCTACATCAATGTTCATCTCATGAATTATAATTTTAGGTGAATACAACAACAAATTATATGCGTTTCGGACCATTTGCCTCGCCGTGGGCAATTTTATGATTCAAATAATTAAAATAACTTGAAAATTAGCCCAGTGCATTTAATATATTAAATGCACTGGGCAAATTTTTTGTGTACACATATGCAGTAATAATTCATATGAAACGATACAGGATTTAGTTAGATAATTTCGTTATCCATAATCTATTGGTGATTTAATGTACGAAGCTTGAGTTAGTTTGTAACATGAAATATTATATTTCAGAACACTAAATGTTAAAAAATTCGACCTATCTTTGAAATATATTCATGTAGGCCATCAGTATAAGCAGAATCGAGTAGTAAGAAGATTGCAACTTATGTACATTTAGGTACAAGCATCAATATGGCGCACATACTATATATATACATATATGCATTGGTATGGAACAATTAATCAGGCCCACGGCGAGGCAAATGGTCCGAAACGCATATAATTTGTTGTTGTATTCACCTAAAATTATAAATCATGAGATGAACATTGATGTAGCATATTATTTTACTACACGATGAGAACCTCTTGTTTCCCCCTTTTAAGCAAGCCTCACCTAAGTTTTTTTTTAAGAATTAGTTTATTTTTTGTTTTTAAGTCTCGTTAAGTTGTCATCAATAATAGATACCAAATTAAATCCTCATTAGTCTGGATGCGGTGCATATGCAATTAATTCTAAAGTGGGTGTGGATGCGTGGAACACCAAATTAAATTCCCCTGTCACCCGTGGACGTGGACAAGAAATGCATCAACATCATACATATGTATGTATATGCACACACTTAGAAATCTGGTATAATTGAATTCTCAGTGGTACCTATTACTTGCAATATGAGGCCAGCGGTCTAGCTCCGATTTTGACGAAAAAATGATAATCATGTATTCTTAGATAAATGATTAAACACGTGTTTCAGGATTTTTCATAATGCTCAGTTTAATTAAACAAAGTTATGATGGAAAACGTGAAAGAGAATTTGCATTTTCACCGTGAAATTTTACTCACATGGGAGAAAACGAAACATGATTACGTCAGAGCATTAGTTATGAATACCATTTTTGTAGTCATTTCTGAATACCGCTTGGTACTATTTTAATACTGGATTTCTAAAAGTGCATACATGTACATACATATTTACATGTTTAGATATTTGCATATGTAAGTGCAGAGCTTACATGTTTCTATTGTGCTGGTTGCTAATAGAAACGAGTATTTATTATAAGTAATGAAGAAACATTACAAGTAACGTAACTGGCTGCACATGCTACCAAGAAAACTTTTTCATTTCTTATCCGATTTCGCTCGGGTTTGTTTTAAATGACGCGTTATAGATTTCCGCACATTAAAACATAAACGAGTCACAACCTTTGCATTGCAAAAGTGAATTTGCAAGTCGTTTGAAAGTTTAAAATCGATTTAAAATGGGTTAAAATAAGATTGTCATGTTTCTAGACCTGACGGGCATCATCTACCCAGCAAGGTCTGCACGATTGCCTTTTACACCATTTTGATATGATTAGCCGTTTTGCCACAATCTTGAGTGGAATTTTGGGAGGGGGGGTCTGTTTGCATACTTAGGCTTCGCCGTAACCATGCATTTTTTCATGTGTTCATGGTTACTATTATGCCTCACCTAAGAAAAACATTTGTTAGCTAAATTTTAAAATCCCAACTATTTTAATTTTCACATTGGCACATAATTTTCGAAATATGCAATGTGTCAGAGCCGATATAAAATTCTGGCTAAAATTGACAAGCTCATATGCATTTATTAAGGTTCGATTTCTCCCTTCTCGCACGAAAACGTGTACTAAATTAAGTTTTCGATTCACACTATTATAAAATTTCGAAATTTAAAAATTTTTGTAAAATAAAATGCTAAATTTTGAAATAATTACTGTTTTGAAAGATACAAATTCTTCATCATTTCAGCAAATTGTAGCCAGATTTTTAGAAAATTATAAAATTTTAATGAAATTGCTCAATTTCGAAATAATCGTCTTTTTGGATCCAGTATAAAGTTTTATAAGCGGATTTCAGCCAAATTATAAAACTTCATAGAAAATTTCATACCAAAATTTTAAAATCGTCGCTAGTTGAATTCCCATAATTTGAACCAAAGTTTGGAAAAATGTGGGGTTTACATAAAAAGTAGATATCAAATTCTGGAGAAAATTGACAAACTTTAAACTCTTCTAAGGTAACAGTGTATAGTGTATTTAATACTTGATACCAGACATTTCCTATTATTACTAGATAATATTAATTTGTGTGCTAATAAAACTTACCGTTTGCTCACTTATGATATAGAAAATATGTACACGAATTTAGAAATAAATACATTTAAACATTATTGTCTGCTAGAATATGTAGAATACAAAAATCAACTTAAACTACCATACAACTTTACGGTTTTACAATTTAAAACACTTTTAAATTTATGTTTGGATTATAATTATGTGGAGCACGACAAATTATTTTATAAACAACGTAAGGGTATTGCAATGGGTAATGTAGCTTCCGTCAGCGTAGCAAACATTACAGCTAATTGTGAATTAAGTAAATTATTTGTAAATAAAAGCAGAAATTCAATTCCATGCTAGATTCGTAGATGATGGCTTTATGATCATTGATATGCAAGATATAACAGATTTTGATGCTTGGTGTAAAAATACATTTTGTCACACTTATTTAACTTTTACGCTAAATTATGATGACCATAAATTTTCTAGATGTAAACATTATTTTAAATAATTACAATGAGATTGAAACATCCTTGTACAAAAAGCCAATGGCAAAGCCAATGTATGCTCATTATTTTAATAATTTACCAAAACACTTGTTAAATTCATTACCACGTAGCCAAGGATTGAGAATTATCAAGATATGCTCGAATCATGGTACAAAAAATTACGAAATCGATTGTATGTTAAATTACTTTAGACAACGCTGTTATCCAGAATCATTATTACAAAGAACAAAATGTGATTTAGAGAGTATAACCAGGTTGGATTCCCTCAAGCCAAAGAAAGGCTTGATTATGAAAAATTTGTCAATTCACCATCCCGAAATTTTGCAGAAATTCATGATCAAAACAGAAACTAACAAACTTGTAGTACCTAACAATAACTCATTCATAGTAATGCCATACTACAAATCTATTCCTAGCCTTAATACACTTACTATTAACTATACACTGGAAGAAGGTAGGAAATCTTGTCATGATAAATACAAGAATATTTTAAGCTCATAAGTTTACCATTAGTTATAAGAAGGTAAATTCTATGAAACAGCAATGCAATTTTATGCATAGACCAGTACAGTAACTAATACTTACACATGTTAAATAAGGACGCCACAGTTTCTGTTCTCTCTTTACAGCCAATATTTATGCCTCCAATTAAGAATATTTATCCCTCCAATTAAGAATATTTATCCCTCCAATTAAGAATATTTATCCCTCCAATTAAGAATATTTATCCCATTTTAAAGAAAACTGTGATTTTTAATGTACTTATTTATTTAATACAAGGAGACTAATTAAACCAGGTAAATTTACTTTATATTTAATAGCAGCAACACTTTCATGTATTTATGCAACTTATTTTTATTTATGTTTTTGTAGAAACTCACAATACTACACACTCATTTTTGATATTATTGAGTCACTTGCTTTCACACTAGGTATATTATCATTATTTTTACTTTAATTTATGTCAAATTTTGTCGATATATTATATTATTTTATATATTTTTGTCACCAGCCTGAAGAAAATTTTTGAAACCGGTCGGAGATTGTGGTGAATAAATATACATTCATTAGTTGAAGTGTCTTTCCCCTCGAACTCTTTCAATGATTCTCCAGTAAGGAAACTTATCAAGTGGATTCACACTCTTATCAAATTTCAAAATTTTCTACAAAATACAATTTAAAAATTATTTCCATAATTGAATACAAGTTTTGAAAAATGTATGATTTGAAGATCGATATAAAATTTTGAATAAAATTGAATACGATTAAACTGTTTTTAGTTACTATTGTAATTGGTTCTTCGATTAAGTAAACGTTAAGCGGACTCACGTTCATAAAATGTCCAAATTTTATTTTAAAAAAATGGCTAAATTTTATAACTCGCCATTTTAATTTCGATAATTAATTAAAAAAGGGTGTGAAAATGTAAGATTTTCGAATCGAAACAAAATTCTGGACTAAGGGTCGGATCAAAGTATTCTTAGCAACAAAAAAGCATACAAAATATCAATGCATTTCCAGCATAAAATCTTGTCCTACTGGGCGCTTCAACCTGCGCTAACACTTTTAAAAACGTGTATACATTTTATAAGACACATTATGAGTGTAGGTACCACGAGTAATCAGTAACTTTTCGACATTACTCGTGATACACTCACTAACCAAGAAAATGTCAAAATTATTCGAATTTAAATGTATTTTTCAGTTTTAAAATGCATATGAAGGAAAAGGCTGCATATTTCAATTATTCCAGTGATTACTCGCGATAGTTATAACCCCCAAGTACCAAACAAACATATCTGAAAGTAGAAATTAGTCATACTGGAGATGCATTGAGCAGCCCCAACTGACTAAACCTCTTGGTTGTTATGTAGGTAAAATAAACCGTAGTAACGTTAGAAGTAGCTCACCCTGGTATAATTAGTTGGACATAATTTTGCATCAAAGGTGCAAAATAAGCGGATAAAATAGATGTATAATTTTTATATAATTTTGCACCAATGGTACAGAATAAACGGGAAATATGTAAAAGAAATTTGATATAATATTGCACCAATGGTGCAGCCGAAATGACAAAAATTGGGAGTAAATTTTGACACGATTTCAAGGTTAAGTTCTGTCTGCCTAGGCTAACTAGAACTTTCAGTTAATCCTAATCATTGGTGTAGAATACATCGATTCCTCCAATTATTTCGCACCATTTTGCGTTAACGATTTTTGGATACCAATTGTGCTACAAATTAGGATTAAAATGGTCTTGGGGCTTATTAATTAGCATCAATTGATGCAAAAAACTCGTCAACAGACAGACGGACAGACGGACAAGAGGAATTCAATAGCTCTCATGCTAGGTAGGGTGAGCTAATAAAATAAGACATACACACAAGATCTGACTCGGGCTAAAAATTAAGTTGTTGCTAACCTCAGTTTATTTTTATTTTTTATTGCAAATAATTGCTTTGATCTGACCCTTAAATTAAAACAAACTCTTCAACGTTTCCAGAGGTGCTATAAAAAAAGTTATAGTTCGATTTTCATGTAAGAGAAGATACTCTAATTTAAATTGTAGTAACAAGTGAAGTATTAATGAAATTTTAAAATTTTTGCGAAATAGCTAACTAATTTTCATTATTGAGTAAAAGGTTGCGAAAAAGTAGGGCTTGAGAGTTGATACGAAATTTTGAATAAAATTGACAAACATTAAGCTATTTTAAGGTATGATTTTAATGATGTTCTTCGAGTAAGCAAACGTGTATTACGTAAATTAAATGGTAGTCATAGGCGGACTCGAAAAATTATAAAAAATAGCTAAATTTTGAAATTATTACTATTTTAATTTCAATAATTGATTAAAAATTTGTGAAAATGTAGGATTTTCGAGTCGAAACGAAATTCGGGATAAAATTTACATAAATTACAATTTGTTTAGGTGCTTCATTAGAAGGGGCGGAGTATACAAGGGTGCCTTAAATTAAATTCTAAGCACACTTTTATAAAATTTTGAAATTGTATAGAAAATAAAGCAATTTTAAAATCATCACCATTTTAGTTTTTTAGATTGAATAAAAGTTTGAAAATATAGGATTTTCGAGTCGATACAAAATTAGGGATAAAATTGGCCCGAATACGATTTTGAAGATACAAATTCCTCGTCCTGGGACAACGTACGTAGTAATGTAATTATGGGCTCTTTCTTTTATAAAATTTAAAATTTGACTAAAATAAATGGCCCAATTTCAAAATAATTTTGGAACAAGCGTAAATACAAATTTCAGGATCGAATTTTCATAGAATTTCCAAATTTCATTGAAAATTTTATAACTAAAATTTAAAATTATTTATAACTAACTTAAATTTTGCTAGTTAAATAAAGTTTTGAAAAATGTAGGATTTGTGAGTCGACACGACACGAAATTTTGTACAAAATTGGCAAGTTATAAAATTTTTTTAGGTAGGTATCCACCAATTTTGAAATTTTAGAATTTTTATAATATTGCTAAATTTCAGAATAATTACTATTTTTTTGGAACCAGCATAAATATAAGTTTTGTAATCAGATTTTCATCAAAAAAGTCTAAAAATATGTAGAAAATTTTATACCTAAATTTTAAAATCATTGCCACTTTAATCTCAATTATTGAATAAAGTTTGGAACAATCAAAACTCTGGAAAAAAATTGGATAAACTTGTAAACTTTGTAAGATTCATTATTTCCAAAGCTATGTTATTTTAGTAAGCAAACAGTTTAGTAAAATTTCGTAGAAAATTTCCTAACTCATTTTTCAATCTCTGCTATTTGAATTTCCTTACGGAAAATGAAGGATTTGAGAGTCGATACAAAATTCCGGGTAAAATTTACAGAACTAAAAATTTGGAAAGGTACAATTCCGTCTTTACGTGTATATGTAAGCAAGCGTGTGTAATATATATTTAGGTAATACTTATTTTAAGGAAATTGCTCAATTTCAATTGAAATAATCACCTTTTTGGCATCAGCACAAATGTAAGTTTTATTAGCATAATTTAATGAAGTTTCAAAATTTCATAGAAAATTTCATACCAAAATTTTCAATCCATCGCTAGTTGGGAAACTTATGGGATTTAACTGTTCAAAATTCTGTGTAAAGTTCGGAATCTTAAAAAATTTAAGGTAAACTTCCTTTCCACAAATGGGTAAAGTTACATAATTAAATTGAATTACAACTTGACTACATTTTTACAAAATTTCAAAATTTTTGTAAAGCGGGTAAATTTCAAAATAGGTAATCACTATTTTTTATTCCATGATTGATTTATCTAAAAACTGAACGTACCTAATCAGAATAATTATTTATGAAAAAATCTAGGATTTGAGAATCAATACAAAATTCTCCATTTTGATTTTAAAAATTCATTATTTTTAAAAACAAACATGTTTTAAATGTGCAAATTCTATCTTTGCGTTAAGAAATTTAAACCAAATTAAATTTCGGACTTTTATAAAAAAAACTTTGATTAATGTTTTACTAAAATTTTCAATTTTCGTAAAATAAGTAGCTCAGTTTCAAACTAATTACCATTTTGGAGCCAGCATAAATTATGTTTTATAATCAGATTTTCATAAAAGTTCATAATCTTGTAGACAATTTCATGCCTAAATTTTCATCATTTTCATTTCTATTATTGAATAAAAGTTTGCAAAAATGTAGGATTTGAGAGTTGATACATAATTTTGGGTGAAATTGACAAATCAAAAGCATTTGAAAGATTTGAAGACGTTGGTCGTTGTACTAAATTAACCTGTGGAGTTGTATTTTGATGCAATTTCATAACTTAAAAATTTGAATATAATAAATAGCTCATTTCAAAATAATTACCATTTTTCAACAAGCATAAATATAATAATAATTTTGAATAATTTAAATTTGAATAAGTTCAAATTTTCAAAATTTTAATAAAACCCTTCAATTTTAATATTTTATTGTTAATTTCTAGAATTGAATATAAATTCGTGACAATGTAAGGTTTAACAGACGATCAAAACTCTGGGTAAAATTAGGAAAAATTAAACTGATTTCGAAATTGAAGCAAAGTTTAGAAAAATGTAGGATTTGCGACTCGCAAAGTGCGAGTCGATACAAAATTGTGGGTAAAACTGGCAATAATCTTATGTATTTAGTTTAGGTGTCTACATCTTTCTCAACAAAGTTCTCAAAGCTTCCGCGGCCACTGTAATGTAATAGCTCATCCTCTGCGGATGTAGCGTGGCATGTATGAGTTCAGCATGGATGGGCAAATTACATTGTCCAATTACAGTAATATGGTCTCCGTTCTTCTAATTTGCAGGGCCCTTAGAACTGCAAAAAGTTAAGAATTTAACTGGAGGATACAATTGTCATCAGAAATTACAAATTTTTGTGAAGAAATTAACTTTTTACTGTGGTCCAATTACATTTTTTTCACGACTTTCTAAAAATAAAGTAATTCGACACCGATAAAAAGTTAGTTTCTTCATAAAACCTGTAATTTCGTATGACCATTGTATTCTCCAGTTAGATTCTCAACTTTTTGAAGCTCCGATGGCCCTGCAAATCCAAACAATTGGAAGAACGGAGACCAGATTACTGCACTGTAAATAAAGTTGAGTAAAATTGCCACCAAAGCAACTATTGAGTAAAATGTACCCTGACAAAAGTAAAATTTACTCAAGGTTGAGCAAAAATCTTTCAACCTTGAGTAAATTTTACCTTTGTCAGGGTAAATTTTACTCAATAGTTGCTACGGTGGCAATTTTACTCAAAATTGAGTAAATTTTAATCAAATTTATTTAGCGTGTGTAATTGGATAATGTAATTGGCCACCGAACACTGTTCATTGGCCGCGGAAGCCGTGGGGACATCGGGGGACATTACCATTGTAGGAAGGGGGAGGAGCGAGGGATTTATATAAGATGGGCAGATGATGCGGACATCGAATAGCCGTGGGGACATTGTCCACACCCTTCCGCGGCCAGTATATTAGAAATTTGATCGACCTTCTTTTTTGTGGTGGTTAACAGAGAAAGAAAAAAGTGGAGAAAGTTTGGAAACTTGTGGCATTCAAGTGTTCAAAATTGTGGATAAAATTCTTGAAAAAATTGTAACGGTGTTATTTTGAATTTTTTTTAGTTAAATTAAAATCTGACGAGTTCGTACAGTTTTATAAACCGATTTTTATCATTTGACGAGTTCGTACTGTACGAATCGTAGTTTTATAAACAGATTTTTATTAAAATTTTGTATTGCTCAATTTTGATATCATCACTATTTTAATTTGCATAACTGAATTGAAGTTCAGAAAAATGTAGGATTTTCGAGTCGTAACAAAATTCTGCACAAGGCAAACAGTATGAATTCAAATTGTATTGAATTCAGAACGCGTTTCATCTTGATATGTAAAGTCTACATTCAGTTTTTCGTAAAATTTTTAAAAAAAGGTAAATTTTAAAATCATCGCAACATGATTTTGGTAAAATCTGAGATTTGAGAGTCAAAACAAAATTCTGGATGACATTAGCAAACGTGTCAATTTGATATTTGGGACATGTAAATCTTTATCCTTAATTGGGTTTTCACCAAATTTTAAAATTCATACAACTTTATATAGCTCAATTTCAAAATCCCAACTATTTTAATTTTCATACTGAAATAAAACTTCGTACAAATGTAGGATTTGAGAGTAGATACAAAATTTTGAATAAAAATGACCATGATTAAGATGCTTAAAGGTATGGGACGAAAACAGGTTAATAAAATTGCTCAATTTCAAAATAATCATCATGTTGGGACCAGCGTAAATAAAAGTTTTATAATAAGATTTTAAATTTTCATAAATAACAAAATTTCATAGAAAACTTCATAAAGAAATTTTAGAATCGTCGTACCATTTTAATTTCCATGATTGAACAAAAGTTTGGGAAAATGTAGGATTTTAAAGTCGGTGCAAAATTTAGAGAAAATTGAGGAATTTAAAAATCAAAATAGGTTGAAACCGATTGGTTGATTGAGGAAATGTAGGTAAATTAAATTAAATTGTAGTACCAAGTTGGATTTCATCAAATTTCAAATCTATATTATAAGTTGGAAATGTCTGTTGGCAACGGAAGTGAAAGCAAATGTTCCGCAACGGAAGTGAAAGTAAAGAAAGTCAAGTTTCGATTGCCATGAAAATTCAAAATAAAATCAATTCAAAAAATTAAACGTCGGTAGGTGGTTATTTATTTAGGAGTGGTTTTCTGATGGTAGTTATCCTGATTATCTTTGGTAGTAATCATGGGATGGACATTTATTTTGACAAAGACATTTATTTATTTTTGAATTTAATTAAATTCAGAAAATTAAATGTCTTTGTTATGAATTTTCGCATTTGAAACGTGACTTCTTTTCTTTCACTTCCATAGCGGAATATTTGCTTTCCCTTCCGTTGTCGACAGACATTTCTATCTTATAATTGTCGCTTGATTAACATTAGTGGTCGCAACGGTTCTCGGTTCTCATAGAACCGAACCGGAACCGATGGCTCCGGTTCGGTTCCGGTTTATACTGAGAACCGAACCGAACCGAAACTTTTATTACCGGTTCGGTTCCGGTTCCAAGTCTTTGAGAACCGAACCGAACCGGCCGGTTCGGGGTGAACCGAACCTCATGCATAAATCAATTAGCGAAACTTTTCCGAATTTCCCGAACTACACCTCCTAGTTTCCAAATGAAACTTTTCACCCCTAAAGTTTCCAAAATGAAATTTCGACTTGGCTGCACCCTCAAAGTTTCCCAAGTGAAATTTTGTATTAGTTACACCCCCAACGTTTCCAGAATGTAATTTTAACTTGATGACACCCCCAACGTTTTCAAAATGAATTTTTGACTTGGTCACACCCCAAACGTTTCCAGAATGGAATTTTGACTTGGTTACACCCCAAAAGTTTTCAGAATGGAATTTTGACGTGGTTACACCCCCCAAAGTTTCCAAAATGGAATTTTGACTTGGTCTCACCCTCAAAGTTCCCGAAATGAAATTTTGACTTGGTCACGGTCACACCCCCAACGTTTCCAAAATGGAATTTTGACTTGGTCACACCCCCAAAGTTTCCAAATTGGAATTTTGACTTGGTTACACCCCAAAGTTCCCCAAATGAAATTTTTACTTGGTTACACCCCAAAGTTCCCCAAATGAAATTTTTACTTCGTTACACCCCCAAAGTTCCCAAAATGGAATTTTGACGTGGTTACATCCCAAACTTGGAATTGTTTTCTAACTTCAATAACTGGATTTGCCGTTGACATGCATTAGAATTTGCTTGTTTAAATATAGATAAGTTATTGACTTGTATGTGAAATTTCATCCAAAAAACGTCAATTAGAATTGTTTGTTGCTTATTGCATCTTGATAACACTACCGGTTTGATCCGAACCGCCGGTTCGATCACGGTTCTGGCCGGTTCCGGTTCGGTTCCAGTTAAAAAAAGTTCGGTTCTGTTTCGGTTCTTCAATTCCAGTTCTCGGTTCCAAACCGGTTCTTCCAAGAACCGAACCGAACCGAACCGTTGAGACCACTAATTAACATATGAAGAATAAGGTTTTAGAAAAGTAGTTAGTTATGTGCTTTGGGGTAAAAACTTTTGAAATTATTGCTAAATTAGTAATACTTTTATGAAATTTTATTTCATTTCAACGTAACCTTTGGAATAGGTGAGGAGGAGGATTTTGAAGGTTTTATACTTTTGGGACTTTTTTAGGTGAAAATTCGCGCAAATTTTTAATCGTCAAACTTATTTTGAATTATTGATTAACTTCAGATACGGAAATGAATTGTTTGAATAGTTTGAAATAAATAGTGATTTAGATGTAGTCACTTTACCGGGTGGAGAACTTTTGAAAGTATGTCAATTAAGGAATTCTTTAATGAAATTTTATTTTACTTTATCGAAATTTTGAATTTCATAATATTTTCGATAGTTGAACTACTACTAGAAAAAACTTAACTTTCATTGTGTTGGAAACTTTTGAAAATATGTACAATGTAGTTTAGTAATTGTTTTATGCAATTTGATTTTCATTCATCATAAATTGCATTACTATATTTTAAAATCACCACTGTGTTATATTTCCGGAATTGAATAAAACTATGAAAAAGTGTTAGATTTGAGGGTCGATACAGAATTTTGAAAAAATTGACAACTTTTAAACCTATTCAAGGTACAAAGTCATCAAACGTGCAATAAATTAAATTTTGTTTGATTAAATTTAGTGCTCGTGGTTTTATAAAATTTCAAATTTTTAAAATTAGAGTAAAACGAATGGCTCAATTTCAAAAGAGGCACCATTTTGGAAACAACATAGAAAAGTTGTATAATAAGATTTTCATAGAATTTCCAAATTTCATACCTAAATCTTAAAATCATAACTTTTTTAATTGAAAATAGAAGTTTGGAAAAGTGCAGAATATGCAAGTCGAAACAAAATTTTGCACAAAATTGTCAAATGTTCAACTCTTTTAAGATGAAATGCCTTGATCAAATAAGCAATCGTGTAATACGTAAATTAAATTGCAGTCAAGGGCGGACTCCTATTTTCATAAAATGTAAAAAAAAATTATAAGCAAAATAGCTAAATTTTCAAGATTCAAAAAGAGTTTGAATTTGGAAAAATGTGGGATTAGCGTGTCGATACGAAATACTGGTTAAAATTAGGAAATTTTGAAAATTTGTAAGATGTTTATTTAATTCTTTAGTAAAGTCTCAAAATAGAGGTGAATTCATTAACAATTGGTTTATTTACATATCATAGAAGAAATCTAATCACAGGTGAAGGAAGTGGCCGCGGAAGCCGTGGGGACATGTGGGGACACTAATATTGTAGGATAAAAGAGGGAGGGCAGTTTTGCAGTTAGTTTAAACCGCTCAACATGAAAAATGTTGAGCGGTTTAAAAAGGTACGAGTTCATGAACACTTAAGCAAACGCGTGTAAAAAGAATATACATAATTTTAATGAAATTTACCCAATTTCGAGAAATTACTCGATTGGAAACAGCATTAATGAAAGTTTTATAATCATATTTGAATGAATTTCCAAAATTTCCATAATTCAGTTTAGAAAAATGTGGGATTGGAGAGTCGATCCTAAATTCTGGATAAAATTCCAAGTTTTAAACTCTTTAAGATGAACATTCTTTTTCACATAAAAATCGTTTACTATGTTAAATGGTTTTCACAAGCGGAAGCGTGTTTTACAAAATTTCTAAATTTTATAAAAAAAAAATAGCTAAATTTTAAAATAATTGCTATTTTAAATTCCAAAACAGAATTAAAGTTTAAGAAAATGTAGGATTTGAAATTAAGGTCATACCAAATCCTTAGCTTTATAATTAGATTTTCATCAAATTTTAAAATTTCATAGCAAATGATATATTTCAAAACTATTTCCATTTTAATTTCCATTATTGAAGATAATTATTAAAAAATGTAGGATTTGAAGGTCGATACAAACTTCTGGAGAAAATTGATCAATTTTAAGTATTTATTACAGGTGTAAATTCTTCTTCCTAATATTTGGGAAAATATTTGGTTTAATATTTAATATTTATTTAATTTGCCATCACAAGTGGGCTTACTCTTTCATAAATTTTAAAATTTAAAATTTCCTAGAAAATTCCAAAGTAATTACTAGTCTAATTTCCGTAATTGAATAAAAGTATCGAAAAAATATAGAACTTGAGAGTTTTTCGAATTAGCAGACGTGTACTAAATTAATTTGGACTTGCACTTCATACATTTCTTCACAATTTCAAGATTTCATAGTGAATAGATCAATTTTAAAATAATTGCTACTTTAATGTGCGTGATTGAATAAAAATTTTGAAAAATGTAGGATTTGAGAGTCGATACAAAATTGTGAACAAAATTTGACAAATTAAACTGTAAAAGGTATTACATGAATGGCTTGTTCGAGCCAGAGTGTGTAAGGGCAAAAAGGCATGCCGTGCCTAAAATGCCTTTTTGCCTATTAGGCACGTGAATTTTGGCCATGCCCGATTGCCCGAAATGCCTTTTTGCCTTTTTGGTAAAATCGGGGCAATGTGATAATACGATCCCATGATTAGTTATCTAGTTTTAATCTTTCACAATTCGTAATTCAGTTTCACTTTCATAATTCACTATTAATCCGATTTGGATGATCGTCGACACCACTAAAAAAATTATGCACATCTTGAGGTGTACAATTATTCACATATACTCTAAATTATCATGACCATGACTGCGTATATAAGGTAATAATGTTGTGGATTAATTGTGCAGGACTGTAAGGTTGGTAACATTTAGAACAACCGAAATGTAAAGCCAATCACATTGTTGTCACACTTTTTTGTCCATAGAAAAATTTGTAAAACGGTTCAGGCAATACCAAATAGAAACACGCAAAAAGGCATCAAACGGGCAAAAAGGCACGCAAAACGGCAATTCGGAATTGAACCGGGCAAAAAGGCATGAATTTTTTCCCAAAAAGGCGCCTTTTTGCATACTCTGGTTCGAGCATCAAATGTGTGCTGCATAAACTAAAATTGTCCCAAAGTTGATAAATTTGTGGTCGATTGACACTTATTTGGTCTAAATTCGAGAGCATACGCTGTCAATCGAGCACAAGATGGATTAATAAGAAATTTGCATCCGAAGAGGAGAAAGCCCCCTTTAAATTTGGAAAGTGTAAAACCTGTCGACTTTAAGACGCGTTTTCTTCTTTTTCGGATGCAAGTATTCTTGCCGAACATGCCAAGTGGGAGATCGTGTCTTTCGCAAATTTCATCCTAATTAAGTTTGTGATCGATTGACACTAATTTGCTCAAAATCTGAGAGCATATGACGGGAGACATACATTGCAAATGGTAGTAAATATTTGGCAAATTGTTGCATTTTTGCCTATTTTTTGCAGGTATACTCCTGCTGTCTCTTGGGACTTTTGTCCCTCACCGTGTTGGGTGTCCTGTTATCGCCGTCCAGTCATAAAAAGAACAATGTCACTCCGACGGTAAGTAAATTGCATGAATTATTCATGACAATTTTTTGCAAACTATTAGTTTTTTTGCGTACTTAAGTTGCAAATGTCGCCAAATCTGTCCTCGCCAATCCCGACGAGCAAGGAGAAAACGCTGCTGATTTTGGCCGTGGTTTATTTTGTACTGAAAATCTGCATTGCATTCTCATCCTCAAAAATTTTGGGAATCGTTGCTTAACTTCGGGTACGCAAATAAATTTTTGAATAATTTGCAGCAAAAATTATAGAAAAAAGATTGCTGGTTGTTCCGACCCGTCGAGGTTTCTTGGGATTGAAAACTTCAGAAAATTTATAAAATTAGGAATTGTATTATGAAATTTGATTTTAATTCATCAAAAATTATGAATTTAATATTTTCAATATATATATTTTTTTAAATGTACACTTGAAAACTTTATGTTCATTTTGGGTTGAACATTTTTGAAAATTTTTGAAAACGTACATAAAATTAGTAATTGTTATACAAAATTTTATTTTAATTCGTTAAAATTATTTTGGACAGTTTAAATACTACAGAAAAAAACTCAAACTTTCCTTAGGTTGGAAACATTTCAAAATCTGCAAACTTAAAAATTGCGTTTTGGAAATATTTACACTCTAAGATTAGTAATTGTTTTATTAAATTTTATTTGTATTTATCAACAATTATAAATTTAATGTTTTATATATGATTTTTTTTAAATTGCTAGAGTATGAATTTGAAAACTTATAAAATTTTTTTGGTCGAATACTTTTGAAAATATCACATAAATTTTCAAAATTTTACAAATACGTGAAATTGGTAATTATTGTTTGAAATGTTATTTGTCATCAAAATTATAAATTTAATTATATTTCTGCTAATTTTCATAAGAAAAAACTTGAAAAATTGTGAAAAATTTGAATTTAACTTTGATTTTGATTTCGATAGGGCAACTTTCTCCCCAAACTGCGCCGAATTCTGGGCATATTTGTCATCCTAAAGATAACCTCGTTGGGAATCTTGGTCCCGTTTTTCATCCTGAACAACAATAACAATGTTCCGAAAGGGGGCAACAATGGTGACGGGGGCGATTTGAGAATGGGTTCGTCGCCTGCGAGGAGTAATCCGATGGGGACGCTGGGTCTGGCTTTCACCTCGTGCGGCACGGCTTTCACCCTCGTCTACGTCCTCGTTCTGGCCCTTTTCGTGCTGGAGGGGAGCAAGGGGGCGGAAAAAGAGGGGTCATCAAATTTGGTGGTGGTGGGGCAGGGAGGAAATATAGCAAGTAAGGGCAAGATGTCGAGTGAAAATGCAAAAAAGTGGTGAAACTAATAATGCGAAAACAAATAATTTAGAAAATATAGAAAATATATGTAGAAAATAAATAAAATAAAATAAATAAAATAAAAATAAAAATTAAAAATAAATAAAAATATAAAAATTTTTATAAAATATTTTATAAAAAAATAAATAAAAATAAAAATAAAATAAATATGTAGAAAATATATATAGAAAATATATGTTTTCGAAAAGCAAACTCGATTCCGAAAATCACAGCATTTTTTTTGCTCATTTTAAACATATTTAGTAGCTTGAAATAACAGGAAGATACCCGGCGAGAGTGCAAGAAAAGTGGTGAAAAATAGTAATGCGAAAATACATAATTTATATTTTTTAGAGAAACAAGCTCCAAAAATTACGGCATTTGAATATATTAACTCTTAACTGTTTGAAATACCTAAGAAATCCGGCCAAATGGTAAGAAAATAATAATACGAAAAGCAGACAATTACGGAAATGTACATCCTTTCGAAAATTCAAAACCCGCATACCTTAAGTAAAATTGCTCCCAAAACTAAACTATATAAGCGAATAAGTGATAGCAATAGTGGGAAAGGAGACAATTTCGAAAATTAGGATACCGATAAAAAGGCTTTGATCAAGTTTAGACTCATCTTTTGCTCATGTTAAAGGTTAACATTTTTTTTAAATTTCTAATTTTTGGCGTCCAACTTTGCAAAAATATAGATTAGTTTAAAATTTGTGTTGGTAAATATTTTTGCAATCCTAATTTGTCATCCTAATTTCTGGCTGAAGATTTTCATTCACACTCATTCATTTTCTTTCGAATTCATTTCATTTCACTTCATCAGACTTCATTTCTTACTTCGCCCCATGTATTAAGCATAGGGTGAAAAATGAAATGAGGAGAAAACCTTTCATTCACGGTCATTCATCTGAAATCAAGGAAACTTTCAATCATTTTCATTCAAATTATAGGCAATCACTATCATTTCCTATCATAATCAGTCAAATGAATGAAAGTGAACAGGTCCACATTTTCCGAAACGGGTGAGTTTTGTTGGGTGAAAAAGTGGAGAAAGTTGCCGGTTCGAGTTCAGTCCGCTTTCACTTGCTCCAGGTCGTTAGAGATTATTGGTTCATATTTTCATAATTTTACGTTCAGATTTTCGAAATTGAGTAGAATATTTCATACATAAATTTTAAAATAATAACTACGTTAATTTCCATAATTGAATAAAGTTATGAAAAAATGTAAGATTTAAAAATCGATACCAAATTATGTATAAAATTAAGAAACTTAACAAATCTTCAGATTAAATTCCATGCGACAAATAATAGATAAACTTTTAAAAAATTAAATTAAATTATGAGTAAACTTCACATTTTCTAAAAGTGTAAAATTTTGGAAAAGTGTTAAATTTTGGAAAAGTATTGTAAAATTAGGAATTATTTTGTTGAACTTTTATTTCATTTGATCGGAATTTTTTCAAGTAAGTGTAAACAATGTGATGAAGAAAGATTCAGATTTTGCAATTTGGGGGAATTTTTGAAATTTCGAAAATTATTAATTGTGCTCAACTTTGGAAGTAATTTATTTGAATGGTTTTACAATACATAGTTATGAAACAGATCGCAATTAGCTTCGATGTAGGTTTATTTCAAGTTTCTTTTGGGTGAAAATTTTGAAGATGTGTAAAATTAACAACGGTTTTATGATTTTTTTTGTAACAAATAAAGATTCAGGTTTTGTATTTTAGAGAATTTTTTGAAGTTTTTTTAGGTGAAAATTCTCGAAAATTATTTATTTGGCATAAATTTATGCAGAGGCTCAACCTCCGAAAATAAATATTAGAATAGTTTTGATTAATAAATTATGAGAAAGATTGAACGGTTACTAATCCTAAGTGGGAAAGTTTTTAAAGTTTCTTTAGACTAAAAACTTTTGAAAATATTGAAAATATCGAAAATTATAAATTGTCAGAAATATTTGGAATTTTTGTTCAACTTCAGGCACGGAAATGAATTATTTGAACAGCTTTGATTAAGAAATGAAGTAATAGATTTTCGAGATGTGGTGATTAAGTTTCGTTGGGCTGAAAACTTCGAAAATATTGCGAAATTTGGAATACTTTTACAAAATTTTATTTCATGTCGTCACAATTTTTTGAAAGAAGCGGGAAAAAATATTCAGATTTTAGGAATTTTTTTAAGCTTTTCGAGGGAAAAATTCTCGAAAATTTTTAATTGGAGAGATTTTTTAAGAGATATTCTCAATAATTGGCCAACTTCAGATACGGAAATTAATTATTTTAATGGTTTGCAATAAAAACTCATGAAGAAGATGTCTCAAGCAGTGTGTTTTTTGCCCCACAAAAATGGGTGCCTTTTTGCCCTTTTGCTAATTGGGGCGAAATGAGACGACAACCCTGAGAAAAAATTTAAGTGAAAGTTATTCATTACGATTTTTGTACTTTTCCTAAATATGATCTTTGGCCCAAAATTTGGTTAATTAAGCTGATGACGATGTAAAAACAACCTTAAAAATATGTAGGGAATAGTATTCAACTAATTCGAAGTATCGAGGAAAGCCAGAACCCGCCAATACAATTTTCAGAACATTTTCTATATTCTTTAATTTCTTTAATATGCGGTAAACGACAATAAGTCGGGTTCAAACGTCAAAATTCGAGCAGAAAGGCATGAAACAGGCAAAAAGGCTCGCAAAAAGGCAAAAGGGCATTGAGAAAGGCATGAAAAATAGCAAAAAGGCTGCCTTTTTGCACACACTTGAAACTTTCAAGTGTTGTTGGTATATTGATTAGAAAATATTTAAGGGTGATGGATTTTAATCAAGTGGGCACGTGTTTTTATTTTGGTGGGCAGAAATTCCATCACGCTTAAATATTTTCCAATCAATAGTGGTGTCAACGGTCCGGTTCTTGGCGGTAAGGAACCGATAACCGATATCAAAGAACCGAAACCGAACCGAACTTTAACTGTTTTTAAAGTTGATTGAAAATTTTGTAGAATTTTTAATTACTTTAGAAAATTTTATTTTGTTTCATGGCCATTTTTGAAATATGTACGATCGGTGCTGAAGAAAGATTCAGATTTTGTAGTTTGTGTATGACTTTTTGAAGTTTTTTTGAAGCGAAAATTGTCGAAAATACAATATAGAATTTTTTCAAAAATATGGGAATTTAATAATGCACACCATTTTAAAGTTTGAGAAAATGTAATATTTTCGAGTTGACACAAAATTCTGGGTAAAATTGACAATGCTTAAACGGTTTTTAGGTACAGACGTTATCCTTTGTGGAGTGGATAGTTGTAAATTATATTATACTCACAAGTGGACTTTTATATTTCAAATTTTAAATTTTACATTCATATTTTAAATTTCAAAATTTTACTAAAATAGCTCAATTTTTTAATAATCACAGTTTTGAAATAAGAGTAAATGAACGATACGATTTGGTTGATTTGGTTTTATAGTCAAATTTTATAGTACAACGAAGTTACGTGAATTTACTAATGTATTTTTAAGATTTGTAACTTGAGTAAGCAAAGATGTCCTACATTAAATTTGTGCTCACATTTCCGGAAAATTTCAAAATAAACTTTACTAAAATAACTCAATTTCAAAATAATTCCAGGTTTATAAAGCATAAATCAGTAAAACATGAGGTGCATTTCGGAACTTTGGGGAAAAACCGACCCGATTTTCTGACCTTTTCTGAAAGTTGCAACGGCTTACGGTACAAATTTGAATGAAACATATCTACATTTATAAACTAATAGATTGTTCTGAAAAATTAACTCCATATTATAATCTTTTGCTCATAAATATTCATATTTACCTTTTATGGGTGTCGACCTCTGCAAAAAAAGATTTCAGATTTGCCACGTGCTGGTGGGATAAAGAAAGCAGTAAATACATACTTGCACATAGGTCTTTTCTGGTGCTTTTTTGTGCACTTAGGTCTTTTCTGAATTAGTACGACGTATGGTAGTGTTGGATCTGTTGTCCATCCTAAGCGTTAATGCTTTGCCAAATTTTCTATTTTTGGCGTCAAACGTTACAAACAAATGATTAGTTACACTCTTGGAAATGGGGTTACGATTACAACCAAAAAGTAAACTTATGTGACTCTACCGCCGAAATCATTTGCCCGGTAAGAAAATGTGCACCAAATTAATTTGCAATCACGAGTGGAGTCGTGCTTTTATAAAATTTTAAACCTACTATAGTTTTAAAAAAAATCACAATTGTAGAACAAAAATAATAAAAGTTTTAAAACGGATTTTCATAAAACTTCAAAATTTCCTGGATAATTTCAAAATTATCATTATTTTAATTTCCATGATTGAGTAAAAGTTTAGAGCAATGTAGGATTTTCGAGTCGATACAAAGTTCTGGATAAAATTGGCATAGGTATTATTTTGTAGTTTAGGTGAAGTAGAATCTCTATCTTTAGATTTTAATAAATTTTTAACATTTCATAGAAAATAGTTGGATTTAGTAAAGATCATGGCAATTTTAATTTCTAGAATTGAAAATTACCTTGAAAACATTTCCGAGTCGATACAAAATTCTGGTTAAAATTTGCAATTTAAAAAATTTTTAAGGTGTTTATTCAATTCTTTAGGCAATTGTTACGACAGAGATCAATTAATTAAAAAGTGGTTTATTTACACATCATGGCACAAGCACTGTTCAAAAACTTAGTTTTCGTTCAAAGCTCAGTCATCCCGATTTATGATTTAAGATTTTCATTCACATAAAGTCATTTTCTTTCATTTCAAACTCATTTAATTTCACATCATCTGACTTCATTTCTTTCATTTATTTCGACCCATGAATTAAGCATCCGGTGAGAAATAAAATGAGAGAAATCTTTCATTCACAGTCATTCAACTTAAATGAATGATCACTCATTTTCGTACAAATCACAAGAAATTCATTTTCATTTAGTATCATGATCAGCCAAATGAATGAAAGTTAACAGGTATGCTTACTCGATCAAGAAGCTTTCATATTATTAGAGTTTACCTTTTATGCAAATTGTGTACATTAGCATCAGAATTTCATAAAATTTTAAAATTTCATAGAAAATAGTAAATTTTAAAATCGTCACTATTGTAGTCATGAATGTTACATTCGATACATGTTCAGGATTGCAGTTTACATTGTTGAACATAAGTTTGGAAAAAAAGGATAAACGAGTCGATAAAAAATTATGGATAAAATTTCAAATATTGTATTTTATAATTCGGATTATGTGACCGCTAATAGAAAAGATTTACAATTAGATTTTGATACACTTTTAAAATTTTCATGGAAAATTTGATAGCAAACTTTCGCTACATTTTTTTTTACATAACTGGATAAAAGTTTGGGAAAATGTAGGATTTGAGCGTCGACACAAAATTTAGGATAAAATAGCAAGGATTGTATTTAATAATTTAGATTATGTGATACCTGATGGAAAAGATTTATAATTAGGTTTTAATAAAATTTCAAATGTTTCGAGGAGAATTTGGTAGCTAAATTTCAAAATTTTCGCTAGATTTTTTTTTCACACAATTGGGTCAAAGTTTTTAAAATGTAGGATTTGAGAGTGGATACAAAATTCTGGATAAAATTGGCAAATATTGTTATATACTTCAATTTAACTGATGTAAAATCCTTATTATTAAATTTGATAGTTTTTAGATTTTCATAAAATTTTAAATTTCATACTGTTAATAATAAACTCTGTGCGGTGGCAAAAAGGAGATGGGCGATCCATGAAAAGGTCACCCAGATACCACGTAACAAAAAAATTAGTACCTTAATCCAGTGAGAGAGCGGGTTTATTACGCTGGGAATTGAAAGTTGACAACGCGTACCATATGTGTGTCATTTTTTTAAAACTTCAACACCACAAACCTTGCAGAAAACAAGGGATTTTGGTGGAACTAGATTTCGGGCTGGCGGAGGAAGCAAGGTTATTTGGTTGGGAGCGCGGAGGCCTACACTAAATATTATTTTATACCAGTTTATTTCTATTTTGACGTAAAAGTCATTCAATTTCGTAAAAGTTGTAAATAATATTTTATTATTGTAGCCCTGCGCAGCACGATCGGCAAATCACGCCTCTTCTACTCCGCTAGCCTGAAATCTAGTTCCACCGAAATCCCTTGTTTTCTGCATTGTTTGTGGTGTTAAAATTTAAAAAAAATTGTCAGAAATATTGTACACATTGTCAACTTTTAATTCCCAGCCCAACAAACCCGATCTTACTAAATTTGACTAAAATCGTTGTCAATTTATTATGTAGACAGACAAACAAGCATATTTCCATTAATGAGTTTCACCCTTAATAACAGGTCACAGAGGTGAAATATCGAAAAATTTTATAGGAAACATAATTTTCTATTAATATTTTCTAAATTCCGGCAAAGTTTGAAAGTTTTTTGTTACGTGGTATCTGGGTGACCTTTTCATGGATCGCCCATCTCCTTTTTGCCACCGCACAGAGTTTATTATTAACAGTACAAATGTGGTAAATTTTAAACACATCTTTAAACTATTTGAATTTCCTTGCTTGAGCATAATTTTAGAAGTGTTCTAACAGAGGTGAATTCATTATAAATTAGTTTATGCACACATCATATGACACAAGTAACATAATTTTATATGGCAGGAAAAGTGAAAGGATGAGGGCTCACTTGTAGTACTTGGAGGGGTTCGGATTAGGCCTTTTTTGTCAACGTTTCGACATCAAAGGGTCTTCTTCAGGACGACGAAAAGGATTGCTTCACATGGTGGTTTGTGGGTGAATGGGGAAAAAAGAGGAAAGGAAAAGACTGAAGGAGTAAAAAAGTATCTATATTATAAGCGAGAATGTCTGTTGGCAACGGAAGTGAAAGCAGAGAAAGTGGGCTTCTCGGGTGGTTATTGCCTGGGGTTATCGTGGCGTTTCTGGCTGATGGTGGTTATCGAGACTCAGCTGCCTGACTGTGGTTATCTCGGCTTTGCTGCCTGATGGTGGTTATCGGGGTGTGGCAGCCTGATGGTTGTTATCGAGTTTTTGCTGCCTGATGGTTATCAAGGCTCTGCTGCCTGATGGTTATCAAAGCTCTGCTGCCTGAGGGTTATCAAGGCTCTGCTGCCTGATGGTTATCAAGGCTCTGCTGCCTGATGGTGGTTATCGGGGTGTAGCGCGCTGGTGGTGGTTCTCGGGGTGTAGCGCGCTGGTGGTGGTTATCGGGGTGTGGCGCGCTGGTGGGGGTTATCGGATCTTTGTTGCCTGATAGTGGTTATCGGGGTGTGGCGCCCAGGAGGTGGTTTTCGGATCTTTGCTGCATGATGGTGGTTATCGGGTCTTTGTTGCCTGATGGTGGTTATCGAGTCTTTGTTGCCTGATGGTGGTTATCGGGTCTTTGTTGCCTGATGGTGGTTATCGAGTCTTTGTTGCCTGATGGTGGTTATCGGGTCTTTGTTGCCTGATGGTGGTTATCGAGTCTTTGTTGCCTGATGGTGGTTATCGGGTCTTTGTTGCCTGATGGTGGTTATCGGGTCTTTGTTGCCTGATGGTGGTTATCGGGTCTTTGTTGCCTGATGGTGGTTATCGGGTATTTGTTGCCTGATAGTGGTTAACGGGGTGTGGCGCACTGGTGAGGGTTATCGAAGTGTTAAGGCCTAATGGGGGTAATTGGGCGTTGTTGCCATTGTCAGTACCACTGTTAGTTAATTTGGGCGATTATCTTATTGAATGCCGTAGCCGTTGGCATTGCCAGAAGCAGTCTTGGTTGGTAGACGCGTATCATCCAGTTAGACTGCCACTATTACTGCGAGTGGCAAAGGCAGTGCCCATGGCAGACTGGCCTGGCAGAGATAACTGAGCCAAGTCAGGTCTCCCAGACGCACTGGCATTGGCAGATGAGCCAAATTTGATGCCAGACTCACTGCCAATGGCAATGGCAGTGCCTATGGCAGTTAGGAATGGCGGAGATGACTGAGCCAAATTTGATGCCAGACTCACTGCAAATGGCAATGGCAGTGTTAATGGCAGAGATGACTGAGCCAAATTTGATGCCAGACAAACTGCCAATGGCAATGGCAGTGCCTATGGCAATTTGGACTGGCAGAGTGTAATAAGGCAGAGTGTAATAAGCGAAGTCGAATTCCTAGCTTACTCCCGACATGCAGTCAGCCCAATGCTAATTGGAATGTTTGTCTGGAGTATGGATCGAGCTGAAAAACGTATGGGAAGGTGTACATGGTGAATATACGAAGGCATGTGAATTGTTTCGAGATATTTTGTTTTATGTTTCTACCATCAACTTTCCACTTTTGTTCACTTTCTTGACATTGTTTACAAATTTGTTTCACTTCCGTCGGCATCAAAGGTTGAGTTAATAATGCAGACAATTAAAATGATGAATATTAAAAACTAAATCAACTGTAGCCCGGCGGTAGACGGGCTTACACTCTAGTTGTAAGATAGGAGGAAAACAACCGTTACGCGCTTAACGGTTCAACTCCCCCTTTGGCATACGAAAACGTGTACTAAATTAAATTGTCGATTCACACTTTTACAAAATTTAAAAATTTCCATATTTAAAATTTTCAATGTTTAAAAATTTTATTAAAATATTAATATCATTTATTTTTTACCACTAGAATTTTTTTTAACAAACAACTCAATTGCAAAATAATTAACTATTTGAAACAACCGTAAATAGACGTTTTGTGGTAAAATTTCCGTAAAAGTTCAAAATTTTGTAGAAAATTTCATTCCTGAATTTTAAAATTGTCACTATTTTAATTTCAAATAAAAGCGGTAAAAATGTAGGATTTGGGAGTCGAATTTGAGTTTTAAAGTCGATTCAAAACTTTACTTTAGAAGAATCATAAATAAAGATTTTATACTCAGAATGTGTATCAAATCAATTTTTATAAATTTTTGATTTCAAAACAGTTAGTAATTATTAAATACTGTATTGGAGCTAACATAAATAAAAATTTTATAATCAGAGTTTCATTGAATTTCCAAATTTCATCGAAAATTTCATTAGTACATTTTAAAATCATAACTAAATATCTAAAATTTCCAAAATTGTATAAAAAAATGTTTACAAAAATGTAGGATTTTATTGTCGATACAAAATTTTGGATAAACTTGACAAAGATTAAGAGATCCCTTTCAGATGCTATTGAAGAGTTGCTCAAGTAAGGAAAGCGTATAAAATGCGTCACAGGTGAAATCGCACTTTCTTAAAATTTCAATTTTTTTGAAAATTCCTTTTCCTAAATTTTAAAATACTGAATAATGACCATTTAAATTTCCAAAATGGAATAATAGTTTGAAAGTGTAGGAATCGATGCAAAATTCTGAATATAATTTGTAATGAAACTTTCGTAAACTGCTTAACCGCAAATAACCCCCACCACCAGCGACCTCTTATGGCGAGTAGAATCAACAACTCGAGCTCCTCTCTTCCTATCCTAACACATGTTAAATAATTCTACTGTGACTTTTACAAAAAATACAATTCTCGACCAATTTTGAAGATATTTTGATGTTCAACATCTCAAATTGTTCACGAGAGGATGCACTACAATTGCCTTAGACGATTTGTTGGAATCTTGTTTCCATCAAGTTCCACCACAATTTTAAACTTTGAATTGGTGTAGAAATTATTAGAAACAGAAATCCAACAAATCGTCTAACAAAATTGTAGTGCATTCTCTTGTGAACAATTTAAGATGTTGAACATCAAAATATCTTAAAAATTGGTTGAGAATTGTATTTTTTTGTAAAACTCACGGCAGAGTTATATAGCATGTGTTAGGAGAGGCAGGGAAAAGCTCGCGTTGTTGACTCAACTCGTGTTGGATTTCAATCGAATTTACGGTTGTGCAGCTGCGCGCCATCTGCGGACACTGCAGTAATCGAAAGTTAAAAGTCTTTGTCACGGCCAGCGACTGGGGCAAGTATGGTTTTGGCCGGCCTCCGTACCATGCACTCTTAACACCACATTATTTGAGTAAGCAATGGTAAAATAATTCGCATTTTTAATTTATTTCCATAATTAAATTAAAGTTTGTGAAAGTGAAAGATTTATGTACGCTACAAAATTCTGGATAAATGACAAACGTTAAACATTTTCTAAGATTTAAATTCTACCCCGTGGTAGGAAAACATACAAAATTAAATTTCACACTATGGTACAATGCAATTATAAAATTTCAAAATTTTTGTGAAATAAGAATAAGCGACTTAATTTCAAAATGATTACTATTTTTAAAACAAGCATAAATAAAACCAGTTTTCTGTATTACCAAATTAAAATTATTAATTATGTTCGGAAACATGCTTAACTTCGAGTACGAAAATAAATTATTTGAATAGTTTGCATAAATAAATTATGGAAAATATTGGGTGTTCTCTTGGGGAGTTTTGTAAGTTTGTTTGGGTTGAAAAGTAGTGAAAATACGTAATATTATTATACGTAAGTTATTTTGTGTCATTTTTCTAAGGCGAGACCCCAAACGTAACCATGCACCCAAAAAAATACGTGCATGGTTACGGCGAAGCCATAGTATGCAGTTAAGTGCCCACCTCAAAACAGTCAGACAAGATTGCGAGAGAACCATACGTCGTAGAGACATGCGGTTTCGACCAATGGGTAGTAAATTCTTTCTAGTATTGTTTATAGATCTCTGGGCTTAATCGGTTCACACCTTCATGGTGTATTTCTCGTTTTAGTGACTTTTTTTTCTGTATCTCAAAATATTCCGCTGAAAGTGAAAAATCGTCAAAGGGGAATCGAAAGGGCTTAAAAAATTATTAGGATCATTCTTTAGGGTCATGCAAGTCGGATGTAAAATGACGAAGTTATGGAGGTTTGAAATTTTTAAAATTCAGTTACATCCATAGCAACCATAATAAAGAAATTCTTTATATGTGTAAATGATAGCCCGAGCCAGGGCTTATATAATCGTCACGTCCGTCTGTCCGTAAATTTGTAATGGCTCGTAATGGAACAATATGAATTAAGTAAAATCGGAAAAAATTTCATCTGGAAGGACCCTAAAGGATTTATTTTAATCGTCGTATCGAACCGCAATTTGTTATATATATGCTGCCAATTGCTACTAATGAATGTGAATTTAAATTAGAACTATTAGTTTTTATTTTAAAAATATTGATATTCATTGATGATAAAATTTCGCGCAAAACTTCAGATTGAGTGATAATTGCAACCTTTCCTTGACTCGGGCTATATCAAGTCTGCACTGTGGGCCTTTAATGACGGAGTTAAAAAATTGTTCACTTAAAAACGACAAAATAAATTAATTTAAAAAAATAAAACTAAGGCGAGAGGCGCTATTAAAAACAAGAAACAAGCCCTCCCACAAACACCCCCGTCTCGCCGTGGCCCAATTAATATTTTTATATGTGGGGGATATAATCACAATTCATGATTCAAACCTTTAACTACTAATGTAAACTGCATTTAAAATTGATAAATAGTATAATTTTGATATTGCATTGCACGTTTAAAACCTATTACCTGCAGTTCTTACATTAATGTCAATTTAAATATGTAGTCTAGCATTAATCAACAGAGTCCGGATATATTCTTAAAAACCCCGAAACATTTATGTAAAATGTTTAATAAAATCGACAAATACGTATAAAAACATTTTTTTAATTAAAGATTTTTGATTAAAGAGAATCTATACCAGAACCAAGATCCTAAAGTTTCAAGTCAATCGGTATTGTTGTTGAAAAAGTTTGGAATATATACATACCCATCAACCTTCGTACAAAAAATGAAATATTTACTTCTTAAAACCAACTTTTAACGTAGGCAATCGTGTGATTAAATACATTCCAAATCTGCATTTAGAAATTTCAGAATTGAACTAGCTGCTCTGGTAAACGAGTTCAATAAATAAGCTTTCGTAGTTTGATTTCCGACATTTGTGTGACAATTTTATGACACTTTCATGAAAATGACATTCACCGATGTTGGCATATATACCCCATTATTGGTTTTTTAAATTGTTGTGTATGATGCAAGAAAGAATTACAAAAAATGAAATTGTGGTTACACCCCCCAGATATAAAAATATTAATTGGGCCACGGCGAGACGGGGGTGTTGGTGGGAGGGCTTGTTTCTTTTTTTAATAGCGCCTCTCGCCTTAGTTTTATTTTTTTAAATTAATTTATATATATCTCATTTCATCGTAAGTTTTTGAAATATTTAAATGCACTCTTAATAATCCGGCGAAGTCTCGCAGGTAATGATTTCACGGTAATCAATTTTGTAATAATATTTTACCAGGTAGTAAGCATTCGTTACGGTGATGGTAAACCTTTATTACCAAGCCATTACCACACGGTACAACTTATCATTACCACTTTGGTAGAGTCATACATATTCTTATGCTTTTCGGTAATGTTTATTACCAGATTATTTACAGTGTGTGAAACGATGAGGAACAAAAAATTAAGATTTTACATTTTTGGGGGAATTTTTGGAACATTTTTGCAAATTCGCGAAAATTAGTGGTCAAGAATATTGCTCAACTTGCGGTACGAAAATAAATTATTTGGATAATTTTCAATGAAATGGGACGAGAAAGATTAACTTTGACCGAAGTTTATTCGAGTGAAAACTTTTGTAAATATTTTTAAATTAGTAATTACTTTTCATTTCATCGTATTTTTTTGAAATAAGTGCGAAACAACGAGGAGAAATGATTCAGATTTTATATTTTTGAAGAATTTTTAATGCCTTTTTGAAGACAAAATTCTCTAAAATTTATTGTAAAATTGTTAATTTTCAAAATTATTTTGCTCAATTTCGGATACCAAAATTTTTTATTTGATTAACTTTCATTAACAAATGAACAGATTTTTGGCAAGTGGTCTCAAAGTTCGTTTGGGGTGAAAACTTTTGAAAATTGCAAAATTAGGAGTACGTTCATGAAATTTGAAATAAGTAAATTGTAAAGAAATTTTCAGATTTTGTATTTTGGAAAACTTTTTGAAATTTATTGAAGTGAAAATCTAGGACAATTATTAATTTTCTGAGTGGCATTACTTTGGGTACGGAAATAAATTATTTTGTTGTAAAAACTTATGAAAAAGATGGTCATACATAATTCATGTTGGGCTAGTTTTTAAAGTTTCTTTGGGGTGAATGTTTGAAAGGATGTAGAATTAGTAAGTATTTTATCAAATTTGATTTAATTTCGACGTATTTTTTAAAAAATAAGTGTGAACCATACCTGTTCAAAAATTTAATTTTCAGTCAAAATCACTCATCCTGATTTCTGACTGAAAATTGTCATTCACATCAAGTCGTTTTCGTTCAAATTCATTTCATTTCACTTTATCTGACGTCATTTCTAAATTCGTCCCATGTAGTAACCATTGTGTGAAATACGAAATGAGTGAAAACTTTTTCATTCACAGTCATTCATCTGAAATGACGGAATCCTTCGGTCATTTTCATTCAAATTACGGGAAATTCATTTTCATTCACCATCAGAATCAGTCAAATGAATGAAAGTGAGCAGGTATGCTTCGGGCCCATAAAGAAGCAATTGTACAGAGTCATGAATTTAATTCTACAAAGAAGTACATATATACAAGGCTTAAATTTTACTTCTGATACATGCAAAATTTATAAAGTCAAACTGACCCTCCAATTTTCAACGGCATTGTTTATTATCATGAAAAATTTATGGTTATGCGAACGTACTTTTTATGTTGGGACAAAATATTGAAAATTTAGTTTATTTTGTCGATTTGTACTAGCTTTTTATTTCACCTTTGAAATATGTAAGTGTTATAAAATTTTGACAGAATTTTTATTCGACGTCCACATCTTACAGTTTTTATTAAAGGAATAAAATTAAAACAAATTTTGCATTTTGCTGTAGAAAATTACATTTTTCTCAGAAAGTTGAGTTATCATTAATTCATACATGTTCACTTTTTATTCATGTGACTGATTATGATAGAGAGTGATACTGAGTGAAAATGAATTTCCTGTGATTTGAATGAAAATGAGTGAAAGAGTCAGTCATTTCAGATGAATGAGTATGAATGAAAGATGATGAATTTCTTAGTGATTTCATTTTTCACCCTATGCTTAATACATGGGGCGAAGTAACAAATGAAGTCAAATGAAGTGAAATGAAATGAGTTTGAAAAAATATCACTGAATCTGAGAAAGTTAAAGCTATTTGAGAAAATATCTGAGAAAACATGTACCTCAAAATATGTTAAATGTAACTCTGTGGTATTAACAATGCCGAATATTTCACCATGTTATTGACCCAATGAAAGATTTAAATGAAGAAATAAAAGCGCTGCGTAAGATTTGCGACTAATTTGACCTAAAATAATAATAATAAAATCACTAGAAATTTTTAAAAGTGTATCGTGATTTCAAGGTTTTTTTCTTCAAGCTTCTTACGTATTTCAATTTTTTAAGACCGGACTTTATGTGCAGACTGGTAAACTCTGTTTCATTTCTGGTGATATCAGCGGGAAAGTCATGTGCCCTTTTACTTAACATGGGCACGTGACTTTCCCGCTGATATCACCAGAAATGAAATAGAGTTTAGTACTGTGTCTTCCACCAATTTGGAGAGTGATATACGACTATGACGCCCAAAAAGTACACATTTTGTTATATCACGAAAAGTATAGGTACATAAGTCCTTAATTCTAGAAAAACTGACAATAAATTAACTATTTAAATACAATTTAGTTCAGTTAATTATTTATATTTTTCGTTGAAACTTAATACGAATCGTTTTAATTAAATGTTTTAAACTTAAAAAAACTAAATAGACTAAGCGTGTACATTACCTGAAGACATACGACGAATATTAATTTAACCAAATTCAATTTTACCGACGCTAAGATTACTCATTTCTTTTATTTTTACATATCATCGTATTTACGAGCTTATCAAATTGCAATAAGAAATAAACCTCTACAACGAATGTAACCAAGTGGTGAAAGCAGTATGTTATCCATCAAACTGAACACAATATTGTGCTTGACCTGTCAAAATCTGTTCAAATCGACATGTCTAATATGTTTCCAACAATTCTGACATAAGTATCAAATGTAACAGGTGATGACCTTTCAGTGACCTCTAATTGACCATTTGAGACGTTTGAGGTCAAAATAGAGGTCACCATTGAATTCGGGGTTAAATTTCAGTTCAAATTCATATATATGCAATTTGATCTTTAAATGATATTTCGTGACCTATTTAACCTTGAAGGGTGTGACCTACAGGCTCCCTTACTCAACTGTGAATAATACATTTGACCTACAGGCAAAAATTTAGGGAAATGTTGTAAAATTTTGTAAAATGCCTGGTAACGAGTTCGATCTCATTTTTCCTGTAAATTTTGAATAGCTTGTCACTGTAAAACCGGAAATTTTACCAATTTTTACACAATACAAGTATACAATACTTGAACCCACACCTCAACCAATGGAAAGCATGTGATCGATTTCTATAAAACTTTAAACGTCAAAACTAATAGTGTGGCCGATCTAGTGATGAATCGACACAATGGGCTGATTTTGCATGTTTACTTTTTATTCGGTATGAAATATATTTGCAAATTTACACGTTATTTCTGTAAATCAGCCATGAAAATAAATCAGAATGAAAATAATTTTTTTTTGATGTACAAGAACTTTAGCGCCGAATCAGAATGAAATGGACTTAGCAATAGCATATTCATCCTACAGATTTTGAGTCTATCAAATGTGTACGAAATATTGCTGCGGATGTGTTGGTGGCCATAAATGCACTAGAAATAGTCGCAAATTTGTGCAAAGTTTAATTTTTTAGCATTTTTGGATAAACTTATGGTGCAAATTCCAACAAAGTTGTAAATAGGTAACTTTTTTAGAGCATTTATGCTTGATTTCTGGCTCATTACAGTTTTTTTCTTAAAATAAAAAGTCGAGATTTGTACATTTATTTGTAACTTGTACCATTCCTTTCCAAATTTATCTAGAAATACAAAAATGTTTAAAATTAAATGTTGTACAAGTTGGTAACTAGCAGAGGTGGGGAAAATACATTTTCAAAATACAGTATTTTGAGCTTCGTTCTTCCCTGGGTTTTTATTTAGGGGGCTGTTAAAATCACTGAGAGACGAAAAATCTACATACGTAGGGAACTGTGAGTCGAAAATGAGTGAATCAATGATGACAAATTCATAACCACGGCGGTAGAGTCACATACGTTTACTTTTTGATTATAATCGTACCCCCATTTCTAAGAGTGTACTTAATTATGTGAGAGATAGTATTTTGGGAAAAAGTATTAATTATGGTCACAAGTAGTATTAAATTATGATCAGTTAAACATTCCCCGTTGTTAAGTTCGTAGGTTAGACCTTATTAAATTTGCAGAGTTAAACTCGGCTGCAAATTGAGTAAATTGTTTAATTTTTATATAAAAAATTTGCACAAAGGTGAGACGCCTACGAGGAAAAATCAACCTTCGGATTGATTATTTGTCAGAAATTAATACTGAAATTTTGTGAAAGTTTGTAGTTTATGTTCTACAAAATTTGCAGTTTAACTTGGTTGCAAATAAAGATCGGTGACGATAGTATCGCACTGAGGCAATAAAACATTCAGAACTTTTTACACAGTTAATGCAATTTCAGAAAAGTTGCATATGTTTACTACCAAAGGGTTTGGATTGCCATAAAGTTTAAATTTTAGTGATTCAATTCCGCTATCTGCTACAGATTACAGTTTCTTTTTCAGATTTCGCATCAAATTCCGCCCATAGATTGCACCTACTTTCAAGCTGATTCTCTTCCATCTGTTTATTAAGGAATTGCTTCACGAATTTTTATTTAACATTATCCTAATTTTTCGAAATAGTTGAAAACAATGATACAGGAAGAGTCAGATTTTATAAGGGAAACTTTGAAGTTTTTTGAAGCGAAAATTAAATTGGGAATTTTTTGCTGAACACGATCTTAAATTATTTGAATAGCTCGAGTTAAAAAACGATGAAAATGATGATTGGTTTCATTTTTTGATAGTTTTTGCAGTCTCTTTCAACTGAAAAGTTCTGAACATATATTTAAAAATTAGCAATTGTTTCATAAAATTTTACTTCATTTCATCAATTTTTTTTAAATGAGTGCAAAAATCAATTGTTTGAATAGTTTACATTAAGAAATGAAGGATTAAGATTTTTAGAGATTTTTTTGCGAGTTTCTTGGTGAACATTTTTGAAAATATTACAAAATTTGCAAAAATTGTTTTATGACATTGCATTTGATCTTATCGTAATTTCTTGAAATTATTGCGAAGAAAGATTCAGATTTTGTATTTCTGGCAGATTTTTTGACGTTTTTTGAGGTGGAAATTCTCGAAAATTGTTAATTTTCAAAATTAATTATTGGGAATAATAACTTTTATTTATTTTTTCATCGTGTTTTGTTAAATAAATAGGTGCGATCAATGAGGAATTAAGATTTTGTATTTTGGATAAGTTTTCGAAATTTGCGAAAATTACAAAGTCACAAATATTCGGAAATAAGAAATAATTGGTCAACTTCAGACACAGGAATTAAATCATTTTAGCAGTTTGCAAATAATAAATCGAAAAAGATTAATATATGAATGAAGGCGAGAATTTTTAAAGTTTCGTTACACTGAAAACTTTTTAAAATATTGTTAAATTAGTAATTATTTTACGAAATTTCATAAAATGAAAATATAAGTGGACAGTGATAAAAAATATTCTGATTTTCGGGATTTATTGAAGTTTTATGAGGGGAAAAATTCTAGAAAATTATTAAATACTTGGAATCATTGCTCATCTTCAGACCCGGAAATAAATTATTTAAATCGCTTTGATTGAGAAATGAAGAAATAGATTTTTGAGGAGTCGAGATAAAGTTTCTTTGGGGTGAAAGATTTTGAAAATATTGCAAAATTAGGAATACTTTTAAGAAATTTTATTTCATCTTGCTCTAATTTTTTGAAATAAGTGGGAAGAAAGACTCAGATTAAGTTTTTTGAGATTCACGTAAAAGATTCAAATTTTGGAGTTTGGGGGAATATTTGAAGCTTCTTTAACTAAAGAGCATTAATCGTAAAAAAATTTTGTTGAAAAAGTTCTTTGGGGTAAATTTTTTTGAAATTATTTTGCGAAATTAGTAATACTTCTATGACTTTTTATTTAATTTCATAGTAATTTTTTGAAATAGGTGAGAAGGAAGATTTTTAAGGATTTTGTATTTTGGGGGACTGTTTGAGGTGAAAATTCTTAATTTTCAAAATTATTGCGAATCATTGAGCAACTTCAGATACGGAAATGAATTATTTGAATAGTTTTAAATGGAAGGAGTGATTTAGGTTCGTCCATGAGAACTTGAAAATATATGAAAATAGAAATTGTTTTATGAAATTTTATTGTTATTTTATTTTATTACCCCAAAATATATTTTATTGTTCTCACACACTTTCATTAAATTTGGAAAATGTAGGAGTTTAGCGAACATATTTTATTTTGGTGGAAGTAAAATTACGGATAAGATTTAGGGATACGATTTGCAGGTAGTTCGTCGGACTAAAATTGTGATGCAGTTTAAAAATTTCAAGCATATTTGTGTGTTGGAAAATGTATTTAATTTTAGGAGAACTACACATTTAAGATTTTCTAAATTCAGAAACGCAGCATTTTTTTGAAATTGCAAAACATAAGCAAGCAATGCAAAGAAGACGTGTTTTTAATTTTGTAATCTTGTGAAAATCTATCAACTTTCTTGGCCAAAATATTATTGGCAAAATACAGATGACAAAAATAGTTTGTTCCTGATTATTTTTTCAGTTAATCACATTACAGAAGGTGATTTCATAAATCACAATTTTTCACACTGGAAAAAGAGGTAATTCAGATGCACAGAAACAACCACAGGCAATAGTTTTAAACCTAGACGTATGTGTACAATAAATTAAACTTATTTTAAATTACAAATTAGCGTATAACCAGTGAAATTACAAATAATTTCGGAATAACAAGCAACAAAGTGTAAACTTCACTTTGTGTGTGGAAATCATTTCGTAAAATTGATTTGGAAAATTTCGCATGCAAATATCTATGTAAGGTAAATATGTAAAATGTATATTATTAAACATACATACACTCTAAATAAATTTGATTAAAATTTACTCAAGGTTGAGTAAAATTTGCGATGACACAACTGGCTGAGGAAAATTTATACTATGAAAGTTAGAATTTATCCAACGTTGTATAATTTTAGCTCAACCTTGAGTAAATTTTACCTTCGTCGGGTAAATTTTGCACAACCCATTGTGTCATCGCAAATTTTACTCAACATTATTATATGTATACATATTTGTCGCAAATAATATTTAGCAATATTTTTTTGCAGACATTATTTTGATTACAAGATTGCGTACAGATTTGTTTATATTTGCGACTTTTTTTGGCAACTGGGAGCTGGGATTGATTTGTATGTATACAAAATGTGCAACAAAATTTTAAAAAATGTCTTCTTTACACTGTTTATTTGTTGCATTTTCAAAAAATTGCTGCGTTTTTGAATTTAGAAAATCTTTAATATCTAGTTCTAAAATTAAACAAATTTTCCAACAATCCAATGTTCCAATGTTCGGAATTTTTAAACTGGATCAAAATTTTAAACCGACCAAATATCTACAAATCTTAACCCTAATTTCGCTAATTTGACTTTCCCTAAAATAAAATACGGTCGCTAAACCCCTACATTTTTCAAACCCAACTATGCAATTTGTTTTCATTCTCATAATTACATAATTTACATACATGGGCATATTATTAATTGCTAATTCCGTACTATGTAATTATTGTAGAAAAGTTAGTTGTTTAGTACTCTGAAACGTAACAGAATATAATGGGCCTCCTCAGACACACGAAAAAATCGTCGCTTCGAATTTCGCTTAGTTTTTCGCTTGTTTCCTGATAAGCGAGCTCTGGGGTAAGCGACCAGAAACTCAACTCAGAAGTGGGGTTAAGGTCGCTTAGCTGAAGTCGGAACAAAATTTAGCAATTTTCATAATTTCTGCTCTGCTATCGAAAAGCGGAAAACAAAGCGAAATTCGAAGCGACGATTTTTTCGTGTGTCTGAGGAGGCCCAATGTTTTTCAATAATCTGACACAAAATCCAATTCTCATCACGAAACATTTATAAAAATATGTTTCGTCAACCTATGTACAAACGCAAAGCTGCAAATATCGTCCAAACTCTTAAGCGTTCTGAATTTTCTCCGCCTCGAAAACCCGAAGAAGACGGTAGAATCTTAGAAAATGGGGTTACGATTATAACCAAAAAGTAAACGTACGTGACTCTACCGCCGTGGTTATAAATTTGTCACCAACTGGTTATAAATTAATTAGCTCTGGTAACAATTTAATAAAAAGTCGGCGAGACTTTGTAATTAGTCGGTGATAATTGTAACCACTTGATGACAAATTTATAACCACGGCGGTAGAGTCACGTACGTTTACTTTTTGGTTATAATCGTAACCCCATTTCTAAGAGTGTACATATACCTGAAAACGAATAGATTTAACTACACAAAGTAATAATTTCTCGGATAGAAATTCTAAAGCCAAAATTACCAGGTGTGAAAACTCTACATAAATTGAATACAAGTTGTAATTTATTTTTGAACATTTTTCAGTTGGCTTTAATAACATGGCTATAATCCATCCATACAAGAGACGATCTGTTTAACAAACATTGAGCAATCTAATTTTACAAATTAAGTTTTGATTACTGTGAAGTCGTACAATTAAAAAACAAGAATATAGTTGTACGTCCATGACAAAAATATCCAGAATTTGACCTGTGCACTTTAACTTTTTAACAAAATGACAATGCTGTGGCTACTTGTTAGAGTTGTTATTTACTCATATTTCAAAAGAATGAGATCTTTAAGGAGAAAATAGCTCAATTAAATTTACAAAATTACTGATTTCATAATTATAATTTTGACAGGAATAATAATTTAGTAAAAAAATAAAACCTATCTTTCTATTTCTTTAAAACTTATCTTTCATTTTCCAAATTAACATATGAAAATTCTTTTAGAGAAATAGGAAATTTGTTAATTTAATTCAGGAATTAATTAAATTAAGGGATAAATATAAATAATAAATTCAAATTTCAAAAGAACTAGATCCTTAAGGAGAAAATAGCTCAAATAAATTTAGAAAATCATAGCGATTTCTAAATTATAACACTCAAAATAAGGTAGTAATGAATCATTACCACGCGGAATGACTATGTGGCTCTACCACGTCGGTTACGATTTGTCGTAGAGATGGTGATAATAAGTTAAGGGAAATTCAAATTTAGTACATAATGGAATTCACTTCCTTAATATTTGGTAATGAATTTGAATTTCCCTGAAATTATTATTACGATTTCTACGACAAATCGTAACCGACGTGGTAGAGCCACATAGTCATTCCGCGTGGTAATGATTCATTACTACCTTATTTTGAGTGTATGAACAACGATATCTTAAAAACTCTAAATCCTTCCTTTTATAAGTTAATACGTTTATTGCAAATTTGACAACACCGAAGTGGGAAATTAAAAAAACGGATAATTTTATGAAACAAGAAACAATCAGAGTAACCACCGCCGTCTTTGTAAATTCCAGTTATGGCTTGATTTCGAACTTATTTTGTGATTCAATAGCGTAGATACTATCTGTCCACGGCAAGTTGAACCCAGAGATATGGAAGACTAAATCCCGGCCCATGCTTATTAACGTTGAACTGACAATGGAGGTCTCCCAACGTATGCTCACCGATTTGAACCAGACCAAACTGGTGTCAATCGATCACAAATATAATTAGTATGAAATTTGCAAATGGAGCTATCTGCCAATGCGCAGGTTTGGCGGAGATATTTGCATCCAAAGAGGAGAAAACGCACCAAAAGGCTGGCATATTTTTCATTTTCCAAATTTCCTGCGCATTTTTTGTGCTTTGAATGCAAATATCTCCGTCGTCAAACCTGCGCATTGGGAGACAGTTCTATTTGCAAATTTCATATTAATTATATTTGTGATCGATTGACACTAGTTTCGTCCAAATCTGTGAGCATACGTTGGGAGACCTCCATTGTCAGTTCAACGTTAATAAGCATGGGCCGGGATTTAGTCTTCCATATCTCCGTGTTCAACTTGCCGTGGACAGACTATAGATAGATCATTTTAGAAAGATTTATATGTACACAATACCCTTCAGGCTTGTATACAAATGAATCTATGTAAAAAAAATTGATAGTTATTCAATAACGTCGTAACTGTAAAATATGATCTGCACTTTACTACAATCTAATCAAGATTCTGTTGGTCTTCAGCACAAGTTTGCATTACTTACAAATTTGTATTATACAGTCGAAAAATTCAGTCGAAAAAGGGAACATTTCTACAAAATTTTGTCTTGAAATTTGAAGAAAAAACTTAAATCAAATTTGTTTCAATTCAAAAACAAAATTTGATTGTTTGCGTTTTAGAGTAGAGTTCTATCTTTCGACACAATTAAAAAAAATGTATAGCAGAAATTTTTAAATATTACTAATTTAACTGCGGAGAAATTTGGTTTGAATTCCGAATAATTTGTAAAAAAGATATTCATTAATTATTCAACATTTATTCATTATTCACCATTCCTTCATTATTCATAACATGAATTGCATGTTATTCAAAATTCACAGTATTAGATGAATTTCTCAACTTTTCCTATGTATTAAGCATTGAGTTTGATGAAAGCATTGATGAAAAAAATTTGCATTCATTATTCATTCACACGAATTGAACAAATATTCACTCAATATTCATTTATTCCAAAATCAGAATAAAATATTCATTCAATATTCATTCAAATTTTGAATATTAAACGAATCATTAATTCATTCATCATTAAATGAATGAATGTGAACATGCATGATGTGGACTTGGACAATGTGTAGCAAAACCGTATTGATGTTGGTATTACAATTCGTTTCAAATTTTAACATTATGATTTTAAAATTTTTAAAATTATTTTTCAAATTATTTTAAAAATAAGTTTTACTTGCAGTAATAAAAATTTTGTTAGCAATGTAAAATTTTCCGAAATTTTCTCCAAGAATTTCTCCGATTTTCACTGAAATTTGCGTTGACTTATCTGAAGTTTAGTTAAAATTTCTGAACCCAATGTGTGTATTGGAAATTTTATGAAATTATATATTCGGGAATTTTCAAAAATTATTTTTTCTAAAAAGTATTCTTGCAGAAAGAAATTTTTAATTCAGTATAGCAATTTAGTTTGCTCGTAACTTATTGTGATGGTCTACACCGGGATTTTCTAGCGAGTTACGTCAAAATATCAAGCCAAAAATTAGAAGTCACGTGGTGCGTATCAATCCGTTGAATGGCCCCTTTGAAGAAAAATATTGAGGGTCAAAAAGTACCCACGAGCGCCTTGGTTTTCGCATCGTGGACGGAAAGGGAAACCAAATTTACTAAAAAAAATTGAACTTTGCCGCCAATATTTTTCTCCAAAGGGGCCATTCAACGGAATGATAAGCGCCATGTGATTCCTTATTTATGACTCGATTTTTGGATATGACCAGGGTAAGCAAAACCCCGGGGTTTTGCACGCAACACGCATACCCAGGGGTTTTACCTGGGGTGCGGGTAGTCGGGGTTTTGGTGGCAAACTGAGTCACGACCTCATGTATTAGGTTGTGAAAAAGTCTGCATTTTCAGCAATTTCGCAACAAAACTACTTATCAATTCAATTTTTGTAACTTATTAAATTGTACAATTGTTTGTAAAGCCCTGTTATTATACTTTATTAAATTTGAAAACCCCGACTACCCGTGGGAATTGCTCATTTTTGCTACCCCAAAACACCCAAAGCCCCAATACCCCAAGTACCCGGGGTAGCATACCCTGGATATAACTCGTTAGAGAATCCCGGTGTGTAGCTTGAAAAAAGTTTCATTGTGAATTAAGATATTTAGTCACAAGCTGATTCATACTTTTATAAAATTAGTAATTTTAATTCATAATTAGATTTTCATTTATTTTTAAAATTTCATTGAAAATTAAGTATTTCAAAATAATGTCCATTTTAAGGTCCACGATTGAATAAAGTTATCAAGAATGTAGGATTTGCGCGTCGATACAAAATTGTTAGTAAAACTGGCAAGAGGGCTGCTTTGTAAATTAGGTTGCTTCTTCCTCCGGAACATTTTACAATAAGATTTTCATAAAATTTTTAAAATTTCATGAAATATAGCTCGATTTAGAAATCATCACTATTTTAATTCCATGCTTGGACGTAAGTTCTGAAAAATGTACGATTTTACAATCGAAACAAAGTTCTGGAGAAAATTTCGAAAGGTGTTTATGCAATTCTTTAAGCAAGTATCATATCTGATAGATGTTTTTACTTAATTCAAGCATAATCACCAATTCGAGTCGATACAAAATTCTGTATAAAATTGACTAAAAGAAGTTAATTACAATTAATTTAATTAATTAATATGCTGCACATGTATGGAAGAGTGTACATTTTTATATTCAGATTTTCATAAAATTTCAAAAGTTCGTGAAAAATAGTTCCATTTAAAATTTTCATTATTTTAATTTCCTTGAATGAATAAGAGTTTGGAAAATGGTAGGATTTGAGAGTCGGAACAAAATTTTGGATAGAATTGACAAACGTTAAGACCTTTTAAGGTGATACATAATTCTTATTTGCTCTAGTTCGGTAAAGCAAACGTAAATTGATTTAGTCAAACATGTGGAGTCGCACTTTTATAAAATTTCTAAATTTTAAAACTTTAAATAGCTAAATTTTCCAATCATACTTATTTTAAATTCCATTATGGAATAAAAGTTTAGAAAAATGTTGAATTTGAGAGTAAATCCAAAATTCTAAATAAAATTGGCAAACTTTAAACATTTCTCAAGTTTTAATTTCTCCTATCTCGTACGAAAACGTGTACTTTTAGAACTAAAAATTTCTTTGGGTCGAGAGATTTTGTAAATTTCCAAAAATTAATAATTATTTTATGAAATATTTTAGTTCATAAAACATGATAAATGTAATAATATTTTTGATAATTGTCAGTAGTATTTTTAATTACGAAAGTGTGAATTTTGAAACTTCAAGTTTCTTTGGGTCAGATACCTTTAACAATATTTTATTTTAATATTCCATGTAATTTATGGAAATTTTTGAAGCATTTTTGATGTAAAAATTCTCTAAAATTATTATTGTAAAAAATACTCTCAATAATTGCTCAACTTCAGACACAAACTTATTAATAATTTTTGAAAATAAATTATCCGAATAGCTTTGATTAACAAATGCAAACAACAATATTTCTGAAGAGTGCGGTGATTTTGGGGAAAAAAGTTTTGAAAATATTGGAAACTTAGGATATTTTTAAGAAACTCATAGTAATTTTTTGAAATATTTGAGTAGAAAGATACATATTCTGTATTATGTATTCTGCCTTTTTGAAGCTTTTGGGCTGAATTTAGCAAAAATTATTAATTGTCACAAATATTCTCAACAATTGCTAACCTTCAGATGCGGAAATTAATTATTTTAATTGTTTTAAGTAGAATTAGCTATTTAGATATCTCGTTGACCGTTCATATTAGTGATGAAAGGTTTTGAAAAGATTCAAAATTCGTAAAATGTAGGATTAGCGAGTCGATACAAAATTCTGGATAAAATTGTAAAAGTGATATTTTATAATTCAGATTATATTAGCGCTGATATAAAAGATTTATAATTAGATTTGCATAAAATTTTAAAATTTTTCGTGGAAAATTTGATAACTATATAACTTCCAAAAAAATCACTACTGTTCATCCAATATTAATAGTCGGAATTTCTTGGAAAATTTGCTGAGAGGTTATTTGGTTGCTAATTGAAAAATAAATAATATGCCAGGTAACCTTTCAGAATTTTTTGCGACTAATAATACTGGACGAAAAGTAGATATATTTTTTTACATAACTGGATAAAAGTTTGTGAAATGTAGGATTTGAAAGTCGATACAAAATTCTGGATAAAATTGACAATTTTTAAACTCTTTTGAGGTCCAAATGTCGTCCAGTGGTCAAAGTTGGTGGCGTGGGCGTGAAAATGTGTGTAGCTGTAAAGGTAAACCTAAAATCTTGCATGTGCGTACAGTTTTATAATCAGATTTTCGTAAAATTTCAAAATTTCGTAGAAAATAGGCAATTTTTTAAAATTGCCACAATTTTAATTTCCAGAATTGAGTAAAAGTTTGGGAAAATGTAGGATTTGAGAGTGGATACAAAGTTCTGGGTAAAACGGGAAAATGTGGCATTTTGAAAATTAGGCTATGTAAAATCTTTAGACTTTCATATTAAATTTCATGGAAATTTTCACAACTAAATTAAATTTTGAAATAATAATTTAAAATAATGAACATCCAAGTTTCCAGAATTTAATAAAAATTTATGATAGATAGTTTGATTGAGTGTTTTTATTAACGGAGTCGTGTGAGCGTCAGCAGTCAGCAGTGCTGACTCAGCACCATACCTGTTCAAAAATGTAGTTTTCATTCAAAAGTCAGTCATCACAATTTCTGACTGAATATTTTCATTCACATTCAGCATTTTCGATCAAATTCATTTCATTTCACTTCATCGGACTTCATTTCTTATTTCGCCCCATGTATTAAGCATTAGGTGAAAAATTAAAGGAGTGAGAAATTCTTTCATTCACAGTCATTCATCTGAAATTATGGAATCTTTCCATCATTTTCATTGAAATAAGAAGAAATTCATTTTCATTCTCTATCACTTATCATCATAATTACTCAAATGAATGAAAGTGAACAGGTATGGTCAACACAAGTACTGGTTTTCAGCTCGGGGGCCCACAAGACAAATCTCGAATATAAATTTGGAAAATAAGCAATTAAAATATCAGTATAACTAACTACAACTAGGATAAAAAACCTACTCCAAACAACTTTGCGGGGCCTTTTAAGATAGCATGAATACCATCTTGGTAGTTAATGGCAACACATTTGGGTGGAAATGACCCCCACCGGCCAACCACTTGACCGATCATGTTCATCTCCGAACTCATCCTTACTTTTTATCCGAAGATGAAGCACACTCAGAATAAAAAGTAAGCAAATTGCTACTGGGCGGTGTCTATATATGACCTCACCGGTTTGGTAGCGATTTGCTAGGGAATTGTAGTAAATTTGCTACCACATTTTGACTAACCGTAACAGCGGGGTAAGGAAATGCTACAAGATGGTAGCAAATTTGCTACAATTCCGTAGAAAATCGCTACCAAACCGGTGAGGTCATATATAGACACCGCCCAGTAGCAATTTGCTTACATTTTATTCTGAGTGTAGAAAATTTCTTACCCAAATTTTAAAATCATGACCATTTTAATTTCCTGAATTAATATAAGTCTGGAAAATTGTGGAATATACAAGTAGACACAAAATTTTGTATAAAATTGCCAAACGTTCAACTCTTTTAAAATGAAGATTCCGTCTTCAGTTAAGCAAATGTGTAACACATAACCTAAATTGTTGTCAAAGGCGGATTCCCATTTTCATAAAATGTAAAAAAAAATTAAGAAAAATAGTTAAATTTTAAATTTCAATTTTCAAGATTAAATAAGAGTGTGAAAAAATGTAGGATTTTCCAGTCGATACAAGATTCTGGGGAAAATTAACAAATTTGAAAATTTAGAAGGTGCATAATTATCCCGTTCACAAAGGAAATATTACAACAGAGGTCAATTAATTAAAAATTGGTTTATTTACATATCATGGCACAAATCTAATCTGAGGTGAGAGCAGTGGCCGCGGAAGCTGTGGGGACATTTGTGGACACTAATATTTCAGGCATACCTGTTCAAAAATTTGGTTTTCATTCAAAGTTCAGTCATCCCAATTTCTAACTGAAGATTTTCATTCACACTCATTCATTTTCTTCAAACTCATTTCATTTCACTTCATCTGACTTCATTTCTTACTTCGCTCCATGTATGGTGAAAAATGAAATGAGAGAAATTTTTCATTCATTATCATTCATCTGACACGATTAAATCCTTCATTCATCTTGACTCGAATAGCAGAAATTCATTTTCATTCACTATCATTAACCATCATAATCAATCAAATGAATGAAAGCTCACAGGTATCCTTGTGAGATGGGGAAGGGAGGGGTTTATTTATATAAGATGGGCAGATGATGGCGGCATCGCATAAAAGTGGGGACATTGTCCCTCTGTCCGCACGCTTCCGCGGCCACTGGGTGAAAGTGCCTTGTTCGAGTAAGCAAATATGTACTAAATTGAATCGTAGTTCACAATTTTTACTTTTATAAAATCTCAAAATTTCAAGATTTCACAGAAAATAGGTAATTTTAAAATTAGTACTATTTTAATTTGCATATTTGAGTAAAAGCTTGCGAAAATGTGAGATTTGAAAGTCGATATTAAATTCTGGATAAAATCGACAGTTTACAAACCTTGTTAAGGTGTTTATTAAGTAAATAAAGTGTCCATTTTAGCAAAATTGTACTAAATTAAATTGCGTAACAAGCGAACTCGCAATTTTATACAATTTTAAAATTTCTATAGAATAGCTCATTTGGAAATAATAAAATTTTAGAACATGCATAATAAGAGTTTTATAATCGGATTTTTAAATTTTAAAATTTCGTGCATAAATTTTAAAATGATTGACATTTTTATTTTCCTAAAGAACGTCCGGGAATGAATGGGAATGCGCGCTCTAGCGAGTATATTGACAAATCAATAAACCCGCGAACTATAATAATTTAAATTTCTGAAAGCCCACTTCATTAGGGTCAATTTGGTATATCACTCTTAAATTTCAAAAATGGATAAGGGTAGAAGAAGCTTGTTTGAAAGGGAGCTGTTAGCAAAACGAGTGATGGAGTTCTACAACACGACAGCCAACCGAGACTCCAAGGTGATCTGGAACTTTTTTAAGCAGGAAGGAATTCCAAGTTCAAATGTGTATTCCTACATAAAAAAGTTCAAGGATTCCGAAAATGTGCAATTCAAGAAGCCAGCTGGTCGTCTGGCGAAGCTAGCGACCACTCGAGTGAAAAATAGAATTGAAAAAATTTTCAAAACCAAGCCATCAACGTCAGTAGCTGTAGCTGCCAGGAAAGTCAAAATTTCCAAAAGCTACCTGGGGGAAGTTAAGGTCCATAAATTAGGAATCAAAGCAAGGACCAAAAAACCTGCACCAAATTACAAGCCCGTACAAGAAAGTCGGATCAAGGATTGCTGTCAAAAATTGTTGAAGAAAATGCGTGGAAAAGTAGTGATCCTGGATGACGAAACGTATGTTCCGGTTGACCCTTCAAATCTTCCAGGGCGTCATTTTTTTCATAGCTCGGATCCCTCTGAAGTGGCTTATGAAGAAAAAGTACGAAAAAAAGACAAATTTCCAAAGAAATATTGCATTTGGCAATGCATCTCCAGTCACGGACATGTATCAGACCCGGTAGTTCTCGAAGGGAATATCAATCAAGATATTTATCTGAAAAATTGCGTCAAGGCTGGATTGGAAGCATTTATTAATAGGTTTCACAAAAATGATAAAGTTTTGTTTTGGCCTGACCTCGCCACTTGTCACTATGCAAAGAAAGTGACCGAGTACCTCAGAAAGAAAAATATTGATTTCGTACCAAAAGATATCAACCCACCTAATGTACCCCAACTCCGCCCAATCGAAAAATTCTGGGCACGTTCTAAGTCAGTATACTCCCGGCTTCAAGATGTGCCTGACACCTTTCGAAAATTCAAAGGACGATGGAAGAAAATCACCTCGGAAGTGGCAAAAACTTCGGGAAAAAATTTAATGAAAAATCTTCGCAAGAAAATCGAACTAGTCGCCAACGGGGGTGTGGCGGCCTTAGCTATTAATTAAATTATGTAGGTACGTATTTGGTATTATATATATGCAAAAAGTTTAAAATTCCGATAACTCATTGTGATTTTATGACCACATTTTCAGACCATTCCCATTCATTCCCGGACGTTCTTTAACTTACGGCAAATTTGTTGTCCAGAATTTTAAAATATATTCCCGGAGAAGAAAAATAATTTAAAATGTGTTAATTTTGACCATTTTGGTAACGAGCCATCCAGCCCTACGTTACAAACCATCCATTTGTTGCTTTTTATTACGTGTTACCAATTTGCCAAATAAGTCCCTTCAAGATTTTTGAGCAAAAATCAAAAAACTCAAAAAATTGCATTATTTCAAAAATGAAAATTAAATTTTCTAAATTTATTCATAGTAAACATATCCAAGACCCTACCTGTTTTATCTGCTATCTAACTTAGATTATGTGAAATTCTTATGTTTGTAAGTGGCTTTAAAATCTTACAATTTTTAGCTAGGTTACATTTTTTATATAAAAAACTCACAATGGAGGCGCAAACCATGTTCATCCGGGATTATTGTTTGACCATGTTATGGAGGAAAGGAGTTAAGGAAATTTTAGAAATTTGGAAATTTTAGGGGGAGCGAATTAAATTATTTACTTTTTCCAAGCCAGGACGCCCACCTCCCGTAAATGTTGTGCTCTAATAATAAAAGGTAGTTCAAAATCAGATTATTCCAGGTAGATAATTAACTCTGGTATTTGTAAACTGTGTGCAAAAAACCTTGCAAAATTATATATTGTACTTACAACTTTTACAAAACATTTGTAAAACGTAAAAGTAATCTTTGTGAAATTAATAAAAATTATTTTGCATACAGACACTTCATTCGGATATTGTATGCAAAAATTTTGCAAACATATTGTCCAACTTTTTGCAAAATATTTAGAAACCGGTTTGATTGTTCAAAAAATCCTTTAAAATTATTTTCAATTAGACATTTGCATATGAAAATTTGCAAATGCAAACTTTGCTAAATTATGCTACAATTTGTGTTAAATAAATGTGTATGCATAACACAACATCGATTTTTGTAAAGTTTACAATTCTAAATTTCCTACAGTTTACTACAGAGTTTGTCAGTGCCATTCCATTTATCAACTCACTGACGGCAAATTTGACGTCCAGAATTTTAAAATAAATTTACTGATAAATTTTTAAAATTGTGAAGAGTATGAGTTTGACTTTGATTTTGATTCTGACAGGGCAACTTTCTCCCCAAACTGCGCCGAATTCTGGGCGTTTTTGTCATCCTGAAGATAACCTCGTTGGGAATTTTGGTCCCGTTTTTCATCCTGAACAACAACAACAATGTTCCAAAAGGGGACAACAATGGTGACGGGGGCAACTTGGAAATGGCGTCGTCGCCTGGGAGCAGTAATCCGATGGGGACGCTGGGTCTGGCTTTCACCCCGTGCGACACGGCTTTCACCCTCGTCTATGTCCTCGTTCTGGCCCTTTTTGTCATCGAGGGAAGCAAGGGGGGCGGAAAAATGGGACAGGAAAGGGGCGTCGTCGAGGTCAAAGTTGGTGGCGGCAGTGGGCGTGGTGTAGGGTCAGGAAAGAAATATAACAAGTAGGGCGAAAGTAATAATAGGCAATTTTTTTTAATTTAAACTTTTTCGAAAATAACACAATGTTTTTGCACATTTTAACTGTTTATTTTTAAGTGTTGGGTTTTGCAGAAACAAAATTCAGATTTGCCTTTTGGTGGTGGGGCGGGCAGGGAATAAATATAGAAAATGGGGAGAAAATAAGAGAAATATGATTAGTGAAAATGAAAAAAGTAGTGGAAATAATAATGCAAACACAAAATTAAATACGAGCATTGATGTCTTCAAGAAACAAACTCTACGAAAATCCCGGCATCTATGCAATAATTTTAAGGAAGTAAATTTTCGCGTCTCCTAAATATTCGTAAAATGTCTCATAAATAATATACAAGTTGCCTACATGTAAAACGTCTCCTAAATGAAAAAAATGTCTCATAAGTATTTGCATTTGTCTCATAATTTGAGTAGCTACCTTTTTGTATGCAAAATCAATTCTTATCATTTTCTGCCTTCATATGTTATATGTTCCACACATCAAGTCAATCGAACAGCATCTAAAATACTCCCAGTTTGTTTCCAAAGGTTTTATTTAGATTTTTAAATTAAAGGAATGTCCCAACTGCTCAGAATTGAATCCGGTGACTCTGAACATAATCCAAGGAAGAAAAGGAAAATCGGTGAGTAGGAGATGCTCAAGGAGTAAATTAGAAGCCCAGAATTACTTAAAGGAGCAAAAAGAGATATGTGAACCAAAAAAAAATAAATCAAACAAGGCTTTGTTAAAACTGTAAATCTGCATATTATATGAAATAAAGGCAGTTTTTTATGAAACAACTAGCGTATAGCCCGGCCAAGGCCGGGTTCTAGAGTTCCAGTGGGGGGTGTGCCCAAAGCGAAAAATCCGTCATACTATATTTTAAATAATTCCCAGTGGAGACTTTGTCATACTACATACATACATCAGACTGAGGGTTTGCCCAAGTCATACTGCATTTTAATTAACCTGGTCACAGTAAAATTTGATTCCCCCCTGTGGGAGTAGTTGAATAGCTAATTACTTAAATTCCCGTCGCGTGGGAGTAACTGCATAGCTAACTATTTAAATTCCCACGCTTCACGCTCCCGTTAAGTTCCATAAACCCCGTTAACTTCTACAATTAACGCCAAGCTATTGACGGATTCGGATTCAGCGTCAAAAATACATTCGAATTGATATGCGACATCACGAATAAGCCAGATTTGGACACCACGGTCACGGCGAGGTCACGGGGGCCTCGCAGGTCAAAACCATTGACGGCGTTGGATTCAGCGTCAAAAATACATTCGAATTGACATGCCACTCGCTGTGGGTAGAGTTTCTCAAACTAAAATAATTAATTAATAGTGTTCATCACGATCACTTATCATGATAACCACTATTGATGAGTGATGTATGTATGTGGGGTGTACATGTTCATGTATTCATTTATTCATGCAGTGCAGTGCATGCATGCAGTGGTTGCTCCGCTTCCTTCTTTGTCTACTGTATGGGGCAATTTGCATTGCGAAGACGGACCCAGGGACCCAGGGATCATACTAACACTTTATTAGAGTAGATTTAGGAGTTACTTATGGATTTATGAGACCGCAAAAATAATATTAGGAGACATTTTGCATATAGGCAACTTGTATATTACTTATGAGACATTTTACCATTTTTTAAGAGACGCGTTAATTGCATACCATTTTGAATTTCACAGAAAAAATTTTTTTTTTTTTAAACTCAAGTTTTACTAAATCGTCAAGTTATAAAATCGTCAAGTTTTAAAAAATAATGAATAAATCAAACAACATTAAAAGTTACAGAATTTTTCTACAGGAAATTATAAGTTACAAAAAATTCAAGCATTTGCACTGCAAATTTTGCAAAATCGAAAAATCAGTGCAACTTATTTGAGGATGGAAATTTTTAAAAATTTTGTAAAATTATGAATTACAGAAATTTTATCATTATTTTCTGAGATTTTAATGCAAATCTTCTAATCTTTGAGGTTTGTATACATCATAAAGTTTAGATAGAATTTTTATTTGATTTTCAAATATTCCAGATCAATTTTCTTAAAGTGCGAAATAAGATGAAAACAAAAAGTCCAGAATTTTTCTGAAGGAAATGATAAGCTTTTAACAAAAACTCATTAAATGATATCCTCATTTTCAAACAGGTATCAAAAATTGGAAATTATGAACAAATGAAAATTTTCTGTAATTTTTAAAATTTAAAAATTGTCCAAATTTGTGTGAAACTTTAATTTGATTATAATTAAGCGTTCCTTGACGCAGTTTGTGCGATGGTGTGCGTATTTTTAATCTATCTTAAAACTTGTTAGATTTTTAAAATTTGGACAGAATTTTTATTCGGGATCCAAATCTTACAATTTTGAAAAATTACGAAATAAAATTGAAACAAAAATTAAAATTCCAGAATTTTGTTGCAGGAAGTTATATTTTTTCCGAAAATTCAGCCATTCTGACACCTTTTTCAAACAGTTTTATGACATTTTGGCACATGTGTTATCTTTTAGGTTCATTAAAGGTATACAATTTTGATATAATTTTTATTTGGGATAAAAATTTTACAGAATTTCGATTAAAATCAGAACAAAAACAAAAATTCCTGAATTTTTGCTGCAGGAAATTACAATTTTCTGGTATTATTGAGAGTTCTTTGGGTTTGAAATTTTCCAAATGCTTGTAAAATTATGCATTAACGAAATTTTGATTTATTTTATGGAAATCTTCCCTAAAAATAACCTGCATTTCGATTTAATCTGCTAAAGTTCATAAGATTATAAAATGTTGACCAAATTGGTATTCGGTTTCCAAACCTTAAAGTTTAATGAAAATTATGAATTAAAATGTGAACGAATTTTGTATCTTGCTGAAATAATATTTTTTTTCAGATAATTGAGTAATCTCAAATATTTTGAAATCATTTGAAAACAGAAATTATTTTGATGAAATTTCGCTTTCATCATGTTTCAGCTTCGTTGTCCACATATTTGATGTGGACTTTGTAGTTTTAATAAAGTTATAAATTTTGTACAGATTTTGTATTCCGGATGGTTTATTAAATTTGAAATGAAACTAAAATAAATTTTGAATTTTTTGAAATTATAAATGTTTCCGGAAAATTGAAATTGTGATTAGTTAACGTTCTATTAGATGCGGGTTGATGGGAGACTGCGGCCGCGAAAAATCATGCACTCTAAATAAATTTGATCAAAATTTACTCAATTTTGAGTAAAATTGCCACCAAAGCAACTATTAAGTAAAATTTACCCTGACAAAGATAAAATTTACTCAAAGTTGAAAGATTTTTGCTCAACCTTGAGTAAATTTTACCTTTGTCAGGGTAAATTTTACTCAATAGTTGCCTCGGTGGCATTTTTACTCAACTTAATTTACAGTGATGAAATATTAAAAAAACAGTAAGTAAGCAGATTTAAAAAATAGGCGAGTTTTTTTTGTGGGTTGGAAATTTTCCAAATTTTCCAAATCCGTTTGTATAATTATTAATTTTCAATTGGTCGATTGGACCCATTTGATCCAGTACTGCTGTTTTATCTTTAAAGTTTATTAAAATATGAGTTTTTTCTGAATTTTTATTCGGCTACCAAGTCTATTAAATTATGAACAAAAAAAAATAGAACAAAATTAAAATTCTAGAAATTTGTTGCAATTCTTTTTTTATTAATTACATTTATTAATTATAATTTTCTGCTATTGGTGGGAATTTTTTCCGGCGTGGAAATTTCCAAGAAGTTGTAAACTTATGAATTAATTAAGTTTTACTTTAATCGTACGCATTCTTCTTAATCTTTGAAGTTTTTGAGTATTAGAAATTTTGACAGAATTTTTTTTTCGGAATACAAATCCTACGGTTTATGTATTAAATTAGGCAATGAAATAAAATTTTGAACATTGTTCTGGGAAATTGTACATTTCCTCAGACAATTAACTCACCAAACTTTACGTCACGTCATTTTATCTCCCGTTCTTCTACTTTATCTAAGAAATACATAAATTGCATAAATTTTATTTTATCGATCTGATTTACATTCAGATTTAATTTTTGAAGTTTGCGAATGTTACATTAATTTAATTTAGAAATAAAACCGAAATAAAAAATTTAAAGTTTAGAATTTTGCTTTATGAAATTATAAGTTTGTCTTAAAAGAAAATTCAGCACATGATCATTTGCAAAAGATAGAAAATCGGGTGGGAGGTTTTTGGTATACCAGATTTCCACTGCAGTGGAAATTTTTCTACTCGTTTCTAATATTACGAATTTATTTGATCGATTGGCTGCAATCTATCTTTCAAGTTGAACTTATAAAATTTTGCTAGAATTTCTATTCCACCTCGAAGTCTTTCAGTTGTATTAAATTGTGAAAAAAATAAAACAAAAAAATTAAGACATAAATTAATGACATCATGTGCTATTTATGAAATTTTGCTTATTTTACGGCTCGTAGTTCTACTTTATGTTTGAAATTCCTTAAAAGTATTAAGTTTTTATAGAATTTTTATTCCGTATCGAAACCTTAATTTGATTATATAATGAAATTAAATCAGGACCAATTAAAAATCCAAGAATTTTACTCGAGGAAATTATTTTTAAGAAGATTATTCAATAGAAGATGACATCATAGGCAAACAGATGCGAAATATCGCATGAAGGTTGTCTGGAAAATTTCCACTTTTTGTAAAATTATCAATGATTTATCATAATTATTTATACTATGCTATTTTTGAAATTTGACAAAAATAAAAATTTTGACAGAATTTTTATTCGGGATTTAAATCTAACAGTTTTGGCTTAAATTATGAATAAAATCAAAACGAAAATAAAATTAGTGAATTACAATTTACTGCTATTCCTGAGAATTTTGGGTGGTTAGAAAGTTTCCAAACTTTTGTGTAATTATGCGTTAATGAAATTTTCTAAATTTTTGTAAAATCATGCATCAATGAGATTTTAATTTATTTTATCAAACTCCTCTTCAAATTCTATTTCCATTTTATCTTTATGGTTGAACAAAATTACCAAATTTTGATATACTTTTTATGTGACACCTAAATCTTACATACAGATTTATTAGATTATATAATAAAATCAAAACAAATTTCAGAATTTTTGTGGAGGAAATTAAATTTTTTAACGAAAATCTAATATTTAAGATGTCATCATTTGCAAACAGATACACTCTTAGAAATGGGGTTACGATTATAACTAAGAAGTAAACGCATGTGACTCTACCGCCGTGGTTATAAATTTGTCACCAACTGGTTATAAATTTATTAGCTCTGGTGACAATTTAATACCAAATCGGTGAAACTTTATAATTAGTCGGTGACAATTGTACCCACTCGATGACAAATGTATAACCACAGCGGTAGAGGCACATACGTTTACTTTTATTTATTTATTTATATTTTATTTATTTTACGTAGGAATCATACGAAATTGAATAATTTGAACGCCAAAATAAAAATAACTGGTGTAAAATAATAGGATAATTCGGCTCATTCGGGTAATGTAATTCAAAGTCCAAAGGGGGATGCAAATTTCGCGCAGTTTAAATTACTCAATGATTTCTTGAGACGACCACGTCATGGAGGCGAGCCTTAAGTAAAAGGATTTTGTTTCAGGAGCTAATAATTTTCTGAGAATTGTTTAGGGTGGAAAATTTTCAGATTTTTGTAGAATTCTGACTTATTTATTTTGTCGTAATTATCTGTGAATTATCTTTGAAGTTCGTAAACATTATAGAATTTTGATAGAATTTTTTTTTCGCATCTAAAATTTTTGAAAAATTATGAATTTCTAAAATTTTACTATATATTTCATCCAAATTAGTTTTTTGGAATGGAAATTTTCAGTTTTGTTCTTCAATTACAATTACATCTTTTGCAGTTTATTAAACTCCTAAAATTTTGGCAGAATTTTTATTCGGTTTTTAAATCTTACAGTTTTATACATTAAATTATGAAATCAAATCAAATCAAACATAAAATTCCAGAATTATTTTTCTGCAGAAAGTTCTATTTTTGATTGAAAGTACAATTCGATTATCCAACTCTCAAATTATGAAATAAAACCGAAATGGTAACATAATTCTAGAATTTTGGTACAGGAAATTAAAATTTCCCGTTATTGGTGAGAGTTATTCGGGGATGAAAACTTCCAAATTTTTGTGAAATTTTGAATTTCTACTTTATCTTTGCAGGTAATTAAGATTCTGACAAAATATGTGTTCAAAACTTATCGTTTTATTAAATTACAAAATAAACTGAGGATTAGGATAAATTTTGTTCTAGGAAATTACAAATATTTACGAATCAAAATTTTCTGCAATTTATGAGCTAATGATTTCAATCTGTTAAGTTCGTAATCATTAGGTCCTCTCAAGGCTCAAAAAATGAGCGAAATGAGCAATGAGCAGAAAAATAAAAAATCAGATTTTTCTGCTCAAACCTTGAACGTACCACTTTTTTTATCGATCATAATTCTTGAGAATCGTGATCTTTATTTGTGGGAAGTTCAATTATTTGTTTATCATTTTAATGGTTCTAAATTCAGTTTCATAATTCATACAATTCCGAAAATAACTGAACGTCAAGAGATATGAGAAATTTTATCATTGTGCATGGCTTTAACATGGCTTTTAATGGGTTTCAACAACAGGCATTGTGAAAATATTGCAGGAGAATTAACGAACAGCATTATCTCAAATAATTCATTTTATGTAGCAGCAATAAACAATTTTATGTATAAATCAAATGCTTAAAATTTAGATGTAATAGTTTCCAATTTAATTTTGAGTTCCAGTATTTATATTTCGGCTTCGCTGAATCGTAATTTTATCGCATTGAAAATCATTAGATTTGATGTAATTGAAAGAAATGACCGCACTTTTGTCCAGAGTTTCGTCTTTCTCAGGGTCAATCCCAAAACCCGACTGGTTTAACTTCTCTTTAGTCTCTGTGTACGTTTTAAGAAATCTGTCAAATCCATTTTTTATTTGACTTTCTTCGCAATTAAGGGCAAAGCATCTTGGAGACGACAAAGGAATTCAGTGCGGTTGGTCACCTGCTAAAATATTTTTTTGCGATTAAGGATTTGGTTATTCAAAATTGCATGTGGATAACAAATTATCATTTACCTTACCTTAAATGAGGTGTTATTGTTGACGACATAATATGCCATGTCAATTTTTACTTGTGCTGTCCAGCGAAATATTTTTCGGCCGCCTACCTCCACGACGCTACTTTTGTTACAACAAATTACGGGATTTGCAACTTTTTCGACACTGGTACGCTTAACCTGGGTCTTGGGACCCATAATGATAAAGAATATGTTTTAGAGAACTTTACTTAATTTTTAAACGAGAAATTGAAGTAAACAAACAACTGATGTGCTGATGTGGAGCAGAATGAGCAGGATTATGAGAGAAAAAATCAACCCAAAACTCGATTTTTTTGTTGAGCAAGAAAATCTGATTTTGAGCGAAATCGCATGCGCACAGCCGAGCAGAAATGATCAGAATGAGCGATGAGCAGAAAAATCAGATCTTTTTTAGAGCTTTGAGAGGACCTATTATAAAATTTTTACAGAATTATTATTCGGTTTTCAAATCTTACAGTTTTTATTAAATTATGAAGTTAAATTCCAGACTTTTGTCCCACTGGAAATTACATTTTTCTACCATTGTTGAGAGTTCTTTTGGGTGGAAACTTTCCACAATTTTGAAAAGTTATGAGTTAAATAAATTGTCATTTAAAAATTTATTTTACTGATCGCGTTCTTATTTTATATTTGATGTTCGAAAATGCTATAAAATTTCGGCCTATTCTCTTTTGCTCACAATGCGATGTTGTGAAGAGCAATATTCGGAATTTGTGAAAATTTTGGAATTATATAGCTCAAGTCAAAGTTTCCTGTCATTTTGTGCGATGGTTCGAATTTTTCAAAATCTTTGAGGTCCAAATTAAAAAATTGGCGATTTTCATGAATGAAAGTAAAGTTTGTGTTAACCGTGTGATAAAAATCTCCCATTTTTCAACTTTGAGCTAAATTTTCTTGCATGATATTCTAATCTTCGCAAAAACATACCTGTTCAAAAATTGAGTTTGCATTCTAAAGTTTGTCATCCCAATTTCTGATTGAACATATTCATTCACATTCAGTCATTCACATTCAGTCATTTTCACTCATATTAATTTCATTTCACTTCATCAGACCCCATTTCTTACTTCGCCCCATGTATTAAGCATAGGGTGAAAAATGAAATGAGTGAAAAATCCTTTCATTCAAAGTCATTCATCTGAAGTGACGGAATCCTTCAGTCATTTTCATTCAAATCACAGGAAATTCATCTTCATTTCCCGTCATTCTCTATCATGACCAGTCACATGAATGAAAGTGAACAGGTATGCTTGTGTAGAATTACGTTGAAGTTCGACATACGATTTTCCCCGGGTTGGCAAACAGATGGAAAATATCGAATGAAGGTTGTCTGGAAAATTTCAAATGTTTGTAAAATTATCAAAAATTTATCGTAATTAGCTGTCTGTTACCATGGAATTTGAAAATATTAAAAATTTTAACAGAATTTTTATTCCGGATTTAAATCTAACAGTTTTGTCTTATTATGAATGAATTATGAATAAAATCAAAACGAAAATAAACTTAATCAATTATAATTTACTGCTATTCCTAAGAATTTTGGGTTAGAAAGTTTCCAAACTTTTGTGTAACTATGCGTTAAGAGTTAGCTATATTTCATGTTAAACCAATCCTCATAAATCACATAGTGGCGAAACTGATGAACTCGGTGGGGTATAAAGTTCACAAGTTTCGGTGGGAATTTTGAATTTTTTGCAAAAAACTGCAAATATCATCTGGATTTGTTTACATTTTTAGTGGTTTCCAGTGGGAAGAGTATGTGTGGTAGGAACTTCCCACTACACATACTCTATGACCAGTTGAGACGAGTCACAAAAAGTGGTTAAATTTTGATGTTATTTTCCCTTTGCGAGTTTCAAAGTGCGCGCAAAAGTTTGAAATTTTCACAATATGATTATCAATAGTTTTGCAACAAACTACCTTAGACCGATTAGCAATTGTGATGGTGGTTTTATTTATATTAATTAATATTTCTGTGATATTGGGATTATTGATTAATATAAATAAAACTATCATCAAAATTGCTAATCAGTCCAAGGTAGTTTGTTGCAAAACTATTGATAATTATATTGTGAAAATTTCAAACTTTTGCGTGCACTTTGAAACTCGCAAAGTGAAAAATCAGGTCAGATTTCTGGACCCATGCGTAACATGGTGAGGAAATGCAGAGCGAGAGCTCTTCTCGCTCAATAGAGTGACGAGAAAAAATATAACGCAGGCTTAATGAAATTTTCTAAATTTTTGTAAAATCATGTATCAATGAAATTTTAATTTATTTTATCAAACTACTCTTCAAACTTAATTGCCATTCTATCTTTGTGGCTGAACAAAATAATGAAATTTTTACACAATTTCTATTCGACACCCAAACCTTACATACAGATTTATTAAATTGTATAATAAATTCAAAACAAATTTAAGAATTTTTCTGCAGGAAATAAATTTTTTTAAAGAAAATCCTATCTTTAAGATGTCATCATTTCCAAACAGAAAAAACGGATATGAATTTTTTTGATGGTGGAAATTTTATAAATGTTTGATAAACATTGTTTGTAAAATTATGAATTTATAAAAGTTTTACTTTAATTCGCTGATTTGAATCAAATCATTTGATCGACACCTCTGTAAATAAATAAAATATTAAATTTTGAAACAATTTTTATTCGACATCCCAATCTTACGGAATTATAAAACTATGAAATAAAATCAATACTGAATTTTAAATTTTGCTCGGGGAGGAAATTATATATTTTCAGAAAACTGAATCATCAATAATTAATGAAATTTTAATTTACATCATCGTTTTGACTTGTGCTTAATCCTTGAAGTTCGTGAATGTCATAAAATTTTGACAGATTTTTTTTTTCGAAATCCAATTTTTACGGATTTATTCAATTATGGAATAAAGTTCAAACTGAATTTTTAAATTTTGCTCGCGGAAATATTTTTTTACGAAAACTGAATCATCAATAATTAATGAAATTTTACTTATCTTATCGTTTTGACTTGTGCTTAATCTTTAAAGCTCGTGAATGTCATAAAATTTTGACAGGTTGTTTTTTCGAAATCCAATTTTTACAGATTTATTTAATTATGGAAGAATAAAGTCTAAAAATAATTTGAATTTAACTCAAGGAAATTATTTATTTTATAAGCAAATTCAATACATTATGTCATTATTTGAAGTAAAAAAAATCGGTGTGACAGGCTTTCGGGCGCAGAAATTTTCGAAATGTTTCTAAATTTAAAATTTGTTAAATTTTACTTTATCTTCGGTCTCACTTTATCTTTGAAGTTTATTAAAATGCAAAATTTTGACAGAATTTTATTCGATATCCACATATTTATTAAACTATGAAATAAAGTCAAACTAGATTTTGAATTTTGATCGAGAAAATTATATTTGTTTTAGAAAAGGGAATCATTAATGAGATTTTACTGAATTTGACAGTTGGGCATGAGCATTTTGAATCTTTTAAGTTCGTGAATACTATAAAATTTTGACAGAATTTTTACTCGGTTTCCAAATCGTACGGTTTAATCGGCTTATATTATTTAACTCTATGGGTTTAATTGACTTATGAAATAAAATAAAAATAAAGATAAGATTCGAATACGAATAGGATCGGATTTTGCTGGGGGAAGATTTTTTGAAAATTGTTTCGGGTGAATTTTTATTCGGTTGTCTAATCTTACAGTTTTATTAACAATGCGATGGTGTGAAGTGTAACCCTCCGATTTGGCTGAAATTTTAAAATTAGGTGGTCCAAGCCAATACAACTAACGTTTCTTCAGCCAGTTTGTGCGATGGTTGGAGTTACTCAAAATATTTGAGGTCAAAGTTGAAAAACCGGCCGAATTTTTTCTTGCGGAGTGAGAAAACTACACTTCCATTCTCTTCCCCTCGCTTTGATTTTCATCCCGAAAAATAATTCATTTCAACAATTTTAAATTTAATTTTTTATAGAAAAATATTAATTATTCATTCCACATGTAACCATATGATCATTTTCATAAAAGTCCACAAAACAATACGATAAACTGCACCAGCTGAATTTGATGAATGTGGGATTGCCACAATTCAGGTCGCAACTAATATTTTTTTCTCTAAAACAAACTTCGCTTACATTTTTAAACTCGGGCTTTTCGTCATCACCCCATAATCCGCTCGAGTACCAACAATATCGAATCATTGGAACAAACACAGGAGCATTTAAAATATTAATATAGGATATTAGAATAACCAACGCTTTCGAAATCGAAAGCAAGTTAAGTTTTTCCATGTTTATTTGCCGTTGGCGAATTTATAAATTAACTTTTATGTAAATTTGTACTAGAAATAAGTAAAAATCTCACTTATTTAATTATGAATTAAATTAAGTATGTATAATGCGTATTAATTGCTTTTTAAGCTGTAATTAATAATGTTTATTTCTTATTATTTTGCATCAAAGCTTGTGCTTGTGCATGAAGGCGTATGCGTGAGCGCGACGCCTGTATAAAATCAAAGCGAGGGGAAGAGAATGGACTCACTCCGCCTGAAAAAAGTCGGCCATTTTTTGTACTTTGCCCTCAAATATTTTGAGTAACTCACCATCGCACAAACTGCCTGAAGAAACGTTAGTTGTATTGGCTTGGACCACCTAATTTTAAAATTTCAGCCAAATCGGAGGGTTACACTTCACACCATCGCATTGTCAGTGAAAATAAATTTTGAATTTTGTTCGAGGAGATTCTAATTTTTGTTCAGAAAATTCATGAAATATAAAATGAAATTCCACTCATTCATTTTATGTTAATTATTTATGTCGGTAAATAGTCAATGCAGTCCCTATATCTTTGAAGTACATTAGATTCTACAATTTTTGAGACAATTTCTATTCGACATCCAAATCTTACAGATTTATTAATTATGAAGTATATCAAAACAGAAATTAAAATTCATCAATGTTTTTGCAGGAAAATATAATTTTTTCAGGAAATTCAATACATGATGCAGTCATTTGGAAACAGGTCAATAAAATTGGCCACAATTGGTGCAAATTTTCAAACTTATTAAAATTATTTATGAAATTTGAAAAGTTGCTTATTTTATGGTAATTATCTCGATATTGCACTTCAATTTAATCGTTAAAGTGAAAAAAAACCTTACAGAATTTTGACAGAATTTTTATTCGGTTTCCAAATCTTACAGTTTTACTAAATTATGAAATTAAATTTAAAAATAAATTTAAAAATAAAAAAATAAAATAAAAGCGAAGCTAATCTATTAAATATTTTAGCATTCGTTAAAATTCGGGACTTTTAAAATAAAATCAAAGCAAACTTCAGCATTATAAATTTTTTCATAAAATTCGGTAAAAGATGTCATCATTTGCAAACAGGTCGGAAAAATTGGTGCATGTTTGACGGGCTTTTTCTGCATTTTCTGCAATTTCCGTGCTGGTGGCGCCAGTGGAATTACAAAGTTTTGTTGGTCTTCTTATGAGAGTAGAAAGTATGGTGGAAATTTTGCAAATTTTTGGAAAATTATTTATGAAATTTGAAAGGTTGCTTGTCTTATAGCAATCATCTCGACATCCTGCTTCGATTTGATCTTTCAATAAAAAAAGCTTATACGATTTTGACATAATTTTATTCGTTTTCCAAATCTTGCAGTTTTATTAAATTACGACCTAAAATAACAACATGACAAAATTTCCAGAATTTTGCGCAGGAAATTATAATTTCTTCGAAAATTCGGTACATTATGCCATCATTTCTAAACAAAGTGGGTTTTTAAAATTATTAATTTATGAAATTTGACTTTAATTTGTTGATTTGATCGACTTGATGGATTTCCCTCAGCATTGTTTTTTTAATTTATCTTTTGTGTTTACCGAAATATACAATTTTCGCAAAATTGTTCTTGGACATCAAAGTCTTACAGGTTTATTCAAATATGCATACCTGTTCACTTTCATTCATTTGGCTGATTATGATTTCGAATGATGGTGAGTAAAAATGAATTTCCTGTCATTTGAATGAAAATGACTGAAAGTTTCCCTTATTTTAGATGAATGACTGTGAATGAAAGGATTTCACTTAATTTTTCACCTTATGCTTAATACATGGGGCGAAGTAAGAAATCAAGTCGGATGAAGTGAAATGAAATGAATTTGAAGAAAAATAATTGAATATGAATGAAAATCATCAGTCAGAAATCGTGATGACGGACTTTTGAATGAAAACTAAATTTTTTGAACAGGTATGAAACTATTATATAAAATTAAACCCCATTTTAAATTTTGCTGCAGGAAATTATAATTTTTTTAATCTTGTCATCACTTGCAAACCGATCAAAAAAAGGGTGGGATGTTTTTTGATGGAGGAAATTTTTGAAAGGTTTGTAAAATTAATGTATAAAATTTTTATTCGATGTTTTTCCTTGATCGATTTAATTGATTTGCCCCCGCATCTTTGAGTTCTATAAAAATATAAATTGGCAAAATTACTATTTGACATCAACGTCTTACAGATTTATTAAACTATGAAATAAAATCAAAGCAAATTTTGAATGAAATTTTAATTTATTTTATAGTGATTATGGAAATCGTATTTCTATCTTATCTTTGCAGTATATCAACATTATAAAATGTTTATAGGATTTTTGCTCGATTTTTTAAATCTTACAATTTACAACTTATGAAATAAAATCGGAACTAATTTAAAATCCGGAATTTTAATGCAAGAAATGATAATTTTTTTAGAAAATTGAATTTATCATTTCATTTATTTGTCAAATTTTGCGTGTTGTATTTCCAAAAATTGTCAATGTGCAGACAATTAATATTTCATGTTCATAAAATCAATAAAATTTTGACAGAATTTTTATATGGCATTGAAAGCTTACAAATGGACTAAATTACGAAATAAAATCAGGATAAAAATAAAATTCCAGAATTTTGCTGGAAATTATAATTTTTTTCTATTGCTGTAAGTTTTATAGGGTGGAAGTGGTCAAATTTTTGTAAAACTTTGAATTAATGAAAGTTTTCCATATTTTGTTACTTTTTTATTTACCTATCAAGTTCATTTAAGGTTTAAAAATTTGATAGAGTTTTTGTTCCGAATGCAAATCTTACAAAATTTTGAAATCAAATCGAGACAAATTTTGAATTTTGTTGAAGGGAATTATATTTCTTCTCATAATTCAATTTATCATGAGCTAATTAATATGTTATCAAATGTGCTACGAATATATCTTTGGGGTTGATTAAATTTACAAAATTTTGACAGAATTTTTATTCCGGGTCAAGATCTTACAGTTTAATTTAAGAAAACAAAAATAATAAAATAAATATTCAAATTTAAAAGTATCGTTCCAGGAAATTATAATTTTCTTTTATTTCTAAGAGTTCTATTGGGTGGGAATTTTCTTCTTGAATTTTGTAAAATTATGAACTACTTTTTTACCGATTTACCATCTTTGAATTTCATGAATAGTAAAGGTTTCGGCAGAATTTTTACTCGAGACCCAAATATTAGAGTTTTATATGTATTAAATTATAAAATTGAATAAAATGAAAAAATTAAAATTCCAGAATTTGGAAGAAAGAAATTTGGCTGCAAGAAATTATAATATTTTCTTCAGAAGATTAAGTCATCAAACATCATTTGCAAACAGAAATTATCTATGAAGTTGTGCTTGTTTATGGTATAATTAACCACAAACGATATTAAAATTCTATCTTTCTTAAAGTTCATAAATGTCAAAATTTCGACAGAATTTTTATTCGATTTTTAAATCGTAGTTTTTATGACATAAATTAAGAATCAAATCAAGCAAAAATCAAAATTCCAGAATTTTTCTGCAGGGAATGATAAATTTCTGCTGAGAGTTTTTTGGGGTGAATTTTATAAATTATGAAATCCTACTTTGATTTTTTAGATTGCATTTTAACGTTATCTTTGAAGTTTGTAATTATTAAAAATCTAGACATACTTTTTATTCAACATTCAAATCTTACAGTTTTATAAAATTACATAAAATCTGTATGTTAATTATTGTGAATTAGATTAATTATGAATCATTTAACAATGAAAAATTAATACAGATTTTGAATTCTGCTCGAGGAAATTATTATTTGTTCAGAAAATTTGAATCATTAATGAAATTGTACTTTTTATCGCAAGTCCATTTTATCGTTGAATTTTGGGGCTTTTATAATTTTGACAGAATTGTCATTGGACATCTATGTAAATCTTACTAAATTACGAAATAAAAACAACATAAAAATAAAATTCGAGAAGATTTTGCTTGAAATTATAATTTTCCAGATTTGTTAAATTATGAAACAAAATTTCAGAATTGTAAATTTTTTCAGAAAATTTAATAGATAATGAAATTTTACTTATCCAATTTATCGCAATTATTTTCGTCAATGCAATTGCTAAATCTTTAAGATAGATCAAATTATAATATTTTGAGACAATTTTTATTCGACATCCAATTCTCTCATTTTGCTAAATGTGAAAACCGATGACCTGGTGAAGAGAAACGGAGGAAAAAAACGGAAAGCGGAGAGGTGAACTCCGTATGTATAATTTGGCATGGTGAAAATTCGCGTTTTGACAACTTAAAACGTTCATAACTTCGTGAAGTGCTCAAGTGCCACACCAATTGTTGTTTGTGTTTAGTTCCTTGATATTTTAGTGCTAGTTTGAAGAAGATCCGTGCGAAACATGTCTGACATGTGCATTGTTAGTTTATCCCCATTTTCGTCTCTAAATTTCTAATTCCATTTAATTTAATCTGTGCAGCTAAACACAATTACAGAATTTTGACAGAATTTTTATTCGGCATCCAAATCTTACAGTTTTACTAAATTAGGTAATAAAATAAAAAAAATTTCAGAATTTTTCTGCAAGCGGTTATAAATTTTTTTCAGCGGATTCAATACAGTTACAAACAAATCGGGCACAATTTTTCAGAGTGTGCAGAAATTTTTTCCCAAAAAGACGCCTTTTTGCACACTCTGCAATTTTTTAGAACCTGTTTTCAGGATTTTCTGCTTGCGTGTGGTGTCGCCGGCGGAATTACGTTCTCGTGACGATTGAAGGAATCGAGGTCGAAGACCGAAGAGAAGGTCCAGGGTTTAATTTTTCCCGTCCAAAACTATTTTTTCCACGTGGGAAAAGTGGGAAAAACGGTTTTTACTGTCTGAAATGGGAAATGTGGCTGCCCATGATTTAGTTATGGGGAAAGCTAACTACTTTAATAATCGATATTTTCGGAATTGGACTTCATATCAGTTATCTCAACGAAATTCTGAAAATTCGGATATGTAATACAGGCACTTTGGAATAATTTTGACTGTTTTGAGAATACGAATAGAAGTCCAATTTTGAAAATCTCAAGTTTTAAAGAAGTTGTTTCGGAAAACCAGAGTTTTCCAAATTTCTTCCATTTTTCCCATTTCCCACCTATTGTGGGTGGGTGGTAAAAAGTGCCTTTTTCTCACTTTTCTCCGCTGCCCTGATCAGTTTGGTGTTTACCAATCGAAACCATAAGTAGGTCAAAGGTCGGATAGTCGAAGGTGCGGACGTCAACATTAATGTAGGGGGAGTCAGAGGTTCTGCTATTTCTGAAATTGTGGTGGAAATTTTGTAAAATTATGAAGTTATGAAATTTTACTTTATTTGATTGATTGTACTTCCACCTTATTTTTTGAAGTTGATAAACGTCATACAAATTTTACAAATTTATTAAACTATGAACTAAAGTCAAACTCGGTTTTGATTTTTGCTCAAGAAAATTATATTTTTATAAGAAAATTGAAGCATTGATGAGATTTTACGATATCTTATCGAGTTTGGACAGAAATTCCATTTTACCTTTAAAGTTGGTGAGTTTTATAATTTTGAAAGAATTGTAATTGACATCCAAACCTTATAATTTTTATTAAATTATGAAATAAAATCGAACCAAAAATAAAATTCCGTAATTTTGCTGCGGGAAAGTATAATTGCTGAGAGTTCTTTGGGGTGGAAATATTTCAAAATTTTATAAAATCATGAATTAATTACTTTCATCGGCCTAGCACCTGATCTTTAGAGTTATTGATTATTTTAAAATTTTGATAGAATTGTTATTTGGCATCAAAATCATACTGATTTATTAAATTATGGAATAAAATCAAAACAAATATTGATTTTTTCTTGATGAAATTATAATTTTTGAAGAAACCTCAATACATGATGTAATTTGCAAAAACATGGAAAACTCACATGTGAATTTTTTGTGTGCAGAAATTTTCCAAATATTTCGAAAACTATTATTATAAACTATATTATATACTATATTATATACTACCGTAAAAACTCAAATAGTAGCCGTTGCTCAAATAGTAGCCGTGCTCAAATAGTAGCCCTCCGTTTTTACATAATTTTATAAATAGTGACCTTGCCCAAATAGTAGCCTTATTCGAATTATAGCCGTGCATCAACTTAACCACACATCTCCTAGCCAGGTTATTTAAGTAATTCAATTATAATTCAATTTAATCGCAATTACATACAAAAAATCGAAGTCAAAACGAACTTTGGCTCATCGAAGAAATTGATTAAGGGCAGGCTTAAACAATAGAATTGCCATAGACTGCGATTCTAGGGGAGAAATTGGTGCTGTTATTAAAATTTAATTTGAGTTTGATTCTGGAAACAAAATTCGATAGTTGTGTGCAAATAGTAGCCGCGCATCTTTCCGTCATTTTATAAATAGTGACCCTGCCCAAATAGTAGCCTTGCTCAAATAGTAGCCGGGTCCCAGACACTGATTTTGTAAATAGTAGCCCCCGGCTATTATTTGAGTTTTTACGGTATATTATAAACTATTATCGAAAACTAAAACAAGTATGCTCCCAGTGGGCACGTTTAGCCGAGATATTTGCATCCGAAGAGGAGAAAACGCGTAGTAAATTTGGAAAGTGTAAAATTTTTCAACTTTTGGGTTTATTCTTACCCCTTATCCTATTATCCTATCCTTTTATCCTTATTATCTGTGAAACCCACTAAAATTATACAGTTTTACCGAATTTTCATTCCGGATCTTAAGTCTCGCAGGATTTTTGAAATTATGAAATAAAATGAAAACACATTTTGAACTTTGCTGTAGAAAGTTATATTTTTTTACCTTCTTGAAATTTCACTTTATTTCTTTCGATTTGTATTAGAGTTTTCAATTTCACCTTTGAAGTTCGTAAATATCATAAAATTTTGACAGAATTGATATGCAACATCCAAATCTTCAATTATGAAATGAAATCGAAGCAACTTTGAATTCCAGAATTTTGATGCAAGAAATTTTGCTTTATTTCATTTTAATTTGTTCTTCGGGGTGGAGATTTTCCACAAGTTTGTAGCTGCTGTACTTCGATTATCGGGTCGAGGCGGGTTAGTGTGGCCACGAGGCAATTGTGGCCAAAGGCTTTTTCTATGATAAAACTACACATTTTTCAAAAACAAAAAATTTCACATCAAACTACAACTCGTTCTTGTTCTGAATTACAAATTTGGAGATCTCGGAAAATTAATTATCTCACAAAATTAGTGCGATCAAAATTTCATAATTGAAATCCTTTTCGGATCAATTTGATCAGGTGATGTTTAAATTTGGATTTCATAGACACAAAGTAAGGCCAGAATTATAGCTAATTTTACTAAACATAATATGCACCCATATTATATTTGTACATTAATGTTTAAGTAAAGTAACTGCCCAGGCAATTATAAAATTGGTGTCCACACTAACCCTCCAATATTATGAATTAAGGGGTAAGTGTGGCCAGTAGTGATAGGTTAGTGTTGGACTTATATTTTAGCCAAACCATTGTTTGTGACATATCATTTTTCTCAGGTAGATAAGGGAATCCTGATTAGGTAAATATAACTTATAAACCACACCCCCAAGTGGGTGTATTTTGCCATATTTTTGACTTTTTCGTATTAACAAAACCAATCGATGTGATATGTTGTTTGCCTCATCCTCAGCTCTACATATGGCGGAATCAAAAACGAATAATTAAAATTTGGCAACCACACCCCCAGTGGGTGTGGTTATCAACGCCTTTTCGGCCTTAACAAAACCATGTTTTGTGATATGTAATTTTTCTTATCCCCATGAAGAATTTCGCCATATAAATTCAGAAATTCTGAAACCACACCCCCAGTGGGTGTGGTTTTCATCGACTCTTACCGTTTGAAGACACCAAGCGATACCGTGCATGTGTAATTTCTCTTAGCCGATAAGATTTCGACTGAATAACTAAAATTTGGAAACCACACCCCCCCAAGGTGGTGTGGTATAAATCTTGTTATCGACATGGGTGACATGTCACATCGCTTGGTGTCTCTAAATTCGAAAAGTATTTTAATATGCAACTATGTTTGCATTAAAATATATGCATGTCCACACTAACCCCTCCACTGGCCACACTAACCCCATTTGATAGGGTTAGTGTGGACACCTTTTTTTGATTTTAAACAATTGATAACTATTACTTCCTATTATATTTTAAAACTTTTTTTTGCCACAAACTAAAGCCAAATAGTTAATTAATAATTAGTTATGTTTTACATAAATATTTTCGACTCGCAACCATTTTTGTTTCTTTGATGAACGTAGACTTGGAAAAAAGTGGCCACACTAACCCGCATCGACCCTACATTTTGAGTTTATCGAATTTAACAAATTTTGACAGAATTTTTATTCCGGATCAAAATCTTACAATGGAGACGCAAACCATGTTCAGCCCAGATAATTTTTTGACCTTATTAGTTTGAAAGAGCAAGTCTTTACAAACAACATTTGGTTCGGCACTTGGGCAGATGCGCAAATTTCAGCACGTTGTGGGCGCCGCAAGTTCGCAAAAACGCACGAAGTTGAGCTCGCGCTGGGCATTGCACGAAAAACCATGCGTTTTTGCCAACTTGCGGCGCTTATAACGTGCCGAATTTTGCGCATCTGCGCAAGTGCCAAACTAAATGTTGTTTCTAAAGACTTGCTCTTCCAAACTAACATGGTCGAAAAATTATCTGGGCTGAACACGGTTTGCGCCTCCATTGTTAGTTTAATTTTTTAAGTAAAAGTAAAAAATAAAATTTAAAGGTAACGTTCCAGGAAATTAGAATTTTCTGTTATTGCTAAGACTTCTAGTGGGTGTACTTTTTTTTCAGAAATTTGTAAAATTATGAACTACTTTTCCAGTTCTATTCCATCTTTAAATTTCGTGAATACCAAAAGTTTTGGCAGAATTTTTATTCGAGATATGAATCTTACAGTTTTATGTATTAAATTATGAAATAAAACAGAACCAAAAATTAATTAAAGTACTAGAATTTGGTTGAAATTATGATTTTTTCTTCGGAAAATTAAGTCATCAAACAATCATTTGCAAACAGAAATTATTCATGCAGTTTTGATTGTTTTATCGTAATTAACTACGAATAATATTAAAATTATATATATCTTTGAAGTTCGTAAATGTTATGAAACTTTTTAACATAATTTTTATTCTGTTTCCAAATCTTGGTTTTCATTAAATTATGAATGAAGTCGAAAGAAAATTAAAATTCCAGAATTTTACTGTAGGAATTTATCTTTTTTCGAAAATTCGATATATAATAGCATGATGATCATGTCATCATTTCCAAACAAAACGGGTGGTAGTTCGTTGAGGGGGATAAATTTTCGAAAATTTCATATAATAATGAATGCAATTACACCTTTATTTTGTAATTTGAACTTTGGGGTGGTTGGATTTTCCAGATTTTCCAATTTTCCAGAGTTTTGTAGTTATTGCTCATCAATTGTTCCTTTATAGTTTATTAAATTTACAAAATGTTGACAGAAGTTTTAATCGGTTTTCAAATCTTCGACTCAGTTTTATTAAAACAGTTGTAGTACAATTCCAGAATTTTACTGTAGGGAATTATATTTCTTTATGAAATTGAATTATCACAAATTAATGAAATTGTACTATACTAAAGTTGAGCAGAATATGTACTGTGCGGGTAGAGCCTAATAGTGAAAAACCATTCATTTCTCCTCTCTCCAACCAACTCTCTTGTCCTGAGGCCTACGGTTTTTCACCATTAGGCTCCATCCGCACAGTACATATCCTGCTCAACTTTAGTATAGTTGTATCGTAAAAATTGGGCGATTAATCTTTGAAATTAGTTAAATATACAAGTTCGAGTGAATTTTTATTCGGTTTCTAAATCTTACTTATTCAGTTATGAATTTATATTTAAATACAAAATTAAAGCTCAATAATTTTGCTCGGAAAAAAGTTATATTTTTTGATAGAAAATTCAATACATGATGTCATCGAAAAAATCGGGAACAATCGGAAAAAATCGGAAAAAATCGGGGCATACGTATTTGTTCATGATAATATGGTTTTTTACTATACCATTATATATTCTAATGGTTTATGATTATGATAATATGGTTTATGGTTTTTAGAGTAGTTACTCAAGTCCGTATATACATACAGTCTGGTTCAAGTGCCGGGGGATTGGAACTTAGTACCTGGGAAACGTCACCCAAAAGTTCCGATCCCCTGGACATTTTAGTTATGCAAGTTACAGGGAAACGGAACCCACTTGTCGCAGGATTTAGCGGGCTTCGATTCCCCGGTACCCTCTTACGCAAAAGTTACGATTCCCCGGAACCCAACATTTTTCTTTAATTTTTCATAAATTGGATATATTTCCAAGAAAAAAATTTATTGTCTCAAATTAACCTCCCACCAATGAAGAACATTGGATAAAAAAATTAGAATTTTTTAAAGTGGCGTTTTTCCTAAAATCACAAATATCCAAAAAGGCAAGTCCAAAAAGGTACGGGGAATCGTCACCCAACAATTATTTTCAGGGAAAAATACAATTATTTTGAGAGAAAAATAATTGTAACACAATTATAACGTAATAATTGTAACAATAACTGTAAAATAATTGTATTTTTCCCTGAAAATAATTGTTGGGTGACGATTCCCCGTACCTTTTTGGACTTGCCGCTCCTCAAATTTGTCAGATATTTGTGATTTTAGGAAAAACGCCACTTTAAAAAATTCTAATTTTTTTATCCAATGTTCTTCATTGGTGGGAGGTTAATTTGAGACAATAAATTTTTTTCTTGGAAATATATCCAATTTATGAAAAATTAAAGAAAAATGTTGGGTTCCGGGGAATCGTAACTTTTGCGTAAGAGGGTATCGAGGAATCGAAGCCCGCTAAATCCTGCGACAAGTGGGTTCCGTTTCCCTGTAACTTGCATAACTATAATGTCCAGGGGATCGGAACTTTTGAGTGACGTTTCCCAGGTACTAAGTTCCAATCCCCCGGCACTTGAACCAGACTGACATAATAGCATAACAATTTTATAATTATACCACCAAAATTTAATAACTTATTAGACCGCTTCGTTAAAACAATTTTCTGCTCTCAACATTTTGCTCAATCATAATTTTATTAACTGAATCATTTCTTAAGAAATTTTCCAAACTTTTACCACGTAAAATGTTGGTCACATGCCCCACAGTGAATAATTTGTTTTATTGAACTTACCGAACCCAATTACATCGAACGACCAAAAATCATTCTCTGGGATTATTTTGTTGACTTCGTATCAATTGATTTAACTTTTTCCTTAATATGTCATCGGGCTTTTAGTTTTGACGTATAACAATGTTCAATTAATGTTATCAATATTTCAAAGGGCAAGTGAAATGCGCAGTTACTTGGTCTTAGGATTGGTTAAATGGTCTTCCATCGTCTATCCTTAACTTTGATGTTTTGCATTTCTACTTTAAATAATAATTTAAATTGAATTAATGTGAATTAATTCTTCAATCTAAACGTCATACAGATTTTATAGGCAGAATATCTCAATATTGTAATAGATTCTTAAATCATGATACACGTCCCATGATTTTTTTTCGAAATGACCACAAACAAATCTAATAAACCCATTCATATCTCGCAAAAAATTGGTATGGTATGGTGTAGCTTGAAAAGAGGTTCCATTGTGGCATTACTTTATTTAGTAATGTCCTATATTCTCAAATAGTTGTCCCACATTTTGAAAGGTGAAATTTCATTAATTTGAAATTCAATCCAGTACAATTTTACCTTTAAAAACATGTAAAAATAGTACTTAAATCACTTTAAGAATGGTGTAGTTCTCTCATAAATTATTCATTTTGAGAGTGAAATGGATCCTTGAGGGAAGAAGTGTTTACGAATGAATGTGCCCGATTTTAGTGGAGGCGTCTTATTTCCCATCCACACACTCTTAAAAACCTGGTGTTAACATACCTGTTCACTTTCATTCATTTGAGTGATTACGATGGTGAGTGATAGTGAATGAAAATGAATTTCCTGTCATTAGAATGAAAATGATTGAAGGATTCCGTCATTTCGGATGATGACTGTGAATGAAGGATTTTTCACTCTTTTCATTTTTCACCATATGCTTAATACATGGGGCGAAGTAAGAAATGAAGTGAAGTGAATACAGTGAAATGAAATGAATTTGAATGAAAATAACTGAATGTGAATGAAAATCTTTGTCAGAAATCAACATGACTGACTTTTGAATGAAAACTAAATTTGTGAACATGCATGTTTATATTTGGATAAAGGTTGGCAAGATATTGGAAGTTTAAATTTCTGCGTTTGGAGTAAGACAAATTAGACGATATGCACAAAGAGGTAATTCACGCAGTCCTTAGTAACTTTGTAAAACCTGAAAAATTATCAAATTTGCGAACTTTTGCAAATATTTCCAAGCTAAAGTAGCCTACACCCTTTTGTAAACTAACGCATCGTCAGGCGGCTTCTTATTTTATAAAATTTTGTAAAAACTATTTTACAAAATTTACGCATTTTATAAAGTTAGCAAGGATTGCGTGAGTTGAGTCGCCTCACAATAATCTGGTAAATTTCGATCAACGATTAAAAATGTCTTTATAGTAAAATAATTTATTTTCGGTTGCATAATCAAATTTCAAAATTTGAAAGTATTTCTAAACCACAATTTCTTAGAATCTAGAAAGTTATTTTGAGCCAAACCTTTAACCGAATATTTACCGAACTTTTACCGGAAACCTTGCAAATTAACAACATGGAAATTTTTATTGTTTGTTCGAAAGAATTTTGAAAATTCTACCAAATGCTAAAATTCATGTCTTTTTAAATTCGAAATATTTTTAATTGCGTTATATCCTCAAGCTTTGATTAATTGTATACGAGACGTCATAAAATATAATTTTTTACACGGGTTACAAATTTGTGCTAAATTTTCTTCCCACAAATTGATTGATCGTATTCACGAATAAGTCTTATTTCGCATACAACTCATCTAGCAAACTTGCGAAGATCAAACAATTTGTGTGGTGAGGGGATTCGCAAAATATGACTTTGCAAATCTCGCAGTTACTAAAAAAATGTTTTGATCTTGTTTCGATAGATTTCAGTAATTTATCTTGCTGGTAAAGGTGAGGATGGGTTTACGAAATAATAATATGCTCATTTCCTGGGAAAATATGTGAAAAAAATCTGATAGGTTTCCAGCAAAAATTTTGCGAAATCTCTCAAATTTCGCAAAGTTATGTTGCAATGCTGAATTTTAGAGATATGCGAAGGTTGAAGGTTGAAAACGCTTATTAAATAAGTCTGAAAAGTGCATTTTCGTGCAACAATCTGTACATGAAATCGCGAAATTTTAAATCTTTAATTTCCTAACCGACGTCGCAATTTGCCAAAAATTAAATTACAAAATTTTTTGCCCATTTTTGTCCACAGTATTTTTTAAATTCTGCTAAGCCTTGACTTGAATTCAGGCATTGAAAATTTTGTTTATAAGAGAATTTTGATAATTTTACTGAAAGCTAAAATTCAAAATTTTTGTAAATTATTTTATTCGCGATACGTGAATTACTGCTATAAATAAAAAGGCTTTATAAAATATAAATCTTTTACGTACCTATTTAGTTTGTCATACAAACTTGCATTAAATTTATTTAGATAATTTCAAACTATATAATTTCAAATTATCTAAACAATATTTTCTAACATTAACATATTTTCTTTTAACATTATCTAAATAATTACATCATATGGACCTGATGGTGTTTAACATTTATCAAAAAAATAAAAAAAAATCTTAATCCGCGGCGTCTTTGCAAGAAAATTTTGGTATTTAATTGGCCCCCTTTTTTCCACCTCCACCTTCGGATTTGAAGGCGGTGGTGTCCTGTCGACGGTCCATCCTCGTGTCATGGCTTCCTCCGGCAAACCCCAACGGAAAAATAGTCAAGTTCACCGTCTACACCAGAATCATCGATGGGACAAAAGTGGTGAGAAATATTACGTGACAAATCACTTGAAATTACACAATTCTTGGTAACTTTGTAAAATCCTTAAACTTTTCAAAATTTTACAAATACACTCAAAATAAGGTAGTAATGAATCATTACCATGCGGAATGACTATGTGGCTCTACCACGTCGGTTACGATTTGTCGTAGAAATGGTATTAATAATTTCAGGGAAATTCAAATTCATTACCAAATATTAAGGAAGTTAATACCATTATGTATTAAAGTTGAATTTCCCTGAACTTATTATTACCATCTCTACGACAAATCGTAACTGACGTGGTAGAGCCACATAGTCATTCCGCATGGTAATGATTCATTACTACCTTATTTTGAGTGTATTTTGAAGGAAAAGTAGCTCACAGATTTTTGGAAATTTACGCAGATCAAAGATGTCTTTTTATTAACTTTGTACAATTATTTTACAAAACTTACAAAGTTTACGAGTTACCTAATAATTACTGCGTGAATTGCCTCATAATTTACTTCAATAAATGTTTAAAAACCATGTAGCTACTGGTAGGACTGGTACCTAAATTATCTTGGTAAATATGATGTTTAAAAAATAAAAGGTTTCGTCGCTATTAATAAGTATAAGCAATTTTAATAAGTACGTATCCACCGGATACTCGCCTAGACGTTGAGGTCTCAACGGTCCGGTTCGGTCCGGAACCGGGAACCGAACCGAACTTTTTTAACTGGAACCGGAACCGAACCGATCCGAACCAGCGGTTCCGGCCCAACCAGTAGTATTATGATAAGATGGAACAGCTGACTTAAAAACAATACTACTTGACGTATTTTTGCTGAAATAGTGTTTGTCTTTGTACAAGTTTATAAACAAATCCGCAAACTGAGTTAAAAAGGTCGGTTTCTCGGAGTTCGGATAATAAAAGTTCGGTTCGGTTCTGTCAGAAACGAGAACCGTTGAGACCACTACCTAGACGTGAAGTGAATGCATTAATCGTTCATATTTAAATAGTAGCACAATTTTCAATTAGTTTTCGAAACTATTTTAAATGCTGCACGATTAAAATTTAAAACTTCGCAAGCAGCATAAACTTTCTTTACGTGTAGTGACAACAATTTGCGTGCATCTATCTCGGAAATCTCGAACATTACATGTACGAAAGTTTCAAGATTTTGCAAACTTTTCACGATATCACGTTTGTTTAGCAAATGTATACCCAGGCATATGTAAGTTATCCTTTTGCTGGATCTCTTTGAAAAATATTATCAGGGGCATCTACTAAAATCTACTTGGAAGAAATAACTACAAGAAAGTGGCAATTTTGACCTGCAAGAAATGCAAGGCGCAAGAAACGACGCCCGTCGCTATACTTCATTTCACTTCATAAAATTAAACAAAAATCTGATTTTTGTTTAATTTTATTGATTGATTATATTTTTAATTGTATGGCATTCAAAAGTCAGTCATCCCGATTTCTGACTGAAGATTTTCATTCAAATTCAGTCATTTTCTTTCAAATTCATTTCATTTCACTTCATCCGACTTCATTTCTTACTTCGCCCCATTAAGCATAGGGTGAAGAATGAAATGAGTGAGAAATCCTTTCATTCAAAGTCACTGATCTGAAATGAAGGAATCCATCAGTCATGTTCATTCAAAACACAAGAAATTAATTTTCATTCTCTATCATAATCAGTCACATGAATGAAAGTGAACAGGTATGAGTATGCACGAAATTTACAAAATTCATTTGCATAAAATTTACCACTATGTACGTTTGCTACAAAAACAATGCTCGTAAAAATTTTCGGAATTGAATTAGTTGAAAGAAATATTGCAGATTTCCAAAAGTGTAGAATTTCCGCAGACAATTGTATATTTACAAACAACGTGTACGAGTTAAACGTCATTTGTGAGCTGTCAGAAATGTTTAGTATGGATTTACTTAATAGAGAGTTGGAGATTTTTTGTACTTTTACTTGTACTGTACTGTGACTACAGTACAATACAAAAATTAGTACAAAAATCAAAAGACCTGGAGAATTTCATTATTTTGTACTCTGAAAAAATTGTATTGTAAAACTCCGCGAAATAGATGAGTCAAAAATTGAGACAAATCAACTCATGATATACAAAATGAGAATCCCTCCAACATGTGCGTTTAAAACGATCAAACCAAAAAGTCGAAATTTTTTACCCTTGACCTCGATTAAAACGGTCACCAGGCTGATATAAGCCGAAATGATAGTAATTTCTGAACTCCTCGCTTCAAAGTGAACTACGTCTGCAACGGTTGAAATAAAATATTAACATTTTTGACCTTTGACCTCGTGAACATGGTCACGGGGTCTTCATACGTTAAAGCTATGCAGATTTCTTAAATTCTCGCCTTAATACACGTCTAAAACAGTCGACACTTAAATTGCGACCTTTGACCTCGTCCTTTCGGTCATTGGTTGGTCGTAGGTCAAAAGTATTGACGACTATAAATTCTTGGTGAAATTTCCTTTAAAATGATACCGCATATGAAAATTAAGGTACAATTTTGCGTTTACTTCACGCCAGGGTGACCTTGACCTTGACCACAGGGAGCCCATCTTCGAACTCGACCTAGGGTCAAAAATTAGAAGCAAAATGGCGAAAACGGCGTCTGATTACATTGAGGTGTTCTAGAGATATCCTAGTTGCCAACCCTTGATTTTTCCACAGTAGTACAAATTGAGCCCGTGTTTCAATTTGTCTACTGTAGACTGTAGAATTAGTACAAAAAGCTGATGACGTCATCATCTAGAGTCCACAGTACAGTCTACAGTCAGAGTACAAGGAATCTCCAACTCTCTAATGTAGATGCAACAGGAGTATAGGAGTAATTGCTGTAGCAAAAATTTAGCGAATAAATTCGCAAATTCGAACATTCACCGTCAAAAATTGCTAAGCGTTCCTGATTTTATTACTGATTATTTATCTACTAAAAAATTACGCAAATTTTAACTTCTCATACATCAAAATCGTTACAGCACGAAAAAACGCTATTAAGTATTTACTAATTAACTTAAAATGTCCATATTTTTGAAAATTTTATAACAGAAGTTTCATATTTTTATAAAATAAAATGAATTTTAGTATCAAAATCAATTGTCAATTTTAATTACACTGTAAATAATCTGGTAATAAACATTACCGAAAAGCACAAGTATATGACTCTACCAAAGTGGTAATGATAAGTTGTACTGTGTGGTAATGGCTTGGTAATAAAGTTTTACCATCATGGTAACAAATGTTTACTACCTGTTAAAATATTATTACCAAATTTATTACCGAGAAATCATTATTTGCGTGACTTTACCAGATTATTACTATTGCTTTCAGACTCTCTATCCACCCAAAAGAGCTTTGGACCAAGCAAGTCCGACGTCGAAAAAAGGCGTCCAGGCACGACGTCCAAAAATTATGTTAGCAGAGTCAGCCGAATTATCCTATTATTTAACACCAGCTTATTTCATTTTGGCGTTCAAATTGTTCAATTCGTGGCAAGAATTTGGGTAATTGAATGACTTCTAAATAAAAAATAAAATAAAAAATAAATAAATAAAATAAACTGGTGTTAAATAATAGGATAATTCGGCTGACTCGGCTAACATAATTTTTGGACGTCGTGCCTGGACGCCTTTTTTCGACGTCGGACTTGCTTGGTCCAAAGCTCTTTTGGGTTCATGGAGAGTCTGAAAGCAATAGTAAGAGTGTATAAATTACAGGAATTTTGGGCATTTCACACCCCAAAAGGGTAATTGGTGACCACAATTACGCCGGATCTGGGGATGGGACGTCTTATCTCGACCGACGAGGAGGTCAAGGTCAAGGTTACGATCAAGGTCAGGGTGGAATCATGTACGATGCTGCCACTCCGCATCACTTTCGTCAAGGGATCCCAAGGCCAGTGCCGGTCAGACTTGACCGCACAATACGCCACCAAAGGGAGGGACCTTGCCGGAGGTAAAGTAAAATATAAGGAAAATTTGAAAATATAATTTTGAGACTGCTGAAAATTACGAAAAAATATACTAACTACACCATATGCCATTCACCTTGTCGAGCTTTTAGTATTTAAATAACTGGCATAATTAATTATCGGGACCAAATCAACCCAAAAATAAAAATTATGTATGAGAAATTATTAAATCCCGTGACAAATATTTTTCCAAAGTTGTCGGTTATCCATTCCCCCCAAAATTCAAAACTTCTCTTACCAATTTTTTAAAACTCGTAAAATATAAGTTCCAATTGCAGAAAAATAATTTTTGAAATTTACATCAATTTATAAATTCGATATGTCAATAAGGGAGGTTTTTACTGCACGAAAGAGAAGAGAAAACAGGAAGTTAAATATCTGTAGCACGGATTTCGCCAATTTGTTACTTCCGTTTTACAATAGTTTATTTGTAATGCAGCCCATCCTCCTTTTGTACCTTTTGAACTCTTGTATCAAGTTATGAAAACAATCTGGGTTTCAGCAATTTCGCAACAAAACTGCTTATTAATTCAATTTTAATAACTTAAATTGTAGAATTGCTTGTAAGCCCTATTAAAATACTTTATAAAATTTGAAAACCCCGATTACCCCGACTACACGTGGGTATTGCTCAAATTTGCTACCCCAAAACCCCAATTCCTTAATACCCCAAAACCCCGGGGTAGCATACCCTGACAACATTTCTTCCCATGTTAAAATTCGCACATTACTCAGAGTAATTCGACCTAAAATTTATCAGGAAAATTATTTTTTTCAAAATTCCAAATCAAGGTTTAGAAGTCACAAAATTTTGTCCATAAAAAGATTTCCTTCTGTGAATATTAATTACTAGGTATCCACAATATCTCAAATTCCACACAAGTCTAATTTTTGCAAATTAATTTATAATAACAGCCCTATATATATTTGGCATCAAAATAATTACATTTAAACTCATCCCCGTCCAGGTCACACGTGGTCTAGTGTTTTACAAAGTGCTACAACTTTTCTTATGTTTCCATTTAAAAATTTCGAATTACAATCACCTAATCTAAACGTTATCAAGCAGAGAATGCCACCCCGGGTATTTGTGGTATTTGGGTTTTGCGGGTTTTGGTGGGTTTTTGGGGTAACAAAAATAATCAATACCCACGGGTAGTCGGGGTAGTCGGGGTTTTCAAATTTAATAAAGTATGATAACAAGGCTTATAACAGTTCTACAATTTAATAAGTTATTAAAATTGAATTAATAAGCAGCTTTTTGGCGAAATTGCTGAAAAAGCAGACTATTTTCAAAACTTAATACGTTAGGTCGTGACTCAGTTTGCCCCAAACCCCGACCAACCCGACTACCCGCAAAATCCAGGGTAAAACCCTTGGGTATGGGTTTTCAATAGCAAAACAACCGGGGTTTTCCTTACCCTCGTCTTCACGCTGAGCTTTCTCCACTATGCTCTATCGTGTCAGACAGATGGACAGGTATAACGGTTCCATAAGTATACCTGTTCAAAAATTTAGTATTCATTCAAAAGTCAGTCATCCCGATTTCTAACTGAAGATTTTCATTCACATTCAGTCATTTTCTTTCAAACTTATTTTATTTCACTTCATCTGACTTCATTTCTTACTGTGCCCCATATTTTAAGCTAAGCATAGGGTGAAAAATGAAATCTATATTATAAGCTGGAAATGTTTGTCTGCAACGGAAGTGAAAGTAAATGTTCCGCAAAGGAAGTGAAAGTGGAGAAAGTCAAGTTTCAAATGGCGCGAAAATTCAAAATAAATTCAAAATTTAAAAATTAAAAGTCAGATTTTGGGGGTTGTCTGATGGTGGTTATCTGGGAGTGGTTGTCTGATGGTTATCTGGAGTGGTTATCTGGGAGTGGTTGTCTGATGGTTATCTGGAGTGGTTATCTGGGAGTGGTTGTCTGATGGTTATCTGGAGTGGTTATCTGGGAGTGGTTGTCTGATGGTTATCTGGAGTGGTTATCTGGGAGTGGTTGTCTGATGGTTATCTGGAGTGGTTATCTGGGAGTGGTTGTCTGATGGTTATCTGGAGTGGTTGTCTGATGGTTATCTGGGAGTGGTTGTCTGATGGTTATCTGTGAGTGGTTGTCTGATGGTTATCTGGAGTGGTTGTCTGACGGTGGTTATCTGGGAGTGGTTATCTGATGGTTATCTGGGAGTGGTTATCGTGGGAGTGGTTGCCTGATGGTGGTTATGTTGGTGGTTATGTAAAAATCAAGGGTGCTTATCTTATAGTTGACATATTTGTTGTTGTGACCACATTACTTTAAAGTAAAATAAAGTAAAGTAAAAGTGAAGTGGAAGTCAATCGCGGGTATCCTGGGTTGGCCACTTTAGTTTAAAGTAAAGTAAAAGTGAAGTCGAAGTCAGTCACGGGTATGCTGGGTTGGCCACTTTACTTTGAACTAAAGTAAAGTAAAAGTGAAGTGGAAGTCAGTCACGGGTATGCTGGGTTGGCCACTTTAGTTTAAAGTAAAGTAAAGTTAAAGTGAAGTGGAAGGTGGTAACGGGTTGGTCACTTTAAAGTAAAGTAAAGAGTGAAGTGTAACAGTTATGTATACCCGTGGCTGACTTCTAATTCACTTTGCAGTGAAGTAGCCAAGACAACCAGCTCAAGATAACTACCATGACACATTTAATTTTGTTTAATTCACTAATTTCCAGAGACATTTCATTTAGCTTATTTTGAATTTACGTGTCATTCGAAAGTATCTTTACTATCACTTTCGCTGAGGCACATTTACTTTTACTTCGTTGCCGGCAGACATTTGCAGCTAATAATTCTCGCTGGCCCGGCGGGAGACAGGCTTATTCGCTAGTGAGTGATAAAAGATAAATCTTTCATTCAGTCATTCATCTGAAATGACGGAATCTTTCACTAATTTTCATTCAAATGACAGTTTTTCATTTTCACTCACTATCATAATCAGGCAAATGAATGAAAGTGAACAGGTATCTCCATAAGCCTTGACTCGGGCTAGAAAGTTGCCCTTCATATAGACATTGATAATCTGAATACTTTCATCAAGTTCTTACTTCCTTCTCAAAATTAAAATTTGATAACTTTTAGAATTTATAGAAGGGTTTACGAACCTTCACGTAAATTAGCGAACAATACATTTTTTTATTCTTAAAATCACTTAAAAACTAATTTTTCTCGGGATAGAATCTAAATCCTTCAATGTATGTCCCTAATTTTTATGAATTTTAACTTTTGGCGTCATTTCTACCCATTTTGTAAGTAATTATATCTATAGATATAATTCGTTAAATTAGATATATCTATAGATATAATTCGTATAATTCGTTATCTATAGATATAATTCGTAGTTCTTTTCGTAAATAGTTTCAAAAATGGAAAAAATTATTTAAGAAAATTTATTTAATAAAAATTATTTAAGAAAATTTATTTAATAAAAATTATTTAAGAAAAAATTAATACAAATTTCTGGCAGCAATTGCTAAAGACCTTTGTTTAGCATTAATTTAAAGTTTTCAGAAATGATGTAATTTGAGACGACGTTGGGCAATATTGCATAAGAAGTACGTACGTTAGCGGTGAAAGTGAAAGTGTGGACATGAAATATTTTGTACAATTTTGACATTTCTTAGGTATGATTGTAATAATTTATTAAAGTGTAAAGCGAAAGTGTAAAATTTAGAGAGGCTAAATCCTGATCAGATTGCAAAGTCAATGGTCTGGTAATAAAGATATTACCAGACCGTTAGGCCCATACCTCTTCACGTTCATTCATTTATGTGATTATATGATGGTGAGTTATAGTGAATGAAAATGAATTTCCTGTGATTTGAATGAAAACGAGTGAAAAATTCAGTCATTTTGGATGAATGACTGTGAATGAAAGGATTATTCACTCTTTCATTTTTCACTCTATGCTTAATACATGGGGCGAAGTAAGAAATGAAGTCAGATGAAGTGAAATGAAATAAGTTTGAAAGAAAATGACTGAATGTGAATGAAAATCTTCAGTCAAAAATCGGGATGAGTGAACTTTGAATTAAAAAAGGTTTTTTGAACAGGTATGGATCCATTTGAACCAGTTTTTCAACTTTATCTTTGAATTATTTCTTAAATAGACTTCTTTTTTAATTTTTATTTCGGCTTCCAAGTCTTACTAAATTATGCACTAAAATAAAAACGAAATTAAAAGTCCAGAAATTTGCTGCTTTGCTTTGCTTTCTTTTTGCTACTTTTAATTTTTATTACTTATAATTAGTTGGATATTGCTAGAAATTATTTGAGGTTGAAATTACCCAAAAGTTGTAAAATTATAAACTGATTAAATTTTACTTGACGCAAGTTGCGCGATGGTGTAAATATATGTATTTTTAATCTATCTTAAAAATTGTTAGGTTAGGTTATTAGTAGTGGTCTCAACGGTGCGGTTCGGTTCGGTTCTTGGAAGAACCGGTTTGGAAGCGAGAACCAGAATTGAAGAACCGAAACAGAACCGAACTTTTTTTAGCTGGAACCGAACCGGAACCGGACCAAACCGTGACCGAACCGGCGGTTCGGGTCAAACCGGTAGTGTTATTAACATGCAATAAACAACAAACAATGCTAATTCACGTGTTTCTGATGAAATTTCACATACAAGCCAATAACTTATCTGTATTTAAACAAGCAAATTCTAACACATGTCAACAGCAAAACCACTTATGTATGTATTATTGAAGTTAGAAAACAATTCCAAGTTTGGGGTGCAACCAAGTCAAAATTCCATTTTGGAAACTTTGGGGTGTGACCAAGTAAAAATTTCATTTTGGAAACATTGGGGGTGTAACCAAGTCAAAATTCCATTTTTGAAACATTTGGGGTGTGACCAAGTAAAAATTTCATTTTGGAAACATTGGGGGTGTAACCAAGTCAAAATTCCATTTTTGAAACATTTGGGGTGTGACCAAGTAAAAATTTCATTTTGGAAACATGGGGGGTGTAACCAAGTCAAAATTTCATTTTGGAAAGTTTGGGGTGCAGTCACGTCAAAATTTCATTTCGGAAACTTTTGGGGGTAAAAATTTCGTTTAGGAAACTTTGGGGGTGAAAATTTCATTTTGGAAACTTTGGAGGTGTCATCAAGTTCAAATCTGGTTTTGCAAACATTGTGGATGTAACTGTAACCAGGTCAAAATTTCGTTTTGGGTAACTTGGGGGGTGTGGCCATGTCAAAATTTCATTTTGGGAACTTTGGAGGTACGGCCACGTCAAAATTTCATTTTGGAAACTAGGTGTATTTCGGGAAATTCGTAAAACTTTTTCGGAAATATGATCAACTTCGCTAATGTATTTATGTATGTAGTTCGGTTCAACCCTAACCGGCCGGTTCGGTTCGGTTCTCAAAGACTTGGAACCGGAACCGAACCGGTAATAAAAGTTTCGGTTCGGTTCGGTTCTCCGTATAAACCGGAACCGAACCGAGCCATCGGTTCCGGTTCGGTTCTATGAGAACCGAGAACCGTTGAGATCACTAGTTATTAGGTTAAATATTCGTGATAAAAATCTTACAATTTTGAAAAGTTATGAAATAAAATTAAAATAAAAATTCTAAAATGTTGTTGCAGAAAGTTATATTTTTATGAAAATTCAGCCATCATACATCCTGACACCGGTTGCAAACAAATTTATGACATTTTGTACGTGTGACAATTTTATTAGAATTTCTATTCGGGATCAAAATCTTACAGAATTATATACGACTAAAATTATAAAAAAAACAATAAAATTCCAGAATTTTTGCTGCAGGAAATTATAATTTTCCGCTATTTGGGTTCTTTGGGTTTGAAATTTTTGTAAAATTATGCATTAATGAAATTTTAATTTATTTTATCGAAATCTTACATTAATAAAACTCTATAATTTATCTGCAGAAGTTCATAAACATTGTAGAATTTTGACAGAATATTTATTCGGTTTCCAAACTTACAACCTTATGAAATTATTAATTAAAATGTAAACGAATACTGGAGGAAATTATTTTTTTTCAGATAGTTGAGTAATCTCACATATTGTGACATCGTCATTTGAAAACAGAGATTACTTTGATTAAATTTCGCTTATAGTTTTGTAATTATTTCAGCTTCAGGACAAAATTAAAAATCCAAAAATCTTGCTTGAGGAAATTATTTTTTTAAGAAGATTCAATGCAGGCTGGATGTCATCATTTGGATACAGATCGAAAAAATCGAGTGAGAGTTGTGTGGGGTGGAAATTTTTCAAATTTTTGTAAAATTATGGATTAATGTGAAATCCTACTTTATTTTATAAATCGTATTTTTATTTTATCTTTTAAGTTCGTAAAAATTAAAAATTAAATTCTAAATAAATAAGTATAGAAATTCACGGAATATTGAGGTGATTAGATTGATTTATCTATTTGAATTTTAGACAAAGCAGTGTGTGCAGAGCTAAAAGGCAGGCAGTGCCTTTTTGCCTGCCTCTTTGCCTTTTTGCCCCACAAAAATCTGTGCCTTTTTGGCGTTTTGCCCTTTTGCTAATTTGGGGCGAGATGAGACGAGAGCCCCGTGATAAAATTAAAGTGAAAGTTATTCATTGCGTGTTTAATAATTTTGGCAAATATGAGCTCTAGTATAGTTCCGAACAGATCAGATATATCTGAACAGATATCTGATCTGATCTGAAATTTGGCAGATCAGATAGCAAAATTATCTGATCTGAATTATTCAGATCAGATTCAGATTGGCATAAAAATATCTGTTTGATTTCAGATCAGGTCAGATACAAATCAACCAGATCAGATATCTGATCTGAAATCTGTTCAGATATCTGGTTAAATAATAACCAGCCCCGCAATTTTTAAACACCAACGCGGGAGGCTGAATTTAGAGGCAGCCTTTGTGAACTGAGAAGAAAAGAAACCAGTTTGTATTTCAACTGTCTAAATTTCAACTACTAACAACCAATTTCAATAAATAATCTTCAAACTTGGACAAGTGCAATGGAGGATAACATATCAGAGAACTCCCCTGACCTTTCGATTGATCTTATTTCCGACAGCGAAGACGAAATTTCTACCAATAACGAACAAACACATTCCGGTTCATTTAAGTGTAAAAAAAGAAGTGAAGTTTGGAATCATTTTAATGAAATTAAAATTAATGATGCTTCTTTTTCGAAATGCAAATATTGCCCAACGTAAGTTAAGATATTGTAATTTAAATCTCATCAAAAGTATTCTGCAAGTAATGCTTTATGATATTTGTGTTGGATTTATAGAAAATATTCAATATCATCCAAGGGGAACAAGAGTACTGGCAATATGAAAAATCACCTACTAAAATTTCACAAAAAACAATACAATCCCGAAGTAAATGAGGCGCAGTCCAAAGTAACGGATTTCTACAAAGCCCCGCAGACGATAAATGTGAGCAAGAATGAATCATATTATCATTTGAAAATATAACTAATAATTAATTAAACACCACAGGCGATATTTAGCAGAGACAATTATCGACATGCTGCGCTTAAATGGATAGTTACTTCAAATCAGCCTCATACTGAAATTGAACAGGCTGCTTTCATTAACGTTTTGAAATCTGTAAATCCAGCTTTACCAGTTTCGTCGCTGGAAATCTCTGCTGACACGATAAAGATGGATATAATGAATACATATGGGGAAATTCAAACTAAAATTAAATCTATATTTATGGTGAGTAGTGACAAAAATCAATTTAGCTATAATTTAAAATTTGCTCGACTTAAAACAAAACTGTTTTAGGCCAAGGACGGAAAGATTTCATTTTCACATGATATTTGGACCTCAAAAAATCAACTCGCTTTCCTGGGTGTAACGGCTCATTGGATTTCAGAGGATTGGGAACCTAAATTTATGCTGGTCGGATTTCCTAATATTTGTGGAACACATAGTGGAGAAAATATTGCGGCCCTATTTTCTAAAGTTATCGGTGAGGCAGGCATTCAAGTCCAAAACGTCTTCTGGGTGACGACGGATAACGCCTCAAGCAATGATACATTTTTCAAAGAATTCGGAGAACTTTGTGCCGAGAATCAAATTTGTTTCAGTGAAGATTCAAATCGTGTCAGATGCGCTGCCCACATTTTGAACCTTTGCGTCCAAGATCTTTTAACTCAATTGAAAGTTCTTCCAACTTTAGAAGTTGAAGATGAAATAGAAACGGGTCAAATTCTTGAAATTGATGACGATGACGAGATTATAAATAATGAAAACTCCGATGAGACTAAAGTTATCATTAAGCTCCGGAAACTTGTGCGGGCTATTCGTGCATCCCCACAAAAAATAGAGAAGCTGGCAGAAAAATGCAGGGACAATAATATCAAAGATAACAAATTAATTATCGACGTGAAGACTAGATGGAACTCTACCTACCTTATGATAACAAGAGCCCAGCAACTAAAAATTCCAATTATTGTTTTTTGCACAACTGAGCCAAAGTTTCAAAACTACCTCTTAACTGACGAAGATTGGAGAGCTTTGGACTGTCTTCAACAAGTACTACAGCACTTTGATCGAGCCACTCAACACCTTAGCATGAGTCGCAATGTTACCATTTCGTCTGTCGTTCCCATGTTCGATTGGTTAAATGACAAACTAAAATCTTACGTAGAGGGTAGCTGCAATCCTGCACTCAAGAGTGCCTGTTCCAAAGCTCTTGACAAGCTACAAAAATACTTCCCGTGTCCCGACGCTGACATATTGCTATTTGTGGCCGTAGTCATTAATCCAGCATTTAAATTGCAATATTTTAAAGAACATAGCTGGGATAATCGTGCAATTAAAAAGATTAGGAGCAAAGTCATTGCAATGTACCTTGGACATTATAATGGGGACATCGATTCTAATGCCGACGAAGATGTTGAGGATACCGATGATTTTATGGCGCACTTGAGTAAACGCAGCAAACGAGAGAAAACCCAGTCCGAGGTCGAAATATATCTAGGGGAACCTACTGTCTCAACGAAAGTCAATACATTAGAGTGGTGGAAGGTAAACGAGAATAAATTTCCAAATTTGTCAAAAATGGCCAGAGATGTGTTTTCGGTGCAGCCCACATCAGTCCCAATCGAACGCGAATTCAGTGGAGGCGTTGACCTCGTGGTTCCGTCTAGATGCCGACTTAGCCCCACAACAATTTCAGCATCAATGTGTTTAAAATCGTGGTGGAAAACTGGGTTATTCTAATTATACACTCGGAATTGTACTTTGCAATAGTCATAGATACTTAGTCCATACGTTTGTTGATCTCTAATTAGCATTAAATATCTCAAATTAAAGTGACCTCATGAAATATATTGAGTTTTAAATATTTACACCATTATTTTACATATATAATATCGAATCAGATATATCAGATATCTGAAAGTTCAGATCAGATTGTTGATTTATCTGATCTGAAACATTCAGATCAGATCAGATACAGATTTTTCAGATATTCATATTTTCAGATCAGATCAGATACAGATTTTTCATATCTGAAAATTTCAGATCAGATCAGATATCAGATCAGATAGGCGATTATCTGATCTGTTCGGAACCATAGTCAAGGATGGGGGGCATGCGTGCGTGGGGAAAGGTGGTCAAAAAAGAATGTTTGCATGCTCCCATTTAGGACGGGAGGCTATTTCTGTCTTCCCTGAAAAGAGAAAGGGAAGCGTCCCTTCAGCCCGGCAGTTGGTTTTGGGCAAGAGTTCTTGTAACTGGTGTTATTTGCCTCCATACATATTTAGATTGACAACAAATAGTTAAAAAAACAAATCTTGCATATTTATAAATTATTTACTAAACGTAAATATACAGTGCAAAGGCAGGTGAAGAGGGAAGCGTAATAATCCAATAGTTGTGGATTTGTTCGCCGTGAGTGAATTATGAGGAGAGCTTTATTTAAAATTGTGGAGTGTTTATGTGTAATAAATAAGGTCCCAAAAAAGGGGAAATCTTAATGAGATGAACACAATTGCAAAATTAAATGCACTTTAGTTCACAAAAGTTTGCATCACCACTATTGGGTGATGTAAATTCCGCTGGACAGGAATAATTTTGCATTACACAATCCTGTAAATCTTGTAAAACTCTTCGAAATTCTTTGAATTTTTAGTAGGACCGTTACTTTCCAATCCGCTGGAAGTAGCAATGCTGATGGAGGCATCATGACAAGATTGAGGAAGAGAAAAGCCCCAAGGTAATTTGATATTTATATAATAACTAGCCTATAAGCCCGTCATAAAGACGGGCGGAATTAGATATTTCCTCGTAAGACTTAATGATAAAATTCTATGTCATTAAAAGATTGACTACATAATCAATAATTATCTTCGCACCATATAGATATCAGTGTACTGTATTTCAACAATAAATTCAAATCTATAATATGCTTTACAGTTGTTAAAAAAATTTGCACCCAAAACCTTTGACTGGTTTTCAAAATAATTTTGTTTGGTACCTTATTAAATTACATAATGTTCCTAAGTAATTTTTTAAATGTTGCTTACGAATTTCTATAACGTTGCTATGACATTTTTTATCGTTGCAATGATTTTTTAAGGTTATTAAGCAAAATATTTTTAAGTTTTGCTAAGCAATATTTTTAACGTTGCTAAGCAATACTTTTAGCATTGCTAAGCAATATGTGTAATGTTGCTAAGCAATATTTTTAAAGTAGCTAAGCAATATTTTTAACGTTGCTAAGCAATATTTTTAACGTTGCTAAGGAATTTTCTTAACGTTGCTAAGCAATATTTTTAGCATTGCTATGCAATATTTGTAATGTTGCCAAGCAATATTTTTAGCGTTGCTTAGCAATATTTTTAACGTTACTAAGGAATTTTCTTAACGTTGCTAAGCAATATTTTTAGCATTGCCAAGCAATATTTGTAACATTGCTAAGCAATATTTTTAGCATTGCCAAGCAATATTTGTAACGTTGCTAAGCAATATTTTTAGAGTTTTTAAGGAATTTTTTTTAGCGTTGCCAAGAATTGTTTTCACCGCGCCAAGAGAATTATGATCATCATTACATATTTCTCATCTTCTTAATCATGATCACACTCACAAATCATATACATACATAATCACATTCTCATTCAAATTCATATTTCATATTCATATTTCATATTCATATTTCATATTCATATTTCATATTCATATTTCATATTCATATTTCATATTCATATTTCATATTCATATTTCACATTCATATTTCATATTCATTTTTCACATTCATATTTCATATTCATATTTCATATTCATATTTCATATTCATATTTCATATTCATATTTCATATTCATATTTCATATTCATATTTCACATTCATATTTCATATTCATTTTTCACATTCATATTTCATATTCATATTTCATATTCATATTTCATATTCATATTTCATATTCATATTTCATATTCATATTTCATATTCATATTTCATATTCATATTTCATATTCATATTTCATATTCATATTTCATATTCATATTTCATATTCATATTTCATATTCATATTTCATATTCATATTTCATATTCATATTTCATATTCATATTTCATATTCATATTTCATATACATATTTCATATTCATATTTCATATTCATATTTCATATTCATATTTCATATTCATATTTCATATTCATATTTCATATTCATATTTCATATTCATATTTCATATTCATATTTCATATTCATATTTCATATTCATATTTCATATTTAATATTCATATTTCATATTCATATTCATATTTCATATTCATATTCATATTCATATTCATATTCATTTCATATTTCATATTCATATTTAATATTCATATTTCATATTCATATTCATATTTCATATTCATATTTCATATTCATACTTCATATTCATATTTCATATTCATATTCATATTTCATATTCATATTTCATATTCATATTCATATTTCATATTCATATTCATATTTCATATTCATATTCATATTTCATATTTAATATTCATATTTCATATTCATATTTAATATTCATATTCATACTTCATATTCATATTTCATATTCATATTCATATTTCATATTCATATTTCATATTTAATATTCATATTTCATATTCATATTTCATATTCATATTTCATATTCATATTTCATATTCATATTTCATACTCATATTTCGTATTCATATTTTATATTTTACATTCACATTTCATATTTCATATTCATATTTCATATTCATATTTCATATTTCATATTCATATTTGATATTTTACATGAACATTTCTTATTCACATTTGACATTCATATCTGACATTTGATATTCACATTTCACATTAATAATCACATGCATGCACACGTTCCCTGATTGGTCAAACAAAACGTTGACGACCAATCAGAATGCAGGGATGTCACGGAAAATTGACTCTCTTTAAACTTATCCGATCGACTTGAAATTTGGCACACGCTTAGAAAATGCAAAGTTAGGAATCAAGTTCGAAGATGGGCATGATCTGAACGATTTCATAAGACATTTTATCTATTTTACTTATGAGTACTATGCAAACTACGATTTTATTTCTTAATTCCTTAAATGTAAATGATTCTTTGAGCATATCTTATCTATTGGTTTTGTAACAAGGAGTAACTCCGTAAACTACCTTATTATCCTAATTCAATCAAGACTACCGTCTACTGTCCTACCTTGAACTCAACTCAATATCTACAATTTCCTCCTTCTTTTCCTTGCCACTCTCCCATTGCTCATTGCCCAAGTAGGACGGTTGATCCAGCTAATAATTTGTAATGTATCATTTAATTTGACCAAGTAAACTACCTACACAAAATAACCAAAGTCGCGTCACACAAACATTTCATTTACCATCCAATTTGCACAAATAGAATCACTCCGCCGCCCCATCATGATCGGTCCAGTGGTTGACCAGTGGGGGTCATTTTAGTGATGTGGGTGCAGAAAATACAAAATAGTCGTAGAAGGCTAAAATTTGGCATGAAGGTAGCTAATGGCTTGTAATGAAAGAATATAAGGTGAAATTGACTAAATTTTTATCTGGAGGAACTCTAGTGGGTGACCCATACCGATTTTTGAAAATGTTTCAATCAAGATGAAATTTGGCACGGAGGTCACTAATGGCGGCTAGTGGTAGAATATAACTTTAAATTGGAAAAATTTTCATTTTGAGAGACCCTATAGGGTGACCCACGCCCATTTTTCAAAGTCATATGATCTAGATGAAATTTGGTACATACAATGCTAACGACTCTAGTAAAAGAATATGAAGTGAAGTTGACAAAATTTTTGTTTGGAAACACCCTAGTGGGTGACCCATACTAATTTCATAAAATCATCCAATTGAGCTGAAATTCGGTATGACGGTTTCAATAAAGCTGTAAACTAGTAATACGATGTCAAACTACCGAATTTTTCAGGCATTATATAAAAATACCTGGATCGGGCTCCTCTAAGCTGTACTGATAAGTTATTTTTGCTTTAGGTTATCCACCACGGGGACTGAGACAAATAACACTGCCCAACGGAAAAGGTCACATCGAGCAAAGGTAACGTGGTTTTTATATCCAAAGTTTTATGTGGTTATCATGTCATTAGGTTAAGTGGTCACCATGCCGCTAGGTTAAGTGTAGGTTAAGTGGTCACCATGCCGCTAGGTTAAGTGTAGGTTAAGTGGTCACCATGCCGCTAGGTTAAGTGTAGGTTAAGTGGTCACCATGCCGCTAGGTTAAGTGTAGGTTAAGTGGTCACCATGCCGCTAGGTTAAGTATAGGTTAAGTGGTCACCATGCCGCTAGGTTAAGTATAGGTTAAGTGGTCACCATGCCGCTAGGTTAAGTGTAGGTTAAGTGGTCACCATGCCGCTAGGTTAAGTGTATGTTAAGTGGTCACCATGCCGCTAGGTTTTGGTGGCCGTTAAATAGTTAAAAATTTTATGTGAATTGTGCTGATAATAACTTATTAATCATCTTCATAATTTCAGCGTGATGATTCTGGCGATTGTGACGATTGCCCACCTGATTACTACGTTGACAAATTTTTGGGCCTTAGTTTCCTCCCTCGACAGCCTCCAATGGTTTACACAAAATGGGCTCGTACTAAATCAGTTAAATGGTATGTCCTTGTCTCTATTTTCGTTTGATTCATTACGTGAGAAATAAAATAAAAGTCTTAATTACCATGATAAAGCGTCCATCAGAAATATTTACTTTGTTATTTATGCTTTTCTAGCTTACCGTCCTGGATACCTGTGGCCTGTGTGACTCAGTGTGGTTCTGAATGGCTAGAATTTGTCACGCCAGAGAAGATTCGAGACATACGTGCCCACTATAAAAAATACTACGATCTGAAACGAACTTTGCCAGAACATAGGATTGACATTCTTTCTTACAAAGTTTTATTGGGGCACACGGAAGGTGACTCCAGTGAGGAGGAACAAAGTGTACAAGAACAAGAAGAGGAAGAATGCGACGCTAACGGTAATTTAAATAAAACTATTATTTACATTTATTTTATTTTACGTCTGATAATAATTAATAACGTTTGCAGATGAAGAGAGTAATAGTGACTCGAGCGAGGAGGAACAAAGTGAACAAGAACAAGAAGAGGAAGAATGCGACGCTAACGGTAAGTGAAATAAAACTATTATTTATATTTATTTATTTTACGTCTGATAATAATTAATAACGTTTGCAGATGACGAGAGTAATAGTGACTCGAGCAAGGAGGAACAAAGTGAACAAGAAGAAGAAGAAGAAGAGGAAGAAGGCCACGCTAGTGGTAAACGAAATAATTGTTAAAATTGTAATTGTATTTATAATTAAGTGTGAGAATATATATGTAGGTAACGCTGAAGATCCTATTGATCTGAGCCAAGATGAGGAAGAAAATACCAGACAAAATGGTAACATAAATTAAAACAATTATTTGATTTGTTCACATTATTAGAAATTATTTTCAGTACTAATGTCAGCAATGATTATTAGATGGTTATAATCCACTTTCCAACTCAATTTTATGTCCACCTCCACCTCCTCCCCCGACACCGGCAGCCCCGCCGAAGTCTTTTCAATCAACAATACACCCAGATTTGTATTTGGATCGTATCCCCCCTGAATCCTCCGTATCCCCACACCCACACGTTCAAATGAGTCACAGAGTTCCTGTACCAGCTCATTCTGTTCGTTCTTTGGACCTTCATGCTCCAGAGGACACATTCCTTGGTTATCGACCGCCTGCGTCACCTGCCCATTCAATGAGATCACTAAACTACTACCATGCACCAACACGGCGGCCTCCTCCACCGACACCGGCACCCCCGGTTACGGTTTCCGACAACCCCTTTAATCCGATCCCGTAATCTTCGGTTATCCGATCCGATTCCGACACGAAATTGTAATGACGTACATACTATAATGAAACTATAATTTACAATTTTTGATGTTGAAATATGTAGCCCGTATTTAGATAAGGTGTGCTGGTAATAATTTAAGAAATAATACTACACGGTTAAAAGCTGAAAATCAGTTATTATAATACTTCAATTAATAGTACTAACACAGTATTATTTTAGTAACAAGTCTAATTAAAGATTGAGATAATCACTTATGTATCCAATACCAAGTATAAAATTTAATAATTCCAGTGTGTTCGGAATGAAGACTGTGACAGAGATAATGGATACGATTGTAACATCCTCAATCTCCGACCGTCATGTTGCTGGTCAGGATGTGGGGACACACCAACCTGTCGGTGCAATGACGGTGGCATCTCAGGTATTTTCCGATGCAGTAATGGAGAAAGTAGGTCAGAAAGATATAGTTCATCTCACTGTGAAGCAGGAAGTTTTTGAGACAAATCACTTCCAAAAGAAATACGAGCAATGTAAAAATTTTAAATTTGTCAAAATAAGTAAAATAAGTACGTTAGTCCATGTTTCCCTTGACTAGGCACTATTCTAACTTTCATATTAAGATTTGAAACTACTTATTTCGCCATGAGTGATTACAAGTACTTAAAAAATAATTGAATAAAATCAGTATGATTTATTGGGAGATAAAGCTTAAATTATAATACTTTGATTAAATTTGAATCGAATTTTATCGACTTGCAAGCAATATATCTGGATTGTTTTCATGATAAAATAAATATTTATTTAACTGGATTAAGTTCTCCAGTTTTGTCATCTTTTAATTGAGCAAATTCCGTTTAAACGGTTATACCATTAAAGCGGGAACTTGGGCTTGGAATAGGGTGGGTGGTATTAAAATGGGTGATAAGGGAATGAGTTGTGTGTTACGTACCAGGGTAAGGGTGGGGCACAGTATATGTGGGTGTTGGAGCATGCGAATTAAATCGTGGCATGGGGTGCGACGAAAATGTGTAAAACGACTGGTGTCCTTATTATTGACAGACAAGCAAGCTGGTGAACGGTCTACCTTACTGCGTACTCTGTTACCCGTGTTCTACACGGGCTATAGCCTAGTTACAATATAGTGGTACATAGAACATCTATCAATAAAACCATATATTGCTACTCTTGCATAGAACAAGTATAGATAGAAAAATTGGATAGACGACTCGGAGTAGTCGGAGTTTGAAATATTTAAGTCTTTCAAGTTCATTTTCGACTTAGATGCAAACAAAGTTATATCTGTCATAAAAAGTAGTGAAACGACTGAGTTAAATCGATTAAGCTTGTAGTATGCAATCCAATATTTCCATCTTTAATAAAACTTATCTAACTTTTAGGTACACATATTTCCATCAATTTGAAAGGGCAAATTTAGTTTTTCCAGATACCCGGACTCATTCTAAGGTGCCAGGCACATCAATACCCGAAAGTAACATTTCATGGCCTCGATTGTTAGACATTGTTTAGGTATTATGTAAGTATGTATTGCATTATGCAACATAAAAAATTATATTATGTACATACATACGGAGAGATTAGATACGGTAAAAACTAAATTGACCGGTCGGAGTTTAATAACCGTCATTGTTAATATTTAAATATTTTAAACCCAGATATCAACAAAGTCTGTCTCTCATAAAAAGTATCGAAACGGTTTAATTAAATCGATGCATATCGATTTTAAACCCAATCAGACTTCGTTCAATCATATTAAAATTATTTTCTGTCCATCATTGATCGCCAAGCAACTAAACCATTCGCACACGAATAACATAGTTGCAACTCTACACTAAATTACTGCCAAAATGGTTGTAACTCCCCTAATGTGGGCATCTTGGGACAGATACAAAAGTCTAAATCAGCACTTGTGGCTAACCCCTATCGAGTGGAATATTGCGAAAAGGCGGTTAGAATACCATCCCATATCCAAAATGTTAATTCCCTACCTAACCATTAGCTTTTTTCTTCTCCCATTTCATATTTTTTGTTGCTTATCACTCCTATTCTTCCAATTGTACGGTTCACTCCGCATGTCATGGCTCGATGTCTCGAGGGCCGGTGGAATGTTAGCCATGGCCACGACCACACTCGCCTATGAAAGCTTGTATCTCTTCAAAGGGGAAAACATGGTTCGCATGGCCAACAATATTATCACATTGGATCAAAGTCTCTGCTCGTATGGTAAGACACACAAAATTTAAATTTTTACAATCAGTACGACCACATCTGCTTTTTCAATTGCTGTACAGGAGAGGTGCTGAAAACAAAACCCGCTAAGTACGACTCCCTCGGAATCGCGCTTAACGCAATGATCATTCTACCATCCGCGTCCCAGTATCTGATAGGCATAGCAGGCATGTATTTCAAATTGGACCCTGTATACCTTGTTCAGAAATATGTATCTCCCCTAATTCTTGAGGCTTGGAATTCTGGAAGAGACGTTGCAACCTTGGAAAATTACCAAGACTTTAGCCTGTCAGAAATCTGCTGGTTAATTGCCAGATCATCGCAAATCATAACTACCGCCCAGGCATGCCGCGCCCTTCCCTGGATGGACGTCATGACAACGCTATTGGTGCATTTGGTTCTACAATGTATCGAGCGGCTGGATAGTGCCAGTGAACGCATTCTTTTGCAAAGTCAGGGTCGTGTAGAAAGATATTTCGGAAGATATTCCGCCCTTAAAATAATTTTCTTAGTTTCGGCAGTCGAAACAGGGGCGCTGGTTTCAATTATGATGGCGATGGGTATGATACTTTCGATAATGTGTAACTTCACCTCGGTTAAATTGTATGGGACGATTCCCACCATGGTTTACGTGTCTTGTACTTTGGTCGGGGTTTTGATACAGGTCTTTGTTCATGTCATGGTGCCCATGGCGGTGAACGTGTATGAGATGGGGAAAGGTGTGGCGGAAAAGTGGAAGGGTCTCTTGGGGCGGAGTGGGAACAAGAAGTATTTGGTGAGAAGGGTAAAGAGCATCAAGGTTCTTGGCTTGTACGCAGAATTGTTTGGGTTTAAGATGTTCAGGTGTCAAAAATCTACTAAGCGAAGGTACTATTATGCCATTTTGGAGTATACATGTACCGCTCTGCTTTCGCTAGATGCAAGTTGGTTTATGTAACTTAATCGAAGTTTACACTGCAGAATTAACAGTTGCAACACGAAAAGTGAAATGATGAGTAAACTTTGAGTACATTTGTAAAGTGTGTTTGACTTGAAGCTTGAATAAAAATAAAAATTATTTGGAGATTCTGCAATTGTAGACAAGTGTGGAAGTTCGTTATGGTTGAGTGCGTTTCCATTGGTGAAGTCCTTTTTGCAATGCTTAAGGTTACGGTGAAAAATCATTTTAAACCAAAACCACTGGAATTACTGTAGATAGAAGATATGTAAATCTATGTACATTTGTATATGAACTGTAGCATGTGATACGTCTTTAGTTACAACAATAGTTTAAAAAATTATTATAACAGACTCGGTGAGTGCATCGCTGTGTTTGTTAACACTGTCCAGAGACAACCGTCCAAAACTGGTTAAAACATGTTTTAGATAAATAGTATTAGTCGTCCAAAATGTAAAAACCTGTCCAAAAGTTTCCTTGATGGGGAATCTTTGGTATTACACATCTAATTGCGTAGAAGTAACACATGATATGTATATGTGCCTTTGCAATATGGTCGATATTAAAAAAACTTAATGCTCAAAACTATTCTTCATTCCGTTCACTTTCGAATCTCATTTGTTGATTGCGAAATTGTTCTAATGATGTCATTAGCAACCTATTAAAAGATCGGAGTTAGAGGAGACCCCAACGAGAACGTGTGGTCTAAATCCGGCGGTATACATGTGTACATATATCTATGAAAACGAAAACCTAGTAACTTTTTAAATCACAAAAGCAATATTTGAATGCGAATTTTGTGCAGCATATTATATCCGCCTTATTTATATACGCGGTTGTACTAATATTACTTTTTGCCGTAGCACTATTTTCTTTAGTATGTAGGTAATTTAGATAGTACATACTATTGTTTGTGTAAAAATAACCGCATTGCACTTCCAAAGGTACGAAACTCATTTTTTTGACCTAATGAACCAATAATTATTATTATGCGCGTGTGAGCATGTACAAGATAGATTGACGTGTTTGTCGAATTGTGCAGAAATTTCAATACCTTCAGATAGAGTACACTTCCTCCTCCCATAATCTTCAAAAATCTAGCCATCGTAATCTTTTATGTCTGCAACGAAAACAGCGATTCCTATTACATTCTTCGCTGCCATTTTCGACTTTTTCCGATAAGGACTTGGCAAATACAACTGACACACTTCTGAAATTATTTGCGCAATACGTTGTCTGCATTCTATAATAAACACAAAAATGCTTAAAGTAATCAAGATACCCACGAGAATAAACACCGTGGAAAATGATCCCTGAAGTGTAGCGATATTCGTAAGTTTGAAAACCTTGCTTTTGTATTGTCTGATTTGCGCTGTACGATTTTCATTATTTTTTCTCAATTCATGTTTTTCTGTTTGCGTCCAAATTCCTGCCTCAATTACACGATACAAGTATAAAACAACACTAGAATGCCACCCATTATAAATTGCTATACCACTTGGATAATTTTGCACGGATTGAGAACTAATAACAAACTTTATGGGGGGGACTTTCTAGATAAATAGTCGTGCTCAATTATAATGTCGGACGATTTTCCTATAAACACAGTCTTCCCACATTTTACTACCTCGCTTTCAATACCTCCCTGAATATCTAAATTAGTCAGGTTTTCATTTAAATAGTTGAACCCAGCTGAGAGGAAGGCATGCTTTGTAGAGAGCATAAGGTTCAATTCCACGCTCCTGTAGTGGATATCATTGGAAAGATATCTATCCGCGAGGTTTAGCAAAGCAGAAAAAAATACAGGCAAAGATTGCAAATCATTGATCTTAGATAGCAGCTGGAAGCACGAAGCATCTACTTTACTTTCATTAGTAGCATATTTAACGGCGTCGTGATACGATTTTAAGGGCATGCTAAGAGACAGAAGGTGTAAATTCCAATAATATTTTGCATATTGAAAGAGCCAGATAGCTTGATCATATTCAGTTTTCATTTGGGCGGATCGTGAACGTTTAGTGTTATCTAGATTCGGAGACGTAAATAAATTTTTGTATCGGTTATCACAAACCAGTTGGTCAAACAGTTCCGGATGATTTTGTCTCATTGGTAAGTTTAATTCTGATACCATAATACCGATATAAGCGTTAGTCAAAACCAGCGCAATCAGACTCCATATTCCTAATAAAATTCGAAAAAAGCTCTGTTTCTCAATTCGACGTAGCATGAAACCCGACTCTTCGAACAGGGAAGCTAAAACGTACATCCATGCGGAGAATGGTTGTTGCTCCAGCAAACTGGAGAAATGTTGGGCGCCTATTGTTAAAGCAGCAATGGTGAAAATTGTGGTGCCCAGAGCGGCCCAGAGTTCAAGTTGAAACGGGCTTAAGTAGAAGTTTAAGGTAATATAAGGTACACCGTAACAAGTTAAAAACTGATATCCTTCAAATTCCGTTTGGATAATGGTTGCACCTTGGTTTGTTTGATCTAGTGTGAGGAACTTGATTTCGACATAGCGATCTATCGGAGAGCAGAGATTAAAGTTATATAGGGTTACGTTAGCCTTTGCATATATTTGCGAGTATAGTTCGTTCAAGGTGTGTTTGGTCGAATCCAATTGATAAATGATAACCGGTATGTGGTAATCCGTGTTGTCTCGGATGCACCATATTTCCCGCTGTTGTGTGTGTTTTCGCACTATTGAAACAAGATTCCCATTTCTCAAATATATTTCCGGCATGCTTCTCAGCTCTTTCCAGCTACTTCTCCAAAATATTCCAAGATGTGGGAAAAGCATCTCAAAATGTTTACCTCGTGTTATCAATATTACTGAGAAATAATAAAATAATGGTTGTTTGAAGTACCGCACATCTACGTTGTGCAAGTCTGCTTTACTCATAGCAAGATTAATCACGGCATTGGTGTTTGGTATGAATTTTTTTTCCTTGTGTGACATATGAAATCCCTGCTTGTAGTGAAGATAATGGTATGCTGCTGCGTTAACCCAGTTATGTAAATTGCCGAATACTTCCTTAATGTCAGTGCGTACTGCTGTTCCAAAAATTAAACTTAACCGACAGCGAGGAATACGGGAGTGCAAAACGTCAAGCGCAGGAAGTTTATCATTTTCTACGTAAAACGCTGGATCTTTTGTAGAATTATACACATTCTCATACCTTGGCATGAAGATCGTGGTAAGTACCAAGTTTAAATCGGAGATAGATAGTTGACTGTCGTGATTATTGCGATGTATGATTTGTAAATCACACTCGTTTAGGTTACTGAGTAACTCACGATGTTGGATACCTTGCTACGGATCTGGGAATGTCCAAATTTGATTAAAATCAGTATGAAGCAGAAGCCATGAAAGAACAGGTTGATGGAAAACATTATGTTATACATAAAGTATTTATACAGTGATGATTTGCGATATATATGTCAGTTCTTCAAAACTACTCAAAGAATGCGTAGAAAAGTTTAATAGGAAGCCGGTGATTTTCACAGTTTACCTGAAAACCCAGAAACAAATTTATAAATTTGATAAGTAATGTGAACTAATTTATTTATTACTTTATGTTCGGCCAATTTAGAATAGAATTTTTCAGCCGATCCTTTAGTCGTTCTGAAATGGTTGCGAGTGAAACTTTATGGAACTTTCCCCACAACTTTCGGGGTTGTTTGTGGAGGTGTGCGACATTTATTTTTTCTGAATTCTGCGGTTTTGTTTTCATCAAACATTTGCATGACAAGATAAACTTTCGTTTTTGGACTGCCTTCTTTTTTTGAATTTGTGGAACGCCCTGTTCACATAAAATTTGGAAGTATTTTTCCAGCAGTGCACAAATGTTTTTACGAATGCATGACCTAAAAATCGTCTAATTTTGTGTAATGATTACCTACAGAAGTTGTATTCATGTACATTTCTGAATTATGCATAATATATTCAATTAATGCGCAAGAAAATAAATACAAAAAAACTTATTCCTATCCTTAGCAGCTTAAATAAAACTTGCCTGCGGCAATATGACTCAAGCCTTAGTGGTACGTGCAGTAGAATTCTAATTTCTGAAATCGTGCCATCAAACCAAATTCACTATAACTTTTCGGGAAGACAAGATTCGACAAAGAGGTTTTTACAAGGCAATCCTCACGACCTTAAGGAACAATATTCCGTTGAGATTGTTTCAAAAACAATACAATTGAAGCATAACAAAAAAAGTGTTTCGTCTATGCTCCACCCGTTTCGGACTGACGCTGATCAAAATTTACGTTGTGAATTTTCGCGCGTCAGAGAAGCCTTGTATCAAAAACGTTCATCAGGTACTTATTATGTCCAGATAGGTTGCAGACGTTATTTTACTAACCGTTTTTTTATAACATGCACCCAAACCATTTGAGAACGGATTTAGCGACTCCAGCACTTTATAACAAATAAAGGTCAATACTATTGACCTTTGTTTATTTATTGACCTATTGAATCAATAGGTCAATAAATAACCATCTTCCTATGTCATAAGGTGCACCCACACGGACCATTAAAATTTGACGTTGGCGTGTGTAACTCCATACTATACATTTCACATACAGTTCCATGCAGCATGAAAGTAAATGGGGAAAAATAGAAAAATAGGACAATGCTTTTAGACAAATTAGTTTGTCATATCGAAAAGTTAGTCATCTATGTAAGTCTCGCTTGTGCATAAGCAAGTTTTCTTACCGACCAACTCAGCTCTATCCGGTTATAACTGCGCTAACCTAAATTAAGTCCACAGAAATAGATATAACCTTACGTAGAATACCGAGTTAAATGGAGTTTGACTAGATGGGCGACACATGAATCTGTGTGAGAATGAGAGAGGAAGAAATGAAACATGTGGTGTGGAATGCGATATAGATGGGGTTCAAAAAAAGTTCACGTGGATGCTCTACAATCTAAAAAAGCGCATAATTTTTACGCACTAGACATCGTCGTACTAATTTATAAAAGTGTACATAGGCGATAGTTAATAAAGAAAAGACATATCTAAATACCTACGGGAGAATAGATATTTTTAACACGGAAATGATGCATCTCTTGCGTGAGATTATTGAGACCATCAAGGATTGATGGTCTCAATGACGTACTAGCAGGAGCCGCAATTGGCAACCCCCCTCGTAACTATGACTGTGGGGTGTTTGCGGAGGAGGAGCTATGTGGGGTGGGCGTGGTTGGTGGGGTATGAGGGGGAGATGGCGCATGGGGATTGGTTGGAGGGTGTGGATGCGCAGTTGGGAAGAGAGGTGATTGGTTGGTGGGGTCCGCATGCGTGGAGCAATGGGGGAGTGGGTGTGGTGGGTGGCGCCGGAGTGGGCATGGGGAGGGGGAGTGGGTGGATGTGGATTGGTGGGAGGGGTGAGCATGCGTTGCTGGGTGGCCAATGGGGTCAAGGATATAGTTCCGAACAGATCAGATATATCTGAACAGATATCTGATCTGATCTGAAATTTGGCAGATCAGATAGCAAAATTATCTGATCTGAATTATTCAGATCAGATTCAGATTGGCATAAAAATATCTGTTCGATTTCAGATCAGGTCAGATACAAATCAACCAGATCAGATATCTGATCTGAAATCTGTTCAGATATCTGGTTAAATAATAACCAGCCCCGCAATTTTTAAACACCAACGCGGGAGGCTGAATTTAGAGGCAGCCTTTGTGAACTGAGAAGAAAAGAAACCAGTTTGTATTTCAACTGTCTAAATTTCAACTACTAACAACCAATTTCAATAAATAATCTTCAAACTTGGACAAGTGCAATGGAGGATAACATATCAGAGAACTCCCCTGACCTTTCGATTGATCTTATTTCCGACAGCGAAGACGAAATTTCTACCAATAACGAACAAACACATTCCGGTTCATTTAAGTGTAAAAAAAGAAGTGAAGTTTGGAATCATTTTAATGAAATTAAAATTAATGGTGCTTCTTTTTCGAAATGCAAATATTGCCCAACGTAAGTTAAGATATTGTAATTTAAATCTCATCAAAAGTATTCTGCAAGTAATGCTTTATGATATTTGTGTTGGATTTATAGAAAATATTCAATATCATCCAAGGGGAACAAGAGTACTGGCAATATGAAAAATCACCTACTAAAATTTCACAAAAAACAATACAATCCCGAAGTAAATGAGGCGCAGTCCAAAGTAACGGATTTCTACAAAGCCCCGCAGACGATAAATGTGAGCAAGAATGAATCATATTATCATTTGAAAATATAACTAATAATTAATTAAACACCACAGGCGATATTTAGCAGAGACAATTATCGACATGCTGCGCTTAAATGGATAGTTACTTCAAATCAGCCTCATACTGAAATTGAACAGGCTGCTTTCATTAACGTTTTGAAATCTGTAAATCCAGCTTTACCAGTTTCGTCGCTGGAAATCTCTGCTGACACGATAAAGATGGATATAATGAATACATATGGGGAAATTCAAACTAAAATTAAATCTATATTTATGGTGAGTAGTGACAAAAATCAATTTAGCTATAATTTAAAATTTGCTCGACTTAAAACAAAACTGTTTTAGGCCAAGGACGGAAAGATTTCATTTTCACATGATATTTGGACCTCAAAAAATCAACTCGCTTTCCTGGGTGTAACGGCTCATTGGATTTCAGAGGATTGGGAACCTAAATTTATGCTGGTCGGATTTCCTAATATTTGTGGAACACATAGTGGAGAAAATATTGCGGCCCTATTTTCTAAAGTTATCGGTGAGGCAGGCATTCAAGTCCAAAACGTCTTCTGGGTGACGACGGATAACGCCTCAAGCAATGATACATTTTTCAAAGAATTCGGAGAACTTTGTGCCGAGAATCAAATTTGTTTCAGTGAAGATTCAAATCGTGTCAGATGCGCTGCCCACATTTTGAACCTTTGCGTCCAAGATCTTTTAACTCAATTGAAAGTTCTTCCAACTTTAGAAGTTGAAGATGAAATAGAAACGGGTCAAATTCTTGAAATTGATGACGATGACGAGATTATAAATAATGAAAACTCCGATGAGACTAAAGTTATCATTAAGCTCCGGAAACTTGTGCGGGCTATTCGTGCATCCCCACAAAAAATAGAGAAGCTGGCAGAAAAATGCAGGGACAATAATATCAAAGATAACAAATTAATTATCGACGTGAAGACTAGATGGAACTCTACCTACCTTATGATAACAAGAGCCCAGCAACTAAAAATTCCAATTATTGTTTTTTGCACAACTGAGCCAAAGTTTCAAAACTACCTCTTAACTGACGAAGATTGGAGAGCTTTGGACTGTCTTCAACAAGTACTACAGCACTTTGATCGAGCCACTCAACACCTTAGCATGAGTCGCAATGTTACCATTTCGTCTGTCGTTCCCATGTTCGATTGGTTAAATGACAAACTAAAATCTTACGTAGAGGGTAGCTGCAATCCTGCACTCAAGAGTGCCTGTTCCAAAGCTCTTGACAAGCTACAAAAATACTTCCCGTGTCCCGACGCTGACATATTGCTATTTGTGGCCGTAGTCATTAATCCAGCATTTAAATTGCAATATTTTAAAGAACATAGCTGGGATAATCGTGCAATTAAAAAGATTAGGAGCAAAGTCATTGCAATGTACCTTGGACATTATAATGGGGACATCGATTCTAATGCCGACGAAGATGTTGAGGATACCGATGATTTTATGGCGCACTTGAGTAAACGCAGCAAACGAGAGAAAACCCAGTCCGAGGTCGAAATATATCTAGGGGAACCTACTGTCTCAACGAAAGTCAATACATTAGAGTGGTGGAAGGTAAACGAGAATAAATTTCCAAATTTGTCAAAAATGGCCAGAGATGTGTTTTCGGTGCAGCCCACATCAGTCCCAATCGAACGCGAATTCAGTGGAGGCGTTGACCTCGTGGTTCCGTCTAGATGCCGACTTAGCCCCACAACAATTTCAGCATCAATGTGTTTAAAATCGTGGTGGAAAACTGGGTTATTCTAATTATACACTCGGAATTGTACTTTGCAATAGTCATAGATACTTAGTCCATACGTTTGTTGATCTCTAATTAGCATTAAATATCTCAAATTAAAGTGACCTCATGAAATATATTGAGTTTTAAATATTTACACCATTATTTTACATATATAATATCGAATCAGATATATCAGATATCTGAAAGTTCAGATCAGATTGTTGATTTATCTGATCTGAAACATTCAGATCAGATCAGATACAGATTTTTCAGATATTCATATTTTCAGATCAGATCAGATACAGATTTTTCATATCTGAAAATTTCAGATCAGATCAGATATCAGATCAGATAGGCGATTATCTGATCTGTTCGGAACCATAAGCTCTAGTGTCAAAATTTGATTAATTAAGCTGATGGCGATGTAGAAACAACGCTGAAGATATTTGGGGAAAAGTATTCAACTAATTTGAAGTATTGATGAAAGTCAGAACCCTCCAATACAATTTTAAAAACATATTGCAGATTCTGCAATTTCTTTAATACGTTATAAACGACAATAAATCGGGTTCAATCTTCAAAAATCGAGCAAAAAGGCATCAAACGGGCAAAAAGGCATCAAGAAGGCAAAAAGGCACGCAAAAAGGCAAAAGGGCATTGAAAAAGGCAAAAAGGCAAAAATGCATGGAGAAAAAGCAAAAAGGCTGCCTGCACACACTGAGACAAAGCCTAGTAAAACCCGAGTAAAACCCGAGTAAAACTCAGTAAAACCCCGAAACCCCAACCCAGTAAAACCCGGGGTTAGAATACCCAGATTAAAAGATTTTATTTTTGAAAATGAAAATAAATGTAGTTATCTATGTATATCTTAGGTTTTTAGGTTAGGCTTAACCATACCAATTGCAGCACCTTAAGTCCACATTATTGAGCGCTGTGTTGTCATCGGCTAGTTAAAAATAGAAACTTTTATCACTATGAATTACTTGCCTTACTGAAGCTGGGCTCCGTTCTGCTTCCTCTAAAAAGTCCTGTTTTGATGGAAATCGAGCGTGCACGCCCTCGTCCCTGCTTCTGCACGGAGTCATGTGAAATTTTCAACTTTGTCCTAGAGATGCGAAATTTGGCATGCACATGCACCAACATATGCTGCATTATAATATAACATCAATTCCCGTTCCGTTCGCTATAAATTTTTCAGGAAAAATAAAAACCAAATGTCACCCCTATTCCGTTTGGTTTTTATTTTTCCTGAAAAATTTATAGCGAACGGAATTTATTCGCTTTTTAAAAATTTTGTAAATTTTCGAATTTTAGCGCGAATCCAAAAATTCGAAAACATGTCTGTTCAGAATGACTTGGCCCACATTGTCGTAATTACACTTCATCTTCTGCAACTTTGAGCCATGGCTAAATCTAGCTCCATAAGAAACCCCCGTTTTTAACATTGCTCAGTATTTAGCCACGGCCACAGATATGGAAAGACATAGATCCCCGATCTCAAAGCACTCCAATGTTAAAAACTTGGCAAAATTTTTGAGTGAAACTAAATACTGCTCCAGCTTCTGCCAACTGAGAAAGTGGGGCAAAGCGACAACGAAGTCCATATGCGTTATACGTTATACCCAAATTATACCCAAATTATACCCAAATCGTTCTCCATGCTGAGGCGATTTTTTCAATAGTTCCTCTATCTATGTCTTTTCATATCTGTGGCCACGGCTAAAGTTGCATGGATAAAGAGTACAACATAGTATATCAATTCCTGTTCCGTTCGCTATAAATTTTTCAGGAAAAGTCCAAAACCAAATGGAATAGGGGTGACATTTGGTTTTTGATTTTTCCTGAAAAATTTAAAGCGAACGGAACGGGAATTGATGTTATATTATAATGCAGCATATGTTGGTGTATGTGCATGCCAAATTTCGCATCTGTAGGACAAAGTTTAAAATTTCACATGAATCAGTGCAAAAGTAGGGAAGAGCGCGTGCACGCTCAATGCCCATTAACACAGGACTTTTTTAGAGGAAGCAGAATGAAGCCCAGCTTCAGTACTTTTTCATTACTCTTTAATATCGACACTTACATCCGCCATCCTGAACTTGCGTCTTAACTCCGCAAAGGCCTTGAAACTCGTCAGAACATGTTTCCTTGACACAAACCACTCCCAACCGCATTCCATCAACGCAAACGACCTCTCCACCCTTCTTGCAAATAATGGAAAATCCCACAGCGGACACGTTATCCTTATCGTCTTGAGGTGCCATAATGCAAATTCCAAACCCAATGACCAGGTCACCTTCAAGTCGACAGTCACATTCCGACCAGATTCCTAACTCACCAATGTTACTGGTTGGGTTCCAGTCTTCGATGAATGAGTTATTCCAAACTGAAAAATGTAGGAGAAACATGGAAGCAAATTACTGACATACATTCCTTTCAGACTCTCCATCCACCCAAAAGAGCTTTGGATCAAGCAAGTCCGACGTCGAAAAAAGGCGTCCAGGCACGACGTCCACGAATTATATTAGCCGAGTCAGCCGAATTATTCTATTATTTAACACCAGTTTATTTTATTTATTTATTTTTTATTTTATTTTTTATTTAGAAGTCATTCAATTACCCAAATTCTTGCCACGAATTGAATAATTTGAACGCCAAAATGAAATAAGCTGGTGTTAAATAATAGGATAATTCGGCTGAGTCGGCTAATTGGTTATTACTTATTGTACGTACAACAACTAACAACAATAATAACGGATAATGAAATAACAACGTAAATACGTAAGTAACGTAACATGCCATTTATTTCCAGCTACGCCATGAATACATCAGTGGCCGTGGGGACATCTGGGGACATTAACATTGTAGGATAGGGGAGGGCGGGATTTATGTAACATGAGGAGATGATGGGGACACCGAATAACCGTGGGGACATTGTCCTCTGACTCTGTCCCCACGGCTTCCGCGGCCACTGTCATACATACAATAATAATTTTTGGACGTCGTGCCTGGACGCCTTTTTTCGACGTCGGACTTGCTTGATCCAAAGCTCTTTTGGGTGGATGGAGAGTCTGAAAGGAATAGTACATTCCTATAGAAGATGCAGAATAATAAGAATGCCTAAGCCACGTTGAGAACTAAACTGACGAATAAGAAGAGGGGGCTCCGTTTTCGACCCCCTCTACCCATAGGTCGCAATAAATTGGTCCATCACAAACGGTCCATCGACGGACCATCTGAAAAATGGTCATTGATCCATCGATTGACCAATTTTTTTGTGGTCCATGGACCCATACCTGTTCACTTTCATTCATGTGACTGAATATGATGGAGAATGATAGTGAATGAAAATGAATTTCCTGTGATTTGAATGAAAATGAGTGAAAGATTCAGTCATTAGAGATGAGTGATTGTGAATGAAGGATTTCTCACTCATTTCATTTTTCACCCTATGCTTAGCACATGGGGCGAAGTAAGAAATGAAGTCAGATGAAGTGAAATGAGATAAGTTTGAAAGAAAATGAATGAGTATGAATGAAAGTCTTCAGTCAGACAGAGGGATGACTGAACGTTTAATGAAAAAAGTTTTTTTGAACAGGTATGCATTGACCACATGAAAAATTGTTCATGCACTCTTAAAAAAATCAATAACCGTTGGTATTGATACGTGACTCTACCGCGTGGTATTGATCAGGTATTGAATTAATACTACGTGGTAAAAAATTTAATACCAATTAGTATTAAAATTATTACCATGAGGTATAATTTCAATACCGGTTTTATACCAATATGGTATAACCGTTTAATACCAAGGCGGTAGAGTCACGTATCAATACCGTTAGGTTTTTTTCAATACCACATTTCTAAGAGTGTGGCCCATCGACGAAGCACCTGAAAAATGGTTCATCGATAGACCAATTTTTTTGTGGTCCATGGTCCATTGATGGACCATCCTTCTTCTGAGGTCCAAGTAGATTCTAAAAAACCTAGCGGGCACCGATAAGCAGTCGGAAACCTTCCCTTCTTAGCCGAGTTGAAGTTTTTCAAAAAAGTAAGTTCAAGTATTACCGCTAAAGCAGTTTAAGCCGAGCCCATTAATAGCTGTGTCATCTGCACCTCCAAATTGAACTGGTGCATATTTGACGCGAATTCGGGCGGCGTATGAAAAAAGAGGACACCAACTCCAATTTCCTCAAGTGCCCCAATTTGTGATGCGTGGTGATGAAAGCCAAATGGTCGGAACGATTCTCCGTCGAGTAGGGGCACTACTGTTAAAACTGGATGCATACCTGTTCAAAATTATTTTTTTCATTCAAAGGTTTATGACTTAAGATTTTCACTCATATTCAGTCATTTGCTTTCAAATTCATTTCATTTCAATTCAATTCATCGGACTTCATTTCTTACTTCGCCCCATGTAAGCGTAAGGTGGATAATGAAACGAGTGAAGAATCATCCTTCAGTCATTTTCATTCAAATGATAAGAATTTCATTTTCATTCAAATCACGGGAAATTAATTTTTTATCACTAGCACTCACTATCATAATCAGCTAAATGAATGAGAGCGAACAGGTATGACTGGATAGTGTTTCCGATGAGTTCTAAATGAGTTGGCCTTAAATTCACTACACATAATGAGTCACCAACTTATTCAAAAGCGATATTTTAAGCATTTTTGGACTCCTAGATAAATTCTAGATGTAATAATATAAATTCCAATGAAATAAAAAAAGATTGAAAATTTTGGGCCAGCCAGCTTGTTTAAAACTCATTTAAAACTCATTTGCAACTCATTTAGAACTGATTTACACATTGGTCTCAAATTAAAAATTTTGTATGTATTTGAAACTTGCACTACTTCATCCTAAATTTATCTGCGAGTCCAAAAATACTTAGAAATTTAATTTTGCACAAGTTGGTGACTAATTATAGCGAATTGAAGGCCAACTCATTTAGAACTCATGGGCAACACTAAAACTGGAGGTTTCCCAACGTGTGCTCACAGATTTGGACGAAACTAGCGTCAATCGATCGCAAATATCATTAGTATGAAATTTTCAAATGGAACTATCTCCCAATGCTCAAGTTTAGCGGAGATATTTGCATCCAAAGTGGGAAAAATGCCCAGCAAATTTAGAAAATGAAAAATTTGCCAGCTTTATGGGGGTGCGTTTTCTCATATTTTTATGCAAATATCTCCGCTAAACTTGAGCATTGGAAGATAGTTCCATTTGCAAATTTCCTGCTAATAATATATGTGATCGATTCATACCTGTTCACTTTCATTCATTTGAGTGATTATGATGGTGAGTGATAGTGAATGAAAATGAATTTCCTATGATTTGAGTGAAAAAGATTGAAAGATTACGTCATTTCAGATGAATGACTGTGAATTAAAGATTTTTCACTCACATTCATTTTTCACCCAATGCTTAATACATGGGACGAAGTAAGAAATGAAGTCAGATCAAGTGAAATGAAATGAATTTGAAAGAAAATGATTGAAGGTGAATGAAAATCTTCAGTCAGAAATAGGGATGACTGAACTTTGAATGAAAACTAAATTATTGAACAGGTATGGATCGATTCACGCTAGTTTGCTCCAAATCTGTGAGCATATGTTGGCAAACCTCCATTGCCAGACTGGATATCTGTTAAATTTTGTATGTATAAAGAATAAGTTTAATTGATACGTTACTTACTTAGAAAGCATCCCAATTTGGCGATTACTTGTTTCCCTCGGGGGTAAAAACTTGTGATGAAATCCTTCCGAAAATTGAAGAAGAGCAAATACGGCGAACCACCAAGTCATCATGGTACGATGAGGAAATATGAAGTGTGACCGATTAAAATAATGTTTATTAAAATTTGATCAATACGAATTTTGTTTTTTATTTAATTTTTAATTTTTTTACATTGTTGTTTAACTAAGGATAGGACAATATGTACTGCATTGTCGTCCTTCCGTCTGTGCATGCTGTACTGGGAGGTTTAAAAAAATGTAAATAAACAAGTAAAAATTAAAGTCTTAAATTGTAGTTCACCTTGCATGTATTGTACTCGGAAATGTTAGTTGAACGTAGCATTTCTAACCCCCGCCCAAATCCAACCCCCAACCCAAACATACTTGTTCAAAAAAACTTTTTTCATTCAAAGTTCAGTCATCCCGATTTTTGACTGAAGATTTTCATTCACATTCAATCATGTTGTTTTAAACTCAATTCATTTCACTTCATCTGACTTCATTTATCACTTCGCACATGTATTTAGCATAGAGTGAAAAATTAATTGAGTGAAGAATCTTTCATTCACAGTCATTCATCTGGAATGATGGAATCATTCAGGCATTTTCATTCAAATGACAGGAATTTCATTTTCATTCACTAATAATCATAATCAGTCAAACGAATGAAAATGAATAGGTATGATTGTATGCGGTCGAGGTGATTGAAGTCATCGAGGTCAAAGGTCCCTGGGTAATCGAAGATGGGGACGTCATCATCAATGAATAAGGAGGAGTAGAAGATTCTGACATTTCTGAGAGTGGAAATTGTACACTCTTAGAAATGTTGTTACGATTATAACCAAAAAGTAAACGTATGTGACTCTACCGCCGTGGTTATAAATTTGTCATCGAGTGGGTACAATTGTCACCGACTAATTATGAAGTTTCACCGACTTGGTATTAAATTGTCACTAGAGCTAATGAATGTACAACCAGTTGGAGACAAATTCTTAAACACGGCGGTAGAGTCACGTACGTTTACTTATTGGTAATAATCGTAACTCCATTTCTAATATACATAGTGCAAATTCCAACCGTTTGTAAAATTACGAATTTATTGGATCGATCCGATCACATTGGCCGCAATTTATCTTTGGAGTACATATAAAATTTTGCAAGAATTCCACCTCGAGATCTTTCAGTTGTACAAAATTGTGAATAAAATAAAACAAAAAAATATATACCTGATCAACAAAACTTTTTTCATTCAAAAGTCAGTCATCCAGATTTCTGACTGAAGATTTTCATTCATATTCAGAAATTTTCGTTCAAATTCATTTCATTTCACTTCATCCGACTTCATTTCTTACTTCGCCCCATGTACATATTAAGCATAGGGTGAAAAATGTAAGGAGTGAAAAATCCTTTATTCAAAGCCATTCATCTGAAATGACTGAATCTTTCACTCAATTTCATTCAAATCACAGGAAATTCATTTTCATTCACTATCATAATCATTCACATGAATGAAAGAGAACAGGTATGATCATTTTTAATGATTTCCTTTAGTATTTATGAAAGTTTGCTTATTTTTTGCGGCCCGTAGTTCTACTTTATGTTTGAAATTCCTTAATATTATGAAGTTTTTGCAGAATTTTTATTCCGTTTCCAAATTTTAATTTGATTAAATTATGAAACAAAATCAGGATAAATTTAAAATCCAAAAATTTTGCTCGAGGAAATTATTTTGATGAGAAAAAATCGAATGAAAGTTATCCGAAAAATTTTAAAATTTTGTAAAATTATCAATAATTTATCGTAATTATTTGTGTATCGCTATTCAATCTTTGGAGTTTGAATATATTAACAGAGTTTTTATTCGGGATCTAAATCTAACAGTTTGGGCTGAAATTATGCATAAAATCAAAACTAAAATAAAATAAATGAATTACAATTTACTGTGATTCCTAAGAATTTTGGGTTGAAAAGTTTCCAAACTTTTGTGTAATTATGCGTTAATAAAATTTTCTACATTTTTGTATATAAAATCAATGAAATTTCAACTTATTTTATCAAAATCCTCTTCAAATTTTATTTCCATTTTATCTTTGTGGTTGAATAAGATTACAAACTGTTTACAGAATTTCGATTCGGCACCCAAATCTTACATACAGATTTATTAAATTATATAATAAAATCAAAACAAATTTCACCCTGCAAAATTTCTCTGCAGGAAATTAAAATTTTTGAAAGAACATTCAATATCCTTCAGATGTCATCATTTGCAAACACATATAGAAAAAATTGGTGTGAATTTTTTGATCGTGGAAATTTTTTTGGAAAAGTTTGACAAACATTGTTTGTAAAATTATGAATTTATAATATAAAAGTATTCCTTTAATTCGCTGATTTGATCGACACCTATGTAAATTATTAAAATATTACATTCTGTAACAATTTCTATTCGACATCCTAATCTTACGGATTTAAATATTAAATTATGAAATAAAATCAACTTCAATTTTTAATTTTGCTCGGGGAGGAAATTATATATTTTCAAAAAACCGAATCATCATTAATGAAATTTTACTTTATCTTATCGTTTTGACTTGTACTTAATCTTTAAGGTTCGTGAATATCCTAAAATTTTGACAGAATTATTTTTTTTTGAAATCCAATCTCACGAATTTAAATATTCAATTATGGAATAAAGTCGAAAAATAATTTGAATTTAACTCAAGCAAATTTTTTATTTTACAAGCAAATTCAATACAGTATGTCATCATTTTAAGTATAAAAAAAATCGGTGTGACAGGCTTTCGGGTGTACAAATTTTCGAAATGTTTCTAAATTTAAAATTTGTTTAATGTGGTCTAATTTTATCTTTGAAGTTTAAAATTTTGACAAAATTTTATTCGGCATCCATAGATATACACTCAAAATAAGGTAGTAATGAACAGAGTGTGCAAGGGCAAATAGGCATGCCGTGCCTAAAATGCCTTTTTGCCTATTAGGCATGTGAATTTTGGCCATGCCGGATTGCCCGAAATGCCGTTTTGCCTTTGTGGTAAAATTGGGGCGATTTGATAATACGATCCCATGATTTACTAGTTGTAATCTTGTAATATTTCAGAGTTCACAGGATTTGTTGACACGTGAATAATTAAGTTATGGTTATTAAGCAGATTTGGATGATCGTCGACACCACTAAAAAAATTATGCACATCTTGAGGTGCACAAATATTTATAAATATCCTTAATTATCACGACTGCATAATTGTTAAGTAGTTCCTTAGAACTGTATAGTTGGTAACGTTTTAGAAAAACTCAAATTTATAGCCAATTAAACTGTTGTCACACTTTCTTGTCCATAGTAAAATTTGTAAAATGGTTAAGGCGATACCCAATGGAAACATAGGAAAAAGGCATCAAATGGGCAAAAAGGCACGCAAACAGGCAATCGGGCATTGAAACGGGCAAAACGGCAAAAAGGCATGAATTTTTTCCCAAAAAGGCGCCTTTTTGCACACTCTGGTAATGAATCATTACCATGCGGAATGACTATGTGGCTCTACCACGTCGGTTACGATTTGTAGTAGAAATGGTAATAATAATTTCAGGGAAATTCAAATTCATTACCAAATATTACAGAAGTGAATACCATTATGTATTAAATTTGAATTTCCCTGCAATTATTATTACCATTTCTACGACAAATCGTAACCGACGTGGTAGAGGCACATAGTCATTCCGCATGGTAATGATTCATTACTACCTTATTTTAAGTGTATACATTTTCTCGCGTCTGGAGGAGGTGGTGGTCGGACGTCACCCGCTAAATAACCGGTTCCCTGTTAAGTCAAGGTTTATTTTTTAAAGTTAGTTGTTCACCATTTTAATAGTTTGGAAGGTTTTGAACCGATTTGCTTCAAAATTTGAGCTATAATCGGTATTCTGACAGCGTAAGGTCACCGATTTTGAGTAAAATAGTCTCAATTGATCACGAATTTAATTAGGATGAAACTTGGGAAAGACGCGATCTCCCAATTGGTACGTTTGGCCGAGATATTTGCATCCCAAGAGGAGAAAACGTGCAGTTAATTTGGAAAGTACAAAATTTGTCAACTTTTTCTCCTCTTGGGATGCAAATATCTCGGCCAACCGTGCCTATTGGGAGGCCATGCATTATTTGCAAGAAGATCATAAAATGAGATGTTTTTTTTGGTGGAAATTTTCCAAAGATATGTCAGCTAATTAATTTATGAAATTTTACTTCAAGTTTTCTAATTCTTTGTTGCACTATTTAGTACTACTACTTTTTCTTTAAATTTTATTGCGATACAAAATTTTAACTGAATTTTTATTCATGATTCGAGTCTTACAGTTTTATTAAATTATGAACTAAAATAAAAACAAAACAAAATTTCCATAATTTTCCGCAGGAAATTATAATTTCTTCGAAAATTCGGTACTTTATGCCATTATTTCTAAACAAAGTGGGCTTGTAAAATTATTAATTTATGAAATTTGATTTTAATTTGTTGATTTGATCGATTTCCCTCAGCAGTGTTTTTTAATTTATCTTTTGCGTTTATAAAATTATAAAATTTTCGCAAAAATAGTTCTTGAACATCAAAGTCTTACAGATTTATTAAACTATGAAAAAAACGAAAACAAATTTTGAATGAAATTTTAATTTATTTTATGGCACTTATATAAATCGTATTTGTATCTTATCTCATTATAAAATCCTGACAGTATTTTTGCTCGATTTTTTAAAACTTACAGTTTTCTTACCAGGGTTCGCCACCCCGGGTTTTTGGGGTATCAAATCTCCGGAAAAACCCTAATGCTTAATGAGGTTTTTACGGGTTTTTGCGGGTTTTAGCGGGTTTTTGTGGGTTTTTCCGGGGTTTTGTAGGATTTTGAGGCAGATTGAAACAAAATCCCTTAAACTACAACGTATATCAATGCTAATTAAAATTTCGGATTCATCATGAAAATTTAAGAATTTTTATGTGCGACTTGAATTTCCAAGTATGATTGCATATATCCAGGTTTACATTTTAAACATGAATTTTCGATGTAAGAGTCCAAGTCAATGATAACGGTTAAAGTTGCATGTTGAATTCGTTTATTAAATTAGTTTTTCTCTAATACATAATTTTACGAATTTTGGTTCAACCTGCCACAAAATCTGGAAAAACGCACAAAAACTCACAAAAACCTAAAAACCCACAAAAACCCCGGAAAAACCCTCGGGGTTGGGTTTTTCTAGAAAAACCCCGGGGTTTTCCGAACCCTGTTTCTTACATTATAAAATAAAATCGGAACTAATTTTAATGCAAGAAATGATAAATTTTTTAGAAAATTCAATTTATCATTTATTTATCACTTATTTATCAAATTTTGCTTATTTTATTTTAAAAAATTATCTTAGCTCGACGTGCAGACGTACAGACGTTTAATCTGCAATATTTATTAAAGCCATAAAATTTTGACGGAATTTTTATTCGGCATCTAAAGCTTACAGGTTTACTAAATTATCAACTAAAATCGAGATAAAAATAAAATTCCAGAATTTTGCTGAAAATTATAATTTTCTTCTATTGCTGCGAGTTTTATGGAGTGGAAGTGGTCAAATTTTTGTAAAATTATGAATTAATGTAAGTTTTTTTAGCTTCTTTTTTATCTATGAAGTTCATTTGAAGTTTAAAATTTTGACAGAATTTTTGTTCGGAATGCAAATCTTACAAAATTATGAATGTATCAAATCGAAACAAATTTGTAAGTTTGTTGCAGGGAATTATAATTCTCTCAAATTTATCATGAGTTAATTAATATGTTGTCAAATTTAGGTAGGATTTGACTGATTTTCCAGAATTTTATAGATAATTTTTATACGAATGTATCTTTGGGTTTATCAGATTTACACAATTTTGACAGAATTTTTATTCGGAGTCAAGATCTTACAGTTTAATTTGAAAAAACAAAAATAATAAAATAATAAAATTTAAAGGTTTCGCTCCAGGAAAGGAGGACGCACTCTTCTTATGAGAAAATCCCCCCCCCCGTGATATTTGCCCCAAATTTTGATGTTGTACACCTCGAGGTGCTGATCAAAAAATGTATTGGTCCCTAAGCCCTAAGTGACCTGGTTCGACTGGAAACCGAGGTCAAAGGTCAGTGCACTTTTTCGCTCGAAACCCCACAAACCGTATATTTTTGGAAAGCTACGGACCTCACGAGTCCGAATATACATCATAATAGGGCCAAACGTCAACTCTTGACCTTTCGAGGTCAGGTATTTTGGTAAGGTGACCTTTTGCGGACCTTACGGACCTCTGCTGCACTCGGGTCAGCCGAGTGCATGGCAATAAGCTTAGTCGACTCTATCCCCGTTACACTGTGTTGCAACAGAAAACACATTTGCAACTTTATTGCTTGAGCTCTAAAGGTCAAGAGTTTACCTTTGGCCCTATAATGGTGTATATTCGGACTCGTGAGGTCCGTAGCTTTCCAAAAATATACGGTTTGTGGGGTTTCGAGCGAAAAAGTGCACTGACCTTTGACCTCGGTTTCCAGTCGAACCAGGTCACTTAGGGCTTAGGGACCAATACATTTTTTGTTCAGCACGTCAAGGTGTACAACATATCAAAATTTGGGGCAAATATCATGGGGGGGATTTTCTCATAAGAAGGGTGCGTCCTCCTTAAAATCTTCTGTTATTGCTAAGAGTTCTAGTGGGCCTGAATTTTTTTCCAGAATTTTTGTAAAATTATTCACTACTTTTGTACTAATTTGCCATCTTTGAATATCGTGAGTACTAAAAGTTTTGGCAAAATTTTTATTCAAGATCCAAATCTTACAGGTTTATGCACACCTGTTCACTTTCACTCATTTGATTGATTATGATGGTGAATGATAGAGAATGAAATGCTCTGTTCTGCTATTTGAGTGAAAATGAATGAAGGATTCAGTCATTTCAAATAAATGACTGTGAATGAAAATTATTCACTCCTTTCATTGTTCACCGTATGCTTAATACATGGAGCGAAGTAATAAATGATGTCGGATGAAGTGAAATGAAATGAATTTGAACGAAAATGACTGAATGTGAATGAAAATCCTCAGTCAGAAATTGGGATGACTGACGTTCGAACGAAAACTGAATTTGTATTTGAACAGGTATGGGTTTATGTATTAAATTACGAATTTGAATAAAACAAACAAATAATAAAATTCCAGAATTTGGCTGCAGGAAATTATAATTTTTTCTTCGGACAATTGAGTGCTCAAATACTATTTGCGCACATAAATAAATAATTTATGGAATTTTGCTTGTGTATGGAAATTATCTACAAATGATATTAAAAAGTCAAAATTGTGTCTTTGCAGTTCGTACCTGTTATAAAAAATCCACAGAATTTTTTTTTCGGTTTGGGTATAAATTTTCGGCAATTTTACATAATTATGAATGAAATTTCACTTTTATTTCATTAATATGAAATTAGTTCTTTGTGTTGGGTGGATTTTCCAGACTTTTGTATTCATTGCTCTTCAGTTCGATCTTTTAGGTGCATAAACTTGATAAAAGTTTGACAAAATTTTTACTCGGTTTTAAAATCTTCCAAATCAGTTTCATTAAATTATGAAATGTAATAAAGAAAAACAAAAATTCCAGAAATTTTCTGCAGGGAAGGATAAATTTCTAGAAATTTTCCAGAATTTTACAAATTAAGAAATCCTACTTTATTTTATAAACTTTATCTTCGGAGTTTAAAATCATTAAAAATTTAAACAGGCTTTTTATTTGACATTCAAAACTTACGGTTTTATAAATTTATGAATTATTTTGTGAATTATTTTAATTATAAATCGGAACCTAATTTACGTCATTAATTTTGATGACAAAATTATATATTTTTTCTTATGGTTGGAAATTTTCCAAATATTTGTAAAATTCTTTATGAAATTTGAAATTTTACTTCATTTTATCCAAATTATTTAGATCTACATCTGTTTTATCTTTTAAGTTCATTAAGGATATAAAATGTTGACAATTTTTAATCTGGGAATTTTTCTTAAATAATGAAAAATCAAGACAGATTTTGAATTATGTTCGAGGATATTATAATTTGTTCAGAAAATTCAGCAAAAAATGAAATTTTAGTTATTCATTTTATGGCAATAATTTTCGTAATTTTCGTAATTTTCGTCGGTCATTTCTGATAGCGTTATCTTTGAAGCAAATTAAATTATGAAATTTTGAGACAATTTTTATTTGACATCCAAGTCTTACAGAATTATTAAATTATGAATTAAAATCAAAACGAAGAATTAAAATTTACTAATTTTATTTGCAGGAAATTAAATTTTTTCAGGAAATTCAATACATCATTTGCAAACAGGCCGAAAAAATTTGGTACAATTTTGGCAAATTTGCTATTGTCGAAAGTTGTTTGGGGTTGAAAATTTCAAATTTTTGGTAAAATTATTTATGAAATTTACGAATTTGCGTATTTTATGGCAATTATCTCGATATCACACATCAAATTTATCTGTAAATTATAAAAATCTTATACAATTTTGACAGAATTTTTATTCGGTTTCCAAATCTTACAGTTTTACTAAATTATGAATTAAACTCGAAACAAATATATTAAATATTTTAGAAGTAATTAATACTGGGGAAATTTCCTGGAGGTACCGTAAATACTCTATTTATAGCCGGGTCTAATTCCCGGCACAAATCCGACTACAATTTCAAACCGGGTATAATTAAAATTGTATCTTTAAAGTTCGTAACTGTCAGTGTGGTTCAAGTGCCGGGGGATTGGAACTGACAATGGAGGCGCAAACCATGTTCAGCCCAGATAATTTTTTGACCTTATTAGTTTGAAAGAGCAAGTCTTTACAAGCAACATTTGGTTCGGCACTTGGGCAGATGCGCAAATTTCAGCACGTTATGGGCGCCGCAAGTTCGCAAAAACGCACTATTTTTCGGGCAATGCCCAGCTCGAGCTCAACTTCGTGCGTTTTTGCGAACTTGCGGCGACCATAACGTGCTGAAATTTGCGCATCTGCCCAAGTGCCGAACCAAATGTTGTTTGTAAAGACTTGCTCTTTCAAACTAATAAGGTCAAAAAATTATCTGGGCTGAACATGGTTTGCGCCTCCATTGTTAGTACCTGGGAAACGTCGCCCAAAAGTTCCGATTCCCTGGTCTTTTTAGTTATGCAAGTTACAGGGAAATGGAACCCACTTGTCGCAGGATTTAGCGGGCTTCGATTCCCCGGTACCCTCTTACACAAAAGTTACCATTCCCCAGAACCCAAGAATTTTCTGAGATTTTTCATAAATTGGATATATTTCCGAAAAAAAAATTTTATTGTCTCAAATTAACCTCCATCCAATGAAGATCATTGGGTAAGAAAACTAGAATTTTTTATAGTGGCGAAAGTTCTAAAATCGCAAATATCTGACAAATTTTAGGAGCGGCAAGTCCAAAAAGGTACGGGGAATCGTCACCCAATAATTATTTTCAGGGAAAAATGCAATTATTTTACAGTTATTGTTACAATTATCACGTTATTATTATCTTACAATTATTTTCCCCTAAAAATAATTTGAAGTATCTTATGAGGTTCATAAACTTTATAAAATTTTGACAGAATTTTTATACGGGATCCAAATCTCTCCGATTACTAAATTATGGAATACAATGAAAATAAAATAAAAATAATTTTAAATTCCTGAAATTTGCTGCAAAAATTTTTTAGTTTTTTATAAAATTTTTACCACCTTAGTACCACCTTATTTTTTTGAAGTTGATAAACGTCATAAAAGTTTTACAGATTTATTAAACTATGAGCTGAAGGGAAACTAGGTTTTGATTTTTGTCCAAGAAAATTATATTTTTCAAAGAAAATTGAAGCATTCATGTAATTTACTTTATCTTATTGAGTTTGGTCAGCAATTCGATTTTAAAATTAAACTTTGTGACTTTTATAATTTTGACAAAATTGGAATTCGACATCCAAACCTTATAATTTTTATTAAATTATGAAATAAAATAGAAGCAGAATATAAAATTCTGGAATTTCGCTGCGGGAAAGTAAAATTGCTGATGGTTTTTTGGGATGGAAATATTTCAGAATTTTGTAAAATTATGAATTAATTACTTAATAAATTTGTGTATCAACCTGATCTTTAAGGTTAATTAAGGTTTTAAAATTTTGAAAGAATTGTTAATCGGCATCAAAATTTTACTGATTTATTCAATTTTATGGAGGAAAATCAAAACAAATTTTGTTGGATGAAATTATTAATATAATTTTTTAAGAAAACTCAAAACATGATGTCGTAATTTGCAAAAAAAGTCGAAAAATCAGGTTTGAGTTTTTTTTGTGTGGAAATTTTCCAAATGTTTCGGAAACTATTAAATTATAAAATTTTACTTCATTTGATGGATTCGGTTAATTTCGGTTCAGTTTTATCTTTAAAGTGATTCAAATACAAAATTTTCACAAAATTTTTATTCGGTTTCCAAACTTTTTAAACTATGAAATTAAGTCAAACCAGATTGTTATTTTTGCCCGGGAAAGTTTTTTTAGACATTTTTTCAAAGAAAATTAAAGAAATTTTACTTGGAGGAAGATTAGGTGGAATATTATCTTCGAAGATCGTGAACGTTACAAAATTTTGTCAGAATTTGTATTCGGCATCCAATTCTGGATGACTTTTTCTCGGCATCATGTATTAAATTATGAAACAAAAATCAAATTTCAGAATTTTGTTGCTGGGAATTAGCTTCATACCTGTTCACTTTCATTCATTGGAGTGATTACGATGGTGAATGAAATATCATTCACTATAGTGAATGAAAATGAATTTGCTGTGATTTGAGTGAAAATGGCTGAAGGATTCCTTCATTTCAGATGAATGACTGTGAATGAAGGATTTTTCACCCTATGCTTAACCCTTTAAACCGTAGCGACGACAATAGTCGTTTTATAAGAAATGGTTTAATTCGGGAGTACGACAAAAGTCGTCCTGAAAAATCGTGGTCATGACGCGGAAGGAAGACAATTGTCGTTTCTAGGAGGTCATTGATTTTCACCATTTTCTCTCCGCGACCTAAAATTTGTTGCAATTTTGAAGGATTTCTCCTATGCCAACACAATGCTAAATTTGAAAATTTTCTTCCCAAAAATTTGGATATTTCCCTATACAGCTCAATGTTAAATTTTTGATTTTTCAGTTTTTCCGGTTTATTAAAAACTCCTGAATTTCTCTTCCCGCGCCATGACCACAATATACTTCTATTGTCCCCGATTTAATGTGTAGGAATGAGAAATAACGGTATAGTGCAAAAATTTGGTGACCCGTCTCCATCGAAGGAAACATTTCCCGGTATAGCCCCAGACGTACTCCTTTGTACTACGCGACCACCATTTCAATGCACCCGTCAAATCTCACTCATACTTTTCTTCCCCACAAATGCATTTTCTTGTCGTTAATCATACACGTTAAGGGGATGTGGGAGGAAAGGGGGATTGGAGAGCATGTCATCAAGTGGCCCATGGATTGACTACAGTGGTCAACTGGTCGCTCACTCGAATTTGCCTCACAAGCTCCATCTGCAGCGAGTGATGCAAAATTTAAACGCAATTACATTAGCCGAATGACCGAATTATTTTATTATTTAACACCAGTTGTTTTTATTTTGGCGTAAAAATCTTACGAAATTGTATAATTTGAACGCCAAAATGAAAATAACAGGTGTTCAATAATAAAGTAATTCGGATCATTCGGGTAATGTAACGCAGATCCAGTGGAACTATTACAAGAATTTGAAAAAACGCATTTTTTTAATTTTCAAACTCTAATTTCTTGGCGAATAATCCTTCCACCTCGAGTGTTTTGACAGTTTTGGAATCATGAATTGTTGTGCCACGATAGTACGACATGCTGCCCATGCCAAATTATAAGGTGGCCCTCCTACGTGACAAATTACGCAAAAATTACAAAGACCCAGTTCTACATGGATTAAAATGTATATTCTCGCAACCATGGTCGTACTAATGTTGAGTATGAATTCATGAAGGGAATGACACCAAGTTATCCAAGTTTGATAGTCTGTAACCCATAAATTTACAACGTTTGTCAAAAAAAGAATTACACGAAGGCTCATGCAATGTGAGGGTGGACGTAGTTCAAACATAGCGGATAGAGATCGGTGAGGCTGTGTCAGATTCCCCCTTAAAGGGTTAATACATGGGGCGAAGTAAGAAATGATGTCGGATGAAGTGAAATGAAATGAATTTGAAAGAAAATGAGTGAATGTGAATGAAAATCCTCAGTTAGAAATTGGGATGACTGACTTTTGAATGAAACTAAATTTTTGAACAGGTATGATTAGCTTTTTTATAAAATTGACTCATCATAATTCATGGAATTTTACTATTGTATCGTAATTATCTCAACTAACGATGGGTCAAGTGTTGATCTTTTTTGAAGTTATTCGAATATAAAAGTTTGGGTTAATTTTTATTCGGTTTCGAAATCTTACTTATTAAGTTATGAATTTATATTTTAATAAAAACTTAATGCTTAATAATTTTCTTCGAAGTTTTATGACTAAATTCTAATTTTGTCATAAAATTTGATAAATGATGTCATTTTCAAAAAGGTCGAAAAAATCGGGCACAGTTTAAGCAAATTTTACATAATTTCATAGATGCTGTCTCACTTTATCTTTAAAGTTTATCAAAATACACAATTTTTGTAGAATTTTTATCCAGCTTTAACGGATATGCAGCTCGAAACGCATCCAAGTGAAGAGGATAATATTGAGCTGCGTATCTTCCGCTACAAATAAAATTTTGACCACTGCTACACAAGCTATTGTAGTACAACTAATAATCTTCCATATGCAACATCACACATGACAAATTTCTACGTTTTACGAAAGTTATCGCAAATTTCCTGAACCAATACGAGCCATAAGCTCAGCATTGCGAGGAGTGTTGAGACATAGGTGTCCCTGGTATAGATACACAATCGTTAAATTATAAAATAAAATCAAGACAAGGTAAAATTTCAGAATTTTGCGTCATGAAATTATAATTTTTATAAAAGATTTAACACACGATCATCATTTAAGAAGAAGTCGAAAAAATATAAAAATAAAAACAAATTCTGAATTTTGTTGCAGGAAATTATATAATTTTTTCAGAAAACTAATTCCTCAGTAAAAAGAAATTTAGCTTTTCAGTTCTACCAGTCGCCTTTGTAAATATTATAAAATTTTGAAAGAATTTATATTCGACATCAAAATCGCACAGTTTTTCTGCATTTTCTCCTTGCGTGTGGTGGTGCTAGCGGAATTATAAAGTTTTGTTGGTCAAGATTGAAGGCGTCGAGGTCAAAGGTCAAAGATGGGGACGTCATCGTCAGTGTAGTATGAGAAGGATCTGTTATTTCTAATAAATTGTGGTAAATTGTTGTAAAAAGTTGTGGTGGAAATTTTGCAATTATTAACTTCGGAAATTTTACTCTATTTGATTGAGTGTACATCCACCTTATCTTTTGAAGTTCATAAATCTTATAAAATTTTGCTGGTGTTTTTATTCGGTTTCCCAATCTTGCAGTTTTACGGTTTTATTAAACTATGAAGTAAATCAAAACAAATTTAACTTGTAGAATTTTTTTACAGGAAATTATAATTTGGTGTTATTGCTGAGAGTTCAAACTATTCAGATTTTTTGAAAATTCTGAATTGATAAAATTCAACTCCAAACAAAATTACCTTCGAAGTTCGATAGAATTAAAAAGTTTTCAGTTAATTTGTATTCGGCATCGAAATCATACAGTTTTTTAAATTACGAAGTAAAAATCAGTGCAAATTAAAAATTCAGAATTTTGCGAGAGGGAATTAAATTTTTTCAGGAAATTCAACACAGGATGTCATCATTTGCCAACAGGTCAAAAAAAAATGGGGCACAATTGGTGCAAATTCGAGAGTTATTTGGGCTGGAAATTTTCCAATTTTTTGTAAAATTATTTATGAAATTTGAAATTTTCTTAAACTTCATACAATTTCGACAGAATTTTTATTGGGTTTTAAAGTATGAAAATTAAAATTAAAATTAAAATTAAAATTGAAACAAATATTTTAGAATTAATTAAAATTCAAAATTAAAGGAAATTTAATTTTTTTTCGGAAAATTCTATACAAGATGTCATCATTTGCAAAGAGTTCGAAAAAATGGTGCGCAATTAGAGCATGTTTGACGGTTTTTTTAAATGAATTTTCTGCTTACGTGATGGTGGTGTAGGTGGAATTTGAAACCTTTGTTGATTCTATGAATGGTTGAAGTCATAGAGGTCAAAGGTCGCTGGGCAGTCGAAAATGGGAACGTCGCTGTCAAACCTGGGGGGGAGATTCTATTATTCCTGAGAATTAGAATTTGGGTTGAAATTTTGCAAATTTTGGTAAAATTATTAGGTCAAAAATTTATGAAATTTTACTTTATTTTCGTTCGTGTTTCTACTTCATCTGTAAAGTTAATTAAAGTTCATTCACATTATATAATTAATACATCAATTATATAATTATACATTATATAATTAATTATATAATTAAGGTAACAAATTTTACTAGAATTTTTATTCGGCGCCCAAATCTTAGATTTGCTCAATTATAAATACAGTAAAAAAAAAAGAATCTGAATTTAACTCCAGGAAATTTTTTCCGAAAAATTTGATATATGATCCAAATCTTTGTACAGATTTATCAAATTTTGAAATAAAATGAAAACTGAAATTTGGTCCTGCAGAGAATAATTTTTTTTACCAAATTCGTTACAAAAAGAAATTTTTCTTTTCGTATTTTTTCCTCATTGGTACGACTATCGTATCCGTTAAGCTCCTTCAAATTATAAACTTTTATTCATATCGGGATCTAAATCTTACAAGGGAACCTCAACTACTGCCCCATCTCGATTTCCTTCGGAATAGCCTTAATCGACAGATAATTTAGTGAAACTAAAACTTTGTCTCAGAACATGCGGTGCAAAATCGCGTTTTCGCGAAATATTTAGCGAGAGATGCACCAAAACCTGCTATTTTCCCAATGCTTTTAACATAGCCACCAACTTTTCGAATGCTGAAATGAACTTTATAGAATATTGAAAAATTATATGTGTACCCGTCCACGTAATTTCAGCCCGATCACGAATATGCTAAAAGTGATGCAAACATTTGCCAATTTTTTTTCAAATTGCGAAAATCGGAAAAATTTCGCAAATTTGAATTCTTCGTTACTTTAAATGAAAAATTTACAAAGTTTGACCAACATAAATTACATTTTCCTTATTGCAAAAAATTGCAAAAATTTGCAAAAATCTAAGTTCGCAATTTTAAATTTGTCATTATCATTTTATGAAACTAAGAAATTATCATTTACATACATATGTACGAATGAAGGTAAAGCTATAATTTGTTGAACAACTAAAAAATCACGCTACGCATTGCAATTATTTTGCAACTTGCAAAAATAAATATCCCAAATAATTTCGAAAAATACGTAAAAATTGACTAGCAATGGTTGTTTAGATAACTAAGATACTAACTAATTTAGATAACTAATATTTAGGTAAGAGAAATATAATTTATGTTGGTCAAACTTTGTAAATTTTTCATTTAAAGTAACGAAGAATTCAAATTTGCGAAATTTTTCCGATTTTCGCAATTTGAAAAAAATTGGCAAATGTTTGCATCACTTTTAGCATATTCGTGATCGGGCTGAAATTACGTGGACGGGTACACATATAATTTTTCAATATTCTATAAAGTTCATTTCAGCATTCGAAAAGTTGGTGGCTATGTTAAAAGCATTGGGAAAATAGCAGGTTTTGGTGCATCTCTCGCTAAATATTTCGCGAAAACGCGATTTTGCACCGCATGTTCTGAGACAAAGTTTTGGTTTCACTAAATTATCTGTCGATTAAGGCTATTCCGAAGGAAATCGAGATGGGGCAGTAGTTGAGGTTCCCTTGTTAGTTGTACGAAATTTGAAAAAAATCAATTTACATGAAATCATTTTTCTTCGGAATATTCAATACGTGATCATCATCATTTGCAAACAGATGTAAAAAGTGGGATAGGTTTCTTCGTTTGGAAATTTTCTAAATGATTATAAAATTTCGAATTTACAAAATTTTGCTTCCGGATTTGATAGCATTTCTATTTTACCTTTTAAGTTTATTAAAGTATCCAATTTTACTAGAATTTGTATTCGACCTCCAAATTTTACAGATATATTCAATTAATAACTAAAGTCGAAAAAAATTTGAATTTTTTTCTAGGAAATTTGTTTAGTAAACTTCAATACATGAATGCATCATTTGCAAAAAAAACAATGAAAAATTGGTTGAAAGGTTTATTTGGAATGCAAATCTTCAAAATCTTAATTAAATTATCAATAAAATGATAACAAATTTAGAATTTTGCTGGAAGAAATCATGACTTTGGCATACAAAATGTTTAATAATTGGATTACACGGAGTTAAGTGGAAACGTCGAAGAAAAAGTTTTGGTTTATTTTGTCAATATTTCGAATGCTATCTGCTATTCATTATCAAGACATTTACAAGATGGGAAATTTGTTACAAGATTTCGTAGTTGAAATTAGTTAGTGTAAATTCATAAAAATAGTTGTCATGTTTGTGGCGTTGGATACTGGGGTCACGTTTTGAAGTGATATAAAATGTAAAGGGACCCAACTTGATGGACCGAGGGAAAACCTTGCCATAAAGAAAAGAAGGAAAACCTCAGGCAATCCACCCAGACCCCATTTGGCATCAAGTTGGGTTGATGTTTTGTTGTGTGTCGCTTGAAAGTGGGAGTGGTTTTGTGTTAATAAATTTTGGATGTCGAATGAATGGTAAAAGTAAAGCTGCCCAAATGGGGTTGATGTTTTTGCCGTCATTAGAGTTGATTTTGTCTTTGTCAAGTTTTTTAATGTACAGTCCTTCTTTATATTTACGGTAAAAATATCTGTGTTCTGATTCAATAAGTGCAGTGGATTGAAAATGGATGGTGTGAGTGGGATTGTCTTTGATATGTTGTGCTACTGCTGAAACGATTTTTGTTCGGTGACATGCTTGTTTTTGTTTCTGGTGGTCATTTGAGAAATGTTGGTATACGTTATGTTTACCTTGTCTGTTTCTGATTGGTGTTCTTTTATTCTATCTAAAAGTGGTCTACATGTTTCACCTATATATAGTTTGTTACAAGAGCAAGGAATTTTATATATACCTATCTGAGGGGTTGGTGCTGCCTGTTTGTGTGTATATATCATATTTCCTACCTTTTTACCTGGAATATAACCGAAAGTGCAAGAGAGACTGCGTCTAAGAAAGTGTGAAAGTTTTGTTGTGAGGGGGCCAGAATATGGTAGTATGATACGTGCGCCTGTCTCTAATGTTTTAGGTTCATTTGTCTGAAATATTTTAATGCGTTTATTTATGAGATGCAAAGGGTAGCCATTTTGCATGAGTTGTGATTTTATTAATTGTAATTCTTGGCTTAGGAATTCTGGACTGCAAATGGTAAATGCCCTATACAAAATGTTAATGTAAAATTATGAAATTTTGTTTTGTTTCACTGTAATTACTTGTTTGAGGGGGAATTCTGCAAATTTTTGTAAAACTGCGAAGTTACTTTATCTCAAGGTGTATTTCAATTCCATCTGTAAAGTTCGTATACATTACAAAATTCAGGCAATTTTTATTTGACGTTCAAGTCTTACAGGTTAATTAAATTATGAAAGGAAATCATAACACTAAAATTACCATTCTTTCTTTGAGGGTGGAGATTTTATAACAACTTTAGCTTCAGTTCTTTAAAATTTTGACATTATTTTTACACGTGTGCCAAATCTGATTCTAATAAATCTCACTCGAACCGTTTATAAAATTCTGAAATAAAATTGAAACTAAAATTACAATTTTAGTATTTTTCTGCAAGAAATGATATTTTTTGTCAGAAAACTAATCCATCATAATGACATCATTTGCTATTTATGAAATTTTACTTATTTAACGGCTCCTAGTTCTGCTTTATGTTTGAAATTCATTAAGATTATTAAGTTTTTAGAGAATTTTTATTTAGTTTCCAAATCTTATATTTTTATTAAGTAATGAATGAAAATGAAAACAAATTTTGAATTTTGTTACAGGAAATTATAATTAAAATTCAATTCATAATGAAATTTTAATGCATCATTTTATGGCAACTATTTTCGTTGGAAATTCCTTTGGATTATCTTTAGAGTACATTAAATTGTAAAATTTTGAGGATATTTTTATTAGACATTCAAATCTTACAGATTTATTAAATTATGAATTAAAATGAAAACAATTTATATTATGAAATTTTGACAGGATTTAATTATGAAATTTTGTATAAAATTATGAATTTACGAAATTTTGTCTTATTTCATTTTAACTAGTTCTTTGGGGTAGAGATTTTTCACAAGTTTGTAGCTGCTGTACTTCGATTATACATTTCGAGTTTATTGAATTTAACAAATTTTGACAGAATTTTTATTCCAGATCAAAATCTTAGTTTAATTTTTTTTAAAAAGCTACAAACAAAAAATAAAATTACGTTAAAGGTAACGTTCCAGGAAATTATAATTTTCTGTTTTTGCTAACAGTTCTAGAGGGTGTAATTTTTTTTGCAGAAATTTGTAAAATTATGAACTACTTTTGCCGTAAATATCCATCTTTAAATTTCGTGAGTACAAAAAGTTTTGGCAGAATTTGTATTCGAGATCAAAATCTTACAGTTTTACGTATTAAATTATGAAATAAAATAGAACCAAAAATTAATTAAATTTCCAGAATTTGGTTGAGATTTTGATTTTTTTTTTTAGAAAATTGATTGATGAAACATCATTTGCAAACAGAAATTATTTAAGAAGTTTTCCTTGATTATGTTAATTATCTACAAATGATATTAAAATTGTATCTTTGAAGTTCGAAAATGTTATAAAATTTCGACAGAATTTTTATTCGATTTCCAAATCTTAGTTTTTATTAAATTATGAATAAAATCCAAACGAAAATTAAAATTTCAGAATTTTGTTCGAGAAATTTATAATTTTTTCGAAAGTTCGATATATCATGCCATCATTTCTAAACACACCGGGTGGGAGTTCGTTGGGAGGTATAAATTTTCGAAAATTTGACATAATTATGAATGAAACTTAACTTTTATTTCATAATCATTAGATCTTTGAGATGGTTCGAAATTCCAGAATTTTGTGGTTATTGCTCTTCGATTGTTCCTTTAGAGTTTATTAAATTTACAAAATTCTGACAGAATTTGTATTCGTTTTTAAAATATTCCAAATCAAATATTATTACATTATGAAATAAAATATTGACAACTAAAATTCCAGAAATTTTCTGCGGGGAATTAATAATTTCAAGAAATTTTCCACAATTTTACAAGTTATGAATTCATACGAAATCATTATTAAAAAATTATTATGAAATGAAATTAGGAATTATGAAATCCTACTTTATTTTGTTATCGCATCTAAACTTTATCTTTGAAGTTTTAAATTATTACAAATTTAGACAGACTTCTTATTCGACATTTAAATCTTACAATTTTATAAAATTATGAATTAGTGGAAATTAGTTTAATTATGAATCTATTTTGGGTCAATAATTTTGATTAGAAAATCATATATTCTTTTCTTGTAGTGATGGAAATTTACCAAATATTTGTAAAATTCTTTATGAAATTTGAAATTTTACTTAATTTTATCGCTCCGGAAGATTCATATAATTATGATTATGCTTCACGCGGCTTCGCTGCGCTCGCATAATCTCCAATTAAACCTAAGATTTGGGGTCCGAACAAAAATTCTTTCAAAATTTTTAATACACTCCAACTTTAAAGATAAAATTACACTTCAACCATTAATTAAACCTGTTAAAATATGCATGTTAACAAAGTTTTCCATATTTATCAAAGTTTGTCGACTTTTATGAGGGCTGAGCATTTTCCAACCTTTTTCCCAGGACAAGGGATTAAAAGGGTCCTTTTGTTTTTATGCCTCATTAGAAGGGACACTTCGTTTGAGCATAACCCTTATTTTTGGCACCTGCAAAATTTGAAGGCAAACCGTTTTGGGTGTATGGTATCGGTGGACCGAAAGACAGACATGGCAAATACATAAGGCCTCACTGGGATAAAAATTTCTGGTTCGGGCTATGCGAAGCTGTACTAATAGGTTTTTCACCACGGTAATAGTATATGTATATGGGAAGTAGTTTTTGTGGATTATCATTGCATGTGATAATACAAATATATTCCGTTGGTTTTTTCTTGAAAATAAAATTCGGGTCAGTGTGGTCGAAAAAGATTCAGCAGCTTGGGACATCCAAATTTTACAGATATATTCAATTATGAACTAAAGTCGAAAAATTAATTTGAAAACTCTAGGAAATTTGTCTCGTAAAATTCAATACATGATTGCATCATTTGCAAAAAAAAACAATGAAAAATCGGTTAAAAGGTTTATTTGGATTGGAAATCTTAAAGTTTAATTAAATTATCAATAAAATGACAACATATTTTGAATTTTGATGGAAGAAATTATGATTTTGGTATACAAAATGTTTATAAAATTTTGAAATTTTGAAATTTTACTTTGTTTCATTGTAATTATTTCTTCGGGGGGGAGATTTTGGAAATTTTTGTAGCACTATCAAGTTACCTTATCGTAATTGTGTAAGGGTTGCCTTACAATTTCATCTTTGAAGATCTTTAACATTATAAAATTTTTGTAATTTTTATTCGACGTTCAAATCTTACAGATCGATTAAATTATGGAACAAAATAAAAACAAAGTTTGAATTGCGCACAAAGAAATTATGAATTAAAAAAAAATTATCATTGATTGATGAAATTTTACTTCATTTTATGCATCTCTGATTTGCATTCAACACAATTACAATGTTAATAATTTTGTTATTAATCAATGTTATAAAATTTTAATTTTGGTAGAAGTTTTAATCAACATTCAAATCATACAAATTATGTCATGAAATCAAATCACAATAGAAACTGAAATTTCAGTTCAGAATTTTGCTGCAGAAAATTCTAACTTTTTGCTATCGCTGAGAGTTCTTTTGAGGTGGAGAATTTCCAAATTTTGCAAAATTATGAATTAAAGTAACGAAATTGTATTTGGTTTTGAAAGTAAAAATGATTTCGCTGGAAGATATTTTTAGACTGATGGTGATTTTTATTAAACAACTTGGTTTTAAGGTTTTGACAGTACATAGGAGACATTCATACATATGTAATAATATGTGGTCAGAAGTGACCATACAAACTACGCAGAGTTATGCTCAAACGAAGTGTCCCTTCTAATGAGGCATAAAAACAAAAGGACCCTTTTAATCCCTTGTCCTGGGAAAAAGGTTGGAAAATGCTCAGCCCTCATAAAAGTCGACAAACTTTGATAAATATGGAAAACTTTGTTAACATGCATATTTTAACAGGTTTAATTAATGGTTGAAGTGTAATTTTATCTTTAAAGTTGGAGTGTATTAAAAATTTTGAAAGAATTTTTGTTCGGACCCCAAATCTTAGGTTTAATTGGAGATTATGCGAGCGCAGCGAAGCCGCGTGAAGCATAATCATAATTATATGAATCTTCCGGAGCGGAAGACATCACTGTCGTAGTCAATTGTAGTACGCCCAGATCATAGGTACTAGGGGAGACATCTGCCTATGTTCAAAGTAAAAAATTGCACCATTGAGCTTGCTTTCCTGCCCACGTTCACCCACCACCACCACCATTGCTTTAAAGATGGATCGAAGTATTTTTTGAAAATTTTTATGGGGGAGGGTTGAAGGGCAGTGATGTCTTCCGCTCCGGAAGATTCATATAATTATGATTATGCTTCACGCGGCTTCGCCGCGCTCGCATAATCTCCAATTAATATTTCATCTTCCTTCGCTACGACATCACTGTCGTAGTCAATTGTAGATTTTAGAGCAGCAAAAAACACTTCGATGATAAATTTGACAGCAGTAAACAATTTTATTGCATGAGTAACTCAAAACAGTTTACATTTATTTGCTTAATACTGCTAGGGCATATTCTGTCTTGTCATCAAGTGGCCGATGATAATAGCGTGCAAAAGTCTTCGACTTTTCACTCCAACCAACACAACGTAATATCGTATCGGTATTAATACCCTTTGAGGCAGCTTTAGATGAAGAAGAATGTCTAAAACTGTGCGCTCCATACTTTTCGACATCAATTCCAGATAGTTTTAAAACCTCACACAGCGACCTACTTATTGTTTGGCTTGAAACTGGAGCAAAAGGCTTCATAAATGAAATGAAAAGGCTATCATTATTACCACGATTCATTTTTGTCCTCTCAATATAAACAGAAAGGGTTGAGACTGGACACAAAGCTTTGTTATGGTAGGGTGGCAAAATAATTAAACGATTTGGTCTGTTAATTTTTGTTGTCTTTATAGTGTCAGTAATTTGAATTTGAATAGTATCACCCCACAAAATATTGGAAATTTTTATCAGAGAGATGGTCTGAACCCTTTGCGCTGATGTTATGCTCAAAAGAGAAACTAACTTAAATGTTAATAATTTCATAGAAATGTCCTCTGAGGACCACGATTCTAGTAACCCTAAAACTTTGGCGGCGTCCCATGTTGTAGAGTATTTAGGAGCCGGAGGCCTTAGTTTTGAAACCCCTTTCATAAACTTAATGATTAGTGGATGCTCACCCACTGAAAACCCATCTACTCGGTCACAAATTGACGACAAGGCAGAACGTGCTGAATTTAAACTAGCATAACTATAATTATTATCATACAACTCAGTAACAAAGAGTAAATAAGTATTAATATCTACTTTCCACAAATTGATATTTCTATCGGAACAAAATTTTGACCATTTCCTTAACATTGATTAGTACTGCTTATTAGTTGACGCCGCACACGATGCCAACATAATATTAATTGTATTATTTGGTAGATTTAACTTTTTAAGGGACTCGCCGATAATACTGTTCTGGCGAGATGGTGGTTCCTATTTGTATAAGGACAAAAAAGTAATGAAGGATTAGGTTGGAGATAAATAATTCTACTGGTCACTAAAGTTGTAAAAATAGGAAACCACGACTGGCTTGGCCAGTAAGGAGCCACAACAATACCTCTTGATCTTTCTTGCTTAATTTTATTCAAAACTCTAGTGATCATATTGAATGGTGGAAAAGCGTAAAAGAAGATTCCGTCCCATGAGTAAGTAAATGAATCAACCCACAAAGAAAAAGGGTCAGGTAAGAAGGAAATAAAATCTTTGCATTGATTTGTTTTGTGGGTTGCAAATAAATCAATCTCCGGAATTCCAAAGCTTTCACAGATTTGGAGAAACTGGGTTTTATCTAGCATAAAATCAGACTCATCTTTTTTGCTTCTTGATAATGCATCAGCAATGACATTGTCACGTGTGTTAATATAAGTCGCCGTCATAAAGCCTTGCCTTTCCTGACACCATTTCCAAATTTCTTTGGCAATGTTGTGACACCGCATGGACCTACAACCACCAAAACGATTTATATAAGAAAGAGCAGTCGTGTTGTCTGTCCTACACAAAATATGAAACATTTTTGTTTTCACAAAGCTACGGAGACCATGAAATATTGCGGTCAACTCTAATTCATCAATAAGCATGTGTTTCTCTGTTTCTGTCCATTGGCCCTTAGTTTCAGAAAAATTGCATTCTGCGACCCAACCTGTCAAGGACGCGTCCGTAGTTATGATGCAATCATAAATATCGGACCGAATTAACCTATTTGAGCTTGGCAGATTTATCATCCACCACTCGATTTCGCCCTTTGCCAAATTAGAGAGAACTATACTTTCACTAAAATTCCAATTATTTGCAACTAAAGCCTTAGTTTTTTCGAATTCTAAATGTCTAGTATATATTTGGCCATATTCCACGGCAGGGATTGCAGAAATTAATAAACCAACGAACTCTGCTAAATCCTGAAGTTGAATTTTAACCTGTTTGTAAATTTGATCACATTTTGCAATTAATTTGGCTCGTTTCGATGGTATCAGGCTTATTGTCATATTTGATGAATCTAAATAAAACCCTAAATACTTTACTTTGTGTTCAGGTTGTAATAATTTCATTGTTGCGTTCAAGTTGCTCATACAATCCTGGTGAGTTTTTCCACAAAGTAAACTATCATCCAAATAGGAATTACTAATGTAACCCTGTGACCTCAAATATCTGAATACTGGTCTAAGAATTTTTGTATATAAACGTGGAGCTATGCTTAAACCAAAGGCAAGGCAAGTATATTGATAAAGATTACCATTCCATCGGAACTTTAAATATTTTTGATGTTTCTTGTGAATTGGAATAGCATAATATGCGTCTTTCAAATCTATAACGCACATGAAACAATTTCGAGACAACAAAGACGAAGCACATCTAATGTCCTCCATCTTAAAATGAGGCGAATCTACAAATTCATACAGCGCTTTTAAATTAATAACGAATCTGCGCTTCCCGTCAGGCTTCGGGACGGTAAAGACATTTGAAATAAATTGGTCTGATTCTTCTTGTGACAACTGGATGGCACCAATATTTAGCATCTCGTTAATTTCAGCAGAAATAAAATCGACTTCAGTTTTTGACATTTTAGGACAAGAAGGTTCATGCGATTGTTGTGGCACCTTTGTAAATGGGATCTTGAAACCCTTAATAGCCTGAAGTACATAATTATCATTTGTAACGATCTCCCACTCATCTAAATAATATTTCAAATTCCCTGCTTGTCTTATGTTACCATTATTATTTAAACTACTAACATCTATTGTTTTCTCTATTGCTATTGTTGTGGTCGAAACTGACGGAATGAGGTCGATTGGTTGAGATGAAAAGGCCGAGATCTCTGACTGCCTTGGCCCCTGCTCTGCCCTGGCGTTCCTCTCATGGGACCTCGAGGGAACGAGCGATAATAGTTTAAAGAAGACGAGCTCCTCCCAGGGCGACCGTGTGGCTTTCCATAATGAGGCTTGAACGAGGTCATCGAGTTTCTAATTACGCCGGCAGCAGTCTTTGAGGCTTTGAGCGATTCATTCAAGTCGTTGCCGAAAAGCCATTCAGAGATTGGAATTTTGGCAGAACATATAGCAGCGTATTCCTTATTCATGAATTTCCTCACCTCTGCTCTTCTCTTGTTGCTTAGTTCTTGAAATTCGTTGCCGAGTAGATTTGCATTTTCAATTGTCATCTTAATAACTTTTGCCGTAGCCTCATTTGGTGTCGCGGATTGAGTCTTTGCGGATTCATTTGCAATATTTACGAGGCCAACAAGTGCAGTGCTGAGGGCTTGTTGATGGCTTTGAAATCGGAGATCAGAGAGTCGAGCGCTGGCAGGAAGTTGTGACCATATTTCCGGATTCATCTTGGGTACCATAGGCAGATGTCTCCCCTAGTACCTATGATCTGGGCGTACTACAATTGACTACGACAGTGATGTCGTAGCGAAGGAAAATGAAATATTAATTAAAATATGAATAAAATCAAAACGAAAATTAAAATTCCAAAATTTTACTGCAGGAATTTATAATTTTTTTCGAAAATTCGATACATCATGCCTTCATTTCTAAAGAAAGCGGGTAGGAGTTCTTTGGGGGTATAAATTTTCCAAATACTTACATAATTATGAATGAAATTTCACTTTTATTTCATTTTAATTAGTTCTTTGGGGTAGTTGGATTTTCCAGAGTTTTGTAGTAATTGCTCTTCGATTTTTGCGTTGGAGTTTGTTAAATTTCCAAAATTTTGACACAATTTTTACTCTATTTTCAAATATTCCAAATCAGTTATATTAAATTAGAAAATAAAATATTTAAATACCAAAATAACATTCCAGAATTTTTCTTGAACAACGAAAAATCAAGAAAGATTTTTAATTTTGCCCGGGGAAATTATATTTTTGTTTTGTAAATTTGAATCATTAATGAAATTTTACTTTATTTTACATATATCAAGTTTGGTCAATTTTATTTTTGAAGTTTGTACTTTTCATAATTTTAATAAAATTGTTATTTGACACCTAAATCTTACAAAAATTTAGAAATAAAATCTAGATAAAAATAAAATTAAAGAATTTTGCTTGAAATTATGTATAATTTTATCGATTTGTTAAATTATTTCAGAAAATGAAAATTTCAGAATTATAATTTTTTTTAGAAAATTCAATACAAAACGAAAATTTGCTCATTCATTTTATGACAATTATATTCATGGGTACCAGAGAAAAGTGGATAAGCCTCCTAAAGGAGACCTAAAAGGTTTAACTCCATAAGCATGCGTAAGCCACGTTGAGAGCCAATAGCAGACGATGGCGAGGTTTTCACGTTTTTTGCCCATAACCTCTCAGTTTTTTCAGCTTATTAAACAATCACAAATATACGTTTGTTTCCATTTTGGCGTCCAACCTGTACAATTGCATTTTCGACAAAGTTGAACTCCGAAAATTTAAAAAAGACATGAATAATATTTAATTTAAAAACTTTTCTGATTGGCTGTCTGGGGGTGGGAGGGGTCGAAAACCACGCCGTCCTCTGTTATTGGTCCTGGCTTCTCAACGTGGCTTATGCATTTTTAATACACTGCATCTTCTATATGAATGTATATTCAATGCAGTCAAGGAAAGAGGGTAAGATTTAGCCGAAGAAGAGCTAATTTTAGCTCCGGCTTTATTTAGCCGATCCGGAGCTAAATTTAGCTCCGAAAGGTAAATCTTGCTCCAAATCTTCCGCCAAATTTAAATTATTTAGTCTATAACTATGAATTTAAAATAACCTTCACTTTTAAGTCTTTGTAACCACGGTGGGCCAGATCACACAAAGCTGGGCCATTGGTTATTTGTTAAGTGAAACCTGCTTAATATGCCTAAATTGACAAAAGCAACCGTCAGTGCATAATAAAGGCGGTCGGTCTTTTCAAAGTCTGACCAAGCTAAGTTTAGCCGAGGATCAGCTAAATTTAGCTCTTTTTCAGAGTAAAATTGATCTTGAAGAGCTAGATTTAGCTGTCGGAGCTAAATTTAGCTCTTCTTCGGCTAAATCTTGCCCTCTTTCCTTGACTGCAATGCATGGGTACAATCTATCTTTCAACTACATTAAATTGCAAAATTTTGAGAGAATTTTTATGCGACATCGAAATCTTACAGATTAAAAAAAAATAATCAAAATAAAAACAAAAAATTTAAATTCACTATTTTTTTTGCAGCAAATTATATTTTTTTTCAGGAAATTTAATACGCGATGTAATCATTTGCAAACAGGTTGCAAAAGTCTTGACGGCATACCTGTTCACTTTCATTCATTCGTCCGATTATGAGAGTAGAAATTGTGGTGGAAATTTTGCAAATTTTTGTGAAATTATGAATTGATGAAATTTTACTTTATTTGCTTACCACCTTCTTTTTTGAGGTTGATAAACGTCATAGAAAATTTATTGATTTATTAAACCAGGAACTAAAGTCAAACTAGGTTTTGATTTTTGGTTTGATTTTTGTTTTGATATTTTTATAAGAAAACTAATGAAATTTTAATTTCTTTTATCGAGTTTGGTCAGATATTTCATTTTACGTTTGAAGTTGGTGAGTTTTATAATTTTGACCGAATTGACATTCGGCATCCAAAAACGTTATAATTTTTATTAAATTATGAAATAAAATCGAACCAAAAATAAAATTTTGTAATTTTGAAAGAATAATTTTCTGGTATTGCTGAGAGCTTTGTGGAGATATTTTAGAATTTCTAAAATTATGAATCAATTACTTTTTATCTGCATTTGAATTGAATCTTTAGAGTTTACGAATAATACAAAATTTTGACAGAATTGTTATTCGGTTTCGAAATCTTACTTATTTATTCAATTATGAAATAAAATTAAAACAAATTTTGAATTTTACTGAATGAAATTATAATTTTTTAAGAAAACTCAACACATGATGTCGTCATTTACAAAAAAATCGAAAATCAGGCGACCTTTTTGTGTGTGGAAATTTTCCAAATGTTTCTAAAACTAATACTTTATAAAATTTTACTTCATTCGACCGATTCAGTCCAGTTTTATCTGTAAAGCTGATTAAAATATAAAATGTTCACCCAATTTTTATTCGATTTCCAAATTTTACAGATTTATGAAACTATGAACTAAATTCAAATCAAATTTTGATTCTCGTTCGATAAAGTTTTTAGGCATTTTTTAGAAAATTCATGAAATTTTACTTTATTTTATCGATCTGGCTGATCAGATGGACATTATCTTTGAAGGTCGTGGACGCTACAAAAGTTTGTTAGAATTCGTATTCGGCATCCAAATCTGGAGGACTTTTTTCTCGACATCCGGCGACAGTTTTATGTATTAATTTATGAAATGAAATAAAACAAAAATCAAATTCCAGAATTTTGCTGTGGGAAATTAGCTTCATAAATGTTCGCTTTCATTCATTTGACTGATTATGATGGTGAAAGAAATAAAAAGAGGAGAAAACTCACCCCCAAGGCTGGCAAATTTTTCATTTACCAAATTTTCTGCACATTTCGCCCGCTGTGGATGCAAATATCTCCGCCAAACTTGAGCATTCGTAGATAGTTCTATTTGTAAATTTGATACTAATATACTTGTGATCGATTGACGCTAGTTTGGTCCAAATCTGTGAGCATACGTTGGGAGACCTCCATTGTCACTTGGATACCCGCAAAAACCCCTGGGCAGTGTTTTAAATTTTACCACTTCGGTTGATTTTTACCATCACAGTGGTAAAAAGTGGTAAAATGGTAAAAAGTGGTATAAACTGGTAAAAAGTGGTAAAAACTCAGGATAGGTTGATTTATGCTGTGGGAAACTCAAATTACTTAAATGATATTTTTAATCAGTAGTAGATAAGAAATAATTTAGTATAATGGGCCTCCTCAGACAGTTCTCAAAAATTTCGCTTGTTTCGCTTGGTTAGAAATTTCGCCTGTATTAGCGAAGGTGCATCATCACCGTCACTCGAACAACCAATCAGAGCTCGCCATTATAAGCGAGCAAAAATCGGGGGAAGCGAGGCTCCAGAGTAGAGTTAGTGTCGCTTATTCTTCAGCTAGTTGCCAGATGTTTTTCTTGTTGTTATAAATTAATTCTACAATTTGTTAAAGTAAATTAGTGTTCAACAATAATAACAAATATGCCACCTAAACAAGCAAAGACGAAGAGCACTAAGCAAGCCAGCAAGAAAACCACTCCCACTGAAACCCAATCTCGACGGGAATGGACGGAACGAGAGAAAAAAGTAATTCTGAATTATTTACTGCAAACTATACAGTCAGGATTGTCAATTGAGGTAAGGAATTTACTATTTTGTGAAATTATTAAATTACTGGTACAATTTACTTATCTACTAAACAATTTGATTCATTTTTAGAAGCCAACTGCTTCTATTTACTATGGACGGCTGCAGATTCAAACTTCTGAATTCGAAAACGTAACTCCTACGCAAATTAAAAATGTTGTTAAAAACTTAAAGAAATCTTATGACGCGATCATAAACTGGAGGAATCAAACCGGAGAGGGGATCGTAGATAAGGAGTATGTAAGAGGTGAGTGCTTCTTAAGTACATGATTAAATTGATACATATTTCATACACAAATATTACTTATGCATGGATAATATGAATATTAATAAATATTGCAGATTATATTTTGAAAAAGTGTCCACTTTTTGACATTTTGGACGAGATTTACGGGACAAGGGCGAGTGTGAATCCACCATTCATTCACGAAACGCAAGGCGAATACGACGACGAACAACAGGACGGTGCAGCCGCCGAACCATCTGACCCTTTAGGAAATGACAAGGATGAGTTGTTAGACATCACGGAGTATGGTATTACACATTCAGAAATCGAGGTGGAAATAGGAACGGAAAACAATACTTTAGACGAAGTCGGGACCGCTCCCAGTGTCCAAAAATCAGGAACGTTCGACTCCGTCAATCGGAAGAGAAAACCTCCGGTCATGACGAGCATGGGATTGATGGCAGAAGCATCAAAGCAGCGATCTGACCTTGCAGTTCATCGTTTACAATTTGAAAAGGAAACTTTCGATCGCAAGGAGAAAATGGATATGCAAGCCCTGGACCTTCAGAAAGAAGACTTTTTGTTGAAAAAAGAAATTGAACTCGGTAAATTAGATATTGAGAGACAAAAAAACCAGACTTTTCATGAAGTCGAAATGAAAAAGATGGCTTTGGAGGAACAAAGATTGAAGAACGAAGAGCGTAAACTTAAACTAGAACTCGCAAAATATGCTTCATAAATATTTGGCAATAATTTGTGACAAATAAAAAATCTAGTAATTGACAAACTGATGTGCTTTCTAGATTAAGAATTATCGTATATTTATTAATTATGAAATGATATTTATCGGCTCTGAACATAATTAAATATTTCATCCCGTTTTTCAATAGCTGACGGTCGGAGGTTCCCATTTCGGGGATTGACCTGATCATTCTCATCACCTAGCATTTCGTCTGTGACCGGATATTCGTCAAGAGACTCCAAAATGATGTTGTATAGCACGCAACAAGCTGTAATCCATTGTACAGCATATTGATGGCCATCTTGAAAGTTAATTTGCATCCTTAGCTCCTTCAGACTCGTGAAAATTTCTTTTAGACCCCCATACACTTGTTCAATTTTGACACGGAAGTTGCAAAACACTTTGTTGAACTTATCTGCATTGTAATAAGTAAATATTAATTTTACAATCGAAACCGATTAGTAGTACTACTGAGATGCACCTCTTTCTTTTTGTGTTCCAATAACTGCATTAGTCCGAAGCGTGGTAATCAAGTACGGCTGAAGTTTGTAGGCTGAATCGCCGGCTATCCATTGCCCTAGGTTAAAATAATTTTCAGGGTGTTTCGCAATATCACAATTTGCAAACACTCGCGCATCGTGTACTGATCCTGGGTATCCAACTAAAATATGTCTCAATCGCAACTCTGCAAAAATCGAAATACCAGAATATATGTACAACATTTGATAAAAATAGGCAATGGTTAAAGTATAATATGCACACCTGCGTCACAAATCCCTTGTAGGTGAATGGAATATCTCATTTTACGTGAAAAATAAGACTGGGGATCGTTGATGGGAGCTTCCTCTAAATTAATGTGGGAGCCGTCAACAATTCCGATACAGCCTGGAAGCTGGGGGCATAATTCAGCCAATTTCTCGCGTTCAGTTTCATCAGGCCAGTAAATCCATTCTTTTTCAACTGATACGATAGCCTGAAAGATTTAAAACACCTCTTAATATAAAAACCCTTTAACATACACTTTATTGTAAGCATGATAATTATATAATTTTCATATTTACCTTTATTACTCTCTTGGTGATAGCATCAACTGTTCCATTACCAATTCCAAATTTTTGAGCCAGTTTCGAATAAGACGCCCCAGTACCGTTCACCCCGAATCGAAATAGTGCGACGGCTAATTGGATTGCAATTGGAAATTGTTTCCCTGGTCCGATGTTTGAAAATCCTTCGTAGGGAGAAATTATGTTTAATATTCTACCAAAGTCTGTCCTTGACACTCTTAAATTTTCCTTGAACTCTCTTTCGGCATAATTTGGCAAGACACTAAAAATCCACTCTTTAGATTTTGGAGTTTTAATGGTTCGAGAAGTCGCATATCGAATGCACAACACTGCACTTAAATCGTTCTCAAAGTTTTCAATAATGTCGTCAATTTCCTCTTCTTCAGTTTCCATCGCCAGGATTGCGTTGCAAGCAAGGGCCTCGATAAGGTGTGTTTTAGCGGACTTTTGCGACATCGTAGTTAGAATATAAATTAAAACAAATTAAATATTTAACTTAAACTACTAAAACTTACTCAAATTTGGGATTCACTAAATCACAGGGGTTTTAAAATTCGCGCACAGTCTCATTTTTGGAGCAAATTCACAAGCGACTTATTAAGCGAAAAGTGTTCAGTCAGATTTGCCTCGCTTGTTCGCTTAATGCAGCGAAATTTTTAACCAAGCGAAGCAAGCGAAATTTTTGAGAACTGTCTGAGGAGCCCCAATATTAATCTAATATCTCAAAATCTTATAAAAACCCTGGAAATACCCCGGAAAACCCTATTTAATATTACGTAAAAGAGGGGTTTTTCCGAGGTTTGATCGTTGCAAAAACCCGCAAAAACCTCAATAACCCCAAAAATAACAAAAACACCAGGAACCCAAAAATACCAAAAAAAAACATCAAAACCCCCAAAAAATACCAAAAAACACCAAAAACATTTCCAACCCACAGAAACCCAGGGTGACGAACCCTGATTCTAAGTTTATGCAGTATGAGGATATGAATGCAAGAAAAGGTTAAAAAATGCTTTCCTTGTCTATTCTTAGCACAACCCTGTTTCTTAGAAAGAGAAATCTCTGCCACATTAAAAGAAGTGTGGACTTGTAAAATTCTCCAGTTTCACAGCTCAAGTCAGCAAGACAACTTGTCCCCTCAGTTCAACTCATTTCATAGTGATTCTCGGATATTCTTGACTATTCGACGCCATGGCTGGCAAATTAGGTAAGACAGTCTGAATTTGTTTGTACTTCCATCTCCTTCGATCATTTCCAGTTATTTCCGCAACCTTTTAGTTTTCATAACGTCCCCTTGATGGGTGAATTGAATTCTAATAAATATCTGGAAATTATTCAAGACATAATTTCTTACATAAATACTAACTATTTCTTCTGTTAGACACCCCCATCTCAGAAACTCCAGCTCCTGCCGAACAAATCAATCAGGAAGATAATGAAGCATCACCACTACAAAGGATGTCAGCTAGGGTGGCGGCACGCCGACGACAAGAACCAAGGCCATCGACATCTTTCAACGATATCGCCACTCCCAGGGAGGAGTACAATCTAAATAACTTGGGATTTGAAGACTATATAGTCACCCTCCGTCTCCTCACGGACGGAGTACCATACGCACTAGATCGTCCACACGAAAAACATCGAGAAGTCACGGAACGTCTCCGAATAATGGTGAGTATGACGAAATTTGAAATTTTACTTTCCCTTATAAATTTTAGATTCCCATCAATACGTGCAAAATTATTAGGCTGTTTTTTTGCCTTTTTGAATTTCTGTCCGATCTTGTAATGATTAATATATGGAAAACTTAAATTACACTGGTCCGTCAGTTTTTGAATTTTAAACCGCGTCTCCAGAGGGTGTGGTCATTGGCCACTGTTTTCACTTAAATCTTAACAAGGAACGCCGTTTACGTGATTATTGCCTTCTTTTCAGTCATTCCGAGTAAAAAGTGTTATTAAAATTCAACCCTCATCTTGTCAATATCGCGAGAGAACGTTAAAACTCAGATTTCCATCCCGTCTATATTTTACAGCATTTCAAAGAATGAAATGAAATTAATAGCCAACAGCAATGGTAAACAGTCAGTTTGACGGATTCTACATGGCACACGAAACGACTTGGAAAAATCCCATTGCTTTTCAAAACTCTGAACTGAAGAGCCCCATATCCATTACATTACATACGTCCATTAACCAACGTCGTTGGTTTTCGTCTAATTGACCAATTTTGGGCACTGTACAACAGGAAATATTCACAGCTTAATGATAAAGTTGATGCATACATTAAGAAAATTTTTGGTTTCGGTGGGAGAAAATTACTAATGAAGCCTTCCCAAAAAGCGCTCATGAGTCATGACGGCGTTGAAATGATATAGCAAATTAAATTTTGATCGGAAGCGTATGATGTTTTGAGGGTAATCAACATCTAGATATATTTGTGATATTATGAAAAAAAATTGCATTTCCAAATTAATTTTTTGACCACTTTTACTCCATACATATCGTAGTCTACTACATAATATTTTCTTATTACTCTATGTGATATATATGTAGAAACTTGCCGTGGCAAAAATAAACGTCACCCAACACTAGTTTGCTTATACTTTAGGAGCATGTCCTATTTTCTTTCACTTACCGGAACTTTGTGATTTATAAAATTTTTCATCTTTTTTATGTATCTTACAGGTGACCAACTTGGGGATTAAGTGGAATAATATGCCGCCATGGGTGCGAGTCTACCGAAACGGCGATGTCATAAGGGCTGCAAGAATGTTTCATTTGGGTTTTATAAAGAACAAGAAGACGTCTGGCGCTGATGGGGATGGGGGGTTAGCGGAGGTCACATAAACGACGCCACCCCCCGCGAAACGCACCCGTTCCAATCCCCCTTCATCGGATTCTACCTCTTCCAACTAGAAATTAGGGACAACGGCAAATCTGGAAGAAAAAAATGGACAATGTGGCAACTGGTTGGTTTTCTTTAGCTTCATTAGCAATTTTTAATCCATCTTAGAGAAAAACACAAAAAAAAGTTATCCTGATATTAATTTACTTTAGGGTTGCTTATACTGCCTGAAATATATTATTTTCTACATAAAACTTTGAAAAGTTTGCACATTTTAAAATAAGTTTTTTACAATGCAATAATTTTTTGTACGGGAATACAAACAATTAATAATTATGTAATTGTATTTTTATATTTATGTATACTAGCCTATAAGCCCGTCTTGTAGACGGGCGGATTTCTAAACTTCTTCATTAGATTTAATCACATAATTCTAATGTATGTAATAGACTGAGTTCACGATAAATAATTATGTGCAATTGTTCATTTCGCACGAACAGGATCAGTGTGCAAAATATTCATTATGCACTATACTTATAAGCGCATTTGTTTATACATATTTTCTGTTTTTCATTAGTCCATTTTTCTGATTTCAACATAGTATAAGATTTACAGAAAGAATTTAAATTAAGAATTTAAAAAATATTGTTACCATTTGGTTACAAATTACTCATTTCGCTCCATATTTCGTACCCTCCATAGATTTTTTAAAATGTAAGAACCGCCTGGAAAGTTAAGTCCAGCAATATCTCGTACATCTGTACCTTAGTTGGAATCGCGACATGAACAAATTTAATTCCCCCAACCCCCACCGGTACAACGATGGGGCGTAAAGATCTCAGCATTTTCATCTGTTCCTTTCGCGCCTCTATTATATTGCCCCGAAATGAAAACGCGTTTTTAAATTTTGTCAAAAGATTCCCTGAAAGTTTCGGATATAACACGGCCATGTCCCACACTGTCTGAAGTACGGTCAATCCAGTAACCTCGGCAACAATAAATCCCACCAGTATCACGGGCAATATGAGACTATGCATTTTTACCACGGCATAATTACATAGAACGATATAAAGTCCGAGAGATGTCGTTGCGACGAGTGCTATTTTTTGGGCAAGGTCAGCTCCAACGCCAAATAATAGTTGGGCGACGCGATACCTTGAAATATGGATGCGATTGATCCCGCGGTCCGTAGATGTTTTAAGTAACGCCATAATTGAAAATATTATAGATGAGAGTGTCATCAGCTGGATTATTGCGAGCACTATGGAGTACAAGATGAGACGCTCGAGCTCATAGGCGGCAAGATTTGCGATGATGAAACGGTACAAGGTTTCGATCAGAGTGTACAAAAAGTTATTGCCAGACCAAGGGGGGATGATAGGTTTGCGGATTATGAAGACTGGAGGGTCATACTCGAGTAAGATTAAGATAAAGACGGCCACCGGGGTGAACAAGAATCCCACCAGGGTGTCAACTTTGAGAAGGTTAATCACCCAGTTTGATCCGGGAAATAGACGCGGCAAGATTTTGAACTTCTTACGCAGTTCTAGAAATTAAAAGTTTACAGTCCATATAAGTACTTAAAATTTGTTATTTTTCACTGATTAACCACGAGGTCGGTCTAAACTTGTTACAAAGATGTTGTTAAATCTTAAATTCAAATAAATTCAAAGTTTTCACTGCTTGGCTAAGAAATTGATACTTAATGGAACAAAGATGAATTTAGTAGAATTTATTATTTCCATTTTTGCAAAAAATTCTGTAACTGGACCTCGTGTAACTTCATGATAATTGAAATGGGGCATCTAAAAATCTTTTAAACATTAAAGGGTATACCTACCTATGTATATACAATATTCTGTAGGAAGTCGCGTAATTCGCGAACGAAATTTGTTCAGCTGATCTTATTGGTACTCCTTTTCAATTTATTGAAAAATTAGAGGTTTACTATTTGTTTATTTTCAGTTAAGCCGGGATAAAAGGGGACTACATCCCGGACGACGTTTACCTGGACTGTCTCAAGGTTCATGAGCAGAGAGTTCGTTCATAATTCATTTTTCCCTTGCGTAATCTACTACAGATTGCACCAGACTTTTGAGCCAATAAAACCTAATTTTTGTAATATTTTTTTATATAATCTGGGAATCTCAGATTATATGTATAATATAATATCATTGGGGCATCTCAGAGTGAGATGCCCCAATATTTGTGTATGTACCTTGTTTCAGCTTTCGTTCATAGTCCACCATCTCTTTGCAAGAATAGATAACCAAGTCCCTGTTTTTAACCACGGTCTCATGGTACACGACCCCTTCACAGATTGCAATGACCAACATCCCGAACCACAACAGGATTCGGATATCCATCCAATACTGATTTCCCACACCTTCTCCCCGGACTATCAAAATTGCCCAGGAAATACAGAAAATTATAGAAAACAAGATGACCAGTACACAAATTGACCACGACTTGTCAAAAGGACGCTGCACTTTGATCAAGTAGACCGAACCTTTTCGAAATTCGAGGTCAAGTGGGAAACGGTAAATACAATTTGTGAGATAGGTTTTCTGAAAAAGTTTAAAAAATTCGAGATGTTCAGAATTCATTGCTGCAAATGGGTTACATTGGTATGTCTATCAAACAGGGGTCAAACATGGGTAAACTAAAGTACCTAAATAGGATTGATTTATTGTCCAGAATCCTAATTTTACTTTATAGTGGTTGGATGAAAATTTCATAAATGATTACAGAGTGGTCATACATAACTATGGGGTAATTTTGTCAGCCAATTTTTATTAATTTCTATTACTTGGAGAAAATGGCATGTATGGAATTTTTTTTACAATTGGAAATCTTAACATACAAGTTGTAATGGGTTTCATGCAATGCGTAATATAATTATAGGGTAGGATTAGATACAAAAATTTTGCAATGGGTTAAGCTTAAAAGGACCACGGTGTATAATCGGAAATGGTAATAAGTATGATGATTATTTTAAGGAGTAATTGATACTTACATATATTTGTGAATTAAAAGTTGGTAAATACAGCTTATCCCATCACAATGCACACATGTGAACTACATATGTACTAATATGAAGCTACTGATACTTACTCGTTTTAATTCATTTCATTGCCTGTCAAAATATTTGGATTGTTGTTCATTATGTATTTGTTTATATTTTTGGTTGCCTATTTATTTATGATATGAAAACTTGTACTTACTTGTATAATTTGCGGATATCAAGTTTGCATAAATGTCTGCGAATACTACGTACATACATGTTGCTTAGAAACCATTCTTACATATATGTCTTATATCATTATGTGTGTCTCTTGGATTATAAATAAAATTTTTTAGCAATGAATAAGACGAGCACATCGGGATAAATTATCATACTTTAATTATAATAATTGGAGTAAATTAAGTACGTGACGGCTACGGTTTAACATCGCAAAGGTATATGTATATTTATTACAATTTATGGTATAAAGTTAAAAGTGAGCAACTTAGCAGGAAGGATTCTAACAGGTATTTAACGCATTAAAAAGTCTTTGTAAATAATAACAATGGTAATTGTGTACTATAGTTATTTTGAATGCATTTGTGATAAAAGTCTTGTAATTTGAATAAGCAATTTTCAGTTTAAGTTCTTTTCAACCCTTCTTACAGCTCTAAGGTAGTATTTAAGAAGGTCATAAAAACGGGAGATCTTGGTGAGGATTGGCACAGTTACAATATTAAATACATTTTTACTGTATGTAGAAGGTTTGTATCACCGCTCCAGTTGTAGAGCTTGACTAATGGTACCAAGCATAGCAAAACAGTCATATTTAAATTGGCATTATGTCGTCAATTTAACTCCGATGTTCAAAATTCTTGAAAGATTGGGCGCACAACTACATTGTGTATCATAAAATAAGCTCGATCCAATACATGCACATAGTCGACCGGAGGTACATAGGTCAACAGTCAATTTGAAGGTTTAGAATCGATTCTCAAACCGCTAAATGTAAATATATGTATTGTTTATACGTTTTACCTAAAATGACAGGAGCTATTGTAGTTGCCTGCACAATTGCTCTCTTCCAAAATTTTGATAGGTGTAGTCATTTAGGTTGTAGAATACGGTCAAAGGATTTCTTGGCTTAGTCGTAACAATGAGTCATAGTTTAGCTTATTTCAGTAGGGCTTACTAGTACATACATAGATTGAGTACTCATGACCTCAATTTCCCCGCATAAAGATAATTAAATATTTAATATCGCTATGTAATGTGTGGATGCTCATTAGCATTCAGCTATACATAAATTTAAATGCACTTTACAATGGTCACTTTCCCACAACTATTTCTCGTGATTTATCAACTGACCGCATATAAGACAAAACTCGGGCAGCACTCCATCTCTTGGTCGTTTCTTTTTCAAGCATTTTCCTCACTACCTTTTGAAGCTCTACACTACTTCTGCACATAATACCGTCTATCAATTTTCTTCTGCCAGGTTCATCAAATTTTATCAAATCACTAAACACTTTGGACCTCATAAACGTGTTCCCGTTCAATTGTGCTAATTCTAAACAACACAACCCAAAACTATAGACATCCGATTTAGTGTTATATGCCGATCCTCGCATCCGCTCTGGACTACGATAGATCTTTGTCCCTGCTTGACTACCGTGATACCCTTCTCCATCCATGGCTAGTAGGGCTAATCCAAAATCCGCAATTTTCCATACAATCGAATTCTTCGAAAATTTAAACTGCCCTAAAATATTCGCAGGCTTCAAATCTCTATGATTTACCCCTTTTGAATGAATATACTCCAGCCCTGTGCACAGTTGTCGTATAATGTCCCAAACAATTTTGTCTATATTTGTATAACAATTGACACCAGCACGAATTATTCTAATCAATTTGCTAATATATTCTTCAAGACTTATATCACAATATTCCATTTTCAGGAACATATGACTCCGCGAGAAAGATTCAGTGCTATTGGCGGAGTTTGTTGCATTAGAAACCAATTGTGAAATATAGGCTTCCAAGTTATGTCTGTCGACCAGACTACCGCGATCTGTTTCCACCCAGCAGTTATGAAATTTGACAACGTGTTCCGAATGTAATTCGCTCAGTACGTCAATCTCGTTAAGAAGTTTATTTATACGTGCATAACTGTCCGGAAGGGTTTTGTAATTTATTGTTTTAAGAATGTCTACACACTTTATAGCGTAACCTATTTTGTTACACGCTTCGTTGACATCAATCGCTTTTATGACAACGCCAAATGAGCCGCGCGCAATTTCTCCAAGGCCAATCAAAGAGCGAAATGTGCACCAGGGAGTGAAACATCGTTTTAGTTTCGTTCGGAGTTCGTTTAGATCAACTGAAATTAGCGTGAAATATATTTTTTTTTGATTAGGGACGTTGCACAACATTGCTGTTTTGTAAGACAAAAATATTGTATACCTTCAAGTTCAAATTGTTGTGGTTTTCTTCTTGTGTTGATCAGTGTGCGAATAAATACTATAAGGATTACCAAACTGATGATCAAAATTGGGACCAAAATCAACCAATTGTTAAATTCTTCAATCAAGATTGTTGGTTCCTCTGTAGTTGTTTCACCTAAATTTTGGCCTTATTAATTAGAATTTTACAAAAAGATAAACAAAATTTAACTACAAAATTCCGTCGGACTAATTCCGAAAGGAAATAAGTGCAGTGCAGTTAATGGCTAATTCCGAAAACAATAAGTTCAGGCTTCTTACATGTCATTCTTGTGTACTTATTCCCTTTCGAAACTAAGCATGCGCTGCACTTATTCCCTTTCGGAATTAAGCATCGACTGCACTTATTCCCTTTCGAAATTAGGCATGCGCTGCACCTATTCCCTTTTGGAATTAAGCATCGACTGCACTTATTCCCTTTCGGAATTAAGCATTGACTGCACTTATTCCCTTTCGGAATTAGTCCAACAATTCCTATTTGCTGTCACCTATAATTGCACATTACTTTACCTGGCGCATCCGTATTACTCACATCTGTAGTGGTTTCCACAATTGCTGGGCAAGAAAAATTTGTGGGGCCGTCATCGTATAATGGATCCGAAATTAGTTTGCAGTCACAAAAGCAGTAATACACAGTCAAAACTGGGTTGACCTGTGCATACAAGTTGTGTGTGTTACATTGTCTACAGACGAATACGAGATCATGCAAATCAATTTCATGGTAAGTAGGATATATTACGAAGCTTTATTTATGACAAATCGATTTTGGAACTGATCCGAGGACAGGATTGCCTACGAAATTCAAATTTATCTCCCAGTTGCAAGGTTATGATTTAAGTAGACAACAAAATAAAATTTAAATTTGACACCATTATTTCTACCGTCCAGTTTCAAAATCTTTACCACCAAGTAGCAATCAAACTATTACATAATTTGTCAAAATATTATTTAGAGTGTACATATTTCATTACCTTAATGCTAGATACGGATTTTTTAAAAAACGTTCTCCCAGAACTTTTATGACCCTCTGATCTGTATATTGCGACAAGTGTGCATCCCTTTCTAACCCTGATGGATTTTAATTTCCTCGAAAATTCGGGCGTTAATTGTTGTGACTTTCCAAATGTAATTGAGACTCGTGCAGAATTACAGTCCCTGCAGCCGTCCTCAAAATATAAGGTTCCACATACTCGTGGATTGTTAATTGGTCTGTTGTCACATCCTGGGGATTTCGTTTCACACAGAGAGCCTCCAAGTGACTCACATTCACAATTTGTTTCGCCAATTAAGTAGTTTTTCTATAAAAAACATGAGTTCTATTATTTACTTCGCTAGTAATGTAATATTAAAAAAACTAGTAAACCAGTAATTTAATTTGTTAGTTCTTTTAGTTTAAAATTCATTAAATTAAAGATGTAATTAATCTACCAATCACAAAATACATACACAATTTAAACATATATGTTTAAATTGTATACAATTACAACGCAAAAAGTTTTACTAGTTATCAATTTGTAACTGAATATTAGAAGTCGGCCACAATTTACCATTAAGAATTAAAAATGCATGTACCGTTTTAGAATTATTAAATATTATTTGTCATAAATTTACTTCCGTTGTTAAACAGTATCACTATACTACACTCTTAACAAAATCAGTAAACACGGTATTGATATGTGACTCTACCGCGTTGGTATTGATTTGTGCAAAATCAGTATTAGATTAGTACTGCGTGGTTATAAATCTAATACCAGTAAGTGTTGAAATTGTTACCGACACATACTTACTATTTAAATACCAAAATGGTATTAGCATTCAATACCAACCTGGTAGAGTCAGATATCAATACCGGTTCGTTTTTTCAATACCCAGTTATTTAGCGTGTATCAATAAAATTCAATTCCATCAATACTTATTTTGATAATTTTATGATATTACTTTACTTAAAAAACAGTACCTGTTCCTTGGATAAATTATTTTCTCCGTTAATCAACTGGGTACATTTCATACCGAAAGAGCCATCCCACCCACAGACGGTAGAATTACAAGATTTATTCCAGATTTTGACCCTTGTGTGCTTTATCTTTGCTTCGAATTCGTCGTACAAAGTTGGGTTACACTCTTTCCCTTCATAAATATCAAGAAGGGATGATTCTTCTCCTTCTAAACTATTTTGTAAAATTAACGAGGCACACTTTATCCTATCGATTTTCAAATTATACGACTTGGCGAATGGGGTTAAAATACTTTTGAATAAAAAAAAGTTTATATACAGGAATATTTTCATTTTTCAAAAAAAGCAATTTGAAATCTGGATGGTCCATTCAATGTAAATATGTAATCTACCAGTGTGCAAAACTTTCTTATGAATTAAGAAGGTAGTGTGGATTCTGCAACGATGGTGAATTATAAAAAGGCGAAGGATAAAGTTGTAATTAAAAATTCAGTCAGCATCTCTAGTGATGGTTGTATCCTATTGCTTCGACTTATATAAGAGACAATCAACCCCCAAGGCGCAACATGCCCATCCAACCATCCGACAGTGAAAACAATGCATTGGTTAAACTAAACCAACAACACAAATGCCCTCCCTACATATAATAATGATACTCATGAGTTAGCTTTGTTCGTCCACTTGTGAGAGCATTCTTTTTAGCCTGACACAAGGCTTATGTACTGGCGTTGTCCGTCCGTCTGTCTGTCTGTATTTCGATAGCTCTCTTTAAACTTATTCGATCGACTTGAAATTTTTACCATTTGCATATTGGCAAAGTTAGGAATCAAGTTCGAAGATGAGCCAAATCGGTCCCGTGGTTGACCTGTTGGGGTCATATTAGTGGTGTGGGTCAATGGTGCAGAAAATACAAAATAGTCGTAGAAGGCTGAAATTTGGCATGAAGGTAGTTAATGACTTGTTAGTGAAAGAATATGAAGTGATATTAGAAAAATTTTCATCTGTAGGGACCCTAGTGGGTGACCCATACCGATTTCCTAAAATCTTCCAACCGAGCTGAATTTTCGCAAGGACGTCGCTGGTGACGACTGATGAGAGAATTTCACTTTAAATTATAAAATTTTACAGTTTGAGGGCCCCTAAGAGAGGACCCATACCGATTTCATAAAATCGTCCAATTGAGCTGCAATTCGCCATGACAGTTTCAATGAAGTTGTAAGCTAGTGATATGATTTCAAACTACTTAATTTTTCAGTCGTTGCATAAAAATCCCTGGGTCGGGCTCCGCAAAGCTGTACTGATAGGTTTTATAAAGGTGGTTTACTCGCAAGTATTTAGTGATACCTATACTAAATATAAAATCTGATAGAGATAGCATACTTAATAAGAATACTAAGTATATTACTAATAAGAATAAAGGAATGAGAATAATAATAGTAATATGTAAGAATATTGGGTGCATTATTGCTCATAAGTTCTTTATATCCATTCAATGTATCAATCCACTGTCTCCTCAGCACATCTTACACTACACCTCAACTTCGATGGTTGGAATGACTTGCCTGAATGGAATTTGGGTTTCTAACGTCATGCAAGCAGTGAGATTAACATATCTAAAATTATCTTAGCATAGAACAAAATGCGGAGTTATATGCTTGCTCTCTGCGAGCTTTAAGATAATTTAGTTGACGTAATATTCTGAATGAATCATTTCTTGAAATTAACCAATCATAGCTTAAAAGAGAAAAGAAAGAGGATGGAACAAATAATCGCGTTGGTTGCAAGCGGCAAATGGGGTGGAAAGTTGTCCCTTGGTCAGCCTCATCATCATCATATTTTTTATCCTCCGTCGCCAAACGTTCTGTTGCTGAATTACAGTAAGTAAATCTGCCACCTTTCTACGAAGTAGACGTACAACAATGCTTTGAGTGATCAACACATTCAAGGACACTCACATTATCTATGTATACCCAACACCTGGCCCCATCGTTGTAAACAAGAGGTGATGAGAGTTCATGAGATGAGTCTACTTACACAATCTCGCTTGGATTGTGTAAGATTTTCAGCTCTGAAAATTTCTAGATTTCAATAGGAGGAAACAGCGCGTATATTTTTGCTGTATATATTATTGACTATTGAATTGCTTATGAAAACATTAATAAAAATTTTTCAACTTTATTCATGTGTCAATATTTATATAAAATTGTTGTTGAATCATTCTAGAATTCGTGTTAGTCAGTTAGGTTTGCCAAATGAATTACGAATGGAAGCCAATTTACAGCAATACGTTTATTGTTATTAGCCTCACATCGAGTGGTGGCCAATTTGTGACAAATTAAGGTTTTTTTATATTTCACATAAGATTATATGTAAATGGTGGCCTCAGTACTCCGGCCTCCCTAATACTACCATACGGGAAATTTTGAAAAAACCCCATAATTTGGCAGACCAATCGGCGATCAAATGCTGTGAGGCAAATAATTTTGAATAATGCAATATTCATTATTTCGTGGTCAAGAACTCAGCTTTAGCTTGCCACTATTGTGGTTTCTAACCAGAGTATGGTATTTGGCAGAAAGTCATGCCAAAAATTATGCCTTTTTTGCCGTAAACGTGCCATAACTGGCGGAAATTAAAATCTGTGGTCAAATTATGAGATTCTCTTACACTGTAAAAATACTAGGAATTGGTTTTCTTTTTAAAGTGAAAAAAACGTTTTAAGATTAAAACGAAATGAATACAAATTCTACATGCTTAAAATATATGTACGCATAGTATGCATATGAAATGTAGACTGTTAAGATGTACAAACTATGGTCTGGGCAAAATTAATAGGCCGTTTTTTGTGTACACTTCTTATGCAGAAAGCGACCTATTAATAATGCCCAGGCCATAGAGCACCCTTTATTTCTAAGATTAGACGTACAAAGTTTTACTACATGTCATTACTTTACATTGGAAAACAAGAGTTGAAAACATTTTTATATATGACACGCTTTTTTAGGATTCCGAATAAAAATTACGCCATTACGTAAGTACGTGCATATATACAGTATGTATTTGCATATGCCCTATTAGATGTTATGTCGTCAACACCTTGATAGCGAGAAAGCCATACAAACAAATTAACTTTAATTGTGAAAGTATTAAGTTATATACATATATTTAATTTCTAATACGAATATTCACTAAATAACTTTACATGGAGGCACTGTATTATTTTGCTCAATTTTTGCAAAAGGCATTTACGGCAAAAAGGCATCAATTTTTGGTCGGCATTTGCAGCACGTTTACGGCAGGCAGGTCTTTTTGCCCTGGAGTACACTGTTTCTAACTAATTTAATTTTTTTGGTGATTTGGCAATCATGTGAATGGAAGTAATAAGAATCGTGACAAATCATTTAAAATCGATTTGCTGTTTAACATATCAAAGTGGGCCAAGGAAAGTGCTTGCTTCTAACATGTTACGCATACGAAACTACTCTTTGGTTATAAGATTTCCACATATATTGACAAAATTATTACATAAATTTAGCAGGAAATTCAATTTATTAAATAATCCTGGTCGATTAGTAACATTTTTAAATAGGGCTTTTTATTTAATTTTTTCTACAAATATGGCACTGTGCGTTCTCGCGACTTTAAAAGTCGTACAAGACAAGTATTTTTTTTTGCACAATTTCATCGCAATCTCCCTTAAACTAACAAATAAAAATAAAGTGAGATTATGCTGTATTTTTGATCAAAAATATGACTACTAAGTTAGTCACAAAAAATTGCAAATCAGACCATTTTCACACTTATTATGTTTAACCAATCACCAGTAGTATGAGTAAAATTATTTTCCTAATCCTAAGGATATATTTACTTTGGAAACACACGAAGATTAAAATATACATGTTGCATTAAGCAAATGTTGAGTGAGAGAGACAGCAGTGATGATGATTCTCTCTGGTTACCAGCAGTATGGTAACCCATAGCAACCATATGCTGATGTACAATTTAACACTCCAAGAGAAAAATATTTTCTTCCATACAAAATTAATATATTAGCCAACATTCGTAGTGCAAATTGAGTGCCCTGTAGTTCATAGTGAGTGTTTCCTAGTCATACTTTTCATAGTTTAACTATGAAATGGTAATATCATTTCATATTAAACGCCTTTCATAGTTATTATTTACATACATCATCGTTTATTATTGTTCGTAGTCCTTAATGGCATAGTAAAATTTTTACGTAGCAGAAATGTTTCATAGTTATGCTTGTACATCAGATGTGACAATTTTTAATAGTTATCTAAAATATTTAAATAAATTAACCAGGGTTAGTACTCTTGCAAAGTCCTTCACAATACGTCCTGATTCAGTTTATTACATACCATGTAGTTATACCAGGCCCCGATTTTTTTTTGGGGGGGGGAGGCAACCGGGGCAATTGTCCCGGGCGCCGAAATTTAACATGCGTATGTGACAAGTTGTCACATATGTATGCATATCAAATCTGGACTGCACATACTATAGGGAATTATGTATGGTGATGGTTGAAATAGGCTTACACAGAAAAATAAAGATTACCACATTGTTCAACTAATTGCGCAGTAGTTATAAAAATGCCGCGTTCCCAGTATTTCCAACCATCACCATAACTGATTTTTGTTTCAATATTCGGAGAATCACACTTTAGTGTATCTGCAATCATGCCATAATCAGTAGACTAATACAAAACAAGACACTTGAAGTGTTTTGCCCACAATGAAACACAACATTTAGGGAATAGATAACATCATGTATGACACAATAAATACTTCTCTTTAACAAAAATCAATTTAAATTTAGTTGAAATTCAGTGAATTCTCGACTCTGAATGACGTTTCCACCAATATAAAAAGAGGGTCGCAAGTGCTTTAATTTCATCAAACAACTTGCAAACATTACAAAATCAACAAATCAATCAAAATCCACCAAACATGAAACTATTGGGAAGTTCGATTGTGTGCTTCTTTTTTGCTTTTGCAGTTTCCTTTGGTAAGCTACATATTTTGCTAATTCAAGTAGTATTTAAATTAACAAAAACAGTTGAAAATTTTTAATATTTTTTACTACCAGCAACCAGCAAGTTCTTGGACATTACAGAGGTGAAGTCCGAGATGGTGGGAAATCCGAAATCCGTAGCGCACTACATGGAGCAATTGCTGGAGAAGGACTTTGACCTCCGACCCTGCTGCCCTGGATGCTGCCTCATGTGCAATAACTGCCTTTGTTGCTGTTACTGTTCCAAGCAGGAATTTTTCGGCAACATGACCATCGCCCTTCGCAATGAAGGTATCATTTTACCCGCAGATGTGTAGAAAATGTGATTCTGTCAACCGGCCTGGCTTGAAGATTATAATAAACAATGTCTAATTTCTGTAAAATCTAATCAAAGCAAGTTTAAAGTGTAAATTAATTGGCTCAAATAAATTAAAATTGCTTATTTAAAGACGTGAATGTATTGAACTACTAAAAGTAATGTGATTTCTTCTACTTTGATTGAAACAACATGATTACATATTATGTAATGACAAGTTTCAATAGCATATCTTGCGTAACAACTCTTTCATTTCCTGTTGAAACTGCGGCAGTTAGCTCTAGCATTTCAATAAATGATTTGGCAGGTGACTTCTGAAAATGAGGGTAAAAATTATTTAGATGATTGTTATGAAACTTTTTAAGTATTTGTACTAAAAAGTTGAATTTCATATTCTTGCTAAATGGAATCTTCGCGTGCCGAAATCTTACTCCCTTCCATAAAACGACTGATTTATCTAAGAAGGGATTACTGAAAACTAGCTAGCCTTTTTGTTGCAGCTGCATTTTTACAGTTGAAAATTCCTGCTCCTGAGCACAAGCACTAATTGTTGCATAAATGCGTCATTCAACTTGTGATTAAATATATTTATTAACTTAGATAACAATTTGATCATTCAAACTGATTTACAATCAAGCATAGCGTCAAGTGAAGTAAAGGATTATACATAGTTAACTATGTTTGCGTATTGTATTATTATGATTTTTAATCTCTAGTGTTTATAATAAATGGATTAACAATAAAATTAAAAGATACCTCACTAGCAATATTAATTTTAGTAGCAGTAGATAAACTATTCCAGAATGATATTAAACGATAGTTTATATTTTTTTTTGAAGAAAGGGATAAAAATTCTTGGTTCTGGAATTTTCTGTGTCAACTCCGCTTCTTCTGAAAATACTCGCTGTGACATCGTTGCGAAATCTAACCGCTACTCTCTGTAAATAGTGTTACTTACTTTTGTGATAGAAGAGAATCTTATAAACAGATCTCTTTGGTTTTTATTGTTGTCACATGACAACTTGTCATGTGACAATTAACTAATTTTTTCGTTTCTTCGGATGCTTCTGCTGAATTTAAATTTTAATCTGCTTTTGATTGCATGAAATGCAAATTTCATCAAAATCTTATCATACGTTGGAGTGCGTTGTCAGAACTTTGCTCATTCTCATCCTAGATGGAGGAAATGGAAGTCTTGTGAAGACGTGGTTTTCGGGTCCCGAAAGGACACATTTTCGTACGTGTCACGAACTTGTTTTGCAACTGGTTATGAATTATAAACTCCATTTCCTGCCTGGATTGAGATACCGTGATTTAGTTACCTGACCCGAGTTCTCGATTAAATTCTAAATTGACACACCGTGCTAAAAAATTTAAACACTTCCGCCAACATAAATATGCGACTGGGAATTTTAACACAGACATTTTTACGCATTCCGTAAATCCAAAATTAACCAATGTACTTATTCATTATTTGTTTCACTAATAATAATAATAATAATAATAATAATGATGCTTTATTATACTCGTTTACTAGAACTAGTGATCACAAAATGAATTGCAAATAGAGGTGTCAAATCCGGATTTCTGAATTCGAAGTATCCGGTTTTTTTTCGGATTTCGAAGCTTCGAAATCCGGATTTCAATTGCTGGAAATCCGGATTTACTCCATATATTCAAGCTTATGGCGGAGTTGTTACTACAATTGAATATTACTCTTTCTGATCCATTTTTTAAAATAATGCTTTGTATTTAATGGAATTTATTTTTACACAATGGCAGCCCATAATTTAAAGATTTATTGAATTTGAGAAAAAAAGATGTGAAAAAGCATTTTCGATTATCCACAGACCTATTAGTTTGTTGCTTCTGGGTATATGCAATTAAATGCGGTAATGAGAATGCATTTTGCTGTATTTAATTAATGCATTATGCATATTAAAATGTTATTTATAATGTGGTTAAAGTTTATTTGAAAAATCAATGCCGGTAATGTATGTATTAACATTAATTTGTAAAAGCGGATTTAAATCCGGATTTAATCCGGATTTGAGGTCAGTAAAAACGGATACTTCGAAATCCGGATTTTAAAATTCGGACCGGATTTGACACCCCTAATTGCAAAGCAATCTAGCCTATTTTCGCGAGTTTAATAAAAACTTAAATTCTGAGGTGCAGAATTTTTGGCAGTAATCTGATTAAATTTTTATGGATGATGAGGAGGAAACTCATTTTGAGGAAAGTGAGTATCCTTCTCTACATTTATAACAAGAATATCCCAGTATCTGTCTGGGTGTGTGTACCTCTGTATGTCTGTAAGGAACGCATCCCTTCAATGTACATATGAGAAAATGACTCTTGAAGGAAAGCAGGAAGGACTGTGGGAGCAAGAACACGAACGCTCACGTAGGGCTCAACGCTAAAGATTGACACCAGAGGGTTTCACCCGTGGTTACAGGCAACTCTAACGTTCAGCCTGACCCTCCACGAACAGCATGGTTGGCATCGCAGGGTTGATCCTATGGTTGCATGTCAACGCTAACGTAGGAAAGAAATGCATCCCGTATTCCACACGGGAAACAGCCTAGTTATAATTATTGTGTCTAATCGCACAATTTTCCTCATATTATCAGCCTCATCATATTTGCCATGGATATGTATGTTGTTCATGTGAACTTTTCCACCTTTTCATTGCTCATGTAAAAGGAGTTTCTTTCTATTTTTTCCCAACAAGGCAAACAGATATATGCAGGACTAGCGAAGATTCTGTTAAATGCCAATTAAATATATTCACATGTTCCAGATGTTGTTTTTATTTCATTGCGACAAGCAAGGAATGAAATTCATTAGTGCGCTGTAAAAATACGTTTACATATATGTTTATGTGCCTGTCTGATATCGTTAGAAATAATGTACATATTTAGATGCAATCTAGCATTTATATTGATTAGTTCTGTACATAAGGAAAGTCACATAATTACATTCCCCTGTCAACGGAAACTCACACACAAACCACAAACTGGAATTTATGGCACTCAATCTTCTAGATTACATACATCCTCATGTATACATCTGTACCTATCTTCCACATTTACACTAATTAAGGAATATTAACTACATAAGTATGTGCAAGCAAGTAAAAAATAATTTTACTGCCCAAGTACCTTATTTAGTATCGATGCTAAACTTGTCATGTGCGAATGAATCAAGGATTAACTCTTGTCAATTTCCACATAGCTTAACATCCATGACAGCAATTTCATAATGATACGCAACAATTCTGCATGGACTTTGTGCATGGACCAAATTAAGTGCCGCCTTGAAAACATCGACACAAAATTTTCTACTCCGCCCGAGTCAGAGCTGTTGTTTTTTTATGGCGTACATTATAACCAGTACATACATCAATTCAATAATCTTGTGTAAACTTTACACCAGATTAAACTTTACACTGTAAAGTGTAATCTGCGCCTTATGAAGTTATGCAATACCTATTTGCATTCAGCTGTATTGGCTGTAGTGAACGGACAAACCGGTTCCACAACACTTGCTCCGTTCTATAGAATAATTAATTAAATAGTTTAATTTAATTATTTCCTCCCACCTCAAAGTTGGTTTCATATTTCATACCTCGCACACGACACAGGTACCTATATCAGAATAGATTTCTACTTCAACTACCTCGGATTTAATAAAAATTCGTCCAAAATGCGTCCACAGTTAAGAAACTTTATGTTAAGTCTCATCTCAATCTTTCTCTTGATTGTTTTCATTCCTCTGATATTTCTTCTCGTAATATTTCCACTAATTTTATATCGGAAAGTGGTCATATTTTTGGCCTCGTGTTTTAATAAATTCTTTTTGTAAAAAAACACTCTTCGGTGAGGAAGTAGTAGACGCGGACAAAAGAATAAAACAAGAAGTACTATTAGGTCGGAGATTATTGAGCTAATTTAAAATACACACATTTTTTTTACTATTAGCATGATTGAAAGGTTGCCTCACCGTGGGCTATCCATCTTGTAGAGAAATGAAAAAAATTGTCTTATATGTAGTGCGATCATATGAATCACTCATGATGAATGTTGCTAAACGGTAAAATTCCCGATATGTCTTGCATTTGGTATAAAGTAACCTATACTGTTCAGGTAAATTTAATAAGGTAAAGTTGTGTTATACCTGAGTCTAAGAAATCAGTGTGTAATAGTTTTTAAAAATTAAAACATTATCCATTTACATGAATTTATCCATTTATATCAAAATTATTTCAATGTGTAAGCTGCCATATCTTGTTCAATTGTAAATATTATCTAATACTTTTGAATAGGGAATTGTTAAGTAGAAGTAGAACACTCCGAGAAAAAGTGACTCGTCTTGTTAAAGATGAATAGCCCGCGGTGAGGCAACCTTTCAATCATGCGAATAGTAAAAAATGTGTGTATTTTAAATTAGCTCAATAATCTCCGACCTAATAGTACTTCTTGTTTTATTCTTTTGTCCGCGTCTACTACTTCCTCACCGAAGAGTGTTTTTTTACAAAAAGAATTCATTTTATAGTTTGTCGATGGTAATACCACTTTGAGGCGATTACACGAATGATGGGACAATGTGAGATTTTTATGGGCCAATGTTAGGTTTTCCTGGGGCCGTCTATTATTCTATGGCGTAATATGGGACTTTAATACGTCTCATGTCAAGATTAGAGCATGAATAATTGACCTGAAGAGAAGTATTATATCAAAATTCAATTATTCTCAAATTAAAGAAATTTAAAAAAATATTTATTCATTATTCCATCTGTAAGGAAAATTATTTATTCATCATTTATTGAGTTATTGAATAATGAATAAATAAATATATTTATTCATCATTTATTGAGTTATTGAATAATGAATAAATAAATATATTTATTCCCCTAATGAATATGAACAGGTATGGTCATGGAAGGTCATGGAAGGTCATCACCCTTAAATGTTTCACATTTTCTAGAAAACCATTAAATTTCCTCTTCCATGACACCCCATATGGAAATAAAGTGATTTATGACCTTTGACATGGCCTACAAGGTCACATGAAGGTCAAAGGTCAAAAATATTGACGGCATCGAGTTTTTGGTGTAATTTTCTTCCAAACTGGTGTCCGTATGATAAAATAAATTGTGCAAAAATAATTTGCCAACAGTAGGTATCGAACCCGGAATGCCGTGATTAGGAACCGCCTGCGATGCCAATTGAGCCATAACGGCCATCTAATTGAAGTATAATATTTACGAGTTATTATTACTTCTACTGCACCGGTTCAACTTTTTAATTGTCCCCTAGGTCATTCAATTGACCTTTCACATAAAAGTGCATTAGACCAAAAACATTGATAATGACCTGTAGAATCTAAAAAACTCCTATGTCTAATAAGAAAGTTTCAATTTTACGCTGAAATCAGCGACTCGATTTCCAGTTCTAATAGAAGGAGTGAAAATTTTCAAAATCCAAAAAAGACCACCTTGGGGAATGGAATTCTCTAATTATTTAGTGTTTAACTTTTTTGAACCGACGCATCGTTGTAAAGTTATCTTTCTGGGAGTTTTTGAGCCCTAAATGCATTCTGTAGGCTTCGCCGGGACCCAACTGAGCATATTCATGCTTTGGTTCAGTGAGGGGCCCCGCTTTCCGGCTTTCGCCTCACCTCAGAAAAATGACATTTACCTCCCCCTGAGCATCTGCAGCGGCGGGTTTGCTTGGGATGACATGTACGGAAAACCAACTTGCTCTGAGTGTATCGTAACTTATTTAAGGGGCGAGCACGACACCACTCAAGTAGTGTGCAGACTTGAGAAAGTTGTTCAAATGGTTTGTATACATAAATTATATTTGCCTTAAATAAGTCAATTACTTTTTATATTCCTATTCTCGGAATCCGAATTCGGTTTATTTTAGCATCCTGAACTTACATGCATTTTACACTCTTGGATGTCAACCCTATTTTGGAAGAAATCTACAACTTTTCAACTTTCGCAACATTTCACTGTAAAGCTAAGTATTCACCTCATGTTTTTCGCGTGAAAACACACTTTTCGGGTGAAAAGTGAAAAAATTTCGCCCCCATTTCGCCTCACGGTATTCACCTTGGAAAATATTTCGGGTGAAAACTTGGGACGGTTTTTCGCTCGACCGAAATTTATTTGATTTTTTCGGCTGAAGTGAGCCGAAAAAGTTTTCGTCTGAAAAACTTTTTCGGTCGAAATTTGGAGCGCCAATTCCAAATTTTGTTATCATTTCTCTCTTGGATATTCAGATTACGCATTTTGCAATTTCTATTTCTTCTACTAGTTTCGCAAAATTTTACACTTTAGTGAAGTTAGAATATAAAATCATTAAGAATGACAGGTAAGACAACTACGCGTAAGAAAACTGCTGATCGACCGGAGTCTACAAGACTTACATTGGATGTAAAACGGGCATTGGCAGCTCTGGTGGAAAAGTTTCCAGAAGTTTGGGATTTGACCCACGTCAATTACAAAAATCGAGATGCTCGAGAAGCTTCTTGGACGAAGATTGCGGCAGAAATGAATCTATCAGGTAGAATCTTTGATCTCTATTTATGTGCTCAAAATGAATTTGTTTAATTGAACTGGTTAAAATAACTTTAACAGCTGAACGTTGCAAAGCCGCCTGGGGTTCCCTTCAGGACGCTCTGCGATATCAAAGAACAGGAAAAAAGGGCCCATCTGGCAAAGGCAGTGAGGAGGACCCCTCTCAGACAGAATTTAATTTTGATGAAATAAAATACTAGAAGGGTGGAACTTGTGGGAATCCATGAAATTCTATGTGCTTTCCAAACCAAGTCGGACGTAAGCAGAGCAGAACAAATATATCAATCCATATATTTGAAGTCGGAAGCTAAATAAATGTAATAATATTTATATAATTAGCACGCTGTCCAACATGATCTTTTCATCAACTGCTACTGAAAATAACGACGACAAAGCTCCTCAATCAGATTCAGGATCAGACGAAGTCGAGTTGACCGAGAATTTAAACCTGTCTACTTCTAATAATGAGGATGACCCACCGTGCGGGAAATCGACTCCGGTTGCAGGAGAAATACGCCCTATCTATTCGCACGTAATTATTTATACATTATTACTCCATTTTAAAGTTTAAATTTTCCTTACAATCATTTTAAACTTTCCATCAGGTCGCAAAGCAAAAAAGGAGACCAAGCACACTAGAGAACAGCACTAGCGCATTGGTCAAGGGAGTGACAGATTTAATTTCAATGAAGAAAATGAAAACTGATGGGTCGACAGAATTGACGTATCACTCCATGTATGCAAATATGGACCGTATGCTGAAGAAACTTCCGGAAGAAGTTGTGGAGGATTTGAATATAACTTTCACTCAAGCCATTCATTCAGAATTAAAGAAACGTCAAGAATAAAGATTCACTCGTGTATTCAAGTAAATATGTAAACCTTAATCCATTCTTTAAGTCTTTAAAGATATTTCTATTGTTCACATTGCAAATAGACAATTTAAAATAAACTACTCTAAAAACACAGACGCCCGTTGCCAGTCTAGAGAACCTTGAATTGAATTTACGAAAGCTGATAAATGGTTTCTAATTTCATTTCCAACACTTATGTTTGGGTTTTGAATTTGTTGAGTTATGTTTGTGTTAAACATCGAGTTATCGGGGACCCTCATCCTCCAAGATCCTTCTACAAGTAGGCCGTCACTGTCCACATAATCCGCAAATCCAGGGGGAGAATAAATATCAGTACACTTTTTAAGGAGAAAATTATGTAGCATGCAGCAGGCTGCGACGACAACTTGAGCCCTTTCCGGTTTCATGAATAATGTTCGAGCAAGGCAGGCCCACCGTGCGCACAATATTCCAAACGAGTTTTCAATACAACGACGAGCTCTACTCAACCTGTACAAGTAAATTAAAATGTCTTCATTTTCAGAAATTAAATTTAATTAATCACATTGTTGTAAAGCCACCTGTAATTAAAAATTCTTTGCTCATCTGTTAAGCGAGCCCCCTTTCGAGAAGGGCAATACGGCTTCATTATCCTTCGTACCAAGGGGAAAGCGTCATCCGCCACAAAAAAGTACGGCATATTCTTTCCAAATACAGGACTGTCGTCAGGCAAATCCAAAAGCTCCCCATAAAGCGCACGCCCCAAATCACAGGAACGGAAAACTTGGCTATCGGACTCCGATCCATACCCTCCAACATCAATAAACAAAAAACGGTAGTCTGCAGCCGCAAGCCCCATCAACACAATACTATGATAACCCTGCGAAATCCAGAAAATATGTTTAATAAGGTGAAAAAAAATTGTAGAGCTATGAATTAGTATATGTACTTTATAATTATAAAACACACTGCCCGCACTAATTGGACATTTGATTGCCACGTGCTTTCCATCAATAGCACCAATTGTATTAGGAAAATTCCATAATCCATTGTATTCATTTGAAATTTCTACCCATTCTTGTTTGGTCGGCGGCTGTATATATAAAAATTTTGTTCAGCAACAGCTTTAATCCTATTGGTTTTCTTTTCGCAACACTTAATTTACAGTAGAAGCTAAATACCTTCATAAATGACGCCTTCAACTCTTCAAATATGGCACGACTAGTTTGTTCAATGATTGGACCAAGACGTTGTTTACTGATTCTATATGTTGATGCCACGTGACGCTGTAGAGACCCAGATGCCAAAAATCTAAATAACAAGCGATGAAAGATATACAAATTATGATAAGTTACCTATTCATTTTCAATAAGCTTACTCAAGTGGTACTGATAGTTTCTCTTGTGGACTTATAGCATCATGTGGACGGGTTGAAACTTTAGGTTCCAGCCTGTGTTGAATAATATTCAGCAATTGATCGAAATCTTGTGGCGACATGTGATAGTTCTCTTGAAAAATGTGTGGAGTAGATCTCATGTCGTCAAACTATTAAAACAATTTAATTCAACTTTAAATTGAATTTTAAATCACAAATAACAAAAATCAAATTACTCACGTCTTTGAAAAACCGTCCTTTAGTGCTCCGAAGCTGAAGGTACGGGTTCACATGATAATTTTTACGTTGCTTGCGCTTACGTCGTTGCAACTGTAGTGCCAGGGTTGTACAAGTTATCACAGTAACTAATTCAATGTCCGAGTCAGACTCCATTGTTTAAATTAAATGTTTAATTTGTGGATTCACAATTCAAATATCTTAGTGGATTTTGAGCTGAGGTCGTGTGTACATAAAATATTTCTAGAGGTGAATACCGCCACTTTTTCAGGCTGAAATTATTCGGAAAATATTTTGTTTTTCGCCCCAATCTCGATTTCCCCATCAAAAAATTTCGGGGTAAAAATTTCGACCGGAATTTTTTCGCCCGAAAAAAAATAGGTGAATACTTAGCTTAAATGAAGAATCCGACCCTGAAAAAATCCAACAATACTTGAACTCCCTACCAGAGAAATCGTTTACAAAAGGCATTCCGTTATGGGAATTCGTATCCCTTCCGAACTATTCTAACAGCAAATATCACACAAAATCTGCCCTGGTTTTGAGAATTCATCACAATTTAGGTGACGGCTTAGCGATTCTGTCACTTTTCAATGATTTCTTCGACATCGACAACTTGGAAAAAGAGTTAAAATGCAGGAAAAATTTCCCAAACCTGAATTCTTCTAAGTTTACGTTGAAAATTATGAAATTCTTTCAACTGGAGTTCGTTACACCGACAGAAACAATATTCCGATTTTTGAAAGGCAACGATTTCAATCCTATCAAAGAGGAGGACAGGAGCGGGGAGATGATCCGGTATCAAAATCTGATAGCCATCGATATGGCTGATCTGAAGAGAATCTCCCGCAGTTCTGGGGCAAATTTAACGTCCCTCATATTTGCCGGGGTTAGTGGTGCCGTAATGAAAACTATGAAGGCAAGAGGTGGAAATATTTGGCAAGATGCGACGTCACTTTATATTCTGCCCGGTATTTTTCCGCACGCTGGGACTTTAATGAATAACTTGTACGTACGAATATTAAATATATATTGATTATTTATCAAGTATTAAAGTTCCTCCTAAAAATCTAAATTTAGCAAGTTACCATAATTGCCAATCATCTCAACTAAAATGTGTTCACCTGTATCAATTTTTAGAATTATAGTCCCAATGAGAATGCCGATTTCGGAGGAGAACATGGAACGAAGATTAAAAATAATTTCCAACCAATTTCGTCACCTTGTCAACTCAACTGTTACCATTGGATTTTTCGTACCTAACAGGGCATTAGGACTAATTAGTGGTACCGTACGCAAACATCCAGAAACTTTCAACCTAGGAACTCTACTGCACTCAAATTTCGCTATTTTTAAGGAAAATGGATTTGAATTATTTGGGAATCCTGTGGAACGAATCGCTGCTATTGTTGGTATCTCTCTGAAATCATGTCCTATAGCAATAATTAACGTCAGCTACAATGGAAAAATGGGAATAGCAATAACGGCGGATAAAGCCCTGTTTTCTGGAAAGGATGAATTGATAACTGTAATTAACAATGTAATATATGAAATTAATGAAATTGGTAAGATTAAATTACAGAAGGAAGACGCTTAAATCAGCTTGGTTGCAGACATGGGCAGATTACTCTGTCAGATTACAGATTACAAATTACAAATTAGTAATTTGTAATTGAATTTCGTATTTTCAGAAATGTAATTGTAATTTGTAATTCCTCAATGTCAATCAAAATGTAATTGTAATTTGTAACTTGTAATTGATACAATGTTTCGTCCCGTTAATTGTAATTAAAATACAATTCAAATTACATATTACATACGAACTGCCTACACATGTATGTATTTCGAGGCTCCTTAAATCTCGCACCTTTGTAGTTCTGTTGAGCGGCACATTTGAGTTTTGTTGGCATTTCCTTGCCGGATTTAGTGACAACAATTAATTATTAACTCGTGGATTTTACTTGAATATTTTGGGTAAGTGCATAGTTGCATACAAATATGCTAATTAAAGAAAGCATATTATCTCATATTACCTAGTTGCGAGGGTATTTATAAAAAAGGCTAAATTAACAATTGCAAATGAAATGGAGGATAATGATGAGCTGCCTTTAATTCTTCAAGGAAAGTACTTTACTGTAACTCTGAGGGATGGCAACAAAATTTCAGCAAAGTGCAAAAATTGCAAAGGAGATGCCGATATCAAAGGATTACTTGATACCACCAGTAACTTTAAAACGCACCTAAAGGTATGGATGAGTTATTGGATATCAAGTGACAGCATGATTTGATAGCAATATTATTAATTTTTTATACATGCAGCGATGTCATTCTGAGTTACTCCCGGCGTACGAAAAGGATAAGGATGAAAACCGGAAACGACGGCGACTAGACAAGCCAAAAACTCGTCCTTCAAAATCTACATCTTCCATTGACAACATATTTCCCCTGGATAAACAAAAATCCATCTCACGACAAGAAGTTCTCCTAGTTGACTTTGTGGTGAAAGGAATGCATCCCTACTCGATTGTAGAAGAGCCAGGGTTCAGATCTTACGTCCAAAGTAAATTTCCGAATTTATAATTTCTCAATCACTTATAATAATAAGCTAGTTAACGATATCTTGTGTAATTTGATAATACAGATCTAAAGAGTGACGTAAAAATTATATCTCGGAAAGCTCTGGTTGCACGTATTAACGCTCGATATGACTTTATGCGGTCCACTGTCAATCTACAATTAAAAGGGGCACGCTATCTATGTATGCCAGCAGATGCATGGACATGTGATGGGAAAAGTCGGAGTTTCATGGGAGTCACAGCTCATTGGGTTAGTTTAAAACATAGAAAATACAATTTCCATGAACTTTTTTTATACTATCCTTGTTTGCTAAATAGATTGATGAGAATCTGCAGAGAAGATCAGCAGCCTTGGCGTGTCGTCGATTCAAGGGAACTCATTCATACGACAGGATTGCAGATTTGATGTTAAATATATTTCGCGAGTACCAACTTCCGAACAATAAGATCGTCAAGTGTGTTACCGACAGCGGCTCCAATTTTTTGAAGGCATTTTCAGAATTTAAAACTCCAACGGAACAAGAGCAGGAGGAAGATGAAAGCGACGAAGAATGTGATTACGATTTCGTCAACGTGTCGGAAATTCTTAGCACAGATCAAAGTGATGAAGAGCCGCCCCAGCTGGCTCTCCCGCCGCACCATGCCTGTGCAAGTCATAAGTTAAACCTTGTGTGTGCCGTTGACATTGTTAAGTCCAGGAAAGCAAGCAAGTTACAGAAATCGGCTTTCGCAATCAAGGTCGTCAAAATCTGCCGAAATGATTCACGATTTATGTGGAAAATCATTAGTTACACCAGTGCCAACCAGATGGAATTCTTTTCACGATTCTCTTACTGCTCTATTACAATTCGATAGCAAATTAGGGGAAATTTGCAAATTAGTTGGGGTTACGGAATTTAAACAAACTGAAATAGAGTTCCTTAAGCAATACTTGTCGTGCGTTCAACCTGTGGCCGCTGCACTTGATAGATTGCAAGGTGAATCAAACTCTTTTTATGGAGAGCTTATTCCAACGTTGTTGCAAATTGAGAAACAGTTAGTTGCTCTTTCTCGAGCTAAACCGGAACATTGCGAACATCTTCCAGAACTAATTCTAGAATCTCTCCGGAAACGGTTCAAGGAATACTTAGGTTGGTTTACCTAATTAATCTGAATTATGAGAATTTTTTGTGTAACTTGGGGCAAACCTTGGGATGATATAAGTATATCAGTAATTGTTCGACCCATAAAGTTTCTAAGAACACCTGACATGTAGCTGTTTGTACATATCGTCGTACTAATTCAGAAATGACCTATGGTCTGCTCATTTTCAGAAGAAACTTTTTCTGCACCATAAATGGGAATAGGTTTCTTCTAATAAAAAACAGACCATAAGTGCAGTCCACAGTTAATTAAGAAATAACCTATCTACTTACGGGACAGTGGATATTTTTAGCACGAAGGGATGCATCTTGTGCGTACTAAAAATATCCGCTGTCCCGTAAGTAGATAGGTTATTTCTTAATTCACTGTCAACTGCACTTAGGTCATTTATGAATTAGAACAACAATATGCTGCGTATGCACATATTAACTTACTTGTACAGCAAATCTAAACACCCAATTCCTTTGCCACTATCTTGATACACATTCAACCCAACCCCAATGTTATCCGTAGCAGCGAATTGAGTTTCAATTTTAACCAAAAAGACTGATTCAATTTTCTACCATTATTCGTGTCTAACTATCGAATTTCAAAACAATCCATAGTCAGAGCTTATTTAATTAGAATACATAACCTAATTTCGTAAGCATTAAAGGAAATCCAGTAAATTGGTATAAATACCAACACATCCATATAGACAACGGAAATGACGTTTAATTTGGCAGTCACAAGTGTGAGGATAATTTATACAAATGCAGTGGCGTGTGCAAATCACAATAAGCAAAGTCTAAACCCAAGCGTCATGTAGGTAAATACTTACATAAATTTACCAATCCGTGAACTACGACATATTCAAATATACACTCTTAACAACTTGATATTGAAAAAACGAGCCGGTAGTGATATGTTACCACGCTGGTATTGAAATAATACTTGGCGATAACCATTTTAATTTCTAACTAGTATAGTATGAGATAGCTTTTTAACTACGCAGTATTAATTTAGTACTAATTTAGCACAAATCAATACCGTGCTTATTGATATGTGACCACGTTGGTATTGAATGATAATACCATTTTGGTATTGAAATAATACTTGGCGATAACCATTTTAATACTAACTAGTATTAGATAGCTTTATAACTGCGCAATATTAATCTAGTACTAAATAATTTAACACAAATCAATACCTTGTCTATTGATTTTGTTAAGAGTGTATTCAAACATTCGCCACTGGCTCCTGATTGGATTTGCGACGGATATTAAATATCTTAGTTGTGTTAACTAATCAAACCACAGCCTTTCTAGGAAAATCAGTCACTTAGGTAGCATTTGTTTAGTTAAATATGAATATCATTCCTACCTATGTTCTTAATAGATCTTTACAAACATCTATTTATACACGCTTACTATTCCAGTAATACAGTCTCAGGACATTTATTTCATTCGGATTCCATAAATCCATAAATTTATTACATATATTTGTCTGCCTATACATAATAAAATCTGATAATTCTATTTCCTCGCTCTTACCAAGCACAGGGACACGGTTTGAGCTATGCAAAAATTTTGAATCACCAGCGGAGTCCCGCGGTCTATGAAATTTGTCCCGATTTTGATTTTCAGCACGTTCAATGGTCGCAATTCTTTCCTCAGCATCAAACTATCCCTTGTGTAGGATTTCAGGATTTCTTTTGCCAATATGCTCAGTACCCTTTTCGACGAGATATTCACCAACGAGGCAAACGATATGACCAGAAGATTACTCGCCGTTGAGCCAATTGCCACCAAGATAAATATTCCCAAGCCAGGGAAAGCAATTTTGTCATGCAGCGTAACGCACACGAACAGCGCGAATATTTGAATCATTGGAAGGCCGAATAAAACCACGGGGACGACTTTCTCTGAAATCATGGCGTTCAGAGATTTCTCCAAAGTTCGAACGTATCGGTATAGCCGGATACAGGTGAGAATATTCGTGCCATTTCTGACTTTTGAAATCTCCCTGAACAATGAGCATAATGGTAATATTTACAAAACTATTTGGTCATTGCTGAGACAATAAGAAAATAACCTCTTGACGATTTCCAAGTAGTGGAGGAAAAAACTTATCCCCGCACAGAGAACGTAAAGAATCCAAGTATTTCCCGAGCACATTATATGAAACGCCATCCAAGACTCGAACATGTGAATTGCAATTTTCCCTCCATATGCGATCCGTACACCTTCACAGTTTGGAAACATTGACAAGATAAATGGCGGCGTGCATGGGAGAAATCGCAAGAGAACAAACGTAAGAAATGGATAAAAGACGACAGCAAGTTCCACCAATGCGATGAACATCTTCATTGCCTTAGTTCCCCGGGAGATTTTTATTTTCGGCAGATCTGTCGAGTATAGGGAAAATTATTTAGCTTGATAAAAATTCTTTAAACACAATTGCATCCTAAAACAAAATTTAATAAATTAAAACTAATTGGTTTATGTGAAAGGTTATAAGTATGTCAATCTATTCAAAATTATTAAAATTTAAGTACATAATTGCATAAAATTAAAACTTATTTACTTTCAACAATTCTCGCTTCGAAATCCAGAAACGCATTTACAACTTGGATTGGAGCAATATCTATGGAATAATTCCATTTCACGATTGACGCCATAACGTATCCCAGAAGCATAGCAACTCCTTGCAATCTTCCAGAAACTGTTAGCTGGCCAATACAAATGTGTAGGAACATTGCCATGGCATAAATAACGGTCAAAACGCATTGCAATTTGAAGATGTAAATTTGTCTGATCGATTTTGATTTTGTGAGGCGTCCAGAGTTTTTATCAAAGTCGAACGGGAGACAATTAAAGATGTTACTAAGTTTCAGACGATATTCCAAAAAGCGCCCGAATTCAGTTTGGTACATTGTGAGTTACTCAAGTGTCAGCAAAGCTTTAGACGATGGTTTTTCCGGAGTATTCCTAATATATTTCTTATTTAATTGAGGAAAGGCAACGTGTCAATAATCGTCAATTATTGACACGTTGCCTTTACTTAATTTACTTTAATTGACTGTCAATTAAAGTTGGGTGAGTTGATCAGTTAACGCGACGATCTAGATATTAAATCTCCGTGTAGAAATCAAATCACGAGCTAGTGGGGTATGTACATACAAATGCGTATATTTTCATACAATAGTCGTGGGACGAATATACTGGTAAAGTTCGATATGTAATTACATACAGCTTTTGTTGTTGTAGTTTTTGTTGTTGTCATCGACATACGGCACTTCATATCTATGTATTATCTTCACCCGTGTGACTACCAAATTAAAAACCATTTTACATATTTAAGTGATTTGATTATTCGCATTATTCAATTTCCTTTAATCGTGAATAAACTATCTTACATATCTATCTGGTTGTCACTGGTTTATGTAATTATAATCAATAATCGGTAATAGATTTTGGTATTGAAATATGGGAACGATAATATGCTAATCTAAATGCAGAACCGTGTAGATAGATTCATCTGCGAATATTTCTGCCATAAATCTACAAAACGAAAGCACAACACAAAGTATCATCAACGAATAGATAACACATATAGAGTTACTACGAAAGAAGTGTAACTTTTTAACTATTATACAAAGAAGAGATTACGTTTTATTGAAATGTGCGTATAAAGACAATTAACGGTAACTATGAATTATCCAAACGTAGCGCACTGCGTTGCTCTCCTATTATAAAGATTGACAATTTTAATTCTCAAGTCTATCGTAAATCGGTGAGATTCCGCGACTCCTTTAAAAAAACGTCCGAGAATCATCTTAATTTCCCGACTTGATTCATAGTATGTATGCATGCGACAAGCTAAGTTAAGTAGTCCTAATTAAGATACAAATAGTTTTACGGAGAGTTGTCTATAAGATTGTGTCAATCGTGGAAGAGCATGACTCTGATCGTTAAAGACACTAATCAATCAATCAAACAGGTTTTCAGCGCGAACAATATAACACTTTCAAGATAGTGTTTTTAATTTAAAATGCTCTGATGAGTGCTTTTTATGGATGTGGACACTAAGCAACGTATTGTAGTAGACATACATAAAATCGATTCTCAGTCTTCTTTGTCAATAGTATGTACAACTCGTCTATTCAGTTGCACTTACATATGTATGTTTTTTTACCACAAAATTAGTGGATCCTTAGGTTTACTATACACATCCATTAATCATTAATGTGTGTATGAAATATATTGTTAACAAGCTACACAAGTACGTTTTAAATTTTCATTCAAATGTTGGACTCCTAGTCAGTCAGCTTTTTTAAAAATTTTAAAGGTGAATTGTACATTACTAAAACTCTGCGAAGACGTTCCTTTATTTGTGATACTAAAGCAAAATTTTCATTGGAAACTGATGGGTTGAAGAGTTATTTTCGTCGAGTGAATATCCTCCGTTCATTTCCTCTCTAAGGTACTTCCCCATCACGAAGAAAGAGGCCAAGAATTTTAAGGAGGAAAGCCACGGTTTCCTTACAGATGACTATGAAGCCGTTAGAAACGCCATTTCTTCCGCGCGAAAGATCGTGTATTCACCCCGGTTGGGTTATAATGGCGATAATAATCATGTGCTCCTGATCACTAATGGCCCGTGAATCAAAAGTGTGAGAATAGAGAATTACATCCTTCAGGTTTTACCTTTCAAGTGCAACTTTTGCCCCTTCAAGTTACACCTGCAATATTGATGGTTCGCATGATTTCATTTTTCCAAAGACACCCATTTTTCAGTCGTGCATGCATTAATTTAATTTATGAAATGATACCATATTTCCAAATTAAGCATTAATACAGACATTAAGACGCGTGAAGAGATTAAGACTTATAATTTAGTTATATCATCTTCCAGTAATAAACAACTGGATTCATATAATTCGAAACTGAAATTCATTTTGAATACATTATCTTACCCATGAGTTTCAAACTTATAAAATTATAACAGCCAATAAGTAAAATAAACAAAATACATATTTATGTCAAATGAGATTGAATATGTGTTGCTGATGTTATCATTTACAATTCCCAATTTCTGGTATGTTTCCCTTATATTCCTTCAATTTGGGATCGGCATCCTTTATCGAGCCGTCCTCTGCGTATACCCAGATGTGAAGAGTTGTCCTTTTGCCGTCCTTGTTCATCAAATCTTTCGAATTTGGTCTGGGAGTCGAGACTCCCACTGTCATGTGTGCCTTTCCTTCCCTGATGTAAGCATAATAGAGGTACGCTTGTCCAAGTTTCTAAAAATTTTAGGCATACTTCAAATCACTCGCTGAGTGTAAGTTTTTTTAGCAATAGATCTACATATTTATATTTAAAAAAGTTGGATATTGTTTCTGTCAAAAATGTAAGAGTGGCTTTAATGGCTATGTATCTACTTATTTTGTACATTTCCACATATGTCCGAGTAATAAGTGAAGACTAACCCATTGATCCTTTCGGAAATGTTCGTTCTCATATATCGCGAATATCAGGGACTGCAGGTGATAAAGGAAAAATAATAATTAGCATAATAATCATAGACAAGGAAAACAAATTTTCACTACGCTTATCAACCAAAATATATTTGAATCACAATGTAAGAGGTTTCATTCGTAGTCTCCAGCCATGGGATACTATGGTCGATTCATTAAAATAACTTTTTTGAAAATTTGAGGCACGTTTACTCGGTCAGTTTTCAAGGATTTCGAAAATTTAAAAGGTTCTGAAAATCTTGAGAATATCTTAAAATTTAGAGATTTCTAAACTACGAACAAACCCCTTAGACATTTTCAATATAAAAGATCGTTCAAAAAATGGTCTAATTTTAATGAATCGACCATAATATATATATCGTTAATTTAATTCTAACTTCACCTCTTGCTTCCCTCCTGGAGTGTACTTGTACAAGAATACCTCCGGAAATGAAGGGTTGTAATCGTTCTCAATTTCTTTCGTATTTTGAGCGCAGTCAGGTACATCCCGAAGTTTAATCTCGAGGTGCAAATCTACTTATAAAAATTATATATTTGTGTATATTTTGTCAAACAGGTAATCAATATTTTATGAATTGAAGGATTATGCAATAGGTTGAGAATCTTTCTTAATGAAAGTTTCATTACTCTACCAGGTTTGCTGTTGCTATCCGTTTCAGGGGCATGCCTGGATTAAGAAAGTTTTAAACTTTAGGAACAACCATTTTTTAAAAACATTTTTCTGTGAATTAACTCAATTGAAAACCGTAGCCTTAGTCTGACTTCTTTCGCCTTCTCGGAAGGCACAGCGTGATGGAGGAAAGCTAAAATGAGCAAAATTATAATTTTTCTCGTTTCCATCTTGGAACGTGGAGCTTCTTAAAGGAATACAGGCGAAGGTCGTACTGAGTACAGGAACGAGGGGATGTTATAAATATTAGTTACCTATTGTTCTGGAAACAATGAAACGATGACGATTATTGAGTAGGAGGCGAACAGGATTCGGTTGAAAATCAATTGTACAAAACTGTAGAATAATTTTTCCATTATTTATTTCCCCATTTACTTTAATGCACATGGAAGTATATGTGAAACATATGGTAGGTACTCACGCACGCCAATGTTAAATTTTAATGTGTAATAGAATTATACATATACCAAATTATCTGGACCAAATTGAACTTGACCAAATTGAACTTGACCAAATTGACCGTACCAAACCGACCGGACACCTTGGAATTAATAATAATTTAGTACATTGTTGCATTTCATTATTTGTAAAGATAGCCAGAACCAAATGTGTATGTTACGTCAGGTGATTTCATTTTTGTTGCTGTTGAATATGTAATGTACGATCACAGAAATATACTACATTACGTGTAGTTAGTGTACGATGCGTTCTGGGTGATGTTGAAATATTTCAGGATCTGGGTGTTGGGTGGGGGCTTAGTGGGAATAATTTCCAATTTCCTTATGTGAGGTTCGTTTATCAGTATAGATGCTGGGTGGGTTGACATATACACATATCCGTATAAAGGTGGCAAGATAAAGTGGTCAGGTTTATCAGCTCCAGACCTTCAATCGCGGGTAGGGCCTCCTCCGATGGTTGCGGGAGATGGCGATGTGAGTACCAGGCCAGGCCTTGGCGTGCTCAATGGCAGTTTAGGGAGTTGATGGGTGTCGTTGTACTGAAATGAAAGGCCGGTTTATTTGTAGTGGGAATAGGTCACTTTTATCGTTATATTTTTGTGAAGACGATATTAAATATTTTTATTCTGAAAGGTACTTGACGAGACATAATTAATGTCATTCAAATAATGGTGCTATTTCTATGCAATTTCAATACTATGGATACGAGTATTGGAGTAAGCAAGCAGATTTTGTGGCAACAGTATTATGGGGTCATGGCAAGAAATGAAATTTATCTCCTGTTAAAGCCTGGTTGAAAATTAAAACTGTGCAGCGAATTGCGTAGCATGGGGGTGGTTACTGGAGACGAGGCGGAAGTTACGAAAGTAATATCCAGTTTAGTGGATGATAAGTTCAGACAATTCCGAGAAGCTTGGAGAAGTGTTGATACTAAATAGTAAGCAGAAATTTGTATTTTGACTGTAGAAAAGTATAAAGACAAATACATGTATTCTAGACAAAGTGGTCGAAAAATTATGTATTTATATTTATATTAGTATTTAATCAAAATTTAGTGACAACATTTTGAAAAGCATAAGAAATAACCTACTATATTTTGACACTTTGGAGGGCTACCCGCTACTGTTCTAATGACGAAGGGCCTTGGTCATTTTGGAAGGCACTGTAAACCAGGAAGTTTATCTGAAGAAACGCATTTAACGTGGATTGGAAGGCTTCATAGATAAGTTTCACAAAAACGATAAAATTTTGTTTTGGTCTGACCTCCCAACATCACACTACGCCAGAAAGGTCACCGAATACCTTAGTCTCAAAAATATTGAATTTTTCCCAAAAGGGGAAAACCCTCCAAATGTACCTCAACTGCGCCCAATTGAAAAATTCTGGGCATTTTCCAAGTCCAGGTATTCCAAGCTTTCTGAGAAGCTGGATACTCCCGGGAAATTTCAAAATCGGTGGAAGAAAATTAGCCTGGCAGTGGGAAAAGTCTCGGGTAAAAAGTTGATGCAGAATCTCAAGAAGAAAATAAAGAGTGTCGCAGCAGGCGGTATTGAATGTCTAAAAATTTACTTATTTTGAAGACAGTACACTTTGACCGTAAGCATATGTATTTTTTTGGAAATATATAAATTAATAGTGAAGTTATGACCATTTTTCTCCGCCAACCTCATAATTTAGTGTCCATGTCTTATTATGAATGTAAAGTGTATAGTTTAAAGATGACATATTTCCTGCATAACAGTTCACATCGACGAATTGTCTTTTTTTTCGTCGACAACATTGGTTACACTGCAAAATTTCTCAAGATTGTTGCTGTGCGACGTTTACAAAGACTCTTCAAGCATTTCCAAACTACCCATATGTACCACCAAGAAATTTTTTCATTTCTTATCCGATTTTGATCATCTAAAATTTATTCGGTAACCAAAAATATTTACTGCAATATTTTTGGAACAGAATTTTTAGTTAGGCCCATATTTTTTAAAAATCCGCCACATATTGATTTCAGAGGGGATTTTTGGTAAATATCTCAGAAACCAAAAGCAAGCTTCCACTCTGGACGAACTTTGCAAAGTTTTGGATGACGAGTGGAGGAAAGTGACGCCTGAAATGTGCCTTTAAGTTTTCGAATCATGGAAGAGGAGACTACGTGCTACATCAGAAAAGGACAGGGAACATATTGAGAACACCCAAAATATTCACAGAAGAGTCATTCGTACCAAAGATTGAGGTGAGAGGGACTGCCATGTTTCGTGAATAACTCTCTGTACTACTGTTCAGCCAATATTAATAGTCGCAAAAAACTCTGAAATGTTATCTGGTATCGCTAATAGCAACAACATTGTAATTATATGAATTGTCGGCCATTTAAACACTCAGAAAATTTTACCGGCGAATTGTGACGATTAATATTAGCTGAACAGTAAGGTACCTAAGAATACGAACAGTTACAATAACTACAATTATAAATATGTATGTATGAGAAAATGCAAAAATCATAGCTATTCGTAAGTCTTTGGGTTTCTTTCCAACCTGTTCGAAGTATTTTGGATGCAAGCGTATCAATCGATCAACTTTAATCAATTTAAAAAAAGTCAATACAAAACCCTATATGACCTTATGATTATAATTTTATCCTTTGTTCAGCACGATTGCCACTTTCATTTCTGGGTGGATATGTACCATATGTACCATTTAAAAAATGCATATGGATTTAATGTATTCGCTTTACTAAGCAATGGACAAAAACTAAGTATAAGAAAATTCGTCAAACATGCGTGTTTAAAGTGGGCGGTGGTTGTCTGTTGTTCCGTGAATGCATGATCTCGCACCTATGTATCCCACCTTCAGAGCTAAATTTAGTTCAGAATATTCTTAAACATCTACAAAACATTTAGATGTTAAACAAGGTTTACTGTAGAATGGGTACTAATTTGGTCCGTTTTGGTCTGCTACACCTTTAGTCAATCTGAATAAATTCATGTTTCCCATCGCACCGTTTCGTAGCAGAAGAAGTGTTAGCCAGTGCTAAGTATGTATGGTGCAGATGTTCAAACTCTTTACACTGCACTGCAAACTGGTAAAACCTAAATTAGTACGGATTTCTAGCATATATAGATTGATCCCTCTAGAAAGGACTACCTAGGTAAAAATTTGGTAATAAATCTTATGACGTACGTTTTCAAAGACACTGGTTGGTACTACATACAGCCAGTAAAAAGCTTGTTTTACTACCAACTTGGTAGTAAAGCATTATATGGTATATGTAGGGCCAAAAGTGGTCACGTATTTAATTATGAAATTCTACAATCTTTTCTAACGTTAATTACCGTCTACCTTTAAAATAAAAATTTGCTCTACTTTTGCAGATTAACTGCAGCAGATAACAAGATGTGGATAATGTCATTTAAAGCTTTACTCTGCGTCGCGATCATATTCCAAGCAGGGTCAGCCATTCTGCAACTATGCTCTAACTACAATGTCAAGTATCTCGGGAGTATCCTAACTGCAATTGACTTTGTTCAAATTGGTCATAAGAATCCTCGCGTTGTCCATATCGTTCAGTCTACCAGTGATTTACAAGGAATCTACAATAGTTCGTCATGTACCCAAGCATCCTCTAAATATGGATTGTGTACAATGTTCATTCTATCTTTTTCTCCATTCAAACATTACAACCGGCTTCTCAAACATCTCGCAAGCGTTGGTTATAATCCTTCGCACATATTTATTAAATCGGAAAAATCAAAATTCGACGAGAATAGAGTAACCGTAACATCGAGATATATTTTGGTCCAAGAATCAAAAAATAGGATGCAGGTTATTTGTACCCATTGTCGAGTTAGGGTTATACTAGCAATTAGAGATGTTAGGGAAGTAACATTCACAAACTATATTCCAGCCTTGGATCGAATTTGGTATAAATATCATAAAGTCTTTACAGGTATCACTATCCCAGTCCAAAAGGAAATACCGAATTTCTATGAAATCCTGGATAATTGCGGTGCCCACGGTGCCGCTGGAATAACCCGCAGCGAACCTACTCTTGAACCAGCCACAGTATGCGTTAGAGCATCGTTTTACACTAAATTAAACATTTCCGCATCACCTGGTAAAGTTATGTTGGGCCGAATTCAGCCATTAATTCCTTTGACTAACTTAGCAGGAAAACTACCCGAGCATTACACGAGCACTTGGTTTTGCGGCGTGCACGAAGAATACTTGATGGCATTATTTTCAAACAAGGGGTATAGAAAAGATTGGAATTTATTGACCCCACTTGACCCTTCTATATGGTGGTGTTTCCTCGTCAGTTTAGTTTTGATTCCAATGGCTATTTCGTTATGGGAGAAGTTTGGTGGTCCCTCTGGTAGTAAAAGAGAGTTCACTAACCTTGTTTCGGATACAATTAGTGTCTCCCTTGACCAAGGCATAAACATGCGGAGTTACCTTAAATCAGGTTGGAACGTTACTCATTACCGCTTGGATTTCGCCTCGTTCATAATCGGTTTTTATTATAAGGGAGACTTACTTACTTGCCTCATTGTAAAGTCACCGCCAAAATTGCCCCTCGACATTTCCGAGTTGGTTAATTCATCCCTGTCAATCTTAACGATTTTTTAATTTAATACAACTTTCAGGTGCAGAATTAACACAGAGCGACGCGTACGATTTTCTTTAAAATCATGTATTCTTTCAAGCACACCATCTAAATTACAAAACCGCTCAGAAATTCTTTCCGCCTCCGTAACTTTGTGCTGGGTTAACGACCAAATTTGTGTTCACTAGGAAACGACATACAATTTTCAGGGGAAAATCAACATAGAGCGACGCGTACGATTTTCTTTAAAATCATGTATTCTTTCAAGCACACCATCTAAATTACAAAACCGCTCAGAAATTCTTTCCGCCTCCGTAACTGTGTGCTGGGTTAACGACGGGACGGGAAAGTTGAGACAAGTTGAGACAGTTTATTAGAACTGGTCATATTGTGAGGGAGTGAAGAAAGTGAGAAAAGGGGAGTGGACTTAAAAGGGAAGGCCGTCAAAAGGACCATCCAACATTTAAGGTAACCCAAACTTTCTACTTTTTCTTACGCTCACCTCCACCATGTCGTCAACTATCATTAAGGAAATCGACACGGCTCAAATCACAAAACTCGGAGAAGATAACTACCCGACTTGGAGACTCCAGGTCTCACTAGTGCTGAAAGCTTAAGAATTTTTTAACATCGCTAAGCAATTTTTTTAACGTTGCTATACAATTTTCATACATTGCTATACAATTTTCTTACATTTCTACATAAGCCAATCTTTTAACGTTCCACAGTATTTTTTATTGACAGGTAACTTTGATCAATAATAATCATACTCATCAGAAGAATTATAATCAGGCTTTACAACGTGTGTCACAGTTGTAGCAAGGGCCCTAGTTATTGAATCATGGCGGTAGTAGCCGCATTTTCATGATCATAATCACAACTATTATCATAATTATAATGATGGCCATCGAAAACGATTCCCGTTCTGTGATTGGTTGATCTGGTACGCAAGCATCCAATCAGGATGCAAGAATGTACGGAAAATTTAACGGGAAGGACTTTTGTAAATTATAATGTAGATCGACTTATCGGAAAGAAGAAAAATAGGTACAGATATAGTATACTACATCTGTACTTATTTCTCCCCAAACTTGCAAACATATAATTCACGAACTACATATTCACATAATTATGGATGTACATTCTAAAATAGGGTTACGCTTTACGACAGGAATTAATTAATGTTAGAATAATTATTGTTACTTGCAATGCATAGCTTTTCATAAATAACTTGTAAGTGCAGGTAAGTATATGTCGGGACACATTATGTGGAATAAATTGTCAATGAAGTTCAATTAATAGGAAGACCAACTTTGTCTAAATTACAGTTTTCTGCGATTTCACTTTCAATTCTCTGTAATTGTCATGCCAAATTTGAAAAAAATTGGATTTATCTGAAATTTATAAGTTTAAAAAGTAAAATAAAAATATTAATATAATATTAATATAAATAAATTTTATTTTATCTATATATGGAATTTATGAAAACATCAATCATATAGAAAATCGTGAGGCATGGAAGGAGACCAAAATTTTTTACATACCTAGTGCGGGGTTTTCTATTTTTTCTCAGTTACTTTCATTCTGCATGAAAGTAAATATATGTGAAACAATGAAAATTCAGCAACATTCTCAGTTTTAAAAACTTTTAATATGTATGTACACTCAAAAAAATTCTATCACCAGAATGTTACCAGGCGGTGACTATATGTGACTCTACTGCACTGGTAGAAGAGCCGCTACCGTGCAGCAACAGATCCATCGTTACTACGTTGGTAGAAAAGTAGTAAACACGCAGTAATAAGTTTGGTGATAATGGTAATATGCAGGTCTACAGTCGGTAAAAAACTCGGTAATGCTTGCTGGTAGTAAATAATGAAATAATAATGGCTCACGTGACGTATAATCATTCCTATTTATTTATAAACATATAAATTCAATATTTTAACAAATTCTGATTGCATCTTAGTGTATTACTTAACTATACAGGCTTTTTAATTATAAACATTGCCTCGTAACTATATAATTACCATCCAACTTCACATTTTGCTGTAGTTCCATACATTCATGAATAACTAAATTACTAACATCGATTAATCTAAAATAATCACTATTAACATTTACTTTATATGCAAACAATTTTTGTTCAAAATATTCTACACTAATTTCCCTAACAAGCAGTAAACAAACTAAATCATTTAACAAAATAAACTCCATGATAATTCCAAAAACAGGGAAAATCGGACCAAATTCATAACACACAACAAAGTTACGCTTATAATTATAAGAGCGGTACCATATTTGATTTGTAGTGAAAACTTCCGTCTCGAGGTCACAATCTGTGAATTTGGGATACTTCCTCAATTCTTCAATTATATCAAATGACTCTAAAAATTCGGACAATTTAATTGATAGAATACTATCCGCCTTTAAGCTGTCAAACGAGCATCGAGTATTAAAAACGTGGTAACTGAATTGTTGATGTCGCATCGCTAGGGAATAACAAATGTTTCTAAAATTTCTCGTATGATTGGCTAACTGAGCAAAATAATTATGCTTTCCTTCAAAGCGCATTGTCCATAAAGAAATAAGTGGACCCATCTTTCTTATGATGTACGGATAGTGACAGAGAAAATGGTGCTTGGGAATTAAACGCTTATCGGGGAACAACAGTTTAAAAAGCATATGGTGATCAATAATTTTACGACGAAGCGATTCAATTGTGGACTCTGAAAATTTTCTACAAAATATCAAACTCATACAGTCTAACAATTGCAAAAGTAATTCCCAGTACTTTACTTCTTCGTCGGTGATTATTAAATCACCTAAAATAATTGGCAAATATCTAATTAAACACCAAGCTTGTGCTGCCTTTTGCCCTATTTTGTTACCCGTCCCGTCTAATTTAATTGGATTCGGTCTATTCCTAGATTCCAAGTAACCAAAATTATGAGCTAATAATCTTGAATTTATAGTTTCCAATGTGAAGGTCCCCAAAGTAATTAATTTTTGCAAGACAATCTTAACTTCATAAGGAACCACCCCTTCCAGAAGATCGTGCATAATATCAGCTGTAGGAGAGTCAAGAAAATTATAATACTTCAACTTATTGAACTCACAACCTGACTGAATACCAAAAGTTTTCGATGCAAGATGATCCTGATAATTATTCCTATCACGTATTACCATCTGATTATGGTCAAATAGATTTTGCGCGTCTGATTTGGAAGTGCAACAAATTCTACAATAATAATTAGAACTGAACGACTCTACAAAACCTAAGATTGAATTGCCCCCTAAATTGTCGTGGACAATCGAACATATTGTCCCCAAAATTACCTTGTCATTAATTCGAATACCATTCGTTTCTAGGGCTTGAAAATCTGGTATCAAGTGACTTAAAATAGAATTAATGCCATATTTTTTGGCATCCTCTGTATAAAATAACCCTAACAAATGGATTTGGCTCAATTGGGTATTAAAATAATCTGGCAAATTTCTAATTATAAAATATAGACCTCCAATTTTATGGACGCCACGCTTTGAACCCAACGGGTTAACTGTCTCAAAATCGTCATAAAATAACTGAAGTTGAATTGAGTCCGGAAATTTAGAAAATAAATTATTCGACTTAAAACTTGAACTATCTTTAAAATTCTCATAACAATTACTTAAAATAGACTTGTCCGAATTAAAAAAACACAATCCTGATGGAGATAAGAGAATTTGTTCCAAAGTTTTGAGTAATGGAACATACATAAATGTATCCGACACTACTACTTGTTGTCGCTTGTTATCTCGTACACGGACCTCAATTCTCGAACCTAAGCTTTTCTCGATAGGAAGAATTAGTTTATCACTCTTCTCAAAAAATTTTTGGCGTAGATAACTAGATTTCATGTTGTGAAATGCCGACAACAAAACCCTGACCTGGCATGAAAATTCTTCAGTATCATTAACTGACTGGACATCTTAATGATCAAATTTAACAATTCAGAAATACAATATTCTAATTCTATCATCACTAAATCTACGGTTGAATGGTTCACACCTGTCGACAAAAGTGTTGAGCAAAATTTCCCAAGCAAATCTGTCAAAATTTTTGTACCTAAGTCAACAGAAATATTTTCAGGAATTTCTAAATTTTCTAAGTCAATTGATGGATTTAAAAGTACCGGCTGAGCTATATTATTTTCGTGGTCCTCCAAACTATTAATAAAATTATTATCTATCACCTCCCCATGTGATTTTATGTGCCGCAAAAATCCACTCCATGTACTAATATCTACACTACAAGAAATACTAGGGCAAACTAATCTAGGGAATTTAAAGTGACCAAAAGTGTGGAAATATTTTAAATGTTTTGTTATTTCGATCACCCCTGCAAATATCCTACTGCACTGGGGACATGTAAACATCCTAGCTAATCTGTGCTAAAATAATTGCACAATTGTGCAAATATTTCTTTAACTTTACGTGGTAGGTGCGTATTTGGCACGTCTAACTTATAAATATACACTTGAATGAATTTCCAAAATCCGACGAGGTTCTTGTCGTACTCGGCGGCGAGCACGTAGTGGGTTTTGAAAAGCGTATCGACAGCTTCTACAGAATTCTTGGCGTTAATTGGGATGATCACTCCATCACACACGATGAAGTAGGAGGAAATTACAGCTGACGATTCCCCAATGCAGACTAAATTTGGCTGTGTCTTCTCAGCATTCCATGTGTCCAAAATCGATGAATAAGGGGTAGAAGTCTGTCAACAAATACATAAAATTAATAAAAATTTACTACTATAACGAAAAGTAGCCTAATTTAATAATTGATTAAAAAATTTGCAAACTTTGTAAAATGATACAAGACGGTGACGTGCGTCTTCAATTTTAGCCCGGCTCCCTTTTCCTTTCCCTTGTGGCGCCGGCGGAATTAATTGTAACAGTGCAAGTAAAGCAAAGATTGAGTCATCCCATTTTCCTTTAAAAAAAATTAAACATTATTATAAACAATTATTTATAAATACTCGTTCAAAATTTATACAAACCAACCAGATTCTGTGGCAAGAAATTTTTCTAATGCTGGAGTGACCTTTAATCCCTTCACGTGATTAATTAATTTCGTTGAAAAAGCAGGACAAATATCCAGAAATTTAGAAGATAAGTCCTCAAACATCAAATTAAATTCGTGGTTAATCTACATAAATATGTTGCTCGTATAGTTAAACCACAATTTATAAAAATACTTAATCCTACTTGACCTTACCAGAAAATCGCACTCCGTAAATTTAGGATACAATTTTAGAAGAGAAGGGTTACTAATTAATCTCAGTTGAGCTCGGTGTGGTAAAGTTTCTTTCATTAGACATGAAATCTCCGATAATCCGGTTTTGGGGCATGTGCTATTTAAATCGTGGATAAGTGAATCAAAATTGGATGTGATTTCTTCAACAACTTCAACAAGTAATTTTGAACTCTTCGGAATTGGACCACCAGAATCTTGATCCACTCTCTTCCTGGTCGGTGCAACCCTATTGTTTGATCCGGACTTCAAATTTTTGTGGATATGTCGAAGCTTTGCTTGTACTAAACCGGATCTGTTGACCTCATCATATAAGATATCCTAAAAGGAAAAATAATAATAATCACATACAAAATATATAAAGCAGAGGAAAATTAATTTTTTACAATTCCGTCGACCGTCCCAGGATAACGCCATGCTGGAACGAGCTCAAGAATAGCTTTTGCAAATAATTTTTGCTCCCTGGTTGATGGTGACTCTCTGTGGAGAAAAATACAGATTAGCTATTTTAAACAAAATATTTGTGGGGAAAATTAATTAATCGACACTTGCCCTTTAATTTGAACTAATTTCCCAACAAATTCTTTAATCAATATTGACCCAGTTGATGCTTCCACAAATTTATTCCTGTTACACTCCGAGACGAGATTTTCCAGTTCAGGATTCTGCTCCATATGCCACACCAAAATCTAAAAAAGTGTGTCTACAGAACAATTAAGTTCTTGGAAATCGGGTTTTGAGAATGACCTACCTGCTTATAATTGTCGACTTCTTGGTCGCCAGATGGAACTACGATGGGAGAGAAACTCGTACTTGAAGGCGAAGAATTGTTAACTAAATGAATTAAATAATTTGCAATTAGTATTTTCAGTAGGAATCGCAATTCATTATTTAAATCCAAACAATTTATTGACCTCTTACCATAAAAAACAGCCTGTGAGCAAGTCGGATGAATATGTTCACTCTGGGACGAAACTTCTCCCCTGATTTGGAACACAACGTTCGGGATTGACGACTGACCTAAAAAGAGTGGGAATACTTCACTGTCGATTTCAGCCCCTTCTTCGTCTTCTAATTCGATAGGAACGTCATTATCCAATTGGAACTTTGACCTAACTTGATCACAAAAAAATATTAATTATTAAACATACAAAGTTTTTAATACAATGAAAAGAATTCCAAATTAAAATTTAATTAACTTACCATTTGATAAAAACCCAACATAATCTGAGTCTGCCTCGCATGGGACAAATTTCTTCCCCCTTGAAGGATTCGACACTCTAATTAACTTTGTCATCACGGAAATTAATTAATTAATTTTCTACATAAATTAATTAATTTCCTGCAAATGTGATGGCAGTCTACCGAAAGAGAAGGCTGGCAGGAAACTAATGCATTACCCCGCTGGTGGAAGACAAGAGACGCTCTCACTTTTACCCGTTTGGTAGAAATATGCCACAACGTGGTAGAAGATTTGGTGACAAAGGGTTACCATATTCATCTCCAATCCGGTAGAAGTTTTGGCCTATGTTGGTAATACAAATGGTAGTAAATTTTCTACCGCGGATGGTGATAGGTTGGATTACTACACTCGCGGTAAAACTCGCTATTATATACTTATTACCACACTTTTTTGAGTGTATGTAATCACGCCAGCCAATGTTAGTTTGAAGGGGTCCGCTTGAGAGATTAATCCGGTTAATGACATTATGACCATCTGCGAAATGTAGGGATAATGTACGCGTGTCGTTTTTCAAAATTTCGAAAACTTTTCACCATCGACAGAAACAGTCAACAGGATAACTGGTGATGTTTGGGTACAACAAGTATTTGAAGCTTTGTTTTGAATAGGGCTGCCTTTAGCCAGGAAAAATTAAAATGTGATATTTGACGTCGTCTCAATTTCACTGGAAAAATTACCTCACGAATCATTTTTTTGAGCCGCCCTGATTGGAAACTTATTGCTGAGGGTTGTATGGAGGAAAATCGTACACTCTCAGAAACTGGGTATTGATTTCCAAAGGTAATCAATACCAACCTAACAGTATTACATAAACAGCACAATTGTGGTAATGAAACTACACTAGAAATTAATACTATATGCAATATTTTCAATACCGAGAGCGGCGGCACTTATGTTACCACTTGGGTATCGAAACCCTACAATATTGGTATTCATACAATACCACATTTGTAAGTCTCAAGTTTGGCCGTTACAGGACGTTTGCCCGGGATTGAATCACAAAGCCCACTCATTTCTTTCTTTCTTTTCACAATGAGTTCCAAAAAATTAGTCCGTGTTGGAAATAGTGTTAGAGGGAAGAAATTAATTCCCTATGACGGCAATTTTGATAACTTTGTATTATCAGGTAAGAAAAAATATCATGATTAACATTAGGTAACGATTATAACTTTTTTCTTTCATTTATTAGTTAAAAGTCAATTCAATTTGGATGACTCGTCGTCGATTAATTTCGAGGATGAATATGGAGCGGAGGTGTATTCTGCAATTTTTCCAATATTTCTGGACCCAGAAGGAATTCAAAATATTGTATTTAAGGTAGAAGGTGAATCGCCAGTTCTCGAAATTGACCTAAGCTACAGTAATTCGCCGCAATTAAATTATCGTAAGTTTAATTTTTTTTTAAATTTCACATGTTAGTATATTATGTTGCCTGTTTTTAAAGCGATATTATGTATAGCGCTGCTCTATTTCTTAAAGGATATTAAAGAACTAATTTATAATCATGTATGTATATAGTATCGCCTTCGGTTGGAACCTCAGGATTTTCTCAACCCTTTGGAGTCGGCGACAATTTTAAACCAGTACGTTTCAAGCTATTTTATGTACAACTTATCTTAATAATAATTAAGCTTAATTACAATTTATTTTTATTTTAGATTCTCGAAACAGCAGTCCTACAAAATAAATTAATCCATGCTATTGTTGAAGATTGCACAAAGAAAGGCTTCGTGGACGATAAGTCCTCCACAATTCTTATTAATGAGTTTGTAGCAAAACTTGTCGAAATCAAAGGGTAATGGTGGACATAATAATTTATTAATTAAATAATTCTTGAAATTAGGAGGTATGAATTGATTAATTATGTATTATTTATGTTTAAATAATTAAGTATTTATTAATTAGAGAATCTCCTCCCACATCGGCGCAAAAACAATTTGCCGCAGCAATTCTGGAAATTCTCCCTTGTTGGCGTTATTCTGGATCAACGGATGGTTTGGTATTTACACAAATTGAACATGATTTATAAATACAAATTTGGCGGAATATTTGTCGTTATGTTCTAATTTATTTCAAATTATTGTAGGATATTTTATTTGATGAGGTAAGCCGGTCTGGACTTATTCAGACTAGATTGAGAAGAATTCATCAGAAACTCCATACTGTTGCACGACAAAAACCTGCCGAAAAGGCGAAGAAAAAAACTGCCGGAGGTCCTGGCGCGAAAATAGCAAGAGGTGAAGGAGCAGCTGACGAACAACAATACGACAGCCTAATTCTTCAGCTTAATGGGACGTGTGCAAAATCAGGAAAACAAATTTTGCAAGAATTAATTATTAGTACCTTTCAACATAGAAATTCTTTGAGACAAATTAACCCACAATCTATTTTATTGATCTACACAAAATTCAAGGAGTGTGACTTCATGGTAAGTAAGCACAACAGCAGTACTTAAGAATTATATAAAATAAATAATTCTAAGTTTTTTAATTATTTGATTTTCAGATTTCGTTCGAGTTTTCTTTAATGAAGGGGGAATCAGCCAATAATTTCACAAATTCTTGGCCGGCATTTTCATCTAAATTATTAATTAGAGCTAAGGAGATTAATTCGTCACCAGCGGTCACCAAGTTTTTGGCTGAGGAATCAGGTATTTTGCACTTAATTTAATTAAAAATAAGTTTTATTGTATTTTGAGATGGAAAATATTTTATACTTTTGCAGATGAGTGGGATGAATCATTAGCTGCTCTGTTTTTGCTATTACACTTAATTCCCCCCGCAGCGCAAGGGAAGGCGAAAGGCAGTCGCAGCAACACAACGTGTGCACAAACATTGATGGTCACGTATTACAATGTATTTCATTCATAAACATTTTGTGATATTAAATATTTTAAATTCCGCCAATGTGGTAAACAACTTTAATATTTTTAGATTGCAACACCTCTGCCGTCAATTTTGGACACCTGGAGTGACGATAAGCGCCAACCCAACTTAATTTGTCGAGGAATTGATAAGAAAAATTTAACATCTTTCTTCCTTGTCGTGGACAAAGTACTTCTTCCAATTGACGCGACTAATTGTACAGAAGCAATTGATCGTCTATTCAAATCACATTACGTTTTCTCAGCGGAATACGACAAAAATTTGCAAGGATTATGGAAATTTTTGCAAGTATTCATCTATAAGATAGACGTCGACAAAACTGATCTCTCAAGGAAAATTAAGCAAGTATCCTCTCAACTTAACCGAATTCTTGCCGAAAGCTTGGAATAATGTTTGTTTGTCCAAGATGTCACTCCTTAATTTTAAGGTTCACAGATTTTCTAGATCATGTTAAATTTAAGCATAATTTGTCACATACCAATTTTACTAAATTAGTTTGTCCTTATGACAGCTGTGAGGTAGAAATAAGCACTTGGAGCGGATTTCTGCGTCACTGTAAATCTCACGAGTTAAGTTATCAACAGAGTACCGAATATCTCACAAATATTGTAGGACAGGATGTTTTTCAAAATTCAAATAATAGTTTAGGAGTTAATCCAATTGAGAATAATAATTTGGACGACCCCAAGAATTTTGAAAATATTACAATTGATACTGGTATAGAAATAATTATTAATAGCTTAGGTAACTTTTGTGCGTCTTTGATGGCGAGGGGAGTGAATAATTCTGTGGTAGATTTTGTTGTCAAGGAAATGGAATACTCAGTTACAGAAATTATTAATTTAATTTGTAAATTAGGAAATCAAAAATTTGGTGAAGAATTTGATCCGTTAGCGTCTCAAATTCTTTCACTTTTGACAAGTTTCGAAAAAGTAAGGTCAGGTTACCAGCGCCAAAAACTGTTTGATAAACAAGATAAAATTATTTCTCCCATTGAAATTAGCCTAGGTAATAGAATTGAAGTCAAGGTAAAAGATGATAAACGGCAACAAGTAATTGTTGAGGACACTTTTATGTATGTACCTCTTCTTAAAACGTTAGAACAAATTATCAAAAGTCCGGAATTATTTCCATATTTCCAAGTCCAAAATTCAAATGAAAAAATAATCAAAAATTTTTCAGACTCAGAATCTTTTAAATCTAATAGTTTATTTTCAAGCTACCCAAATTCAATTCAGTTGCAATTGTTTTATGACGACTTTGAGACAGCAAATCCTTTGGGGTCGAAAAAAGGCGTGCATAAACTTGGGGGCATTTATTTCGTTTTACGAAATTTACCAGATTTTTTTAACTCTCAACTTTCACAAATTCATTTACTTGCTTTGTTTTATAGCGAAGATGCTAAAAAATATGGATGCAATGCTATCTTAACTCACATCCTTCCGGATATAAAAATTTTAGAAACAACGGGAATATTAGTTAGAAGCCAAATATTTCGCGGAACAATTTGCTCTGCCGTTTTTGATAACCTGGGAGGCAATTTTTTATTAGGTTTTACAGAATCCTTCAACTCAAATTATTTTTGTAGAATTTGCTATGCTTCGAAAATAGAATGCCAGAGCATATATGACCATACAAAAATGCCAATTCGAAATTCAGAAAATTACAACGACCACTTAAATTCAAAAACCTTTGGGGTTCAAAATCCGACTGCTTTGAGTACTTTAAAATATTTCAACTTTTTAGACACCCCCACTGTTGACATAATGCATGACCTTCTGGAGGGGGTTGTCCCATACGAAATTAAGTTAGTGTTGCAGAAGTTAATTAGCTTAGGGTGCTTTGACCTTGAAACGGTAAATCACCGGATTTTAGCGTTTGACTTTGGATACCTAGAATCAAAAAATAAACCAAATCCGATCCGACTTGATGGAAAAGGAAACAAAATTGGCATGAAGGCTGCTCAAACATGGTGCTTAATTAGATTCCTTCCCCTTATATTAGGTGACTTAATTATTTCAGTTGAACATTTAAGATATTGGGAGTTAATTTTAAAATTACTGGAATGCATGAGTATTATATTTTGTAGAATATTTTCAGAAAATTTAATTAATCAGTTAAAGGATGCAATTTCAAATCATCACGCCCTTTTCAAAATTCTCGTTCCAGATAATAATTTAATTCCGAAGCACCACTTTATGGTGCATTATCCTTATGTCATAAAACAGTCAGGTCCTTTAATATCACTTTGGACAATGAGATTCGAGGGCAAGCACAATTATTTTGCTCAAATAGCCCATAATATTAGGAATTTTAGAAATATTTGTTTTTCACTCTCAATGAGACACCAGCAATATTGTTCTCGTGTTTTTAAAAGTATTGAATTGCATTGTGGGTTAAAAACTGACGAAATTTTAAAAATTAATTTATCTGAATTTAACGATTCTTGATATAATTGAAACCTTAAATGTATATTTAGGTAATCAAACCTTGTCTTTGCAGACTGAAATCTTAAGCACAAATCAAATATGGTACAACGGTTATAATTATAAACGTAGCTTTATTGTATGTTATGAGACTGGAAATGTGTTCCCAAAATTTGGTCAAATTTGTGAATTTATTTTATACGAATCAAATACTTGCCTCTTGATCCTCAAATTAATGGAAACAGAATATTTTGATCGTCATTTGTTTGCATATAAAATTAAAGAGAGCAGAAATATTTTTAATGTAGTTAATATAAATAACCTTGTCACTCATGATGCTATGGAATTGAAAACTAATTTCAATATTTCTGGGAATTTTGTAATTTCGAGACATTACTTGTAGTTTAAAGTAAATAAGTAGTTTGTTTAATAATATTTAATGTTTAATATAATTTAATAATATTTTTAGTACATATGTAGGTAAATATTTTTGCACATATCATGTTTTAGATTAATAATTGTTTTACATGCTAAAATTGTTTTAATTGTCACGGTCAGCATTTTCTTTTGAAATAAAAATACAAATTATGAATAATTTTTCAGTACCATATTGCCCCATATTCAATACTGCTCTGGTAAATGCATAATACTGAACGGTATCACATCCCTATCACATACAATACTGCATGGTATCATTTCCACGTCGAACACAATACCAATGGGTACTAGCACTCACTATGATTCAATACCACTGGAGTAAAGTACAATACCCAATGTGCTGTTAGTATAATACTGTCCCAGTATAACCTTAATACCAAAAATGACATAAGCTATACCGGTGTAGTATTGACGTTAATAGTTTTTAGTATTGAATCAATACTACGGCGGTAGAGTCATATATGTATACCGCGTGGTATTGAAATAGTATTGATTTTGTTAAGAGTGTAATAACTATTTCGAAATTCGCTTTCCCTGAATAGCTATTTCTGGTTTTCTGTAAGCATACATTTCTTTCCATATTGCACATTAAGGTTATCTCAATTTACCCCAAGTGTATGTTAATACCCAGAACCAAATGTTTGTTTGTTGCTCACACAATCACCTCTTCCATAAGAAATTTTATAATAAAATTTAACAAAATTTACAAAAAATCTTAAAATATAGATGCTTTTCCGCGGTTTTATCGCATAACTTGTATTGAAGGTTGCTCTCTGCCTAGATCACCAACCGTCTGTTGGAGCAGATGATAGATGTGGTTCATCTTGGAGATCAATCTCATTCAGCGTAGAGACAACCTTTAGTTTATTGAGAGATATAACCCTAGCAATGTTAAGAACTTGGTAGAAATCCTGGTAAGTAATTGCAGTAAAAAACTCCGGCGTACTTGTCTCGCTATTTTTAGGTATGGCTTTCTGTGCATTTGCTCCGCTTTCTCGGATTCCGATCGATTGCACTTAACATCTCTGCAAATTTCTGTCGACAACATTACACTACTTATATGTATCTATTGTTCACTGTCGTATCCTACACTCCACCCTGTCATATCTTGCCCAACAGGATATGTACTCCTTCTGCTTGAGGGAAAGCTGCCTTGAAACATAATTTGGGTGCAGTGACGTGCCAAGCCTAACAGTATAAACACGCCATAATTAAACATTGTACGACCAATAGAAATGGAATTTCGCACCTTCAACAGTTTGGAGTAAGTATTAAATTTGCTTAACGTACTTAATACTATGCTTGACTACATTTGTTCGATTTTGATTAAATTAGTACCCGGTATTGTTGTTTATGAGTTACTGAAATGAGTTAAATGAGGTTAATTTCCATAATCCTTTAAATTTAAATTTAGTATAAATTAGAACTCACAGACAAATATCGGATGAAATGGAATAAATTTTAAGCAAGTAAAAAAATGGCTCGTTAATATTTTAAACTAAAGTTACATGAGTCGTAAATAAATTGTAAATGAGTTTTGGACAAACTGATATAAAATTATTTAATTGCAATATTTGTATTTACTTTAAACTGATTCCATTTCATCCGAAATTTATCTGGGAGTCAAAAAAATTCTCAATTGCTCAAAATTTTGACCTTGCAGACTTTAGTGAAAAGTTATACTCAATTTAAAGTCAACTCATTTATAACTCATGAGCAACACTAGTACCCAGTAATTCGGGCTGTTTCGTACCTGCTCTTGACAAATATTGTTATTATTTTTGGTCAGAATAAGTTACGGGAATCCTGGAGACACCATTGAGCTATCAGAGAAACTTAAAGCTCCTGCAAATGACAAAAGCACTGAAAATTCCCAACCCCGCCTCAGCCAAATGGAATTAATGCAAAACAAAACAGGATCGGGACAATTTGCAGCCGCAGGAGGGTTGGAGGCTGATGTCGGTATTAAACTGGACTCACAACAGGAACCCCATCACTCATCCACGCTAGAAAAGTGGAGCACTCTGGTCGCCTCACACACGGTAGCCGGAAAATATGCCGAAGCAGAAGATATCTGCAGAGAGATTTTGGCCATTGAAACCGAACATCTCGGCCCAAACCATCCTTCAACTCTAGTCACTAAAGGGAATCTTGCATCCGTGCTTTGTCTCCAGGGAAAGAATGAAGAAGCTCTGGCACTAAATTTGGAGGTATTAAAAGAGAGACGAATCCTGTATGAGGACAATCATCCCTTAATTTTATACACGATGCGGGAAGTGGCCGGCATATTTGTCGACATTGGACAGGATTCCGAGGCTGAACCTGTTTACAAGGAGTTGTTGGCGGGTCAGTTGGAACGCTATGGGCTGGGAAGCTCAGAACCAACAACAACCAAGCAAGAGCTGGCCACCGTCCTAGCAAAGCTTGGAAAAAATGAAGAAGCCTTGCCCCTGTTGATGGAAAGCGTTCCCGAACTGATCCTTCTTTTGGGTGAGTCGCACGAGATCACGCTATACGGTAAGAAGCTCATATCCTTCGTATTATCTGCCATAATGGAGAACGAGGGGGATCGTGCTGTAAAATGGTCGCCAAATGTCAGAGTACAATCACAAACGCAAGATTTCAATTGGGCACAGGCAAACTTGCTGCACGACCTTGGCATGTGTGTGGAGGCAGAGTCAGTTTATTTAGAAATGCTGAAGCAACCTGAAGTCAAGCGGGTACGTTGTGCAAAATACGTGTTATTTAACATTTTAATAAAGGCAAATTATTGCGCGCGCGGTGAATAATGTCGAAGGCAACCCTGCCAATTTTTCCGAGAACCGTTTTGCATAATTCTTGTTGTTCCTACTTAAATACGAGTTTTTGCAAGTTGTTAGGAAAAATTATTCTTGGCATTGGAATCTGAAGTAGATTGCAAGGTTTCGGTTTCTCTTATCGCTTAACTATTTCCATTTATCAAAACAAATTAGAATTTTTTTTGTTCTGCGTGAACATTACAAGTTCTGGTAAACCTATAAACATGTATGCTTAGAATTACCTCCTATACAATATAAAATTTTCATTTTTGAAATTATTAGACAACTACAATTTTTACCGAAATTTCGCATTTTAAAAAATATCAACTCCTGAAAAAATTCTAATTTTCTAATAATTTCAAAAATGAAAATTTTATATTGTATAGGAAGTAATTATACGTACGTATATGTACATGTTTTTAGTTTTTTAGGTCGCGCTAAAATACAAAAACTTACAGCCATTTTAAAATCGGACGTTTTGGCTGAAATTTGTTTTGAAATGCCCGTCACGCGCTCAAATACACGCATTAAGAAAAAAGCAAAAATACGGGTTCGCTTATTTTTGGGTAGGAATAAATTTAAATTAGCCCATCAATATCCCAGTATTACACGAGAAAACCCTGTATTGTAGGTATTTTGATAATGGTAAGTCTCATTGGGATTTAATATACATTCCCTGGTTCAGATGGATACACTTATAACGAAGAGTAAATTGGCTGCTGTTCGAGGAGACTTAGGTAGAGTTGAGGAAGCCCTTCAACTATACTTTGAAGTTGTAGGAGAGACCAAGGACCGTGTTCCCGCACACGATGAATTTCTTCTAACCAATAAAAACAACGCAGGAGGTCTTCTAACTCTTCTGGGTAGAAGGAGAGAAGCAGAAGTTTTATTCAAAGAAGTAATTAAAGAAAGGGAACGACACTTAGGCCCGAACCATCCTGATACGGTAACATCCAAAAGGAATTTAGCCGCTGTCAGACAGCCTGGAAAGCGTGGTGGATATATAGGGATGTCAAGAAACGATTTGGACGGTCCAACAAGCAGCTTTATGTCGACACGAATCGTGCTTGCAGCGGGTGAGCAGTGAAGCATTCCTAGGCATATTAAAGATACGGAGTTGTTTTATACTAATCGTTTGCCAAATGATTTTAGTGCACCCCTCCTCGTCGAGCGGAGGTGAGCGGAGCACTCACAAGTGGTATGACGCCATCGTGTCCAGCTTCAAGAAGTTATGGAACCGCGTTGAATAAGGCGGAAGTCCAAGAATGAAATACATGGTTAAACAATGAAGTTGACTAAATTCAAGTGAATGGTGAGTGAGTGTGATAATGAGATGAGTGCTGTCACCTGCTAAGACTCCTACATATAAGGAAAGTACAAACATGAATACGGGCACTGGAATAGTTATGTCTGCCAATATACAAACCTCACTCTCTATAATTTTTTGAACAGATTGTCTCCCGTCGGAATAATTGACGTACGTCTGACGTACCTCGGATTGCCTCCGCCTGAGACAATCTGTCCCAGAAATTTAGAAAATCTTGTTGAAACAGATAAGGGACATTGAGTAGACATAACCACCATAACAGCATGAATAAAATTCTATTGCATCCTTCTAGTCTGTGTACATACGTGATAAATATGAAAATTTATGTTACACCGACAAATGACAAAGAGCATGTAAAATATAGCTTAAAATGGGTGCAATCACTTTTAGTTCTACGTAGAACTAAAATTTCCGGATATGTAGATATCTGAAAAATTTATAGAGGCGCGGCTATTCAATGTTTCTTGACCTTCCCGATTGCTTATATGTATGCACGAAGTAAAATTACACCATGAAAACATTGGTTGTATTAAATGCTGTGAACGTTTTTACATACTTAAGACTTCATGAACATGTTCTTATGCTGAAAGATGAATAAAAATATGTGACACAGAAAGTAAAGAAAGGATATGCTAAAATTTGTACTACAATAAAGTGTATATATTTTTGTCAAAAAGTGACTCAAAATTATTACAAAGTTGCCTTCATCATACGAGATAACGATTGTGGAGTAAGGAAACCTATTACAATAACGCGCTTTGTTCATACTTGTCTCCAGAACTGAAGAAAGAGAATTTAGTTTTGTGAGGTTGAAACCATACATGCATGGAAGAAGGTGTAATCACCAACGTGATGCAAAGCCCGTGGAAAGGTTAAGGTAATTGTACAATAACTACATGACATCAAGAATAACAGTGCGACAAGCTTGGTAAGCTTGAGGGGAGCACAAAGTCTTCAAACTTGCTAAAGTACAGTATCAAAATGCCCCAGGGGTATATCGACACATGTCCTGGAGATCTGCGGTTCCTGTGCGTCTGTATCATCACCACTACTTTTAACCAACTCGGGTAAACTCGTCCATAATATGGAGTATGTTGGGATGGGAAAACTGTAAAGCTTACGTAAAACTGGGTTTGTATTACATACATACGCCTGGAGTGAGTGAGTCGTGACTTTGGATGGACCAGTTTGTGGACAGACACAGACACATGTTCCACCACTGACATATACAGGTATATACTTTATTTTTGCAAACATGACAGGAAGATAGGCTTGGTAATTATTCTACATAGGTTTGTCCTGTGACATTATTTTCAAAACGGATTGTTTAATGTGGATGGAAGTATACAAAATATTGTAAAAAGTTAGAATTTGTGAGAAAACATTTCGCTAAAATGAGCCTTCTCACAAAAATGTTCCAGTCAAAGACACCTGGGCAGGGGATAGTCCGGTATTGGAAGGAATCCTGAAATTGCGAGATGTTGAGAAATTGAATGCCCCCATACGGACCCTTAATAGTTAACGTTGGCATGAGCGACTACATAATATATGTTTCACATATTCTTCCATGTGCATGAAAGCAAGTGGTAAAATGTACTTATCATAATTATGTATTGCGTTGGATGATAAGTAACATACTGAAACATTGTAGGTGTGACAGGGGGTGTGTGGATATTACTCTGTTTTTAACATTGCTTACCAGCTGGTTTTCGCATGTCACCAACATGGTAGGAATATGCTTCTGAATCGGTAATAGATCTACTATGCGGTAGAGAATCATATATAGTTACCGCTTGGTAAAAGCCTGTTGCCAGTTTATTTTTATGATCGCTAAAGAAAATAAGTGTGAATTTCAAATTACTTAAAAATATCTACTTACGTGAGCTACCCATTAGTTGACGGGATGTGAATAAAACAATACAACTGAAGGAAGAATCCTTCTTGCAGGAAAACAGAGAATTAAGTCGGATTATTTGTTGGAGATGAATAATTATGAAAAACCAGTTTTTGGTATGCATCAGCATATCGTCGGACTAATTCTGAAAGGGCCTAAGTGCAGTCGATACTTAATTCCGAAAGGGCCTAAGTGCAGTCGATCCTTAATTCCGAAATGGCCTAAGTGCACAATAAAAATGACCGAAAGGGCCTAAGTGCATGAATGTAATGTAATGTAATGTAATGTAATGCATGTAGATTTCAAAAACTTTAGGCGTGGTGTCAAGGAAAATCGGCTCACTCTAGCTACTATAGAGTAAAATTAATTAAAAGTTGAGAAAACTAGGGAATGACACAAGTTTTGGATAAAATTTAAACAAAGTTGTAGAATTTACTTATGGGGCAAAGCTTAATTATTATGGGGTACGAAATATATTATGTTGGGGCAAAAAGTATTTAGGGCAAAATTCATATTTTTATGGGGCAAAAAGCATATATTTATAGGGGTCGAAAATTTAATTCCTATGTTAAACATCCTTGCTAAATACGTACATACATGTATATGAACTTGTCTTGGTTTACCTATTCCCAGCTCACGGTACTGGGATAGTACGGAACCTTAGTAAATGAAGCAGAATGGTGGTGGCGTTTTTTTGGCCTTTGGCTATCAAATTTTGGCCCCTGACATACTGAAGTCGGTCGTTTACGTATCCATATAAATAGGTATACATTTTTAATTAAGAATGTAGGAATAAATTCATGAACATAACATTCTTTCCTGACAGCAGATCTAACATGCCCTTTTGTGACACTTAAGGCATGCAAGATTTGTATTCCACCCACATTTTCTTCTCAGTTATATCATAAACCTTGTTCTACTTACAAATGATTAATTTACTGAAATTTTGGTAACTCATTATAATTATATTGTAATTAGGAACTTATTTTATTTTTCCCCTCAGTTACATAAGCTGAATTTTTGTTTTCTTAAATTTAATTGTTTTCATCCATTTAAGCACCTGTAAAAATAGCTCGTTTTTCTAAAATTGATCGCATATGTAACGGGTATTATGCTAAAGTTGCGAGTGAGAGACACATTTTTCAATGGGTATGTCAAATTAGAACGGGAAGGCAATACTTGAAGTCAATTTTACCACGATATAGTGATGAGCGGACTCTTCTCTATGGTTTAACAACAAGGGAAAAATGACTTTTCAGTAAGGTAGGGCGACATAACAGGTTATAGTATTACCCGAGAATAATTAAAATTTATATGCCATCGATAACTTGTGATCCATTCGGAAGAATTGTGCGCATGAAGAGCTTAAACCAACGAACATGGTGGAATTGGAGTATGTCAAAAGTGGTTTTCACTTCCAGTTGTCCACTTAGAAAAATTGCAAGTCTTTCAAAAAACGGATTCAGAGAATGTTTGATAATAATGGTGGACACGCTGGATAATATGTAAGATATAAAAGTTTCAAGAATATACTGGGGCTCCTCAGACAGTTCTCAAAAATTTCGCTTGCTTCGCTTGGTTAAAAATTTCGCTGCATTAAGCGAACAAGCGAGGCAAATCTGACTGAACACTTTTCGCTTAATAAGTCGCTTGTGAATTTGCTCCAAAAATGAGACTGTGCGCGAATTTTAAAACCCCTGTGATTTAGTGAATCCCAAATTTGAGTAAGTTTTAGTAGTTTAAGTTAAATATTTAATTTGTTTTAATTTATATTCTAACTACGATGTCGCAAAAGTCCGCTAAAACACACCTTATCGAGGCCCTTGCTTGCAACGCAATCCTGGCGATGGAAACTGAAGAAGAGGAAATTGACGACATTATTGAAAACTTTGAGAACGATTTAAGTGCAGTGTTGTGCATTCGATATGCGACTTCTCGAACCATTAAAACTCCAAAATCTAAAGAGTGGATTTTTAGTGTCTTGCCAAATTATGCCGAAAGAGAGTTCAAGGAAAATTTAAGAGTGTCAAGGACAGACTTTGGTAGAATATTAAACATAATTTCTCCCTACGAAGGATTTTCAAACATCGGACCAGGGAAACAATTTCCAATTGCAATCCAATTAGCCGTCGCACTATTTCGATTCGGGGTGAACGGTACTGGGGCGTCTTATTCGAAACTGGCTCAAAAATTTGGAATTGGTAATGGAACAGTTGATGCTATCACCAAGAGAGTAATAAAGGTAAATATGAAAATTATATAATTATCATGCTTACAATAAAGTGTATGTTAAAGGGTTTTTATATTAAGAGGTGTTTTAAATCTTTCAGGCTATCGTATCAGTTGAAAAAGAATGGATTTACTGGCCTGATGAAACTGAACGCGAGAAATTGGCTGAATTATGCCCCCAGCTTCCAGGCTGTATCGGAATTGTTGACGGCTCCCACATTAATTTAGAGGAAGCTCCCATCAACGATCCCCAGTCTTATTTTTCACGTAAAATGAGATATTCCATTCACCTACAAGGGATTTGTGACGCAGGTGTGCATATTATACTTTAACCATTGCCTATTTTTATCAAATGTTGTACATATATTCTGGTATTTCGATTTTTGCAGAGTTGCGATTGAGACATATTTTAGTTGGATACCCAGGATCAGTACACGATGCGCGAGTGTTTGCAAATTGTGATATTGCGAAACACCCTGAAAATTATTTTAACCTAGGGCAATGGATAGCCGGCGATTCAGCCTACAAACTTCAGCCGTACTTGATTACCACGCTTCGGACTAATGCAGTTATTGGAACACAAAAAGAAAGAGGTGCATCTCAGTAGTACTACTAATCGGTTTCGATTGTAAAATTAATATTTACTTATTACAATGCAGATAAGTTCAACAAAGTGTTTTGCAACTTCCGTGTCAAAATTGAACAAGTGTATGGGGGTCTAAAAGAAATTTTCACGAGTCTGAAGGAGCTAAGGATGCAAATTAACTTTCAAGATGGCCATCAATATGCTGTACAATGGATTACAGCTTGTTGCGTGCTATACAACATCATTTTGGAGTCTCTTGACGAATATCCGGTCACAGACGAAATGCTAGGTGATGAGAATGATCAGGTCAATCCCCGAAATGGGAACCTCCGACCGTCAGCTATTGAAAAACGGGATGAAATATTTAATTATGTTCAGAGCCGATAAATATCATTTCATAATTAATAAATATACGATAATTCTTAATCTAGAAAGCACATCAGTTTGTCAATTACTAGATTTTTTATTTGTCACAAATTATTGCCAAATATTTATGAAGCATATTTTGCGAGTTCTAGTTTAAGTTTACGCTCTTCGTTCTTCAATCTTTGTTCCTCCAAAGCCATCTTTTTCATTTCGACTTCATGAAAAGTCTGGTTTTTTTGTCTCTCAATATCTAATTTACCGAGTTCAATTTCTTTTTTCAACAAAAAGTCTTCTTTCTGAAGGTCCAGGGCTTGCATATCCATTTTCTCCTTGCGATCGAAAGTTTCCTTTTCAAATTGTAAACGATGAACTGCAAGGTCAGATCGCTGCTTTGATGCTTCTGCCATCAATCCCATGCTCGTCATGACCGGAGGTTTTCTCTTCCGATTGACGGAGTCGAACGTTCCTGATTTTTGGACACTGGGAGCGGTCCCGACTTCGTCTAAAGTATTGTTTTCCGTTCCTATTTCCACCTCGATTTCTGAATGTGTAATACCATACTCCGTGATGTCTAACAACTCATCCTTGTCATTTCCTAAAGGGTCAGATGGTTCGGCGGCTGCACCGTCCTGTTGTTCGTCGTCGTATTCGCCTTGCGTTTCGTGAATGAATGGTGGATTCACACTCGCCCTTGTCCCGTAAATCTCGTCCAAAATGTCAAAAAGTGGACACTTTTTCAAAATATAATCTGCAATATTTATTAATATTCATATTATCCATGCATAAGTAATATTTGTGTATGAAATATGTATCAATTTAATCATGTACTTAAGAAGCACTCACCTCTTACATACTCCTTATCTACGATCCCCTCTCCGGTTTGATTCCTCCAGTTTATGATCGCGTCATAAGATTTCTTTAAGTTTTTAACAACATTTTTAATTTGCGTAGGAGTTACGTTTTCGAATTCAGAAGTTTGAATCTGCAGCCGTCCATAGTAAATAGAAGCAGTTGGCTTCTAAAAATGAATCAAATTGTTTAGTAGATAAGTAAATTGTACCAGTAATTTAATAATTTCACAAAATAGTAAATTCCTTACCTCAATTGACAATCCTGACTGTATAGTTTGCAGTAAATAATTCAGAATTACTTTTTTCTCTCGTTCCGTCCATTCCCGTCGAGATTGGGTTTCAGTGGGAGTGGTTTTCTTGCTGGCTTGCTTAGTGCTCTTCGTCTTTGCTTGTTTAGGTGGCATATTTGTTATTATTGTTGAACACTAATTTACTTTAACAAATTGTAGAATTAATTTATAACAACAAGAAAAACATCTGGCAACTAGCTGAAGAATAAGCGACACTAACTCTACTCTGGAGCCTCGCTTCCCCCGATTTTTGCTCGCTTATAATGGCGAGCTCTGATTGGTTGTTCGAGTGACGGTGATGATGCACCTTCGCTAATACAGGCGAAATTTCTAACCAAGCGAAACAAGCGAAATTTTTGAGAACTGTCTGAGGAGGCCCACTATAAATATTTTATGAGACAATAGCACTTACAATGTGTCCTATCAAAGTCGTCATATCAAGGGGGACAAGCTGTAGTGTTAGAGATCCGTAGAATGCAAGCTTTAGACGCAAGAAATTCTCGCCATTATGTACATACATACATACAGTGTGTAAATAAAATTTACCAGCCGGTTTTCTGGCCCGTTTTCATTCATTCAAACGGTTGTATCTCTTGTTGTTTTAAAATCCGACTTTTCACCACGAAAGCTCAAAGGTTAAGTTGTCAAATTCTACTTTCCGGATGAAGATACGATAATTAATGATGGAGGAATAAGATGTCATGCAAATTTCATGAAATTTGGGAGTGGACAAGAACACCGACTCATTCAGGAGAAACTATAAAACTTCCTTGGACCATAAAAGGCCTAGATTTACCACTATATGTCCTTCAATATATAATATGATGAAAGCTGGAATGCAGCAAAAAAAAGATGGTCTATGAAGAAAAATATACAGAGAAACAAAACTTGTAAAAACGGTTTTTAAGAATGAGAAGAAAATTATTCCTATAACCATTCAACATTTTCGAAAAATCGCTCATTCTTGAATAACTACCTTCAGACGTCCAAGAAAACTACTTTGGCACAAAACTATATTGATGATTCGAAGATATTTGCAACATTTTGAGAAAAATAATGAATAACAACAATGGGGGACACATCTAGTACTAGGCTATAACGTATAAATAACATTTAAATATTGCTTTGCATTTCATTGAATAATATTGACTCAAACTTAGATGGCTTTATATGCTGGACAATTTTCTTTACACACTGTAGGTACTTATGTAAATTTGTATTTATAGTTATGGTCTTTACTCAATACATACTCGAGTTCACTACAAGTATCTGTAGGCAAACAGAAGAGCAAGTAAACGACAATTTGATCAATAAATATTTCACCACGGTATAAGCTTCTGCACACAAGGTTACAATTGCATACATTTTATGCGCAAAACCTGTCAGAATTTGCATGAAATGCAAAGATGACTTTTGGCTTATCAATATTGTTTGAATTTCCCGTGTAATTCTCTTAGGTAAATACGTAATATCTACAAAATTCCCTTGGTCAAACTATTTCTTGTCTACGCTGTATGTACATAATATGGACACGGGTTCCGTAGACTGGAAAAAATAAGACATATTTTTAACCACTTTTTAACCAGGAAATATGAAAGGTCAAATATTATCACCAATAACATAAATATAAACAGGGTGATTTAAACATTATTTGGACTACCTGGTGAAAAATTGGTGGCCAATTTGGGACTTTAATCGATTATTGGCATTGTCCCTCACAAAATCCTTGTTAAAATGGTAAATGACGAATAAAATGATGACATCTAATGGAAATAAGTTAAAATCTGGTGTGCATTTTTTCAACAGGTTGCCTACTTTCCCTTCTGTTCTACCCTGTAATAAGTATATTGCATTCACCATATTTTTGCAATTTTTTGAAATTTTTTGAACTAAATTATCAAAATCTGTAAAAAATATTTTCTACCTACTTATAACAACACACTGTAGTATATACTTGCTGGATTGGATGACTCACCAGTGACGCACTACTGCTCCCAACAGGCTAGCTACTCATTCCCAACTTCTGTTGAAAGCAAAAATCTATTAGAAGAAAAAGTAACCCAACTCCGTTTTCATTTCAACTTTCCTCACCACATGATAAAGACACTGGTTGCTTTTTTCCGGCACAACAACGTTTACCGAGATGAGGGATAGATTTGTTGAATTTCAGGCTGTAAGTGAAATAAACAACTATAAATATGCAAATATTTAGGCTTTTTACATCAACACCGTGCATATTTAGTTGCAGCGATTAACTGACCAATTTGAGATCGAGCTGACCAGCTCTCCTCAAGATGGAGGAGAACTGGGAGATTTTTTCTTGAAGGTACGCTTTGTATAAAGTGTGGTCACGAAATGCCTTTACAAATGTGAACTATTATTCTATCTTTGTTTCATTGATTATTAAATATTTCAGTAAAATGATAAAAATTCATTACATAGAAGTATGTAAATTCAATTTTGTCTTTTTTCCTGCCGAGGCTGAGAACGTATCTGTCGCATCTCGCCTCAAACGATAACTCGCCAGGTTTGGACTTCACAGGACCACTCAAACCTTGACATCCTCATATCTCGAGAACCGTTGAAAATATCGAAAAAATTAAAGAGACCAAATCATCAATGACGGCGGTGTAGCACGACTTTTTGTATATGCGGAAACTACCAATTGAGTTTTTCCACTACAAAAGTGATTTTTAAACTGAATTTTCGCTCGTGTGTCTACATTATTTTGCCGATTCTGACCCAAAGCTCGAAATAAATAGTCAAAGGGAAACTACACATTTTGATGAAAGAATTATTCAAAAATGTTAAAAACTGAGGGAGTAATCCGATTTTGAAATTTCCATTTCATGCTTTTTTGTTAGCGGCGCAGACCATCTACTCCTATTTATACCCTGCTCATGCAATACGGTAGTGGTGTCGCAAGTGGCATGGGTGCTGACTATGAATCCTGTAGTCGTGGGTTCGAACCCTATGAGGGTTAAGTTTTTGCAAGTTGCTGTAGCATCTTTTTTAACTAATTTTCACCTCCTTCAAATTAAACAACTACTTTTATATAATTTATGAATTTATATTAAATACTCATATCGTAGCTGCGACTTTGTGAACTTGATTTTCACACTTTTCACATTTTTAGCCCGACCCTGGGCTTATGTACCCGTCATGTCCGTCTGTCCGTCCGTCTTGCGATAACTCTCTTCGAACTTATCCGATCGACTTGAAATTTTTACCATATTCATATTGGGCAAAGTTAGGAATCAAGTTCGAAGACGGGTATGATCGGTCCAGTAGTTGGCCGGTGGGGGCCATATTAGTGGTGTGGGTCAATGGTGCAGAAAATACAAAATAATTGTAGAAGGCTGAAATTTGGCGTAAAGGTAGCTAATGGCTTCTAATGAAAGAATATGAAGTGAAATTGACAAAATTTTCATCTGGAGGGACCCTAGTGGGTAACCCATACCGATTTCTGAAAGTCGTTTAATCAAGCTGAAATTTGGCAAGGAGGTCACTAATGACAGCAAGTGGTCGAATATAACTTTAAATTGGAAAAAATTCATTTGAGAGACCCTATGGGGTGACCCACACCGATTTTTCGAAGTCATGGGATCTATATTAAATTTGGTACATACAATGCTAATAACTTCTAGTGAAAGAGTATGAAGTAAAATTGGAAAAATTTTCATCTGCAGGGACCCTAGTGGGTGACCCATACCGATTTCCGAAAATCTTCTAATCGAGTTGAAATTTGGCAAGGAGGTCGCTAATGACGACTGATGAGAGAATTTCACTTTAAATTTGAAAATTTTACACTTTGAAGGCCCCTAAGGGGTGACTCATACCGATTTCATAAAATCGTACAATTGAGCTGAAATTCGGCATGACGGTTTCAATTAAGTTGTAAACTAGTAATATGATGTCAAACTACTGAATTTTTCAGTCGTTACATAAAAATCCCTGGGTCGGGCTCCGCAAAGCTGTACTGATAGGTTTTTCTAATTGTTTAAACAAAATTTATTTTGTTAATCCAATTTTGTAAATGATGTAAAAGCTAAATCCGTCTAACATTGACCTTCTGACTGGTTTGACCGCATCAAGTTAAAATTTTAGCATCTAGTGGACAAGTAAAAACCTGAAAATAAAATCGGACAAAAAAGCAAACCTGGCTTCGTCTAAACTACAAACTTTAAAACAAGATTTTAGTATTTCCATGTGGATTGAAAATAAATATGCTTATCGTACTACATTATATGCGAAAACTCCCCATCGTCGACCTATAGTAATTTCGTACTGCAATATCTTTATTCGTAAGTATTGCTTAGTATTCGTGAGTATTGCAGGAAAAATGATGAGGTGTGTCGCATCGACGATGGGGAGTTTTCGCATATCATGTAGAACGATAAGCATATTTATTTTCAATCCACATGGAAATACTAAAATCTTGTTTTAAAGTTTGTAGTTTAGACGAAGCCAGGTTTGCTTTTTTGTCCGATTTTATTGTAATGTGATTTTTGCCAATATCGTTATTTGCTAAGAAAGCTACAACATCTTAAATTAACTCAGGATTGTTTGTTTACCATGGTAAACATATTTCATGACCATTCTGTCTGCACACCACTAAATCGTAGATACAAGTTCCCATATTTAATACTAGTTGTATTTACGTAATTCATTATATGGAATATTTTGAAGATTGACGAGATTCGTGAAAAATTGGACAGGATTAAAAGTGATCTTGGAAGAATGTCAGAAATGCAGGAGCAAATATTGTCCTCACCACGAGAAGAAATTGGTAAGATTGCTTAGAGAAATTCGGTTGCATTTTACACCACTAATTTTGTAATGTAAATAAATATTAAATACGCAGAATTACAAAATAGCCTGCACAGCTTGATCCAGACAATTCAGAAATCTTCTTGTCGAATTAAGCAAACATTGACAGGTTTGTGTAGGGTGGTCACAAACTATATTTACAATATAAAACAATTTAGGAAATAGTTCATTGGTTGCATTTCAAGCGTAGTTACCAAACGAAATGGCCAATAGTACAGTAATTTAATTTATTTTTGAAAGTTCATAAAGATGTTGGTTTTTATCGTTTCACTTAAGGCTCAGTTTAAGTTTGAAAATGCAAAGAATTTTTTTTCAGCATCTAAGACTTAGCAGCTAATAATAGGGGAAGATACACTTTAAAAAAAATCTGGTGGTGACGACTCGTTGATAAGGGAAACCCCCACCAAATATCAAATCCTAGTCAAGTGCACACATCACATCCATAAGGGTGTCAATCGATCGGTATGGATGATACGATCATTTTGGTATATTATAGATTTTTGTGCGATAATAATTGGCTGTGAAACTCCTGAAAATCTGATATTTTGGAAATATTTTGAAAAATATAATTATGTAAAATATCTCCAAAATGTCAGTATTTCCGGAATTTTACAGCCAATTCTTATCGCACAAAAGTCTATAATATACCAAAATGATCGCATCATCCATACCGATCGATTGACACCCTTCTGAATGTGATGTGTGCACTTGACTAGGATTTGACATTTGGTGGGGGTTTCCCTTAATCAAGACTTATTATACGTTTCGTTACCATATGGCGAATAAATTTCTCGACTCAAATTGAACTACGGGGGCACTGCCACCGGTCAAACAAACAAAGTTTTTCACTCAACTTTTGAGAAATATTGGGCCTAAGACCCATGACTTTGGTAAGTGAAGCCTGATTTTGCAGTCAATCAATTATTTCTTCGTCAAGAACAATTTTAAGCTAAAATTCGGCTATTTTTGGCGTTTGTGCCACTCTATCGCAGGAGTGGTCATGCAGATGGGATAGAGACGCTTCATATGTCATACCTATGGGTCACAGGTACAATTATTTCCAAAAATTGAATACAAAACTGCATTCGTTTGACTGGTGGCAGTGACCCCGTATTTCGATTTTTTCATTAAAAAATGCATGTAATCAAGTTAGTAACTAAGTTGGAAATTATTTTTATATTCATGACTTCAACTGAGCCTTAATCAGGGATATATTCCAGAATTGTTTGGAATTGTAATGGTAAAGATTTCATTCAGCCCTGTATAAAAGTAAGTGCATACTTTCTGTCCACGTTCATATGAGCCTTGAGATATGTGTGAACACACCATCGTTCATTCTTGCCAATTGATGGCCTTCACTCCGGGGAAGGTAGAGCGATGGAGAGCGAAAGATCACCAATCCTCCATCTACGTATAGAATGATGCAGAGTGAAGGGGGATTTGACCAGAAATTTAGGGAATATGATGAAAAATGATGGAAATGACGGAGTAAAGGTAGATTTTGCTTGGGAAAAATAAGATTTTATGGGGCTGTGTGAGATTTTTATGGGGTAATATGAGATTGCTTTGGGACAAAGCGACACTAATAGAAAATGATGAAACGATCAGAGAGTTAAGGAATGGAATTGCAAAAAAGGATGGGAGAAACTGAAGGAAATGAAGGAACGAGTGATGAAAATGAATGAAGAGAATAAAATTGTTTTGTCATGAACGATGGGAGCAGGGTTGCAGAAATCTCATCTCACCTTCACAAATCTCATCTCACTGAGATATAATGAGAAATATGAGATATAGTGAGATCTGTGAGCATGCACTAGCGCCACCTAGGGGACGGGGTAATGAACTACAAGTTTATCTCATTATTTCTCATATTTCTCACTCAGCCCCAACTGAGATGATTGATATAAATCATTAAATCTCACTAAATCTCACCCGGTGATATATGTATACTTGCAACCCTGGATGGGAGCCAGCAATAAGACTTAAATGCTCTTCCGCCGCTGGACCGGTTTCACCAGTTCGCCCTTACAAAGTACATACATAACCCTGGATGGGAGTGAAGGAGATTTTTGTTTGAGTTAAAAATGAGTGATGATGAGTGAAGGAAAATTTTGTAGCCAGGTATGCGTGTGACTAAATCCAGTCCATAAGTAATTGCTGTGATATTGTCTCCATCAGAGTTCATGTGAATGTGGAAAGACAGTACATATCCCTAACAATTTTCTATAACACATATGTCGAGTATTTCCGTGATTCTCATAATTTTTAGAATCTGTTAATAGCAAAGCAATTTTTAAAATATTTACATCACTCAGAAATTCAACATTTCGTCGAAACCAATGAAAATCACGATTCGGAGACCATCAAGAAAATAAAGTTGCTACAAATTCAAGCACTGCACAAAAATCTTGCCAGTCTCGTCATAGAAAACATCGAACTTCAGGAAAAGCATAAGAATGACTTAAGAAGAAAAATTTCACGGCAGTTAGAAATTGGTTAGTTGATTTCTTTATGTATTTACCTTCCACCAAATACAGGGCGTCCCATATATAAGGAAACCATGTATTTAAGTTTTGGCTACAAAATCATGTAGACATCAGGAAAACGTAAACAGATTTATGTATGTGTGCATGTATGTATGTAGTAGCAAAGTGAGAAAAAATTCTAAAATATCAGATATTTCTTTTTTGTACTCGTTGTTGCGATATCCATCTATGATAAGAAAAAACACAATAATTTTATTCTTGCAAGTTTTATATGTAATTTATCCTGTAAAAACTGTTGGGACGCCCTGTATATGTCTTGCAATAAATAATTTACTACACTGCAAAAAATCCACTGTTAATCCAACTTAGTGGGAGGTTTGACACCAGTGGGTATTACTGGGTGATGATGAGGGTCACCCTCAGTGAAAAATATACATCAATGGTGTCCAATTAAAACAGTCGGAGTTTTCGCAGTGTATGTATCTAATAGTATGTACATATCTATTAAAACGTGGTTATCCAGCTGGAGTAAGAAAAACTAGTAAAGACCTTGACGAGTTGTGGGACCAAGGAAATATTTCGCTATTTACTCAACAGGTACATAATCTTAAAAAAGTTTGTATGAACTCCGTCAGAGGAACTTAATCGTGTGAAATTTAATCAGATCTTGATGGATGAACAACAATTCCGCGAAATAGACGGTCGACACAAAGACCTTATCAAGTTGGAGGGATTAATTAAAGAAACGAACGGTCTGTTTGTGGACATTTCTAACATTACTGATGCACAGGTGCTAAAAATACTTGTCTGTCGTATGGTGTTCCCTTTCATATTAATATTACGAAATTGATTTCCAAGAGAGAATAATTTGATAAAAATTGGAGAAAATCGACAAAAATTAATTTTCTGAAAGAATTTCTTATGACATTAACTGACGCAACAGTTCATACTTCAAACATCTTATATTATACTTAACAGAATTGTCAATACGTGTATTCTATGGTAATTCTGTTAGGGCGAGATTCTTGACAATATTGAGTACAACGTGACCATTTCAGGAGACAAGATAGGCTCAGGAACGAGAGATGTCAGTAATGTTCGTGAACGTAGAAAACAACTTCGCAAGGTACATGTCCAAAAACTGAGATTGGGTTTTTATAAATATTGTAAATTTACATGTATTTACAGATAAAAATTCTGATGATGATGGTTTGCCTTGGAGTTGGAGCGGCTATCGGTGTGACAATCATGTTTACTGTGTTCGTGTAAAATGTGTGCATACTAGCAATGAAAAAGTATGCTTAGACAGACTCAGTAAGTACATACTTATTATTACGACCCATAAATTAATTTTGTTTGTTTGTAAGCCTTTATTCAGGTGTCAATAATTATCAGTTAATACAAACTGGTTTCCAAACCATGACACTTTGCAAATAATTCTTTAAATTTAAGCAGTAAAGCAACTAAAACTAATTAGATGTATTTACAAGTGTTTCCTCCACCATACGTATACATAATACGAATAGAATAATTTTAAAATAATTTTAAACCTGGGTCCTAATTGTATTGGATATCAACGCGACAGCAGTCCAGGTAGCAACAATATTAGATGACATGTAGACTGCAGTAGCATTAACCTGGGTCATTAAGTTCAAAGCTAGTTATTTTACAAATTAGATTTCGCAGATTAAATAAGAACAAATATTTGATCTCCAAAGAGTGGGAAGACATATACAAAGTTATGTATGTAACTTACTTCACCTCCGATGGTTATGCGGGTCTATTGAGTGCAACAGTTAGTGGTTGGTGGTATTAAGAGGGAGAGTCCATTTATCGGTGCTGAGGGTTTGTTAGTAGGTGGCTGCAGCACTGGTACAGAGATTAGCCGAAAAACGTCACCAAAACGGTCAGCCCGACCAGATTTCACTCACACTCGAACAACTGGCCTAAGTGGGATGTGTGGGAACTATTTTCAAATATGGGGGTGGCCTATGACGTCCGAAATTTTGATGGAAAAGTATATTCCAATGGAGAGAGAGATGGACGTGGTGGACAATGAGTGGACAATGATGATGTCATAATGATGACGTGATACAAAATAATGAGACTACATTGCTGCAATGCATGAAAATAACGAAGTGTGTGTGTTTTAATTAGTTAAGTTGATGGGTTAAATGATAAGCATAATGTCTTAAGGATGTGAACTCTAATCTACAGATATTACCTCTTCTGCGTCGTCTCTCTTCAATAATTATAATAATGCATGTATGCGGAATTATTAAAGGGATTTGAAATGTGGTAGCCTAGTTGAAATAATCTCTCCGTTATTTTAATAAATAAAAATAAAAGAAGTGTTTGCGATTGCAAAAGCAACATTTTTGAAAGTTCCCGAATATAAGTCACTTAATCAGTTATTCTTCACTACTCAGAAAATCACCCTTCATAATTTTGAAACCAAATAATAAACAATTTATATATATATATATATATCTATAGAGAAACTTTTTTTACACAGCGCATGTAAAAGTCAAATTATAGTTCTACACTAACAAGTCGTAAAAATTGAAAATATCAATCCAAAGGCAAAATACAGACGTGACAAAATTTCGATTATCATAGTTGCTATTATACAGTTTATAAAAATGCTTATAATTATTTTTAAAATTTTTAAATGTTTATCGCGAGATGTTTTTAAAGTTTTACAGTGTAAAGTCAAGTGGTCAACTGTGGCGTCGCAGTTAGAGGTACAAAGTGGGCAGCAGGCTGAAGTTATTATCTTATAGTTATTTAATTTTATGGAATATAACTCAATTCTGAGTTGGGCAATGAGACTATATATAGTAAATGGAAGTACGACTTATCTAAACTTAGACAGGTTGTTGTTCGTTTCTTTAACATGTCCGATCGGGAATTAGTATGGGAAAGCCAGAAAAATACAGTGCCACCTGTGTTCATTAATGAGGATCTGCCAGCTACACTAAAAAGGGACTTTGGCATACTGAGGAGAAGAGCCAAGGCTTTGAAGAATGACAAGGTCAGTGCGGAAATTAAATAATTGGAATAGTAAGTAAGTCAATTACCATAGACTCGCAGGTTCTATTTGTCAAAAATGGAAAGTTAGTGTCAAATGGACCAGAGGATGTAAATAACTCCAAGAAAGGGCTGAGACCAACCTGACTTCCGCCTGTGATTCGAACCCTAACCTGTCATCATTTTTCACCCCACAGCTCCGTCCCATCGCAAACATTAAACTTTATTTCGCAACCAATATAATCAAATGTACTCAAGTGTAATCAAATGTAATGTAATGGAACATAATGTAATCTACTGAAATATAATTGTTACGGCGCTGCTCACCGTAGCTGACTTATGGATGTGTAAAATTCGAACAGCGTAATAATAATAATAAGCCTTTAACGTCAATAGATATCAGCTTTTTTGCTTTTTCGCTCTGGTTTTCAATCCTTGACTGGTTTTCCCACCCTATAATCTAATAGCGGTGGTGGGTAGAGCCCCTTCCAGCGTCGTAAAGAAACTTAACGGATGACCTAATGATAAGCAGAAATGTCCCTATTTTCACGTTGCACAACTCGTTGCAGTAATAAGGCCAATAAAGTCCCAGAACTAGCGTACTTCCACTAATTTAACTGGTTTTATTACGACACACTATTAACTACAATACAACAATGAATAGGTGACTAATTAATGCACTATCAATTAAATTACTAACACTAACAAATTTATCTCCTCTTCTTACTTACTCATTTGGACACACACTTGGAGTGAGCGCCAGCATGCTCACTCTGTCCTTGCGCGAAAAACTTCCTCCCACTTACTATATAAGTATTTATTAGAGCTTGGTGACCAGGCAGTGGGGTCTGAATGGCCGTCCTGTTTACCGTCTATCTGAGTGGGCTGAATGGGGGTACTGGGTTCAATTCCAGTACCTACAGTGGGGTTTTCTCCCACTGTCATGCTCAGATGCTAAGCTCCCTCCCTGGGTAATGTCCCACTCAGTGGGGTCCAGTGGTTGTAATGGGCAGTTTTTTTCCTTACACACTTAACTACCTACTTACTTGACATGTTCTCTCTTTCCGCTCTCTTCCGCAGTGATTCTCAACTTGCCCACTACATGTCGTGGGTGACGGATTTATATAATATGAGCTACTTCTCTTACACAATTCCCTATGCTACTTTAATTAACTTAATTATTTTATATTTCGAAAACTGTGCGAGCACACACATATTTTATATTTTTATCATAACTATGTTATTATTACTTACTAAATAATCCAAAATTTGCATAATGTTTCCGATGATAATTTTTCTCGATTTTCGGACTTTTAGCATGGGACTATCACTAATTACTTAATTCCTCCAAAACTGTGCGAGAATACACTAATTTTCTTTTTTCTAACATTACTTCATACATTAATATTTAATATAAGCCACTGTATATACCTATACTTCGGACCTAATTTTGGAATTAAAAAATATTTTTAATTAACACATCGTCTCAACATTCCCATTCTGCAACAATAATGTAATAAAATGAAAGGTAATGAAATACAATATAATTCAATTTAATTAAATGTAGTCAAAATCAATATGTAAATCTTGTAATGTTTCTTATTGTTTGCCTTGAGGCGTCAAGTCCCAGTAATGGGGTGCTTCATTGAAATAAATAAATAAATATGAATGTACATACCTTTTGTATGTATGATTAATGAAGTTAGAGGAAATCCGAGGTTGGGTTAGGTTAGGCTTTATATAAATTTATTTAAAACATATATAGAGCATCCATGTCTCAAACTCGTTGTGGAGGTAGATTAGTGGTGGAAATAGCAAAAACCAAACTAGAAATCTGAAATTTTGGTAGAATATTCAAAATATATCTAGCCTTGATTCCTGAAAGTTTCAAAACTTTTCAATGGAAAATAAACTTCTCACACGACTTCAAAGCGAAGAAGTCGTGAAACGAGTTGTGAATAAGTACAAAAATGTGTTCTCTCAAAAAAAAAAAACTCAAAAAAGACTTGGTTACACTTTACGCAAAAGGGGTGTGCCTCCACAAAAATTAGTTCTTACATGAAAAAGTATGGGGAATCCGAAAATATCAATTTCAAAAACCGTGGAGGAAGTAAACCCATCATAGCAACTTCTCGAAAGTTCAAATCCATTGAAAATCTTTTCCAACAAAATCAATGCACAACGGTCCCTGCTGCGGCCAAGAAATTGAAAATAAATGCCAACTACTTGTACGACATTAAGGCCCATAAACTGGGGATCAAGGCCCATACCAAGAAATCTGAAGCAAGACACACTGAAACTCAAAAAGCAACCGTAACAGCCTGGCCTCCTAAGCCGTACAGCAAAATTTTGCCAAAAAGTTTGGTTATTGCTGACGAGTCCTACGTCCTTGAGGACCCTGAAGAAACTCCAGGGAGGCAATTTTTCTATGCCAAAAATCCACCTCAAGTTAAAACAGAAGACAAAATAAAATGTGTTTAAATTTCCGAAGAAATACCTGGTATTGCAAGTGTTGGATCAATTTGGCCATTTTTCGAAGCCTTATGTTCATGAGGGGTGCATGAACTCAGAGACATACTTAAAATAATGTGAGATTGATGTTTTGATTCCCTTCATCAAGGAGCACAATAAAATATACAATGTGGTTTTTTGGCCCGACCTTGCAACAATTCACTATACAAAAACTGTGACGGAGAAAGTCGTGAAAAATGTTATTTTAGCGATGAAAGATAAAAATCTCCCAAAAACACCTCACCTTCGCCCAATCGAAAAATTTTGGGCATTATGTAAGAAGAAATTCTTCCAGGTCCATGATAAAGTTGATATTTTAAGAAAATTTCGGTTCAAGGGCCAGAAAATTAGCAATGAAGTTGGACTTCCTTCTGGAAAGGCAATATTGGCGGACGTAAACAAACAAATACAAAAACGAAATGGATAATGGATTAAAGTCATCTTTGTTTGCGAATATGAAAAGTTAGATATATTTGCAATATTCTTCCAAAAGTTCAAATTTAAAAAATTATTTTTTGACCATTTACAGGCCAAATTCCCAAACAACGAGTTTGAAACATGGATGCTCTATGATAAATTGTAGACAAATATGTAGTTTTTCTAAATTGCGCAAAATATAAATCCAATTAGAAGCCTGTCTTGTATCATACGTAAGAGTCCTATGCATCAACCCGTCTAAAAAATGTATTTACAAGTATCTAATTTGAAATAAATGAGATACTAACATAATAACAACCAACTAAACGACTTAAATTTCCTGAGCATTTAAATAGAGGAAGAAATAATGAGACAGTTTGTCTATCTACCAATGTCAACTTTTCGTTGGAACGTATATGCTATGCCGCATGGCCCAATTTAGTGCTGACACAATGTCACCTTTAAACCTTAATTGAAGCTTAGTTTGACCCACTTTTAACCGTCCGACGTTTATTATTTCTTCTTCTGGTTTGTTTGTCGTCAGTTTTGGAAAGGATGATTCCAAACATGGATAAAAATTTGGTACTTAACTTTTACTTGATTTTGGGTTTGTTCAAAATCGCCGCAACTTTTCCATCATCAAAAAGGTCCAGCTTTAGATTTTTAGACAATGGCGCATTCTCCGATTGTTCTTTACGATTTATTAGAATGCATAATAATAACAATGATGACACCGATGCATATCTTTCTCCTTTGACAAATCCAAGTACCATCCATACACAGGATCAGGATAGACACACCCTGACGACCCAGATAAGCCATCTGAGCGCCAGGAAATTTTTAACGTGGCATGCCATTTTATTTATTATGCCGATTGCAACACTACCAAACAAAGATCTGAGCCCGAGTTCTGCCTCATTTTGGAAGTACGGGCCCACATTTGTTATTCTTGTAACTTATGGCAACCGTATCAACAGAATATCTTACATTGACGATTTGGAACTATACAAAATTAATTTTGCAACCAAGTATATCCATGCAGATTGGCATAATGAAAAGTGGCGATTGACCATGCTAAGTTTGACTTCTTCACACCACATTGATCTACCAGTTGAATTGGGATCAACAACGAAAACTGGACTGGAACACTTGTGGTATACTGCGAATAAAAACATGAATCAGCGCTACATAAAAAGCAGAAACAACGGATGGACAACGGATGGACTTTTCCCAGGGAAAAATTTACCAAGGGATATTGGTAATACAAATCATAACCTGAATACACTATACGTTAATTAATTATGAGCTAACACAGAAACATTTATCCGCAGGTTGCGGCAATTATGCCGACGTTACGAAGCCCTGGAACTTTCAAAGATGGAACCAATGTACGCTGGCAGAGTTGCAGATACGATTAAATTCCAGTGTATCAACTGCCACGAGGGAGGAAGCATATGGCGATTTTGACAGCGACTTTCTCGGTATCGGCAACTTAGACCTGTTTGAGTTTCCAGCTTACGCCATCCTGTTCAACTCCTATAATTACTTCATTGTTGAGGAGATAGATTCCATGCTGATTTTCTCAAACCGTTTGACGGAATAACATGGATACTTATCTCGGCATCTATTCCTTTACTTGCAGGAACGTTGACAGGGGTGCTGAAGCTAATGGTAAAATCGAGAAGGGGTACTTTAAATCCTCCTGAAACCGCAGATATCTTCAAGATGTGGGTATTCTATCTATTGGGTAAACTCTTTGAGCAGGGTATGACCTTCAGTAAGGTTCTAGGTACGGGTAAAAAAATCTTACCAGTTGGGAAATCAGCCTCTGCAATTGTGAGTATCACCTGGATTCTGATTCTTAGTATTATAATCAATGGCTATAAAGGCGTCCTGATAACGAATCTGACCTCAAAGCCAGTCCCTCCTCTTTTTCCTGATCTAGCTTCCTTGCTTAGCGCCCACCCAGGAAATCAATGTCCCCCAACGCCGCGAATCCAGACGCCAAAGCCACCGCCATCAATTGGATACTGGAGAATATCCAAGTCGCCGAAAATCCCACCACCACCATAGTCAAGTCGGAAGTGGTGGCCCGTTACTCCCAATTCTGCGAGGGGAAAGGCCTGATCCCCCTGATTGACTCCGCCCTGGGGAAGCGGATTAAGGAGTGCTTCCCCAACTCCACCACTAAGCGCCAAGGGGGGAGGAACCATTATGTGGGGTTAACGTGGGTGGAGTTGGCCCGACAACAGCAACAACAATCACAACAACAACAACAAAGAGGGGCCAGATTTCAGGAAGAACTCTCCAACTTACACGTCTCCGTCCCAACTCTCCGCCGTGTCCCCAAAGGTGCACGTCTGATGGTGGCGCAGGCGCTCACCAAGACCGTGCAGGAGGTTACCACGACCAACTCGGAGGAAGCCTGGGAGGCTCTGCTCCGTCTCCCCTACCATGTTCTCCAAGTTCCCCGGAAGACTGACAAGGTGGTCAACTTGACCAAGTGGGTCAAGGATCTGGCCCATAGGTGGTCCACCGACCGGAAGTCCACCACACCCGCGCCAAGGGTACCACGCCCCCCACCAACACTCGAACAACAACAACAACAATTGACGAAGAAGGTGGAGGCGAAGTTGGCAGATGGGGATGTACGGGGGGCAATCCGGCTCATCACTTCGGACGACACCATAGCCCCCAACAATGAAGACACCTTGTCGGCCCTCATCGCGAAGCACCCACCACATCCGGAACCCTCACATTTCCCCGAACCACCCGAACGGGTTTCACCCTCCTCTATCGAGGACGACCAAATGCGAGCAGCGATCGCTTCATTTGCTCCTGGTACTGCAGGTGGGCTGGATGGACTCCGACCCCAAATCCTGAAGGATATGTTCTCTCCCACCCTTGGGCAAGGTGGAGAGGACCTCATCAAGGCCATCAAGGCCCTACTGGAATTGATGCTCCGCGGGGAGGTCCCCGAAGAAATCTGCCCCATTTTCTATGGTGGCTCTCTCACTGCCCTCCTGAAGAAGACAGGGGGCATTCGACCCGTCGCCGTGGGAAACGTCTGGCGCCGATTCCTGGCGAAGATCGTCGCCCAGCGGATTACCCCAAGCGTCGTGGGGTATGTGGCGCCCCATCAATTGGGCGTGGGGGTCAGGGTTGTATTAATTCTGAAATGACATACATACATGTACATATGTATGTGCACATAAATAGCATGTAAAGAGACTGCACGTATGATATTTCAGAACTAGTACGACGATATATAGCTTTATTTCTATGTACCTAGTATATGAATAATAAAGGGTGTTAATAAAGTCCGATCCCATGCATTTTTTGGAGCGTGGTTGTTACAAATTCAGCTGGAACTTTTGAACCAGTGAAGTTATTTATTTCAAATTTTTACCATGGGAGGAACAACTAAACGTGTAAGTCATGAGCATCTTAGAGTTGAGATACAAACATTGCATCAGCAGGGGCTTAAACCTACAGAAATTGTGCAAAAATTGGGCTGCAGCCGCAGAACTGTTTGGAAATGGAAGAATAAAAATTTTGTCCACGACAAAAAGCGACCAGGGCGACCCAGAAAGGTGTCACCTACCACAAAAAGAATGATTAAAAACAGACTTTGCAAGAAAACCGGTAGTTCATTACGTAATTGAGCAAGGGAGTTAAATGACTCAAAACGCTATAAAGAGAAGAAGAAGCAAATTAACTGTGTGACCGTGCAAAAATTTGTGAAAACTACGAAGTGGGGTCACACAGCTTACAAACTAACCAAAAAAACCTCTCATGTCACAAAAATATATCGATGACCGTCTGAAATTTGAAGAACTCCTTCAGAAAAGTGCCCATTTGAGTGAAAAAAGACTTGGTGAAGAATTGCGCAGTCACATCCTTTGGACTGACGAATCTATTATTGAACTATATCCAAAATTGAACCAACAAAATGTTCGTTACAGGACAGAAAACAAATCGGATGTACCATCAAGAGCGATCCCAAAATTCGGGCTTAAAGTTATGGTAGCGGGTGGATTTTGTGCACGTTGCGTGACCCCTCTACATATCATACCAAAAGGCCAATCAGTCAATGCAAAGCATTATATGGAAAAAATATTACCTATCTATTTCGATAGCATGGGGAACAAGGAAATATTTCCGAATGAAAGAAAAATAGTTTTCATGCAGGATGGTGCTATAGCCCATACAGCAAAAGCGAGTTTGAGTCTCATCAAGACGCAAGTTTCAACGGTCTGGAGCAAGGGGGTGTGGGCCGCTAACGGCCCAGATTTGAATCCCCTGAAGAACCAGTGGTCCATACTTAAGGAAAATGTATACAAAGAGCCACAACCCCGGACGAGGGAAGAGCTAGTAAAAAAAAGTTCAAGATGTATGGAATTCGATTTCCAGAGGCACATTGGAAAAATTAGCACAGAGCCTTAAACAAAGAGTTGAGGGCATGGTTAAAGTAAATGGTAACAAGACCAAATACTAAGGTAAATATGTCGAACATTTTTTGTAAGTATCACGGGTAGTTTTTTTTTATACTAGCCTTCACTTTTTTACAGGAAAAATGGGATCGGACTTTATTAACACCCTGTATGTACAGGAAAAAAATTCTAAAACAAAAACTTTCTAAAACAGATATACATATCTATTAAATCTTTATAGGTTTCACCAATTATGACGTCGCATTTGTTCTCATCAATTTTTTACAAACGGACACATATTTTGTAGATTTATTCAGACATGGACTCATATGTTCCTCATTGGCTACACTCCAAAGAGTGCTTAGTTAAATACTTTGCATTTATTTATTTGTCGGCTTGTCAATCGCTCGGATGCTGATCAAAAATCAACCAAGGCCATTGACACAATCTGACCCAACGGGGAAACGTAGTTACGTGTTCCTTATTTTTGTTACAGAAGTATGAGTAGACATTTATCTAAATTTTACTGCTTTTTCTTGGCATACAGGTCTGTGCCAAGTTTCTATGTATTCCTATTTAATGGAAGAATTTCGAAGTTCTTTCTTTAACATGTATGGATTCATAGAGTATCTAGCCTAGGAAATTATATAGGTAACGCTTCGATAATATTGACATTGACTTCACTTTTTTTTGCATAAAAACGCTGTTTATTTCTTGTTTAATTATTCAGGATCGGCAGCAGGTTTTAATTAGTAAAGTATTCAGGCAAATTATGTTAACCGTTTACATTTATGTAAAACAAATTCCTTCAAAACATTCCGCATCACTGCCAAGTGTAATTTTGACGAGTCCCAGCTTCGTCGTATTAATTCCAAAATGACACAAATGCAGTCGATGTTTAATTTTTAAAGGCATAAGTACACAATAAAAATAAGTAAAAGGACATTGTACATTCATACTATTCCGACAATATAATGTGAGCTAATTAGATAAATTATCCAGAGATTACCTGTTTTAACTAGTTAACTCATTACATTATCGGAATTGCATGCACGTGTTTTTACTTGCTTTTTAATGTACACTTATGTCTTTCTAAAACTAAATATCGACTGCACTTGTGACTTTTTAGAATTAGTACGACGACATGTAAAATATCGAAAACTATGATCACTAGATATTTTGCACTTTCGTCAGTCAGTTCATTTCAACCCAACCTTTCTTTGGGAAAACTCAACCAACACGTGCACACACGTTTTATTCAAAGGTAAAATTTTAAATAAATTAGAAAAAGAAGATTCCTCATATTTATTTTCAGGTAATACGCAGGGCAACATGAGCGAATCGCACATCCTGGAAAAACCATTCACCCCAGAAGAGCTTGAAAAGCTTAAATTGATCCTGCAAAATCTCCCGTCCTATAAAGACAACACTATTCACAACTCTGAATACATCATATTCTGCAACGCTGCCGGTATTCCGACCACACCTGAGCAGGCCGAAGCGTACAAAAACTATTACCGTGTCCCGCGTGGAGATGAGTTAATTTTTATCCCCGATATCATGAAAGTGTTCGAAAGCCTGCATGATATTAAAGCCTACTGCCTCACCGTGGCGAAACATTTTGACAAGAATGGCGACGGAGTTATCTCAATGGAAGAATATGAGGCCGGAGTCGCCGCAATGAAAGCATTTGACCCAAACCTGTTTGGTGACAAGGGAAAACTGGGGTTTGATGACTTGATAAAAAAGCGGATACAAATAAGGATGGAAAGTTACAGGTTGAAGAGTTGGCGGCTTGGTTTTCAAATATGTAAAATATGTATAATCGATATATATTTGTCAATGGCTCATTAAAAACCATGAATAATAAAAACTTAAAAAAATAATTAAAGTGTATAGAAAATGGTTTTTTAGCTGTAAAAATTCAGCTCTTAAATACTTCCCATAGAATTTCATTCTTTCACATATTTACATATTTACATTGGTGAGCATTGTTAATCATATCAAGTTGTATAGTTTACAACACATTCTCCTTCACCTGAAAATACAGAAATCGATCCAAAAAATCGAATCCTTCCCACAATTGTCCCATCCCATAGTATCAAAATCAACATAAAACCTATCAGTACAGGTTTGCGGAGCCCGACCAAGAGATTTTTATACAACGACTGAAGACTTCAGTAGTTTGACATAGTATTACTAGTTTGCAGCTAGATTGAATTTGTCATACCATATTTCAGCTCAATTAGACGATTTTAAGAAATCGGGATGGATCACCCCTTAGAGACCCTCAAAGTGAATTTTTTTAATAATTTAAAGGTATATTACCCATCAGTCTAAGTATTAAAGTCTATTAAATCATTGTCGAACATGAATGTCGGACTCTACAAAACAAAATCCGCAAATTTCTCAAACGCATACACCTCCAATATTTGTATTTTTTGTGTAGAAAATTTTCAAATATGGTAATATGAGATACCAACTAGACCACAATCATACATGCTATGTACATAAGACATGGACACTAAATTATGAGAATGGCGGAGAAAAATGGTCATAACTTCACTATTAATTTATATATTTCCAAAAAAATTACATATGTTTACTGTCAAAGTGTACTGTCTTCAAAATAATTAAATTTTTAGACATTCAATACCGCCTTCTGCGACAGTCTTTATATTCTTCTTAAGATTCTGCGCCAACTTTTTCCCCGAGACTTTCCCCACTGCCAGGCTAATTTTCTTCCACCGATTTTGAAATTTCCTGGTAGTATCCGGCTTCTCAGAAAGCTTGGAACCCTTGGACTTGGAAAGTGCCCAGAATTTTTCAATTGGCCGCAGTTGAGGTACATTTGGAGGGTATTCCCCTTTTGGGACAAATTCAATATTTTTAAGACGAAGGTACTCGGTGACCTTTCTGGCGTAGTGTGATGTTGGGAGGTCAGGCCAAAACAAAATTTTATCGTTTTTGTGAAACTTATCTATGAAGCCTTCCAATCCACGTTGAATGCATTTCTTCAGATAAACTTTCTGGTTTACAGTGCCTTCCAAAATGACGAGGTTTGAAATATGGCCGGCGCTAGAGATGCATTGCCAAATGCAATATTTTTTTGGGCATTTATCTTTTTTCCGGATGTTGTCTTCGTATTTCACTTCATCGGAGTAGGAGCAATGGTAGAAGTGCCTTCCCAGAAGATTCGAAGGGTCAGCAGTGACGTAGGTCTCGTCGTCCATAATAACGGCTTTTCTTTGGAAATTTCTTGCAATATTCCTGAACCCGTTCCTTTTGTGTTGATTTGTAATTTGGGGCTGACCTTTTTGTCCTCGCCTTAATGCCTAGTTCATGGACTTCGATTTTAGTCAGGTAGCTTTTGGAAATCTTGACCTTCTTTTCCGCCATGACCGTGGATGTTGATGGCTGATTTTTGAAAAATTTTTTGATCCTATTTTTCACTTTTGGCGTCGCTAGCTTCGCAGGTCGACCACTGGGTGTTTTAAATTTGACTTCATTGGATTCCCCGTACTTTTTTATGTAAAAGTAAACATTCGCATGAGGAATACATTCTTGCTTGAAAAATTGCCAACTAATTTTAGAATCATAGTTGGCTTGATTTTTGTGAAACTGAATCACTCTTTTTGCCAACTGTTCCCCTGCAATCCTAGTTCTTCTAGACTTAACCATAATTGAAAAATTGGTGAGATATATCAAATTAAAGCTTACAATGTGGTCTACTGAAAAATAAATTTTTTCCGCACATAAAAATTTGCAGTTACCGCGTAGCGCAGCTTAGAAGGGGCATTCTCATAATTTAGTGTCCGTGTCTTAGAATACTGCGCACATAGACTAAGTTTTGCTTAAAAGGTGACGAAATATCGGGATTTCCTAAAGGTATGCACCGCACTGCACGAGCAAAGTCAAGTTTGAGTTGAAATAGGTCTCTGTCATAACACTGTCGCGATGATCTAGATTAGTTGTCACCATACGGCGGTGATGATTATGGGAATAAATGGTTAAGGAGGACAAGAGAGATTTAGAAGAAAAAACTTTATTGTGCTGTTTACTGCTTTCTCCCTACCTGTACACTGACTACCTTGCATTCATCACCTATCTGCGTCTCTCCCTCTCGCCACCGTTTGTCTACATGTACATCTTAGCCTACTTCTTAATAATTTTGAGAGGGAGTGATTGTTGATTCACGAAGTAGTTGGTAGGGTCCCAACGCTTCTTGGTGGATACCAGTTTGTCCAAATTGGACCCATAGTATCTCTTCAAATAGTCCTTAACGTCCAGGTCGGGAAAGTTCTGGTACGTCTCCCCACCATCAAAGGATTTCATAGCGGCCCAGAATTCCTCCATCCATTCGACAGCCTCTGGGATGTTACCTGGAACATTAGAAAATATATTTATTACTATTATTTATGCCTGATGAAGTCTACAGTGTGTAGACGATAAGTTGTATGTTCTGATGTTAATAAATCAAATTCTAAACAATGTCCTGATGTTAATAAATCAAATTCTAAACAATGTCCTGATGTTGCTATACATACATATTTATTATTTCCACGTTTAGACAACTCACAACAGTCGTAAAGATGTGGCATCGCACGTTATGGGTATCCCTTGCGTCAAAAAGTAGAAACTTCTCTGGCTTCCTTACATAATTATTTTTACGTTCAGATACAGTACTATGGTTAAAATAAACTAATATACAAATTCGATCGGATATTCTCCCTGTCGGATGACCCCACAGCGACCTGGCAGGCTGCGATTGAACTAATGTTGCAGCTTATATCATAAGCTTGGGATAATTTGGTCAAACATAACGCCCAATGGTGACAATTTGTAATTGCCATTCTAGGCCATTATACGTTTGCCATTTTAACGTCCTACTGATATGAACTCGTTTTGAAATTATGACTAACTATTTTGACTTTAAATTAAGCTCATACCATCTCGTGTCGTTCCGGTTACATGAATCCGAAAATTGGCTCCAACTTTTCTGTGGACGTATGCCGTTTTATCTGCAGCCACCTTTTGAATAGCTCCATGCTCCGTATTGATCAAGAGGCCAGCTCTATTGTTCGGAATTCGAAGCATTATCTCGCCCAGACGTTCCAACTCTTCCATAGTTAACTTCCGTTTTACGAATTGCGATCTGGCCTTGAAGTAGCGAACGATTGCCATTTGTTTGGTGAACTTCATAAAGAGGTTCACGATATAGTCGTCCGGGGGGAATACGAACCCACCTTCTCCAGCCTGCTGAAGGGACCCAGGAGCGTCTGGAGCTGGCATGGAGGGTGGGAGAACGACAGGAGCGTAGCCAGTGGCATAATGCATGGCCAAGTATGGGGGGAACATCACAATCTTTTTTCCTCCGGGGGGGAACATTTCACTAATCTTTCTGAGAAAGGTTGCATTACTGGTGGGATTCCGGTCTGGATCATAAATGTGGAATGAGGCGACAATAATGCCTGGTTCTGAACCACCCGGAGTGACAGAGTCGGAGACGTTCCAATTATCTGACAAATAAATTATAAAACGTTTTCAATTGGTAGCACTACTAATTTGAAATCAAAATATTTACCATTGAATGCCAATGCCATTGTACCAACGAGCGGTTCATTATCTCGCGTCCACGCCATCCAATCCTGCGTGGCTGAAACCACCTTTACAAAATCCTTGACAGGGTACACCATCCTGACGAGGCTTAGCCTAATCATATCTGCTTGGAAGGTCCTAATCCGGAATCTCGTAATTATTCCGATGTAGCCACCCCCAACGCCACGCAGTGCCCAGAAAAGGTCAGGATTTTCTGTCTCACTCGTGTACACAATGTTTCCTTTGGCATCAACCATCTCATACTCTAAGACGTTATCGATCAGGAGGCCATAGACAAAGGAGAACAGACCGATCCCACCTCCTATCGCGTGCCCTCCTAGCCCAACGGTTAAACAGTTACCTACAGGAATTCCTACTTTTGCCAATTTCCACAACTGTGCCGTAGCAGGCCCCAAAAGGGCTCCGGGTTGAAGTTGGGCAATGGCATATTTTCCTGTTCCGATAACTTCGACTTTCTGCATCTCATGGAAATCGACAATCAACGTGGAATTGTTTCCGGTAGAGATTGAATCGTACGCGTGACCACCACTGTTTGGAATTAAGCGAATTTTGGCAGCTACCCCACATCTGACGGCAGCTTGGACATGGGCAGCGGTTGTGGGGAGGAAGAACGCGATGGGGTAAACTTTCCCAAATTTCGTATTTCGTGTTTAGAACTTCGTATCCGCTCGAGTTGCTGACGGGGTCGACGAGACGATCGGTTGGAACCCGTCGTTTCAGAAGGCATGCTCTGAATTTTGGAATTCTGGAGTCCAACCGTCCATTTCTACCTTCACTGTCGCCATGTTCTAAAGTGATTCCTAAAATAAAGATTTTTTTTCAATTCTTACATAGGATTTTAATTTTTCGAGAACTACACCCCATGGGGGAGTGGTTTCGTAGTTCAACGTATTTTCTAAAATACCCCTATTCCGCTAAAAAAGATTATGTGTTGCATGCCTGGATTTATTTGCATTAAAAAAGTGTCTCAAGGAATACTTAGGATATTTCGTTTTTAATATATTTAATATTTTACCTTCACAACTTTTAAAGCTTATCGACAATGCGATAAAAGTTAGTATTGAAAAGTGTTTCATTCCAAAATATAAGCGACAACGAACCGTTGGTTTACTATTTCCAGATTTTACCAATGGCTTGGGTGAATATCAATAAATGACTGATTTTATGTGGAGAATTGTGTGAGAATTTATATGCTTTAATTTCACCCTTTATTACCTTAAAAACTCAAAGTGTATCTTTGTAAATGAGCAGCAACTCAAACCGTGTACGCTTAAAGGTCAAGAATAGGTTGGGAGGTAAGTAATTACGAAATTTATGACAGGCACGTGTGGATTATTCACAATGTTTCAGATTATTCGAAAATACTGAACAAACGCGAATTCACCACACATCCATCCGAGCTGTATAAACAATTGAACAATTAGTTATACATTGTACGTACATTAGAATATACATCCATTTCAATAACAGGGTTTCGTTCTGTGCATGTGTTTTATTTTCGACCACAAAGTATATCCATCATTAATAATAAGGCTATTGGATTTTCTTAAACCACATGTCATGGCACACTCTTGATATATTTACAACTAATCCAACAATTACGTTAAGACATTGATACATCCCAGTAATCCCTATGTCATTTGTTACATAGCCATAAACAGAATCTCCAGAGTGCAAACTTGACGTAATGCGATTTATTGAGTTGTAAATTTGGAGAGCATGAAAAATAAAGGATTAATCGCAAAGGATTTTGGTAAACACTCTGTTAATAATTTTGCAGAGTCATATACGGTACGAATTTTGGTAAAGAATTTCATACAAATTGGTAAATTTTTGCTACAAAGTAGCAAAAATTATTACATACATGGTAGAAATTTATTACCAAATCCTTACCAAATGTAGTGCGCGTTATTACCGTCTTTGTAGAGTCATATACGCTACGAATTCGGTAATTATTACTACCAAGTTATTTGCAGTGCAAAATTATTTTAACTAAATACATAGACTTGGTATTCTAATAGTAAGAACTTACTTTTGTCCTGGAGATTGTGCCAACTTTTTTTAATTTTTAATAATAATATATTCAACAATTTTTGGTTAAAAAGTACAAGAAGTAATTACTAAGATTGTTTTCAAAGTTTGTATATTGAGGCAGATTACAAATGTATGATTTACATAATATGTATGTAGCGTTGGCAGAGTTTGAATCGAAGGTTAGTAAATTACGAATTTAGCAAATATGTATGTGCATATGCAATTTATCTCGAAATAAGCAATTAGCAAGGTGTATTATTTGAGCAATGGAGGAATAATCATAACCAAAAAACCTTGGTGGCTTATGATTGAGGTCAAATACTTGTACCGTTTTTAATACGATTCTCCACCACCCACTCCATTAATTTGCGATTATTTGGCAAAAATATTATTGCGTGTTTGTAACGTACATATAGTAGGAAAACATATCGCTGGTCATATCGTATTTGAAAATTGGAGAATGGAATAAATTTTTCACATTTTGTTCCATCTGTAATACATAGATACTTACATTAAATCGTATATTTTTGAGAATTTCGTGTCACTTTCAATTCCTGAAGAAGATAACAGATCGTTATCGAAATCTCGGACAAATAAAGTTAATCAAGATGACATCCATAATATCCGTAGAAGAAATTTAACTGTAATACATATTTGGATACAAAACCATAGTTACGATTTCATACTATTATACACTTCTTAAGCAAGTTCATCGAGACAAATATTTCAAATGGATTGCGGAGGAAGCAAAAATGTTACTCAGAACTCATTTCTATTATATAATGTGTGTACACATTTTGTCTCAGTTGCCATAAAAATATACCGCATTCTTTACAGTGTTTATTTATGTCCTTACTTAATCTCCTTCTGCTCTTCAAAAACCGACTAATCTACTTCATATCATAATGCCATATCCATCTCCGTATAGCGAACCACAATAACTACAATTGTCTGGTCCAACTTGCATACCAGTTGTGTCTGACAAATTCTCATTACGTCCAAATTTTTTAGGGATATTTAACATACATAGTATGTATTACATACTATGCACGTCTGATCTATCCAAGCAGTTCATTATATACAATGGCTTTCACCTCATATACTTTGAAACGATGGAGTTTGCAAATATATAACTTCCCGTTAACTTTTGCAGGAAACTTTGCAAACAAAATATATGTAATTAGCAGTCTCGTCTAATGACTTGTGTCGTTACTTATTACCTTGTCAAGATATGATGATAACGTTCCTATTTTTACATCTAGATATGAAACTCGTTTGTATCTTATCGATTATGTATAAACGGATACACTCAAAATAATCCGGTAACAGCTATTACCAGGCGGTGACTATATACAAATTAGAGGTTGTGAGGTAGTGACGTTACCAATTATATAAATTTTTAAACCAATAAAATTTCACATACATACACTGCGTGGCTTTTTCTTTTAACAAATGAATACATATTTTTGTTATATCGTAAACGTAAGTGCATTTTATGGAGTATATTTTACAGAATAGAACCAGTATATTATTGTTACATCCAGTAATCAGTTTTCGTGAAATTCACCTTACATACATATTAATCAACACGAGTTAAGGAAAATATATAAAATATTATTATTACATGCAGTAACCAGTTTTCGTGAAATTTAATTTACATATTAATACAGAAGAGTTGAGGAAAATATATAAAATATTTTTCGTCCTGATTTGGCCTATACAGGATGCTCAATTTCCTCATGACACAATCTTGGTCGACATGTTTCCGAAGGTTAGCTTTATGAGTGTTCTTCCAATTCCAATTCATCGTGCTGGTGGTCATCATGCACATCCACTCGTATTGGATCACAAAGGGTCTCGGAGTTATCATTTTCTTTGTCCTCCCCATCACCTAAAGTGATCTAAAACATACTAGGGACAATGCATAATGTTAGTGCTTGTCTCAAGTTATGAACATTTACTGTTAGAATTTAAGTTTTTATGTAAATGTAAGTTCTAAATTTAGGATAAGCCAAAAATGTACGCATCATCATTTCGGATGTTGCTATTTAAATCAGGGTTGCAGAAATCTCATCTCACCTTCACAAATCTCATCTCACTGAGATATAATGAGAAATAGTGAGACATGAGAAATATGAGATATAGTGAGATTTGTGAGCCATGCACTAGCGCCACCTAGCGGACGCTGTCATGAACTAAAAGTTTAGCTCATTATTTCTCATATTTCTCACTCAGCCCCAACTGAGATGATTGATATAAATCATTAAATCTCACTAAATCTCACCAGCTGATATATACCACTTGCAACCCTGATTTAAATGTAGACAAAGGATTATTACTTAACTGAAATTACATTTGCCGTAACTGAAATGTTCATCAAGTGGCAATTTTTTAACCCTCAACATAGACATACATATATGCAAGTACACAAGTAATTAATACAGCGTTATTCACGAAACATGGCAGTCTGTATTTTTTAAGATAGGTCAGTTTCCCGCGACCCAAATCGAGAAATTTAAATAGCTTCTCACAGATTGATTCATTAGAGTTTTGATTTTTTTTTACTCCACTTGAAAATTTTCACCACGGGCCCGCAAAATGACCCCAAAGTGGTCCATGCCGTCAACCCAGTTTGCAAAGTAGGAAAGATCCCTACGGAGATAATTCAAGAGCTAAAAAAACAAAACATTACCCTTTCTATTAGCAAAATATGTAGAATAAAGAATGGCGAAGGAAAAAGAAACATTGCGATAAATTTGGGATTTCCACAACCTCCGAACTACTGCCCCACAAAATTGCGAAAACTGACGCTTATCCGAAAAACTTCCCGTGACGTGAAAAAATAAAACCCTCTGACTCAAAACCAATTGGCAAAGAAGCACGAGGTATCACAGACTACAATTAACCGAATTATTCACGAAAATTAAGTTAAAGACCTTCAAGAAGACCAAAGTTCATGCGCTAAACCTACGCCACAAAAAAATACGGAAGTCGACATCTCGCAAGCCCTACCGTAATCACCTTGCCGGTAAAAAATCTGAATTTGCCGTCACATTGGACTAAGCTTTATTCTTTACCCAGGACTGCAAAAGGAAACGACGAATTTGCTATTCAAGGTGCCGAAGTTGCATGGAGAATTATGCGTGTGAAAAAAGTGAAAAGTTTGCTGTCAAGGGTATGATGGTGGGGGCTATAAGCGGTCGTGGAACACTCCCTTTAATTAAAGTACCTCGCAATGTCAAAATAAGTGCGACATAATATGTGGACGAAGTTTTAAAACCACTTTTAGGGGAAGAAAACCCAAAACGTTATCCTGGTGAGACCTACAAGGTGTTCGTTCACCATGGTGAGGCGTCCTCGCACACCGCTCGGATCACGGCCCAGTACGCGGCCGAATTAAAAGAAAAATTCGGAATAACAATTATTCCTAACAAAGAGATACCTGTTAAGTATCCTGATGCCTCCCCCATGGATTTTTTCGGGTTTGGAATGTTAAACAAGCCCTATTTAAGAGACAAGCTTCCGCTCTTGACGGACTTTGCAAAGTTTTGGATGACGAGTGGAGGAAAGTGACGCCTTAAATGTACCTTAAAGTTTTCGAATAATGGAAGAGGAGACTACGTTCTATATCAGAAAAGGACGGGGAACACATTGAGAACACCAAAAATATTCACAGGTGAGCCCTTCATACAAAAAATTGAGGTGAGAGGGACTGCCATGTTTCGTGAATAACTCTCTGTAGATTAGTTATATTTGGTAACAATTTTATGACAATACGGTATAATCATCCATATCTATGTAGAGGTAGTTATTTTATACAAGTTAAGTTATTATTTTCTTCGAACTCCACTAAACATCCTTGTATTATCTCATTTAATAATGGAATGTGGATGGAAATCTCTCAAACAATCTAGGTAGATGTACAAAGGGTAACCCGATGCCACCATAATTTTTAGAGTGTTCATGTACAGCGTGGTCCTTTAATTCGGTAACCTCCCTATAATCAAATGTTTTGGTGTCAGACTTTTGGGAACACGATTTCTGGATAGTGTTTTGTCGTGATTTTATTGGTACCTAGTATCTCGTGTGTCCTCCATTGACACTCATCATGTTCCCGATTCGTTTTTTGAAATTCTGAGCCAGATTTCCCAAAAGTGAAACGGTCGGAGATTTCCACCTTTTTTGAAACCTTTTTAATATCATCCGTCTACTGGTTGGTTTTGGCTCCTCATATACTGAACTTTTCAGTACAGGTCACAAGTTATCCAGTAGGTGCAAATTTGGACTGTTGCCGGGTCACACCCCCTTTCCCCAAGTGGTTATATCTCGCTCCTCTTAAAGCTACATTGTTGCCTTTCCTATGTGAGCAGGAGCAACATGTTGCATAAATGTAATTTTTTTCTTGCTTGGGAATGACTTCCTATAATCTAAGGTATCCAAATAAATAAGAAAGATTTCGTTACAATAATACTGTCCAGTGAAAGTAGCGCCACCAGGGACAATATGTAATTCGGTAACTCCGCGTGCACAGAAGTCACCTGTAACCATGATCTTCAATCGTTTTTTAGGTGTTAACGTTTATGGAATATCCTTTTTTCTTCTGGATGATTCTGAGGACCTTATTTGGGGTAAATTTTCATCCTCAACCCGTCAGTATACAGAATATTTGCCAACTTTTTGGCACCACTTTTCCCACCTGACAAATACCATTTTCATCTACAAATGTGCCGGTTATTAGTCGATCTGAAATATGTTTTGAGTCAATGGCGGTTTTTTACATCTTACGAATGATGTACTATCACATACTGTCCATTTAAGATGTCAGTTGATTGCTGTTAGTCTAATTTTGTTGGTTTTCCTAATAAACCGGAGGGCCTGGTTTTAGATCTTGACACACTTTCTGACGAAACTGTCCGTATTTAGGTATAATCGGGTCTTGGTCATATTTTTATTGTAGGGGAGAGCTATGCTGGTCGACTTGAAATCGGTTTGTCCACAAAAAAATTTCAGTTTTTCCATATCCACACGGTATTCCGGTGAACTCCAAGTTTTTGTGGATTCTCTATCACCCCTTGCCGTTCAGCCAGTAATGTTTGGATTTTAATGCGGATTTCGATTTTTGAAAGCTTACTATTTGGACTCATTGTGGAAAAAAAATTGGACTGATAACCCGTCACACTCGAAAGTTATTTTAAAATAACCGCGAAATGTCGAAAGCCTGCACGATCATAAAACATTATGTCTCATCGTGGCGAGACATTTCGACAAGAATGGCGACGGGGTAGTCTCAAAAGAGGAGTACGACGTTGGTATCGCCGCAATGACAGCTTTTGACCCAAAAGTGTTTGGTGAAAGGGGGAAAGTAAAGTTTAGTGAATTGATGCAAGTAGCGGATAAAAATAAGGATGGAAAACTACAAGTTGAAGAGTTGGCATCATGGCTTTCGAATATTTAAAATTAAATTGCCACTTGTGCAAGGCTAATTTAAAATGTCACAATGTTTCGTCAAATACATTAATAAAGTGATTTCTGACATGTCAATTTCACTGCATGTTTACAAAAAATTTATTCTGCTACAAAACTCACCATGCGTCACATACATAATAACTATTTTACAATATAAAATAAAATGTGGCACACCGTATGCATGTATCCTCAAAATTCTAATAAACCCCAATAATGAAAGACAATTAGTCATTCTAGATAATTTGGGTAGAACGTATTGGCGTTGACCTAGATTTACGTACGTATTTTGGATTAAGATGTACTTATCTCACTGATTGTACACAAAATATGTACTTATCCAGATTTTGACAATTTTAATAAAAAATTGAAAGCAGTATAAGCTTGGTACACATATTTATTTACGTACATATTTATTCAATTATGTATAGGGTAAAATAGTATTTACTATCCTTAGCAATGTATTTCCTTTGAGACGATGCAGTCTGAAAAAATCACCTTTTTTCTATTTTTCCCCATTTACTTTCATGCACATGGAAGTATGCGAAAATTTCGCATACTTCGCATATATTTCGCAGCGAAATATATAGTATGTAGTACTTCATGCCAATGTTAAATTTTAAGGGTTCGTGTTGGGACACGGTATGAAATTGTGAACCAATATAAAAATTCTCCAACTATACTGAAAATGTAAATTTGTAATCTCTAAATTTCTGTGTTTTGCTTAGATGACCTTTTTGTGATTTTATCAGAAATCCATGTTTTCTAAAATGCCGTACACAATGTTATACATATAAGTATGTATGTATGGGAAGCAACTCCAATAACTTGATATAATATATCAAAATCAAAATAAACAATGCCTATTGTCACGTTACGCTTGATGAAGGTGACAATGACATTTGGGTTTCTTTTGCAAATCATAAATTTATTTTGGTAAGAATGATGTATACACAATTTAAAGACATACATATTTTCTTCCGGTTTACGAACACCGGCTGGAACATGCTGAACCAAATACTATGCACGACCTACGAAGAAGCTGCGAGCGAAAGAAAGCTGAAGGCAGACTAAATATCAACATAAATATCAAAGCTATTGCAGGTTCGTCATCCCGATAACGAGAAATTGCCCTTACATCGTATGACAGGGCAATCAAGATGATAAATATAAGTCCAATCATGAGGTTCGAAAACTTTTTGAAGGTCGCCCCACGTCGTATGCCTTTGTCTTTATTCTGAAATACTAAAAATACTTAATATCAATATCACATTATTTACATAACGTGCAGAGATAAATGTCTCATTTTGCCGAATTTTGAAGATAATCCGGTAAGAGATGAAGTCATATGTATTTATACAGTCCCCCCTCTGGTAATAGAAAATTTATTAGCGCATGATAACAAATCTATTTCCGAGTGGAATTAAGAAGCTCAAACGTTATGGCAGTTTTTTACCACTCGGTAATGTTTTTGTTACGATCTGGTAATAAGTTTGCCTATTACCAGGTCGGTGACTACATATATATGACTTCTCTTTATCTATTACCGGATTATGTTTGCGTGTTGAAACCTGGGTCGACAAAATAATTCGCTCCTAATATTTGAAACACATAATTACCTCTCTATCAAATTTCCTCCAATAAAAAACCAATCCTTGATGAAGAAGCATCAGCATCCCGACGATTATTAATCCAATATAAAATATGGCACGAGCACTTTCACGGCTGTTCGCTTGCAACAAGTATATGCCAAATCCAATATAGTTAGAACCGATTTGAAAACTCTGGATCACAGCAGGATTAGCAATTTTGGCATACTTATATCTGCACACGTTCACGGAAACTTTAAGTTTACTGTATTTCGGGATAAGTAGTGGGTATATTTCTCGGCAAAATTTTTCCATCGTAGTGCTAAAAGATGATCCGGCAGATAACTTCAGTTTAATCCAGGATTTCTTGCTCAGCATGAGTTTCGACGATTCTCTATACTTCTTGCAGACAAGGCCAAGATTTTTAACGTCCTGGAGATCCAAGTATTTTCCGATCATGTCCCAAATCTATGTATATGAAAGTTTCATTGGTGTTTACTACGATCGAATGACATAATAAATATTTATGCGTTGTCATAGTAATTACAACGCAAGGACTTCATAATATTAAATGCGTTAATTCAAATATCTATCTTCATACCTCATTTGGGAGCTCAGGTAGGATTGTTTGGTTTTCTCTTGAAGTCGAAGAACTTCTGCATTTCCAGCCACTCTGTAAACAATTGCAGACAAAGAAGTATTGTTAGTTACATATAAAGAATTTCCTACTTAAAATGTAAGTTTTCAATGTAATTTTGCGTACATCCGTTTTTACGAGGAATAGACCCACCATGGCAATTTAGATAGGAATAAGCCAAATTGCGTGAAAATTCTAGCCTTGCTATACTGCTAATTAATGAAACGCATACGCCAGAAGGTCAAAAATGAATGCGGGGAAGTTCTCTAGGTGTCCTGTAACTGGAATTTTGTATAGAATGGTCAATTAAACAGTTAGGATCAGATCAATTTAACTCGATTAAATCTATTAAGCGGTATAAACGGTTAAGCGGTTAGGCGGAAAGTTTCAACTTGGAAGAAGTTACACTGTTTGAGCGGTTTAACTGGTTAATGTGGAGCTTACCTAATATGCGTCCAGCTTCTTCTGGACCCAGTGACGTACTGACTTAAGCTATCTGCGGAAAGTGATCAAATAACTATGAAACGGTTAAGGTTAAAATGGATTAACCGGTTAATCCTGTTTGATCGGTAACCGGTTAAATCTGTTTAATCGGTAACCGGTAAAATCTATTTAATCAGTAACCGGTCAAACCTGTCTAATCGGTAACCGGTTAAACCTGTTGCTCTTCTTTAGTTGTGGAATAACTGTAGTCAGAAACTGAAAACCGTAAAAGAAGAAAACGGTTATGCCAAAAGCGGTTAGTAGAAAATAGTAACAACGGCAAACTATGCGAATGATAACGCGTTTATTGAATAAAGGTTAACATGGTACATTTGTAAATAAAGGTGTATTTAAGATGGCACAAATTAAAGAAATCCATGCCTAATTAACAGACCCCAACCGCAACTAGGACTTCAAATGGGGTGGAAATGGAGAATTAGATATCCATGCGAATCCATGAGAATCCATGCGACCAGACATATCGTGGCCCACGAGTAGCTTCTGAACCTGAAATGACCTCCTCGCAAAAATGCATTTTAAGTATACAGGACAGAGTCAAGCTGTTTATTTGTTTCCATAGCTACAGCCAGCTACTCTTCATCCCGTGGTGTTACGATGCTGTCAACATAAATGATAGGGCTGATTTAGATAAGCTTGCCAAGCTATGGGCCGCAGCATTGGATGCGGTCAACGGAACGAAATATAACGTTGGGACACCGCCAGAACTCCTATGTGCTGGTAACAACGATAGAACTTATATTTGTAATATGGGAAAGCAATAATAATGTTTCGAAACCAAATTAGCCGCTGGAGTATCAATTGATTGGGCGAAGAGGGCAGCCAACATCAAATTTTCCTACTTATACGAGATTCGTGATACTGGACGTGCTGGATTTCTTCTTCCATCTAACCAAATTATATAGCCAGGAAAAGAAGTCATGGCCGGTGTGATAGCTATGGTCCAGGGTGTAATGGACTGGTACAAGTCCCATTAATTACGCAATGATAAAAAATGACAGGGCATACATCAAACTTCACCGAGTAATAAATCATACTGTAAAATGTATTACCTCAGCTATAAATGCATGTGCCTCTAGGCGTACACGCTTTGCAGGGACATCGCAAAACTCGCAAGACCATGACCCGTATGACCTCAAACCACCGTCAACTATACCACCCACCCCTTACTACCCCAAGTCTATATCTGATCGCGTACATCCATGATACTGTAATTGAATAGCGTCCCGTCCAGTATTCGGCACCCATTCATTCCCTCAAGGACAGAGCTAACCACAAAGTATGGAGCCTTTGTGATAACTTCAGCGACAAAACAAGTATAAATATCTGACTTATCTTATGCTAAAGAATTTTTGCATGCTTTTACCTTACACTTCCGTTGCGGACAGATTCCCTTCATTTCAGCTACCGACGTGTCTCAATTATAGTGTAAATAATAAATAAATAAATATATATTAAAATACTTACTCCAGAATACACGTGCTTCCTGTGTCTAATATTCGTCAGCGCTTTAGTTGTTCCTACGTCATGTTGGCCTTATAAACTAGTCACGATTAGATTACTTTTTTTTGTGAAATTCAAGGGTGTCTGATACATCATGGTGTGCTTCTTCTGAAATTCAGTGATATATGTTAGTAAGTTAAACGTACTTGCATGATGACAAGTGAACTAATTTGTTACTTAAAAATGGAAAGCCACCAATTACTATTTTTTTCTTCTGATTAGTTTCTAATGTGAAACCATTTCCTGTCTTTCTAATCAAGTTTGGGAACAAATTAAATCCCTTGCTTCGATATATCTTAACTGTTTTGAACATTACCAATAAATAAATAGATTAATAATCATACATATTTATATGTAGTTGTAACTGTTGTAACCAAAGCATAGCAATTACATGCATACCAGGGCTGGCGCATAAGTTTCTTAAAAAAAATCTGTTTCATTATTGATGAGTCCTGGAGTCACATCTCGATTCGAAAGCCAATCAAAAACCTTCAGTGTGCAGTGTTGATTTAGCCCGACTCAGGCGTATGATATATTATGAGGTCGTGTAAAACCCGTGGGGGTTGTATATTTGGGTCGTTCCAAACATTTACGCATTTAAATTTCATATTTGGTATATAGATGCCATTTCTGCCAACTATACCAAATTTCAACTAAATATGACAACTTTTGATAATCAGTGTGGGTCACCCCATTGGGTCTCACCGGTTGAAACAAATTCAAATATAGCTTCACCAAAGTTGCATAGGCGCTACTAGCAAGCTTGAAACCAAATTTCAGCTCATTAGGAAAATTTTAAAAAATCGGTATGGACGATCCGATAGGGTGCCTTTGGTTGACCATTTTCCCAATTGGACCTCAGAACCCTTTATTACACGCTATTAGTGACCTACATACAAAATTTCAGCTCTATAGGACAATTTCTAAAAATCGGTATGGGTCACCCCTTAGGGTGTCTCTACTTGAAAAATTTGGAAATTTTACTTCATAATCTTTCATTAGGGCCCATAAATTACCTCTATGCCAAATTTCGGCTTTCTATGACTATTTTGAAATTTTGGTGTGGGTCACCCAATAGGGTACCTCCAAATAAAAATTTTCCCAATTTTAATTCATATTCTTTCATTAGTAGCCACTAGCTACCTATGTACCAGATATCAGCTTTCTACGACTATTTTGAAATTTCCGTGTATAAGACCCCCACCACCCATATGGCCCCCACCGGCCAACCAGTGGACCGATTTGGCTCATCTCCGAACTTGATTCCTAACTTTGTCCAATATGCATATGGTGAAAATATGAAGTCGATCGGTTCAGCCGTTTTGGCCCTATCGTGCAGACAGACAGACAGACGGACAGACAGACACGACGGTTACATAAGCCCTGAGCCGGGCTAAAAAGCGTGAGATAATGTTTGGCAAAATTAAACGACAAAATAATCTCCACTTCGAAAAACATTAAGAAACAAAACTTGCTTTTCAAGATTATTGCCACTGCTTTTGGGACTTTGATGCAACTATTCTCCTAAAGTTTATGTACCCTTCCTCCTACTAATTGACGAGTACTTGCATTTTTAAGCAAGATTTTACTCTCACCCATAACAGAAAAGGTTTTGATAGGTGAAGACTATAGGTAAATAGATATCAAAAGTATTCCTTTGTTTTAACAGGGAGCCGGACTTTTCCCGGTGCTCATTTACCGGCAATCAATTCCCGGCCCTCTTTTCCCGATATCATCAACTCCCGGCATTCTCAACTCCCGGCTTCTAAACTCCCGGTATCCTCTACACCCGGCATTCTCCGCTCCCGGCATTTAATTATATGATTATCTATATTATAGGGTTTCGACCATACTTAAAATAAACACCTAAGCGTTTTACACAATATGTTAGGAAATTGGCTAGGAAATTCTGGAAAACCAGATATCGTAGAGATATTTTGAAAAATATCTCCTTTATAATTTACAAAAGTCCGTCCCGTTGAAATTTTCCGTGACATTCCAGCATTCTGGTTGGTTATTTACATCATGAGTTAGCCAATCAAGGAGCAAGTATGCTTCAAGACTGGTAAAACAATTCCTTAACAACGTTAAAAAAGTCATCAGAAAAATAATTCAGCAAAGATTTTTATTTGGAGGGACCCTATGGGGTCACCCACACCGATTTTTAAAATCATGCACACGTGATGAAATTTGGTATGGAGTAATGGTCTATATGTAATGGTTTATGTGGAAATGCCTACTGACATATTCAAAATATTTTGGAAAAAAATAGATAGCAAAATTATGGAGAATTTTTAGCCCGGCTCAGGGCTTATGTAACCGTCGTGTCTGTCTGTCTGTCTGCACGATAGGGCCAAAACGGCTGAACCGATCGACTTCATATTTTCACCATATGCATATTGGACAAAGCTAGGAATCAAGTTCGAAGATCAGCCAAATCGGTCCACTGGTTGGTCAGTGGGGGCCATATGAGTGGTGGGGGTCTTATAAACCGAAATTTCAAAATAGTCGTAGAAAGCTGAAATTTGGTACATAGGTGATTAATGGCTTCTAATAAAAGATTATGAAGTAAAATTTCCAAATTGTTCAACTAGATGCACCCTAAGGGGTGACCCATACCGATTTTTAGAAATTGTCCTATAGAGCTGAAATTTTTTATGTAGGTCACTAATAGCGTGTAATAAAGGGTTATGAGGTCGAATTGGGAAAATGGTCAACCAAAGGCACCCTATGGGATCGTCCATACCGATTTTTTTAAAAATTTTCCTAATGAGCTGAAATTTGGTTTCAAGCTGGCTAGTAGCGCCTATGCAACTATGGTGAAGCTATATTTGAATTTGTTTCAACCGGTGAGACCCAATGGGGTGACCCACACTGATTATCAAAAGTTGTCATATTTAGTTGAAATTTGGTATAGTTGGCAGAAATGGCATCTATATACCAAATATGAAATTTAAATGCGTAAATGTTTGGAACGACCCAAATATACAACCCCCACGGGTTTTAGACGACCTCATAATATATCATACGCCTGAGTCGGGCTAAATCAACACTGCACACTGAAGGTTTTATAATTTATGTTTATAACTTGTTGCAGTTCAATTTTGCTCATTATTGTAGGAATATGAACAATTGTTCAGTCAGTTAAAATTCGTTGAATGACATGACTCCTGAGTCAGGCTAAACGAAGTTCAACTTTGGACATAGATTTTGTTACGAGACAACCAAAAATTTAAATTAGTTTGTTATCTAATTGAGGGGCCCAGGATTTCACATTGAGGGCCTTGAAAAGGGGCCCAACGTCGTCATGAAGGTCGATCGATCTTCTTGGTATCGATCGGCTTGGTATTCAATTCCAAGGACTAAGCATAGTCGAAACCCTATAATATAGATAATCATATAATTAAATGCCGGGCGTGGAGAATGCCGGGTGTAGAGGATACCGGGAGTTTAGAAGCCGGGAGTTGAGAATGCCGGGAGTTGATGATACCGGGAAAGAGGGCCGGGAATTGATTGCCGGTAAATGAGCGCCGGGAAAAGTCCGCAACCCGTTTTAACATACAGTCAAACAAAGTGTACACAATTGTGAATATTTTACAACACGATTACCCTGTAAATCTTTAATCCATAATGGATTGTCCATTACTTACTAACATATCGACCTATTGAGTTAATAAAATCCAATAACAATATCCCATCATGCCGTGGACAAAGCTGATAATTAATTAAACCAAGTAATATTTAGAGACACACATGAATCGTTATTGGACTCAAAATTGTATTAAATAGTTTATACCTAAACAAGTACAAAATACCCTACCCATTGCAATAAATCTAACTAACGCAAACTCTAATCCGTCAGTCTATAATATCCTTTTCTCTAAGGCCAAACCCTCTGCAAACACCAATCAGAAAAAATGTTATATGATCACATACCTTGTATCAAATGGGACCTGAATTATATGGCTGGCCTCCACTGCTTCCCCCTAATATGGGACGGAAAGTCTAGAAGGGTCGCATTTATTCAGAAATGGAACAAAGTACTGCTTATCAAAATTATCGAGATAGTGCAAATGCTATATCTATTCTTAATTTGCTACGTTGGCCTCATCCAATCCTTAACACGTGGACAAGCTGGATGTAACATTTTCCTCTTGTACAGCATCCAACTTGGGCTATCCAGTGTGGTCCTCTATCTTTTGGGGATGGGGGTACAGCATGCCAATTCTGGGGGAAATTTACTTAACCTACTTTCTGCATTTGAAAACTGGCTCCAGCACACGTTTCAGGGACGATTCCGGGATAAAGTGAGGTATGCATCAATAGGCTTAGGTTGTTCGAAAATATTTTAGTTTTAGTAATTTCTAAAAATATTTTACAGGACTCGGCGCAATATCTTGCTCAGGCGCGTACTTCTGTTTGCGAATGGACTATGCCCCACAATCGCAATACTGAGGGTGAGGCGGTTATTAAAAAATATTTGTAATCCGATCTTCCTCGGCTATGCGATCGGATATTGTTCCACTTGTGGGAAGCATGTCGTTATTTTTGGTGGAGGTATGATCCTAACAGGGATTAAAGCCGGGGTCATTGTTTTCGACGGGTTGCACGTTGCTATCATGATGTCGAAAGCGATGTTCCTCCTCTTTGACGTGATTCTTGTAGCGACTGGCTGCATTTTGGATTGTCTCGATGTTATTGGGAGGTCTGGCAATTTTTTTTAACTTTTTGTATTGATTCTTCCACATCAAGGAGTAAATAATTATCTAATAGTTACTGCATATTGATATGTCCATACCGATTATTCATGCAAATGTTTCATAAAGCAAGCCGTCATATCATTTTAATTTGCACAATTAGTAGAAACAAGCTTACGTAAATAATTTTGTTTTCTTAAATATATTTTTTATAGATTTCCGACTTTGTGTCGTTCACTGGTTGTTTTTAAATATTTCGACATAAAAATTCTGAACTGAGATAGAAAGTTGAGAGTTTCAGGTCGTATAAACATAATAAGTTTTATGAAACAAATATTGGAGTGCTTATATGCTTCTTTAATATTCAAGTTTGCTTAACCTATTAAACATGCTAAAACCTTATCCCTTGCTGTTTAGGAGATGGCATAGCATGAGCAAATAATAACTTGATTATATTTTAGTACCTATAAAACCTCCATTAATTAAATTTAGTATTATCCATTCGTATTTTACTACCCTATGACATAGATATTCTGCTGGCAATAACCGGATTGGACTAACTGTACGAATTCGACTTTATCGATGTCTCCAGCTTCTCGAGAAGCAATTAAACCTCTTCGGATCTAAGCGAATTGTTCCAGCCGTGCTTATTTCTACCCCTATGGTTCAAATTTGCTATACCTTCGTCCTAATAAAATTTTACAGGACACAGCCAATCGATGGAATTGTCACGTATACTATCGCCATAAGCGTCTGTGTCGTTGCCTGTATGGTATTTGAAACGTTTGCTGCACAACTTGCCATCAAATCGGAGCAAAGGACGCAACAATGGTTTAAAGAGGGCGGCTCTAAAAAATGTGACAGGAAAATACTGCTATCTCTGCAACCTATGACAATCAGGATTGGGAGCAATTTCATCGACCGGGGTACTGCACTTGTAACACAAAATTTTTGTTTGACACAGACAGTATCATTGTTATTGATGTAGGCGATAAGCAGATTAGCAGTCTCAGTTAATCATACAGCCATTACTAAGAATTGCATATTTAAGATAGACTAATAAATTGAAAATGCGTTTCCAATATCATTGGAATATTTATGTATCGTGTACAACAGCTAAAATACTGATCCCAAATCCATGGAAATTTTGGAAATTCTACTCCTAAAAATTTCATTTTGCAACATATTTAGTTGCCGAAATTGTAAATATTACTTAGAATTGCTGACTGAATTTTGCGCAAGAAGTTGAAGAAAAATTGAGAAGTTGCATAATATGGATGGATGGATAGGGAGATAAATAAATACTCAAATACATACTTTAAGACATTTCTTTTCTATCGCATTCTTTTATTCCCCTTACGGCTTAATATATTTATAAGCATTATTATTATCGGGGAGAAAAAGCAATAACAAAGCATTACCAAGTAAATTTGTTGGTAAATAAGTTCATTGTAAATTATCAGAAATCGAGTAGTTTATCCTGTTGTAGATTTATACTTTAGTCTTGTGTCCATTATCAATCAACCTATTCCAACCTAAGTATTTACATATTGAGTCTATAACTAAAAGTATCTGCGGATACTTTATATTCTACATATCCGGATACAAGCCGGGTATGTGAATATAAATTGTAATTAATGATATCGGGAATTATCGATGGTTGTGGTTGAACGGATAATATATTTCCTAAATTTCTATGCATGTATAATAATGATTCATGTACGGGGGTAGATGGACGTTGAATATATGGGTCCAGAAATATACCAGATAAATACTAGAAATATATGCAGCATGGTGATACGAATGCAAGAGAAGCCTATGCGGAATATGCTTATAATTGACATATCTGGTCAACCTTCTTTATGCTGCTGGTGAAGTCGTAGGTGAAGTCCTATCCTATGTACTAGAAGTACTATATACTTCTAGTACATATGTAAGCAGTGGCGCATTGCTAAGTGCTACACGTCACACTCAGCTCAACAATTCGTTCTAGACATCCGATTTTCGCAATTTTTGATTTTTTGAACATGGAGAACATGTTAGTAACTAGAAAAAATATGATAGTTGTAATTAAGTTTTTTGTAGCGAGGAATACTCAACCAGAAAAATAGCGCCCAAATTAAAATTGTTCATAAAGACCGTATCAAAATGAGTCAGATCGGCAACCTCGGAAGACAAATAATGAAAATGCAAACCCGTCAATACAAACTTAAAGAAATTTGGTGAAAAAAGTGCAAGAAAAGTGGTGAAGAAGCTGAACGCGTCAAAAATGGTACGGAGAAAAATGGAAAACTGTGATCCTAAGAACTGTTCAAGATTATGTTAAAAGTTAAGGTTGTGGAATAGTTTACAAACATATAGTGCGACCCATTCGTAGTCAAAGAACATTCAGGAACCGTTACAATTTGATGGAAAAATAAATAAGGAGGCCTTTTGGACCCTTGGGGACGTGGTCAAGGAAAACGCCCATTTTATTCAGCGACGAAACATTGATTGAACTCGACCTAATACGATATACGGAAATGATGAAGCCAATAAAGGAAATGTACCAGAAGTTGTGACCCCGGAATATTGACTTAAAGTTATGGTAGCCTATGTGTTTAGTGCACTTGGCGCAACGACGTTGGATGTATTGAAAAGAAAGCCTGTGGACGCCGACAATGACGACGGCAAAATTGTAATCTAACTCCGATCTTCATAATTTCTTATCTATTGAATGCACAACTACTTTGTGCATCATAAAATCAGCGCTCGTGTCAATACATGTGGTCGACCGGAAGTAGGTCTAAAGTCAATTTGAAAGTACAGAATCGATTTTTAACGTGCTACACGCAAAGTTTTGATACGTTTGAATAAAAAGGGCCAGAGCTACTGATATTGTCCGCACAATTGCTCTCTTTCAAAATTTTGATACGTGTAGTGGTTTAGGCTGTAGAGGCCGGGCAATTTTCGGAGGGGGTATACCTAAGTTAGCTAATCTAAAAGTTGCAGCTAAGTGCTTTATGCTACCGAATTTGGCGCCTCGTACTAAAATAGCAGTAGGTACACCGAAGTGGCCCCCATCATGTTATTCATGTCAAAAGGGGTGTGCCCATCGTGACCACACCCCCCGCTGGGGTAAATTGAGATTTTTACTACAAATTGTGCAGGATGACTAGATAATCACAAAAAATGGGTTTTGACAGGGGTCACACCCCCTGGTGGGGTAAAATGAGATTTTTGCTTCAAAATATACAGCTTCACTATATAACAAAAAAAATTTATATTAGAAGTGACTACAGCCTCCGGTGGGGTAGACTGAGATATTTACATCATCTAGTACACAATAATGACAAAATAACTCCTACAAAAATTGGAAAACTATGCGACTCAACCTATGTAGGGGTAAAGTGATATTCTACCCTATATAATACCTAAGGATTAATTGGGACATACATTTATTTTTCGAAACAAACTGGACAACCCTTTAGGTTAGTTCACAATGCTCACACGGTCTATGATGTTGGCATCCAACCGTAATCATCCTTGGGATGGAACCAGACATCCCAATGGGGAAATAAACAAATGTGCAGCTATTGTTGTAGCCTATACATAGTATGGTCTCTCATTTTGTCCCTCGTTATTTACCAAACCAGAAATTATTGAAAATATGTCTACTTGATTAAGAATATATTATTTTGGCAAATAAGGGTCAATATTTCTGGAAACCTCAACCTGACACCTGTTTGCCAAAATAAATGTATTTGGGACCATGTTTGTGGCTCATATTGCGAGTGGTATCTCATATTGCACCTCATTTAAACTACACCAGACATTGCTTTGGTAAAATTACCAAATGTAGAGCCATGGGTGTGGCTAATATTGCGTATTGTCACGCTTCGTGCACCTCAGTAATTACCGAGCCAGAAATTGTTGAACATAGCTCAGTTTGATTAAGCTTGGACGAATTTCTCAACTACCGTTGAAGATTTCTGGAAAACTACACCAGGCATTGCTTTGATAAAATTACCACATAAAGAGCTATGGGTGTGGCTAATAGTGCGTGTAGTGTCCCTCCATGCACCTCATTAATTACCGACCTAGAAATTGTTGAACATTGGTCAGTTTGATTACACTTGGACGAATTTCTCAACTACCGCTGAAGATTTCTGGAAAACTACACCAGACATTGCTTTGGTAAAATTACCAAATGTAGAGCCATGGGTGTGGGTAATATTGCGTGTGGTCAACCTTCGTGCACCTCAGTAATTACCGAACCACAAATTTTTGAGCATAGCTCAGTTTGATTAAGCTTGGACGAATTTCTCAACTACCGTTGAAGATTTCTGGAAAACTACACCAGACATTGCTTTGCTAAAATTACCAAATGTAGAGCCATGGGTGTGGCTTATACTGCGTGTGGTCAACCTTCGTTCACCTCAGTAATTACCGAGCCAGAAATTGTTGGACATAGCTCAGTTTGATTAAGCTTGGACGAATTTCTCAACTACCGTTGAAGATTTCTGGAAAACTACACCAGACATTGCTTTGGTAAAATTACCAAATGTAGAGCCATGGGTGTGGGTAATATTGCGTATTGTCACGCTTCGTGCACCTCAGTAATTACCGAACCACAAATTTTTGATAATAGCTCAGTTTGATTAAACTTGGACGAATTTCTCAACTACCGTTGAAGATTTCTGGAAAACTACACCAGACATTGCTTTGGTAAAATTACCAAATGTAGAGCCATGGGTGTGGGTAATATTGCGTATTGTCACGCTTCGTGCACCTCAGTAATTACCGAACCACAAATTTTTGATAATAGCTCAGTTTGATTAAACTTGGACGAATTTCTCAACTACCGTTGAAGATTTCTGGAAAACTACACCAGACATTGCTTTGCTAAAATTACCAAATGTAGAGCCATGGGTGTGGCTTATACTGCGTGTGGTCAACCTTCGTGCACCTCAGTAATTACCGAACCACAAATTTTTGAGCATAGCTCAGTTTGATTAAGCTTGGACGAATTTCTCAACTACCGTTGAAGATTTCTGGAAAACTACACCAGACATTGCTTTGCTAAAATTACCAAATGTAGAGCCATGGGTGTGGCTTATACTGCGTGTGGTCAACCTTCGTTCACCTCAGTAATTACCGAGCCAGAAATTGTTGGACATAGCTCAGTTTGATTAAGCTTGGACGAATTTCTCAACTACCGTTGAAGATTTCTGGAAAACTACACCAGACATTGCTTTGGTAAAATTACCAAATGTAGAGCCATGGGTGTGGGTAATATTGCGTATTGTCACGCTTCGTGCACCTCAGTAATTACCGAACCACAAATTTTTGATAATAGCTCAGTTTGATTAAACTTGGACGAATTTCTCAACTACCGTTGAAGATTTCTGGAAAACTACACCAGACATTGCTTTGGTAAAATTACCAAATGTAGAGCCATGGGTGTGGGTAATATTGCGTATTGTCACGCTTCGTGCACCTCAGTAATTACCGAACCACAAATTTTTGATAATAGCTCAGTTTGATTAAACTTGGACGAATTTCTCAACTACCGTTGAAGATTTCTGGAAAACTACACCAGACATTGCTTTGCTAAAATTACCAAATGTAGAGCCATGGGTGTGGCTAATACTGCGTGTGGTCAACCTTCGTGCACCTCAGTAATTACCGAGCCAGAAATTGTTGAACATAGCTCAGTTTGATTAAGCTTGGACGAATTTCTCAACTACCGTTTAAGATTTCTGGAAAACTACCCCAGACATGGCTTTGGTAAAATTACCAGATGGAGGGCCGTGGGTGTGGGTAATATTGCGTATTGTCACGCTTCGTGCACCTCAGTAATTACCGACCTAGAAATTGTTGAACATGGGTCAGTTTGATTAAGCTTGGACGAATTTCTCAACTACCAAAGATTTCAGGAAAAGTACACTAGACATTACCTTGGTAAAATTACCAAATGCAGAGCCGTGGGTGTGGCTAATATTGCGTGTGGTCACCCTTCGTGCACCTTGTTAATTACCGAACATTTGTTCAATTCATCCATTCAGTTTGCATTAGTTTGACAACTACCAGTCAAGATTGCGGGAAAACAAAACCAGCGCTTTTGAAAAACATTCTGAAAAACATCCAGAATCAAACATTTCAAAAATTTAGTTAAACGTAATTTTAATTTATTTTAATTTGAACATCATGTTCTTTATTTGGAATTTGTACATTTTTTCCGACATATAATAATAAAATAATTTTCCGATAAATATTGCAAACTGACCTGATAACATTGACTTTTGAATGATCAAACCTGGACAAAACGCTTATTTGTATATTGTGAAATGCATTGGTGCCAGGAATTTGACGTTTAACTTGTAAACGGAGAGCTTATGTAAGATACCTAAGTAAAAAGTTAGGCAAAAATCCAATGAAATGTTTGAGAACTAAAATTGAACAGGTCGCTTAAGAAGGAGGGAAATCTGTAGCCCTATACAAATTTTGAATGACATGATGCACATATGCAAAGATTTTGAAATTTCATCAAATATATTTTTTTACGGCGAATTTTCTCACGGTCTCAACACTTTTAGGTCAGACTACCAACTCTACTCAGTTAGTACTTGTATTTTTATATTTTTTATATTTTTATTTTTCTAAATGTGTCATGGATTTCAAACCCGTTTTGTAAACATTTATCTATTTACATTTGAATATTTTAATACGACTTGACTTGTGTTGACAGTGTATACTAAATAGTATTTAGTACTAGCCTATAAGCCTGTCGTAAAGACAGGCGAAATTCGAGACGTATTTATTTTACCTATATTATCATTTCAAAAAGTCCACCTTCTAAGCTACTATGTGATAACTTTACGTGGCATTCCTTCCTTTTGATTGAAGTACCACTCCCTCAAAATCGAATCACAGTACATAAGTTAATTCTGAATGACCTTATTGGGGTCATCTGACAATTAACTAAATTTCACTTCATCTCCTTTCACATAGACCATTACTCCATGCCAAATTTCATCATGTGTGGATGATTTTTAAAGATCGGTGTGGTTGACCCCATAAGGTCCCTCCAAATAAAAATTTTCAATTTCAATCTTACTTACTTTTTCAATCTTACTTCATATTCTTTCATTAGAAGCCATTAACTACTTATGTACCCCATTTCAGCTCTCTAGGATTACCACCCATTTCCCCCCACGGGTCAACCAGTTTGGTTCATCTTTGAACTATTCCTAACTTTTCCCAATATGCATGTGATAAAAATTTCAAGTCGATAGGATAAGTTTAAAGAGAGTCATCATGAGCCTTGACTCGGGCTAACATAATTTTAAAATCTGAATTATTTTTTGTTCCTGAGGACTTTTTTTAACGTTGTTAAGGAATTGTTTTACCAGTTATGAAGCATACCTGCTCCCTGATTGGCCAATTCATAATGTAAACAGCCAATCAGAATGCTGGAATGTCACGGAAAATTTCAACGGGACGGACTTTTCGAAATTATAAAGGAGATATGTATATATTAGTATTTTCGCAATTTTTGCCGATTTTGATGGTGCACTTCATTGTTTTTCATAGGTAACATTATTCATTTTTAATTTTAGTCCAAAGCGTTAAAGAATTCGTGATTTTCCGAAACACTGCTTTAGTCTCTTTAGCTTTAGTTAAATATATCAATTTTATGTAGCAGAATTAAAGAGTTGAGGCAAGGTTATTCTATGAGTTAAATATATTTGTAATTTATTAAAATCTATTTAGGTAACAAATTTTATTTCAGCCTTAGTCTCTTTTCTATTTAAGTATATTTTAAAAATCGTCACCAAATTTTGACATTGTATATTTTCTGCTTTTATGTGATACAATTTTGCGATACTATCGGGTTTATGAAGTAGTAGACTATGCAATCGCTTTATTTTGACATTTTACTGATTGCATCTTTTGTGCTCGGACAAGCTGGTAAGTGGAGGAGCGATTTCTCAAGGGAAAATAGTGGAAAAAATTGAAACACAGTTTAAAATAGCTTAAACAGGTTGGGATGAATGATATACATAGTTGACCTTTGTAATTTGCAAAATTTGATGGACATAAAGTCTTGTAATAGTTTTGCATTTAAACCTTCTAAAGAAAATTTGTAAGAAATTATTAATTGTCCGATTTTAGAGCTCAACAAAAAATTGTTTCTTCGTCATTTTTAGAATGTCAACTGAACTATTCCTTAAAACTTTTTTACAAATAAATATTTATTTACAAATATACTCATAAATATATGAGTAAACTTTGCATTATTTTAATTTTGATTGTACTTAATGCTATTACCGAGACTGAGACTGGGTGGCTTACCATTGAGCTCGACCGGGGTTTGTTGCTACAACTGTGCAGACCTCGACCCAAGTCTCAAACACCTGGAGTGTATTTATATTGTAATAATTTATGTTCCTCGAATTCATCTCCAGTTCGGCCATGGGGTCGAATTTTTCCGCAATTTCCGTCACAGGATGCAAGGTATGGCTTTTAATTAGTTATTTACAAACAAATCGTCCATCGTAGCTATCCAATTAATATTTTATCCAACAGTTATAATTCAAAGTGTACAATTTTGACATATTTAGATCTTTAATTAATTTAATTTTTGAATATTTAGAGTCATCATTGTCTATGGGATAGAAATAATTAGCACCAAAAAGAAGCGTCAAGATACACATCCACATTTATATAATAAATACATACTAAATTATAGAGTAAGGTTTTTGTTATACTACTTAATTATTATTAATTATACCCGACCTATCCCACTACTAAAATTCAATAATATTTTCGGTAAGTAAAATAATCTACCTACGGTTTTCAGATATGGCATTTCCTTCAAGAACCGGTTATTCGTCGACTGACAGAGAATCGTCGCCAATAGAAAATTCGATCTCGTCCCAAGGCTCAAACTCTCCTTGGTATTCTGGCACGACGATAACTTCCTCTCAAAGCAGCCCCAGTTTAACCTGGTATTCTGGAACCACGATAACTTCGTCGCAAGCGGGAAGTGACTGCGGCTCGAGTACAATTTTAAGTTATACTCCTTCTCCCCCAAGGAAGTCCGACACACCATGTTTTCAGTTGAATGGGACGGATGGATTTACTCGTCATATTACGGATTCAGAGTTCAGGATGCTCCGAGAGGTCAACCCAACCATGACTGCAGGAATTGGATTTCAAATTCGTGAGCACGATTTAATTGACATTCAGACGGAAAATACCCGAATGATACCCGAAAATATTTTGGATGCTTATTTTGCCATGCGTCTAACGGATCTTAGTATTCCCAATACCGGATACGTATCAAATCAATTTATTGTTCCCAAGTTGCTATATCAATTCCCAACTACCGTCGCAATGACAGATATGGACGGACGAGCTATAAATCAGGTCCAGCAAGATCTGTTGACAAAAATCCTGCTTGATAGGCCGAGGCGCCTGATTGTATCAGTCTGCAGGAATTTGCACTACTTTTTGTTGGACATTGATGTGCTATCTAACGAAATTAAGGTTTACGACAGTATTGAAATCCAAGATCAACACGAAATTCAGATTCTGGTCGGCTGTCAAGGAAATAATAACAGCATTGGAGATCGAACTGGGTAAAAGAGCTTGGACCGTAATTTATATTGTCGACTGTCCGAAACAAGCCAACCAGTACGACTGTGGACTCTACGCAATTTACAACTTCGAAACTTTCGTCCTAAATCAATCGCTGAAGAAACCAACTTTGACCAGGCAGGATATTTTAGAAATACGAGGAAGTACTCTTAGTTATTTCTATGCATTTCGAGAAAAGGTGCTTAAATTGCAGGGAGGGAAAGAAGAAGATAAACTTACAGACTATGGTGATTTAAGCTGGGACACAAATTCCAGAATATCCGCAATTGAAAATATAGATTTGACAATAAAGCGCATCAAAGTAAATTTTTGTGAGCGATTGCCAAGCAATATTAATTTTGGTGAGGCCTCGGAAGACCAAGATAACGATGCGATTGAAGGTAAACTTACTAAGGTCATAATTTACATATTTAAAACCGCAATATTTTCTTTATTTGTCTGTCTTTGTTAGTACAATAATTTTAGCGTGATCAAACATTCGCATGTATATTTAAAAATAATATTCTCCAATTTTAATTATTTGCTAGATAAAAGTGCAAGGAAAAAGCTGCCCAAGAAATCAATTACAGAAATTCAAAAAAATCGCAAAATAGGCGCAGCGTCCAATAGTGGTACCGCTATCCGTATGTGTCCAATTAGATAACAAAAAATAAATAAGTATTTTAATTTAATTAATTTAATTTAGTAGTTTTATTTTAAGGCCAAATAGTCTGTGACTTTACAGGTGAAAGTCAAGAAGATCGCTTGAAGAAATTATTAGTGGCAGCAAGTTCAAGAAATTACACTTGTTCGGATTTCAGGGATGTTAAAAAATTACGGGTACTGGAGCCAGGAAAAAATGGACTACTTGGGGCACTGAGAAGATTGTCGGCATTATCACTGCAATTAAAATTAAAATTTTTACTCAAGGAGGCACAGATGCATTATAATGTGCGGGAGGCCTACGAGATTTGTTCTAACTTGACCCATTTCTCGTGCGAACAAAAATTCGGGAAACAAAGACTGACTCAATGTCCAGGTACATAATATTTATCTAAATATTTTAAATGTCTATCTACTTAAGTGGGTGTTTAATCTTTACAGACCTTCATCTTGCCGCCTGTCTGAAAAGTTCGGCTAACCCCAATTTCTGGTTGCAGTTTGATCCAGTAAATAATGACCTAACCTTAGGTATGATGTGATACAACATAAAAAATATTTACTGTTTTTAATTAATTAAGGCGACCCATTTAATAAATATCTACAGATCCTCCACAAACATTAACCGAGTCTGAATTGACCACAAACGAGGATGGAAGTAACGACAAATATATGAATATTGATTTTGAGAATTTATTAGGTAAATAACAAGACCAGAAAAGTTGTTCACTGAATTGACTGCATATTTATATATTTATAAACCTATTTTAAGATTGCCAAGAATCACAATTACTCCAGACAGCGGACGAGTCGTCAATTAAATATGTGTTCACTTTTGAGGATCAGTGGGAACACGATGGTAAGATTGGATATTTTGTAAATTCGGAATCGCAAAAATGAAATATTGAAATTATAAAAAACGATTTTGTAATTTCTAGTGTCCCCCAGAAAATTTTCAGCAAACGTAAATGGAAACGTTCTACAATTTGTCGGTTCATCCCACCACCATAAAGTCAAAAAGGATGACTATTGCTACTCTAGAAAAGATGTAATTGACATACAAAATCTACCACCCGAAATTGCTGAATATGCTCGTCCCGACAAAATAAATGTTCTAATTCCATTTCAAGAATTTATGGAGTTTTGGGACATCAAGAATAATTTTATTGTTAAGCGATCAAACTATGGGGCGTTGATGGACAAGTATCTTGAGAAGATTAATTTTCCTTGTTCTTTCCGCGTGTGGACGTCTTATAAATTATCAAGAAAGAATTACGAAAAGGAAGGCATGGCATGTATCATGGGATACTGTAAGTTTGGGCGGCAAAACATGAAGACAAAGATACATGCCAAACAAAATTTAAGTGTTTTATTAAATACAACTCAAAACTTGATGGCAAAACGAATCCAGAAACTAGGCATCGTGCGTCGGGACAAAAAATTATTTCTGTGGACGAAAGCTCAAATGTCGTAATAGAAGCCTGGTTGTCTGGAAAATTCGTGTTATTTTCTCGGCAGAGCACTTCGAGACCTACATCCGGGATGACAAGACAAAAATCCAAAATAAAGCTTCTGAATGATAACCCATTGCGCCACCACATTCTTTCACATTCCGAAGTTCCGAGTTTGCGTATTTTGCACAATAACTTCAAATATGCAAGTGAGGACGCTGTACGAAAAATTCGATCCGAAGCACTTAGTGATTGCAGTACAAAATCGATGGGAATTTTAGACGCGATGGAAAAGGTTGCAAATTCCTTAAATACAGACTCGAGGTTTTTTGACAAAATTAAGGGCGTGGGTGGATTTATTCGACATCAATCAATTATCCCTCATATTACAACAATGTATTCTCCTCAGCAGATAAGATTTGCAGCGACCTGTGCTGAAATATACTTCGACGGAACTGGCAACGTCGTCCCAAAAATTAAGGACCCATCTGATCAAAACAAGCAAATTCTTCTTCACATGGCAGTCGGCCGACATTCCCACCAAAATTTGCAAGCAACGCCAGTGCCAGTATTCGAAATGCTAAGTAACAAAGGAAGCGTACCATTTATATCACAAAATCTTTTGGAGTTCGTGTCAAAAGTCCGACTTGTCAAACGAAATTGGAAACCAGAGCGATTCGTCTGTGATTTTTGCCTCAGTTATTTGCACGCAGCCTGTTTTTCAATAGTTGGGGAAACACTAGATGGATATATAAATCGCAAATACGAAATTTTATTTGAAAAGCTCGTGGACGATGATTTGCCGGTTCTATTTGTTTGTTCAGGCCACTTCATGCATGCCAATGCTAAATTCCTGCGAAAAAAATGTCCAAAAGAAGTAGCAGTCGCAGCTTTACACGGATTCGCACAATTAGTTGAGGCCAGAAATAAGAACGACATTGAGTACCTAATTTCAGTAATGATAGAGCTATTTTGCTCTAAACTATTAACAACAGAGCGCCGGGATGAATTGGTGGATGCCCTTTCAAATAACACTATTTTGCCAGAAATTTGTGAGCTAAATACTGTGGACAAAGAAGAGGTGGAGTACAACTTTGAAGATGTCGAACTTCCCAGTGGTCCGAAATTGCAGCGAGAAAAATCAAAATTTTTCATATATTTTTTTAACAAGAGGCAAGAATTTGAAAAAAATATTATGACTCAATCCTACATGTATATGGGAGAAAAAAATGCCTACATGTCAAAAGATTGCGTGGACACAATACAAAGATGGATGACATATCTCCCCCTCTGGAGTAAGACTACATTTTTTGGCAAAAACGGGTTTCCACAAAATACAATTACAACTGGCTACGTGGAAAAAGCAATTGGAATATTTAAGAATAATTTTCACACAAATCACAATCAGTTTGAGCCAGACCTTATTTATTCTCATGCTACCTTCGTTTTGAACACTGTAATCGAATCCCTGCGGAAAGGAAGATCATTAACAATACGGCGCCAAAACGAAAAGAAAGATAGGAAAGAGCCGACAAATCTGGAGAAACTTGATGACGACAAGTTAGGTGAGTTTGGGGAAATTGGAAACGCCGCATTTGCTACCGCAGAGTGGGGGAAAAAGAATAAATCCCCAAAATCTATCAATAAGACCTTTTTGCCTCGAATGAAAGCAATTAAAAATCTTTCTGCTTCAAACAAATCATCCGTCTCAAAGCTCGGCAGCAACGACAGAATCACCAACAAGAAGGTGACATTTAAATTGGACGGTGAGGACAGGACTATACAACGATATTATCGTTCATCTGAAGAAAAACTCGAGAGAAAAATTGAAACTGAAATTACAATTGACCTTACACCACGAGAACAATTTAAGCAGGACATCAGGCTAGGACTGAAAATTTCGAAGAGTTATTGGGAGAATCAGACAAAAGTGATTCGCAACCTTTTCTCATCGCCAGTTCTCGGTACTGCCGACGAGGATGACTTATTGACGTTAAAAGATGATAATATGATAAATTCAAGTGTTGCCAACGCAGTTGCACAGCAAATCATGCTGCGGCAAAAACTTTCTCCGGATCGTAATATACTTGTCTATAGTAACTTCATCCGTCAGATGACCCCGTTCCAGGCACAATTCAAAGTGGACAAAACACTTCTACCTGATTCGGATAGTTTCAATACCAAGGACGGAAATTTATATTTTATTTGTTATGCCGATTTGCATTGTTGGTTGAGAGTCATGAAATTCCAAGAAGAGGAATTGCAAATTTTGGACTCACTTCCTGCCCACATCCCTGAGACCACAAGAAAAAAATTTGTAGAAACGATATCCGACGCAGTCAATTCCCACTTTAATCTACCTACCGAATGGAAAATGCGCCACAAAAATGTACCGAAACAGGGTAAAAATCAATGCGTAATTATGACGTTATTATTTTTACAAGCCTTGACAGATCCCTCACATAAATTGGAAAATATTAACATAAGAACGTGCTTAGCTTTTCGATATTGTGCTGCGCACTGGCTACTTCTCACAACTCCAACAGGCTGCAAAGTTTTATCTTTTTTTAAGTCCAACGTTTGTGACGTGCTAAGCACATTTCTACGAAGGCAGAATGAGCGCGAATCATTGAGCGAAATTGACGATCGCATAAATGAATTAGTCGACATGTGCAACACGCCGGACGGAACGTACAGCTATGATGCTGACGAGGAAAGGTTGAAAAAACTCGAAGCAGACATGAGGCGGAGCTTTGAAGAAGGACAAATTAAGTATATAATGAGCGAATTGGCAGCAAATATCGACATATCAGGAGGTAAGCTGAAAAATATGTAAGAAATTAATTATTATTAATTAAACTTCCGAAAGTGGTAACTAATTTACTATTTATTTGATATACTATATAGGCTGTGATCCGTAAGAAAAATTCCATTCCATCACAAAGGCCTTGGACCGTCTAGTGCTTGAATATATTCCGGTTTTAATTTTTAACTAACTTATATTAAATATTTCTGGTTTACATCCGTACAAATATAGCCATGTTTTGCAATTTAGCGTAACTTTTTGTTAATTATTTCCATGTTACTATGAAAAAATATAATAAAATTGATGCTACATCCCATTCAAATTTCAACAAACTTAATGGTAGTCCTTTTAATTGTGTGCAAACTTGTACTGATAGGTTTTAAAGTAATTTTTGCATCCTCGTTGCATTTGGCAAAAACCAACTCCAGAGATGCGACGCGAAATTTCATTTGTCAGAATTATGCATTTCCTAAATACAAAGATATTAAAAACTAGTAAGAGTCTATGATAGACTCTAACGAGGTGGACTGTCTATCTCGTACGCTTAAAAACTGCTCTCTTCCGAAACGACAAACATTACGCAAATTCTGACCACGACTATTTGAAAACTATTGATAACTAGCCTATAAGGGGTCGTGCATAAATTATGTAACGCGAGAGGGGGGAGTGCTCAAAGTAGCGTTACAACGACACAGGGGGAGGGGGGGGTCAAAGTCCGGCGTTACGTAATATCACAAAAAGTGTAAAGTCGGTGATAGAACCAAGAAAGGTGTTTGAAAACTGAGAAAACTAGTTCAAGAAATTAATGAACAATGAAGATAAATAATTTGAGCCTCCTTGTTGGCTTGTTAGCCGGATGGGCTTATGATTTTCCATCTATCGTACAAATAACTCCCATAAAACTTGCCTGATCGACTGGAGACTTTGCACTGCAAAGTTTGTGAAAATTGCATACATATAGTCTACAGGGTTGCAAGTAGCCAAAACTACTTGTTGCCGGACATTGGTCCAAAGACACTTTTTGCTGTCCACCAAAATTGGACGTAATAAGTCGGTAATATACATATAAAGTTAAATTAGGATACTACTTAAAATTCCCATGTATTCTTATGAAAAATTGTAAATTCGACGAAAACTGTCTAAAACCGACCTTGTTATATGTCAAAATGTTCAGAACTTTGTGGAGATCATGGATATGAAGTCAGATTTCAAAAATATGGATTTTTAAAAAAGCTTTCTCCATAAGGAAATACATATGCGGCTATTTTTGTCCACCAAAGTGGTTAAAACTACTTTTGACCGCTTTTGTCCACTGACCCGGTCAAAAGTGTTTTGGATGGACAAAATGCAACCCAGGCAGTCTACATGATGTAGAACATCATAAATTACATATTGCATAGGTATTATGTTTAAGAATGATCAAAATCTGGCAAGAGGTTGCCCAGTGGCGCTTTATTTTCTTTAAAATGTTCAATGCTAATGTTCAGCTATTTCTGGTTTGGCAATAAATGAGGTCCAAGAACGGAGACCGCACGCAGTATTACCCAGGCTAACCTCTCTGCATTACCTAGTTATTCCAAAGCCATGGCTGGTTTGACTTTCCCGCAATCTTGACTTGTATTTGACAAACTAATCCCAGCTTAATCAAACTGACCAATGTTCAACAATTTCCAGGTCGGTAATAAATGAGGTGCATGGAGGGACACTACACGCAATATTAGCCACGCCCATAGCTCTTTATGTGGTAATGTTACCAAAGCAATGTCTGGTGTAGTTCTCCAGAAATCTTCAACGGTAGTTGAGAAATTCGTCCAAGCTTAATCAAACTGAGCTATGCTCAAAAATTTGTGGTTCGGTAATTACTGAGGTGCACGAAGGTCGACCACACGCAGTATTAGCCACACCCATGGCTCTACATTTGGTAATTTTACCAAAGCAATGTCTGGTGTAGTTTTCCAGAAATCTTCAACGGTAGTTGAGAAATTCGTCCAAGTTTAATCAAACTGAGCTATTATCAAAAATTTGTGGTTCGGTAATTACTGAGGTGCACGAAGCGTGACAATGCGCAATATTACCCACACCCATGGCTCTTCATTTGGTAATTTTACCAAAGCAATGTCTGGTGTAGTTTTCCAGAAATCTTCAACGGTAGTTGAGAAATTCGTCCAAGCTTAATCAAACTGAGCTACATATGTTCAACAATTTCTGGCTCGGTAATTACTGAGGTGCACGAAGCGTGACAATACGCAATATTACCCACACCCATGGCTCTACATTTTGTAATTTTACCAAAGCAATGTCTGGTGTAGTTTTCCAGAAATCTTCAACGGTAGTTGAGAAATTCGTCCAAGTTTAATCAAACTGAGCTACTATCAAAAATTTGTGGTTCGGTAATTACTGAGGTGCACGAAGCGTGACAATACGCAATATTACCCACACCCATGGCTCTTCATTTGGTAATTTTACCAAAGCAATGTCTGGTGTAGTTTTCCAGAAATCTTCAACGGTAGTTGAGAAATTCGTCCAAGCGTAATCAAACTGACCAATGTTCAACAATTTCTAGGTCGGTAATTAATGAGGTGCATGGAGGGACACTACACGCACTATTAGCCACACCCATAGCTCTTTATGTGGTAATTTTATCAAAGCAATGCCTGGTGTAGTTTTCCAGAAATCTTCAACGGTAGTTGAGAAATTCGTCCAAGCGTAATCAAACTGACCAATGTTCAACAATTTCTAGGTCGGTAATTAATGAGGTGCATGGAGGGACACTACACGCACTATTAGCCACACCCATAGCTCTTTATGTGGTAATTTTATCAAAGCAATGCCTGGTGTAGTTTTCCAGAAATCTTCAACGGTAGTTGAGAAATTCGTCCAAGCTTAATCAAACTGAGCTATGTTCAACAATTTCTGGCTCGGTAATTACTGAGGTGCACGAAGCGTGACCACACGCAGTATTAGCCACACCCATGGCTCTACATTTGGTAATTTTACCAAAGCAATGTCTGGTGTAGTTTAAATGAGGTGCAATATGAGATACCACTCGCAATATGAGCCACAAACATGGTCCCAAATACATTTATTTTGGCAAACAGGTGTCAGGTTGAGGTTTCCAGAAATATTGACCCTTATTTGCCAAAATAATATATTCTTAATCAAGTAGACATATTTTCAATAATTTCTGGTTTGGTAAATAACGAGGGACAAGATGAGAGACCATACTAGGTATAGGCTACAACAATAGCTGCACATTTGTTTATTTCCCCATTGGGATGTCTGGTTCCATCCCAAGGATGATTACGGTTGGATGCCAACATCATAGACCGTGTGAGCATTGTGAACTAACCTAAAGGGTTGTCCAGTTTGTTTCGAAAAATAAATGTATGTCCCAATTAATCCTTAGGTATTATATAGGGTAGAATATCACTTTACCCCTACATAGGTTGAGTCGCATAGTTTTCCAATTTTTGTAGGAGTTATTTTGTCATTATTGTGTACTAGATGATGTAAATATCTCAGTCTACCCCACCGGAGGCTGTAGTCACTTCTAATATAACTTTTTTTTGTTCTATAGTGAAGCTGTAAATTTTGAAGTAAAAATCTCATTTTACCCCGCCAGGGGGTGTGACCCATGTCAAAACCCATCTTTTGTTATTATCTAGTCATCCTGCACAATTTGTATTAAAAATCTCAATTTACCCCAGCGGGGGGTGTGGTCACGATGGGCACACCCCTTTTGACATGAATAACATGATGGGGGTCACTTCGGAGTTCCTACGGGTATTTTAGTACGAGGCACCAAATTCGGTAGCACTTAGCTGCAACTTTTAGATTAGCTAACTTCACACAAATCATATCATGGCCTCGCCGTAACCATGAGTCATACTTTTTGCCACACTCATGTCTACTTTATGCTCACCAAGAAAAAACACACCAAGCTAATTCCGATCGAATTATTCGATATTATTAAATTAAATTTTATTGCTAATGTCAGCAATATATAATCTTGCTGAAATCATATAAGTCACTTATATATTTTCATCTACGTTGATGTGTGTTCGTACGCTACCCGCCCACTTTAATCATTGGGATATCCCCAGAGACAAAATTCCCGCTATAGCAAAAATCATACCGGCCAACTCAAACTTTACCGCGGCACATGTGACACAACCGGGCTGTGTGGTTGTAGTCGTTCTAAGGGTGGTTGTTGGTTCCGGTGTCGTTGTTGCTTGAATGGTTGTCGTCCGTAAGGTCGTTGTAGTTGTCGTTGTACTTGTAGTTGTTGGTGGGAGGGTTGGAAATTTCCAGCGAAACACGACCCACCCCCACTTGGGTTAGACAAATTATGGGGACTTCCCACCAGACTGTGCCCCAGTACGTAGACACTGCCACAAGTCTCGTCATCACTTATGGGATCGCGATCCAAAATATCGATGTGATACATCTAAAACACATTTCAAATAAGTTGTTGGCCTACATCTTACAACATAATTATATGTTAACCTCGTTAGGTAGCACGTTAAAAGAGACCGGGTCGAAGGTCGCATTTATCTTGTTATCTTGATAGTTTGACCTATAGACGGTGCCGCCTGTTCTGTTCTTGATAACCAAGTAGGGGTCACTCAGATCACCCGGAAGGTCACGATTTGGTATATTGCTATTTTAAGTATTTAAAGTTATACAAATTTGCATGTCAAACGTATTAAGCTTTCTTTTATGGTTAAACTATCAAATTTATACTATAATTAATTGTCATATCTAAATTTTTTACGCGACAAGTTTTATAAGATGTATATCATCCGAATTTATTTTTTAAAATTTACCCCCCACTCTAACTTATTTATTTGACTGCTTACTACGCATTCACGATGAAGTATTGGATTTCCGTCGTGCCAGGTGAGGAAGAAGCTGTGGCAAGTGTGACAAGGACACAACTTGCCAAAACCACTCCCGCAGTAATTCCCATCTTTCTCATAGAAAATGTCTCTAAAAAATTTATCGATGTACTAACGCGTTGTTTCCCTGACCGTCGTCACTAATCTACTGACCGCTATTTATGGCTGTTCCGCACCCCGTATCCAAATACAGTTCTAATACAGATACAGTTCAGGGTGGAGGGAATACCAATAGCTGGATCAAATTTTATCACCTATGTATGTAGTTATATCAAAGCGACTGGATTATGAAATTTATATAATAAAATTGTATAAGCCTAGTTTTCCTTTGACGCAGAGGGAATACCAATAGCTGGATCAAATTTTATCACCTATGTATGTAGTTATATCAAAGCGACTGGATTATGAAATTTATATAATAAAATTGTATAAGCCTAGTTTTCCTTTGACGCAGACTAATCGATTGTCCGGATTGCGTAATAATAAACAATTGATGGGTTAAAGCTGTTATGTAAAAATATATATACGAGGCAACCTAATACCCAGAATCCTCCGGTAATCCTCCACTTCCACGCTAATGTAAAATAAGATAGAGCGATGGTGCTTGTCTAAAGATATAATTAAGCTCATGTATGTACGTATTTATAATCTACAAACGCATTTATGTAGAAATTAAATTTCTTGAAAACGTTTCACTATTTTTTTACAGTTTAATTTGCACTCTTGGTAATGAAAAAAAATAGGTGGTATTGACAAATCGGTTCATCGGCTTGGTATTACAACTAGTTTTATACCACCTTGGAATAAATCCGGTAATAGAATATTACCCTCAAGTAATATGGATGAGTTGTTAGACATCACGGAGTATGGTATTACACATTCAGAAATCGAGGTGGAAATAGGAACGGAAAACAATACTTTAGACGAAGTCGGGACCGCTCCCAGTGTCCAAAAATCAGGAACGTTCGACTCCGTCAATCGGAAGAGAAAACCTCCGGTCATGACGAGCATGGGATTGATGGCAGAAGCATCAAAGCAGCGATCTGACCTTGCAGTTCATCGTTTACAATTTGAAAAGGAAACTTTCGATCGCAAGGAGAAAATGGATATGCAAGCCCTGGACCTTCAGAAAGAAGACTTTTTGTTGAAAAAAGAAATTGAACTCGGTAAATTAGATATTGAGAGACAAAAAAACCAGACTTTTCATGAAGTCGAAATGAAAAAGATGGCTTTGGAGGAACAAAGATTGAAGAACGAAGAGCGTAAACTTAAACTAGAACTCGCAAAATATGCTTCATAAATATTTGGCAATAATTTGTGACAAATAAAAAATCTAGTAATTGACAAACTGATGTGCTTTCTAGATTAAGAATTATCGTATATTTATTAATTATGAAATGATATTTATCGGCTCTGAACATAATTAAATATTTCATCCCGTTTTTCAATAGCTGACGGTCGGAGGTTCCCATTTCGGGGATTGACCTGATCATTCTCATCACCTAGCATTTCGTCTGTGACCGGATATTCGTCAAGAGACTCCAAAATGATGTTGTATAGCACGCAACAAGCTGTAATCCATTGTACAGCATATTGATGGCCATCTTGAAAGTTAATTTGCATCCTTAGCTCCTTCAGACTCGTGAAAATTTCTTTTAGACCCCCATACACTTGTTCAATTTTGACACGGAAGTTGCAAAACACTTTGTTGAACTTATCTGCATTGTAATAAGTAAATATTAATTTTACAATCGAAACCGATTAGTAGTACTACTGAGATGCACCTCTTTCTTTTTGTGTTCCAATAACTGCATTAGTCCGAAGCGTGGTAATCAAGTACGGCTGAAGTTTGTAGGCTGAATCGCCGGCTATCCATTGCCCTAGGTTAAAATAATTTTCAGGGTGTTTCGCAATATCACAATTTGCAAACACTCGCGCATCGTGTACTGATCCTGGGTATCCAACTAAAATATGTCTCAATCGCAACTCTGCAAAAATCGAAATACCAGAATATATGTACAACATTTGATAAAAATAGGCAATGGTTAAAGTATAATATGCACACCTGCGTCACAAATCCCTTGTAGGTGAATGGAATATCTCATTTTACGTGAAAAATAAGACTGGGGATCGTTGATGGGAGCTTCCTCTAAATTAATGTGGGAGCCGTCAACAATTCCGATACAGCCTGGAAGCTGGGGGCATAATTCAGCCAATTTCTCGCGTTCAGTTTCATCAGGCCAGTAAATCCATTCTTTTTCAACTGATACGATAGCCTGAAAGATTTAAAACACCTCTTAATATAAAAACCCTTTAACATACACTTTATTGTAAGCATGATAATTATATAATTTTCATATTTACCTTTATTACTCTCTTGGTGATAGCATCAACTGTTCCATTACCAATTCCAAATTTTTGAGCCAGTTTCGAATAAGACGCCCCAGTACCGTTCACCCCGAATCGAAATAGTGCGACGGCTAATTGGATTGCAATTGGAAATTGTTTCCCTGGTTCGATGTTTGAAAATCCTTCGTAGGGAGAAATTATGTTTAATATTCTACCAAAGTCTGTCCTTGACACTCTTAAATTTTCCTTGAACTCTCTTTCGGCATAATTTGGCAAGACACTAAAAATCCACTCTTTAGATTTTGGAGTTTTAATGGTTCGAGAAGTCGCATATCGAATGCACAACACTGCACTTAAATCGTTCTCAAAGTTTTCAATAATGTCGTCAATTTCCTCTTCTTCAGTTTCCATCGCCAGGATTGCGTTGCAAGCAAGGGCCTCGATAAGGTGTGTTTTAGCGGACTTTTGCGACATCGTAGTTAGAATATAAATTAAAACAAATTAAATATTTAACTTAAACTACTAAAACTTACTCAAATTTGGGATTCACTAAATCACAGGGGTTTTAAAATTCGCGCACAGTCTCATTTTTGGAGCAAATTCACAAGCGACTTATTAAGCGAAAAGTGTTCAGTCAGATTTGCCTCGCTTGTTCGCTTAATGCAGCGAAATTTTTAACCAAGCGAAGCAAGCGAAATTTTTGAGAACTGTCTGAGGAGCCCCAATATTTCTCATCTTACTTAAAATTCCTCTTTAATTTAATATATGCTAAGCGTAGCTAGAAATTACAGATATATTATTTAATGTATCATAAATGCATATTTTTTGCTACACATTTGCTCGCGGCATTTTTAACGTTTTTGAAATTGTGACATTTAAAATATATATTCAAAATATTTGAAACGTTAGGCTTTAAAACCGTTTAAAATAGTTCATCATTTTAAATAATTTTAGTGATCCCTCCTATTGTGAAAATAACAATTTGTGACTTTTAACTGGAATCATTGAAAGCACGAAGAATTTGTGGTACTATTTGGACTAGTGTCAAGTCTGCATAGTGGTCGCTACTTATTTATATTTTTATGCAGTTTAACATGAAAATTATAGATATTTATTGTGTCTATGTACCAATCAAATAATTATTTGTTGCAAAATGTTTGTGAACTTTGTATGATAAGATTAGTCTCACAATACCCCAAACTGATTTATACCACTTTACCAGTTTTTAGCTTGGTGGTAAATACCGGTAAATACCAGTATACCAGTATACCAGTATAAAGTGGTATTTACCAAGTGGTAAATACCACTTTAAACACTGCCCCTGGGTATCGGTTTTCAATAGCAAAGAGGTTTTCCTTACTCTATTGGGGTCAGTATGACTTGACTCAACATGGCATGGCCTTAATCTGTCCTTGGGTGAATTTGGCATGCAATCGTTTTACATATGTATTAAATTATGAAACCAAAAATCAAATTTCAGAATTTTCCCGCAGGGAATTACATTTCTTTGCAAACTTTAATAATCACTAATTAATGAAATTTTACTAGTTGTTGTACCGTAATTATCTCAAACAACAATCCAACCAAGATGCATCTTTCAACTTCAAATTAAATCCGAAAATTTGACTGAATTTGTATTCGGTTTCCAAATCTTACTTATTCAGTTATGAATTTAAATTTTAATAAAAAATTAAAACTTAATAATTTTGTTCGAGAAAATTATAATTTGTTCATAAAATTGAATAAATGATGTCGTCATTTGCAAACAGGTCGAAAAAGCGGGCAGAGTTGGAGCAAATTTTTGTCAAATTATGAATTTGTGAAGTTTTACAGTGTTTACTAAACAATTCGTCGTGGAGAAGGCAGAAATACCTAACATAACAGTACTTTATCTTTCACTTTTATTGCATTATCAAATTTTGTCAGCGTCTTTACTCGATTTCCAAATCTTACAGTTTTATTAAATTGATTACTTATTTAAAACGCAAGAATTTTGTTGCAGAAAAAATATACATTTTTTTATAGAAACATCACTACATGATGTCATCATTTGCAAATAATCGAATGATTGGGTTTTCAGGTAGAAATTTTCCAAATGTTTCTAAAATTGCTAATTTATTAAATGTTACTTCATTTGATCACTCTTAAAAAAATCAATCACCGCTGGTATTGATACGTGACTCTACCGCGTGGTATTGATCCGGCATTGAGTTAATACTACATGGTAAAAAATTTAGTACCAATTAGTATTAAAATTTTTGCCATGAGGTATAATTTCAATACCGGTTCAATACCAATATGGTATAACGTTTAATACCAAGGCGGTAGAGTCACGTATCAATACCGTTAAGTTTTTTTCAATACTAAGTTTCTAAGAGCGATCGCATGCTGTCTCACTTTATCTTTTTTTCCATTATTGGTGAGTTATTTGGGGATGGAAATTTTCAAATTTTTCTGAAATTATGAATTTCTACTTTATCTTTGGAGGTAATTAAGATTATATAATTTTGACAAAATATGTATTCAAAACTTATCGTTTTATTAAATTACGAAATAAAATGAGGATAAATTTTGTTCCAGGCAATCAGAAATTAAAATTTTCTGCGTGGGAAACGATAATCTGTAAATTTAGTAAATATTATAAAATTTTGACAGAATTATTATTCGGTTTTCAAATCTTACTATTTGAGTTTTTTAGCCCGAGTCAGGGCTTATGGAACCGTCATGTCCGTCCGTCCGTCCGTCCGTCCGTCCGTCTGTCCGGCACGATAGAGCCAAAACGGCTGAACCGATTGACTTGAAATTTTTACCATATGCTTATTGGACAAAGTTAGGAGACGAGTTCGTAGATGGGCGAAATCGGTCAAGTGGTTGACCAGTGGGGATCATCGGAGTGGGTGGGGTCTTATGCACCAAAGTTTCAAAGTTGTCGTAGAAGGCTGAAATTGGGTACAGAGGTTGCTAATGGCTCCTAATAGATAAAAATGACTTCAAATTGGAAAAATTTTCATCTTGAAGGACCCTATGGGGTCACTATGGGGTCACCGACACTGATTTTTCAAAATCGTCATAACAAGCTGAAATTAGGTAGAGAGGTTGCTAGTAGGTCTTAATGGAAGAAAATGAGATGAAATTGGTGAAATTCTTATCTGGAGCGACCCTATTGGGTGCCCCATACCGATTTTTAGAAATTACTTTTAAAACATTAATCCGGCACTTCTTGATAGCAAATATAGCTTTAGAAGTTCAAAATGGTAATATTATGTCGGTAAATTCGGAGAAAAATTTAGAAACAGCTAGGACTCACGGAGTCAGGGACTCTGTCCCTGACTCGGGCTATATGGAGTCTGCACTGTAGGTTTATTAAATTATGAAGTTAAATTCTAGACTTTTGTCCCGATGGAAATTACAATTTTCTGCTATTGCTAAGAGTTCTTTTGCGTGGAAACTTTGCATAAGTTTCTAATGTATAAATTATGTGCAATTTTTATTAAACTGAATAAATATATGATGTCATTGGCAAAACAGAGGGAAAAAAGGGTTACAGGTTTTTAAGGGGTGGAAATTTTACTGGTGTTTGTAAAATTACTAATTTATTAATAATAATAATAATAATAACAAGCATTTATTATCCTCATTTACTAATACTAGTGATTACAAAATTCAGGGTTAATAGTAAAGCATATTATCCAATTGATTTTTGCAAAACAGACTATTTTCATGAGCGTTCAGTATCAGTTATCCGACTTCCAAATTTTAAATTATTAGACATATAAAAAATCAAAATTTTGTTCGAAAGAAACAATTCTTTTTTATATAGAATTTATAGTTCGCATTTTTATTTAACTTTGAAGTTGATAAATATTTAAAATTTTGACAGAATTTGTATCCAACTTCCAAATCTTAAACCATGAAACGTTGTAAAACAAAAAATTAAAAATTATTAGTTAGACTAAATTATTTTAAAAAATCATTTATTAAAACAGGAAATTATTTGTTTTTTCATAAAATTCAATACATAATGATCATCATTTGCAAACCGGTAGAAAAGACGGGCGTGAGTTTTTTGGGGGTGGAAATTTTCGAAATGATTATACAATTATGAGTTTATAAAAAATTGAATTTATAAAAAAAATTATCTTACAATGCGATGGTGTGAAGTGTAACCCTCCGATTTGGCTGAAATTTTAAAATTAGGTGGTCCAAGCCAATACAACTAACGTTTCTTCAGGCAGTTTGTGCGATGGTGAGAGTTACTCAAAATATTTGAGGGCAAAGTACAAAAAATGGCCGACTTTTTTCAGGCGGAGTGAGTCCATTCTCTTCCCCTCGCTTTGATTTTATACAGGCGTCGCGCTCACGCATACGCCTTCATGCACAAGCACAAGCTTTGATGCAAAATAATAAAAAATAAACATTATTAATTACAGCTTAAAAAGCAATTAATACGCATTATACATACTTAATTTAATTCATAATTAAATAAGTGAGATTTTTACTTATTTCTAGTACAAATTTACATAAAAGTTAATTTATAAATTCGCCAACGGCAAATAAACATGGAAAAACTTAACTTGCTTTCGATTTCGAAAGCGTTGGTTATTCTAATATCCTATATTAATATTTTAAATGCTCCTGTGTTTGTTCCAATGATTCGATATTGTTGGTACTCGAGCGGATTATGGGGTGATGACGAAAAGCCCGAGTTTAAAAATGTAAGCGAAGTTTGTTTTAGAGAAAAAAATATTAGTTTGCGACCTGAATTGTGGCATCCCACATTCATCAAATTCAGCTGGTGCAGTTTATCGTATTGTTTTGTGGACTTTTATGAAAATGATCATATGGTTACATGTGGAATGAATAATTAATATTTTTCTATAAAAAATTAAATTTAAAATTGTTGAAATGAATTATTTTTCGGGATGAAAATCAAAGCGAGGGGAAGAGAATGGAAGTGTAGTTTTCTCACTCCGCAAGAAAAAATTCGGCCGGTTTTTCAACTTTGACCTCAAATATTTTGAGTAACTCCAACCATCGCACAAACTGGCTGAAGAAACGTTAGTTGTATTGGCTTGGACCACCTAATTTTAAAATTTCAGCCAAATCGGAGGGTTACACTTCACACCATCGCATTGTAAGCTCGATAAGTAAAGACGTCCAGATAATCTGAAACACTCATTAAACCAATAAAATTTTGGCAGATTTTTTATTCGACAACCAAAGCTTACTTAATTTTTAGACAAAATAAAGACAAAAATAAAATTCCATAATTCTTCTTCAGGAAATCATAAGTTTCTGCTTATAGCTGAGAGTTCTTTCTTTGTGCTGGAAATTTTCGAAAATTTTTAAAACTTACTAGGGATACCTTTTCTATGATAGTTGAAAAATCAGTTCTAATTTAACTTTTTGCATGCACCATGATATGTTTTGATTGCAAAGTGCAAAAATTTTTCTGCAAAACCAATTTGCTAATTTTTTAATAGCCTTCAAAGTTGGCGAAAGTGGGGGCGGAATAGGCAGAGTGGGAGCGGGTGGAGATGGGGGCGGTCGTGCCCCCCACTATATATTAACCACCTGTGACGGTCATTATTATCTGTGTGACCCAAGGAAATCCATCAGTAACTTATGTTTGATAAATTTAGTAACTTATGTATGTTTACTTGAAATTTAATTAATTGTAAGAAAATTTAGTTAAGTGAATGAAAAAAATTGATGCGTGTTGAAGGCATTGTGCGTAGTGGTAAGATCAGTTTGCCCAGTTTGCGCACCAAATACTTAAATCCTATTGTTATTTTAGTCATCTGCTCTTTCTCTTTTGTTAAAAATTCTCTGAAAATTGTTCAATTAAGTAATCATATTAGCAATTACCACTCTAAATATGGCGAAAATCATTAAAGTGTGCGAATTGTTACTAGAATTAGTAAAACTAAAATATGACACCGCTGGAGTACCCGCTGGATAATTGACACTGGTTTAAATCTTAACGACTTAGCAAGTGAAGGACTGATTTTATTAAAATATTTACTTAATTTTTCAACTAGTACATGTGAAACGCTCGATGCATTGGAAATTTCCAGTGACGATGAAATTGACATTTACGGTGACAGTGCAGCTCAAACCGACACAATTTCCGAAGAATCATCATCGCAGGAATGGGAGATTGAAAGTAATAATAGTTTATAATAATTATAATCTCGAAGAAAGGATAAAGATTTAAAGTTTTACGACAGTGTTAAGTCAAATAAATTGTTTAAAACTAGACGACGTTTCCCTAAAATATCAACTTATGCAACAATTTCTCGGATGAAGACGTACATCGACCAGAATGGCAACAAACTGAAGAAGTTAAAAGATATACAAGATTTTGTATTCGAAAGATTTAATTTTGCAAGAGAATCTCTAATACACATTGGTGAAGTGGATTTAAAACGCTGGAGAATTATAAAATCTAAAGAATTATCTTTGCCATTCAAACCTAGTTCAACTTGGGTCCATAATTTTAAGATTAAACATAGAATTGTGCCGCGAAAAATAACCAGATCATAATTACCGTAACAGGTGGTGGTAGTGTATAGCGAGGGATACGACCGCCCCCATCTCCACACACTCCCACTCTGCCTATTCCACCCCCACTTTCGCCAACTTTGAAGGCTATTAAAAAATTAGCAAATTGGTTTTGCAGAAAAATTTTTGCACTTTGTAATCAAAACATATCATGGTGCATACGAAAAGTTAAATTAGAACTCATTTTTCAACTATCATAGAAAGGGTAACCCTAGTTAGTGCAACTCTATTTTATAGTGGTCGTAGTATTATTTTACCTTTGAAGTTTGTAACATTCAAAATTTAGACAGAATTTGTGTTCGACATCCCAATCTAACAGTTTTATAAAATTAAGAATTAAAATGAAAGTAAGTTTTACCACTTGATCGAGAAAATTAAATTTGTTGGGTAGGGGTGGAAATTTTCCAAACTTGTAAAATTTGTAAACTATTTGTAACTATTTTACCTTTGAAATTTGTGAACATTACATAATTTTGACAGAAGTATTTGACATCCAAAATATTTGTAAAATTATGAATTTATAAAATTTTACTATATTCCATCCTAATTAGTTCTTTGGGTGGAAATTTTCCAGCGTCGTGTACTTCAAATATATCTTTGAAGTTTATTAAACTAATAAAATTTTGACAGAATTTTTATGCGGTTTTAAAACCTTCCAAATCAGGGTTATTAAATTGTGAAATAAAATCAAGACAAGAATAAACTCCAAAATTTTTCTGCACGGAATGATAATTTTCTTCTACTTCTGAGAGTTCTTTTAGGTGAAAATTATCCAAATTTTTGTAAAATTATGAGTCTAAATAAAATCTAAAATTTTGACAGAATTTCTATTCCCGGTTAACATCCAACAGTTATATTAAATCATGAAATAAAATAAAATTAAACTTCCAGAATTTTGTTCTAGGAAAGTTTATGTATAAACTGGGTAAATGATGTCATCATTTGCAAACAGGTCTAAATAATTGGAAATTATGAACGAATGAATATTTTCTGCTATTGTTGAGGTTCCTGAAGGTTCGAAATTGTCTAAATTTGCGGAAAAATTTAAATTTTATTGTAATTAAACGTTGCAACGTTTCATAATGCATGCAGTTTCCCCGGTGTGCCACAAAGGCTCTTGAAACAGTTGGCAAGTAGTCGCCACCGGCGGCAAAGAGTCGCAGATTTTGCCGACATCCAGCCGAGTACTTGCCACCGCTTTCCCGCCGCCATTTTCACTCGGCAAACCAGTGTATTTGCCGGACTTAATCTGTCTACTTGCCGTCGACGGCCCATCCCAGGCCATAGCAAGCTTTAAATGGTATTTAAGATTTTGCTTCTGGCCACATTCTTGCCAACTACGGCCCGACTCGAATGAGATACCAAAATGCCCCAACTCTTACTTAAAGTAGAGGAAACTTAAAAACCTCCACACCGTCAACATTCTGTCCATCAAATCAGTATTTTGTCTTTATTCCATTAAACGTACTTTGTCATGATTAAATTTGCAGTAGTTATATTTCCCGACGAAGATAACGCCATTGACGTTATATCGTCATCTTGGATTCTTCCGCCACTTATTGCAAATGGGGGGACCCAAGTGAAGAACTGCAGATATCCACCATCAAAAGTTCGAGGTGCAAAACTAGCCAAACTTTTTTGCAATCATCAACCCCCATCTTCGGATTGGTTGGTCTGTTCTTGTCGAGTTTTGAAAGAGTATGGTAAGCAGTTTGTTGCAAAAAAGTATATGGCAAAACTAATTACTTGCTGTTATCTATGTTATTTTCTAGACAATTATTTGACCGCCCGTGAAGCATCAATTAGGGCGGAAGAAACTTCCAACTTGGAGCCATCTTCCGTTGAGGAGGCAGATTCTAGGCGAATCCGAAAACGCATACAAAACAAAGTAAAGCCGCCACCGTGTAATTCCAATAGCAACAAGCTTCAAAAAATAATTGCTGTAGCCGAAGATTCTAGCGACGAATCCAACACGTTGGAGGACGACAACCCGACAACTTTTTGCCTTGGATTAGTTAGAGAAACAGGTAAACCGGAGGGGTGTAACCACTAGTTTACGTCGCCAGTTCATAGTTTATGTTAATTTAAATCATTTAATTAGTATTATAAATAATTAATAATTTAAGTTATGATATTTTTTTCTGTTTATATAATAGCCGATTTGGAAAGGGGCGGTTATGAAGGTGCAGCTAATGACAACACATTATTTGCACCACCTCATGGACAAATAGAAATATACCCAGGAGGAGGAGATCAAAACACTTCCGCAACCCACCAGGCAGAGGATGTCGAGTTTAAAAATCAGTTCGTACAGTTTCTAGAGGAAAATAGAAGTATGATAATATTCGTATGAATAAAATACGATTGTGTGTATTCTCCTTTCTATTATATTTATACTATGGAATTAACTAACTTTTTTATTAGAATTTCAAGATGCGGTGATTTCCAAGCTAGAAATAATTTCTAGTAAGTTGAAGCACATTAATCTTGGGACGACGTGTGCAAAAAATATTAAATTGACTGGAGCCCCGCTACTGCCTTTAACCAGCAAGGATGGTTTAGCTTCCCTCATAACCTGGCTTGGTAAGTCTACACGGAGGAGAAAATGTTTCTGCAGTAACCGGAAGCATTCTTTCTGAAATATTTACGAACCAGTTCGCAACAGTAGTTAGCTTTACTGGACAAGGACAAAAAGCGGTTTGTGGCATAAAGGACTCAATATTACCTAAATTAATCACAAGTACGTTAATAAAATTTATTCTCGAAACCATCTTATAATTAAAAATGATTAAGTGTTCTGCAACGATTTTCTAGAGTCGGTGCGGTCAAATAAAGGCTTTAGCCAAGCAACAGATTTCGAGGTGAAGCAGGCAATAATAAACTGGTTGAAGAACGCTGGTGACAGAGGTGGGGGTCGAGCAGCTCGTCGTCAACGTCATTTGACAGGATGAATACAGTCACCCCGAGAACGGAATTACGCCGCAGAAGAAAAGCAACATCACGTATATTGCAATTTATTAGAAGTAAGACGATAGGAAATACTGTGCCGACATTATTATTTAGTGAAGAAATTGTAGAGCCACCAGTGAATGTTCAAATAGTTGAAACTGAAATAAGTAGCGCTGAACCCTCAGATTTTGTATTAGACAACAGTCAAGTAAATGTTGAGTCAGATATCAATTTTCCTTTACTTTTGCCAGATAGTCTTCGTCTGTGGGCTACAGCACATAATGTTACACATATGTGTCTCCGAGAACTGATAACCATTATAAATCCACATATTAACAATATTCTTCCTCTCGATCCTAGAACATTAATGAAAACGCCACGACAGATAGTTATAGAAAAGCTAGGTGGAGGTGAACTAGTTTATTTCGGTATAAAAAAAGGTGTGGAAAGACGGCTAAAACTAAAATTATCGGATTGCAATTTTCCAATTATTAAAAAATGGCCGCATGAGTCTATTTCGAAAATTATTTCAATATCAGTTGGTATTGACGGGGTACCGATTTCTCAAAGTAATACTAAGTCGTTTTGGCCAATTCTTGGTATGCTGGACCAAGCTGTAGATTCAAGTCCATTTATTATTGGATTATTTTGCGGCATGTCAAAGCCAAAAGATACTTTATTTCTTAAACAATTTGTTGACGAAGCATTAGAATTAGAAAGGACTGGTATTTTATTTAAAGACTTACAATTTGCATTTAAAATATCTTGTATAATAGCTGATGCACCAGCTAGAAGTTTTATAAAAGGGTGCAAACAGCATAATAGCTACAACTCGTGTGAAAGATGCGAACAGGAAGGTGAATGGCTTGGAAGAGTAATTTTAAGAGAGACAGTATGTCCACAGAGAACGGATGATAAATTTATTAAAAAAACGGATGCAGATCATCACACATACGACAGTGAATTGCTGAGATTAAATTTAGGCCTGGTGTCACAAATAGTACTTGACCATATGCATTTAGTTTTTCTAGGAGTAACTAAAAAATTATTGAACATTTGGGTGAAAGGTAAATTGCCGCACCGACTTAGTTCACAACAAGTTTTAATTTTATCTAGAAATTTAATTCGACTTAGACCTTTTGTATCCCGTGATTTTCAACGCAAACCTCGTGGGCTCGACGAACTAAATCATTTCAAGGCCACTGAATTTAGACTTTTTTTGCTGTACTCTGGAATAGCAGTATTAGGCGAGACACTTCCACTAAATAAGTTTAAAAATTTTCTAAAATTACAAGCAGCGATGTCAATATTATTATCTCCTAATGCAAGTATAAAATCGTGGAATGATGTAGCCAGGTCGTTGCTCATACAATTCGTAAAAGAAGTTGAATTAATTTACGGTCCAGAATTTATGATATATAATGTGCATTCAATTATACACATTTGTGATGATGCATTGAATTTTGGTAATTTGTCCAGGGTCAGCGCATTTCCTTTCGAAAGCTATATGCAGAAACTAAAAAGCATGCTGCATGCTAAAAATTATCACCTGAATCAAGTAGCGAAACGCTTACAAGAAATTGAGGCAATTGATTTTGCGACAAAAATTATGAAATCTAGTACGCAACAGTTTTCTAATAGTAAATATGATAATTGTTTCTACTTAGGAGATGGTACTTATGTAATATTAAAATATATTAACCTATCCATAAAATATGCAGAGTTTTACGAGGTTATAAAACTTGATAAATTTCCGGAATATCCATTCAATAGCTTAACCGTAAATATATTTCTAGCTAAAATTACGACTAATGTGAGGATTGTTAATTACAGTGAAGTTATGTATAAATGTTTACTTTTACCTTATAAAAATATGTACTTGTGTTTACCACTTCTTCATACTTTAAAATAAATAACAAATGAAAAAGTAAATAATATGTGCAATTACTGGTGGCATTTGGATGGGTATAAGCATTTCCGCAGGTCTGAGCCATGGTCTTGCCACCGGTGGCAAGCCGGTATCAAGTTGGCGTGCCAACTGGAATACGAAGTTGGCCCGTACGCGATCGCCACCGCCAAGCCACCTATGGCCATTCGGACATTTCCTGCAGTTTGCCGACCCATTTTGGCCGCAGCTGCGCCTACTGCGGCCCTGCTAGTTTGGCAAATCGGGTCATAACGCAGTGATATGGAATTTTTATTTTATCTTTAACCTTGTTAGGTATTAAAAATTTTGACAGAATTTTTATTCGTGACCAAAATCTTACAATTTTGAAAAATTATGAAATAAAATTGAAACAAAAATTAAAATTCCAGAATTTTGTTGCAGGAAGTTATATTTTTTCTGAAAATTCAGCCATCATACGTCTTGACACCAGTTGCAAACAGTTTTATGACATTTTGGCGCATATTCAATCTTTTAGGTTCATTAAAGGTATACAATTTTGATATACTTTTTATTTGGGATCAAAATCTTACAGAATTACGATTAAAATCAGAACAAAAACAAAAATTCCTGATTTTTTTGCTGCAGGAAATAACAATTTTCTGGTATTATTGGGAGTTCTTTGGGTTTGAAATTTTCCAAATGTTTGTAAAATAATGCATTAATGAAATTTTGATTTATTTTATCGAAATCTTCCCTAAAAATAACCTGCATTTCGATTTAATCTGCTAAAGTGCATAAGGATTATAAAATTTTGACAATAATTTTTACTCGGTTTCCAGACCTTAAAGTTTAATGAAATTATGAATTAAAATGTGAACGAATTTTGCAATTTGCTGAACGAAATAATAATTTTTTCAGATAATTGAGTAATCTCACATATGTTGAAATCCTTTGAAAACAGAAATTATTTTGATGAAATCTCGCTTTCATAATGCTATTAAATCTTTGAAGTTTATTAAAATATGTTTTTTTTCTGAATTTTTATTCGGCTTCCAAGTCTTCTTAAATTATAAACAAAAAAACTAAGAACAAAATTAAAACACCAGAAATTTGGTGCAATTTTGTTTTATTAATTACAATTAATTATAATTTTCTGCTATTAGTGGGAATTTTTTTTTGGGTGGAAATTTCCAAGAAGTTGTAAAATTATGAATTAATTAAGTTTTGCTTTAATCATACGCATTCTTCTTAATCTATGAAGCTTGTGAATATTATAAATTTTGACAGAATTTTTTTCGGGATCCAAATTCTACGGTTTATGTATTAAATTAGGAAATGAAATAAAATCAAATTTTGAATATTGTTATGAGAAATTATACATTTCTTCAGACAATTAAATCACCAAACTTTACGTCATTTTATCTCTCGTTCTTCTAAGAATTACATAAATTGCATAAATTTTATTTTATCGATCTGATTTACATTCATCTTTAATTTTTGAAGTTTTGCGAATGTAATAAAATTTTGACATTTTTATTCAGTTTCCAAATCTAAAAGTTTAATTTAATTATGAAATAAAACCGAAACAAAAAATTTAAAGCTTAGAAATTTGTTTTATGAAATTATAAGTTTTTTTAAAAGAAAATTGAGTACATGATCATTTGCAAGAAGATAGAAAAATTGGATGGAAAGTTTTTGGTACACTCTTAGAAATGGGGTTACGATTATAACCAAAAAAGAAACGTATGTGACTCTACCGCCGTGGTTATGAATTTGTCATCGAGTGGTTACAATTGTCACCGACTAATTATAAAGTTTCACCGGTTTGGCATTAAATTGTCACCAGAGCTAATAAATTGATAACCACTCGATGACAAATTTATAACCAGATTTATACCATAACCAAAACCATAACCAAATTTATAGCGGTAGAGTCACATACGTTTACTTTTTGGTTATAATCCTAACCCTATTTCTAAGAGTGTAGTGTAAATTTTTCCAACCGTTTGTAAAATTACGAATTTATTTTATAAATACGAATTTATATTTTATTTATTTTTACGAAGTTGATTAACGTATAAAATTTTGGTAGATTTTCTATTCCACCTCGAAGTCTTTCAGTTGTATTAAATTGTGAATAAAATAAAAATAAAAATAAATTTCCTGAACTTTTCTGCCGGAATTTAAAATTTTTCAAAAAATTGGATACATCATAGTATCATTTCACTAAAGAACGGGTGGGAGTTCGTTGGAGGTAGAAATTTTCAAAAATTTTGCATTATTATGAATGAAATTTTACTTATTTTATCGTAATTATTTAAAACTGTCTTTAAAGTTCGTAACCATTACACATTTTTGACAGAATTTTAATTCGACATCCAAATCTTGATTAAATTATGAAATCAAATCAAGAGAAAAATTGAATTAAAGAATTTTGTTGCAGGAGCTAATAATTTTCTGAGAATTGTTTAGGGTGGAAATTTTTCAGACTTTGGAAAATTCTGACCTAGATTTTACTTATTTATTTTGGCGTAATTATCTGTGAATTATGCTTGAAGTTCGTAAATATTACAGAATTTTGACAGATTTATTTTTTCGCAAAATTTTTGAAAAATTATGAATTTCTGATATTTTACTATATTTCATCCTAATTAGTTGTTTGGATTGAAAATTTTCCAAAGTTTTATCCTTCATCTTTTTGCTGTTTATTAAACTCATAAAATTTTGACAATTTTTATTCGGTTTTCAAATCTTACAGTTTTATACATTAAATTATGAAATGAAATAAAATCAAAAATAAAATTCCAGAATTATTTTTCTGCAGGAAATTACAATTTTTGATTGAAAGTACAATTCGATTATCCAGCTCCCAACCGTGTAACCCTTGAAGATCATTAAAGTTGACAAATTTTAACAGAACTTTTATTCGATTTGGAAATCTTAGAGTTTTGTCAAATTATGAAATAAAACAGAAATAGAAACATAGTTCCAGAATTTTGGTAAAGGAAATTATAATTTCCCGTTTGTGTGAGAGTTATTTGGGAATGGAAATTTCCAAATTTTTCCAAATTTTTGTGAAATTATGAATTTCTACTTTATCTTTACAGGTGATTAAGATTATATAATTTTGACAAAATATGTATTCAAAACTTATCGTTTTATTAAATTGCAAAATAAAATGAGGATAAATTTTGTTCTAGGAAATTACAAATGTTTACGAATGAACATTTTCTTTATTGCACGCGCTAATGATTTCAATCTGTTAAATTGTTAAATATTATAAAATTTTGACAGAATTATTATTCGGTTTTCAAATCTTACAGTTTTGATTAAATTATAAAATTAAATTCCAGACTTTTGTCCCGCTGGAAATTACATTTTTCTACTGTTGTTGAGAGTTCTTTTGGGTGGAAACTTTCCACAATTTTGTAAAATTATGAATTAATCAAATCGCCATTAAAAAATTAACATTACTGATCGCATTTTTATTTTCTATTTTTTTTTACCCTGGACTCAAACGACAGGTCATGAGTGTCCCTTGTTAGAAGTTCGAAAATACTATAAAATTTTAGCCTCACGATGCGATTGTGCGAAGTGTAGTATTCAGATTTTGTGAAAATTATGGAATTTTGTAGCTCAAGTCTAACAGGTTGAAGTGTAAGCCTCCGATTTGGTTGAAATTTTGAAATCATGTGGCTAAGTAAATACAACCAACGTTTCTTCAAGCAGTTTGTGCGATAGTCAAAATTTGTCAAAATATTTTAGTGCAAAGTTTAAAAATTTGCGATTTTTCCCTTTGAATGGAATGGGAGTTGGTTCCTCCGCTTGGTAAAAGTCGCATATTTCTTCAACTTTTACCTCAAATAGTTTGACAAATTCTGACCATCGCACAAAATGCCTGAAGAAACGTTGGTTCTATTGACTTGGACCACATAATTTCAAAATTTCAACCAAATCGGAGGGTTACACTTCACACCATCGCATTGTTAGTTTGTTGCGTAAGGTTGTGGGATGGTTCGATGTAAAAAAAATGAGCTCAAGATTGTAAAATGGGTTATTTTCATGAATGAAAGTGAAGTTTGTGTTATCCGTGTGATAAAAATTTTGATTTTTCAACTTTGAGCCCAATCTTTTTGAAAAATTCGTACCACCGCGCAACCTGCCTCAAGAATCGTTAGTTGTATTTACTTGAACTTGACAATTCAAAAATTTCCACAAAATCCGAGAATTACACTTCACACCATCGCATTGTTAGCTACACCGCACCAGAAGATATTCATCTTTGAAATTCATCACCATTATAAAATCTTGACAGAATTTTTATCCGACTTCCAAATCTTAAATTATGAAATGTATCAAAATAAAAATGACAAAATTTTGTTCGAAAGAAATTCCAATACAATTATTTTCATAAAATTAATTATTTTTAAAATTTACCCTTGGATATGAATATATCTTTGAAATTGATTAACGTTTAAAATTTTTATAACATTTGTATTCGGTTGCCAAATCGTACAGTTTTTGTAGAATTATGAAATGAAATGAAATTGAAACCAAAATTAAAATTCCCGAATCTTGCTGCAGGAAATAATAATTTATTTTCGAAAATTGAGTCCATCATGACATCACTTGCAAAAAACACATTATTTATGAAATTCTACTTATTTTATGGTTGTTTAATCTTTCAAGTTGATTAAGAGTACAAAATTTTGACAGGATTTGGATCCTAGATCCGAATCTCACAGTTTTATGTTTTAAGTTATCGATTAATTAAAATCAGAACAAAAATAAAATTTGTGAATTTCAGGGCATGAAAATATAAGTCACGTTATTTTAGACACAATGGGTAGGATCTCAGCATTGGTAAATACAAAATACGTATGATTTAGTGTTATTGAGTGCTCTAGCGACGAATATTCATTTATTAAAATATCAGAATATAATATTCATTCAATATTCATTCAAAATTTTGAATATTGGTGAGAATTATTTATTCATTCATCATTAAATGAATGAATGTGAACATGTATGTTCTATACATAATAAAATTTGGATAAAATTTTTATTTGGTTTTCAAATCTTAAAACTTGTTATGTATTACAAATTTTGACAGGATTTTTATTCGGGATCAAAATCTTACAATTTTGAAAAATTATGAAGTAAAATTGAACCAAAAATTAAAATTCCAGAATTCTGTTGAAGGAAGTTATATTTTTTCTGAAAACTCAGCCATCATACGTCTTGACACCATTTGCAAACAGTTTTATGACATTTCAGCACATGTGCTATCTTTTAGGTTCATTTGAGATTTACAACTCTGATAGAATTTTTATTTGGGATCAAAATTAGAACAAAAAAAAAATTTAAGATACAAAAAAATATAAAATTAAATATAAATAAATAAATAAATAATAATAATATAATAATAACATAAATAAATTTAAAATTTAACATTTAAAATTTAAAAATAAAATATATTTTGCTGCTGGAAATTATAATTTTTTGAGTCATCACACATCATGCCATTATTTGTAACCTGAAATCATTTGCGAAATTTTGATAATTTAATCGTAATTATCCAGATTCGCGATTCCAAACGTTTAACCCTTGAAGTTCAAAAAAATTATCTTCGAAATCTTATAGTTTTCTAAAATTATGAAATAAAACGGAAATAAAAACAAAATTAAAGAATTTTGCTGCAGGAAATTATAATTTTCCGTTATTGGTGAGAGTTACTTGGAGGTGAAAATTTCCAAATTTTTGTGAAATTTTGAATTTCTCCTTCATCTTTGGAGGTCATTAAGATTATATAATTTTGATCAAATATTTATTCGGTTTTAAAAACTCTAAATTAACCAGGTTTTATATTATGAAATAAAATAAAAACAAGACGAATTATGTTCTAGGCAATTACAAAAGTTTCTACAAACGCAAATTTTGTACATAATTTGTGGGTCGGTGATTTCAATCTGCAAATTTCGTAAATATTATAAAATTTTGACAGAATTTTTATTCGGTTGCCAAATCTTACAGTTTTATGAAATAAAATTGAAACCAAAATTAAAATTCCCGAGTTTTGGGAAATAATAATTTTTTCCAGAAAATTGAGTCCATCATGATATCACTTGCAAAGAAGAAATTATTTATAAATTTCAACTTATTTTATCATTGTCTTATCTTTAAAGTTCATTAAAAGTATACAATTTTGACAGAATGTGTATCCTGGATGCGAATCTCACAGTTTTACGTCTCAAATTATCAATTTAAATCAGAACAAAAGTAAACTTTGTGAACTTCAGGGAATGGATGGAAGTATAATTTATTGCTATTGCTAAGAGGGCTAGACATTTTCAAAAATTTTGTATAATTGTGCATTAATGAAATCGGAATCATCATTTTATCAAATCTAGAATATTATTGGGTCCCAACATTTAAATTGCTCTGAAGATTTGGAGTGTAATTTTAAAAAGTGTATGAAGTATCAAACGCAAATTAAAATGTCGATGAAGATTTGGATACTCAAAATTTGTTTATTTTTTTTGCATTACAAAAACTTCTTAGTTAAATTTATTTTGTAAGATTTGGAGTCCGATTTCAAAAAAATGTGAAAGCATTAATCGTCGAATGAAATATTAGATTGTTCACCTGAATATTCACTTTTGTGGAATTTTAAAATCTACATATTTTTTAAAAAATTGAATGGTGATAGTTATTAAAATTTGTGTGCAAGATTTTGAGTCCAATTTTTAGCCCGAACCAGAGCTTATGTAATTGTCATGTTCGTCTATCTGCCTGTCCTTCGATAACTCTCGAACGAGCTGACCGATTTTTACCAAATTTGGTACATATTTACATGTACACTCTTAAAAATGGGGTTACGATTACAACCAAAAAGTAAACGTATGTGACTCTATCACCGTGGTTATGAATTTGTCATCGAGTGGTTATAAGCTTATTACCTCTGGTGACAATTTAATTCCAAGTCGGTGAAACTTTATAATTAGTCGGTGACAATTGTAACCACTCGATGACAAATTTATAACCAGGGCGGTAGAGTCATCTACGTTTACTTTTTGGTTGTAATCGTAACCCCATTTCTAAGAGTGTACTAAACGTGCCCATTCTTAAAATTTGCCTAAAGGCAAATTCGGCTTTAGTGGGCGTTTTCTCCTCTTGGGATGCAAATATCTCGGCATGTGCCCATTGGGAGGTCCTATTTATTAAATTTATGAAATTAAATAAAACCAAAAAATTAAAATTCCAGAATTTGGCTACAGGAAATTATAATTTTTTCTTCGGAAAATAGATTTATCAAACATCATATACAAACAAATTATTCATGAAGTTTTGATATTTTTATGGTGAGTAACTACGAATGATATTAAAATTGTATTTTTTAAGTTCGTAAATGTTATAAAATTTCGACAGAACGTTTACTTGTTTTCCAAATCTTACTTTTTATTAAATTATGAATAAAATCGAATCGAAAATTAAAATTCTATAATTTTGCTGCAGAAATTTATCATTTGTATTTAATTTTTCATTTTATCAAAAATCGGAGTGACTCAGTTTTGAATTCAACCTAAATTTTGAACAGGTATGATTAGCTCTCTTTCTAAAATCGACTCATCACTAATTAATGAAATTTTAGTACTTGTATCGTAATCATCTCAAACCGCAACCCGTAAAAGCTTGATCTTTGAAGTTATTTAAATAAAAAAGTTTGAACGAATTTTTATTCGGTTTCCAAATCTTACTTTTAATTATGAATCTGATATGAATTTAAATTTAAATAAAAAATTAACACTCAATAATTTTGTTCGAAGAAATTATAAATTTTTCATAAAATTCAATACATGATGTCATCAATTGCAAATAGGTCGAAAAAATCGGGCAAAATTGGGTTCAAACAGGGTATGCTACCCCGGGTTTTTGGGGTATTGCGGGTTTTGGTGGGTTTTGGGTAGCAAATTTTGGCAATACCCACGGGTAGTCGGGGTAGTTGGGGTAGTCGGGGCTTTCAAATTTTACAAAATATGATAACAGGGCATTACTAGCAATTCCACAAATTAATTACTTATTAAAATATAATTAATAAGCAGTTTTGTTGCGAAATTACTGAAAAACTGATTTTTTTCATTAATTTCTGAACTTAATACATGAGACGCTGACTCAGTTTGCCCCCAAAACCCCGACTACCCCGACTACCCGCAAAGCCCAGGTAAAACCCCGGGGTATGGGTTTTCAATAGCAAAACCCCGGGGTTTTCCTTACCCTGGTGATGATTGAAGTCATCGAGGTCAAAGGTCGCTGGGTACTCGAAGATGGGGACATCACCGTCAATTTATGAGGAGGGGGGGATTCTTCGAGTGGAAATTGGAGTGGAAAAATTCCAAATTTTGTAAAATTATTAATTTATGAAATTTTGCTTTTAACCTGTTATACCTGTGTCATATTTTCATTTTATCTTTTACTTTTCTCAAATTAGAAGATTTTGACAGAATACATATCCAGTTTTCTAATCTGATAATTTAATGCTTAATACTTGTTCAGAAAATTCAATCCATAAAGAAATTGGTGTAAACATTTTAAAAATTTTGTAAAATTATTAACTTATGAAATATTACGTCTAACCGGTCACATTAATTATGTTTATTTTATCTTTAACGTTTATAAAATTGTAAAATTTTGACAAATTTTTATTCAGTTTCCAAATCTTATAATTTTATTAAGTACTGAATTAAAATAAAAACAAAATTTCAAATTTGTTACAGGAGATTTTTGTTCAGAAAATTCGATACAAAATGAAATTTCACTCATTCATTTTTTATGGTAATTATTTTAATCCGTATCCAATGGGTGCTCATATCTGTGAATTACATAACATTATTAATATTTGAGACAATTTTTATTCGACATCCAAATCACACAGATTTATAAAATTATGAATTAAAATCAAAATTAAACTTAAAATTCACTAATTTTTTGCAGCCAATTCAAAATTTTTTTCAGGAAATTCAACTCGTGATGCCGTCATTTGTAAACAAGTAGAAAAGTGTGCAAATTTGACAGGCTTTTGCTATTGCCGAAAGTTCATAAGGACGGACATTTTCCAATTTGTTGTAAAATTATTCGTGAAATTTGAAATTTGCCTATTTTATGGTAATTATCTCAATATCAATTTTCAATTCAATTCAACTTTATTTCATCAAACGATGGCCGCAGCCCATATCGCTACATGAATACATGGATATATATACTGGGACATTTATAAGAATATTTACATGTTAATAATAGTCATACATACATTTAAAAGATTAACTTGAAATCATGTTAATGGTAATCGTGAATTTAAGAATAATAAGCTTTAGTCCAAACGGTTGCGACACAGACCGGGAAAACCCGAAGGGAAAACCGCTGCCAGTGCCACCAGGTTAATACCCTGGCCCATTTGGTTCACAACCGTAAGGTTCAAGGGTTTTGTAACAGTCATTAAAAAAATAAAATATATTTTTGAAAAAATCGGGGAGGTTTCGATGCATATTATAGAGGTCGACAAAGGAAACATTGGTTGTTGGGACGTAGTTGCTGAGGTATTTTTCTCTATGGATTGATAGGCAGTGGCATTCAGATATGTAGTGGTCGGAGTTTCCTTCACATTCATTACACCAGGGACACAGCGATCTATTTTGGAGAGGTATTTTTGCATCCTTGAAGATTATTCGGAATATATTTACTCTAAGCTGGGAAATAAGTTGGACGACTGGGAGATGGAGGTTTATTTGAAGGTAAGGCTCAGTAACTGCGTGAGTTTTCATCTTGGCGTAGATAGGCGTCCAGTTAGATTTGGCCATACGCTCGGTGTCTCTGTTCAGCAAGGCAAGGTTTACTCTTTCAAGTATTTTGGAAATTCTGGATGGTAGGATTTTCTTGATTTCGACGTAGGGGAGGTCTAATGTACTGTCACCAGCTAGATCAAATAGAAGATTTTTTAGTGCGAATCCCCAGCTTCTACTCTTGCTTCCAATTCGGGCTGCCCAGCGCAATTGCCATTTGAGGCATTGACACAGAAAAGAATTGTCATCCTTCTCAAGTAGTCGCAAGATAAATCTAAGAGTACATTTGATTATTGAGTAGGTAGTGTCTGACGTTCCCGTCTCCAGACGGATGACATAGCCAGGAGTTGACGATGGTAGTTTTAGGAGCTTCTTCCAATACTGGCACTGGACTTTCTCTACCTCATCCAAGTAATTAAGGGCCCACACAGGGACAGAGAAGAGAAGCATTGATTTCGCTAGTGATGAAAATAACTTCCGGTGGGTCTCGATGGGTGGGATTTTTGCTCTTCTGCATATTTGGTGGACTTTTGAGGAAGCAGCAGAGGCTTTTGCTGAGAAGAATTATCTCAATATCACACATCGATTTTATCTTTAAAGGGCAAAAACCGAATACAATTTTGACAAAATTTTTATTCTGCATCCAAAGCTTACAGTCTTACTAAATTACGAATTAAAAGCGAAACAAATCTATTAAATGTTATAGAATTAATTAAAATTTGGGAAATTTCCAGGAGGAAATTAGTTTTTTTGATAAAAGTTAATACATAATGTTATCATTTGCAGCCAGATCTAAAAAATCGGGCACCATTGGTGCAAATTTGTTATTGCAAAAGTTTTTTGGGGTGGAAATTTGTCGAATATTTTGTAAAATTATACATGAAATTTTAAATTTGCTTATTTTATGGTAATGATCTCAATATCGCACATCAATTTTAGTATCTTTAATGTGAAACCTTATACAATTTTGACAGAATTTTTATTCGGAATCCAAAACTTACAGGTTTATTAAATTACGAAAACAAATCAAGATAAAAATCAAATTCAAGAATTTTGATGGAAATTATAATTTCCTGAGAGTTCAGTAGGATGGAAGTGGTAAAATTTTTGTAAAATTTTTGTAAAATTCTCAATTTAATGAAAGTTTACTTGATTTTATTTTGTTCCTGCCTTAATTTTATCTGTGTTAGTTCTTTCAATGTTTCCAATCTTGACATAAATTGTGTTCGGAATGAAAATCTTACTAAATTATGAAATCAAATTGAAACAAATTTTGAATTTTGTTGCAGGGAATTATAATTCCTCTCCTAATTCAATTTACCATGAGTTAATTAATATTATGAGATTTTGAAACGATTTTATTCGGGAAATTAGTATACTATTATGAATTTACGAAATTTGCTTTATTTCATTGTAATTAGTTCCTTCGGGTGTGGAGTTAATTAATGTATTATGAAATTTTGACACGATTTAATTAGGAAATTTTGTTTAAAATTATGAATTTACGAAATTTTGCTTTATTTTATTGTAATTTGTTCTTTGGGGTAGAGATCTTCCGGTATTTTGTATAGAATTTTGTGCTACGAATATATCTTTGGGGTTTATTAAATTTACAAAATTTTGACAGACTTTTTATTCCGGGTCAAGATCTTACAGTTTAATATAAGAAAACAAAAATAATAAAATAATAAAGTTTAAAAGTTTCGTTCCAGGAAATTATAATTTTCTGTTATTGCTAAGAGTTTTATTGAATGAGAATTTTCTTGCATAATTTTGTAAAATTGTGAACTACTTATTTCGGGAATACCCATCTTTGAATTTGGTAAATCAAAATCTTACAGTTTTATGTATTAAATTGTGAAATTGAATACAACCAAAAAATTCAAATTCCAGAATTTGCCTGCAGGAAATCATAATTTTTTCTTCGGAAAATTGAGTGATCAAACACTATTTGGAGACATAAATAAATAATTTATGAAATTTTGCTTGTGTACTGTATGGTAATTATCTACAAATTATCTTAAAAATTAAAACTGTATCTTTGCAGTTCGTACCTGTTATAAAAAATCCACAGAATTTTTTTTCGGTTTGGGTATAAATTTTCGACAATTTTACATAATTATGAATGAAATTTCACTTTTATTTCATTAATATGAAATTAGTTGTTTGTGTTGGGTGGATTTTCCACACTTTTGGAGTCATTGCTCTTCAATTTGATCTTTTTCTTAGGTGAGGCTATGGTTACAAAAAAATACCTAAGTAAGCATTCCATGACGGTCTGAAAAGTGACCACAGGCCATTACTTTTTCATTTCTCAACCGATTTTGATCAAATAAAAACCCAGAGTTAATTATGACGGTGCTTTATCATAATCGCTTTCTCTCGGTCCAGATTTCTTACGACTTGTTTAGTTATCCAGGAAAAACCGTCGCTAGGGTCACTTTTTGGCTTGTTATAAAAATGTGGATGGGGTGATCATCGCCACTTCATTAAAATAATGTGACAAATTCACTTCTCTATCATTTAAAATTGGGATGAACAAAATCGGTTGAGAAATGAAAAAGTTTTCCCTTTGACATAAAAGTCGTGTTGCATATGGTAGGAAGTAATGGCTTAAGGGTGTCGGTCACATGGCAATTACCACTCAATAGCACTTCAGATTAATTGAAAAAATAACAAAATCAAAATTACTATTATGGTTGCCCTCTTTTAAGACTATTGAAAAGAGATATTAAATCATTACTGGTCGGTCGGCGTATGTATTTACATGTATGTATGTATGACTCTACCGGCATACCAATAACAAGCATTACCGTTCTGGTAATGAAAATTTACAACACAGAAACAAATTTCTGCGAATCCGGTATTACTATCAAATCTATATCAGTATGGAGTATCTATATATGCCTCTACCAGATTTTTAACAGTGTGGTTAATTTATTTCGTTACTAATCAATTAAAAGCTGAAAATAAACTAAACCTTAAAAAGGATAACTTAGGTGAGACTGAGGAATGCGATTAAAAGGATGAAATAACCCCCTCACTCCTCCCACACTGGAGAGAAGGTGTTGGTAAAATGAGCATCACCGCCCTGGGAATGATTTCTGAATTGTGTAAAAATAATTACAAGGATGATGTATCTCAATTTTGCATAAGCACACCCCAAAAAGTTTAAGGCTGATTAGTTGATTCTGGGGTGTGCATAATAAGCCCCCACCTACACTTCGAAAAACCACCTCCACCACCAACTATCTGCCTTTTCTTCCTTCAATACCTCAAAATAGGTACATACTACACACTCAGAGCAAAAAGTAAGCAAATTTGCTACCGGGCGGTGTCTATATATGACCTCACCGGTTTGGTAGCGATTTGCTACGAAATTGTAGTAAATTTGCTCCCACATTTTGTCTCACCGTAACAGCGCGGTAGGGAAATACTAGAACATAGTAACATATTTACTACAACTCTGTAGCAAATCGCTACCAAACCGGTGAGGTCATATATAGACACCGCGTTTAGCGATTTTGCTCTGAGTGCATATGTGCATTAAAGATCATTTGTCCGTCATGGAATCATTCCCAGGGCGGTGATGCTCATTTTACCAACACCTCTCCAGTGTGGGAGGAGTGAGGGGGTTATTTCATCCTTTTAATCGCATTCCTCAGTCTCACCTAAGTTATCCTTTTTAAGGTTTAGTTTATAAGTGCATAAACTTGATAAAATTTTGGCAGAATTTTTACTCGGTTTTCAAATCTTCCAAATCAGTTTCATTAAATTATGAAATAAAATAAAGACAAAAATTAAAATTCCAGAAATTTTCTGCAGCAAATGATAAACTTCCAGAAATTTTCCAGAATTATACAAATTAAGAAATCCTACTTTATTTTATAAACTTTATCTTCGGAGTTTAAAATCATTAAAAATTTAGACAGAATTTTTATTCGACATTCAAATCTTACAGTTTTATAAAATTATGAATAATTTTGTGAATAATTTTAATTATAAATCGGAACCTACAGATAATGTAATTTGCGTCATTAATTTTGATGAGAAAATCATATTTTTTTCTTAGGGTTGTAAATTTTCCAAATATTTATAAAATTTTTATGAAATTTGAAATTTTACTTCAGTTTATCAAATTATTTCGATCTACGTCTACTTCTGTTTCATCTTTTAAGTTCATTAAGGATATAAAATTTTGACAATTTTTAATCTGGACATTTTTCTTAAACAATGAAAAATCAAGACAGATTTTGAATTTTGTTCGAGGATATTACTGAGGGTTAGGCGAGATTATAGAACGTGTCGAAAACTATTAATTTTTGGGCGAAATATTCGTTTCTGGATATTTTGAATGATTTCATCGTATTCCTCATCCTTTTCTCATGAGGAATGAAGTTATCATTTCCAAAAAGCCGGGCTTTTAAAGCCGGCAGCAGATTTTCTTTGAACCATTGTTCATCTGAAAGTTTGCAAAATGCATAAAAAATTTTATGTTCATTTGAAAAAAGTGTCCATCTGAAGTTTCAGATCAGAATTAAAGCACTAAAGGCGCATAACCGGACGTAACTAGTTTATCTTTATGCAAAATAATTTTAATTCTGAATATTAAGAAAAGAATGGGTGCATACTGGGTGGTGATCCGAGCGGTGTGAGAGGACGCAGCGTCATGATGAATAAATACCTTGTGGGTCTCCCCACGATAAGGTTTTGGAATATCTTCTTCCAAAAGTGGTTTTAAAACTTTCTCAACATTGTAGGTGGCATTAATCGTTACATTATGGGGAACTCGAATCAAAGGGAGAGTTCCACGACCGCTCATTGCCCCCACTACCATAACCGTGACCGCAAACTTTTCACTTTTCTCGCACACAAACTTCTCCATATCACTTCGGGACTTTGAATGGCAAATTCTTCGAGTCTCTTTGCAATCTTGGCCAAAGAAGATTGCCTCGTTCAATGTGACAACAAATTCAGAGCGAGTTCCGGCCAAATGACTTTTGTACAGCTTCCGACATGTGGCCCTCCGTATTTTTTTGTGGCGCGGTTTTAAGACGTCAACTCTCGTCTTTTTAAGTGTCTTCTTCCGAAGATCTTGATGAATAATTCGGCCTATTGTACGTTGTGAGACCTGGTGCTTCTTTGCCAATTGATTTTGGGTCTGTGGATTTTCTTTTTTAATGTCACGGTTAACTTTTCTGACAAGCATCGCTTTTGGCACTTTTCGGGGGTAGTGGTTGGGTGGCTGTGGAAGTCCTAGTTCCATAGCCTGGTTCCTTTTTCCAATCGAATCCTTTATTTTAGGCATTGGGCTATTGGAAATGACAATTGTTTCGTCCTGGAGTTTGTTTAGTATTTTTTTGTACGTCATTATTGCTTGGCAAACGGTTTTAACAGCATGGAGCTCTTTGGGGTCCATTTTTCGGCCCGTTTTCATAATTTCGAAATTGAGGTTGTGGGACACGGCGCAGCTTGAACCAAACTTCCAGAAAAGTTTCAAGTATTTGGAATTAGCGCCATTGTTTAGCGTATATGGGCAAATAGCTACACGTTCTATAATCTTGCCTAACCCTGAGTATAATTTGTTCAGAAAATTCAGCAAAAAATTAAATTTTAGTTATTCATTTTATGGCAATAATTTTCGTCATTTTCGTGATTTTCGTCGGTCATTTCTGATGGTGTTATCTTTGAAGGGCATTAAATTATGAATTAAAATCAAAACGAAAAATTAAAATTTATTAATTTTATTTGCAAGAAATTAAATTTTTTCAGGAAATTCAATACATCATTTTGACAGAATTTTTACGGGATCCAAATCTCACGTTTACTAAATTATGGAATACAGTGAAAATAAAATTAAAATAATTTTAAATTCTTGAAATTTGCTGCAAGAATTTTTAATTTTTTATATAAAATTTTTGTAAACTATGAAATTTTATGCTTGATCGAACTACCACCTTATTTTTCGAAGTTGATAAACGTCATAAAATTTTTACAGATTTATTAAACTATGAACTAAAGTCAAACTAGGTTTTGATTTTTGTCCAAGAAAATTATATTTTTAAAAGAAAATAGAAGCATTCATGTAATTTTACTTGATCTTTTTGAGTTTGGTCAGCATTCGATTTTACAATTAAAGTTGGTGACTTTTATAATTTTGACAAAATTGGAATTCGACATCCAAACCTTATAATTTTTATTAAATTATGAAATAAAATAGAAGCAGAATATAAAATTCTGGAATTTCGCTGCGGGAAAGTATAATTGCTGATGGTATTTTGGGATGGAAATATTTCAGATTTTTGTAAAATTATGAATTAATTACTAAAATTTGTGTATCAACCTGATCTTTAAAGTTAACTAAGGTTTTAAAATTTTGAAAGAATTGTTATTCGGGATCAAAATCTTACTGATTTATTCAATTTTATGAAAATTATTTGATTTATAAAATTAAATCAAATTTTGAATTTTGTTGGATGAAATTATAATTTTATAAGAAAACTCAATACATGATGTCGTAATTTGAAAAAAGATTGAAAAATCAGGTTTGAGTTTTTTTGTGTGTGGAAATTTTCCAAATGTTTCTAAAACTATTAATTTATAAAATTTTACTATTGTGAATGAAAATGAATTTCCTGTGATTTGAATGAAAATGTCTGAAGGATTCCGTCATTTCAGATGAATGACTGAGAATGAAGGATTTTTCACCCTATGCTTAATACATCGGGCGAAGTAGGAAATGAAGTCGGATGAAGTGAAATGAAATGAATTTGAAAGGAAATGGCTGAATGTAGGGATGGTAATCCGTATCCGTATCCGTATCCGTTTTATGAAATGTTACTTATTTTCTCGCAATGTGAATACGATTAAAATATGCACTTGTATGCGAGTTTTGAGTTTGAATTGTTCTACTCAACTTTCCCTTCTTCCATATATTCAAATGGCGATTTTGAAACCTATTAATCTACGTTGGTTTTTTACAATATGAAGACTTTAGTTAGGTTCATACCTGTTCACTTTCATTCATTTGAGTGCTTATGATGGTGAGTGATAGTGAATGAAAATGAATTTCCTGTGATTTGAGTGAAAATGATTGAAAGATTTCGTCATTTCAGATGAATGACTGTGTATGAAAGGATTCTTCACGCCTTTCATTTTTTACCCTATATATGTATGCTTAACACATGGGGCGAAGTAAGAAATGAAGTCCGATGAAGTGAAATGAAATGAGTTTGAACGAAAATGACTGTATGTGAATGAAAATCTTCAGTCTGAAATCGGGGTGAGTGACTTTAGGATAAGAACTGAATTTTTGAACAGGTATGGTACTATTTAGATTTATTTATTCATCTAAAATAAATTTTATTGAGAAATATATATGTACATTTTTAATAAATTCAAGCACTCTAAAAAATCCAGTAACAGCCATTACCGAGCGGTGACTAAATGTAAATTGACCGCCACGGTAATAAATTTGTTACTGAATGACAATAAATTAGTTACCAGTGGTAATATTTTTTACCTTATGCTTGAACTTATTACCAGCGGGGTAAAAATAATTTAACACCAGTCGGCAGTAAATTATTACTATGGCTGTGGCAATGCCTTTGTTACCAGACTTTTTGGAGTGCACAAACTAATAAGGGGACCGGTTACCTGCTGGACCATACGCTGTTTAAGCTTATAGTATTTTTGTATTCGGGTGTAAAATGTAGCAATTTTGTTATTATAAAATTTTTGAATTTTATTTATCTACAAAAACAAGTAAAAAATGTTTTTTACAATTGATAATTTTCAGGTATAAATTCACCAAATTTATATATTTCCCATTACTAACCTTGCAAAAATATTCGAGGCGAAACCAGTTATTCTTTAGTTTACAGAGGTTTACCAAATTTGCGATGCATTTTGCACGGGGTCATGGTTCGTGTTAATTGCAATTATTTGATAAATTCCGTAATAATGTTCATCAAATCGTAGTAAGTACTTTGTAAACTTGTATATCCTTAAAATTGGCAAGTTTACGCTACCCGTTTCGCAACAATTTTGCAATTTTTGCAAAATTAGTCAAATAATTGTAAAAACAGTGTTACATTCCACACGTTACAAATATGGTATTAAATCAACCTTCTCACTTCTTTCATTTTTCACCCTATACTTAATACATGGGGCGAAGTAGGAAATGCAGTCAGATGAAGTGAAGTGAAACGAAATGAATTTGAACAAAAATGACTGAATGTGAATGAAAATCTTCAGTCAGAAATCGGGATGACTGACTTTTGAATGAAAACTAAATTTCTGAACAGGTATGGTTAGGTTAGGAAGACAAAGTTAGGAGTCTAGAATTTTGATTTTTTTTCTTCAGAGAAAAAATATATAGTTTTTACTTATTATTTTTCGTCCATTACATATTTATTTCCTCATGGAAGAAAAGAATCAAATTCTACCCTCGTTACTCTGTAAACCTAAAAATTATCGATTTTTAGGTATATCAAAATCTTAATTTTTTAAAAAACCGCGTGGAGATCAACAGGTTTCAAAATCACCATTTGAACATGTGGAAGAAGAGAAAGTTTAGACACAAGAATTCAAACTCAAAATCCTCATACAATGGCACCTTAAGGTATGAACTTTATGTGATTCATTGTGCTTCCACCTTATCTTAAGTTCAGAAGCATTATAAAAATTTGGCATAATTTTGATTCGAGATCCAAATTTTATAGATTTATTAAATTACCATTGAAATGAAATGAAATAAAATAAAATTTTGAATTTTCCCGCCTGGAAATTTTAATTTTTTTTTGCGAAAATTAAATCAGTAACTAGATTTACTTTATTGAATCGATTACAGAGTTGCGCTCAATTTTACCTTTGAAAACTTGCGTATTTTATGACAATTATTTCAATCTCACCCATCTTTAAAGTGCAAAAACCTTATACAATTTTGACAAATTTTACAGGTTAGGGTGGAAATTTTCCAGATTTTTGTAAAATTTTACTTATTTCCTTTGTCCTAATTATCTATGAAAGTGTAATAATATTTTATCCTTTAAGTTCCTATAAACATTACATAGTTTTTTTTCGCATCGATAATTTTTGTAAAATTATGGATGTCTGAAATTGTACTATATTTCATCCCAATTAGTTCTTTGGAGTGGAAATTCTCTTGTTCTTCAAATTTATCTGTAGTTCATTAAACTGATAAAATTTTGACAGAATTTTTATTCGGGTTTAAACATTTCCAAAACAGCTTTATTAAATTGCGAAACAAAATTAAGACAAAAATCAATTCCGGTTACAGAGTTGCACTCACAATGGAGGTCTGCCAACGTATGCTCACAGATTTGGACCAAACTAGCGTCAATCGAGTGGTTACAATTGTCACCGATTAATTGTAAAGTTTCTCCGACTTGGTATTAAATTGTAACCAGAGCTAATAAACAAATAACCAGTTGGTGACAAATTTATAACACGTATGCTCACAGATTTGGACCAAAGTAGCGTCAATCGATCACAAATATAATTAGTATGAAATTTGCAAACGCAACTATCTGCCAATGCTCAAATTTAGCGGAGATATTTGCATAAATAGAGGAGAAAATGCATCCCCAAGGCTGGCAAATTTTTTATTTCCCAAATTTGCAGCGCATTTTTCTGGCTTCGGATGAAAATATCTCCGCCAAACCTGCGATAAAAATTGCCAATTACTCAACTTTGGGCTCAAATATTTTGAAAAATGAAAGTTGATTAATTAATTAGATTGAGAAATTGAGAAATTAAAAATTTTGGGGATGGAAATTTTCAAATTTTTGTGAATGAATTTCTCCATTATCTATATTAAGATTATATAATTTTGACAAAATACGTATTCAAAACTTATCGTTTTATTAAATTACGAAATAAAATGAGGATAAATTTTGTTCTAGGAAATTACAAATGTTTACAAATGAAAATTTTCTTAATTGTTTGGGTTGGTGACTTCAATCTTTGAACTTTGTAAATGTTATAAAATTTTGACAGAATTATTATTCGGTTTTGAAATCTTACAGTTTTATTAAATTGTGAAATTAAATTCCAGACTTTTAATCCTTCTGGAAATTACTATTGCTAAGAGTTCTTTTGGGTGGAAACTTTGTAAAATTATGAGTTAATAAAAATTCGTCATTTAAAAATTAATGTTACTGATCGCATTTTTATTTTATTTTTTAAATTCGAAAATAAATACTATAAAATTTTAGCCTAATTCTCTTATCTTCACGATGCGATGGTGTGAAGTGCGACATTCAGATTTTGTAAAAATTTTGGAATTTTGTAGGTCAAGTCAAAGTTTCTTGTGTGATGGTTCGATTTTTTAAAAAAATATATGAGCTCAAAGTTGAAAAATTTGCGACTTTCGTGAATCAAAATGGAGTTTGGGTGTGATAAAAATCTCCCAATATTTAACTTTGAACTCAAATTTTTTGAAAAATTAATACGATCGTACAAAGTACGTCAAAAATCGTTCGTTGTATTTACTTGAACTTGATAATTATAAAATATCCACTAAATTAGAAATATTGTAAATTAGAAAAAGGTATTATTGTGAAAAAAGGATTGATCAGGATAATTATTTGGATGTCTTGGAGGAGTGTAATTTAGAATCATTAGGAAATCGTAGGCTAAAAATGCTAGAGTCTTTTGGTTTCAAATTATTATTTTTTGAAATTTTCAAAAAGTTTGTAAAATTACTGATTTATAAAATTTTACTTTTCCAAATCTTAGAGATTAGCTAAATTTTGAAATAAAATGAAAACTGAATAAGTCCAGGAGAGAATAATTTGTGTTTAGAAGATTCGATACAAACGGAAATTTTGCTTCGTTTTATTTCCTCTTGTTGGTATGACTTTCGTATCCTTCAAATTATAAAATTTTGAATGAATTTTTATTCAAATCGGGATCCAAATTTTATTTTTACTAAATTATTTTAAAAAATTTATAAAAAAATGAATCAATCCATATATTACGTCATCAAAACTTCTTGATTTTAGCACCCACCCACCCAACGTAAACATGAGGGGATAGGGAATTTTAACATGGGAAAGATAGGAACACCTAAATCACGCACCTGCTTAAATATTAAGGTGATATATGGACGTTTCCTAACGGGAAATTATATCTTTTTTCAGAAAATTCACTGCGTGATGTTATAATTTAAAAACCGATAGAAAAAACGTCGAAAAAGTTTGTTGGGATAAGAAATTTTCTAAACGATTATAAAATTATGAATTTATAAAATATTGAATTTATAAAAAAAATATCTTAACTCGGCAAGTGAACAAGTCCAGATAATCTGTCACGCTCATTAAATCAATAAAATTTTAATGGAATTTGTATTCGACACCCAAAGCTTACTAAATTATCAAACAAAATAAAGACAAACATAAAATTCCATAATTTTTCTGCAGGAAAATATAACTTTCTGCTTACAGCTGAGAGTTATTTGGGCTGGAAATTTTCGAAAATTTTGTAAAGTTATGAATTAGTGCAACTCTATTTTATAAATCCAAAGCTTACACCCAAAGCTTACTAAATTACGAAATACAATAGAGATAAAAATAAAGTTCTAGAATTTTTCTGCAAGAAATTATACGTTTCTACTGGAGTATTTTCGAAAATTTTGTAAAATTTTGTAAAATTATGAATTAATGCAACTTCATTTTATAGCTCGAAGTATCATCTTACTTTTGAAGTTTTTAATGTTCAAAATTTAGACAGAATTTTTAATCGACATCCAAATCTAACAGTTTTATGAAATTAAGAATTAACCGTGCCTGGGAGATGGAATTTCTAAAAAATAATGTTTAGGGCTCATTTTTGGATAGAATGGAAAACGGATCCGTAATTCTGTGGGGATTGGGTTTCTCCACAGAATTACCGATCCGTTTTCCATTCTGTCCAAAAATGACCCCTAAACATCATTTTTAAGAAATTATTTTTGTGCCTGTGTCCCAGGCAGCCTTAAAATCAAAGTTTTACCTCTTGATAGAGAAAATCACATTTTTTGGTTTGGGGGAAATTTTCCAAACATTTGTTAACTATTTGTAACCATTTTATCTTTGAAATTGGTAAAAAGTTACATAATTTTGACAGAAGTGTATTGCATTCAAAATATCTGTAAAATTATGAATTGATATTGAATTTTGCATTATTTTTTCCTAATTAGTTATTTGGGGTGGACATTTTCCAGTGTTTGGTTCGTCGATTATAATTACCCATTCACTTTATTAAACTTATAAAATTTTGACAGGATTTTGATTCAGTTTTAGAACCTTCCAAATTAGGTTTATTAAATTGTGCAATAAAATAAAGACAAAAATAAATTCCGGAATTTTTGTACACGGAATTATAGTTTTCTGCCACTGCTGAGAGTTCTTTGGGGGTGGAGGTTTCCAAATTTTTATAAAATAATGAGTCAATGAAATTATACTTTTTTTAAACTAGATATGCAGTCTGGAAAGTTAAATAAAAAATCTAAAATTTTGACAGAATTTCTATCCGGGAATAAAATCTTGCAGTGTTTTAAACCATGAAATAAAATCATCAAATAAAATTTCCAGATATTAATTTTGCTCCAGGAAATTACAAGTTTTTGTAAAATCTCAATAAATCATGTCATCATTTGCAAACAGATCGAAAATCGGGGATAGTTCTTTGAGGGTGGAAATTTTTAAAATTGTTTGTAAAATTATGAATCAAAATTTTTTTTCCTTATTTCATCATAATTATCGGAAATTTAAATAACGTCATTTTATCTTTGAAGTGCTTAAAAATCATAACAAATCTTTTAAATCAGTTTTCTTAAGGTGTGAAATGAAATACAGAACTAAAATTCTAGAATTTTGCAGGAAATTACAATTTTCCACTATTGGCTAGAGTTTTTTGCGAAGAAAATTTTCCAGAATTTTGTAAAATCTTTAATTAATTAATTTAATTAATTAATTAAATTTTAGCTTATTTTATAGATTGCATTTTTACCTTACCTTTGAAGTTCTATAAATTGACAAAATTTCGACGGGATTTATATTCGACTTTCAAATCTTACATTTTTGACTAAATTCTGAAAAATAACAAAATCAAAAAAATAATATTGAAGAATTTTGGGACAGGAAATTATATTTCTTGATATAAAATTCATTCGATTGGAAAACAAAGAAATGTTACTAATTTAATGATTTGTATTATTATTTGATCCTTTGTACTTATAAGTAGTCGGAAAACTAAAAGTAATGAGTTTGTAAGCCCCTATAATTGACAATAAAACTTAAAATCCTAAAATTTTACTCCAGGAAGTCATTTATTTTTCAGAGGATTCCATGCAGTCAAAATTGGTAAATAGATCGAAAAAATCGAGTGAGAGTTGTATAGAATTTGAGTTTGATGTTGGAAATAAGAAAGCAACTATCTGGGAGTGCAATGGTGAAAGAAATTTCAAAATCCGAGTAAAATTGGAATTTTGAGATGGATTTGAGTGAGTGAAAGCTGGAGTGAAAGCGGTTTTAAAGCGCCTTTGAGTGGGTGTGGCGGGCGCAAATGTGGCCATGGAGTCAAACCACTTCAGGGTTGTTGTACATTCATGGGACCCTACAACATATCCAAAGGGCATCGAGATCTGGGAGTTGATAGTACACAACCTCCCCTTCTAAGAGCTCTTTTGGGTGTAAACTTTCCAAAATTATGAGTTAATAAAATTGTCATTTAAAAATTTATATTACTGATCACAATTTAATTTTATCTTTGAAGTTCGAAAATACCATACAATTTTAGCCTAATGCTCTTATCCTCACGATGCGATGGTGTGAAGTGCGACATTCAGATTTTGTAAAAATTTTGGAATTTTGTAGCTCAAATCAAAATTTCCTGTCAGATTGTGCGCTGGTTCGAATTTTTTTTAAATATATGAGTTGAAAAATTTGAAAAATTAAGAAATTGAAAAAAAATTTGAAAAATTTGTGATTTTCATGAATCAAAGTGCAGTTTGCGTTATCACTGCACTCAAAATAAGGTAGTAATGAATCATTACCATGCGGAATGACTATGTGGCTCTACCACGTCGGTTACGATTTGTAGTAGAAATGGTAAGAATAAGTTCAGGGAAATTCAAATTCATTACCAAATATTAAGGAAGTTAATACCATTATGAATTAAATTCGAATTTCCCTCAACTTATTATTACCATTTCTACTACAAGTCGTAACCGACGTGGTAGAGCCACATAGTCATTACGCATGGTAATGATTCATTACTACCTTATTTTGAGTGTGTGATAAAAATCTCCCATTTTTTAAGTTTTAACTCAAATTTTTTTTTAATTCATACCATCGTACAAACTACGTCAAGAATCGTTCGGTGTATTTACTTGAACTTGATAATTCCAAAATATCCATAAAATTAGAAATACTATAAATTATAAAAGGTATTATTTTGAGAAAAAGGATTGAAATGGTGGAAATTTTCTAAATGATTATAAAATTATGAATTTATAAAATATTGAATTTATAAAAGAAAATTATCTTAGCTCGACAAATGAAGAAGTCCAGACAATCTTTCACGTTCATTAAACCAATAAAATTCTAATGGAATTTGTATTCGACACCCAAAGCTTGCTAAATTATTAGACAAAATAAAGACAAAAATTAAATTTTTTTGGAGGAATTTATAAGTTTCTGCTTACAGCTGAGAGTTCTTCGTGCTGGAAATTTTCGAAAATTTTGTAAAGTTATGAATTATTGCAACTTTACTTTATAGTTCTTGCAGAATTATTTTACCTTTGAATTTTATAAATCCAAAGCTTACACCCAAAGCTTACTAAATTACGAAATACAATAGGGATAAAAATAAAGTTCCAGAAATTATAAGTTTCTACTGGAGTATTTTCGAAAATTTTGTAAAATTATGAAATAGTGCAACTTCATTTTATAGCTCGCAGTCATCTTACCTTTGAAGTTTTTAATGTTCAAAATTTAGACAGAATTTTTAATCGACATCCAAATCTAACAGTTTTATGAAATTAAGAATTAAATTATTAAGTTTTACCTCTTGATAGAGAAAATTAAATTTTTTGGTTTGGGGGAAATTTTCCAAACATTTGTTAACTATCTGTAACTATTTTATTTTTGAAATTCGTAAACATTACATAAGTTAAATTTTGACAGAAGTATTTGGCATCCAAAATATTTGTAAAATTACGAATTTATGAAATTTATCCTGATTAGTTATTTGGGTTGGTTCGTTGATAATAATTATCTATTCACTTTATTGAAACTTGTAAAATTTTAACAAAATTTTGATTCGGTTTTAAATTTGTTTTCGCCAGTCAAATCTTACGTACAGTTTTTGGAATTGTGAAATTAAAGAAACAAATAAATTGTAGAATTTTTTTTGGAGGGAATTATAATTTTGTGGGTTTAAATTTCAAAATTTGTGTAAAATTCGGTATTAAATTTGAGTTCAACGTTTATTTGATCGTAATTACCTAAATCGTACTATTACTTTTAGTACTTTCATATAGAAAAATATTTGTAAAATTATGAATTTATGGAATTTTACATATTTTATCGTAATTAGTTATTTCGAGTGGAAATTTTGCAGCGCTGATAATTACCTTTAATCACTTTATTGAACTTATAAAATTTTGACAGAATTTTGATTCGGTTTCAAAACCTTCCAAGTTAGGTTTACTATTAAATTTTGAGATAAAATTAAAACAAAAATAAATTACGGAATGTTTCTACAAGGAATTATAATTTTCTGCTACTGCGTTCTTTGGAGGTTTTCCAAATTTTTATAAAATTATGAGTCAATGAAATTATACTTTTTTTAACTGGATACGCAATCTTGGAAGTTAAATAAAATCTAAAATTGTGACAGGATTTCTCTCCGGGATTAAAATCTTACAGTTTTTTTAAATCATAAAACACAATAAAATAAAATTTCCAGATATTAATTTTGCTCCAGGAAATAAAAAGTTTTTGTAAAATCTCAATGAATGATGTCATCATTTGTAAACAGATCGAAAATCGGGGTAGTTCTTTGAGGGTGAACATTTTTAAAATTGTTTGTAAAATTATGAATTAAGGAAATTTTACTTATTTCATCATAATTATCACAAATTTAAATAATACCATTTTATCTTTGAAGTGCTTAAGGACTTGGTTCAGAATCCCCCGTCGTAACACTAGGTCACTTTTATGCAACTTTGCCCCAGCTTTGCATGGGATGGGTTGCATGGAAAATTTTCGACTCTGGTTTATTAACTGACAAAACCATTGGAGAAATTTATAAAATAAAGTTGTTGGCCCTAAACCTTACCCATCTCGTGTAATTTTGGTTTTACTAGGACATGTCCATTTTTACTAAGATCAACGTTTATGAGAAAACCAGTGAGAGAATTTAGTTTCGGTTTTTGGCAGAAGCTGGACAAATATGTTGGTTAGTGCACCAACTATTTCTGATAATTTTTGAAGGTCCAGGCGATTATGGAAGAAATAAAATATACGGTAAAACCAGTGTCGCGAATAAATAAAGGGCTATATACACGTTATATCAGATTCATAAATTATCTAAATGATCTCCTCGTCTAGATTGAGGTCTTGGCTGCATTTAAAAATTAAAATATCCCATATGCATGCACACGGTTAGTCAGGACTCTTGATCTAAGTTCAAAAATCCACTATGGATAACATGTTGCTATGCTGTGCAGCACAGCTTTGAGGTGAAGGTACAATTTATAATTGTAATTTGTATTTCCAACAAATATTACAAAAAAATTGCGAATTTGCAAATATTTTAATTACTAAAAAATGGGGAACAAACGACAAACACGCAAGATTTTCAGCACACGGACGAGATCCATTCTGCGGAAGAAATCCATTCCCGTACCAGCTCCCCCACCACCGGAAGCGGTTCGAGTGATCATCTCCACGGTCTCCCTTGAAAATATTTTGCATCTCGTCTCCTCTCATTCGAAAAACTGCAAAAACCCCAAGTTTTCTGTTGATGGGAGCAAGTCAACGCTTTTGCATATTAAATGCTTATCATGTGGTACGGGATTGCAGGCCAGTAAGGATCACCCCTCCTCGCACAACTTGCCACTTTCGGATGCTTTTGCTGCTGGAGCCATTTGTGCCGGGATAGGATACACTGCCCTGAGTGCTCTCTTTTCTACACTCGAAATCCATGTCATATGTAAAAATACTTATTTGGCGTCGGAGGAGAAAATCGGCAAAAGGATGGAATATGCCATGCAATCGTCCTTCAAAATGAACGGACTGGAGGAGAAAAGGCTAGCAGTTGAATCTGGCGACATCGTGACGGTTGATGGTGTAATTTACCCCTTCATCAATGTCACTGTCGATGCTGGATGGGCGAAAAGGTCGTATGGTCACAGCTACAACTCTAACGCTGGCCTTGCAGTTATTATTGGTTAATTATAGAATTCAAATAATAATTCAGAATTTTATTATGCAAATAATGCTAAATTGCGCGAATTAACCTGACAGGCTCACGGACCAAAAAAATTCTTTGGATGGACTCTCGTGTGAAGACATGCATAATCTGTGACCGATTTTCCAGAGATGACACCGCTGAAATTCCGACACACTCCTGCTACAAGAATTGGACGGATTCTGCGCAATCTATGGAATCTGATATCATAGTCTCAGGATTTAGAAGGAGTTTAGATGATCATGGACTTATCTACCGTTACATGGTTGGGGACGCTGACTCCTTTGTTTTTGCAAAAGTACAATCCCAAGTGATTTATCCCGGCCGAATTCCAGTGGTGAAAGTAGATTGTGTGAACCATGCTGTACGAGGATTGAATTCAAAGATATATAGTATTGTCAATTGTACATCCTATCTTAAAAAACATTATGGAATATGATTAAGACCGTGATCAATAGGTCTGATTTATTTTAAATATCACAAAAATGCAAGTATTTATGACATATAATATGGACAGGTTTGGGAAGGATGTCAAGGCTGCAGTATCCTACAACTCCCAAAACCGAGGTCGAGAGAACCATCCCACCACCGCCAAGACGCTAGCAGAAGACATCATCAACGTTCCCTCTCACATTCTTGGTCATCACAAAGACTGCAACTCTTACTACTGCAAGACTCAAGGAATACTATCGGAAGAGTTTATTGAGCTATGCCGGAACCCAGCAGGGAAAGATCTAATTCAGAGTTTTCAAAGATTAGCAACAAGGTCCCAACGGCTAATATTTAATGTAACGAGCAATTTCGCAGAATTTTTCATGGCAGTGATGAGCAAAAATATAGGAGGGAAGCGAATAAATTATGCTCAACGTGGAAGTTATACTAGGAGAACTTTTGCAGCGGCATTGTCCTATGATTTTGGACCATTCTGGCTTCCTCGAGTCTTCATGGACAAATCAAATATTATTTGGATGAATACAGAAAAGACTATGCTAAAAACAAGATCGAATAAGAATAAATCGAAGCGGTTACGGCGAGGTCCTTTCAAGTTGAGCAAGACGACAACAAAAAAAGCTAAGCTCGAATACGGCACAGAAGCAAGTCAAGGAATGATGAGCGACGAAGAGTTAGCCCCTTCGATAAGTATACTAGTAAAATCTTTGCAGAAGTCCCCAGAAGAAATAGCACTTCTCGAAAGACTGACTGTTGGACAAAGTTACAATGAAGACTGGAAGTACGAGCGAAGAAACCGAATCACAGCCAGTAATTGTGGGCGCATCAATTCATTGCAAGCCCACACCAGTAATTTGTCTATACTGAAATCCTTACTCTACCCAACTGACCTATCCGGTAACGAAAATATCCGATATGGAGTGAATCTAGAGCCTGAGGCTAAAAGAATGTACACATTCCTGAACGGTGTCGAAGTTGCAGAATGTGGTCTCTTCATTTCTGAAGAGAATGGTATTTTGGCGGCGTCTCCGGATGGAACTTTAGGCGAGGATGGAATTTTAGAGATCAAGTGCATTACATGTCCCCAGAACAAGTTCCAAAACGAGCGGACAAATTCCTAGTTTTCAAAGACAAAAAAAATCCAAGCGATGGTCTTATGCTGAAAAAGTCCCACAAATATTATTTTCAAGTTTTGATGCAACTCCATGTTACGGGCAAGAGGTATTGTGACTTTTTTGTATACCACAAGCCGAAGGATGATGAATCCAATATAAGCTGGTTTCAACAACGGATTGAAAGAACTGAAGAAACCGAAAAAGAATGGCAAAAAGTAAAGGCTAAATTATTAAAATTTTATATGGATGAAATGGCTCCCGAAATTTGTGACCCGATATTTCATTCCTCTGGTCATTTCCGTGTGCCTGAATACCGCGTCAAAGTCAAGAAAAATTTAGTTTCGCCGTAGTGAATTTTATATGTTTGCGGATTTTTGTTATTTTACATGCAAATATTTCTATATATTGGTTTTGCCGGATTTCATAGTCATTGTTGAAATTATAATTGCATTATTTATGATTAAATGCCATCATATCGAAACATTGCCTTTCTCCAATGCCCACGAGCAAAATTATTTATCAGCATTTTTCAACCAAAATTTTGTTGCTAACACTAAAAACGAAATCGTGTGTTTTGCGTCTAAGGATTCTGAACCAAGTCCTTAAACATCATAAAATTTGGATAAAATTTTGGATAAAATTTTGGATAAATTGCAACTTCATTTTATAACTCGCAGTATCATTTTATCTTTGAAGTTTGTAATTTTCAAAATTTAGACAGAATTTTTTATATATTTTTATATTGTTTTTTTAAATTAAGAATTAAAATCAAAGTAAGTTTTATATACCTCCTGATCGAGAAAATTTAGTTTTTTTGGTCAGGGGTGGAAATTTTCCAAACATTTATAAACTATTTGTAACTATTTTATATTTGAAATTAGTAAAAATTGCATAATTTGACAGAAGTAATTGGCATCCAAAATATTTGTAAAATTATGAATTTATGAAATTTTACTATATTCCATCCTAATTACCCATAGTTCTTTGGATGGAAATTTTCCAGAGTCTTGTACTTCAAATATATCTTTGAAGTTTATTAAACTAATAAAATTTTGACAGAATTTGTATTCGGTTTTAAAACCTTCCAAGTCAGGTTTATTAAATTGTGATATAAAATAAAGACAAAAATACATTCCAAAATAAATTCTGCACAGAATGATAATTTTCTTCTACTTCTGAGAGTTCTTTTGGGTGAAGATTTTCCAAATTTTTCTAAAATTATGAGTCAATGAAATTTCACTTTTCATAAAACCTTATCTATATCATGCCATTTGGGAGTCTAAGTAAACTATAAAATGTTGACAGAATTTCTATCCAGGATTAAAATCCTACAGTTTTTTTAAATCATGAAATACAATCAAATAAAATTTCCAGAATTTTGCTCCAGGAAATTATACATAAGTTTTTGTAAAACCTCAATAAATAATGTCCTCATTTGCAAACAAATCGAAAATCGGGGATGGTTCTTTGAGGGTGAAAATTTAAAAAATTGTTTGTAAAATTATGAATTAAGGAAATTTTACTTATTTCATCATAATTATAACAAATTTAAATAATACCATTTTATCTTTGAAGTGCTTAAACATCATAAAATTTGGATAAAATTTTTATTTGGTTTTCAAATCTTTCAAATCAGTTTTCTTAAGGTGTGAGGTGAAATACAGACCGAACTCAAAATTTTTGAATTTTGCTGCAGGAAATTACCATTTTCCACGATTGCCTAGAGTTTTTTTGCGAAGAAAATTTTCCAGAATTTTGTAAAATTATGATTGACTTAATTAAATTGTAGCTTATTTTATAGATTGAATTTTTACCTTACCTTCGAAGTTCTAGGAATTAACAAAATTTCGACGTGATTTATATTCGACTTTCAAATCTTACATTTTTGACTAAATTCTGAAAAATAACAAAATCAAAAAAATAATATTGAAGAATTTTGGTGCAGGAAATTATATTTCTTGGTATAAAATTCATTAGATTGGAAAACAAAGAAATTCAACTAATTTCATGATTTGTATTATTGACAATAAAATTTGAAATCCTGAAATTTTACTTTACAGGAAATTATTTCTTTTTCAGAGGATTATATGCAGTCAAAATTGGTAAATAGATCGAAAAAATCGAGTGAAAGTTGTTTAGGGCTGAAAAATTCTCAAATTTTTGAAAAATTATGAATCAATGAAATCATCCTTTACTAAATAGATCGAATTTTTATACTATGTTTGAAGTTCGTAAATATTAAAAATTTTGGCAGAATTTTTGTTCGACATCTAAATCATACAGATTTAGTAAATTACGCAATAAAATCAGATTTTATTTTTTTTAGTTCATTAAGGATTTAAAAAATTGACAATTTTTATTTTGGAAATTTTTCCTAAAAATTAAAAATCAAGACGGATTTTGAATTTTGCTCGAGAAAATTATAATTTTGCTCAGAAAATTGAATCATTTATGAAATTTTACTTTATTTTATCAAGTTTATTTAGCAATTCAATTCCATTTTATCTTTGAAGTTGTTGACTTTTATAATTTTGAAAGAATTGTAATTCGATATCTAAATCTTACAAAATTAATTACGAAATAAAATCAAGATAAAAATAAAATTCAAGAATTTTGCTTGGAATTATAATTTTCCAGATTTATTAAATTATGAAATAAAATCAAAGAAAATTTCAGAATTATAAATTTTTCAGGAAATTTGATACATGATGTCGTAATTTACAAACAGGTCGAAAAAATTGGGGTATGCTTGACTGTTGAAAACTTCGAGGTCAAAGGTCGCCTGGTAGTCGAAGTTGGGGACGTCCTTACCTTTTTGAAGTTCATAAACTTTACAAAATTTTTACAAAATTTATATTCGAGATCCAAATTTTACAGTTTTACTAAATTATAGAATACAATAAAAATAAAATAAAAGCAACTTTAAATTCTGGAAATTTGCTGGAGGAAATATAATTTTTTATAGAAAATTTAATACAAGATGTCATCATTTGCAAACAGGTCGAAAAAATTGGGCAGAATTTGTGCAAATTTGACAGTTTCTTTGATAGGTTCTGCTATGTGTCACATTGTGGCGAAAGTTTCACAAATGCTTGTAAAATTATGAAGCTTTGAAATTTTACTTTATTACTTCCTCCTTACTTTTGGAAGTTCATAATCGAACGTTATAAAATGTTGCAGATTTATTAATCTATGAACTGAAGTCAAAATATGTTTTGATTTTTGCTTGAGAACATAATCTGTTTTAGAAAATTGAAGCATTAATGAAATTTCACTTTATTTTATCGAGTTTGGTCAGCAATTTCATTTTACTTTTGAAGTTTGTGAGTTTTAAAATTTTGAAAAATTGTAATTCGACATCAAAACCTTATAATTTTTAAATCACGAAATACAATCGAAGAAAGAATAAAATTCTTTAATTTTCCTGCGGGAAAGTATAATTGCTGCGAGTTCATTGGGCTGTAAGTATTTCAGAATTTTGTAAAATTATGAATTAAATTAATTACTTTTTTTGACCTACATTTCAACTAGATCTTTCAAGTTGGCAAATATTACAAGATTTTCACAGAATTGTTATTCGGTTTCGAAATCTTACTAATTTATTTAATTATGGAATAAAACCAAAAGAAATTTTTGAATTTTGCTGGATGAAATTATAATTTTTTAAGAAAACTCCATACGTGATGTCGTCATTTACAAAAAGATCGAAAAATCGGGTTCGAGTTTTTTTGTCTGGAAATTTTTCAAATGTTTCTACACCTATTAACTTACAAAATTTTACTTCATTTGATCGATTCGATCCATTTTTATCTTTGAGGTTTATTAAAATCTAAAATTTTCGCAGAATTTTTATTCGGTTTCCAAATTTTTTAAACTATGAAATAAAGTCAAACCAGATTTTGAGTTTTGCTCGACAAAGTTATAATTTTTTAGACAATTTTATATAGAAAATTAATGAATTTTTATCTTATAAGGTCGTGAACGTTGCAAAATTTTGTCGGAATTTGTATTTGGCATTGAAATCTGAATGAATTTTTTTATCGACATCCAGCGACAGTTTATATATTAAATTATGAAATAAAATAAAACATAAATCGAATTTCAGAATTTTACTGTAGGGAATTACATTTCTTTATAAAATTGAATTATCACTAATTAATGTAATTTTTCTTGTTGTTTTACCATAATCATCTCAAACATATTCTGAACTTTATCTTTGAAGTAAAATAAATATAAAAATTTGAGTGAATTTTTATTCGGTTTCCAAATCTTACTTGTGAATGTGAATTAAAACAAAAAATTAAAGCTTGATAAGTTTATTCGAGAAAATTATATTTTGATCACAAAATTCGATACATGATGTTGTCTTTGGCAAACATGTCGAAAACATTGGCCACAGTTTTTTTGTGCAATTATGAATTTATGAAGTTTTACAGCAGTTTTTACTAATTATGGATGAAATGGGGACCAATTTAGATTAAAAAATTTTTTCTGGGGAAATTGTAACTTTTCATAAAATTCAATACAAGATGGCATCATTTGCAAAGAAGTCGAAAAAATTGGTACATGTTTTACCTGATTTTTGTGTATTTCATGCTCGTGCTAGTGGTACAGGTGTAAATATAAAGTTATTTTGGTCCTTTTGATTCAAGTCATCGAGGTCAAAGGCATACCTGTTCATATTCCTTCATTTTACTGATTATGATTGTGAATAATAGTGAATTAAAATGAATTTACTGTGATTTGAATGAAAATAACTGAAGGATTCCGTCATTTCAGATGAATGAAAGAGTTTTCACTCCTTCAAGTTTTCACCCTATGCGTAGTAAGAAATGAGGTCGGATGAATTGAAATGAAATTAGTTTAAAAAAAATGACTGAGTGTGAATGAATATCTTCACTCACAATGGAGGTCTCCCAACGTATGCTCGCAGATTTGGACGAAATTAGTGTCAATCGATCACAAATATAATTAGTATGAAATTTGCAAACGGAATTATCTGCCAATGCGCAGGTTTGGCGGAGATATTTGCATAGTGTTCCCGCGCTATCGTGGGCGTGGTGCGGGTGAAGTAAGACTGACGCTAATTTTTTATGTGCGTTTGACAAGGTTTATTTATACCTCATTTATTAATTATACAAATATAATGACGAAACATTTCCGCGGTTTTCGGGGATGATACTTGATTTTATTTGAAACATTGCAAGCTTTGCATGACTCAATAATTTATTTAAATAATCCCCCTTAATCATCTTGTCATCAACAAAACCTCAGAAATGTCTCATCATGATTTTTTTATAATTAATAAATGAAATGTAAATAAACCTTGTCAAACGCACATGAAGAATTAGCTTCAGACTTACTTCACCCGCGCCACGCCCACGATAGCGCGGGAACACTTAATTTCATATTTAGATTCAATTTTAGCAAAAATCTCATTTTGCCCCGACCACACCCCCTGGGTGGGAGGGGGTGCGACACGTCGCGGGAACACATAATTTCACTTCATTTCATCTTTAGATTAAATTTTAGCAGAAGTCTCATTTTGCCCCGACCACACCCCCTGGGTGGGAGGGGGTGCGACACGTCGCGGGAACACATAATTTCACTTCATTTCATCTTTAGATTAAATTTTAGCAGAAGTCTCATTTTGCCCCGACCACACCCCCCATGGGGGGACGTTTACAAACTCACCGTAGGGATATACACAGCCTGGCACAGCTGGCAGGTTGACCAGATTCCATTCAGAGAATTTCCACATGTTTTTTTTTCAATCCGAGTGCAACACCTCGGCCAATCCCCGTATACTCGACCGTAAATATGTTGGCTTCTCTCTCCTACCTTACGTACTTAGGGTAATATTGATGGAAATTTCCCAGAAGTTAGGTAAAATTATGAAGTAATTAATGTTAACTTTAACTTTAATCGTTTATCGTACGCATTCTTCTTAATCTTTGAAGTTGGTGAATATTAGAAATTTTAACACAATTTTTATTCGGGATCCAAATTCTACCGTTTATGTATTAAATTAGGAAATGAAATAAAATCAAATTTTGAATATTGTTCTTGGAAATTATACAATTTTTTTTAGAAAATTTAATCACCAAATTTTACACTCTTATATGTTAAGCAGTTGTATTTTATCTTAAAATTTCATAAATGTTATAATTTTTACAGAATTTTAATTAGGTTTACAAATCTTACAGTTTCTATTAAATTATGAAATAAAATCAGGAGAAAATTAAAAATCCCAAAAATTTTGCTAGAGGAAATTATTAAAATTGTATAGAGAATATTATTGACAAATAATAGCCAATATTGGCAAATAGATCGAAAAAATCGAGTTAGAGTTGTGTGAGGGGGTGGAAATTTTTCAAATTTTGTAAAATTATGAATTAATAAAATCATCTTGTATTTTATAGATCGCATTTTTATTTTATCTTTGAAGTTCCTAAATATAAGAAATTTTGTCAGAATTTGTATTCTACACCCAAATTTTATAGATTAATTAAATTATCCAATAAAATCAAAATATATTTCAAAATTTTTTTGGAGGAAATTTGAATCATAACGAAATTTAATTTAATTTAATCGATTTCCATTAGCGTTTCAGTTATACCTATTGAGTTTGAAAGGATTATAAAATTTTGACAGAATTGTTATTCGACATCCAAATCTCACAATTTTTTTGACGCACTTTTTCTGGGTTTTCTGCTTGCGTTTGGTGGCGCCTGTGGAATTAAAAAGTTTTGGGGGTCTTCGTCGTGAAGATTGAAGGCGACGAGGTCAAAGGTCGTGACGAGGTCAAAGGTCGCGACGAGGTCAAAGGTCGCGACGAGGTCAAAGGTCGTGACGAGGTCAAAGGTCGTGACTAGGTCAAAGGTCGTGACTAGGTCAAAGGTCGTGACTAGGTCAAAGGTCGTGACGAGGTCAAAGGTCCTGACGAGGTCAAAGCTCGCAGCGTAGTAGAAGATGGGGATGGGGAGTCAACGTTAGGTTCTGCTATTTCTGATAAATTGTGCAAATTGTTGTGGAAATTTTGCAAAATTATTAATTTGGGAAACTGTAATTTACTTGATTGATTGTGGATCCACCTTATCTGTAGTAATTCACAAAATTTATAAAATTTTGACCGTTTTTATTCGGTTTCTAAATCTTACAGTTTTATTAAATTATGAAGTAAATCAAAACAAATATAACTATTTCCGCAGGAAATTACAATTTTATGCTATTGCTAAGATTTCCTGGGGGTGGAAATTATCTATTTCTGTTATATGTTTTGAGGAAATTCAGTATTTACAAACAGGTCGAAAAAATCGGGGACAATTGGTGCAAATTTTGCCGGTTTTTTCGGGATTTTCTACAATTTCCGGGCTGCTGGTGCCGGTGGAATAACAAAGTTTTGCTAGTCTTCTTCGTGATAATTGAAGTCATCGAGGTCAAAGGTCGCCGGGTAGTCGAAAATGGGGTCGTCGTCGTCAATGTAGAAAGGGGGGATGTTCTGCTTCGTTTGCTGAGAGTGGAAATTTTGCAAATTTTTGTGAAATTATGAAATTTTGCTTTATTCCATTAATCATTCTAATTAATCTTAGAAGTCCAAAAATATTATGTAATTTCGACAGATTTTGTTTTCGCTTTCCAAATCTTACAGTTTTTATTAAATCATGAAATAAAATCAGGAAGGGCAAATTTAAATTCTAATTTTGGTGGAGGAAATGGCATTTTTTTCATAAAATTCAATACAAGATGTCATCATTGGCGAATAAGTTGAAAAAATCGGGCATAATTGGTGCATATTTGACGTTTTTTTCTGAATTTTCTGCAATTTCTGCAATTTCTTAAATTTTCTGCAATTTCTGCAATTTCTTAAATTTTCTGCAATTTTCTGCAGAAAATTGTAGTGAATTGCAGAAAATTGCAGAAAATTTTTGTGGCGCTGGCGGAATTAGGAGATTTTTTTGGTCTACTTCGTGATGATTGAGATTGAAGTCATCGAGGTCGAAGGTCACGGGGTAGTTGAAGACGGGGGCGTCGGTGTCGGTGTAGGAGGAGAACAATTTCTGAGGGGTGGAAATTGTGGTGAAAATTTTGGAAATTTTTATGAAATTGTTAGATTTTACTTTATTATTGTTCGTATGCAGGTCAAATTGATCTTAGAATTACATAAAAATTGTACAATTTCGATGGAGTTTTTATTCGGTTTCCAAATCTTACAGTTTTTAATTAAATTTAAATTAAGAAATAAAATCAGGACCAATTTAGACTATAGAATTTTGCTCGAAGAAATTATATTTTTTACAGAAAATTCAATAATTCGGAAAATTAAAAAAAAATTCTGAAAATTCAATACATACATAATTCATAAAATTTAAGACATAATTCATAAAATTCAATAATAATTCGGTAAATTTAATACAAGATGTCATCATTTAGAGCCAGGTCGAAAAAGTCGGGTACAATTGGGGCATGTTTGACAGGGTTTTTCTGAATTCTCTGCTTGCGACCTGGTGGCGCTGGCGGAATTATGAAGTTATGTTGGTCTCCGTGATGATTGAAGTCATCGAGGTCAAAGGTCGCCGGGTAGTCGAAAATGGGGACATCGTCGTCCATGTAGGACGAGAAGAAGGTTTTGGCATTGCTGAAAGTGGAAATTGTGTTAAAAATTTTGGAAAATTTTATGAAATTGTTAAATTTTGCTTTGCTCCAGCTCGTTGTGCAGATATATCTTCGAATTACATTTACATTGTAATATTTTGACGGAGTTTCTATTTGGTTTCCAAATCTTACAGTTTTTATTGAATTTAAATTATGAAATAAAATCAGAAACAATTTAAAATATACAATTTTTCTCATAGAATGTTTTCAGAGAATTCAATAATAATTCGGAAAATTTAGTAGTAATTCGGAAAGTTTAATAATAATTTGTAAAATTTAATACACAATTCAAAAAATTTAATACAAGATGTCATCATTTAGAGCCAGATCGAAAAAGTCGGGTACAATTGGGGCATGTTTGACAGGGTTTTTCTGAATTTTCTGCTTGCGTGCTGGTGGCGCTGGCGGAATTATGAAGTTATGTTCGTCTTCGTGATGATTGAAATCGTCGAGGTCAAAGGTCGCCGGGTAGTCGAAAATAGGGACGTCGTCGTCCATGTAGGACGATGAGGGGGCGAATCGTGGGGGTCGCTCTTTCTGCTGGGGGAAATCCCAAAAGAAAGATGGTGGCAGGGGTGGCGCCGAGAAATCGGATTTTGTGGCGGGATTGAATTTCAGAGGAGGAAAAAAGACATCGTTTTTCGCCGGGTGGTTATCTTTTTGTTGGCTTTTTTGTGGTTTTGATAACCCGAAGTGATCCACTCCGCCGGATCGGAGGCGGGAGTGGTGCTGTTCGCTACCCGGAAAACCGAAGTGTTCTTGAGTTGAGAAGAAATCAAGGTCGAGGTCATTTTTGGCTGGGTGGTTATCTTTTTGCTGCTTTTTCTGTGGTTTTGTTGACGAGAGGCTTGATAAGTGATGTTCACCCGGAAAACCGAAAAGTTCTGCAGATGAGAAAAAGTCGTCGTGTTCGTAATGAGGAAAATCCGCGGATTTTATGGCGGGGATGAATTTTAAGGGTGGGAAAAATATATCATTTTTTGCATCTTTTTGCGGCTTTTTTTGCGGTTTTGGTGGCCCGAAATGTTTTTCGCCCGGAAAACCGAAAAGTTCTGGAGACGAGAAAAAATAGTCTTGGTTGTCGTAATCCCCGGATTTTTTGAGGGGATTGAATTTCGGGGGGAAGAAGACATCATTTTTCGCTGGGTGGTTATCTTTTTGCTGTTTTTTCTGTGGTTTTGTTGACCGGAAGTGATCCGTTTCTCCGCCGCTTCGGAGGCGGGAGTGGTGTTGTTCGCTGCCCGGATAACCGAAGAGTTCTGCGGATGAGAAGAAGTAGTCGGGTAGATCGTCCTCGTAGGAGGAGAAGTGGTCCATCGAGAGCATGGAAGGGCCGGCCGGTCGGGGCGGGGGTGGGGCGAGTTTTGATTTCCGGATTAGTTTTTCGAGAATTTCTAAGTCTTTGTTTTTGGTGGTTTGTTTAGAGGTTTTTTGCGGTTTGGAGGATTTCTTGGACGGTTTTGGAGGGTTGGGGAGGAGGGGAAACGTGCTGAAATGAGGGGGAGAAGACTTATCTTTATTGTTTTCGAGAGCTTTTTGGAGAATGATGAAGATGAGGGTCTTCTGGAAGGGGGATGGTGGTGGGGGAATAAGAACGTCCGAAGTTTTGGGGGCAGCGGGGGCGGTGGTAACCTTCTTGTGTGGGGTGGGGGTCGGTGCCTGCAAAAATAAGAGGTTGAATTTTTGCAAATTTTCATAATGACTCCGAATTGAAATCTCGCGGAGTATGCGATCCGATTTTGAGCAAATTAGTGTCAATCCATGACAAATTTGATTAGGATGAGATTTGCGAAAGATACGATCTCCCCAAAAAAACGCGTCCTAAAGTCGACAAATTTTACACTACACTCAAAATAAGGTAGTAATGAATCATTACCATGCGGAATGACTATGTGGCTCTACCACGTCGGTTACGATTTGTCGTAGAAATGGTAATAATAAGTTCAGGGAAATTCAAATTCATTACCAAATATTAAGGAAGTCAATACCATTATGTATTAAATTTGAATTTCCCTGAACTTATTATTACCATTTCTACGAGAAATCGTAACCGACGTGGTAGAGCCACATAGTCATTCCGCATGGTAATGATTCATTACTACCTTATTTTGAGTGTAGGTATACATATTTTCTGCTCGTTTTCTTGGGATGCAAATATCTCTGCCAATTAGGAGATCGTGCCTTTCGAAAATTTACGTATATAACCCTAATTTTAATTAAGAAAAATTTAAAAATTTGTGTCACTAGTTTTCTCAAAATCGGATCGCTGGAAGACCTCCATTCAATTCTTAATCAATTTAAAACATGTACGACTTTTTTAACCTTAAGGGAAGCAGCAAATCTGTGCCTATGTGTCGTCTCTTTTCTCGCTTTATTGGTAGCCATCTCGTGGTGATAAGCTTGGTGGTTATCAGCTCTTTCAAACGGTTCTGGTTCAGGATCGGAATCCTTTGCTCCCTTATTTTCAAAATCTCCCAATTTGAGATTGGCCATTCTACTTTTTTGCAACAAAATAGAGAACGGATTGTCTTCAGGAAGTTCTGCAGCCGTTTTTGGTCTGTTTGTCGTCACCTCCATGGGCGTCGTCGTCGTCACTTTTTTCTCGTCCTCCTCCTCGATCTTCTTGGTCATTTCGACATTTCTGAAGAGGAACAGGGTCGGAGGGAAGAGGAACGTGGTCGGCGTGAGGAAGGGGAACGAGGGGGGCGGGGGGATTTTATTTTCGTCACTTGCTTTTGTTGAGGGGGGTTGTTTCTTGGGGTCGGCGGGGGTAATTTTCTTGGATTCTGTGGTGGTCGTCGTAGTGGTGGTAGCGGTGGGGACGGGAGCGACGACCGCGTTGGACGTGGGGGACGAGAAGATGACGCCGTGTGCGGTATGGAGGATGATGGCAAGGGTGAAAATTATTATCTTCATGTTTCTGAGGGAAATAAATTTCTGTAAAAATTGAACTCTTTATGTTTCTGGGATGAATAAATTTTTATAAAAATAAAAATTATTTTGTCCCAAAAAAATGCAGAGGTGTACCGCTACCTGAAACCAGTTATCTACAGTGTGTTACCTTAAATTTGAAAAGCATGACCTTTGACCTAGGGTCAACCCATTTATAAAATTGAAGGTATTATGGATAGATCATATATTTCTATATAAAAAATTCCCAACTTTTACCCTCAAAAATTTGTCAGGAAAAATCAAAATATGCTCAAACCACTATCTTTTTCTCATTTTTTTCTACAAATTTTGATTCTCCTGAAAAAAATTCCCAACTTTTACCTTAAAAAATTTCAGGGAAAATCGAAATATGCACAAAGACTTATCTTTTTCTCATTTTTTTCTGCATATTTTGATTTCTCCTGAAATTTTTTAAGGTAAAAGTTGGGAATTTTTTTCAGGAAAATTAAAATATGCAAGAAAAATAGGTTTTTGTGAATATTTTGATTTTTCCTGAAAAATGTTGAGCTTTAAAGTTGATAATTTTTTACTTAGAAATGATCTACTCATTAATACCTTTAATTTAGATATGTTAAAAAGTGGGATTTAGGGTAGTTTTAAGTGGTTACAGGTGACGGTACACCTCTGCTTCAAAAGTTGGTTTACCAGAGTTTATATTTCTGAGATAAGTTTCCGAAAAATAAAATATTGCCCCAAGAAAAATTGGGATCCAAATCGTACCAACGTTGAATAGGGAATGACTTCCAGGAGGAAAGTGCGTCTCCGTGTGGCGCAAGAATGTGACCTTCACAGCGAAATTAATAAAATAGCGAGTGACAAATATTAAGAAGAACAATGGGCAAATTCCAAAAATAGAGAGTTGAGAGTTGATTTCGATTTTCAATAAAAGTTAAGAAAGAACAATTGATCAACTGCATAATGTTTATGTAAGCATGTTAAAATTAACAATGCAATTAAATAATATAATGGCAGAGCGTATTAAATTGTGTAATTAAAAAAAAGTAAAGTTTGGTAACGAAATTGCAAACAATTCGCGAAATATGAGTATATTTGAGAGAGTAAATATTTTGCATGAAAAAATAAATAAATGAAATAGGTATGTAGAGTTTATGATTTTGAATTTGAATTACATTTGATTTTTTTTAATCGTTTTCATTTTAAAATAAATTATGAAAATTGAATTACATTTTATTTTTTTAATTGTTGTATTTAAAAATAAATTGTGAAAATTTTCATAATTGTGAACATTTTCATATCTAAGCATGTTAAAATTAACAATGCAATTAAATAATATAATGGCAGAGCGTATTAAATTGTGTAATTAAAAAAAACTACGGTAAAGTTTGGTAACGAAATTTGCAAACAATCACGAAATAAATATGGACATACTTAAGAGGTAATAAGGATTTTACATGAAAAAAATAAATTTTGCAGAGTTTGAAAAATTGAAATGATAAAAAAGGTCCATATGCCCAATGCCAAAAGTTCGAAAAAAATGCAAAAATTTGCTTTCTGCGAATATGTATGTATTAAAGTGTGTAATTTAAAAAAACAACGGTAAATTTGGTAACGAAATTGGCAAACAATCAAGAAATAAGTATGGCATATTTAAGAGTAAATATTTTGCATGGAAAAATAAATAAATGAAATAGGTATGTCATATGTAGAGTTTATGATTTTGAATTTGAATTACATTTTATTTTTTTAAATCGTTGTATTTAAAAATACATTATGAAAATTGAATTACATTTTATTTTTTTAATCGTTTCATTTAAAAATAAATTATGAAAATTTTCATAATTGTGACTATTTTCATATGTAAGCATGTTAAAATTAACAATGCAATTAAATAATATAATGGCTCAGCGTATTAAATTGTGTAATTAAAAAAAAAACTACGGTAAAGTTTGGTAACGAAATTGGCAAACAATCGCGAAATAAATATGTGCATACTATACTTAAGAGCTAATAAGTATTTTGCATATAAAAAAATAAATGAAATTTGCAGAGTTAAACGTCGATGATGAAAATTTGCAAAGTTTGAAGAATTGAAATGATAAAAAAGGTCCATATGCCCAATGCCAAAAGTTCGAAAAAAATGCAAAAATTTGCTTTCTGCGAATATGTATGTATTAAAGTGTGTAATTAAAAAAAACTACTTTAAATTTTGGTAACAAAATTGGCAAACAATCGCGAAATATGGACGTATTTACGAGACTAAATATTTTGCATGAAAAAATAAATAAATGAAATATGTGGGGTTTAACGGCGATGATGGAAATTTGCAAATTTTATAATAAGGAGAGAAGTAAAAGGTCCCTATCTTATCGTATTAACCCCGTACTTTTGATAAAGATATGCAACAAAATTTTTGCAAAGAATTTGTTTGCATTGATTTATGAATTTGAATTTAACTTACATCTTATTTTGTTTTAAATCGTTTTATTTAAAAATAAAACTGAAATTGAACTGATTTGAATGTCGGGTATGAAAATTTTTGCAGTTAAATATAATTGCAGTGCATAATGAAAAAACTACTGTAAATTTTACCAACTAAATTAGCAAACTCTCGCGAAATATGGGCATATTTAAGAGTAAATATTCCGCATAAAAAATAAATTGCATATGTAGAGTTTTAAAATGTGCAAAGTTTTAATATCGACAGGATACAAAAGATCCCTTATTTTTAGATCCGAGGCAAAAATTGATTGATATTACAAAATTTTGCAAACAATTTTTGTTTGCGTCGATTTGCGAATATGGCAGCATATTAAATTGTGTAAGCAGAAAAACTACTGTAAATTTTGGTAAATTGGCAAACTCTCGCGAAATAAATATGTACATATTTTAGAGCTAATAAGTATTTTTCATAAAAAAATAAATTAAATTTGTAAAGTTTAACGTCGATGATGGAAATTTGTAAAGAGCAAAATATCGAGAGAATGCAAAAGATTCAAAGTTCTCAGCGTGAATTGATTGATATGCAAAAATTGCATCCGAATCGATTTGCAAAAATTGCATTTGCATTGATTTGCAAAAATTTTGCAAAAAAGAGTGCTTGCATCCATATATGAATTTAAATTTCATGTTATTTAATAAAAACAATTCAATAAAGTTTGACGTCGGGTTTGAAAATTTTAAAAGTTTAAAATAGCCAAAGATTTAAAAAAGATAGATTGGTTTTGAAGACTATTGTTGCAATCGTTTTATATGTATGCAAAAATTTGGCAATTATGCAACTTTGCATGGATTTTTGAATTTCTTTTTTTTCGACCGTTTTACTTTAAGAATTTTGGAGACATGCAAAATTTTGCTAATTCGCGAGTTTTCGCATGGATTATCATTTTCTTATGTCAAGAATTTTATTGCAACTAAATCGACATTTAAGAATTTCTACAATTTAGTGGACATAAATATTTATGTAAATTATTACTATATGCATTAATACAAATAAACAATGCGTTTCTGAAAATGATTGTTAATAACGGGTTGTTAAATACTAAATTAAATATTAAATAGCGAGCCGTGATAAACACAAATTTAATAAGTAGAAAAAAATTCTTTTCATATTTTGCATGAAAAATACAAGAAATAGAGTTTAACGTCGATTATGAAAATTTGCAAAGTTTTAAAATATCGGAAAGATAAATTACCTAGATTTTTGGAGAATTCATATAATTTCATATGCTTGGATTGGACATACAAAAAGTTTGCAAATTTGCATCAATTTACGAATTGCATCTTTTGCATAACCGTTCTATGTGAAGAATTTTGCACAAATAAATTTTGCTAGTTGGCAATTTTTATAATTTTGTTAAGAATTTTATTGCAACTAAATTGACACATGAATTTTTGCAATTTAGTGGACACATAAATATTTACATATGTAAATTATTACTTACATGCATTGCATTAATACAAATAAACAATAAACTGATTGTTAATAACGGGTTGTTAAATACTAAATTAAATATTAAATAGCGAGCCGTGATAAACACAAATTTAATAAGTGGAAAAAATTCTTTTCATATTTTCATGAAAAATTTATGAAAATAGAGTTTAACGTCGATTACGAAAATTCGCAGAGTTTTAAAATATAGCAAAGACAAATTACCTAGGTTTGATGAGAAAACAAATTTTGTAATAATTTCATATGCTTGGATTGGATATGCAAAAAGTTTGCAAATTTTCATGCATTTACGAATTTCATCTTTTGCTTAACCGTTCTATGTGAAGAATTGTATTTATCTGCGGTGAGATACACAAATTTTGCTAGTTGGAAATTTTTATCATTTTGTTAAGAATTTTATTGCAACTAAATCGGTACATAAGAATTTCTACAACTTAGTGGACACATAAATATTTATGTAAATTATTACATGCATTACATTATTACTACAAATGAACAATACGTTTCTGTAACTGATTGTTAATAACGGGTTGTTAAATAAATACTAAATTAAGTATTAAATAGCGAGCGGTGGTACATACATACACAAATTTAATGAATACATAGCAAAAAAAGAACGATAAATATCTACTTTTCGTACTGTGTGTACGAATTTGTACAATAATTTCTGAGTAAAAATGATACACAAGTTTGGCATTGAAAAAGTAGTCAATTGTTACCCAAATGGGGACCAAAATATTTCCATTTTTAGTATACATTTTTGTATGTATAATACTAATTAATTATGTTAATTATGAGTCATTTATATTTGTATGTACAGGTAGAAATTTAAATATGATAAGTTAATTAATTAGTCTGGATAAGCCATTAGTTAAGGCACCCAGGTTTTTTAGCGGCATATTTAGCTGACATTTTTAACGTAGGACGAGATAACAAATCACCAAAATGGTTAAAGACAGCAAATTTTTAACCATTTCTACGTTCTGGGAATTTATTTTACAATTCTGGATGACAAACTTGTAGAGCAGGAAGTTTCCAATTTCTCAGAAATATACACAAGATTTTGCCACTTTTTGAAGGACGAGATCTCAAGTTAAAGAAGCCTTCAGAAAAATTAGAACTCGTCGAAACTGGCTCAAAAAAACTCATCGCCATTCCATTAATCAACTAACTGACGGCCAATTTGTCGTTCAGAATTTTAAAATAAGTTCCAGAAGCGATAAATTATTAAAAATGTGTTGGTTTTCACTATATTTTGAGCCAGTTTCGACGAGTTCCAATTTTTCTGAAGGCTTCTTTAACTTGAGATCTCCTCCTTCAAAAAGTGTCAAAATCTGGAGTGTATATTTTCAAAAAATGGGAACTCCCTGCTCTACAAATTTACCTTCTGGAATTTTAAAATAAATTCCCAGAGGAGACAATTGATTAAAAATCTGCTGATTTTGAAGATGAGTCATCCACTCCTACGTTAAACTAATTTGTACATGAGTGAAGACCTCTACAATCTCGTGACTAAATATTAAAGGCTGTGATGTCCAAGTTTATGATGTCCTCAATAATTAGAAAATTGTATACTTCTGAGTCCCTCGTGATGCCGGTCGGCGTGATGATGATGTCGTCTTTGCTGCACGTCATGATTACTATTTAGCAATGGCGACGAATTTGAGGACGAATCATCCGCACTGTGATCTTGCAAATGGTCGAGAAGTTGATCCCGTGAGGAGAATTCTTTTTGGCAGTGGCCACACCGAAATAGGGACGACGAGCTGGTCGGCGAAGACTGTGGGGAGAGGAGGGGATGTACTAAGTCGTCGTGGTGGTTATCATCTTGATGTACGATAACCGAGACGACTTCTTCACCTTCGTCGTGGTCGTGGTTATCATTTTCTTGGGTGAGCATTAAAGCGGTAGATAAGTCTTGTTCTGCGCCGCCGCCGACGTTTTCAGCCGAGGAGGAAATGAAGGACGAGATCATGGCGAGATTGAAGTCTTGCGAGGAGGAATCTTCGTCAGAGATCGAGTCCGCCTTGTTGGTCAGATTCATTATGCCGTCGAGTAGATGGGGCCCGTTTTGTGGGGGTGGAGGAGGAGGAGGATAAGTTGATTGAGGGGGATCAGTCTTGCGAACCTTTTTGCGGGATGGGATTCGTTCCTGGTGGATAAAAATTTATAATTATTATCAGATTATTATCAAATTGTTCATTTGATGACGACCACGGTCGAACTTTGTGCGTATGTTCCCTAACTTGCATCGATCGCAAAAATTTTTATATTTTTTCTAGGTTTCCAGAAATATGGATGTTTCCGCTATTATTTGAAAAATACGGAAATCTTTTACATATGTATTTTCGAAAATACGCATATTTCATAAATATTTGAACGATATGAGGGGACGGTACGAATTTTTGTAATTGGACCATGAACAATCCAGAGCAGACCATTAATTCAGAAATATAATTTTTGGGAAAATTCTCATTCTTGTGTTTCTTTTTTCGTACATAATTAGTAAAGATTTTGGCATTTTTTCGTAAATATGTACACCTTTCAGAGATTTTTTTGTAATACATACATATCCAGTATTTTTTGCCCAAAGAACCAATTTCCAAATTGGATCGTGAAAAGTCCAAAGCCAACTTCAGAAATATAAGTTTTGCGAAAATTCTATTTTGGATTTTTTGTGCGTATTTGGCAAACATATTGGCATATTTTACATAAATACTGAATACATATTTCAGCGATTTTCGTTAATACATATCCGCCCTCTGATTATGACATTATTCTATAGCATGTCACACACCGATTTGACTTTTCTCTTACTCCCGGAAGACTCCTTGGCATTGTCGTGATGATGAAATGGATTTCTGACCGCTTGGCTTTTTTGTGGGACGAAGCCCTGTTGTTGATCGTGGCGATGTTGTTCTGGCCCATTTTTGACAATATTGCACCCGCTGCTGCCACTGCTGGTGCGAGGGCGATGTGGCGTTACTACCCCCTCGCGTAACGTGGGACAATGTGACTTGATATGTTTTGTGAGGTGGTCCTTCCGTTTGAACTGTTTCGAACAGGAGGGGCACGGGTAGGGACGGATGTCCCCGTTGTGACAGGATTCTATGTGTCTGCAGAAAACAAATAGGGTCAGATTTAACGTGTGTAGACTCGTCGGTAATAAAATCGTCGAAATCAGGACATTTTTAATCATTTCTCGGCTGTGGGAATTTATTCTAAAATTCGGGACGATAAATTTATAGTCGGTGAGTTGATTGATGGAATGGCGCTGAAATGAGTGTTTTAGCCAATTTCGACGAGTTCCAATTTTTCTGAAGGTTTCTTAAATTTGAGCTCTCCTCCTTCAAAAAGTGTCAAAATCTAGAGTGTATATTTTCAAAAATTGACAACGACCTGCTCCACAAATTCGTCGCCCAGAATTTTAAAATAAATTTCCACAGCGGAGAAATGATTTAACATGTGCTGATTTTGACGAAGTCATCGAGTCCTACGAGAAAAATCTTGAGGGACATACATATGTCAATAAGACGTGTTAACAGCATATCTAGTAATACTAGACTAGTATTATAGTCTTGATGGTCATACTCGTTTTATTACCTGCTCAAATGGTAACTCGTCCCGAAAACTTTGAGACAATATTGGCAAATACTGCGGAGAAGGACGCCCATATCGTTGGCGGAGGAGGAGGCGATCGTTATCGCACCGCTACTCCCGTCACCATTTCCATGAGACTGTTTCGTCGTTGGCATTGGAATGGAGGAAAGGCGGTCGTGGTCATCCTCGTTCATGACGAGGGGCAAAGGAAGGCCGAGGTGTTCCACGGGGATGTCCTGAGAAAAGTTTAATTAATTAATTGACTTATTTAGTAAGATAATTACTTATAATTGAGGTCTCCCAGCGTATGCGATCCGATTTTGAGCAAATTGGCGTCAATTGATTGTAAATTTAATTAGAATAAAATTTGCATGAAACACGATCTCCCAATGGGCACATTTGGCGCAGATATTTGCATCCGAAGAGGAAAAAACGCGCAGTAAATTTGGAAAGTGCAAAATTTGTCGACTTTAGGACTTCTCCTCGTCGGATTCAAATATCTCTGCGAAACGTGCCCATTGGGAGATCGTGGCTTTTGCGAATTTCATACCAATTAAATCTGTGATCGATTGACACTATTTTGGTAAAAATCGGGAGCATACGATGGGAAACATCCATTGTTTGCGACGATCAAACTTACGGTGGAATTCATCCCATGAAATCGAGACGCTAATAAGTCCGGATGAATGCTTCGCACGTGGCGGAGGACGTGATCTTTTCGAGAGAGCTGAAATTTGGGATATATAAATGTTTCAAATTTTGAATTTTGACGAGCTTTTCTTTTATATTAGTTCTCAAACCTCTTTTCCACAATGTTCACACTTGAATTTTTGTCCCTGATGAAAACAACGGATATGTTCAGACAATTTTTCTCTTCTCGTGTACGCCCTTGGACAATCGGGACAGCGGAAATTTTGTGGTTTGTGTCCTCTCAAATGGGTCGCTAAATCTTTTTCGTTGTTACACGTAACTCCGCATTCGTGACATTGGAGGGTCTATCAATTAATTAATTAAATTAGTAATTACTTGAGCAATTAATTAGTTAATTAATCTCTCGATGTGATAACCAGAGTTTTTTTTACCATGTTGAGTTGCTGTTTCTTGTTTGGAGAACAATTGGCGAAGGGGGCTTCCTTAATTTGTCCGCCTAACGTTAGACTCAAATTTGTGAGGCTGACAAGTCCGTTTCCATTTGGTTGGAGGAGTGATCGTTTCGGAGGTTTTGGAAGTTTAGGTGATGATGTTGTGGTGGTTTTCGTCACGGTCGTGCTCGTCGTACTGTACGACAGGCTTGGTCCTGCAGATCAGGGTAACATGATTTGCATAATTAGCGCATGATGCGTGGTCATGATTAACGAATTATGATTAGGAATTGTCATGAATTATCGAGGTCATGACCTCTATTCAGTTAACGCACGACTCGATGATCGCCAAAATCAGCACATCTTTAATCATTTCTGGGCTGTGGGAACTTATTTTAAAATTCTGGACGACAAATTCGTAGAACAAGTCGTTCCCAATCTTATAAAAATACACGCTCCAGATTTTGACACTTTTTGAAGGAGGAAATTTGAGATTTGAGAAGATCACTGTTTTTTCGATTTCCAAAAAATTGTTAAAAAATCCTGATTTCCTGATGATGTAAGTTCAGCATCGAAAGCTTAAATAAATTGCTTTTACAATCCACACCCATGTATTCCGACGAAGCCTCCTCGAAAGGAGGAGATCTCAAGTTTAAAACGCCTTCAGAAAAATTGGAACTCGTCGAAACTGGCTCAAAAAACTCGACGCCATTCCATCAATCAACTCACTGACTACAAATTTGTCGTCCAGAATTTTAAAATAAATTCCCAGAGCCGAGAAATGATTAAAAATGTGCCAATTCTGTCATCAAGTCCTTGTCGTACGTAGACCCAAATAAATAACTCACCAGTAGAGTCAAGTTGATGAAAAGTTTGTAAACTATTTTGAGATTGCACTTGTCCCTGCTGCGGATGGGACTTGGTCGTCGTTTCCTCTTGACGAGAACAAGAAGATGACAACGAGGAGGACGAAGACGCTGACCGATTTCTCGTATCGTTATTATCCTCACGTGGAGGGGATGAATTTAGAGATTTCTTTCCGTCCGGACTGGCTGACAGGTTGCCACCACCAGGTTGTTGCGAATTTATTACCGGGATTCGGAGCGAGGCTTTTGTGGAGCGTGGATTTGAAGAAGACTTTGTCGGTGATGGGGCAGGTGCAATTTTTGTTCGATTTGATACTACGCCAATCTTCGCTAACGTTGCGGACGAGGTGAGTGAGAGGAAATCTTCCTGTAAATGCAATTACATAATTAATACTAATTAAGTTTAATTAGTTAAATATGCATTATTGTTAATTAATTACCTTGTTCAGGAGGACGGCGTAGGTGGGGTGCATATTTTTAACGTGTCTCGCCAAGTGGTCTTTTCTAGAGATTGATTTCTCGCATAATGGACACACGTGCTTCGTTCCACTGTAATTTATGATTAATTAATTAATTAAATATGATAATTGAAGCGCCCAGTGGTGTTACACCCTCAAAAAGAAGAAAATCCATGTGGAATAGGCAACCACCACACGAAAATGCACCGTTTCTGAAGAACTTAACTTTTTATCGCTGTCAAACTACCTTATTTTGCATAAATCGTGAAAGGAATATTATTAAGCGGCCCAGTAAAATAGTAAAAAATACCCAGTAAAGTGGTAAAAACCAATAATAGTAACTGTTGCCCAGATAAATAGTTTTATGAACCCAATATTAAAGTAAAAAGGTCCAATAATGTTGTTCGCCAAATTACCTTATTAACACAATATTAAGCGTGATATGCAAATACATAGTGGTAGGTATCTTTTACTCAGAGCTTGAAACTTAGCCATCTAAACAGATAAATTATTGCAGTCAGTCACCCTCTCGTTGTTCATAGTTCTTGTCAGTTTTTTGCCATTTGCCCAAACTTCAGACGACTTCAAATTTATATTTGAAAGTTTAAAGAAAGGTACCTCTGAGGAATACAAGCCTAGTATTCTAATAGCCGACGCGTCAGAATCCATCACAAATGGATTTAAAGAAGCGTCCGGTTCGGACATTACCCGTATTTACTGCTGGTTCCACTTGTGCAAAAATATCGATGCCCGACGTTCTACTATCAAGGACAAAGACGGTCGAAGGAGCGAATACCAGGATTACCTAACTCAAAATCATTTCATGAAGAACCATCTGTGTCCCTCGCATTGCAGACATCTGTTTTTAACTCGGTTCAAAACAAACCCGATATCAAATATCGTACCTATGATGACAATGTTACCACATAGTTCATTTCAGCAGCAAATCAACCAAAACTTAAGGAGGACGATATCAATAGATATTTACGATTAAGAGAACGACGAAGTTGAAAGACTTTTGACACATACAAGACTTGTTTAGGCAGGCTATGGTTAGTGAAATTTAATACTCATCAGTGGATTAAATCTTCACGCTCGAGCCCTGTATTCTTAAAAATGTATTTATGTAAACACATAATGGCATTGCTATTGTACACAAATTGTTTGGCCCTGGATGCAATTCCAAAGCCAAGAAGGCATTAATTCCTATCTAAAAATTTATCATCGAATAAGGTGGAGGAAATAAATATTTGATTTATGTTTATAATTCTCCATTTTGTATCGTTTTTATGCATTACGACATTATTGGACCTTTTTACTTTTATACTGGGTTCATAAAACTATTTATCTGGGCAATAGTTACTATTATTGGTTTTTACCACTTTACTGTGCATTTTTTACTATTTTATTGGGCGTGTTAATTGTATGCCATCGTGAAAACAAGGTATTTTGGCAGCGATAAAACGTTAATTTCTTCAGAAAACCTATATTTTCATACAACTGTTGCCTTTTTCACGTAGATTTTCGTCGTTTTGCGGGCGTAACACCCACAATTCTGGGAAGCTCAAAATACGGTATTAAATTAAGTATAAGTGGCATTTTATTAATTCCCCACCTATGCACGGCTTCCATATGTTTGCTCAAGTGCTCTTTACGATTGAACCCCTTGCCGCACTCGGCACAAGGATAAGGTCGCGAGGGGAGATGGATGACCATGTGGCGGCGTAAATGCGTCCTTGTTTTGTACGAGGCTTGGCAATGCGTGCAGTAGTGGGGACGACCTTTTCCTGGATAATTAAGAAATTCCGCAATTAATTTATACTTACTTATTAACTAACCAATGGATGGTTCCTAACATATACTCTCCAATTTTGAGCAAATTAGTGTCAATCGATGACAAAAAGTAGTATGAAATTTGCGAAAGACACGATCTCCCAATGGGCACGTTTGTTGGCACAGTTTTTTTGCATCTGAAGAGGAGATAACGCGCAGTAAATTTGGAAAGTGTAGAATATGTCAACTTTAGAACGCGTTTTCTCCTCTCCGGATGCAAAAATCTCTGCCGAACGTGCCCATTTGGAGATCGCGTCTTTCGCAAATTTCATAATTAAATTTGATGGTCGATTGACGTTAATTTGCTAAAAAGTCAGAGAGTATACGCTGGTGGAACTCCATTGTACGTTTTGCTACCAGAATTTGACGAGATGCTCCCATCCCCAAAGTCTGAATTGTCATTGACATAATTTTGCAGGATAATGTTCGGATCGAGTTCTAACGTCGTAGTCATCATGTCATGTTGATGTTGTTCCGAAGCTGATAAAGATGTCGATGGCGAAGTTGTCGTGGTGGACGAGGTTGTCGTAGACGATGACGACAAGGAAGAAGGAATAGTCTGTGTGGTTTTGAATTAATAAAATATTTAGTAAATGCTTGAAATGATAAATAATTATAATTTAACGTAGAACTCGTATCCGAAATCGTTAAAATCATCACATTTTTAACCATTTCTCCGCTCTGCGGAAACTTATTCTAAAATCCTGAACGACAAATTTGCAGTCAGTGAGTTGATTAATGGAATGGCGTTGAGTTTTTTGAGCCAGTTTCGACCAGTTCCAATTTTTCTGAAGGCTTCCTAAACTTGAGATCTCCTTCAAAAAGTGTCAAAATCTGGAGTGTATATTTTCAAAAATTGTTAACTCCCTGCTCTACAAATTTGTAGAGCAAAATTCGAAACTGGCTCAACAAACTCATCGCCATTCCATTAATCAACTCACCGACGGCAAATTTGTCGTTCATAATTTTAAAATAAAGTTCCCAGAGCCGAGAAATGATTAAAAATGTGCTGATTTTGACGATCGAGTCCTGCTTTAAATACTGACCGTGTTATGATTTTGTGGCGGAGTTTGTGGCGCTTGTGGGGGTGGTGGAGGAGGAGGAAGTTGTTGTTGTTGATGATGATGATGATGTTGATTGTTGTTAGCATACTGATTAAAATTAAAGGCAGCGATAAGATCGTGGTCTTGTTGATGATCGTAAGAACGGAGCATAAATTCAATCGAGGAGGACGACGAGCTGCCTCCCGAATGACCGTGACCATGATGCGGTCCTCCACCCCCCGAGGATGAGGACGACTGAAGAATGTCGAATAATCTTTGTTGCGATTGAATATCGTGTTTCAAATTGAGATTTAAAGCTTCCATGATTCTGAAAAGGTACAAATTTTGATTACAATTCATAATTTATACAATTTTAAAGAGTTATCTCATACCTTTTATTAAAAACACGACCATTTAACGATTATAATTTAATCACAAATTATCGACGAATTCAAATCGACATTTCTTCCATTTTTGAAAATTCCTGGAGAACGTTTAACTTTAAATAAACACGATGCACGTTAAGTTAAGCTGTATTTTTAACCTTTTAAAAATTCTCCAAGTTGATTAGTTAATTGCGCAATTATTTATTTTCTCAGACAGCAGAGCTTGCAATGCAATTTCTTTGAGTGTTGATAAACATACCAAGAAAATCCATCAATCAAATCGAGCCAGGTTTGCGCTTGGCTCCAGATTTCTGGATAAAATAATACGTCAAGTTTCGTTATTTTTCCAAAATTAGGAATTTCAAATTTTGCTTAAAAATTATAATCGAAATTTCAATCCGTATGATTTTACGATTTATTTATAATGAAAAATCAGAAAAATTGGTGCATTTATTCAATTTGTCAATTATTTTCATGTCGTGCAATACGAATTTCTCGGAATTTTCAGGAAATTTAAGATATCTCCATAATTCCTGAACTTTTTGAAAATTTTGATGCACAAAAGGTTACTTGGATATTAGTGGGATGCAAATTATGAGATTTTGGAGTGGGGTGAGGTTCCGTGGGGGTGGTGGAGATCGGTAAAAGTTGTCTCGTTTAGTGGTTACGGGTGTGAAAAGGTTGGGGGAACGGATTTTGGACGTTTTAAAGCATCTCGGGTCTCCCTTCAAGTCGTATAAATCTTTCGCCTTTTACTAAAGATTTCCGTGGGGGGGGACATTCTATGAGAATTTAACAATTTTTTGACAGCCTGCCTCCGGGTGGGCGATCAATATAAACCAAAGATAAGAACTTCTCCAAATAAGCAACTTGTCAAGCAGCTTGCATCAAAACTTGCCAAAATTTTGTCTCAATTTTTACGCAAGGTTGTTCATTTCATTCGTTATTGACAATTTTGAAGTGCAGAAATATGCCCAATTTTGCATTTAATATGCACAATTCTTCTTAATTTTTGGCATTATTGCGATTTCACCACATATCGAAAAGCGATGATAAGCAGACGTACCGAAAAGCTTGGCTAAATTTTATGTAGATATACAAATTTTGGACTAAAAACCCGACAAATTCTGTGTCATCTTCACGTATGCATGACTTCGTCGATGTATTTATTGTATTTAGATGAGAATTTGCTATACGTTATCATGAAATGTAATTGTCCATGCCCTAAAATAAGATGAGGACTAAATAACTAACGATTTATTATTTACAAAGTCTTGACTTTTATTCAGTTCGTAAAATGGATAAAATTAATTACGTTACACAATATTTTCAAAATCATTCACACATTAAAATTATTATGACTCGAGTCGAAAAATATAATTATCACAAAACGCCTCCTTTTATCGTCATTTTTGCACGGTAGAAATGCTGAGCAAATAAAATGGCATGCAAATTTTTGCACATTTTTTTTTTTTTTTTTACCAAGAGGATTAATGGTCGATTTTATTTATTATTAACATAAACATTGATAAACTATGAAATACACTTAGTTGGCTTGGGGAGTAGAGGAAAAACCCGATGTTGGTGGGTTGGGAAAACCTTTACTTGATCCGGATAGGCGTCCGAGATCACCATTCGGCCCCTTACATGATTTTTGTAAATAAAACGACCTATCATTTAAAATATAAAATAATTCTTCTAATCCTCGTTGACTGGGGACAGCTCCCATGATTGATGCCGCATTCCCGCGTTGAACTGCCAAACTAATCCGTTGAATGAGAAAAGTTGTCGACATTGGTCCAGTGACATCCTTCATCCTCCTCCCAACATCTTGGATGAACTTCAACCCTTCCGTCCCCCATACTCCTGATGTCTCGATAGCCACCGGAACAAAGATATAGTTTGTTTTAAGTTCAGAGTACAGTTTGTGTTTTTTGGTCTCGGCTAGTTTTGCTGCTGTGCCAGCATGTCTAAGTGTGTGAGAGAGATAAGAGGGGGCAAAAGTGTCTGTACATGTAAAGTCCCATATTAGTGAGCGTCCATGTTTGTAAGGTATTAGTGTTAGACCATCCGGTCTTTTTCCATCTGTCCTACAACATCCTAATGGTTCCCTAATGCTTGGTATGTCTGCAGAAATTAAGGCTCTCTTTATAATGTCATTGGCTTGCGTATGTCTAGAGTGCCTGCCAGCACTTTTTTTACATGAAAGACCATGTAAGCCTAGTTCATCTACTTGTGCGCCGCAAACACATTTATGAGGGAAACATAAATTTAACCCTAACCTCAAACCTATTGCAATCCTGAAGGAATTATCGTCTAAAAGTGTGCCTAAATTCCTCGATGGTAAAGCTTGCAACCATGCACCTGATTCTTTTGACCTTGATGCCAAAATCCTAGCAGTATTTATTGGGGTGGTGGATGATTCCAGGATTCGTGAAGATACGTAATTGAAAATTGGACTTTCCCAGGATGATTGAAAAGAAGTAATTGTACTGCGAGGTAGTTCTTCACAACTAATTGACTTCCACAAGTCCTGCGCCTCGGTCACAAGTGAATCGGACAAAGCAGTGACATACGAGGGCAAAATTAAAGAAACCAAGTCAGTGGTGGCAAATGAAGATGCAAGGAAACATGGAGTTGCTAATGTTTTAGATTGTCTAATTCCTAAACCACCTAATTTAATTGGTAATGCAATTTCTTCTAAAGACAAAGGATTAATTTGGCAATTTGTAATTTGTTCTAAGGCATTATGGAGCAATGAATCAAACTCCTCTAGCAAATGTGGAGATTTAAAAATAGGGGCTGCCCTTAGTAGATAAACTAATCGTGGAATAGCTAGTGAATGTTTCAAGAGATAATACGCAATATGGCTTGGAATGGAATGCAATCGACCAGCCATGTTAGTAAAAGCGTGAATCTTTTTGCGGAAAACATGTTCAATGGATTCAAGAGTCAAAGGTGCACCTAAAAGTTCAGTACATTTTTCTTAGGTGAGGCATAGTAACCATGACCTCTTGAAAAAATGCATGGTTACGGCGAAGCCTAAGTATGCAAACAGACCCCCCCTCCCAAAATTCCACTCAAGATTGTGGCAAAACGGCTAATCGTATCAAAATGGTGTAAAAGGCAATCGTGCAGACCTTGCTGGGTAGATGATGCCCGTCAGGTCTAGAGACTTGACAATCTTATTTTAACCCATTTTAAATCGATTTTAAACTTTCAAACGACTGGCAAATTCACTTTTCCCATGCAAAGGTTGTGACTCGTCCATGTTTTAATGTGCGGAAATCTATAACGCGTCATTTAAAACAAACCCGAGCGAAATCGGACAAGAAATGAAAAAGTTTTCTTGGTAGCATCTGCAGCCAGTTACGTTGCTTGTAATGTTTCTTCATTACTTATAACAAATACTCGTTTCTATTAGCAACCAGCACAATAGAAACATGTAAGCTCTGCACTTACATATGCAAATATCTAAACATGTAAATATGTATGTACATGTATGCACTTTTAGAAATCCAGTATTAAAATAGTACCAAGCGGTATTCAGAAATGACTACAAAAATGGTATTCATAACTAATGCTCTGACGTAATCATGTTTCGTTTTCTCCCATGTGAGAAAAATTTCACGGTGAAAATGCAAATTCTCTTTCACGTTTTCCATCATAACTTTGTTTAAACTAAGGATGAGCATTACGAAAAATCCTGAAACACGTGTTTAATCATTTATCTAAGGATACATAATTATCGTGTTTTCGTCAAAATCGGAGCTAGACCGCTGGCGTCATCGTATTGCAAGCAATAGGAACCACTGAGATTTCAATTATACCAGATTTCTAAGTGTGTGTATATACAAAATACATGTATGTATGATGTTGATGCATTTCTTGCCCTTTAGTCCACGGGTGATAGGGGAATTTAATTTGGTGTTCCACGCATTCACACCCACTGGAGAATTAATTGCATATTATGTAACGCATCCAGGCTAATGAGATTTAATTTGGTATCTATTATTGATGACAACTTAAAGAGACTTAAAAACAAAAAAATAAACTAATTCTTTAAAAAAACTTAGGTGAGGCTTGCTTAAAAGGGAGAAACAAGAGGTTCTCATCGTGTAGTAAAATAATATGCTACATCAATGTTCATCTCATGATTTATAATTTTAGGTGAATACAACAACAAATTATATGCGTTTCGGACCATTTGCCTCGCCGTGGGCCATTTTATGATTCAAATAATTAAAATAACTTGAAAATTTATTAGCGCTCAGTGCATTTGATACACATATGCAGTAATAATTCATATGAAACGATACAGGATTTAGTTAGATAATTTCGTTATCCATAATCTATTGGTGATGTAATGTACGAAGCTTGAGTTAGTTTGTAATATTATATTTCAGAACACTAAATTTTAAAAACTTCGACCTATCTTTGAAATATATTCATGTAGGCCATCAGTATAAGCAGAATCGAATAGTAACGAAGATTGCAACTTATGTATATTTAGGTACAAGCATCAATATGGCGCACATACTATAAATATATACATATATGCATTGGTATGGAACAATTAATCAGGCCCACGGCGAGGCAAATGGTCCGAAACGCATATAATTTGTTGTTGTATTCACCTAAAATTATAAATCATGAGATGAACATTGATGTAGCATATTATTTTACTACACGATGAGAACCTCTTGTTTCTCCCTTTTAAGCAAGCCTCACCTAAGTTTTTTTTAAAGAATTAGTTTATTCATATAAAAACTTATTCGCAAATTCAATTTTGCATCACTATTTTTTAGATAAAAAAACTCCTCTGAACAAAACTTGTCCAATTTTTGCACAGTTTTGCATTTAAACGTGTCCCAATTTTGGATTAAAATTTATTTGCAAATCATTGTAATTATTGCAATTTTACCACATTTTTATCCTAAAATTTCTGCTTATCTAGACATGCTGCCCAAACGAGTGATAAGTGCGAGCCCGCTTCTTCCTCAGATTATCTGGTGGTGGCGACAGAGTTGTGGACGTCGCCCTGGTCGGATTTCTGTATGGCGACGTCGCCAAATAACTACCTCCACCTCCCCCGCCCAGCAAACTTTCTCGCTCGAAGTCTTCCTCCTCATTTTTATTGCTGGCAAATTCGGCCTGTATCTCGTCCAACGTTTTGCCCTTGGTTTCGGGAACGAAGAGGAAAGTGTAGATGAAACCGAAGAGACAGGATCCCCCGAAGAACCAGTACGCTCCGTCGTTCCCCAGCAAAGCGATGATATCTTGGAAGAATTTCGTCATCGCGAAGGACATGAACCATTTCAAAGAGGTCAAAATACAGCCAGCAAGACCTGCATAATATGTAAATGAACAATGATAAGTTAAGATTTATGATAAGCAGAGGGCGGATATGTACATATTTACGAAAAATCCCCGCAACTAGAGGTGAGCCAAATGCTCGGTTGAGCCGAGCTAGCTCGGGCTCGGCTCGGCTCAACCGAGCTTGAGCGAGCCGAGTATTTTCGAGCTTTTCCTGAGTCGAGCTTGAGCGAGCCGAGCTTTTTCTGAGCCGAGCTTGAGCGAGCCGAGCTTTTTCGAGCTTTTACTTAGTCGAGCTCCGAGCCGAGCTTATTCACAAGCTCGTTATTTTCTAAAATTTCAAGTGGGATAAAGTGAGAAATTTGTATCCGTGTAGTTTAAACATATTTTTCTCTCTTCACAATAATATTTAAATTGTTCTCACAAAAAGTGAATTACAGGGTATAAAATGTATGCATTAATTGCCAACCTTTGGTTTGACAATTTCTTTTTGGTTGATGTTAATCACTAATTGAAGTCAAATTGTTACATATCCAACAGGAAAGCAAAAGTTCTACATTTTTGTATCCTGGTCTTTAATAGAACGATAAATATTTAAAATTTAGTATGTATTATGGCATGAATGCATCTTTGTCACAAGAAATGCTGAATTTAGCCGAATTTGATCGTGCTCGTCTCGGTTCAACTGAGCTCTGAGCTAGCCGAGCTTTCTCGAGCTTTTCCTGAGTCGAGCTTGAGCGAGCCGAGCTTTTTTCGAGTCGAGCTCGAGCGAGCCGAGCTTTCTCGAGCTTTTCCTGAGTCGAGCTTGAGCGAGCCGAGCTTGAGCGAGCCGAGCTTCTGAAAATCGCTGCTCGACTCACCTCTACCCGCAAAATGTATTTAATACTTATGAAATAAACCCCAAAATATTACGAAATTTGTACAAAAAACAAGAATTTTTCGTATTTCTGAACATAATGTTCTGGATGATTTGTATTCAAATTTCTTTAAGGAAAACAATTCGTCTCGCATCGTTGAAATATGTATTTTCAAAATATATGCATTTTTGAAAAAAAATATGTAAAAGATTGAAAGATTTCAAGTAAATAGTGGAAATATTTACATGTCTGAAAACCTAGAAATACGTGACAATATGTAGAACTATTTTGAAATTTTAGTGATCTATTCGAGTTAATGATCACATAAGAAAATTTGACAGTTGTTGGTTGTCATAAAATGGAGAAGTTGAATGGATAAGTGCATATCCACCCTCTGATGATAAGTTGAGATTGATAAGGTAAATATTTAAAGTTATATCACACCTTTAACGTGATGTGGCAGAATTTCGCCCATGATCATGTATCCGACCGGTCCGACGCCGACGGAGTAGGCGATCGTGTAAACGATAAGAGATCCCAAGGGTAACCAGCCCCACCCTCCGTCCGGCGCGACGCCACCTTCATTTACATAATTTTTATTAATGATTAATTAAATATTTAACCTTTTTTGAATAATAATTATTTAACAAATATTTGTATTATTGAAATTAGAAATTGTTGGCAAATTAACCCCACCGTTTTCTGCTTTGAGATAAAAGTAGAATCCGAGCAGCGTGAGGGATGCGACCATCACGGCTTCGGAGAGCATGAGGAGGACGCGACGCCCGAAGTATTCCACCATGAAGGCACCAATAGCGGCGAAAATCTGACGGACGTGCAAATTTTTAGCAAAAATTACAGATCCTGTATTGGCAAAAAATTTATAATTGAATCTTAAATACCACTTGGACCGTGCCGATGATAATTGTTGAATAGTAGTCGTCCACGTTGGCACCCGCAGAGTGGAAGATGTCCACCTGGAAAAAATTCATAAAATTTTGGGGTTTTGAATTCACCATAAAAATCTTACAATGAAGAAAATTCGTCTCTCAACGAACTTCTCCGATTTTGAGCAAATTAGTGCCAGTTGATAACAAATTTAATTAGGATGAAATTTGCGAAAGACGCGATGGGCTTGTTTAGCAGAAAGATATTTGCAGAGGAGAAATTTTGAAAGTGCAAAATTTGTCAACTTTTCGATTTATTTTTGCAAATATCTCAGCAAAACTTGCCCATTGGAAGATCCAGTCTTTCTCAGAAACCTGACCCTCAATATCTTTGAAAGTCATTTATATTATACATTTTGACCGAATTTTCATCCGGGATCTTAAGTTTTACAGATTTGTTGAAATTACGAAATAAAATGAAAACACATTTTGAATTTTGCTACAGGAAATTATATATTTTAGAAATTATATATTCTAAACTGCAAAATTTGTCAAGTTTACGACTCGTTTTCTCCTCTAGGGATGCAAATATCTGCGCCAAACGTGCCCATTAGGAGATCGCGTCTTTCGCAAATTTCATTCTAATTAAATTTGCGATCGATTGACACTAATTTGCTCAAAATCTGAGAGCATATGCTGGGTGGGAGACCTCCATTCTTACAATGCGATGGTGTTAAGTGTAACCCTCCGATTTGGTTGAAATTTTGAAATTCTGTGGTCCATGTCAATACAACCAACGTTTCTTCAGGCAGTTTGTGCGATGGTCAGAATTTGGCAAAATATTTGAGGGTAAAGTTGAAAAACGGGCGATTTTAACCAGGCGGAGAAAGCGAATTCAACGTCCATTCTTTTTCCGTGCTAAAAATCGCCCGTGTTTCAACTTTGACCTCAAATATTTTGGGAAAATTCCAACCATCGCACAAACTGTCTCAAGAAACGTGGGTTGTATTGACATGGACCACAGAATTTCAAAATTTCAACCAAATCGGAGGGTTACAGTTCACACCATCGCATTGTTAGAGTTATAAATATTCGTACCGTGTAAAACAGGACGGGATCAATTCCAGAGAAGACTTGGAAAAAGTAGATGAAAAAGGCGATCGACACCGGGCGGAGGATCGGACCGCGGAAAAGTTCCTGAAATTTTGTAGATTTATCGTGCGACAGGCGGAAACTGACTTTCAACGCGGCGAGTTCGGGGTCCACTTGTTCTGGGACGACGGCCCCTCGAAAGCGCGTCAGGGCGTGCGAGGCTTCCTCAAATTTTCCTTTGGCGACGAGAAAACGTGGAGATTCGGGGACGAATAGCATCATGATGAAGATGATGACCGGAAATCCAGCGCAGATGAGGGATTGCGTTTGCCAAGTGGTGAAGGAACCCAGGATGTAGCTGAATGTGGGGGAGAAAGGTCATGTTTGCGTAAATTAAGGTAGGACTCGATCACTTATCGGAAAAATTAACACATTTTAAATCGTTTCTAGCCTCTGGGAACTTATTTTAAAATTCTGGACGACAAATTTGTAGTCAGTGAACTGATTGATGGAATGGCGTTCAGTTTTTTTAGCCAGTTTCGATGAGTTCCAATTTTTCTGAAGGCTTCTTAAACTTGAGATCTCCTCCTTCATAAATGTCAAAATCTGGAGTTTCTAAAAAAATTCTCAAAAAATTGGGAACGGCCTGTTCTACAAATTTGTCGTCCAGAATTTTAAAATAAATTCCGAGAGGCGAGAAATTATTAAAATTGTGCTGATTTTGGTGATAAGTTCTTCGTTATATAAGCTTTGTATTTTTTGAGCCTCACATGAAAAGAATTCCGACCGAAATCATGCAGTCGAACCCGGCGCAAAGCGTCCCCCGGATTTCAACGTCGGCCATTTCAGCGCAAAAAATTGGTGCCGCGACGGCTGCAAATTTCCACAGATTTTCAAAAATTATCATAATATTTCGTGAAACCTGTTGCTAATAATTTTGGCTAACCGAATATTCCTGAGCAGAAACCGGTGACAAATCTTCCAGCCAGAATCATATTGACATTGTAGGCGAAATAGATGAGGAGCCACCCGAGGAGGAAGGGCCCCGTGAGGAGGAGCATCGACTTGCGGCGACCCAAGGTCTCGATACCGAATCCGGATGCTGGTCCCGCAGCCACGGCGCCCAACTGCGAATTAATTGGATAAGGTCAAGGTCAAGGTTACATACGTAATTGTGTAACGAGCTTAATTTGCATAACATGTGTATTCCCTTTGACCCGAAATTAATCGTTGTGACATAACAAGGATTACGTTGGCGTCAGTTTTATGTAATGTCTGATTTAGAATCGATGGGAATTGCATGAAATTCTTAATAATTACATAATTAAGGTATTTAATTACACGGATTTTAAGGTTAAGGTATTTAATTAAAGTACGGGTATAATTTGCATAATATGTCTGCTCCCTTTCCTTATTACTGACCCATAATTAATCGTGTGGCATAATAACAAGATTACGATGGCGTCAGTCTTATTTAGTGTCGCGTCTGATTTTGAGAATTGCATGAAATTCTTAATACTTGATAATGATTGTTAAGGTATTTACGTAAATGATGGGTTTAAATTGTACATACATAAAATTAGCATAATATGTAAACATGTTCCCTTTGACCCGTAACAGACTAGTGGCATAATAAGATCACGATGGCGTCAGTTTTATCCAGTGTCACGCCGGATTTTGAGTCGATTCGAATTGCATGAAATTCTTAATACTTATTTGCTACCAGAGTTAAGTATTGAATATAGTTTACTACGTAATTGTTAAGGTATTTAAGTAAGCGATAATAAAAGTGTGGCAAGTTTGTTGTTAATCCGGGATTAAAATGGACATGTGTGATGTGTGTCAATCACGCGACGTCGTGGTACAATCGGATCATTAGTATGCCAGACGCACTTCCTGTACTTACTTAATTTCCGTTGAAAATCGATATTTATTCAGTGACACATTACTTTAAGAGATATTTTTTATGGGAAATTTTCATGCAAATTATTCCAGGGTTAAACTGGAGGAATTATTTTGATGATTTTAATTTGAAATTATTAGAAATATCGTGATATTTAATGGAGCTAATCCAAGTAAACTTTCATGCAAATTGATTCAAGGTTAATTTACATACCGTGATAATTGAGCCAATCCAAGTTTCTACGGTGGGGGTGAGAGTGGCCGTAAATCTGGGATCCTTCCTCAGATCGGGCAGGGCTGATTAAAATTTTGAAATTTTGAAGTTAACGTTTCCAAAAATATAATGTTTTTTTAAAGAATTTCTATAAATCTTACCCACGGCCGACCAACTGAGAACCGTTCCTAACGCGAGAGCTCCCATGTTCGCTAATACATATGAAATTTTGTGAAATTTTTGAAGAAAATGGGACATTTTTGAAAAATAAAATTCTGAAAAATATATCTATCAAACCTGCCAAAGCTGCGAAATACTGGACCCTTCTGGGTCCTTGGAACTGTGGCAAGTCTTCATCTCCGTCACACTCGCTGAATCGGAAACTTGTCTTTCGTGACCTGTTTATGTACATTTCAGAATTTTATGAATTTGAAATTTTTATAAAATTCAAATTTTTTTTACTTATACCTTCGACTCCTACGTGTCGACTCAGAATTGAGAGAAGAATGTAATTGGGACGGAAGTGAGTCTTCTTTGCCTCCTCCTCCGTGAAGAAAATATTGATGATTTGATGCAAATGAGGGGAGTGAGATCAGTGGTGGGGGTGGTCCGGCTTGTCCGCGTCGCGGAGAGCTTATCGGAACGGCTGGAGATGAAGGTTGTTGAGCCATTATTTATAATTGATTGATTAATTAACTAAAATGTGTCACTAATTACTTAAAATTACAAAGTTTTGAGTCGTCTCATGTTTTTAAAAATAGTTCAAAATGTTATTTTTTTGTGGAAAAATTATTAAACTGCCGTGTTTTACGATGCACAGGGAAAATTAAGCTATGAAATTAATTAAAAATACGCAGCAGTGATATAAGTGAAGCGATATAACTAATTAATTATAATTCGTCACTAATTATTTAAAATGTATAAAGTTTTGAGTCGTGTCATGTCTTTAAAAATAATGTATTTGTGTAGAAAAATTATTAAAATGTCGTGTTTTACAGTGCACAGGGAAAATTACGCTATGAAATTAATTACGCTATGAAAATACGCAGCAGTGATGCGATAACGGGTCCAAACTGCGAATGAAGTTTATAAAAAAGTGCACTTTTTGAGGGGACGATGAGTTCTTATCTGGAGAGAAGAAAATGATGCGTCTGCTGCTGTTCATAATTTACTTACTTATCAGCAGTGGGATCTATTTAGTCTGCTGGTTTGGTATGTTTTTGAATGTATCAGATTTTCATGGGCACGATAGCGTATGTAAATACATACATATTTAATTAATGACCTCAAACTTATAAGCTTCCCTGCATGCATCTCAATGTCCTACTTATCGTGATCAAATAGTAAGAAAGGCGACGGAGTATACGATATGCAAATTTATGTAGAGGCTTATTTATTATTGACTAATAAAAGATTATGTAGGTTGGGATTGAGAAGTTATTAGGTTTAATTAATGGAGCAGTTAGTGGATAGTTAAGAGAGGAGAAATTGGAGGCCTTGGGATTATTGGGATTGATAATGTCTCATTGATAAGTAAATATTTAATTAGTATTAAGAAAGTAAATACGTGACGCTGGATGAATTAATGTCTAAATTATAATAAGTATTTAATTAATTGGTATATTAAGTTTTAAGTTTGAGTAATTAATTAATTATCGTGAAAAGCTAAGAATTTACGTGGATGGATCGATCGCTTTATTTAATACATATTTCATCATTTATCACGTTTACAAATTGGAATTTAGACGTTATAGTATACGTATTTACCTATTTACATACATGGTTAAAATCAATTTTTAGTGGTACAAATACATTATCATGGCGTATTAGTAGTTAGGAAATGACATAGATTGCACAGTATTATTGACATTTTTTGACCTATTTAACATGTCGGTGGTGGTGGTGGTGGTTTTGGTCCGGTCGTTGGTTTTGGAGGTCGAATTGGGTCTGGCTTCGGCTTTGGGGGTCCGGTCTTTCCTTTTCCACCTTTTCCCCCTCCGATTTTTCGGTCTTTTCCGGTTTTTCGGTCTTTTCCGGTTTTCCTGTCTTTCCCCCCTCCGGTTTTTCCGCCTTTTCCCCCTCCAGTTTTTCCGCCTTTTCCCCCTCCAGTTTTTCCGCCTTTTCCCCCTCCAGTTTTTCCGCCTTTTCCCCCTCCAGTTTTTCCGCCTTTTCCCCCTCCAGTTTTTCCGCCTTTTCCCCCTCCAGTTTTTCCGCCTTTTCCCCCTCCAGTTTTTCCGCCTTTTCCCCCTCCAGTTTTTCCTCCTCCGGTTTTTCCTCCTCCGGTTTTCACGCCTTTTCCTCCTCCAGTTTTTCCTCCCCCTTTTCCACCACAAACTTTGGAATTCTTTTGAACGGCGCAGTAGGCTCTGCGGTACTTCTCCTTGACGCTGTCGGGAAGCTTCCACCAGTCGTGGCCGCACTGTTTCGCAACATGGAAGACGTTTCCGCCTTGTTTCTGGAGAAAAAGAAGAGGTTTTATCCAATTAGTAAATATTTTAGTGACTTAAACGCTCTGGGAATTTATTTTGACGACAAATTTGTAGAGCAAGGGGAGTTCCAAATTTTTTAGAAATATACAGTTCAGATTTTTTCACTTTTTGAAGGAGGAGATCTCAAGTTTAGGAAGCCTTCAGAAAAATTGGAACTCGTCGAAACTGGCTCAAAAAACTCAACGCCAATAACGCCATTCCATTAATCGACTCACTGACTGCAAATTTGTCGCCCAGAATTTTAAAATAAGTTCCCAGAGGAGAGGAATGGTCAAAAATGTGCTGATTTTGACGATTTTGAGGATGAGTGAAAGATAATTAATAAATTGAGCTTTTTTACCCTCCAAGTGTCGAGGAAGTACAGGATGAAGCAGTTCGCGGAATGGTTTCCGTTGCCTTTCTTGCGCCAAAGTGCGATCGCGACGGCTTTGGCTTTCTTCACTTTGGAGGAGGAACCGGTCTTCTTCTTCTTCCCACCGGCCGCTTTGCCTCCGGATTTCGGGCGCTTTCCAGCACCCGCTTTCTTCCCGTGGCGCCGACCCGTGATGACCTTTCGTTTGATTTTCTTGCCGACCTTCTTCTTACCACCACCACCGCCGCCGCCACCACGTCCGCCGGTGGGGGGACACTTGCAGGCGCGGTTTAGACCAGGTCGCTCCAAGTCGTCGTCGTTTTGGTTGGGTGCTGCAGGGAAAAAAAGGTCAAGGTCAAGTTCAAGGTCAAGTTCAGTGTTTCTTGGGCGTTTGCTACATTTCCTGCACCACAAATCAAGCAATGAGGTGCAAGAATGTGCAAGAAATATGAGCCATCCAGCCACGCGCCCATTGGCCGCGGAAGCCGTGGGAAGCCGTGAAGCCGTCATTAATAATGAAGGATAGGGGAGGGAAGGGTCCATATAACGTAGATGATGCGGACATCGAATAACCGTTGGGACATTATCCCTCTGTCCGCCCTTCCGCTTCCGCGACCACTGGTCATGAAATTGTAGGGGTGGTGGCTCACAGTGGCCGCGGAAGGTGGGGGGACATTAACAATCGAGGATGGGGGGAGGGAGGGGTTTGCATAAGATGGGGAGATGATGGGGACATCGACATGGCACAACGGTGGGGACATCGTCCCCTTGCTTCCGCCCCCACTGTGTATTTAAATTTAAATCTTGATTTAATTTACCCATGTCGAATAGTTTCCCAGCTTTGATTTGAGAAGTAGAAGTTGAGAAGTTCGTTGTGCTGCTGGGGGGCTGGAAATTTTTCTGGTTGTTTTTTGAAATTGTACAATTTTCTGACCTCGAAGTAGTTTTTTACTCGTTTCGTATTTGTCGTAGTTACGCCAACGAGACAATTTGGCGAAATTTCCAGAAATTTCCATGTCTGGTTTTTCGATGACAAAATAATTGAATTTGATTAAAGTGGTACAATTGTTTTAAAAGAAATTGTTTTTAATATGTTTTTAGCAGCATCAAAATCATATTTACACATAATAATTAATATTTTACGTCATATCATTTCTTATGACGAATCAGCGAATTGGCGTCTTTTTTGCATAAAAATAAAACGCTAGCACAATAAATGTAATGAAATTAAGTAATTAACTGTCGCATTTCATGCAAAAATGAAGTCGACATTCCATGTAAATAATTATTATGTTTCGTAAAACGCTAGAAATTTCATAAAATTTAGTAATTAATTGTCGCGTTTCCATTTTCAAAATCATATACATATACGACATTCTAATTAAATAACTTAAAATTATTAGATACATATGCTTAAATTTTATGGTAATTTAATTATGATTTATATTTAATTGCAGCATTATGAAATAGTATTTTTGGAAATTTTCATCGTAATATTTTCACCTTCACCACAACGCTTCATGTCCCTTCAGCGCCATGATTTCGCGAAGACGTCCTAGTTATCGATCATAATCAGCGAATTTTTTTAAATCGAATTGGCGTGTAATTGGCGTCCTTTTTGCATAAAAATCAAACGCTAGCGCGACAAACTTCATCAAATTCAAGGATTAAGGGTCGCATTTAATTCAAACATGAAATCTAAATAACTTAAAATTATTATGTTTTACTTTTAAATTTCCTTAAATTTTATGGTTTTTATAATTAATTGTAGCAGCATTATTAAATATTATTTTGGGAAATTTTCATATTCACCACAACGCTTCGTGCCCCTGATCAACGCCATGATTTCGCGAAGACGTCCTCAACTTTTGGATCTGTTCGGACCTCATGTTCTGCACGTTAAATTGGTAACGAGTCTCAATTTTGAGGGTAAAAACTTAGCTAAATTTCCGTTTTGCGAATTGATAAGTACTTATGCACCGCAAAATTCATTGATGGGATTTAAATAATCTTACATTTTATTATTAAAGTGGTACTATTTTTTTTACTTAAACAAACTTTTCTAAATTATTTTTTAGCAATGTACACGAATTCATATTTGCATAGCTTGAAAACCAGTATATTTTTTATAAAAATTTATATTTTACGGTACGTCATTTTATGACGAATCAGCGAATTGGTGTGTAATTGGTAATTAATTAATTAACTAACTGCAATTAATTACGGTTTTGTTCTCACATAAAAAATAGAACATTATCGAATTCAGGGGTTAAATGTCGCATTTAATTCAAACATGAAATCAAAATAAATTATTAGGTTTCGTTAATTTAAAATTTAAATTTTCTTAAATTTTATGGTCTTAATAATTAATTGCAGCATTTTCACATAATATTTTCACCACAACGCTTCGTGCCCCTGATCAACGCCATGATTTCGTGAGGACGTCCTCAACTTTTGGAACTGTTCGGACCTCATGTTCTGAACGTTGAATTGGTAATGAATCTCAATATCGGACGCGTTGAGCGAAGTGAGACGCGAAATGCGGCGCGGTTGTCGGCGTAACTGGTCATATTCCAAATCTCCCACCGCCGCGGTATCGATGACCTGAAGGTCAAAACGGTCACCGGCAACGCTACTGCCACGTGTCGAGGAAGGACGTCTTTTTACGTCGCATGCAACACAAAACCAAAAAAAAAGAAAAAGCAAAATCAAAAAAACGAAATAGGGTAAAAATTCGACACAAGTTTTTTAATGTTTTTTTTAGATGCTAATAAATTTAGTTAAATAATTAATTATATAACTACAATTAATATTTAAATTAGCTTAAATTTATTAGCCGTCCTTTTTAAAGTGGTGTGTGCTGCATGTTAATTAATATAATAATACAAAATGCAATAAATATTAGGAAAAAGTACACATTTTTTCGAATTTATGTGTCTAATGAAACAAAAAATTGACTCGGTTTTCCTTTCCCCTTTTTCAAAAATTAGGGTATTTTTCTTTATAAATTACGATTAGATTTGCGCGACTATGATTAATTGTGTTATTTAAGAGGATGAACGACGACAATTAACATAAAGCTGCTAAATATTGTTATAAATAAATTAAGTAGTACTACTTGAACAAATCCTCCAGCCCCAAAAAATTTGAATAAAGTCAGTAAAATAAATATATAAATTAGATAATACTATAATTACAACATAAATTATTAATCAACAGGTACATAAATTGAATTGCCGTTGGTTCTTGGTAAAGTGTGTACTTGTTTGTAGCTAAAACGGCAAGTTTTCGAGTGGGGGTGGTGGAAAAAGGTTAATAATTTAATTTAAAGTGGAGACAGTCTTTTCCTTTTCTGCTTGTTAACGTTAACGATAACGTAGGACTGGATAACGCATCGGGAAAATCAGCATATTTTTAGTCATTTCTCACCTCCGGGAACTTATTTTAAAATTCTGACCGACAAATTTGTAGAGCAGAAGGAGTTGTCAATTTTTCAAAAAAGTACACTCCAGATTTTGACACTTTTTGAAGGAGGAGATCTCAAGGTTAAGAAACCTTCAGAAACATTGGAACTCGTCGAAACTGGCTCAAAAAACTCAACGCCATTCCATTAATCAACTCACTGACGACAAATTTGTCGTCCAGAATTTTAAAATAAGTTCCCAGAGGCGAGAGAAATGATTAAAAATGTGTCGATTTTGACGATGCGTCGTCCGGTCCTACGTAAGTTAAGAATATATAAAGATTGATTATCTTCTCGTCGTCATTCATTAATCGGTGGTGGTGATATTGATATTGTAGGTAAGAAAATCGCTCAATAATTATTATTCGTCCGACAATACCTACATAATAAAACCATTTTTTGTATATAACAATAATTTACGAGCGAAATTATTGCAAACCCTGCGTTTCTTAACAGTACTAGATATTCTTGATTATTAGTTATTAAGCTAACAATTGGTTTGTTATTGGATTGGTGAGTGAGTATATACGACACATTATTAACAATACTGTGATGATGGATGAGTAATGGTGGTGGTGGTGGTAATTATTTAGTTGCTGTTGCGGTTTGTTTGTTGAGGCAAGAAGACGTTGTCGATCGCGATGATGTCGTTGTAGAATTGGATTTGGATACTATTTATGTATGTAAATTATTGAAGGAGGAAGAAGTACTTGGTTTGATCGAGGAATTGGTAACTCAACACAAAAACTGGAAGACATAGATAATTATTAATGGATTAGTGTGAGTAATTAATTAGTCGAGTTATTTATAGGCAGTTAGGAAAGGTACGTTTTTAAAATTTCTGTTAATATTTCCTAATATTTCTTTAAATTTGAGGGGACAGAATGAAAAATTTTGAGAGGACGCTCAGCTCAAGAGTGATTTCAAGATCAGTTCCGGAAATTTTGACTCAATTCATGATATAGGGAAATTTATGGAAATTTCGACACAAATCAAGATATTGAAAAATTATCTGAAATTTTGACCCGACTCATCAAACGATACGGGAATCTTCGGAAATTTTGATTTTTGACACTACTCCAGACGGAAATTTTGACCCGGCTCAAGAAATGTGGAAATTTACGGGAATTTTTACCCAACTCTTGCGGAAATTTTGACTCAATAGGGAAAGTTACGAAAATTTTAAAAACATACATTTACCAACTGCCTAATTAATTTTGTGTTAATTCTGTTTACCGTAAAAGTGTAAATGTGGATTTGATTTTTGGGGAACTTGGTTTGATTTGATTTTGAAATTATTACATAAAATCGTGATGATCAACGTGATGATGTCCATTTCCGTTGGCACCGTTTCCGGTGGTTCCATTTCCGTGATGGTGATGATTCACGGGTTGATTCACGCCGCCATGGTTTGGCTGGAGAATGTCTCCGATCGAGTTGATGTGGCGCCGTTGCGTGTAATTTGGGGGGAGCTGGGCCCCATTGCGGAGATGAATCAAGGGTTCGACGTTGTACGTGAGGGAGTCTTCCATTCGGGAGGCTTTGTCCTTCGGGTGTGCGACGTGACGAATGTCGGCGGTTTGATCGAGTCCTTCCCATCGCTTCTTCTTCCCTTGATAATCTGATGATAGGATGATGAATTAGTAAGATTGTTCATAATTAATGTAGGACTTGACGACTCATAGTCAAAATCAGAAGATTTTTAATCATTTATCCGCTCTGGGAATTTATTTTAAAATTCTGCACGATAAATTCATAGTCGGGGATTAGTTTTTACGTCAGTTTTGATGATTTCCAATTTTTCTGAAGGTTTCCTAAACTTGCTTGAGATCTCCACCTTCAAAAACTGTGAACATCTGGAGTGTATATTTTTTTAACTTGGCGACGAGTCGTTAGAATCCATTTTAAAATTCTGGATGACACATTTTTAGAGCTGGACGTTCCAAATTTTAAAAATATACGCTGCAGATTTTGACACTTTTTGAAGGTGGAGATCTCAAGTTTTAGAAGCTTTCAGAAAAATTGAAATCGTCGAAACTATTGTAAAAAATCACGGCTATTTTATTAATGAACTTGCTGACTACAAACTTATCTGAAAATAAATTCCCAGAGGCTAGAAAGATTTAAAAAATGTGCTGATTTCGGTGACGCGTCATCAAGTCCTACGTTAATTAATTCATTAATTAATCGCGTATGTACCTGCACGGTCAGTGAAGAATCCATCAAACAAGACAAAATTATTGACTTGTGGGAGCACTTTGGTGCATCCGTAATGCTTGCGAAGAAAGTAGACGAACTTGTCGGATGGCCGATCAATCGCGAAATGCTGGACCGGGATGCCCTCCTCTCTCAACATGTGGTCAAACAGGTACTTTCCTGCGCCCTGAAAAATACCAGGACAAGAACAAGTCCAGAACATTAGAAATCAACATCTTAACGTTGTAAATGACTTAACAATACCCAAAACCAAGCCAAATATGTGTTACTTTGTCCTTGTCTACTACAACATCGTCATCATCTACCTGTCGCTGCCTGGATTCGTGGATGTAAAAATCCAAAATGCAAAACGGGTTGAGTTCATGCTGCGTTCCGGCGTCGTCGAAAAGGAAAAGCTTCTTCTTCCCGATCTTCAACAGTCCGACGGCACGATTCGAGACGAAATCACAAAACATGTAGAGTTTGTTCTCTCCGGATTTTAGCTTCTCTGCATTCGTGATTATACTGTGGAGAGATTGTGCTTCTGTGGATTTCAGATAAAAAACAGGGTGGTGAGTTATTGCATTTCATCAATTTCTGTAGGACTCATTATCCTCAAAGTCAGCACGTGTTTAATCATTTTTCCGTTTGTGGGAATTTATTTTAAAATTCTGGACGACAAATTTGTGGTCGGTGAGTTGATTAATGGAATGGCGTTGAGTTTTTTGAGCCAGTTTCGACGAGTTCCAATTTTACTGAAGGTTTCTTAAACTTGAGATCTCCTCCTTCAAAAATGGTCAAAATCTGGAGTGTATATTTTTCAAAAATTTGGAACTCCCTGCTCTACAGTCGTTCAGAATTTTAAAATAAATTCCCAGAGGCGAGAAATGATTAAAAATGTGTTGATTTTAGTCATCAATTCGTACATTAAACAAATAATTATTATGTAAATACCTGCAGAGGCACGACCCATCGTATCCAAAATTTCAGAAACGCGTTCCCGAACAATCCTGCATTAACAAAAGTAATAATTAGACATTAATTTTGCTCCTCTGCGAAATGAATGAAATGGTGATGAAAAGTCATGCTGACAGGATAACAACATACACGCAAAAAATAACGGGTGTTGGCTGATTGATGGTCTGGTCAGCAAGTAAAGTAACGTGCAAAATCTGAATCTCGCGTTTTATTAAATTCGCCTAATTCACGAACAATGATTAGCGTGTCAACGTCAAATTGTCACGAGTGGGCGAGTCAACGGCAGCAAGGGCTGTCATGTCGTTTTTTAACCACAATTTTTATGGGGCATGTGAAATTCTAATACTTTTTTTCTCCGTAAAAACGGAAAGCTTTTTAATATATAAGAATCGTCTAAAAGATGCGATATGGAATGGACCACGAGGTTAAAAATGGATAAGATCATCTCATTGTCACCACTCTTTTCTAATTGGAAAAGATGACATGTTTTTTTAACCAAACACAATTTTTATGGGACACGTGACATTCCAATTTCTCCGTAAAAAGCCATTAAAAGATGCGATATGGAGGACTATAAATAAGGTTAAATAAAAATGCGTATATGCAAATGTACAAGATCATCTCATTTTTACCCCTTCCTACTGGATTTATCTATGATTAGTAAATGAGCAAAACCGAAAACTCTAATCTTTTTTCTTATCTAATCGTGGCATTCACAAGCATGAATGAAGTCGTTAAGTTTGAGTAGAAATGTCAATATTTAATCGGATATATTAATAACCATCCCTCCCTCCATATCTTTTTAGACTTAACTTTTTTTTGCCAAAATGCCAACATTTTCCGCTTCGTTCGTTAGTACATAGTTAATGAAATGAAATGCAAACACGGCTAATGATACATAACTTGAGAGAAATTATGAATGAATAACAAGACTAGCATAACCGACACAGAATTCCGGTGGTGGTGGTGACCATCATGTCGTCGTCGTCGCAAAAGTGATGAGAAAATCTGGTCTAGAACTCTAATAAAAACGGTTTTGAAACTGTTCCTTTTTCCCATGCTTGCCACAAACTACGTATAATGCTTGCTAACTTTGACTAAAAAACCAACCACCACGATCTTTCTACTTTTACACAATCACATAATAATAACCGGTGCAGCATTTGTTGTACTAGAACTTCTTCGTCTTCTTCCTTGCAATTCTTATCCTGCCAAGCAGAACGGATAAACTTGTTGAAGAAAAGTTTCAACTTGAAAAATAAAATGTTAACGCTTGGATGAAAACGTTAACAAAACTGGGATAAAGAGGAGGAGAGGAGGAAGCAGTGGCCGCGGAAGCTGGTGGGGGGACGTCTGGGGATATTGCCATTGTAGGATGGGGGGAGGGAGGGGTTTATATAAGATGGGGGGATGAGGGGGACATCGAATAATCGTGGGGACATTGTCGCCACGCTTCCGCGGCCACTGCAGGAAGGAGGAAGGGTCGGATGAGAGTACAGTTTTAAAAGAAAAAGCTTTAAAAGTTAAAAAGCTAAGCCGTATTTATGTATGTATGAATCCACTCGTAGAATTTATAATCTAAAAGTAAAATTGTAAATGAAAAACCAACAATTTTTCTATAACGCATCGCATAACAAGAAAGAAGAAAAAAAACATGAAAATGAATGATGATAAATAACATGACAGAACTGTTTATACTATTCTTTTTATGTAACTTCTTCATTACTGCACGGTTGGGCTTCTCGTCTCATTTAATCGAAGCAGGGAAATGATTCGGTGAAATTGCGTATAAAAATGGGCAAAATTAAATATTTTTGTACAAATACGGTAACTCATGTCTAGAGAATTCGGGGATGCCATTTAATCAAGAAGACATAAAGATTAACCAGGAAAAATTGTTAATTTGTTGAAAATAAGCTGAATTACTAAATTGCAAATAAAAATGTGCAAATTATTTTTGTAAAAATACAGTAACTGAAAGGCGAAGGAGGGGAAAAGCATAATTTATAGGGATTCAATTTATCAATATTAACAATTACGAATTATATAACTGCGCCTGCAACAGAATTTAATTGAATTAGCAATTGAACCAGTAAACCAGACGACATTATTACATGAGGGTTAGGTAGGAAAACTTGTTAAATCTTGGAAAAAAGGTTAAATTTGCGAAATTGCGAATAAAACTGTGCAAAATAATAAACTTTAAAGAAAGGCGAAGTAGGAAATATGTAATTTAGGGATTCAATTTATACCAAAAAACAATTACAAATGCTTCTCATTTAATCAAAATTAAGCAGGAAAAATTGTTAATTCTTATTGGAAAATCAATTCTTAAAATTGCGAACAAAAATGTGCAAAATTATTGTTTTGATACAGTAACTTAAAGAAGGGCGAATGAGGAAATGCATAATTTAGGGATTCAATTTATCCTAACAAACAATTACTTCAATTAACTGCGCCTGCAACATAACGTTCGTACCACGGAATTTAATTGGATTGGCAATTGAACCAGTAAACCAGACGACATGAGACATTCACTATTTAGCAAAACACCACCCACGCACTTATCTACAAACACAACACTTGACTCGTCGTATTCTGTCCAACAATATGTGATCATTTCATCTCCTTTCTATCCGTCCATAAATATTTATGTAATGTTGAATGGATAAAATTTAGCAAAAAGTAATTAAAGCAATGACACACACATGCAACACCTGTTACTTTGCTGCTTTTAAAATGCCTTATTTTGCACCGGATACAAATTTTGAAACCAAACTGGGGACCAGGTTTTAAAGAAAGATTTGACAAGGGAGGAAATAGGGACTAAAAATGTGTAGATTGACGGGATTTCGGTAGTCTACGTCGTACTGTTTGATAGGATTTTTGATGATAGGATTTTTTTGTTTTGCAAATATCTATTTGCAGGGAGAAGAATTGGCAAAAAGAACTTTTGGCAAGTGGTAGTGGTGTTCTTTTCGTTAGGAAAATTGGCACACCCACCTCATAAATTTGGCAATTTTACGAATATATTTCCGTGTCTGAGATTTCTAGTTTCTTATTAATTACCGTGACCGTGTGATGAAGATGATGATGCGCCATAAAATGCCCGTCACGGCGACTAAATTAATTACCGTTACTTATTTTTTTACTAATTACTTTGGACTACGTCGAGTCCTTGTCTTTCATTAATTTTCTTGTCATCTAATAGCTTAGCTTATCAACAGAACAGTTAAAAAAAACCAATCCAAACAATTGAAAATACTAATAATTCCATGATTTCAAATTGAAATTTTCAATTAATCCTCACGAAACGAAAAGTATGAAGTATCGCAGCAAAAAACATGGCAAATCAAGCAAAATTATTCATACACACGTTCTCACTCTCTTACACACACTCCAAACTAACTAACTATGCAATTAAATACTTATTAAATTTTCGTTAACTTACTTTGGCCCCAGTTGATTCAACATGGGACATCCGATCGGAATAAGATCATTCCCTATGACGGTGATTTCTTCCGGAAACAACTCTGAGAGTTGGAATGCGTACTCCATAATGGTAGAAATTTATTTAGTGAACAATTAAATCACAGCAGCAGTTAGACACTCGAGAATAATTAGTTAATTATTGATTATTATTATTTTGATGGAAGAAAGATGCGGGCTGATGCGAGAGAGAGAAATGCAACTGGCTGACTGAACTGGGATGATGACGGCCGTTGCGATGTGCGATGGGTTGGTTTGCTGCACGTCGTAGTCGTAAAAAAGACCGACCGACTCGCCTTCAAGTGGAAGAAGGGGGATAAATTTTCAGATTTTTTGTATTTCCAAGTGTGGCGGGGGGAGGAATGGGAAGGGAATGAAAACGTTTTTATATTGTTTTTTGCGAAATGGGTGTAAAAATTGTGGAAATTTATATTAATAATACGGAGATGAAAGAATACGATTTTGCGAATTTTTGTGGTGAAATGATGATGAGATTGTAGACTGGGAGAGAAATATGCTGGTGGGAATGAAAAGTGGGTGTGGTGGGTGGGTGGACAGGGAAGAGATGAAATAGTGTGTTTTTTTGCAAAGTGTGAAAATTTATTAATAAAGGGGGGAAATGGAAAAATTTGTAAGAATCAGTTTTTGCGAATTTTGATTTTTTGAAATTGTAAACTGGGAGAGAAATGTGATTGTGGGGATGAAAAGTGGGTGTGGTGGGTGGGTGGGTGGACGAAGAAGAGATGAAATGTGGGAATTTTTGATGATAATGGTGGTGGTGAGAGAATGATAAAAAATTTCAAAATACTGTTTGCTACATACAATACACTTTTGTATAATTGAAGTTTTTTTAAAACTTCCGTTATGGATGAGATTTGATTTTTAAAGAAATATATTTTTTGACATTTGATTTTTTAGGACAGAAACATTACGATTTCATGTTGGGGTTCGTTTCTGCATTGAATATTTGCACAATTTGGTGAATAAGTTTACATAAAATTAGTATCGTCATTCTATTCAACGCTTTCTTCAATTTTCTCACAATTTGAGACAATTATTATCCACTTCTTGAGACGTTTTAGTCTCAATTTGTACAAAATGAATTGTACAAAATGAGACATCTTTTTGTATATTTCCGACCACCTGGTCGCCCTCTGCATGCGCTCACTCGCACCAAAATCTCACCACGAGCGCCTCGTGCTCTCCTGCACACACCGTGCTTTACTTGTTCACTTCAGTAGTTGCGTTCTCCTCGCATCGTCAACTTCAAGATGGTAAGTTCCCAGAAATTTTTATTTTTTACTTTTCAAAATTTCACTCGTTTTCTCAAATCTGGTCAAGCCCCCACTCAGGGGGAGCTGGGGGAACCTTTGTAGTTGTAGAATTTTTACTTTTTGGGGCAGAAATTGTGGAAAAATTGGACTTTTTCCTGGTCCGCCATTTTTTACCATGCCGGTTTTTTTCTGGGGGGAGGAATTGGGTAGTTTTCGAGTTAATTATGAGGGGGTGGGGCTGCCTGTGCTTTGCAGTTGTACGGCCAAGTAGAATTTTTAAGTTTTGGGGGTGAAATTTTGTCAAATTTTGAACTTTTTTGTGTGCAAGCGTGTTTGGCCATGCTGGTTTTTTGGTGGGGGGAGGAATTGGGTAGTTTTTGAGTTAATTATGAGGGGGTGGGGCTGCCTGTGCTTTGCAGTTACACGGCCAAGTGGAATTTCCACTTTTTGGGGTTGAAATTTTGTAAAAATTTAGACTTTTTTGTGAGCAAGCGTGTCTGGTCATGCCGGTTTTTTGGTGGGGGAGGAATTTGGTACTTTTTGAGGGTGGGGCTGTACAATTTAGTAATTTTTGAGTTAAATATGACCTGGGGCTGTACAATTTAGTGTAGTTGGGGTGGAATTTTTACTAGATTTTAACCTTTTGCTTATCAAAATCAACGCTTGGCCGAAGCTGGACTGGTTTTCGGACCGGACCGGCGGAAGCTGAAAGCGGTCTCTGGAGCTATATAAATTTCCATATAGTTATTCCACACCCGCAGCGTTGTACATTAAATGCGACGCGCCGTCTTCATTGGTGGCGCAGTCGAAAGGTCGCATATTTCATTATCTTTCATTAGCCGGTTCGGCCGTGAAGTGGGAGATAGGCCATGCGAGCTACAGCCTAACTTATCTTAATTAATTAGTAATTATTAATTAGACTGGAATCTTACTTATTAATTAATGATGATTTATTGGTAATTCTTTAGTCGCATCGTAAATTTTCCGCCCCCCGTCACGGGTCCATGGGCTTCTACCCAAAGAAGCGTGCTGCTCGTCACCGCGGAAAGGTGAAGGCCTTCCCGAAAGATGACCCCAAAAAGCCTGTCCATCTCACCGCCTTTTTGGGATACAAGGCCGGTATGACGCATATCGTGAGGGAAGCAGATAAGCCGGGTTCAAGTAAGTAGTCGAAATTAATTAGAATTAACAAAATCCGCAAATTTCTCGCCTCTGGGAATTTATTTTGAAATTCTGGACGACAAATTTGTTGAGCAGGGAGTTCTCAATTTTTTTTAAAAGAAATATACACTCCAGATTTTGACACTTTTTGAAGTAGTATATTTCAAGTTTAAGAATCCTTCAGAAAAATCGAAACTGGCTCAAAAAACTCATCGCCATTCCATTAATCAACTCACCGACTACAAATTAGTCGTCCAGAATTTTAAAATAAATTCCCAGAGCAGAGAAATCATTAGAAATGTGCCGATTTTGACGATAATTAATCAAAATATTCTAATCTTACTTAATTCTTGACTTTTCTCTCCACAGAGGTGAACAAGAAGGAAATCGTGGAGGCCGTCACCATCATCGAGACTCCTCCCATGGTCGCTGTCGGCGTGGTTGGCTACATCGACACTCCACACGGTCTCCGAGCCCTCAAATTGATCTGGGCTGAACATTTGAGTGAAGATTGTCGTCGACGATTCTACAAGAATTGGTGAGTTTGGACACTTTTTTGTCTATATTTAACTAATTAGAGAGTGGATTTTTAACTGGTCATTCAAGTCAAATGATGGATAAACCAAGTGTACAAAGCACCAGCTGATTGATCAGTGATCGATAACCTAGGGCGGACTGAAAACTTGAATGAACCAGAAAAAAGAATAGAAATTAGTAGAAAATTTAACTTCAAATTAATTAAAATCAGGGATTAATTGATGAATTAATTATAAATTTAGTGTGGACCACGTCCTCTCGAAATTTAGTGGCTTTTTAAAATATAATTCCAATATTGAAAGCCCCATCCGTAATTTTTTGTATAAAAATTTGTCTCCTCTGGTTTCTGTGCTGCGGACTTTTGGCTAATTTTGACTCTGTTAACTTTACCATTTGCCTGGCACAGTTTAAACTATGAGACGACGACTCGAAATGAAATGAAAATGTTGCTGGGACAGGGATTCAAATGCAGAATTGTTCTTCTTTGAAAGGGGAGAAAATAGTTGACGTTTTGATTGGTAAAAAAGGTACAAATCCAAGAAGAAGGCGTTCACCAAGGCGAGCAAGAAATGGCAGGATGCCCTCGGCAAGAAGCAGATCGACCATGACTTTAAAATCATGAAGAAATACTGCAGCGTGATCAGGATCATTGCCCACACTCAGGTAAATTTAGCGTAATTATGTATGATAATTTTTCGGCTGTGGGAACTTATTTTAAAATTCTGGACGACAAATTATTAGTCGTTGAGTTGATTAATGGAATGGCGATTAGTTTTTGAGCCAGTTTCGATGAGTTCCAATTTTTCTGAAGGCTTCTTAAACTTGAGATCTCTTTCAAAAATTGTCGACGACTTGCGCTCTACGAATTTGTCGTCCAGAATTTTAAAAATGTGTCGATTTTTGATAATGATTCCATTTTTGACCGTATTTATTCCATTTTTTTGCAGATGAAACTGTTGAAACAACGCCAGAAGAAGGCTCACATCATGGAAATCCAACTCAACGGTGGGTCCATCTCTCAAAAGTTGGACTGGGCCAAGAAGCACCTCGAAAAGCCGATCCCAATCAACAACGTGTTCGCCCAGGACGAGATGATTGACATCATCGGAGTCACCAAGGGAAAGGGGACGAAGGGTGAGTTTCAGAAACTGAAATTTTAGCATGATTTTCATTTTTAATTTTTTGAGCGTGATGATTAACGTGAGTTTACCACACTGAAAGAAACCCTGTGGATAAAACATGTTGCCTTCCTTCTGATTAATTAACTAACTATGTTACTAACTAAAATTAAGGTTGTTAATTAGTTAATTGTGCCGTTAAATTGAAATGTTGTCCAATTTCTGTGTGCAGGTGTCACTTCCCGTTGGCATTGTAAGAAGCTGCCCCGCAAGACGCACAAGGGTTTGAGGAAGGTCGCTTGTATCGGAGCCTGGCATCCGTCACGTGTTCAGTTCACCGTGGCACGTGCCGGTCAAAAGGGTTACCACCACAGGACCGAGATGAACAAGAAGATTTACCGAATCGGAGAAGGTATCCATGTCAAGGATGGAAAGAAGGTGGTGAACAACGCCTCCACCGAGTACGACTTGACCGAGAAGAGCATCACCCCGATGGGAGGATTCCCGCATTATGGGGAGGTCAACAACGATTTCTTGATGATCAAGGGGTGCTGCGTCGGGCCGAAGAAGAGGGTTCTTACTTTGAGAAAGGTGAGAGAGATTTGTTAAAGAAAGGATTTTTATGTAGCAAGAATGAACGTCTGTCAGCGTATGTGATCAGGTTTTGGGTAAATTAGTGGGAATCGATTGCAAATTTAATAAGTGTGGAATTTGCAAAAGAGACGATCTGCCAATGGGCACGTTTGGCAGAGATATTTGCATCCGAAGAGAAGAAAACGCGTCTTAAAGTCGACAAATTTTACACTTTCCAAATTTACTGAGAGTTTTCTCCTCTTCGGATGCAAATATCTCTGCTAAACGTGTCCATTGGGAGATCGTGTCTTTCGCAAATTTCGTACTAATTAAATTTGCGACCGATTTGCACTCGTTTGCTCTAAGAGCATACGCTGGGAGACCTTCATTTTTACTAGTTAAGATGATGTGAATTCATTAGAGCCTTTTTTTGGATGAATCGGTACACGTACCGACTTTGATTATCAATGATAGGACTGATTACAACTGAAGAAAACTGGGAATTGATAAACTATTTGTTGGGGATGAAGTTTTAACGTATTTTTTTCTTTACTATGTTCTAGTCTCTCCTCACCCACACGAAGCGTTCCGCCTTGGAGAAGATCAACTTGAAGTTTATCGACACCTCTTCCAAATTCGGTCATGGACGATTCCAAACGCCCGAGGACAAGTTGGCATTTATGGGTCCGCTTAAGAGGGATAAGGAAAAGGTGGCGGAGTAGATGATTAACCTTTATAATTAACTAAGTAACTACTGGAAGGATTTGTTGTTTTATCATTGATTTTTAGTAGTGAAAAATAAATGGTTTTTCACCAAAGAGAGATATGTTAGTCTAAAAAAGTATTTATTTTGCATAAATAAAAGAAAAACCTATCAGTACAGCTTTGCTTAGCCCGAACCAGGAATGATTAGTAAACCCATGTTTGTCAGTAGTTTTCTATGAAATTATGTGTTACTATTTTCCATTAATTCTTCCATCAATCCTTCGTATTACTTACTAGGCTCCAAATTCTAAAAATATTTACTATCCCTTCCCTTGACTACTTCCTAGTGGAGGTCGCCTCTATAGCCTCCTGGTTAATTTTTGTTCATATTTAACTTCATGTTATTTCGTGAAAAAACAGTATGGATCTCTGGTCCAGATTTCAGCTTTCTATGTTAATTTCTGAAAATCGGTGGGGGTCACCCCATAGGGTCCCTCTGGATGAAAATTTTACCAATTTGACTTCATATTCTTCCATTACGGGCCATTTGCAGCCTCTATACCAAATTTCAGCTCGATTGGATGATTTTGAAAAATCGGTATGGGTCACCCCCTCGGGTACCTCCGGTTGACAAATTTTCCAATTTCACTTCATATTCTTTCATTAGGAGCCATTAGCAACCTTTGTACCAAATTTGAGCTTTTTAACACAATTTTGAAATTTTGGTGCATAATACCCCACCCACTCCGATGACCCCCACCGGTCAACCACTTGACCGATTTGGCCCATCTTCGAACTCGTTTCCTAACTTTGTCCAATATGCATATGGTAAAAATTTCAAGTCAATCGGTCAACTGGTTCGAGAGTTATCGAAAGACAGACGGACAGACAGACAGACGGACATGACAATTACATAAGCCCTGGTTCGGGCTAAAACTAACTGATTTACATGGAGGAGTAGGAATTCTTGTTATTTTGGTCAGCATTATCATGAAATTTTGGTAGTTTTGTCCGCTTTACTGATAGGATTTGTTGGTTTATCATGGTTTTTAGTAGTGAAAGATAAGTTGTTCTTTATCCAAGAGAGATATTTGAATTGATTTTGCATAAATAGAATAGAAACTATCTGATTTACATAATTAACCAGTTAAAAAAGAGCTAGGAAAGGAATTCTTTGCACTTTTGGGATCATCAATCACGAGATTTGCTGGTATTTTTGCCCATTTTACTGAAAAGATTTACTGTTTTATCGTTGATTTTTTAGTAGTGAAAGGTAAGCCAGTTATCATCCAAGAGAGGTTTGAATTAGTCTTAAAAATATTTATTATTTGCATATAAATTAAAACTAACTAATCTACATAATTATTGATTAAAGAAGGACTAGGAATTCTTGTTATTAATGGCACTTTGGTCATCAATTATCATTAGATTTGCTAGTTTTGTCCATTTTACTGAAAATATTTGTAGTTTTACGATTGATCTTAATGAAAAATAAGTTGTTTTTAACCCAAGAGAGAAGTGTAAATTCTTAAAAATATTTATTTTGCATAAATAAACAAAAACTAACTAATCTACATAATTAACTAATTAAGGAAGGACTAGGAATTCTTGTTATTAATGGCACTTTGGTCATCCTCATCAGATTTTTTGTCCATTTGATCTTCCATTTCTTTCGTGACGGTTCCATGCGTCTTATTTTTCCGGAAGGATTCAAAGTCCTCTTGGAAGGGGTCTTTCGGCTCGATGGCGACGGGCGTCTTTTTCATCCAGCTGGCATACCGATAACCAAACTTGGTCCAGAGAGGGGTGAACGTGTCCATGTCTTCGAGAAGGAGGGCCAACTTGGGGGGTGTGACGGGCTTCCCCATTTCCTGCGAGACAAGAGGAGAGGAGAAACATATTTAGCAAAGTTTTTGGATTTGGGGGATTAATTTCATGTTAATTTGACCGGTTTGGAGTTTAAGGGACTTTTTAAAATTACGTAAAATTGGAGTTAATTTTTAACCTTGTAGAGAGTAAGTGAAAGACTTTCACTGAAAGTATTTAATTATTTTGGGTAAAACGTACAGCGCTTCGTTTCTTGCGGGTTTGCTACACATTTTTTGCAATACATGGCAAGAAATGCGAGGTGCGAGAAACTGCAAGAAATGTGCGCCATCCAGCCGCGCGCCGTATGGCGTTGGGGCGTCGTTTCTTGCGCCGTGCATTTCTTACAGGTCAAAATATTTTACCTGCAAGAACCACTTTTTTGCAAGTGGTTACTTCCACCCGGAACAAATTATTAATGCGTGTTTAATTATGGATAGTTTTTGCTCAAGAAACGTGACCACCTTGACCCCGATTTTCGCCTAGAAACATTCCTGTTATTCGCCATGTTATAATTTTATTCCAATTTTTTCGACACAATGTTCCCTTTTGTCGACAAAGCATGTTACAAATGATCTTTGTGCCATCAAATCGAATGAGAACTTATGACGTGCATCATCCCACAACTGCAAAAACGGTGAATCAGCCAGAGAATCGTTTAGAATTATGATGATAAGCTAAAGGTTATCAGATCACACGCATACATTTGCGAATATTTTGCTTGTTTGTACACACACTTATGGAATCCATATGCAAACAAAATATTCGCAAATTGACCCACTACGTGACACAATGCTTGCATGTAAAATTCGCGAATATAACGTTTTGCATGTGCATTTCTCTTTTTCCCGACGAAATATCAACGTCAGGCTCAGGCATCAATGGTAAAAGGTGATGCATTCTATAAAATGTTGTCATTTGTAGCCAAACCTTTCTACCTGTCAGGCAAATAAGTGCACATTTTCGCAAATATTTTGCACGTATAACATTTTAAAATTGCAAAATTTTTCCAAGTGTTCTTACAAAATATGGCCACTACACCTGAAAAATTTACATTTTTCTACCACGCCGAATCTCCCTTTTCGCAATTCCACTACGCGAAATTTACCGCAGCTCCGATCAATTTTCATAATGCAGAGGAGGAGCTCGAGGTTCAGGAATTTTCCAGTTGCGAAATGTGGATGATGTACAACAAAGCGAAACTCTTTAAAGATGAGGACATCGCTACAAAGATTTTGAATACGGAGGAACCCTTCAAGTGCAAAAAGTTGGGGAGACAGGTGAGAGAGAAATTTCATAATTTTGAGACATTAAAAAATGATATAAGGCGGATATGTATGCATATAAGAAAATCGCTGAAGTATGTATTTACATTTACTGTTTACAAAAAAAAACGATAAAAAAAATTTGGAAATGCGTACGAAACGAAAAATCATAAAAATAAGAGACATTATATTTTTAAGTCTGATTTTTTTGTGATCGTATTTCTTTGGACAAAAAAATCGTCTCATATCGTTGAAATCTGGTGAAATACTTACTAAACATATGCATTTTTTGAAAAAAAATATGTAAATATGCAAAATATATAATTTACATTTACGAATTTTAAAATACTAGAGAAAATATTTACATGTCTGAAAACCTAGACATGTGTGACAATATGTAAAACTATTTTGAATTTTTTGTGGTCTTGGTCTATGCGAGTTAGGGGACACACCCACAAAGTTTGACCGTGCATCGTTATTAAATGAAAAACTTGAAAATAAATACATATCCGCCCTCTGACTGATAATAAACTGTCCCTAAAAATAGGTCAAGAAGTTTGACCAAGCGATCTGGAATATGCACTCACGGACCATCGTGAAAGAAGGGAATCGCCACAAATTCACGCAAAATCCGGCCCTCCTGGAAAAACTGCGAGCCACGAAGGGCACCACGCTGGCGGAAGCGAGCCCGAGAGATTTACTTTATGGAATCGGCCTGTCCGCTAATAATCCTCGTGCCTCGGACAGAAACAAGTGGAGAGGGAGGAACGTTCTGGGACAAATATTGACCGATTTGAGGGACGAGTTGGACAAATAGTGATTTCACCGGAAAATTGACGACAAATTTTGTTATATTTTTGCAAGCGTGACCAAAATACTGTGTCAAAATGCAGTATTTTGAGCCTCGTTCTGTCCAGGGTTTGGATTTCTGGAGATTTTACACCCAAAAACAGACGAGAATCTACGTGGAGAAGGCAACATGCATTCGTACGAAAATACAGGTTTTGTGAAAAAATTAAGTTTTTATCGATGTCAAAGTACATTCGTTTTAGGAATTTTTAAAGTTAAAGCATTTTGATATTGCGACAAAAAGCTAATTTCTTCACAAAACATGCATTTTCGTGTGACTGTTGTGTTCTGTTCGTCTTTTTGTGGGTGTAACAGTCCTGGAAATCAAAACCCTGGGAAGAACTGAGCTAAAAATACGATATTTTGACAAAGTATTTCGCCGGATATAGATATGTAATTAAAAAATAATATAAATTAATCCGAATAAAACAGATAAATACCTTGTTAATTATTCCTTTTCGTACGACTTCTTTAAAATCTTCAATATTGAGGACGAATCTCGTGTCAGCCTTGATTTCTCGGCGGTTTGCTTCCTCCATGACCCAGAAGACGTAGGCCGGGTCGAAAGCGCGGCTCGCTTGGGTGAGCAGGGCGCCCATAATTTGAATATTCGGTCTGCAAAAATATGTAAATTAGCATTGATCATATCATATTTGCATTTTGAGCGTGTATTTATTTTACGTGAAGTTTGCCGCATCCATCTCCGCTAAAAGTTCACTCGCCATCTTTTTTGATTTGCATGCAGTCGCCGACACGCCCCAGGTCATTATGTTTGGCGTTAAGTTGAACTGGGGGAAGCAGGCGAGCAGCTTTTTCGCCCCGACGGAGTTGTTCCCGTCGTAGTAACGTTTTAACATGAGGTTGAAAAAGGTAATGTCCGGGTTCAGTTTGTACGTTTTCATCATCATGACGAGATCCTGGAGGAGAAGAGAGAGAGAGTTAAAAATTAGACTAAAATGTATAGTGCACCAAAATCGACGTAACATTTTAAATCATTTCTTGGGTCTGGGAACTTATTTTAAAATTCTGGACGACAAATTTGCCGTCAGTGAGTTGATTAATGGAATTGCATGAGTTTTTTGAGCCAGTTTCGACGAGTTCTAATTTTTCTGAAGGCTTCTTAAACTTGAGATCTCCTCCTTCAAAAAGTGTCAAAATCTGGAGTGTATATTTCTCTTTAAAAATTGGCAACGACGCGCTCCAGAAATTTGTCGTTTAGAATTTTAAAATAAATTCCCAGAAGCGAAAAGTGATTAAGAATATGCGGATTTTAGTCATAGATTCCTAAATACGTTGAACTATGTAAATCTCTACACGAACCGAAATGTCTGACGGATGGATGACTTGTCCCAATTCTGTCACCGTTTTTAAATTGGGTCCCACCCGACTTGTCACCATTTCTTGGAGGAAGCCACGCAGTCCGCCGAAAACGATGAGCCTGGAAAAAATGATGGGATTCAATTTTAAGTTGGCAAAAAAGTAATACATTTTAAAAAGAAATTTGCACCTATTCTGCGGAAGTTTCAACGCCTCGATGAGATCAATATAGGAAAACTGTCTAACTTCCTGCTCCACAATTTGATTAGTTGTCAGCATCCTCTGGTTAATCTTATCGAGAGAATTGGCATCATTTAAGCAGAGCAGGTTGAGCATGTCGTCACTCTCTTCGAGCGTCGTGACGGGCGGGAGGAGCAGCCCGGTTTCGTCGTCCGCCTTCTTTTTGCGGACATTTTGCGCACCCGCCTCGATGAATGCGGGCTCCGGCAAAATTCCGCACTCTCGAACCGCCCTGAGGAGCAAGTTAAAGGTGTAAATGTCGGCGCGGATCTGCATCGCGTGCATTTTCCGCCATGTGACGAGCACGTGTCGAAAGCCGTTCTCCGTATTGGTTATGCAGGCTTGTAAGAGCATGTTGAACGTTTCCGTGTTGGGGTCGTATTGTCCGAGAGAAATCATTTCGTCCACGACGCCGAAGGCGGATTCGATGTCGCCGTTACGTCCGTATCCTGCGGGCAAAAAAGTTCGGATTAACGTAGTCGAAATTAACAGATTTTTAATCATTTCTCGGGTCTGGGCATTTATTTCAAAATTCTGGACGACAAATTTCTAGAGCAGGGAGTTTCCAAGTTTTTAAAAATGTACACTCCAAATTTTGACCCTTTTTGAAGGAGGAGATCTCAAGTTTAAGAAGCCTTCAGAAAAATTGGAACTCGTCGAAACTGGCTCAAAAATCTCGACGCCATTCCATTAATCAACTAACTGACGGCAAATTTGTCGACCAGAATTTTAAAATAAATTCCCAGAGGCGAGAAATGATTAAAATTGTGGAGATTTTGACATTTTTGGTGACGAGGTTCAAAGTTGATTTATAAAATAGTGAAATAAAAATATTTAAAATATCATATCAGGTTCAAAGCGTACACGTTTTTCTAAAATAATAATTCTAAAAGTTCGAAAATTTATATTTTTGCTATTAATACACCGGGTTTACCTAGGTTTTTGCGCTTATCAAAAAAAAGTGTATACATTAAAAAAATAGAAACGACCTGCTCTACAAATTTGTCGTCCAAAAGTTTAAAATAAATTCCCAGAGTGGAAAAATGAAAAAAAAACATGTCCTAATTTTGACAATTTTAGCGTCGAGTCCTACATTAAATTGATACGCAAATATACCTGTTCACTTTTATTCATATGAGTGATTATGATATTGAGTGAAAATGAATTTCCTGCCATTTGAATGAAAATGAATGAAAGATTCCGTCATTTCAGATGAATGGCTGTGAATGAATGGATTTCTCACTCATTTCATTTTTCACCACGTGCTTAATACATAGGGCGACGTAAGAAATGAAGTGAATTTGAACGAAAATGACTGAATGTAAATGAAAATCTTCACTCAGAAAGAGAGATGACTGACTTTTGAGTGAGAACTGAAATTTTGAACAGGTACATATGTATGCAAATATACACATTAAAACAATCCACCCCACCTTTAATCATAGCATGATACACGATCTGATTCGGCGTCACGACACTACCCTCCGTCCCCATCGCCTCTCGCAACCTTCCCATCCGCTTAATATTATTCTCCGCGTCCCACGTGGAGTTCGAACAGGCGTTGAAAAGGCTCGTGTACGTCGACTCCTTCGGTTTGAAGCCTCTCTTTTTCATGTCGTTAAACATCTTGAAAGCCATTTGGACGTATCCCACCTGCGCGCAGGAGGAGATGAGGAGATTGTAAATGTAGACGAATTGCGTGTGCGAGTACTGGAAGCCGCCTTGTGCGAGGGCCGACTGCACCGTGTCGACGGCCTCTTTGACCTTCATCTCGTCGACGAGGAGTTTCACTCTCCGCGACAGTTTGAGCATGGTCCATTTGTCTTCACGGGCCGGGAGGAATTTGGAGTCGTCGCCTTCGGCGTCGTCGTCGTAAATGTTGTCGACAAGGCCGAGTTGAACGGAGTCGGAGAGGAGTTCTTTTTTGAGGGAGGTGCCGACATAGTCTTTGACGGGGACGGGGCCTAAGCTGAGGGTGCCGAAGGTGTCGGCGTCAGTGTGGGAGAGGAGGGAGGAGAGGTCGAGGGATGCATCAGGGGTGGAGGCGGAGGTGGAGGGGGAAGAACGAGTGGACGAGGGAGAGGAGGAGGTGGTGGTGGTGGTGGGTCCGGTTTTGGAAGTGAATTTTGAATAATCTCCGATAACTGGAAAGGTAATTAGATTTTTTTAATGGGTTGAAAATTATTGAATTGTTGGTTTTTGTAGTGTTTCGTTTTTTTGTGGGGTTGTTAAATACATTTCTTGAATTGCAAGGAAACGAGCGAGCGCATGAAATCTAGAAGAAAGGGCAAGAAATACGGAACTATCTAGCGACGCGCCGTATGAATTATAGCGGCGGGCGCATAGTTTCTTGGCTCTTGCAGTAATTTCAGGTCAAAATAGCTGCAAAACAACTCTTTCATGTCGTTATTTCTTTGGGGTTTGCTACATTTTTGCACTGCAAAGCAAGAAACGCACGAAATGCGAGGTACAAGAAATATGCATCATCTAGCCACGCCCATTGTGAACTATTTATCGCGGCGTTGCGTCGTTTCTTGCGCCCTGGATTTCTTGCAGGTTAAAATATTTAGCTGCAAGAAACCACTTTCTGTCCGTTATTTCTTGCAACTGGTTACTTTTCCCTGAACGAAATACTGATTTTTTTTGTAAAAATTTACCAGCAGTTGACTTCTTATCAAAGCGATTCGGATCTTTGTACGCCTTTAACTTGGCCCTCTCCTGATCGTAGATCTCTTCATAATTGCGTCCGTACTTTTGAAATCGTATTTCGTCATCGGTTGTTTTGCGGATTTTCCGTTCGTAAAGGTCGTCCAATGTTTTATTATAGTTGGGACCGGCACGGTGATCTTCGCGACGTCTTCGGTCATCGTAATGGCTGATGTTATTATTATTATACGAGTTGTAACGACCGCTTTCACCACCACCACCGGAAAAGTTTTGGCTCCTATTGTTGTACGAGTTTGGCTGTCGGTTCCCTGAAGAAAAAATGGGTCAGTTTAATTCTTAATTAATTAAGTATTTGAGAAGGATATTGAATTTGCAATTTGCATACCTCCTTCGGACCATGAATTTCTCCTATTGTCACCGTAATTATTACCGCGATCAGAATTACGTCGATCGTCAAAATTACGATTGTTACCGTCTCGGTTAAAATTACGTCGATCGTCACCATCAAAATTACGATTGTTACCGTCTCGGTTAAAATTACGATTGTTATCGTCCCGGTCAAAACTACGTCGATCGTCCCCACGGTCAAAATTACGTCGATTATTCCCCCGATCATAATTGCGGCGATCGTCACCTCCGTCAAAATTATGATTGTTTTCATCGTCTCGGTTAAAATTTCGTCTCTGTTTGAAGTCGTTATTCTCCGAAAAATTGCGACGTCTTGGTCTTGGGTTATCGTTAAAATCTCCGTCATTCTGACTCTGACTCCTTCTTCTTGGATAAGCGTCTTCTTCTCCATGACCATCGTCATCATTGTAGTCGTCATAATTTGGCATAGTCCTCTGGGTGAGGGGTCTCTTTTTAGTATTGTTATATTTCTGCCTAGATTCGGACCGTCCCCTATTTTCGAAATATTCTTCATCTCTTCTGTCCTTCTTATATTTATAATTACTCGATTCCTCTCCATGTTCTTCGGATGGATGGATATGAAAATAAAGAAAAACAAGGAAAAAATATCAGATTTTGTTGATTTATTCAAACTTGGTTATTTATGAAATATTTTATCCTTACAAATTAATTGGTGGACTAAACTTATCACCGCGCTTATCAAAATCTAATTAATTTTACTAGCGTTCTAATTTGTATAGTTTGGAGGATTTTGGTATTAGTTTTTTGGTGGTTATTTAACAAATAAATTAATTGGTGTACTAAACTTATCATCGCTTGGCGCTTATCAAAATCTAGTTTTACTACTGTTCTAATTTGTAGGAATTTAGTTGTGTCGTCTGCTTTTAAAAATTACCTGTGGCCTCCTGCTTATTCTGCGACATGGACGCCGTTAATTGTTTCATGCGATCGCGCATTGCATCATCGTCTCCTCGCGGTGACGAAGTTGAGAACCAGCGCCGCCCACCGTCATTGTGATCATCGTAATAATCCTCGTTCCTGTTGCTATTCCTCCAGGTGGGATTGTTGCCATAATTTGAATTATTGAACCTGGGTCGATAACTGCTATTGTTCGAGTTCATTCTCTGCCTGAGAAACTCGTTGCGACTGAAGTTGTTTTTGTAGTCTTGTAAAACTTCGCGATATCGGGATTTCGCTTTCTTGAGAAGGTCCGGATTTAGCTTGGCGGATGGAGTGTAATCCTCCGGGGAACATGTGGAGAGCTGGATGAGACGTTGAGTGATGGATGCGGGGTCGTTGGGGTCTTCTTTTTGTGCGGGTGGTCGTGAAGTGGATTTAGGAACAATGGCGACTGGGTCGATTTCTTGGTGGAGAAGGGTCGTTTCTTCGGGTTCTTGTTGGAAAGAGGTGGGTTCGTCGTGGGATGAAGTTTCCGCGACGTGTTCTTGTGGTCGGGCGTCGCCTTCTTGGGATGAAGAGAAGCTTCTGTGATTCGTTTAAGAAATATGTAATTAGTGGAGTGGATTAATATTTTTTTAGGGATGGTTTAAATACAATATTTTGAGCTTCGTTCTTCCCAGGGCTGTTACACCCACAAAAAGACAAAAATTTACGTGGAGCAGGTATCAGTCTTACGAAAATACAGGTTTTGTAAAGAAATTAGCTTATTTTAGCTGTCAAAATATTGTGGCTATTCACGCAGGCTTTGGTAACATTATAAAATCCGTAAATTCCATAAACTTACAAACTTGTACAATATTTTACTCATATTTCGAAGGGAAATTAGGTTACAAATTTTTGTAGACTTGAGCAGATCAAGGGCATCTCTTTATTTTGTAAAAGGTTGTAAAATTGTGGTACAAAAAGCACGGATTTTACGAGTGACTGCGAAATGACTGCGTGAATTGGTTCAGTATTTTGACAGGGATAAAAAGCTAATTTCTTCACAAAACCTGTATTTTCGAACGCCTGTTGCTTTCTCCACGTACATTTTCATCGTTTTGTGGGTGTAACAGCTCCGGAAATCCAAACCCTGGGAAGAACTGAGATCAAAATGTTGCATTTCGACAAATTAGTTTGACCATTCTTGAATTTTTTATGAAATAGGATGAATTTTTTACCTGAGAATGTAGATTTGTTTCAAATTTGGTGATGATGATCCTTCATAATTCTTTTGGAGGAAGAAGGAACAATTCCTGGTTCCATTAAGGAATTGCTGTCTTAAAAGTGACCCGTTGTAAAATGGGGAGGACAAGATTTGTAAAGATGCTCGAAGTTGGTTCATTTTGAGGGAGAGGAGAAATTTACGGATTTTGAAAGTTCTGAAATGAAAAATAAAGACATGAAAATGTAAAATTTGATTAATTTTCAAATGTTGATAATTATACATTTATATAAACTATTATATCTGTCGACAAACCCTTTCCTCTGTGATAAAAATAAATTTAAAAAATGCTGACGATAATTGCTGATAAGCTTACCACTTAATTCATTCCCTTCTCAGAAGGGCCTGACGAGCAAAAATTTGCGGATTTTGAAAGTTCTGAAAATCAAATAAGACACGAAAATGTAAAATTAACAAGTTGATTAATTTATAATAATTATGCGTCGATAATCCCTCGTCTGTCAAAAATTGTCGCCGTGATAAAAAATAATTTAAAATGCTGACGAAATAGTTCTCTTATCGAAAAAAAGAAATGACTGGAGCTTACCAATTAATTCTGTTGAGCAACTCTAATTCTGACCGGCCAGACCACGAACAACAATGGTTAACAGTTAGTTAAACTTTTAAATTTTAACTGTCTTCAATTAATAATTAATTTAAACGCAGCACATTTTTCTCGAGCTGATTTATTCTTCTACCGCCGGCTTCCATCCATGAGGTGCAGTCGCAGTCTATACATGTGCTCAGCGGATGCAATAGTGCCGACTGATTCAGAATTTAGTGCCAAATATCACAGTTTTGGGCTTATCTGACCCTTTATCTTATCAGATTAAGTAGTATCACATCGATTAGTATCATATTTTCGAGTCGGGAAACAAATATTGAAACGTTATGACCCTTACCTCGTCGCCACGATGGCGTCGCCGCACCAAACCCGGGGGCGCAAAGGGACCACGTATCTCCCCTTTATAAATGTGCTACGAGTGCTTTCTGACACAGAATTGGGCGCAGTGTAACGGATTTTTTGGCTTATCAAAATTTTACCTTATCAAATTAACGCAATTTACGTCCATATAAGTACTATTTCTGAGTATGGGAAGAAATATTGAACCGTTGTGACCCCGATTTCATCGCCACGATGGCGTCGCCACACCAAATCCTAGGGCGCAAAGGGACCCCAAATCTCCAGCGAGTGAATGCCTATAGCATTTTCTTCTCCAACTTCTTTGTGTGTTGTTTTTGTAATCTTGCTTTTGCTACCCTCTGTTTTTTATCGTCTTGACTGACGTGTCGTGGAAAAAGTTAATTGTCAACATAATTAATTAACCCAGTTAGTTAACCACTGTTGAATGAAATTAGGAGGGAGTTGGGCACAGTAGGAAGAAAGAGATTGGGCCGATTTTTTTGAAGGAAGGTTTTGATTTGATTTCCGGATTGCATTTTTTGGATTGGATGTCGCCATATTTAATGGGAGACATTATTATTCCGGAAGGATCCTATTGCTGTACCGTTGTGGACAAGAAATCGTAAAGAGAATGAAGAATTTCCGAGGTAGAATTGTTCGAGTGGACGACAACGACTACTTTGTGGAAGATTCCGATTCTGAGACGGATTCAGAAGTAAGATAAGATATGATAAGCGCGAGAGGTGGGGAAGATACGGTATTTTGAGATAGGCTCTGACCAGGGGTTGCATTTCCGGGGGTGTTACACCCACAAAAAGACGAGATTCTACGTGAAGAAGGCAACAGGCGTTCGAAAATACGGGTTTTGTGAAGAAATTGAGTTTTTATCGCTGTCAAAATACTTTATTTTCAAAAAATTCGTTATTTTGATAGTGACGGAAAGTTAATTTCTTCAGAAAACATGTATTTTTGTGGCACTTTTGCATTTTCCATGCAAATTCCGGTATTTTTGTGGGTACAAGTTGTACCGTACAACAGCACTGGCAAGAGAGAGCGCAGCATTTTGGCGACGTATTTTCCCCACCTCTGATAACCACAATTAGAACGAGGACGATTAACCATTTACTTAATTAATTAACAGGTCGGCGCAATTTACGAGGAAGACGACCTACAAGTTTTATTCACCCGACCCGGTGGTCCATTTGGCCTCGCGCTTTACACCGATTCGGACTCTGACAGCGAGGGTGGTGGGGGCGGTGAGGGGGACGAGGTTTCCCTGCGTGGCGAATTTTCCGGAGAATCCAGCACTGCCGAGTCGGACGATATTTCCCTTGACGATTTATTCATCCCAGTCACGACGTTGAGCCGGTCGCGCCAGTTGGCGACGAGTCAGACGAATAATCACGAAAACGAGGCGGAGGACGTCAGTTTGGAGGGCTACTTTGCATTTGGGGGAGAAAGAAGGAGAACCGTGAGTGGACGGGGGAGCGGTGGGGTGTTGTCGGGCTCGAGATTGGCGGAAGTTCGGACGACGAGTGCGGCTTCGTCGAATACTTCGAGTTCTGGAGTTGTAGAGAATAATACGACGGGAGCTTCGCCGGGAGGAGCAACTTGTGAGTGTTATTAATTAGTTTATCATTAAATTATCTGGCATTTGGGGGTGATTAATCGTCAAAATCAGCCCATTTTTAAGTAATTTCTAGGCTCTGGGAATTTATTTTAAAATCGTGTACGACAAATTTTGGCGAGCAGAGAGTTGCCAAACTTTTAGAAATATACACTCCAGATTTTGACCCTTTTTGAATGAGGAGATTTCAAGTTTAGGAAACCTTCAGAAAAATTGGAACTCGTCGAAACTGGCTCAAAAACCTCTACACCATTCCATTAATCAACTCACTGACTACAAATTTGTCGTCCAGAATTTTTAAAATAAATTCCCAGAGACGATTAGAAATGATTAAAAACTCGCTGATTTTGACGATTTTGGTGTTAAGCGTTAACTAATTATCTTTTTTCTGACACAGCATCCCTCACGCTTTCACCAGCAGCGATAGAATCCCTTAGTTTGGGGGAGGTCGGATTAGAGCAAATTTTAAGGAGAGCGATTGCCATGAATGAAGCTGCGATCGTGTCAAGAATTGCGGCGGAGGAGGCACGACGAGCAGAAGAAACGGAAAACGCTACTACTGTGGGGACGAGCTCGACAGCTGAGGTGGGTGGAGCGGAAGTAGTAGCAACGGCGTCGTCTGCAAACAGTGTGGGAGGAGGTAACGGTGAAGATAAGCATGTCGTCAAAAATGGTGGTGACGAAGAGGAAGACGAAATGCGAGGGTCGGCTGCTAAAAGTGAGTTTAAAGCAAGAATTAATAAATTATCATGCATGAGCAAAATGCTTTGTCAAAATTCGGTATTTTGAGCTCCGTTGTGCACAGGATTTTAACTTCCAGGGCTGTTACGCCCACAAAAAGACGATAATTTTCATGGAGAAAACAACGGTTGTACGAAGACACAGGTTTTTATGAAGAAATTAACTTTAGATCGCTGTCAAAATTCATTGCTTTCACGATTTTCTAAAAATAAAGTGTTTTGACAGCGATAAAAAGTTCATTTCTTCACAAAACCTGTATTTTCGTACTGTTGTTGTCTACTCCACGTAGATTCTCGTCTTTTTGTGGGTGTAACAGCCCCGAAAATTCAAACCCTGGGAAGAAATCAGCTCAAAATACCGAATTTTGACGAAGTATTTTGCCCAAAATTGAGAATCATGTACTAAATAACTTTGATTCGTTAACAGGGCTAAAAGTATCGGAAAATGATGATAACGACACTGCCCCCAGTACGACGACTAGTGATGCAGTCCCACCACCATCGTCCTCCTCCTTCCTAACAGTAGTAGGTCCCGCGTCCGAGAGTGGCGAAAGTGGTCGCACCCCTGAACCTGAAGCGGACGTCACGTGTAACCCGATGGTCTCGGATGTGGAAGAATTGGAGGAAAACGACAATGTCCTGCGAGGCGATAGAATCGGAGCGACGACATATTCAGAGCGACATGTTATCAAAATATTAATGAAATGGGTTCAGGTAGGGGAAAAAACAACGAAATTTTATAGTTGGAATGTCTCTCGCAACGGAGGTCTCTCAGCGTATTCTCATAGATTTTGGCCAAATTAATGCTAATCAATCACAAATTTAATTAGTATGAAATCTGCAATGACACGATCTCTCAACGTTTCTCAGAGATATTTGCATCCAAAGAGGAGAAAACGCGCAGTAAATTTGGAAAGTGTAACATTTGTCGACGTCTTTTCTCCTCTTCGGATGCAAATATCTCTGCCAAACGTGCCCATTGGGGGATTATGGCTTTTGCAAAGAGTCAATTCTGAATTCCATGCAAATTAGGCTCAACTTTGACCCTGTATTATACCGGTTTGCACAATATGATATTTTTTACATGACTTTTAATGTGCAATTCAAGTCTTCCCGATATATTGCAAGGAATTATCACAAATGGCATATTAATTAAATTTTGTAGTCGATTGACACTAATTTGGTCAAAATTAGTAAGCTAACGCTGGGAAACAAAATTGCGAAACGGGAGACTTTTATGTAGTTGTTTAGAGTCGTGGTAGACGTTGACCTTGCCCATCGTGATACAAATTGTGCTTTTTATACGCAGGAACTCCCAAAATATTCGGACGACGGGACAACAATAGCAAAAGAGGATAAGACGTCGGATGACGTCGCAGCAGCAACAGAAAATCCTGCCCCCGTCGTGGACAAGAATCGCTTTCTTGAGCCGGACTTTGAAGAAGAAATGGCTCTCTTGTGGGACATGAGCTTTGAACCGGACGTCATGAATTTTCTCGTCCAACAAAACGCGTTCAATATTATTCGAGAAACTTTGCATGCGTCATGCTGTGATCGACTCACGGTACGTTTTACGGATTAATGTAGGGCTCGACTCGAGGGCTCAATTTAATGTAGGACTTGTCACTAAAATGGTTAAAATAAGCACATTTTAATCATTTCTTGGCTCTGGGAATTTATTTTAAAATTCTACTGTAGACGACGAATTTGTAGAGCAAAGGTCGTTCCCAATTTTTAGAAAATATATACACCTGATTTTGACACTTTTTTGGCGGAGGAGATCTCAAGTTTAAGAAACCTTCAGAAAAATTGGAACTCGGCGAAACTGACTGACTGAAAATTCGTCGTTCAGAATTTTAAAATAAATTCCCAGAGCTGAGAAATGAGTAAAAAAAAATGTGCCGATTTTAACGAGTCATTGAGTTCTACGTGAAGAAATTTTGTAATATGTAATGTTACTGAATATATTAACTGTTTCTGTTTTTAAACTCTTAGGAAATCGGACTTGGAATCATGGCCAATATAATTTCGCAGCAGAGCATCGTTGAGGATTTTTCGATTCATGACGCTTCCCTGAAATTGGTTGAGGGTGTGGTAAGTAGATTACTTTTTATGGTACAAAATTTAAAGAGGAGAATCATGGCTGAGCACGTGGTCACTATTTTTAGGTCTCCCTTGCCCAAAAGATGCCCCGTGTGTCCGTCCTCATCCAAGTTTTTGCAGTGATGCGACGCATCACATGGTTTTTAGGAAACGTTGCCCTCGTCCAAGGTTGGAAGGGGTTGCTGCTAAGTCAAGATTTCCTTAATTGTGCTAATTTTATCCTATCCAGCTCAACAAATGGTAAAACAAAAAATTGTAATTCATTTTTGGAAAATATGAGTAGTTTTATAACCCAATTTCCACAATAATGTAACTTAAAATTCGATTTTATTGAAACAATTATCAAAAACATGCTTTAAAATTCGAATTCATTTAAACAATTATCAAAATATGTTTTAAAAGTTTTGAATTTATTTAAACATTTATCAAAATAGGACGTAAAATTCGAATTTATATAAGCAATTATCAAAATATGCTTTAAAATTTTACTTGATTTAAACTAATATCAAAATATGCTTCCAAATTCAAATTTATTATAACAATAATTCAAAATATTCTTTAAAATTTTACTTGATTTTAACAAATATCAAAATATGCTTCCAAATTCGAGCTTATCCAAACAATTACTCAAATCATCTTTCAAAATTCAAATTTACAGCACTCCTTCTGGGAAACGTGATCGTATCTCTGTTCTCAATTTTGGAAGCGTTAAGTCCCGATCTTCAAGATAAAGAGGAAGATGGCGGTCAAGGCGAAGGCGTCGGTGGGGATGAGGGTCACGATGATGGAGAAGAATCGACGAGCTCCTTCTTTGGAAAAGTGTTGCAAGAAAAGAAGAAAGATTACGAAAATTACAATCCATTCTGCAAAACCGAATTTGTCTCAGCCCTCTGCGAAGGGCTGAACGAGCTGTTGAAGAATCCTAAGCCGAGAAAGGTGCAAAAAATGACGAGCACTCATACTCACGAGAATCATGGTCCCTTAGGTAAAAAGCTACGGTTATCATGAGAGGGCGGATATGTTTTTATGAAGAAATGGCTGAAAGATGGGTGTAATACTTTCGAAAAAAGTCAAAATATTTACGAGATTTGTACGAAGAAGTAAGAAATTGTAGTTCTAACCTTAATACGTTGGATTTTTTAAGGGCGAATTTCTGTGAAAAATTTCTTCTCATATCGTTGAAATATTTACAAAATGTATGATTTTTTGGAAAACTGGTAAAATTTTTACTTATTTTTTGTAGAAAACAAAATTCGTCTCATATCGTTAAAATATTTACAAAATATACGTATTAAAAAAAATATGTAAAAAATTTACGTACTTTTCAAATAATAGCGGAAATATTTGTAAATACTTATATTTCTGAAAACCTAGAAATATATGAAAATTTTTTTAATTTTTTGTGATCTATGCGAGTTAGGCAACACGTCGACAAAGTTTGACCGTCGGGCGTCATCAAATGAAAAATTTGGAAAAATACATATCCGCATCATCCTGAATTTGTTTTAAAATTCGAATATTTATGTTTCGGCCGCAGGTGACGACGCAACTGACGAGCGAACGCTGGACGATATGGAACCCCAAATACCAGAGGGTCACGTCCAAACTGCCGTTTTGAACGGACTGAGTTGCTTCGTCTACTTGTATAAAACTCCAAACGGAAAACAAACAATTAGTAAATACATAAACTATTGAATTGATTGTATAACTATTTAATTGGATAATTTAATTAATTGCATGAATTTGCTTATTCAGGGGAGAATTACAAATCAGTTCTTTCCTTTTTGTTGAACCTTCTCCGTAAATTTGGGCTTTGCACGGACTCGACGAGCCGATCGAGCACTCTGGACTACTTTTCCCTGGGCGTCAGTCTCCTCTCGTTTTGCCACAAGCAGGAAGATTTTCTCGTCCAGGACGCCATGAAAGTACCGCTCGACACTGCCGCCCAACTCATGATGGAGGAGGAAGAGTTGAGAACGCAGGTGCAGGTGAGTTGTTGTTATTTGAAAAAATGATTGCAAATCGTTCTGGACGCGCCTTTAACATGTGTTTGCGAAATATGTACACTTCGAGATTTTGTGCTTAATGTAGGACTCTATGACTTATCGTCAAAATCAGCACATTTTTAATCATTTCTCCGCTCTGGAAATTTAGTTCAAAATTCTGGTCGATAAATTTGTAGAATAGGAGAATAAAAATACGCCCCTCGTTCTGTCCATGTAAATGTCATTGAAGGTCAAAGTGTGATTGAGATTGAGATGGGGCAAAAAGTTGGGATTTTAGAAATTTTGACCTTCAATAACTTTTGAAGGCTAGAGTTTATTTTGAAATAATACAAATTTCTGGGTCGATTTATCTTTAAGCACAAAATCTCGAAATTTTGCAAATCAAAACATGTGCTAAAGGTTGTCCACAATTTGGCGTGAATTATCCCCAAAACTAAATTCTCATTGTTCTTTCAGCAAAAGGACGGAATCTCTCACGACTCGAAGACCTTTATTGCGCTCGTCCTTCACGAGTATTACGCCTCCCTCGCCGACAACTTTGGTCAGGATGGGATCACCCACTTTAAAACGGACCTGGTCACTGCGTCCGATCAAAATCGGGCCAGTTCTGCGAAAAAGTATGCGCAATTTTTGGATTTGGTCGATAAACTCGTGACCACTCGAGTCGCCAAGGAGGAGGAGGAATCTTCTAAAGTAAATCTTCTTGCGGAAGTGCAAGAGACCAAGAACGCTTAAGCTGAATGAAATTATTTATTGGAAAGAAAGACGTATATTAATTAATTATTGAAGTGTTAAGAATATATGTAAATGAATCCTAAACTATTGTAAATTACAATTTGTATTGTAATATTATAGTTAAATCGAGTTTTGACGTAAGACTGGCTGACTTAATGGGAAAATCGTAAAAATTTCAGCACATTTTTAATCATTTCTCGCCTCTGGGAATTCATTTTAAAATTCTTAACGACAAATTCGTAGTTAGTGAGGTGATTAATGGAATAGCTTGAGTTTTTGAGCAAGTTTCGATGAGTTCCCATTTTTCTGAAGGTTTCTTAAACTTGAGATCTCCTCCTTCAAAAAGTGTCAAAATCTGGAGTGGATATTTCTAAAAAAAATTGGCAACGACTTCCGCAGTTCCGCTCTTCAAATTTGTCGGGCAGAAATTTAAAATAAATTCCCAGAGGCTGGAAATGATTAAAAATGTGGGGATTTTTGGCGATGAGTTAGATCGTCCTACGTTAATGGTACTGTTATCTTGTTTCGAAATGTTTTAATAAATGTGTATGATACCTGTTGTATTGTAACTTTCAAGTATGTTTAAAAAATTGTAATTGACTTCAAATTTTTGAAATGGAAGGTTGGAATTAAATTTCTGAATGTTTAAAAAATATATATATCGCTCTAATTATTTCACTCATACTTCATGTCGGACGGAATGGAGAAAAATAAAATTTGCATAACACTCAAGATCGAAAATTGTGTAGAATTGTGATTTATTCAGTTAAATCATCTCTTCAACAATTAATATTTAACGAATTAGTCACATTTCTGATGTGGAGAGATCCGCTGTTTCTTTTAAGTAAAGACAGATTGACGGCACAAGAAGTGTTGGGTTATCAATTAAATGCTTATCATGTCGTCCTTATCGGAGTGGCCCTGACTAGAGGACGACTGAATTATGTAATACAATTTTTTTTACTAGTTCCATCTTATCGTAGCTGGATTTTAGATGTTGAATCCCATTTTTCTCATGCATTGTTTATGTGCTTCAATCAGTTCGGTACAGTTTTCTTCCCCATGTTCCACGATGCTGGAAATTTAGAAAATAAAAAAACTGAAGTTTTCAGACTTGCAATGGATAAATGCGATCCGATTTTGAGTAAATTAGTATCGATATTTAATTAATATGAAATTTGCAAAAGACACGACCTCCCAAGGGGCACGTTTGGCCGAGATATTTGCATCCGAAGAGGAGAAAATGTGCAGTGAATTTGGAAAGTGTAAAACTTTGTCGACTTTAGCGTGCGTTTTCTCCTCTTCGGATGCAAATATCTCTGCGAAACGTGCCCCTTGGGAGGTCGTGTCTTTTGCAAATTTCATCCTAATTAAATTTGTGATCGATTGACATTAATTTGCTCAAAATCTGACGACTTGGTTTGATTAAATTTAATTTGTGTCGTACGTACCACTGATCGCGAGGTTTTTTCGTCTCTGGACAAGCACAACAAGGCTTTAATTTCTTCTGTTCGGTGGGAGCTGGGGGTGTGGCAGAGTCAGCTTTTGTGCACTTGGACTTATCAGAGCAGGGTTTTTGTTCCTTATTCACGGCCCCTTCGCATTTCGTCATTTCCGGCATCTTGGAGACTTCTTCGGCTTCGGAACAGGTTAAAACTGTGCAAGTAAAACAGTAAACAAAATCGTAAATATTACAATTGTAACGTGTAAAAACTTAATAGTTATTGATTATCTTCTTTGCAAAAAAGCATTAAGTTTCCCATAAAATTGCAATAGCAATAAAATCAATTTTATTATCAAAAAAAATATCGGACGACAAACCTTGATCAAATTAGATTTCCGGTTGACAAATTGTAAATTAGTAATTGTGATTGCTCAATTATAATTTTCTGCGAGAATGAATATTCCAGGTAGAAGAAGTGATGCAAAAAGTTGCGAAATGTGATCGCCAATTTTATCGGCTGCACACTGAACCTCGCGCAACTCAAGACACCCCGTAAATCGCAAGCACTATTTACTTACATGTAGTTTTGCATATTATAATTGCAAAAAAATTTGCAATTTTTGCAAATTGACGATAACCATGAACTTTGGCGTATCTTACTGATTAATGGAGGCTATTAATTAATTAATTAACATCAAACTCCCAGTTCCAACGGTTTTAGTTTTCTAGTTTTCATGCAAAGTTTCATGCAAAATTCCATGCACCATTTGTTCAGAATTTGAAAATTTGACATTGAGTCATGATTTTTTTGGAAAATTATATTGTAATTGATATGATTTACGGTATAAGGACTTGATATTCAAAAATTTTAGAAAATTAAATTATGTTCCGTAATTTTGATTTTATTTTGATTTGTTGCATTTGGTTTATTTGAATTAGAAGAGGCTTAGATTTGATACACACATAATAAATTAGTATCAATTATCAATTAATATGTACATAAATACATATGCAAATAATTGGTCTATTAATAGAGCGGTGCAGTGGGCACGTGTTTAATCCAGTTGTTGAACCTCCGCCGAATGTAGGCCGGGGGAGAGGGTGGCTTGTTCTTACATGCAATTTTACAAATAATTTGCAAATTCGAATCAACTTGCAATTTTGCAAGTACACGATGGACGAATTAATATGCCGCAAAATTTCAATCGTTTTAGTTTCTAATGCAAAGTTTGATGCAAATTTTCATGCAAAATCCATGATCCATATTATATTACGAATTTGACAATGAACTGTTTTTTTCATGATTTTATTTAGGAAATTATGTCCCGTAATTTTTATTTTATTTTTACATACTTGCTGCATTTATCTTATTATTCAAATTAGCACAGGCTCAGATTTACGACACACATATAATAACCAATTTCATATGCAAATTCATACATTAGTACAGATCTGTAATCTATTAATAGAGCGGCGCAATGGGCACGTGTTTAATCCAGTTGTTGAACCTCCGCCGAATATACGCTGGGGGAGGGGGTGGCTTGTTCTTCAAGTTCTTTTCCGGGTGGAGGCGCACGTCCTTGTCCGTCGCCAGGAGATCGGCGACGACGCCACGCCCGCCCTTTTCCAGCCACTCCTTGCACTTGGCGTTCTTATCGCGAATCTCTCTTATCCAAAGTTCGTAGTCGAGGTGGCTCATCTGGTTCATTTTGTTGATGAACCATTTCAGTTCGGGTTTGAGGGTGGGGTCCTCGAGCGGGTCGGGGGTGGGGGGAGCGTCCTTCTCAAACATGTAGGGGAACAGGTAGCGTTGTTCGGGTTCAGTCATGTCTGCAGGTTTAAATATGGAATTATCCAACAATGGAGGTCTCCCAACGTATGCTCACAGATCTGGACCAAACTAGCGTGAATCGATCACAAATATAATTAGTATGAAATTTGCAAATAGAACTATCTCCCAATGTGCAGGTTTGGCAGAGATATTTGCATTTAAAAGCAGAAAAAATGCGCAGGAAATTTGGAAAATGAAAAATCTGCCAACCTTTTGGTGCGTTTTCTCCTCTTTTTATGCAAATATCTCCGCCAAACCTGCGCATTGGCAGATAGTTCCATTTGCAAATTTCATACTAATCATATTTGTGATCGATTGACACCAGTTTGGTCCAAATCTGTGAGCACACGTTGGGAGACCTCCATTGTCAGTTATTAAAATTTTACTTAAGTAAAAGCTCTAAAGAAAACATGTTAAGGTGCATGGTATAAAAATTTTAAAATAAATTCCCTGAGGCGAAAAATGTTCCAAAATGTGGTTGATAGAATGATGGTGAGTTTTTTCAGCTACTATAGTTTTGAGTTCAAATTTTTCTGAAGGCTCTCCTAAAAAAACTCCTAAAAAAACTGTCAAAATCTGGAGTGTATATTTCTGATAAATTGGGAACGACCTATTTTACAAATTTATCGTCCAGAATTTTAGAATAAATTCTCATTCTTTAACAAAAATTCTCAGACCTGAAAAACGATTAAAAATCTGAAGATTTTGAAAGATTTGGCGAATTCAGGTTGTTGCCAATTCTTCAGAAATATACACACTCTAGATTTTGCCAATTTTTGAAGGAGGAGATCTCAAGTTTAAGAAGCCTTCAGAAAAATTGGAGCTCATCGAAACTGGCTCAACAAACTCATCGCCATTCCATTAATCAACTCACCGACGGCAAATTTGTCGTCCAGAATTTTAAAATAAGTTCCCAGAGGCGAGAAATGATTAAAAATGTCCTGGTTTTGACGATGTGGATGACTAAGTTTAAAGTCGATTTAGGAAATAGTGAAAATAAAGATTATTAAAGATAACTCAGGTTTAGTGCACCAAATAGGTAAAAGTACAGATATTTCACAGAAGTTCGCAGGAATTTATATTAAAATTTTTCATGACAAATTTATAGAGCAGATAGTTTCCTATTTTTTTAATATACACTCCAGATTTTGACCCAGAGCCGTACCGTGAAATTGTCAGGCCTGGTATGAGCTTCGGTGCCGGGCCCTTTCATAATTTCAATATATTCGATATTATGTAATCGTTTTGGTTCCAGAATACAGAATATTCTGGAACGAAGTAGATAATATTCTACGAGTATTAAGAGTACACTATTTTCCCAGTTCCGTGGGAAAATAGATAGTGACAATTTACTTACTTGCGCTTTTAACTCAGCCATATTTTTTAAAATATCGCCGGGACGGAGAAAATTATATACGTATAAGTTGCATAAATATGCGAATATGATACTTTTCGCTTACTTCGCAACGTTTCCCAAACCCTTTTCGATTGATTACTTTTCTATCCGTTTTAAAAGTTTAAAAAATTCAAAGACTCATTTGGAATTGGCGATAATGCCGGTCCGAAAACTCAATTCTATTTAATGCTTAGAACACGTATTCTTGATTTCTTGAAAGGTACACATTCAAAAACATACAGTATTTTGAAAAGTCAACGTTTTAGCTGAAAATAGCTTTTAAAATTGAACCAAGCGGTAAGAAAAAAATATACAATCGTAAACATTTGGGCCTGAAGCAGTTAGCTTATAGTCTGACTCACAATGCGATGACGCCAGCGGTCTCTCCGATTTTGACGAAACCACAATAATTACACAACCTGAGACACATAATTAAACACGTGTTTCAGCATTTCTATAATGCTCAGCTTAAACTCAATTATGACGGAATCCATGAGCGAGAATTTCCAGTATTTTTACCGCTGACGAACTCTATCATAGTTCCGTTTAAAGTTAAAATGCGTGGACCTGAATTGATTTCTTTGGATTTTGATCTAACCAATTTTAAATAAGTTGCTCACACACTAAAATAACTGAACCCGTAATTTTCGTTTTCCGGTATGTTCGTTTTTCGGTTGTGACAAGTTTTTAATACATTTTCAGCCAAATCAGGATTTTTGAGAAAGCTGTTAATTTTGAATTTTTAACGCTATTTTAAAAATCAAAGAACGTGTTTGCTCAAAATTACTTCCATAAAATTATAAGAACTGTTTTTCGAAGAACTTTTAACGTTCGAAATTTGTATGAAAATATGCTCCAGATCAGAAAATTCGAAAAAATTTAAAGTTTTTGAAATTGAGAATTTCCTTAAACTCAATGTCATGCTTTGCAAAAAATGTTCTTTCATTTTTGCAATAGGGCCCAAATTTAAAAATTTACATAACTTTGAAAAATCCAAATTTGGCTCAAAATGACTTCAAAAATTTTCTCACAGGCAGTAACGGGGTATGCACAAAACTACGTCCTCTTATTTCCTTGTGTATGCAATCTAAATTGGTCGGGTCAAAATTGGAGGAAACCAATCTATGCCCACGCATTTTAAGCTTAAACGAAATTATGTATGATGGTATTCGTAAGCGAGAATCTTTATTTTTCTCCCTCGCAAGAAAATGTCACGGTCAAAATGGAAGTTCTCGCTCACGGATTCCGTTATAATTTCCTTTAAGCTGAGCATTATGAAAAATCCTGAAACACGTATTCTATTATATGTCTAAGGTTGCATAACTATCGAGGTTTCGTCAAAAACGGAGAGAGACCGATGGTGTCATCGCATTGTAAGTTAATGGTCCTAAGTTCATATCCACTTTTATCACTGGGTTTCGTTAAATTTGTCCCCTAGCGAGGCACATTTGAGTTTCCAAAAAGCATCTTTGCTTTTTTCACATTGAATTTTTGAAGTTCGCATTTTCGGTTCCAACAAATTAAGAATGTACCAACACTTTACAATTTCCCAAAATCCCACAAAATATAATAGCAATATGGCAACTTTTGACAAATTTTGGTGTCAGGTAATTTACATATTTCAAAATTGTAACGAAACATTCGTAGGCGTGATGTGATCCTCTCCGATTTTTACCCCGTAAATTTTAAAATTCCTCAAGCACAGAAATAAGTCGATCCACACTTTTAGGTTTTCTTTAAGTGTGCTAATTTCCCTTTTAACTGAATTTCTAAATTGCGTTTCAGCTAAAATCAGGATTTTTCATATTATTTGAAATTCGAAAGTCAAACTATTAAAATTAAAGGTGACACAGTATGTTTGCTCTAAATTCATACAAGCATAATTACACATGAAAAACAAATAAATCTAGCAGTTTCATGTTAGATGTAAGAAAATTTATTTGCGTGGAATATTTTTTGTAAAATCGTCAATACCCAAAAAAGTCCATTATATCTAGTGAAAAGCTAGTGACCTGGCCCGGGCCCTTGCGGGCCCCGGGCCTGGTATTTGGTACCACCATACCACGGTTGGTACGGTACTGTTTTGACCCTTTTTGGCGGAGGAGATCTCAAGTTTAAGAAGCCTTCAGAAAAATTGGAACTCGTCGAAACTGGCTCAAAAAACTCGCTGCCATTCCATTAATCAACTTACTGACTGGAAATTTATCGTCCAGAATTTTAAAATAAATTTCCAAAGCGGAGTAACGATTAAAAATGTCACGACTTTGACTTAGAGTCAAACATTAAACTCAAGATCTAAGAAAAATATGTATGAAATTCGCTCACATCCAAAATTGAATCTATGCTGAACCACTTTGGGCTTCCAAGGTTCGAAAAATAGATCCATAAGGGCATCCTCCGACTTTTCGTACTTCCTTTGCTCCCGTAAATACTCGTCTCGTTGGAATTTCATCCAGTCCTTCGTCTTCGGTTTGCAGGGTGACCCCCACAACGCCATCCGGCCGTCGATATCCTAATTTTGATTTAATTTGATTTACAATGGAACCTTTTTTTCAAGCTACACCGTGACTTTGTAGCGGTTTATGTAAAAAAATCAAGCCAAAAATTATGAACCACGTGACACTCCTACATATTTCCGTTAAATGTGCCGAAAAATATTGGTCACGTGTCCAGCTTGGTTTTCGCCCCGTGGTGGAAAAGTAACTCGAAAATTGGACTTTGTCCCAAATATTTTTCTTCAAAAGGGACATTCAACGGAAAGACGAGCGTCACATGATTCCTAATTTTTGGCTTGATTTTTTGACATAAATCGCTACAAAATCACGGAATAGCTTGAAAAAAGGTTTCATTATTACAATTTTATTTGCGTGTTAATATGTACGAATCAGTTAATTTACAAGACGGGTTTAAGTACTTGTGTACCTGCGTGTTGCGTTCCGTCTTGTTGGAAATCCATTTGGGCGTGTAGCACGCGCGGGGGACGCCTCTTTCCGTCAATCGCTTCGCGGCCACCTTATCGATCGCGGCACGGATCATGGTTTTACTGACGGTGGGAGATATCGGGCCGTCGAGCGAGTCTTGGCTGGAAGAAGGAAGCGATCCTTGACTCGAGCATGGCAGCGATTCTTGGCTTGAACCTCGGATTGGGTTTTCGAGCGACCCTTCAGTGAAGGACTCCAGCGACCCCTCACTATTTATTAAGATTAACAAGATTGATTCAATTAGTGGAAGCCGTGGGGACATTTGGGGACATAGATATTTTAGGAGGGAGGGGTTTATTTGAGCAAACTAATGTCAATCGATCGCAAATTTAATTAGGATGAAATTTGCAAAAGCCACGATCTCCCAATGGGCACGTTTCGCAGAGATATTTGCATCCCAAGAGGAAAAAACGACCAGTATACTTCAGAAATTTTACACTTTTCTACTGCACGGTTTCTACTCTTCGGATGCAAATTTTTCTACCAAACGTGCTCTTGGGAGTTCGTGTTTTTTGGAAATTTTATACTAATTAAATTTGTGATCGAATTGGTCAATAATTGTTCAATCACCATTCTGCCAGGGACAAGATTTTGTTGTACGTGAATTGACCTCTCATGCATACCTTTCCGAATCTAGCGACTCTTCACTTAAGGTATCGTCACCGATTTCTTGGTCTTCTTCTTCGTCACGGGCGAATAAGGTCGTGAAGGAAGTAGAGGACACTGAAGACACCGACGCCGCCGACGCCGACGCCCGAGAGAATGAACCACTTGATCTCCTTGACAGACTACTGTCCGACAACGTGGTGGTGGTCGTGGTGCGGCTCAAATTTGGAGTTCGCGACATTTTCCGTAGTTTGAAATGGGGTAGAAATTGAGTAAGATTTCGAAAATGGACTCAAAAAACGAGTTGGTGCTCGAGTGTAATTTATTATTTTCCGTAAAAAATCGGGAAATAAATAACCTGGCGAAAACGTTTTTTTTTTTCGCGACGTCTTTTTTCAGCAAAATGTTTTCAGAATTATGAAAGTTTTTTTTTCAAAAATGAACCTTGGTAACTTGCGCCACAGTCAAAAAATTACAACATTGGCGCAAGTTCCCAAGGAGTAAAAGAAAGAAATCATACCCGAAAGGCAGACAATTGGCAAATAAATCCATGTCAGTCTCGTGATTATCATGCTTTTCGTTCCCGTTTTATCCGTGCCAAAATCTGTGCATGGCGAAAATGTTCCCGGCGTGAAATAAATTTCCGAAAAAAAATAAGAATTAAATTATGAATCCTCCCTCTAAAGAACCGTCTGTGTCCTTCGTCCCCGAGCCGAATCGGTCAATCGCTTCGGTTTCTTCGGCGGGCAGTGGTCGCCGGGTGGGTCGACGCCGCTCCACGCTCGGGTTACCTTTCGCGCAATCGAAGGGGCCGCAAGACCAGGCGCGCGAAGCGGACAAGTTGTCCAACACGGCCGCCACGTTTCTCGAGCGAGGCGTCCACTCACAAAAATCGGTGGCGTTCTTGGACAACCACGAAGGGAATAAGGAAACGGTGGCCTGTTCAAGGTGGATTTATCATGTGATGCTGATCCTGCTGATGATTGTGGTTATCGTGAGTGAATAGATTTAAATTATGTAAATAATTATGTAAAAGAGGTGGTCAAAATATTTAGAGTATTTTGAGTTCCGGTCTTGTAAGGGATTGGATTTCCATTTGGGAGAAATAACGGGCGGAAAGTGTTTTTTTTGCAGGTAAATGTTTTAACCTCCAAGAAATTCAGGTAAAGGAAGAAACTGCGCTCGGCCGCTGTAGTTCATACGGCGCGTGACTAGGTAGCGCATATTTCTCGCATTTTCTCCCAGGTTCTTGCACGTCGCATTTCTTGTATTTCTTGCGTAACCACTTGGAAGAAATAGCTTCAAGAAAGTCTGTAAGAAATTCGAGGCGCATGAAACTGCGCCCGGCCGCTATAAACACTTCATACGGCGCGTGGCTAGATGACGCATATTTCTGGCACTTTCTTGCACCTCGCATTTGCAGTGCATGTAATGTGTGTAGCAAGAACTGGTTTTACCCATGGCTGGAACTCCAATCTCTTAAAGCTCGAAATACTGTCACAAAATTTTTTTTGCCGTTTACTTAATCAATTAACTAATTATCGACATGTTTAGATTTTATGTGGAGCCTCCGCAACTCTGGAATTGTTCGCGTTCCTCGACGACCTGGCGTGGAACGGGATCCTCTCTGAGAAACGAGCCTTCCCATCCGTTTCATCAAAGGATGTAATCTTTGCGGGTAAAAAACTTCGCCATGTGGCCCAAGTTTTTCCAGCCGCGGCGAATTACACGAATTTGAAGAAGTACTTGCATCGTGACCAGGTATTTGTCAAACTACAAATATTTCGAGCTCTGTTCTTCCTAGGGTTTGCATTTCCGGGGGTGTTAGACCCACAAAAAGACGAAAATCTGTGTGGAGAAGGCAACAGTTAGTCGAAAATACGGGTTTTGTGAAGAAATTGTCTTTTTATCGGGGTCAAAATACATTGTTTTCTCGATTTTTTGAAAATAAAGTGTATTTTGAATGCAATACAAGGTAAATTTCTTCAGAAATCCTGTACTTTCGAACGACTGTTGCCTTCTCCAGGTAGACATTTTTTGGGTGTAACAGCCATACGTTTTCAAAAATTTAGTTTTCATTCAACGTTCAGTCATCCCGATTTCAGACTGAAGATTTTCATTCACATTCAGTCATTTTCGTTCAAATTCAATTCATTTCACTTCATCGGACTTCATTTCCTACTTCGCCCCGTGTATGAAGCATAGGGTGAGAAATGAAGTGAGTGAGAAATCCTTTCATTCACAGTCATTCATCTGAAATGACGGAATCTTTCAGTCATTTTCATTCAAATCATAGGAAATTCATTTTCATTCACTATCAGTCTCTGTTATAATAAGTCACATGAATGAACAGGTATGGTAACACCCTTGAAATGCAAACCCTGGGAAGAACCGAGCTTAAAATACGGTAAATTATGAATTTTGACCAAGTATTTTTGACCATTTCTGATCGTGACCAGTCCCTCGAAACGGGTGTGATCGTCCTCATCCTGGCCGTTTTTCTCTACGCCGCCGTGCAGCTGGTCATTTTCGTGGCGTGCAGCGTCTCCGAGTGGAGGAAGCGTTTGATCGCGGCCTTCATCGGGTTTGGCGTTCTGGGCGTGGTGCTGTTCGTGGCGGGAGTGATTTTGACCATGTCCACGATCGTCTTCATTCCCGACGGGTTTGTCCACATCAGGACGCAGATTGAGGACGTGAACGTTTCGGCGGGAGGAATGGTGCCACACCACAGGCCGCATCATTACAAAAAGGTTAATCCGGATTGGCCCGTGGTCACGAATAATTGTCAGGTGGGTACAATTTAGGGGGGTAAAATGGGAGGATTTTAAAGTAGTTGGGGTTAATTTTTGAAATTTTGATAAAATTGGAGACTATGTAAAATCGAAAATTCGGTAAATTCCGGAAAACTGTGAATTTTCGTAAAACCGGAAATTCTATAAAACCGGAAATTTTCATAAAACCGTAAATTCCGTAAAACTGTAGGTTCTCTAAAACCTTAAATTCCGCAATTCCGTAGTAAATCTGAAAACTGTTCCGTAAAAACGTAAATTTTCATAAAACCATAAATTTCGTAAAGTGGTAAATTCCGTAATACGGTAAATTCCATGAAAGTGTAAATTTTCATAAAACCGGAAATTCTACAAAAATGTTGATTTTCATGGACGACTTTTTAAATTCATGTCCGGCTCCCGATTTCGATTTTTGATTTAACCCAAATCCTGTGGTTTTACAAAATCGGAAACTTCTGTTTGGATGGGACTAAAAACCATAATTTTTTGGGGGGTTGTCACCACTTATGAAATAAATCATTTATTTATGCACAATTTTTGTCAGGTTTTAGATTCGATGGAGGACGCTGCAGAGTTGCAGAGGTTGTTGGACATCGTGAAGCTGTGCGTGTACGGGCGCTACGTCGCCATGAATTTTCAAGACCCTTGTCGCCACGTCAAGCTAGCCGAGAAAATTGCCATCCCCGGAGCTCGGAAGGAGTACACTTTAAAAGATTTTGAAAAGCTCAAGATTTGCCCCATGGATTTCTACAAGATTCTGGCAATTGTAAAATAAATAGTTAATTAATCAATTATTTACTTACTCATAATCAGTTACACTTACAATTAATTTTTTTTTTACTTATTTAATTAATTGGCAGAGGAATAGTTTGTTTGATGATTTTAGAAAATTGTATTACAAGGACTCGATAACTCGTCGCCAAAGTGGTCACAATCAGCACATTTTCAATCGTTTCTCGCCTCCGGGAATTTACGTATTTTAAAATTCCGACCAAGTTTGTGGAACACATTTTTTAGAAATATACATCCACTCCGGATTTTAGCACTTTTTGAATTAGAAATTGGGACTAGCTGAAAAAAACTGACAGCCATTCAATCAATCACCTACTACAAATTTGTCGTCCAGAATTTTAAAATAAGTTCCCAGAGCTGAGAAATGTTTAAAAATGTGCTGATTTTAACCAGTTTGGCGATGAGTCGTACATACGTTAAGATGTATTTTTATTGCAGATCTTAATCTTTGGTGGGGCAGGGTGTTGCTGGATAATCATGTGGATGGGATCCTACGCGTCGAAAGTGCTCTTTCCCCACAGCAATCTTCACGACAGCCTCCTCTACAAACCCGGCGCAGTTTACGCAATTTCCGGTAATGCATAAATTTTATTTGCGCCGCAAATGTTTCAGGTACAAGTAACCAGTTGCAAGAAATAATGGAAAGAAAGTGGTAGCATACCTGGTCAAATTATTATTTTTTCATTCAAAGTTTAGTCATCCGGGTTTCTGAGTGAAGATTTTCATTCACATTCAGTCATTTTGTTTCAAATTCATTACATTTCATTTCACTTGATCCGACTTCATTTCATACTTCACCCCATGTATTAAGCATAGGGTGAAAAATGAAAAGAGTGAAAAATCCGTTCATTCAAGTCATTCATTTGAAATGACGGAATTATTCAGTCAAATGACAGGAACTTCATTTCATTCACCATCATTCACTATCATCATCATTCAAATGAATGTAAGCGAACAGGTTTGACCTGCAAGAAACGACACCCCGCTGCAATACCTCATACGGCGCGTCGCTAGATGACGCATATTTCTCCCACTTTCTGGCACCTCGCATTTCTTGCGTTCTTACTTCGCAGCGCAGGAAATTTTTACCTCATATGGCGCGTATTTCTTGCATTCTTGCTTCCCAGCGCAGGAAATTTTTACCTCATATGGCGCGTATTTCTTGCATTCTTGCTTCCCAGCGCAGGAAATTTTGCAAACCTGCAAAAACCAAAACACTATAATTTTATACAAATTTCAGACTTATCCTACCGCGACGAGACCGACGTCCCTCCCGAAATGCGGATAGTATCCCCCGGCCTGTGGAACCCGCATCCGCACCCACACCCACCACCACATACCGACGGAGGATCCGGCCCCATCGCGGCGGCGGGCGGGTCAGGGACATCGACGGGGTCGCCAACGCCCTCCATCCCCTCGACCACCATGGCGAACATCCGGACCAAGCTGCTCGCCGTGCACAGACTCATGCCCGTCGGCACGGTTAATCGGAAGGCGTCCAATCATGGCCTCCTGGAAACCATGTCGATCATGAATATTGCGCCCAACATGGTAATTCGACCCCCGGCCGGAGCATCGACCGGGGTGACGACAACGACCACGCCGACGCGGGCGAGTACGACGACAAACACGACGGCGCAGACGGATCAGGCTTCCACGTGGTTTCATAGTATTAATGATGATATGTAAAAAAATATATGTAAAATTGGTGGATATCGAGGAATAAAAGGTAGATAAGCGCATATCCATCACGTGACGCCATTTACTCCAAGTATTTAATTATTCGACTTAATGACAAGTAAATTTAAGTAAAATGATGTGAAAAATGGTGAATTAATCTGTAAAAAATTGGGGATTATTGAATAACAAAATGTATGGATAAGCGCATTCATTTACGCGACGACGCTATTTTCGTAACGACAATTTACGCCACGCCATTAACGCCATTTATTCGACTTAACAATGAGTAAATTTAATTAGGATGATGAAATTCATGAAAATGGTGTAAATTAAAATTTTAACGCCACGTGACCTGACATCATTTACATATTTGACAAGATTATAAATGAGTGGAACTTTGTCGTCTCGGAGATAATAAACAAACCCGTGGCGAAATAAATAACGATGGCGAAATATCAAATTGTGTCGATTTTTCGTGACCTATTTTATTTCTTGGAATAAAATTTCCGTGTTTTCGTCATGTCGTGTAAAAATTGTCGCCGTTCGCCGTACTCCGTCCGGGTGGATGATGTCCGAAAGCTGTACAATCCGAATATGCTCAGCGGCCCGTCGCCCCTTGGGGACGCGTCCTGCGGGGGTAAAAAGTCGAATCGGGCAGGACTCACGTGCGGAAAATCGTATGGAAAAGTAAGCATTTTTTGAATTGGAGGTATAATTCGGGACAAAATTAGGACATTATAAAATTCAGACAAAATTTTGACATCATAAAATTCCTACAACAAAAATTCCGACAAAATTTTGAGAGTATAAAATTCTGGCATAAAATTTGGACACAGACCTTGAAATTTCAATCGATAGAAAATTCGACTAAAATTTGGACAAATTGGGACATCGTAAAAATCCTGACATAAAATTTGGACATGAAATTGCAGATTATAAAATTCCGACATAAAATTCCGACCTAAAATTTGAACAGCATAAAATTTCGATTCAACACCCCGACATAAAATTCCGACCCATGTAAAACTCCATCATAAAATTTCGATAAATATACTGACATAAAATTTGGCCACCATAAAATTCCGAGTAGAAATTTTGCCATAAAATTTCGCCATTTTTTCCCAAAAAGTGTCGCGTGGTCTGCAACCTGCCGCGGAACTGTGTGGACGACATGAAATCGTACTGGAACAAGAACTGTGACATCGGTCTCCTCCGCGCGTACGAGGACCAGCCCTGGTTCAAAAACCGCGTCGTCCAAGCGGAATGGCGAAATTTTGTGGATCAGCTCGTCACGCCGAGCAACATCGGATGTCAAGCGTGTCCAGGACCGGACGACTGGAGCTTCAAGTGTCACAAGGTCCGCAGCCTGATCGGACCCACGATTCCGTGCGTCTGGGAGTTGCCAGAGAAGGATAAATGGTAGAGTTATATATGCTAATTTTTTGCACGATTTTTGCACACTTTTGGGCAATAATTTTGCCACAATTGGAACATTCTGCCGTATTTATTTAGTGACCGTGCAAGAATTTTTGCTAATTTTTTGTATGATTTTTGCACAGTTTTGAGCAATAATTTTCCTATCTTTTGGCCAAAATTGGTACATTTTTACAAGATTATGTCCTATTTATTTAGTGACCGTGCAAGGCTTTATGCTAATTTTAGTAATTTCTTATGTGAATTGGCAAATTTTTGCACGATTTGTAATCATTTATTTAGTGAAGCCACAACAATTTCTCTACTATTTTTGCAAATTTCGTACCAAAATTGATGCATTTTTGAGATTTTTTAAAGTAATTTTTTCCCTAAATTGATGAATTCTTTGTAAAGTTTGTATTTATTTAGTGACGCCACGCTACAACAATTTATCCGCTAATTTTGCGAATTTTGCACTAAAATTGGTGCATTTTTGCGAAATTGTTTATGTATTTAGCTACCACACAAGAAATTTTGTTAATTTTAGTAGTTTCTTGCGTAAATTTGCCGATATTTGCATAATTTCTATTTATTTAGTGGCCCCTCAACAGTTCCTCAGATGCTAATTTTGCTAACTTGTTTAACATATTGGCAAATTTTTGTATGATTTGTAAAGTTGACTTGCTCCACAACAGTTTCTCTGCAAATTTCTTGTTAACCTTATATGGTAAATTTTAGCACGATAATTTTTGTATGATTTTTAAAATTTACTTGCTCCCCAACAGATTTCTGCAAAATTTGCAAATTTCTAGCTAACCTTAGATCGATAGTAAATTTCTGCATGATTTTTATGTAAATTTAGTGACCCCACGCAATACGGAATCAATCGGGATTGGCGTCGGTACAATGAGGACCAACGCATCGCCGCGAGTGATATTTCCTGTGGGTGCAACAAAGCTCCGATCTGCTATCCGAAAACTCGGTGTGAATGGCCGCCCTATCTCGGAGGTTTAATTGATTTTCATAATTTTATAAAAAAGATAACAAATTTTCCCAAAATTCTAATTCTGCTCAAAATTTTATTTTATTTTAGTGAAATATGGGCCGCGATACATGGCGTGGGCACATCCGTCCAAGGGAAACTTTCCACGAACTTCCACGGTCTTCAATTACCAGTCGCTCCCACAGTGTTGAGAGAAGAAATAATAATTTGAAATCTAATTTGAACTTATGAAAGTATGAAAAAAATTCAAAATTTTTGGAGAAATTAAAAAAACTGTATTAATAAATTGAGAACAGAAAACTTTGCTAATTTAAGAAATTAATTATTGCCTCTGCTATTTACTATTTACATACATATTTACATATAACTTTATCCTGGGTGGGTATATTAATGGGCCTGGCCTTTAGATTATCTTAAATTATCCGTTAAAAATATCTTAATTTACCTTATCGTAACTTGCCTTATCAATCGCAAATATCTCCAGATATTTGCATCCGACTGGGAAAAGCGAGTAGTAAATTTGGAAAGTGTAAAATTTGTCAACTTTTTAGAGCGTTTTCTCCTCTTCTGATGCAAACATCTGCGCCAAAGGTGCCCATTCGGAGATCGTATCTTTCGCAAATTTTATCCTAATTAAATTTGCCATCGATGGACAGTAATTTGCCCAAAATCGGAGAGCATACGCTTGAATTGAAGATCTCAATCGGAAGAAATAGTTTAAAGCTTTCATCCTGCTAAAAATGTGATTTATATATTTGCATAATTTCATTTTATTTACATAATTAGACATTTTCACGTTCTGTAGTTTTAAAAAGGACAAGTTATGACGCTACTGAAGTACGTTGAGCGTCATGTATAAGAAACACTGCAAATCTTGACAGAAAATTTAAAAAATCCAACAATAGTTTAGAACGTGCTTGTTACCACCATTTATTTGCATAATTTCATTTTAATCACATTCTCGTCGTATGGATTTAAATTGATCTACTGAATCACGTTTAGCGTCATATACAAGAAATTTTTGCCCGCGACGAGGATCATGACGCCGGTGAGGAGGTTGTAAAACTTGTTGTTTTCCTCCTCTGTCCCCCCGGCGATGAAACCCAGCACGATCCGTGTCCCCGCAATGACCGCCAAATAAAACCAGGACGCGATCATGGCGAAATAGAAGGAGACGAGTAGGATTCGCCAAATTGGTTCGGTCGGAATCTGAGTTTGATCCTTGTTCGAATAGAATTTGAAAACCTGTTCCAAAAATTTGGCAAAGTCGTCATTCCGATCGGGAATGAGGTCGTCGATGGATAAAATTCCGATGAGGTGGAAGATCGCGCAGGTTAAGAAACAGATAAGCCTGAGGAAGATAAGGAGAATTTTGGGGGTGAAATGGGAGGGTTTTAGTTGATTAATTAATTAGCGTAGGATTGGTTGATGGATCACCAAAATTGAGAAAATCAGTACGTTTTTAATCATTTCTCGGCTCTGGGAACTTATTTTAAAATTCTGAAGAAAAAGTTTGTAGAGCAGAAGGAGCTGTCAATTTTTCAGAAATATGCACTCCAGATTTTGACACTTTTTGAAGGAGGAGATCTCAAGGTTAAGAAGCCTTCAGAAAAATTGGAACTCGTCGAAACTGGCTCAAAAAACTCAACGCTTTTCCATCAATCAACTCACTGAGGACAAATTTGTCGCCCAGAATCTTAAAATAAATTCCCAGAAACGAGAAAAGATTAAAAATGTGTTGATTTTAAGTAATTTTAACGATTTGGTGACGAGCCAACATTAGATTATTAAGTTTTTAAAAATTTCTGAAATATGATTTGAAAAAAACAACATATTTTTGTCGATTGTTTCCGACCCAAAATTAATCTGGTTAAAGAAAAGTTTATTCTCGTAACTGGCTTTAAAATCCCACAATTTACTATGATTTTAAAAATTGTTTCAGAATAATGGGTGATTTCTGAAAACTTTAAGGAAACTTTAAGCTTCATTTGGATTTTTTGGAACTGGCCTAAAAAACTCAACGCCATTCCATTAATCAACTCACTGAATACAAATTTTTCGTCCAGAATTTTAAAACAATCGTCCAAATCTCCACATTTTTAGTCATTTCTCCGCTCTGGGAACTTATTTTAAAATTCTGAACGACAAATTTCCCGTCAGTGAGTTGATTGATGGAATGGCGTTGAATTTTTTAGGCCAGTTTCGACGAGTTCCAATTTTTCTGAAGGCTTCTTAAACTTGAGATCTCCTCCTTCAAAAAGGGTCAAAATCTAAAGATTGCACCTTTTCAAAAAATTGGGAACAACCTGATCCAGAAATTTGTTATCCAGAGTTTTAAAATAAGTTCCTGGAGGCGAGAAATGATTAAAAATGTGCTGATTTTGACCAAGTTAGTGATGAATCATTAAGTTAGATAATTAATGAGCGTACCATGAATTGAGGAAGGCTTGCAGCGTTTTGTACACGTCGAGGGAGAGCCACTGCTCCAAAATGGTCATGACTTTGAGCGTGAAGGTCCACACGATGGTTTCGATGAGGCTGAGACAGAACCACTGCCAGAAAAAGGACGCGTCCCAAGCTCTCGAAGGTGTTGAAGTGGCCATGTTGAAGGGTGTGGTTTTTAGTTCAAATAATAAATCGTACGAGTGATATCAGGTTTGTTGATAAGCCAATTTTTTTAGGGGGAGTTGTCAAGGAGCATTTGGCAAGTTTGACGGAATACCACAGGTCTCCCAGCGAATGCTCTCTGATTTTGGCGAAATTAATGTCAATCGATCATAAATTTGATTAGCATGAAATTTGCGAAAGACACGATCTCCCAATGACCACATTTGGCTTAGAAGTTTACATCCGAAGAGGAGAAAACGCACAGTAAATTTGGAAAGTGTAAAATTTGTCAACTTTATGACGCGTTTTCTCCTCTTAGGATGCGAAACGTGCCCATTGGGAGATTGTGTCTTTTGCCAATTTTACCCTAATTAAATTTGTGAATGATTTACACTAATTTCGTCAAAATCAGAGAGCATACGTTGTCAATCGATCATAAATTTGAGTAGGATGAAATTTGCAAAAGATACAATCTCCCAATGGGCACGTTTGGCCGAGTTATTTGCATCCCAAGAGGAGAAAATACTGAAATTATTTATTATTTAGCTGAAATATGATTAGCAAATAAATAAAATGATGAAATTTCCAGCACAAAATTTATGGTCAGATCAAGATTTCTATTTTATTAAGTCGCGGCTCTAAGAATTGGGCGACACATTTGCCGTCAGTGAGTTGATTGATGTAATGGCGTCGAGTTTTTTTCAGCCGGTTTCGATAAGTTCCAATACAAAGTGTCAAAATCTGGAGTGTGCATTTCTTAAAAAATTGGGAACGACCTTCGGTACAAATTTTTCGGCCAGAATTTTTTAATATATTTCCACGGCGGAGAAATGATGATTAAAGTGTTCCGATTTTGGCGATAAAATCATACATCAAAAGAGGTACTGATGCTTCTCCTTGGGCGGAAAGGACAATACGGTTAGGATGCATTTCGAATTCGCTTTGTCCATCTCTTCGCCCAGCTGTTTCATTTCGGCCAGCGTCACGCGCCACGATTCAATGTCGCCTAACCGCTTCAACTTTGGCGCCCTCTGAAGCAGGAAACGTGCCGAACAAGGGTGTAAATCGCGGCCTGGAGAGATACAAACTTCGACCAGGGTTGTGAGAAGAGTTGGATTTGCGGAAAGTGCTTGAGCCAAAGTGGCGTCGGTCAGCTGTTCCTCGTGCGTTCTGGAGGAAAAAAAGGAGGATTTTTTTAATGGGTTAAATTGATGGCTAGTGTTTTCAGGTGGGAGGAATAAGGTGCAAGAAAGTGTTTTTTGCAGAACTGCAAGAAACGCAACGAGCGAGAAGCTGCGTCCAGACGCGGTATTTTCATACTGCGCGTGGGTGTATGGATGGCGCATGTTTGTTGCAGTTTCTTGCATGCACCTCGCATTTTTTGCATGGTTTGCTCTGCCGTGCAAGAAATGTAGCAAACCCGCAAGAAACGTAACACTGCTTGCAAGAAATAAAGGCAAGAATGTCGTGCTTTTGAGCAATTTTGGTCTGCATCATGCATGAAATGCACGGCGCAAGAAACTAGGTCCCCCCCCCCGCAATAAATACGGCATGTGTCAAGATGGTGCATGTTTCTTGCAGTTTCTTGCATCGCTTGATTTGCAGTGCAAGAAATGTGACAAACCCACAAGAAACAAAACACTGTTATAAATTAGCAAGTAAAGTTTGCAAATTCATGATCAATGTTTCGGGCATGCAAACGTAACTATTAATACTTGCAAGAAATAACGACAAGAAACTGTTTTTTTCTCAGCTATCTGCATGTGTCCATATCGCATATTTCTTGCAGTTTTTTTTGCACCTCGCATGAAAGCATGTTTGTAAATATTTACCCGAGTAGATCTAAACAGCTGAAATTGAGGATTTCAATTTTTGGCGAGCTCCGCAAAAACGAGAGCATCGTGGTATCGCTCACAGTCCAAATGTACGTTTCCCGCAGGTTCGGAAAGAGTGGTTCGGCTCGGTCCCATTTTCCTCGGAGGCGTGCCTTGAGCACGACCAGGTTTGGGAGGCAGACGCCCAACTCGTCCAAATCTGGGAGACCTGCGATCGGCCATTCGAACGAGTCCCAGAATAAGATCAACTCTAAAAATAGATGCGATCAAAATTATTTAATGTGAATTTAGCAGTGTTTCGTTTCTTGCGGGTTTGCTATATTTCTTGCAGTGCAAGGCATACCTGGTCACTTTCATTCATGTGACTGATTATTATAGTGAATGACAGGGAATGAAAATGAATTTCCTATCATTTGAATGAAAATGACTGAAGGATTCCGTCATTTCAGATGAATGACTGTGAATGAAAGGATTTCACACTCATTTCATTTTTAACCCTTGGCTTAATACATGGGGAAGTAAGAAATGAAGTCAGATGAAGTGAAATGAAATGAGTTTGTAAGAAAATGACTGAATGTGAATGAAAATCTTCAGTCAGAAATCGGGATAACTGAATTTTGAATGAATACTAAATTTTTGAACAGGTATGCATGAAACCACTTTCCTCGCCCTTATTTCTCCCAAGTGGTTACATCCGAAATACAGATATTCAATTTATATTTCCACTTACAATGGAGGCGCAAACCATGTTCAGCCCAGATAATTTTTTGACCTTATTAGTTTGAAAGAGCAAGTCTTTACAAGCAACATTTGGTTCGGCACTTGGGCAGATACGCAAATTTCAAAACGCTATGGGCGCCGCAAGTTCGCAAAAACGCACTATTTTTCGGGCAATGCCCAGCGCGAGCTCAACTTCGTGCGTTTTTGCGAACTTGCGGCGACCATAACGTGCTGAAATTTGCGCATCTGCCCAAGTGCCGAACCAAATATTGTTTATAAAGACTTGCTCTTTCAAACTAATAAGGTCAAAAAATTATCTGGCTGAACATGGTTTGCGCCTCCATTGTCAGTTATTTTCCTTACGCGTAATAAGAATGGTCTCATCCGTGTTCATGGACCGTGTCACGAACATGCCTTCGGCCAGATAGGAATCCACTCCTCTCACAAAATTGTACGCACTCCTGTCTCCGTTACCACGGGGAAGCTCGTGGTGCTCCAGAACCTGCAGCGTTCCCTCGGTGCCCGCTCTCCGAGTGACAAATTGACCCAGGATCCGCCCCACCTGGCGAAGGGTGGGTTCTTCCCGGCCAAAAAGTGGGTGGAGGGAGGCCTCATTTTCAACCCGGGTGGAAACATGTGTCCCCTGAGGATTAATAGTGTGGAAAATTAGTTGGGTTAAAATGCACTGTAAAAAATTACTTGTATATACAAAATTGAATTTTTAAACGTTTTTGGATTCCTAAATTAATTTGGGACTAATCGTACAAAGTTTCAACTAAAAATTGGAAATTGATAATTTTTTGGATATTTTTCATATAATTTTTGAATAATTGTCTTCAACTCAGTTACAATTTCTGGTTTATTTCCAACTTATTCCTGGTTCATTCACGTTTCAACTTTTTGAACTCCCAGACAAATTTAGGCTGCAATCGTATAAATTCTAACGAAATAAGTAAAAAAAAAATCGTAAATTGATAATTTTTAATAAGCTTGTCCACAACTCATTAAAAATTTGGTCTCAAAATTTAAAAAAACGTTTATTTGGCGTTTCTTAAAATTTTTAAACTTGTCCCTTTGTCTGGGTGTCCAAAACTGCTTTAAAAATTCAATTTTGCACAAATTGGTGACTATTTAAGACCAAATCTACCTGCACATCGTGCCGACACGCCCCATACGCTCGCACGATCATGACATCCGGAATAAATGCGACATAGTACGAATCCTGCAGGATGGCGCAGGACAAATTGACCGCGTTCAGAGACACGATCGTTCCCATTAGGACGATCTTGCAGAGCGACACAGCGCACGGATTTTTCTCCTCGGGGGGAACGGCCCGCGCCTCTGCGACCGTCATGCGCCCGCGGCGCCCGAAGGTGTGGCGCCTTCCCGCCAAAATAAGCCCGGCCAGACCTGCGTCGCTGACTCCAGTAGAGTGCGAGACATTTAGAATTTTTAAGGCGGGACAGTTTTTCCCCAAAATTCGGAGGATGTGATCCGTCGCGCCGTTCAGAAGGGTCACTTCCGTCAAGGAGGAGGATCGGGAAAGAATGTGGGGCAGGTTTGAGCCCGAAAAAGCGTCCGGTTCCGTAGAGAGGATAATGGAACGGAGACTTTTGCTGAAAAAGATTGAAAAAGGGATTTAGGAAATGTGCAGTGTTTCGTTTGTCACATTTCTTGCACTGGAAATGGAGAAATGCGAGGTGCCACTTGCCAGAAAGCAGACCTGTTCAGTTTCATTCATTTGACTGATTATGATAGTGCATGAAAATGAAACTACTTACTGTCATTTGAGTGAACATGATTGAAAGGTCTGGTCATTTCAGATGAATGACTGTGCATGAGGATGCCTGACTTTTGAATGAAAATTAAATTTTTGAACAGGTATGCCAGAAAGTTAATCATCCCGATTTTTGAGTGAAGATTTTCATTCACATTCAGTCATTTTGATTCAAATTCATTTCACTTCAATTCATCTGACTTCATTTCTTATTTCGCCCCATGGATTAAGCATAGGGTGAAAAATGAAATGAGTGAGAAATCCTTTCATTCATAGTCATTCATCCGAAATGACGGAAGCCTTCAGTGATTTTCATTCAAATCACAGGAAATTCATTTTCATTCTCTATCATGATCAGGCACATGAATGAAAGTGAACAGGTATGTACATACTTTGTTAATGCGCCACTCCATGAAATCAACTGGTAAAGCCGGTTGCACTGCGACACGGTGAGATTGAACGTGTCAAACGTTCCGTCCGACCAGGCGACCCCGGTTTCGGTCAAGTGGCAGCCGTACGCGGACCGGAAGCTGCCCAGCATGTCCACCGCGTCCACGATGGTTCGGTTCGGTTTGAAGATGTCGAGGAAGTTCAACATCCGGTCGGGTGGGAAGAATTTCTCGACCGCTTTGGAAATCAAGGCACTCTAAATAATAGAATTCAAAATACGTCATTTTTTTTCACCGGTGGGGAAAATACTTGGTCAAAAAATGTGGGGAATTTTGAGCTCCTCTGTTTTTCAGGGGTATTTCGAAAAAGTGAAAAAAAATATATTCCAAAAGTATGGTTTTTTGTAAATTTAAAAAAATGCGTCCAAATATCCGCGCGGCAAATTTATCATAACTCTATATACCAAAACGTCTCCTACTCCCACGCTGTGTATACAAAGTTGCGGTATCAACTCCGCTCGGATGCAACTCCGAGATAGGAATTGGACTTATATGCTCAAGCTTAATAGAAAAGTAGTCGCGGGATCAACTCCGCTCGGCTGCAACACAGGTTGCAAAGCTCAAGCTTACACCCACAAAAAGACGAGAATCTGCGAGGAGAAGGCAGCAGTCATTCGAAAATTAAGGTTTTGTAAAGAAATTAACTTTTCATCGCTGTCAGAATAATTTTTTTCACGATTTTCAAAAAAAAGTACAGCATTTTTCCAGCAATGAAAAGTGTATTTCTTCACAAAACCACTATTTTCGCATGTCTGTTGCCTTCTCCTTGCAGATTTTCGTCTTTTTGTGGGTGTTCCAGCCCCGGAAATTTCCAAGGGATGGTCAAAATACTTTGTGAAAAAACATTATTTTGATCCCTGTTCTTCCCAGCGTTTGGATTTCCAGGGATGCTACACCCAAAAAAAGACGACAATTTACCTGGGGAATGTAGCATTCAGTCGAAAATACAGGTTTTATGAAAAAATTAACATTTTATCCCTGTCAAAACACTTTATTTCTGGGAAATCGTGAAAACAAAGTATTTTGACGGATAAATTGTTAATTTCTTCATAAAACCTGTATTTTCGACTGACTGCTGTATTCCCCAGGTAAATTGTCGCCTTTTTCTGGGTGCAACATCCCCGGAAATCTAAACCCTGGGAAGAACAGAGATCAAAATACTGCATTTTCAAAAAATATTTTGTATTTAAACATTTTGACCAAATATTGGTATGTTCCCCCATATTTTTTCAAATTTATGAATCCACCTGCAACTCTCTGGGCAAAGTTTGGTCCAGCACGTTCCGGAAATTTTTCTTTCCCCGAGCATCCCGAACCTTTCCCGACCCCAGCGCGGATGTCGACAGCATCTTAAGCGACGCCTCCATCGCCATCGATTTCAAGGTGAGCCCGGAAACGGATGAGCGGACCGCCGGGAAAGCTTCAGTCGCAGCGTTGTCGTTATTCATATTTGGATTCGTTGATATGTAAAACATCGAAAATGAGGAAGGAATGAAGAAGAAGAAAGATGGAAGTAATTTTTTATCGTTTTTTTTAGAAAAATTGGGGAATTTATGAGGAAGTTATGGGGAATTTCTGGAAATTTATGTATAGTTACCTTATTATAGTTACCTGATTAATTAAATTAGGCGATAAATTACGAAGAAAATTGGGACGCAGGGGGCAGGGTTTCACCAAACAATTCAGTAAAATCGTATCTTGCCAGTGTTAATAAACCCCTCCCCTTCATAATCCCATAATGTTAGTGCCCCCCCCCCAAACTTCCGTCTCCATCACGGCGATGTGCGTTTGTAAATTACATTTTGTAGAGTATCGAATATTTTTAAGGAACTACTGAAAAATTTGTCGCAAAAAGTGACTACATTCATATTGTAAATACTAAATAAGCATTTATTTATTTATTCATCACGCAAAATATGTAGATTTATTGGTCGTTATTAAATTGGGAAGGTTTAACTGATCATTGTTTATTTAATACTAGTTTCGACCATAATAAATGTTTTAAAAAGTATTAAATTAAATGATCAGTTAAATAGTATGAATTCCTCCTAAAACCACCTGGTTGATTTGCTGGCTCGGATTTTTAGAGACAATTTCTAAAAAAAAATAAAATCAACCTTTAATTTATGGACATCCTTTATACTCACAATGGAACCCTTTTTCAAGCTACACCGGGATTAACTAGCGAGTTATTTCCAAAAATCAAGCTAAAAATTAGGAGTCACATAACACTTATCTTTCCGTTGAATGGCCACTTTAAAGAAAAATCTTGGCGGTTAAGTTCAATTTTTGAGCAAATTTTCTCTTGCTTTTTCCTCCACGGAGCGAAAACCAAGGCGCTCGTGTGAACTTTGACCTCTAATATTTTTCATCAAAAGGGCCACTCAACGGAAAGATAAGCGTTATGTGACTCCTACCTTTTGGCTTGATTTTTGGATATAACTCGCTAGTCGATCCCGATGTAGCTTGAAAAAAGGTTCCATTGTCAGTTAATAAATAGAGCACCCAAAGGTCCACGATGATGATCTTGATGACCACGAAGGATGCCACGCAGCAGATCAAATTCTTCAATTCCTTCACTTCAGCGGGGTCCTCTTGGCGCCACAAGATTTTGAATATTTTGCTCCCCGCTAGGTAGGCGAGATACAGCCAGCTCCAGAACACAGCGGTGAACCAGGCGGGAACCAGCAAATCGTGGGAGGACACATGCGACAAATCCCGGTCGGAGAAGACGCCCACACCTGTTGCAACGGAGATCGCTAGGAAGGCGAATATCCTGAAAAGGTGTAACAAATAAATCATGGAATCATACCTGTTCACTTTCATTCATTTTACTGATTATAATTGTGAATATGATAGTGAATGAAAATGAATTTTCTACCATTTGAATGAAAATGACTGAAAGATTCCGGAATTTCAGATGAATGACTGTGAATGAAAGGATTTTTCACTCATTTCACTTTTCACCCTACATGGGGCGAAGTAAGAAATGAAGTCGGATGAAGTGAAATGAAATGAATTTGAAAGAAAATGACTGAATGTGAATGAAAATCTTCTGTTGGAAATCGGGATGACTGACTTTTGAATGAATATTAAATTTTTGAACAGGTATGGTGGTGGTTGATAACTCACCAGTATTTCAAGAATGCATCCCACGTTTCGTCCGGGTAGAGGGAAACCCAGCGGTAGAGGATGGGCACGAGTTTGATATGCAGGACCCAGACCAGCGTCTCCAAGAAGGTGCGGTACACGTAGCGCCACGACAGACTCCAGACTGTCACGGTCATGATTATTCTCTGTTTTTGATTTAATTTGTAATTTTGATTTTAGAAATATTTACGTAATAAATTTTAAGAAACGGTAATTTTTTGAAAAGAAATATTTGGAAATAAATAATGTTGTAAAGTAAAAACCTGGCAACTTTATAAATGATTTTTTAAAAATTAAAATTAAATTAAAATGATTAATTTGTAGAGCAAGAGGTTGCCAATTTTTTGAAAATATACACTCCGGATTTTGAAACTTTTTGAAGGAGGAGATTTCAAGTTTAAGAATCCTTCAAAAAAATTGGAACTAGGTGAAAAAACTGACGGCCATTTTATTAATCAACTCACTGACTAGAAATTTGTAGTCCAGAATTTTAAAATAAGTTCCCAGAGCAGAGAAGTGATTAAAAATGTGTTAATTTTCATAATTTCAGTGAGAAGTGATTAAAAATGTGCTGTTTTTTTACAATTTTTTGTAACAATTCATCGAATCCTTCGTTGAAAAAGTTCGGTGGAAATCAAAATTTCAATAAATCAACCAATTTAAAGAATTGTAGTAATTAACTGAATTGAAAATCTGCATATTTATTGTGGAAATTATGCTAATTAAATAATTAAGCATTAAGGTTAATCAATTATTAATAATTTATAATTGATTTTTACTGTTTTAACTTCCAATTTTTTCACATAATAAATTATCCTATTGGAGGAAAGGGAATTGTTTATCTTTCCAAAATTTGATGTCTTTTCCCGCCCCGCCGACGAGGATTTTGAGGGTGTCGATCATCTTCTTCTTTTTCCGGCGGGTGACGATAACCTCGATGATAAGCACGACCAGGGCCACGCCGAAGCCGAGACAGAGCAGGTAGAAAGATCCCTGCATATCGCCCACGCCTACTTTTCGATTTCCGGCTGAAATCGTCATCCGACTGCAGCGATCCTTCCCCGGCCAGTAACGAGACTTCCATTTCTTTAACAGACCAGTTTGCGACATTTGACCAATTCTGAAAATATTTTGAAAAATTAGTATAGTTTCCATTTTTTATGAGACTTGAAAAATAAATATTTGGAAAATATTTCAGTCAGATTCATGGAATAATTTTTTCAGTTTTCACGGACTAACTTTACTGTTAAACTTTAATTAGTAAAATTTCAAAATATTTTGGATGTTTTATGTATATTAGGTTTGTGAAATGTAAAAGTTCGTAAAAAATTCGAAATATTTATTTTCCAGTGTTTTTCTATATTTCTAATTTTTTCGAAATATCAAATTTTATAAATGTTTCTTCAGACTTTATTTGAAATGTTGTCAATATTTTAATGATTTTAAAAGATCATTTTTTTAAATGGACCACACACAAAATTTGAGCATCAAAAAGAATCAGGATTTGGAGAAAAATAGCAGAATGTTTATATTTTGACGTTTCTTCGTAAATATTTTGCGTCTTTTCGAAAAAAATTGATGAATACTTTGACGAGACTTCCATTTATTTAATAAACCAGTTTGCGACATTTGACCAATTCTGGAAATATTTCGAGAAATTAAACATTTTCATTAATTTTTATAGGATTTTTTTTAAATTTCAATTTGTCAATTTCAGGAATTTTTAAATTTTTTGACGCCTGCACAACCGATAAACTTTGTGGGGTCAGAGTAGCAATATTTCGATTCGGGATTTTTTTGCAGCTTTTAAGTATTTTCCAATATTTTTGGATAACAAAAAAATCATGGTTTGGAAAAAAATGTTGGAAAGTTTTGACGTTTTTTCGTAAATATTTTGACGTTTTTTTCGAAAATGTTAAATAATTATTTCCGTGATACATTATAAATTTTGGTAAATTTACTGTTTGTTAAAAACGGGCAGGTATGGACTCTTTTTTGGGACGGCGAGAGCGATCTTTTCCTCAAAGAAGGATTCGGATCCTGTAATATGCAGGAAAAGTAAGAATTTTTTAGCAGTTAATTAATGTTTTTTGCAATGAATTTAAGTTTTTGCACATTATTTAATTCCTTACCGACGATATATTCGCACTTTCCGGTAATTCTTAACGAATCGCGGATCGCGGTGGCGAGGACGATTTGCCAGTCGATGTAGGCGTGTTGGTGATGGCTGACCAGGTCGAGCACGGTTTTATTAAAGGCGGCGTGTTTTATGGCTTTTTTATACAAAATTTCAAACTGAGGGTCGGAAGATCGCTGAAACCAAAATACAAATACATTTTTTAGTAATTTTGTATAGAAAAGTTTCATTTTTTTGTATTTTTGGACACATTTTTAAAAATTGTGGAGAAAAGGAATTTTTGAGAAAATAAGCATTTTCACAATTTGTTGACAAATGTGGAATTTTTAATAAAAATTTCTCATTTCTCATAATTTTTTTGGCAAATATGTTTTCCAATTTTTTTTACAAGTGCGCTTTGCACAATTTTTTGACGAATGTTTTTGTACAACTTTTGAAAAAATTAGCAGTTTTAAAATTTGTCGAAAACTCCGCTTGGCACAATTTTTGTTAATATGCATGTTTTACAAAATTTTACTACAATTTTTTTAAAGGATTCTGCAACGACTTTTTTGTTTGCAAAATTTGTAGCTAAAAAGCTATAAATTATGTACAGCTTTTTAAATTTTTGCTCAAATTTTGACACAATTTGTACTTTTAAAAAAATATTTGTACCATGAGATGATCCTCAATGACGCTACCAGCCAGGAAACCCCAGGACTCGACGCCACGGAAATTGGTCAGATCTTCCACCGTGTTTACGGGGCTCTCAATTTTTGGAAAGGTCAGAAACGCCACTAAATTTCCGGAATACGTTGTGACCGTCACGATCACAAAAAGCCACCAAAATCCGATCAACATTCGTCCACTGAGCGCTTCGGGGAGATGAATTCCTCCTAAAAATTCAAAATTTTAAGGGAAAAGTTCCCAATTTTTTGGTTGGGAACATTTTAAAATTGATTTTTAATTTTTGTTAAAAATTTAACGTATTTTTCAAAATCATAATTTTGAGAATTGTAAGATTTTCAAAAATCAAATGTGAAATTAAACTAGATAATTTGCATATACATTAATGAAAAAAAAGTTCTTCAAAATAATTTGTTTTAAATCATAGTTTGGAAATTTTGTTGCATTTTTCAGAAATTGAAAAATAGTAAAAATGAAGCTCTTCAAAATTTACAAAGACCAAATTTTAAAGCCAGTTGCAAAAAATTAATTTTTCTCGAACACAAAATGCTATTAAATTAGGAAATTTTTTCGGCGGTGCTGTATGTGACAAATTTTGGACAACACATGTTTTTAAAATTATAATTTGGAAACTTTTGAAAAATTTTGGATGTAATGTTACCTCGTACCTAAAATCGTAAAAATCAGCACATTTTTTATAATTTATCCCCTCAAAAATTAAACATTATTATTATACAACATTTTTCAAAATCAGACTAAATTTGAGCATGTAGGATTTTAAAGTCCGTTAGAAAAATTAAGTTTTCTAAAAATGGATTAATATTAAACCAGATCATTGAATTATTTCTGCTTGTGAGAAAATTGACCAAAATATGCTTTTTAAATCATACTTTTTGAAAATTTGGAAAAATTGGAAATTTTGGAAAATTTTATGATGTAATATCGCCTGGTCCCCGAATTCTTCAAGAGAAATCAGACATTTTAAATAATTTCTGAGCTAAAATTATCACAAAACATTTTTCAAAATCAACTGAAATTTGAGGATGTATGATTTTAAAGGCAGTTACAAAAATAGATATTTCTAGAAAATTAAATGCTGTAAAAATAGGTGTGTAACTTTCTATGACGTCGTGTGAGAAATTCTGACCAACACATGTTTTTGTAACATAATTTTGAAATTTTGAAAAATTTCACGATCCACTGTTACTTCGTACGCAAAATCGTAAAAAAATCAGCACATTTTAAATAATTTCTTCAAGTTATTGGAAAACAATTTTCAAAATAAAGGTAGATTAAAGTATGTAGGATTTTAAAGTCAGTTACAAAAATAAACTGTTCTGAAAATTTGTTGATGATATTAATATTTTATAGTTCGGGGCAATGTGTGAGAAATTTTGACCAAAATATGTTTTAAAAATCATAATTTAGAAATTTTGGAAATGTGGAAATTTAAAATTTTGGAAAGTTTTATGATGTAATATCGCCTTGTCCCCGAATTCGTAAAAAAAAATTAGCTGCTAAAGTAGACAACTTTTATATGGGGTACCTGAGAAATTTTGACCAACACATGCTTTTTAAATTAGAATTTCAAAATTTTGAAAAATTTTATGATCTCATCTCCGAAATCGTAGAAAATCAGCACATTCTTAATAATTTCTCCGTTCAAATTTTTGCAAAACATTTTTCAAAGTCACAGTAAATTTGAGAATGCAGGATTTTAAAGTCAGTTCAAAAAATAAACTTTTCTGAAAAGTACATAATATTAAACCAGATACATATTTTAGTTTGGAGAAACGTGTGAGAAATTTTGACCAAGACATGTCTTTTAGAAATCATAATTTGGAAATTTTGTGAAATTTGATGATGTCGGCAAAATCAGTACGTTTTTGGTAATTTTTCAGCTCAAATTATTGCTAAACTTTTTCAAAATTACAGTAAATTTGAGAATGTAGGATTTTGAAGCTGTTTAGTTACAACAATTAACTTTTGTGAAAATCAAATAATATTAAACCAGATACTTCTAATTTGTGCAGTGTGTGAGAAATTAAACCAAAATATGGTTTTAAAATCATAATTTAGAAATTTTGGAAAATTTGATGATCCAATTTTGCCTCGTCGCCAAAATCGTAAAAATCAGTACATTTTTAATAATTTTTCCGTTTAAATATTGCAAACCATTTTTCAAATTTGAGAATGTATGATTTTAAAGTAAGTTGCAAAAATAAGCGTTTCTGAAAATAACAGATCTTTGAATAATTTCTGCTTGTGAGCATACCTGTTCACTTTCATTCATTTGACTGATTATGATAGGGAATGAAAATGAATTTCCTCTCATTTGAATGAAAATGACTGAAAGGTTCGATTATTTCAGATGAATGACTGTGAATGAAAGGATTTCTCACTCCCTTCATTTTTCACCCTATGCTTAATACATGGGGAGAAGAAAGAAATGAAGTCGGATGAAGTTAAATGAAATGAATTTTGAGTGAAATGACTGAAAATCTTCAGCCAGAAATCGGGATGAGTGAATTTTGAATGAAGAAATTTTTTTTGAACAGGTATGCTTGTGAGAATTATTTTGCAAACCATTTTTCAAATTTGAGAATGTAGGATTTTAAAGCCAGTTGCAAAAATAAGCATTTCTGAAAATAAATTGATATTAAACCAGAACTTTGGATTATTCCTGCATGTGGGAAAATTGACCAAAATATGCTTTTTAAATCATACTTTTGAAATTTTGGAAAATTTTATGATCAAATATTCACTGGTATGAATAAAATCAGGGAAAAGCTCCGGGGAAAGGGGAAAAGGGAAAGGCTATTTCCGGTGGCAAAGGCAAAAGGTATAGGCAAATGCCCCAAGTGGTATGAACTTAGTGGTATAACCTTTTGCCTTTCCCTATGCCTTTTCCCAAGGAGGAATTGGCATTTGCCCCATTTTTGCAAATGTTTATTGCGGGAAAACGGTTTTTTATCCAATAAAGCTGCCTGAATAAATATACAAAAATCTATCTAATAATTGCGATTAATTTATACTACTATTCCTAAAAAATTACTCAACCGTCCAATTTACTTTGCCAAAGTTTCAATTTCATCTAAAGGTATGTTAATTAAATTACTTAAATGTTTGTAATAATTTTACCCAGACCCTCAATTGCAATTTTAATTATTTTAGACCGGTTATAGAGATGTCAACTCTTTCCGAACTTGATGAGGAGGATCGAGCAATACAAGGAGATTCTGATGATAAGCAACTTGCATTCAATAAATTACTGAAAGATTATCCAATCTGGTTAAGCAAGTCTCAACTACCCGCCGTAAAGGAAAGTAAAGATAAGGCAGTGGCTGAGTTAATTGTTAAGCTTCAGGAACAACTTATGCAAATTTTCACAAAGGCAACGTTAGCGAAGAAAATTTCCAGAATGAAGTCGAAGTGAAAAATAAGTGCGATCTCAATAGAACAGGAAACAAGAAACTTTCTCTAAAACCTTGGGAGAAAATTATGGTTGAATTGATTGGGTCAAAGTCGAACCCATCAATTTCCCAGGTTCAGGTGTGGTGTGAAACAAATCCCCTTTAATTTCAATCCTCGTAAAATTGATAACTATTCTTCCAGGGAGCTGTATCCGCGGGGGTTTCTAGTGCCCGGATTTCCGACCCCATCACTGTTCCTGACCTCAAAATCAATTTAGAATCTACGAAGCCAATTTCAAACCCTGATAGTACTCACAAACGGAAAACTGGGGAGCAGATACTGGCAAAATTTGAAACAGAAGAGACTCGAAACTTGTCTAGTTCCCAGCCTCAGCGCTTGGTACTTCTGGAGCAACTACAGGTTCTACGATTGAAACGGCGTCGACTAGAAAGTGCATCACCAATTCGTGGCCAAAGCGTAACTTTTACAGTAGATAGCTGTGAACCTTTCACACTTCATGAAGTTAAATAGTAAAAAAAATGTATAAATGTTTGTTTATTTATAGGTAGGTTGGTGTTCGTAAAACATTTTGAAACATTTTAAAACCCTTAAATGCACTAGTAAACTGTTAACAATTTATGATTATTGCAGAGAAATGAACATACGAATAGTGAAAACTAAGAATTATCTATTTTGATAAATTATTGCTGCAATCTGATCTCGTTTCTGTTGGCCAAGTTGTCTAATCCTTGCGCTCTGGCCAGTCACCAGCTCAATCCCATCCAGATCGTCTTCATTACTCTCCTCTTCATCAAAATGTGGAAAATCATCTGGGTCTTTTAAATATTTGGCGATATTATGCAGCACGAAACAGCAGACAATTATTGATGGAACGGATTTAAGAGCTGTCCGGACCTTATAGTGCAAAATGGGAAATCTTCTTTTTACTTGACCGAAGCAGCGTTCTATTATAACCCTTTCTTTTGCATACACTTTGTTGAAATATTGCTGCACATGATTTGTTGGATTTTGATACGGTGTAATTAGCCATGGCGAAATTCCATAGCCTGAGTCACCTAAGATTATGGTATCCTGCGTCTTGCTCATAATTTGGAAAAGTTCGGAATTTCTCATAATCCTGCTGTCATGGACTGAGCCCGGCCATTCTGCATTAACACTCGTAAACCACTCCTTGGCGTTACAAGTGGCTTGGACGTTTAAGCTGGGATAATTTTTCCGATTTATATATTCGTCACCATCGATTTTTGGGTTGGGGATCCGGATGTGTGTACAATCTACCACGCCTACGACGGACGGAATCGAAAACTTTGTTTGCCAATCCTGTTTAGCTGCTAAAATCTCGGTGACCGTTTGGGGAAATTTTATCCAAATGTGAGCTTTTTCCATAATTTTTTTTCTAACCTAAAGTGCAGAATTAATAATTGTAGTTTCCTGTACCATGAGGTTTGAAATTAAACAGATCATAAATAAGTTTATTAAAACCTCGTGTACAGTCCTGCTCACTGTAGTCTGGTCCACGCCGACATCTTCACCAACGCCAGTTTGAAATCCTGGGTCCGCCATATATCGCAGGAAGACCTTCATTGTCTGCTCCGAAGTTAAAGCTCCTCCCCTATGTTCGGTGTTTTCCCCTAAAAAGTGATACGCTAACCATTCAACACTCTCTTTTTCAAAGCGGAAAAGCGATTTGTAGTCGGAATCTCTTGTAGTGACTCTAGCCTTGTAATCCTTGGCTGCTCGAACCACTCCCACATTTAAAAAGGCTGCCATAATTGTGCAGAATGGGCGTATTAAACAAAGAAATTAATTATAGTGAGCAGAATTTAAAAATTTGCAGAGGAAGTAGCTTTTTCCTTGACGTCGGGGATGGATTTGACCTGATCGGTATTTTAGGGTAATTGCTCCAGGGGAAAAGGATTTTACCGGACTTTATTCATAAGAATTTCTCTGTGGGAGGGGGAAAAGGTCATGCGAAAGGGAAAAGCTTTTTCCTTTTCCTTTGACCTTGGTAAAAGCGAAGGCCTCAAGTTTTATTCATACAAAACTGTGGATTTTCCTCAAATTTAGGGGAAAAGGCTTTTGCCTGTGTTTATTCATACCAGTGATTGCCTCGTCGCCAAAATCGTAAAAATCAATACATTTTTAGTAGTTTTTCTGTTCTAATTATTTTGCAAAACACTTTTCAAAATCAAGGCAAATTTTAGAATTTCTTGATTCCAAAGTAAGTTGCAGCAATAAATGAAATTTTCGCAAAATTCAAATGCAATTAAACTAGATATTCTAATTTTGAGGACGAAAAGTTTTCTAAAATATGTTTTTAAAAATCAAAATTTTAGAAGTTTTGAAATAGTCTGCTTCGAAGCTACTTAGAACAGACATAATTTTGTTGCTCAGCTTAATGCATTGATTATTTGCTAAAAAATTCAAAGGACCTTAAAGTTTTCTAAATTTTCAGAAATCACCCAATTTTTAAAATCAGAGTAAATTGTAGGATTTCAAAGCCAATTATAAGAATAAACTTTTCTTTAAAAAATATTATTTAACCAGATTAAGCTTGTTGGGTCGATCGATCAAAAACAATCGATAAAAATATGTTTTTTCAAATCATGTTTCAGAAATTTTTGAAAACTTCATAATGGGTGATATGAATAAAACCAGGGAAATCCTTTTTCCGAAAAAATTGAGGAGAATGCCCCAATATAGATGAATAAAAATTTGGGCATTTGCTTTTCCCCGAGGGAAAGGAAAAAGGGAATAGCTTTTACCTCAACCTCAAGATTTTCCCTGGAGACGGGGATTTTCGTATGAGTAAAACCAAGGTGAAAGCCTTTCCTTCAGGCAATCTCCCCAAAAAATACCGATCAGCTACTATGCTGACCCCAACTAACAAAATTAGCAATAAAACTTAGTTTTTAAGCATCTGTTGTACTTTTTATGAATGTTGGACACTAGTTGGACATGTTAGGGCTTTGAAACTCACAAAACCAGATTTATCGACAAAAATATAGATTTTTATTTGCTATCGACATCGAAAAAATGTATTTTATATTTTCATTGAAAACCTGAAAATATTTTCTGAAATATTTTTAAATTCAGATTTCGGCCAACTGGTCATGCTACCGGTATCGCGCAAGTTGCATATAAATTTTGAAAATTTTCCAAGATTCTAATTAAATTCTGCTTTCGCTCATTTATTCGCCGTTTAAGGGTCCATTGCATGTGGGTTTTGAGTTTGAATTTTTGTGTCTCAACTTTCCATTCCTCCATATAAATGGCGATTTTGAAACCCATTCATCGTCGTGCATATTTTACAAAAAGGGAGGTTTCAAAATTCGAAAATTTTTAGCTTTATACAAAGTTAGGAGGTTAGAATTTTAGTATTTTTCCTGGTTAGGAAATTTTTGAAAATCTATAAAAAATTCAAAAATGACTTTGATCTTGAATATTATAAAATAACTGTATGGGACAATAATCGTAAAAGAGTTTTTAAATTCCGAGAACAATTTGATTTTTGGCGAGCATTTGAAGGTGTTTTTTTCCAGGTTAGTCTGAGTGAGTTTGGAGGGTGTTCAAAAAATCAAAAATAGATTAAATTAAATACACTTATATACAACAAAACAACGCTGAAATTTCCTTGATTTTTGCAATTCTGAGATGCGCCGATACCGAATTTTAGCCTTTTTAGCGAACATCACAAACCAGTGGGGGTCATTGGGGGACATTTCTTTAAGAATTTGATCAAAATCATGGTCAGAGAAATTTTTGAAATGCATTTGTGTTCGTTGCGATGGTATTATTTTGATTACATGTAATTGAAGTCAGGGGATTTGCCCGAAACCAAGGGGATTTGCCTGGCGAGAAAGGTAAAGTTTATTCATACGAAAAGGAGCAATAGCCTTGACCTGTGAGACTTTCCCTCAGGCAAATGCCTTTCCCTTTTCCCGTTTCCTTGGAGGATTTCCCTGGTTTTATTCATACCAGTAAATCTAATGTTGGCTCTAGGAATTTATTTTAAAATTCTGGACGATAAATTTGTAGTCAGTGAGTTGATTAATGGAATGGCGTTGATTTTTTTTGAGCCAGTTTCGACGAGTTCCAATTTTTCTGAAGGTTTCTTAAACTCGAGATCTCCTCCTTCAAAAAGTGTCAAAATCTGGAGTGTATATTTCTTGAAAAAATTGGGAACTCCCTGCTCTACAAATTTGTCGGACAGAATTTTAAAATAAGAGATTACTTTTGTTTGATGTTTATTAGTCACAAGCTTTCGGAAAATACTTTTTCCTTCATCAGGTGAATTAGAAATATAAGTTCCCAGAGCGGAAACATGATTAATTGACCATTTTGTGGCACCTGTTCAAATTTTTATTCAAAAGTCACTGATCCCAATTTCTGATTGAAGATTTTCATTCACATTCAGTCATTTTGATTCAAATTCATTTCATTTCACTTCATCTGACTTCATTTCTTACTTCGCCCCATGATTAAGCATAGGGTGAAAAATGAAATGAGTGAGAAATCCTTCATTCACAGTCATTCATCTGAAATGACGGAATTTTTCAATCATTTTCATTCAAATATTGGAAACCAGTTTATATTAGCTGATACTTGTTGACATGTTAATAAAGGATTACTTGACTTGACAAATGATAAGAAATTCATTTTCATTCAGTATCATAATCAGTCAAATGAATGAATATGAACAGGTATGTTTCGGAGACGAGTCATCAAGTCGTAAATAAATTGATAATAAAGTCACCTTGTTGGAGGAGTGAGCCGTAAATGTACCAGTAGCAATTTTTCATCTTGCTGAGCCCATTATTTTCGTCGACTTTGTGATAAAACGTGTAAAAGTAGCTGGAACGGTGGACCGCGTTTAAAACGGGGGCGACTAGTATGACCGTGATTATTATGCAGATCCAGACCTGTGCATTATACAAATTAGTTGATTAATTGATTTATAAGATAGCTAAATATTTAGTAAATATGCAAATTAGTTAATTAGTTAGTAAGAAATTAATATGCGAATTAGTTACATAGTTAATTAATCAGTTAAGTAAAAAATGAATAGTTGCTTAATTCATTTGTTCGTTAAATAATTAACCAAGCTGGAAATTAGATAGTTAGTTGATTAATCGGCTAGTTAAATAATTAATGAATATGCAAAATAGCGAATTAATGTAATTAGTTAGTAAGAAATTAATCTGCGAAATTAATAGCTTGATAATTAATTAATCAGTTAAATAAGAAATCAATAGCTGGTTAATTCATTTACTCGTTAAATAATTAACCAATATGGAAATTAGCCAGTTAATTAATGAATATATAAATTAGTTAGTTAAGTAGTTACTTAATTGAGTAATTAATGAATATGCAAATTAATTAATTAAGATTTAAATTACCGGATAACTAAATGGGGCCGCAAAGAGGAGCACGCGGGATAACTCGTTGGGTCGATTGACCATAAATCCGTACGATTCTCGTTCAATGACTTGAGTAAAGTCGACATAATTTGACCTTTCTGGCGTCACGGTGAACGCCGCGGCGGCAAGGACGACCTGAAATATGCATACATGTTCACATTCATTCATTTAATGATGAATGAATAAATTATGCATTCAATAGTTCAAAATTTGAATGAATATTGAATGAATATTTTATCCTAATTTTTTGAATAAATGAATACTGAGTGAATATCTATTTAATTCGTGTGAATGAATATTTTTTTCATCAATCATTTTCACTCAATGCTTAATACATATGGAAAGTTGAGAAATTCATCTAATACTGTGAATTTTGAATAACATGGATAATGAAGGAATGGTGAATAATGAATAAATGTTGAATAATTAATAAATAATTTTTATGAACGGGTGAATAGAGAATGAATACTTTTTTTCGAGGCTTTGAATGAATGAACTTTGAATGAATAAATATTTATTGAACATGTATGGAAATATGTACAAAACAGTGTTTCAGGCATACCTGTTCACTTTCATTCATGTTATGATTATGATAGAGAATGAAAATTAATTTTATCTGATTTTAATGAAAGTGATTGAAGGATTCCGTCATTTCAAAGGAATGACTGTGAATGAAAGGATTTCTCACTCATTTCATTTTTCACCATAAGCTTAATACTGTACATGGGGCGAAGTAAGAAATGAAGTCAGATGAAGTGAAATGAAATGAGTTTGAAATAAAATTACTGACAATCTTCATTCAGAAATCGGGATGACTTGAATTTTGAATGAAAACTAAATTTTTGAACAGGTATGGTTTCAGGTGCAACCAATTTCAAGAAATAGTACGGAGAAGTGGTTTCTGGCAGCTAAGTATTTTTCTCTGTAAGGCAAATCTCCAATTTTATGCAAATTAATCGATCACAAATTTAATTAGTATACTAATTAAATACTAATTTCATATATGAAATTTGCGAAAGAAGCGATCTCCCAATTGACACTTTTGGCCGAAATATTTGCATCCGAAGAGGAGAAAACGCTCAGTAAACTAATTTGTCAATTTCAGTACCCGTTTTCTCCTCATCCGATGCAAATATCTATCTCTGCCAAACGTGCCCATTCATGGGAGATCATATATACACTCAAAATAAGGTAGTAATGAATCATTACCATGCGGAATCACTCTGTCTCTACCACGTCGGTTACGATTTGTCGTAGAAATGGTAATAATAAGTTCAGGGAAATTCAAATTCATTACCAAATATTAAGGAAGTGAATACCATTATGTATTAAATTTGAATTTCCCTGACCTTATTATTACCATTTCTACGACAAATCGTAACCGGCGTGGTAGAGATACATAGTGATTCCGCATGGTAATGATTCATTACTACCTTATTTTGAGTGTACCTTTGCAAATTTCATCCTAACTGATTAACAGACATCCTAATTTGTCACAGATTAACACTAATTTGCCCAAAATCGGAGAGCATACGCTGGCAGATTTTCCTTGTAAGTTATGAATTTTTGCATGAATTTGCAATAAAAAAAAGAATGTTTCCGACCTTATTTTCCGCGACCAATTTCATCATGCCGGACCAAGACCCGTCAGATTGGAGGTGTCCCCAAGTTTCGCCATGTCTCGGCTCCAGCACTTCGTATGTAAAGTTCAAATCTTTGGACATGTGGTTGAGAACTTCGAACATGAGGCCGGAATAGGTCACGTTGTCCGGATTTTCGGGGTCGTCTCGGGTGATCATTTGCCACGGGGGAAACTGTGGGGGCAAAGGGTAAAAGTTGGGGGATTATTATTCTTTTGCGGTACAAATTGTTATCAGAGGGCGGATAAAATCTTTACAAAATAGATATGTACAAAAATAGATAACAATGAGAATTCTCGAAAAATTTGCATTTCTGAATTTAGTACTCTGAATCTTTTGTGTTCCAATTTCTTTAAGCAAAATATTTCGATGAATGAAATATGTACCTAATATTTGAGCCAAAAACGTCAAAATTAGCATTTACGATGTACTAAAACTGATGAAAATAATGAATTTCGCAAAATTCGTACTTTGGAATTTAATGATCTGGATTCATTTCCTTGAACAAAAAAGATCATCTCACATCATATCGTTGAAACTTGAAATATTTATGAAACACATGTATTTTTGAAAAAATATGGAACACCTTTGCACAATTTTCAAATAATAACGGAAATATTTGCATGTCTGAAAACCTCGAAATATGTTCCGACATATGGAAATATTTTTAAATTTGTGTGCTCTATGCGAGTTAGGGGAGACACCCACAAAGGTCGTCATTGTATGAAAAGTCTGAAAATAAATACATATCCGCCCTCTGATTAAATATTGCTGGAATGTAGACGCACGTGCATGGATGTAACGGCGATTCTTCGTCCTCTAAACCCCCCGGTGACGTGGGGGAGGAGGTCGTCTGTCATTCTGAGCCCAGTCAACGGGTTCCACCAACCCACCTCGAAAATCTGTTTGCCCTTTTGACCATTCTCGGCGGCCTGGAGGTTCCACGTGGACGAATTCTTGTCGCACCGGGACAACACGCGGTCACTGAAATTTGCACAATTTCAAAAATTGATAAAAATACCGGAAAACATTGACATCTGAGAAATATACTGCGAAGCAATTTTTTTAATTCGAAAATTGGGTGTCAAATTATATCAAAAAGTGTGAAAAAAATATATAATATTTTTTCCAACACTATGAAAATTTGATACCTACAAATTTTATAATGATGTGAATCAGACAAATTCAAATTTCAGAATTAGGTTTTAAAATTATACTAAAAATAATATAAAAAAAATATGTATGTATTTTGTCCCAAAAATAAATAAAATGACAAAATCTGACCAATATTTTGCCAACCAAATTTTAAAAATTTGAGAACTTTATGTGAAAATTAATAAAAAAATATGCTAAAAAATATCGTATGTATTTATTTTGTCTCAAAATAAAAGAGACCATTAAATCCTACCTAATCTCTCAAATCTGAGGAGTAATAAATTTTTTAGAAATTTGAGAACTTGGTGTCAAAGTTATCCAAAATACAAAAAGTGTTAAAAAAAATATTTTATTAGAATCCTGAAAATTAGAACCCTTCATTTCTTACTTCGCCCCATGTATTAAGCAGGTGCACAATGAAATGAGTGATAAATCCTTCATTCACAGTAATTCATCCGAAATTACTGAATCTTTCAGTCATTTTCATTCAACTTGAATCTGATTTATTAAATATATGTAATTGGATGAAAAGTAGCAGGCTTGAACTGAATAATGATAAATGTGAAATGATGGTCATTGCTGCAAAAAAACATATCCAATATGTTCAGGATATAAGTGTTAAACTGGATGGAGTACCCATGAAAAGAGTTAATTTTATAAAAATTCTCGGTATTATAATTGATAACGATTTAAAATTTAATTTACAATGTGATAAGGTAGCGGAGAAATGTAACTTTGCGTTATGGTCGTTATATTCATTAAAGGGAGTCCTCGATGTAAGACATAAAATAATGGTGGTGCAAGCCTTAATTTTACCTATTATAATGTATTGTTGTCCGATTTGGTTAGTTGGGAGTAGCAACTTAAAATGTATTAATAATATTTTACGAAGATGTGCCAGGTTTGTGTATGGTAAATCTAAATTTGACAGCATTTCTGATGAAATCATTGTAGATCTCGAGTGGTTAAATGTAAACGCAAATTGTTGTAAGTTTGAAATGAGTAAAATTGCCTTTAATATGTATAATAATATCGGACCGGGAATTTTCCGGGACTATATTTGTCAAGAGAAAAGAATAGTAAGGGCAACAAGAACTGTAACGTATTCTGAGCCTAACATTATATGTAATGGATTGATGAGAAAGTCAATATAGGGCGTCAAAAACGGTACTGAATTTACCGGTACGAATCACTGAAAAGTTAAGAAATCTAAGTATAATTGAATTTAAACGACTAGTTAAATGTGAGCGTGTTCATGAACAATGTACCGAGAGAATGGTGGAATTATTTGATATTTTAGACGATCATGATGCACTTTGATAAATTGTATTATTATTTTCTTAAATCTATTGTAATGACAAATTTTTTACCTTGAGGCGTAATAACCCAGCATTGGGGTGTCTCATTGAAATAAATAAATCAAAAAATCACTCATTTTCATTCAAATGACAGGAATTTCATTTTCATTCACTATCATTCTCTATCATAATCAGTCACATGAATGAAAGTGAACAGGTATGATTTAGGCGTGTCACCTCATTTGCAAAGTCTTAGTATGCCCATTTTCCGGGATACCGGCTTTCCATGTTGAATAAAGTCGCGAATGTGTCAAAATATGCAAACGAAGTGATCGGCTATAAATTGGACAGTACGTACATATAATCTGAATAATATCGTGCCAAGCAAATTTTTAAGATTCCAAAAATTGGAGTCAAAATTAGACAAGAAAATGTTCGATAATATTTTGTGTTGTATTTTGTCCCAAGATTTAAAAAAACTTTTGAAAATTCATCATAACTAGAATTACTATGAAAAGTGGACAAGTGCCAACAAATTGTAAAATTTGGAGAACTTGGTGTCAAAATTAGACAAAAAAGTTTACAAAAATATTTTATATTGCTTTTGTCCCAGAATAAATCAAATTTTGATTATCAAAATTACGAAATCTGAATAACATATTTGTGAAGTTCCGTTTATGGGGGGTTGACTGCAGTGATGGTGGTGATGAGGAAGATGAGACGATCGTCGTCGTCGTTGTGGTGTGTGCGTAATAATTGGGAGGCGAGATGAGACTTGGTTGCACTTTTCTTAGAGAGGTTTTATTTATTACTTGTACAAACAGGCAGAACTCTGCCTCTCCCAATAATATTGGGAGAGGTAACCTGCAGTAGCACAAAATACTTCCTCGACCGTCCTCCACCGTTCCCCGTCTGGTGGCTGCGCTTTCGCTTATATATCCTAGCAATACCTAATTGATACCTATGTGTTGACCGATTATGAACCGGTTGGCCACTCTGAATAGAGATATCTCTGATGAGGTTGTGACGAAGCTGGTTTGCAACATTGTCTCTTGTTTGTAAGAGATGATGGAGGTGAGTGGCATACTAATTAGGGGGTTTGGCATTAATGAAGTTGACCAAACCTGCTCTTTCACAATATTCACCTCTAGTAAGCGGTGGCCCTACCGCAACAAACGAAAAAATGCGAGATTTAATTCAGTCAGATTCTGTGTACCTACTTGGCGTCAACGTATTCAGAAAAGTCGGGAAAATTCGTCAAAAATCCAGGTAAGAAAATTTGTTTTTTTTCAATTAAGAATGGATAGGTATGTATTCCCCCAAGATGGTGGTGGATGGACAATTGCATGTAAGCTTTGTTGACGTAAAGTGTGTTCGTGAATGAAATATAATGGGGAGGTATTTTAGCAGAATAAAATGCATGCATAAATGCGTGCATGGCTGGTAAAACTAAAACAAAATTTTAAAACTTATGTACGAAAGTCGGAAAATTATTAACGAAAAAATAAAAACTGAGGCAGCAGATTTTTGATGGAACAAATTAAGATTTAGATAGGAAAATTGTTAAAATTGGGAGTTTGAAAAATTGAAAAAATTAAAATTCTTAGATAGGAAAATTGTTAAAATTGGGAGTTTGAAAAATTGTAAAAATTAAAATTCTTAGATAGGAAAATTGTTATAATTGGGAGTTTGAAAAATTGTAAAAATTAAAATTCTTAGATAGGAAAATTATTAAAATTGGGTTAGGAGGACTGCATGTGTGTAGCCGCTACACACATGCAGTCCTCCTCACCCAATTATAACAATTTTCCTATCTAAGAATTTTAATTGGACCGGATTGGAGCTGTCTGAAAAATATATATGTGCCCGGCAGGTCGAAGCAGAGGGAGCCAAAGACAGAGGAGTGCCAGATGTGAAAACAATGGTGTGATGACGAAAATACTAAAAGTAATAGACGATGAGTTATGAGTGCCAAGAGTTATCTAAATTAGTTCATAGATCCTACAATTAAAATGTCTTAGAATGTAACAGAAATTAATGTAAAATAAAAAGTACTCTAACAATTAAAGAAAAAATTGGTAAACAATAATGGTGATTAATACTGGGCTAAAAATTATAAGTAACATGTGTTGGTTGATGTGTTTAGACCATGGTGGTAATCGAAGAATTATCTACTGCTATTAAATTATCTAATTATCTAATTATCTATGCTTCTTGTTAGATGATGACGCCGCAGCAGTTGGTACGGTGGTAAGTGGTTATCGTAGAGATGTCTGTAGATTGGGTCTGTGTTTATTGATTTTTATTTTTTTTTTTTTTGTTGCTGTTTATATTATTATTTATGTCGTTTTTTGTTTGGGGGTGGTTGTGTTTGTGTTGGTTTATTTTTCTTCTTTCTTGCGAGTGGAGAAGTAATGGTGACATGTGTGTTTAGGAGGTGGGCCCCAGAACTGAGATGCAGCCGGGTAGTAGTGGTGGAAGAGGGGCAACAGGCGGCAGGAATCATCAAGTAAGGGATGAGTTGTTTGCCAATTTAATAAAGATGAAACCCCTGAGTAGATGACCTGATAAAGAGATTGACTGTCGGAAATGGTTTGTATGTAGGTCCAATATTCGGGGCCGGTGTCTTCGGAGGAGGAGAACGACTTGGAGGCGTTGTTTGTTAAGGTAAGAAGCGGGGCTAGTAGTGTGTGGATGAGGGGGTGCGTACTTGCTTGAAGAGAAAAAGTGATGGTCTGATATTGTTTGAATTTGGCAGGTGAAACGTGTCCGGAAGGGGAAGAAGTCTTCCACTGGTGCAGGTGAGGAGACCGAGAGGAGCGCCAACCAGGCCGGTGGGAGCGGGAGGGTGATGGCGGGAGGAAAAACGAGGATAAAGGCCAGGTCGAAAAATGTAAGTGGAACTGAGTAAGGGAGAACCGTTGTTGGAGGGGTTGGACAGAGGTGTAATGGCGAAGATAATAATTAATTGTCTTGTAAATGATTTCAGTGGTTTCGGAGGAGGTGTCCATGTGGCCATGTCTTCATCGCGAGGGACCGATGGAGGTATCATCTGAAGAACTGCAATGGGGGTTCTTGCAATATAGGAAGATGTCATCTGATAGGATGCCAAGGAAATCCTAATCCAGAAGTAGATTATCGTCGTCGTAGATAAGTTTTTGTTGTGTCCAATAATGTGCACCATTTCCAATAATTTGTAACTGTGGTTAATTGTTTGCTGTCTAAATAAATTTGACAAAAGTTCCAATATCTCCGATAATTTGTAACCGTGGTTAATTTTTTTTTGTTGACGGAATAAAATTGACAAAATTTCCAATATCTCCAATAATTTGTAACCGTGGTTAATCGTTGGTCTTCTGAATGAAATTGATGGTGCTGAGTGGGTAAAACGAGTGTCTGAGTTGCTTGAAAGAACGAGAAGGGTGGGGTGTGGGGTTTCAGATGGACGGCAGAGAGAGGGATAGAGTCGCCGGAAGTTTAGCCGCAAGCAGGGGAAGATTAGGGAGGGCATGGGTGAGGAGGTCTACGGTGTAAAGAAAAGAAATATCCGTTGTTTGTTTTATTGCTGAGGCGGATCAGCTGGATGAGATTGCAGTGTTGGAGAGCATGGCGTTGAATCTGGGGGTGGGGACGGCCTACTGTTAGCCGGCACAGGCCTTGAGGGAGTGGATGGAAGTGGGGGGGAAGGTTTGGAGCCGTCGGCGGGTATGTTCGGGTAGAGTGGGGGGATTGGAGAAGTTTCCTCGGTTTCGATTGGTTGTTCGGCGTGATCTTGATACGTGGTATGACGCGGTTTAAGACGCGGGAGATAGCGGGGGGAGTGAGAACAAGAACAAAGTTGGTACGCGTATGACAGGAGGCCCCTTTTGGGAGGGCGTGGAGGTAGTAAACGTAGGTTTCCTGGCACCGGTAGGAGTTTTGAAGGGGGAAAAATGGTGAGTTTTTCATTGTGTCGTGTGCAGAATCCATAAGCGCCGTAATAGGTGAGGAGATTGATGTTGGTGAATAATTCCGGGTGTAGGGCTGCGAATTCGTTGAACCATTTCTCATCCACTGTTGTAGAGTCGGTGAAATTAAAGGGGCGTGGAGGTGAAAGGCTGGACGTAAATTTTCCACACATTTGGAGGAGGTGGTTGGGGGTGAAGAAAAAGTTCGCATCAAAAAGTCGAAGAAGTTCGGAGGCCAATTGCATTTCTTCTAGATAGGTCAGCATGAGGATTGAGTTGTTGTACGCCCGAAATTGGGTGGACGAGAAGGTGGACTTCGGCGACTTGGGACTTGGTGGTCCATGGCACGGGAGGATGAAATCCTCCTCTAGAGAAGTTGTGTGGTCCTGATGAACTGGTCGTCGTTCACTGTCACAGGGTGGAAGATACAAGACGGAGGAGCCAGTGTCTGGGGCGATACTGCAGGTTGCGAGGTGAAGAGTGTCGTCTGGGAGAAGAATATGGGTTAGTGGGTGATGGGTGTTATGGCCCGAGGAAGGGTCGAGTTGGATATTCGGCAGGATGAGTATGGACAATGGAGGCAGGAGGGAGACTGGTTTTGAGCAGGGAGAATCAGGTGAGAATGAGGGTATCGGCGTCCATGTGATGAAGGTCGTTCTTCCTCGTTGTAGATATGAGGTTGGCCGAGGAGTCCTGTCGATGCGGAGAACAGGTTTTTTTTTTGTGAGGTTCAGGTGTGCGATAAACGGTAGAAGGAGGGTTGGAGCTAGATTGTGGTCGGGGGGTCGGATCGTTGTAAGTGAGACGGCTAATTGTTTGTGATCAGCATGGGAGATGAGCCCTGAAGCGAGGAGAGTAATATTGTGGTCCAGTTGGTCCACAAGGTATATGGATTGAGAATAACATCGGGGGCGAGTAAAGTGTTGAGTCAACCGGTGAGGTGAGGTATTGAGTATATAGAGGTGGTGTAGAAGATACCGTTATACTAAACGTATTGCTGAGTCGCGTACGTGGTTCGTGAACAGACGGGGAGGTACGTAGTAGCGATTAAGAAAGAAAACTAATGTAATTGAGCGGACAATTCGTTACTGGTTGAATGACAGATCGAAGGTTGCCTAATGCTGGAAAAAATGTGCAGACGAAGGTGACCAGGAGGAGCTTACTAGAGTTAAATCTTAAGGTAGGGGAGTGAGGGTACTCATTAGGGGAGATGCCCATCGAGGTCTATACGCAACGTAAATGCACAGGAGAAGGAACTCTCCTGTGGATTTATGATTATCGCGTCGTTAGTTCTCTTATATATTTAATGCGGCGAATGGTTGTGGGGACCATAGAGCGACCGCTGTATAATATGGTAGACTATCCGGTTTTCGCTTCTAAGTAATAGTTATGTGGTACAAAAGAATGTGGGATGTCTACGTAATCCTAGATATCGAAAATCACCTATGGAAAAGCGCAAAAAAATACACAGGAGAAAGAATTCTCTTGTGGATTTTTGTTGTTGTAAATCCTATGGGTGGGTTTTCTAATGCGTATATATATATATATCTGGGTGACCGGTAAGTATTACTATTTATTACTATTGTATTAATGGGTATAGTCAAGGGGACCATCCTAGGTTCGCCGTGATACGTATATACGTGTATACGTGTATACGTATATACGTGATACGTATATAATTAATACAGCTATCTGGGTGACCGGTAAGTATTACTATTTATTACTATTGTATTACGGGGATAGTCAAGGGGACCATCCTGGGTTCGCCGTGATACGTATATAATTAATACAGCTAGTGTAACAAGGTTATCTAATTGAGAACGTTGCCGAGGGGCAGAGGTTGGTCAAACCCTGCCTGGTTTAAAAGTATGTGGGATAGAGAAATTCGTGTGTCGTGAGGCGACGCAATCGGGGCATGGAGGAAAAGGAATGTTGCCACCGGCGGTGTGGGGGGCGAGGCATTGGCTGGGTGAAGAAGGTAGAGGGTTAGAATTGGAAAGTGGTCGGGAGAGGTTGGTAGGTAGATTAGGTCGAGTTAATAGATCTGGTCGCCAGGTATTTGGGATATGTGAGGAGGAGCGATTTGGATTGTAGTTAGTGTGTATAGGCAGTGAGTTATAACGTGATTGGCGGGGGTGTGCGTTAGGGGAAGAATACAACGAGTGATTTTCACTACGAGGTCGGTTAGTATTGGGGTTATAGCGTCGTCGAGAATGGACTCTCCCACCTCCACCAAAATTACGGCCGTCACCATCCTGTATGTGATGTGTGCCTCGGAATTCTGTATTCCTGGATTGCCAGTGATTCGAAGGTGCTGTGATCTGGAATTGGCTATGTACATTCTGGCGGGTAGAGAAACCGCCACCACGGTTGATGGAATACGAAGATCTACCCCTATGGTTACGGTTACGGTTACCCTGTGAGGTGCGCTGTTGGTAGTTATTGTGTCTAAAACCACCCGTCGGTGGGGAATCTGGGAAGGTCATGTGCTGACCCGAGGAACGAGGGCGAGGTGCATCTAACATATGAATAGAATCTGAACCTGCAGAGACTACATGAGGCCTCATGTCGGATGTACCAATCCCTTGTTGTAATTGGAAGGGAAGTTGTTGGGCTAAGAGAGAGACAAAGTGCGGGTCGTTGGTCGATCGGGGATTGACGAATGGGGGGTGTGCATTACGTTCTTGAATGGAAGCAAACCTTAAGGCTTGAATGAGGTGGGCGAAAACTGCATCGTAGGAAGATGTAGTGGGTGTGGGCCACCCCGTCAAATTGTCGATGTGAGAGATGTGTGGTGGGCAGGCGCAGAAGTCGCCATCAATGGTCGAGATATGCGAGGGAGGGAAAGGTGGTCGGTAGAATGCGTTGGTATGGTGTGGAGGTACAGGTTGGGAGGAAGGTAGAATGTGAGGTGGCACAAAAATGTTAGCAGGGAGAGGTGCCGCGGGGGTTGGTAAAGATTCCAACTCCGTATTAGGACAGACTTGTGGGAAAGAAAGAGGAGAGTTAGTGTCTGTCGGGGGTGAACATCCTGGAGAGATGGTGATGTCGTTGATAGTTGTCCCCATTTGGAAAAGAGTGGGTGATGCAATAATGAAAGGAAAAAATGGTGGTGGTTGAGGAGCGGAAGGTTGTTTTGGGCAGGGTCTCAACCACTGCTGGGAGGTGGAGTAAAAGATGTTGTGGTACCAATAAGGATTGAGGGGTTGATGGGCACGGAGTCGTTGTGCAGGAGGTTTCGTAGAGTACGATGTTTGAGATGCGGTTTGGAGTGGAGTGTGGTGGTTGATGGAAGACGTTGGGGGCTGGCGTTTGGCTGAGGATAGAAAGTAGCGGGAGGCAAGATACTAGTTTTGAGATAAAAAGTCGCAGGGATGGATGCTGCAGGTAGTTGATTTGCACTCGGAACTGGATTTTAGCTATCGGGGTCAGAAGAGAGAGGTGATGAAGGAGAAGCAGTTTCTGGTTGGGGTGAGCGTCTTGGACTCAAAATGATATCGTGGTGAGGAGCAACAACCTCGTTTTGAGGTGGAGATGTTGAAATTGGAAAGGGGGTGGCAGGTTGGAGAGATTGACCAAGTGACGTGGCACCAAAAGTATGCGGAACAACCTCGATTTGGGGTCGAGATGTTGAAATTAGAAAGGGGGTGGCAGGTTGGAGAGATTTGCCAAGTGACGTGGCACCAAAAGTATGCGGAACAACCTCGATTTGGGGTCGAGATGTTGAAATTGGAAAGTTCCTCGCTGATGGGAGAGATTGGCCAATCGACGTGGCACCAAAATTATGAGGACCAAGAGTGTGAGATGATGCTGGGGTTAATTCAGATGTAAGGCCGACTCGTCCGCCGAAAAATATTGGTCTAGTGGGCGTGCCGGATGAAAATGTGGATCGTATGTGGTTATAGGTAACCGGTAAGTAGGAGGGGAACGAGGATTCGGGGAGGCCGATGTGGGGTTAGTGGTTTGGGATGTGTAATATCGATGTCGAGAAATGAAATTATCCTCAATGCGGTCGAGTTGAACGAGCTGCCGCTCTCTCTTATTACAAAGTGCTGTGTGTCAGGTATGGGAAAAAAGAGCTATAACTACCAACACGCTAAATGAAACGGAGGATGCCTTAACGGCTGGAGAGAACAACGGGGTGCGTACGACTTACTGTCACAGGGTAAATGATTTTCAAAATATATCGGCGCCCCTCGGAGCGTGAACCGATAATTAGAAAAATACGCTTAATGGCGAGAAAAAAATGGCTACTGTGGCCTACTAGGTGCAAAAAGGACTGAAAAACGACCTCGTCCTTGCTGTCTCCGCAGTCAAGGGAAATAAATTCATACAGTCTTCTATGTGTACTTGAAATGTAGGGGCCCCTATGGGCAAGAAGTGTTCCCCAAACTTCTCCCCGTCCTTTTTAGTTCTGACAGGTACGTGATTCTAGGGAATTGTGGACGTATGGTCGCTGGTGGGAACTCAAAATATTTTTTTTCTGTAAAATATCGACGGAGTACCGACCAATGGTGGATCGTGTAAAATGGTGAAGGGGGGAGAGTGTGGGGGGGGGGGGGGTGGTTAGAAAGTCATGGAAATTTTTTTTTTACTTACCTTGGTGACAGTCTGTCACACCGACGTCGTGAAGATGGGAGGTAGAGAGGGAATGGGGCGTTTTTGTCGTTGTGACACTTCGTCACACTGCAGTCGTGAAGATGGGGCGAGTTGAGTGAGGGGGTGCGGCGTCCTTCTCTCCTTCTGACAAGGAGAGGCCGCCGTGGGTACCAATGTGAAGTTCCGTTTATGGGGGGTTGACTGCATTGATGGTGGTGATGAGGAAGATGAGACGATCGTCGTCGTCGTTGTGGTGTGTGCGTAATAATTGGGAGGCGAGATGAGACTTGGTTGCACTTTTCTTAGAGAGGTTTTATTTATTACTTGTGCAAACAGGCAGAACTCTGCCTCTCCCAATAATATTGGGAGAGGTAACCTGCAGTAGCACAAAATACTTCCTCGACCGTCCTCCACCGTTCCCCGTCTGGTGGCTGCGCTTTCGCTTATATATCCTAGCAATACCTAATTGATACCTATGTGTTGACCGATTATGAACCGATTGGCCACGCTGAATAGAGATATCTCGGATGAGGTTGTGACGAAGCTGGTTTGCAACATTGTCTCTTGTTTGTAAGAGATGATGGAGGTGAGTGGCATACTAATTAGGGGGTTTGGCATTAATGAAGTTGACCAAACCTGCTCTTTCACATATTGTACAACAAACCTTAACAATTGGAGGAATTGGTCTTAAAATTATTTTTTTAAATTCATTTTATGTATTTATATTGTCTAGAAGATAGAAAAATAAAATTTGTCTGCAAACTTTATAATGAACACTTTGAATTATAAAAATTCGAGAAATTGGAGTCAAAATTATACCAAAAATAAAAAATATATTTATTTATTTTGCCCCAAAAATCAATAAAAATAAGGAAATCTGAACACAATTTTGTAATTCAAATTATAAAATTTGAGAATTTCGTCTAAAAATTGTGGAAAAATGTACTAAAAAAAGTTTGATGTATTTATTTTGTCGCAAAATAAAAGAAACCAAGCTCCCGATATCTGAAGAACAATGTCCAAGAAATTTTAAAAATTCGAGAACTTGGTTTCAAAATTGTACAAAAAATATTTTATGTTCCATTTTGTCCCAAAGGGAAACATGCTCTCTAATTCCGTGGACGTGGTTATAAATCTATAAACTTTGTGGGTATTCACGTCAACTACGTAAAAGCCGTCAACGTCGCTTCGCAACATATCTTCGCAAGTTTGCGATGTTTGCGAAGAGTTGCGATGCGACAACCAATCAGATTGCTTTATTTTTTTTTACGAAACATGCGAAGCAAAAGGGCATCTATTATCGTCGTAAACTATTTTTCACAAACTCGTCGTCAAGTGAAATTTTATTTTCTCCTCATTTTTGGAAATGTTGCCAGACAACCTTACACTTTTCCGTCAAATGAATTTATTTTTTGCAAATAATCAATTTGCGCATTTTCATGTAAAATAAGTCGTTCACGACACCGATTTCGCAAACACCGCAAAGTTACGAAGATGTGTTGCGAAGCGACGTTTTTAATTGACGTGAATACCCACTTTATAAAGTAATGTGAAGCACATAAAATTCGAGAAACTGGTGTCAAAATTATTCAAAAAAGTGTAAAAAAAATATTGTATAAAATATGCTTGCCATAAAATACAGGATATTAGAAACCTCAAACTCGAACAATATTTTGCAAACCAAATTTTGAAAGACAGAACTTTCTGTAAAAATCATGCAAAAGAATTTTGTTGATTACAAATATTGTAAACAACTACAAACCTGAAACACTTATCATATACTGCGAAGCAAAAAAATCGAGAAATTGGTGTCTAACTTATAGTAAAAACAATATTTTGAGTTTATTTTGTCGTAAAATAAAACTGCTTAAGAACCTAAAATCCAAACAATACAATATCAAGCAGATTTAAAAATTTGAAGAATTTTGTGTCAAAATATATATATAAAATGTGGACAAAAAAGTTTACGTTTTATTTTACTTATTTTGTTCCAAACCAAAATAAATAGATTGAGAACCTGAAATCTGACAATAATTCAACCTTTTTTAAGCGTGTAGCGACTTGTATAAAAAAAATCGAGCCAAATATTAGGAATCACGTGACGCTTATCTTTCCGTTGAATGAAAAATTGAAGAAAAGAATTCAAAGAACTAAATCTTGGAAGAAAAATATTGGTGGCAAAGTTCATTTTTTGAGTAAATTTTTCCTCCACGAGGCGAAAACCAAGTCGCTCGTGGGAACTTTGGCCCCCAATATTTTTCTTCAAAGGGCCATTTAATGGAGGGATAAGCGTCATGTGATTCCGAATTTTTGGCTCGATTTTTGATATAACTCGTTGCAAAGTCCCGGTGTAGCTTGAAAAAAGGTTAAATTGTGAGTAATAAATTGTCCAGCAAATTTGCAAATTCGTGATCTGAGTGTCAAAATTATGGAAAGAAGTGTACAAAAAATAATTTATACCGAATCTAAAATCTTTACAATATACTGTAAACATAAAAATTCGAGAACCTGATATCAAAATTATACAAAAAATGTGAAAAAATATATGTTATTCCAAAATCCGAATCTTTTTATTACCTGAGTTGTTCCGTCATCGTGCCGGTAATATTGACGACTCGGTCGACCTAAACGAAATTAAATTAGGTAAAAAAAATTGTGTATGAAATTTTTCGAAATTTTGAAATGAATTATTTAGTCACCCGAGTGGGTTTGATGATGTCCCATTCTTCATTGGAGACTTGAAGGTAGAGGTCAAACTCCCAGAGGGCGAGGGACTCGATGACGTCAGCGAGAAGGACGATAAGCGATTCGGTGTCGCAGTAGAGGTGCGTGCTCGTCTAAGGAGTCAAGAAATGAGCGAAAATTTTGAGAAATTTGGATGAATTTTTAAAAATGATGGATAATTAAGAAATTTTCAAACTTTTTTGAAAATTGGTAAGAACTGAGAAATTTATGGATAGTTTTTCAGGAAATTGTTGAGAATTGAGAGAAAGGACAGATTTTTTTAATAGAGTGAGAAATGTGAAAAATTTGAACGAAAAATTGAGAAATTTTGGCCAATTTTGAAAATAAAACGAGTGAGAAATGTGAGAAATTTGGAAGAATTAAAAAAATGAGTGAGAATTTATAAATTTTTATGAATTTTGAAAAATCAGGGACAATTGAAATAATTTTTGACGAGTTTTAAAAATGAGTGAGAATTGAGAATTTTGTTAATTCCTTTGAAAAATGGGTGAAATTTGAGAGATTTTTATGATTTAAAAAAAAATAGTGGGAACATTGGGACGAATTTTAAAAAAACGGTGTGAAAGGAAAGAAATTTCGACGATTTTTTAAGAGTGAGAATTAAATGGTTATCGGTGATGGTATGGGACCTTACCGACACGCTGCTTATCGACGGGATCGAAGAATTCATGATGAAGCCAACATTGACGCCGTCATCGATGATTTTGGTTTCGATGTAATCCCAACTAAATTCTGGGTCGAGGGGGTCCGGCGATACGAAAATCCACTGTTTCATGATGGATAACATCCCCGTGCGGGAAGCCTGGTAATTTATTAATTATGCAAATGAACCGGAAGGAGAGATCCGAGATTAATTAATCGTGATTAATGGATTGCGAATTATGATTAAAGATTAAGAATTACTAATCCTTAATGCATAATCCCGAAGAAGCGAGGTTAAATTATTAATCCTTAATCAAAAATTAATCAGGATTAATTAATCCCTAATCACGAATTAATCAGGATTAATTAGTCCCTAATCAATTAATTAATCCCTAATCAAGAATTAATAAGGATTAATTAATCCTAATTATTAATCCTGAATTCAAGAGCATTGTTGGTTAATCATTAATCCCAGCAAATTGAATTATTTAATTAAGCCTGGATTAATCTAATCCTGGAATAACATTAATCCATAATCCCACAAAAAAATTCATTAATCTATTTCACTGACTGAAAGTGAATAAAATTATCCTTACCGCTTCTAAAACACGATTTACATTTGTTGACTTTGTAATACATATGTAATTTCCGGGCGAGGATTTTTGATATTTTGCTAAAACGTGTTCAATCTGGACGGAGAATTCGGTCGTTAAACTCATCGAATCCACCTGATTTAAAAAAAAATATTTAAAATAAAATTTGAAATTTTTATTTTTTTTTAAATCAAGTATGAATTTAAAATGTTCAAATAAAATTAAAAGCTAAATTTAAGGTGCTTTTAAATAGTGTTATTTTAATTGCATGACTTTGTAGCTAATTAAAAAATATAATTTTGTCGTTAAACTAATCCAATGCGCCTAAGATTCAGTTTCCTTGATGTATTTTCAAAAATTGTAAGATATTCAAAATAAAGTTTGAAATTTTCAAAATTTTAAAAATCAAAGAGTATTGTAATATTGGAGTTTGCAAAATCACAATAATTTTTTTTAATTAAAAAAAAAAGTACAATACTTTTTGATTTTTAAAATTTTGAAAATCTACATTAATGTAGATTTTAAAGCCAGTTGGAAAAATATGCTTTTCTCAAAATATAAATGTTATTAAACTAGATAATTTTCATACGTGAGAAAATTCCCGAAATACGTTTTTTAAAACCACAACTTCGAAATTTTGTTGTATTTTCCGTAATTAAAAAAATATTCAAAATAAAACTTAAAGTTTTGAAAATTTTAAAAAATCAAATATGATAAAGGAATATTATTCAAAATCACAATACATTTTAGAATGATTTTAAAGCCAGTTATAAAAATAAATCTATCTTAAATTTAAGTGTTAAATAAACAAGATATATAAATTAATATTCATTTGTGAAAAAATTTCGCAATTAGTTTATAAATATCCCAAATTGGGAATTGTTGATATATTTTCATAAAAGAAAAAAATATTTAGAATAAAGCTTAAAGTTCTCAAAATTCCACTGTTATTGAATTATAAGATTTTTCAATTAATAGTACATCTTTGGATTGTATGAGTTTAACCTCTTTAGGGCTAAAGGCTACTATAGTTGCATTGTTTTAAATCCCTGAGAGATGGCATGCTACTATTGTCGACTTTTAAAATTGTCCCATGGAGACTAAAGGCGACTTTTGTCTCTAAATTAAAACATCCCCGTGAGACGACGGTCTAGTCGATTCCTCAAAAAATGTCCTGGAGACGACGATCGACTTTTGTTGCATCACCATATTTTCAATCGCAAATTGAAAATAATATTTTTTTTCCTGCTTCTTACTTTGTTTTGGCGAAAATTCCAAACATATTGTTAGGACACAATTTCATCTTTAATCAGCGACCCAATTTAATGAATGTATAACCCATATTTGGACGCAAGTTGAATGTGAAACACACATAATAATATCGTCGTGTAATGGTTGCGTGAGGGAGAGCTCTCCAGCTCTCCAGTTATAACATGAGTTATTTAAGACGAGATGGTTTTGTGCTGAGGCAGCATTTTTAGTTATCTTTAAATGACCACCACTAGTACCTAAGTAGTGTGCATAATTAAATAACAGTGCTTCATTCAATGAGTGCTTAATTAAATGTCTTAATCTTAAAGTCCATTGAATTGTGTACAATCGTTTTGCCAAATTGGCACTTTAGGTTAATCATCATTTTTAGACTTACCCATCCTGTGTGGACAGGAATAGTTTAGTCGTTCTGTGGAGCGTGTGTGTGTGAGATCCTTTCAAATAAACCTTGATCAACCCCAAAACTTAAGAGGCAGTTTGCGACACTTTATTTTGCACAATGAGATAATGCTGCAAATGTATTTGAATATTTTAAATGTATTATTCTGATCATGCATAGCAAGCATTATATTTTACAGCAAGAGTCCCCAATCTCAAGAATTCGGCGACGCACAACATCGCGGTCACAAGTCGTCCCAACTCCAGTGGTTATCCATTCCACGATAAATTCGACGTGGGGAGATGGAACCAATTTCCACCCTAGACCAACGCAGTTTGTGCCCCCACTAGGAAGGTTTCATCGATCATTCAATGCTGACTCAGATTCTACACCATTTCAACTGCTTCGAATGTTTATCGACGACGACATGGTGGATACAATTTGTCTCGAATCGAACGATTATACGCCCGTCATCAAAGCCAAATTCCCAAAAGCATTGAAGAGGTGGACACCACTAAGCCGTCAGGAGTTTTGGAAATTCATGGGTCTATCAACACTGATGGGAATTGTGAAAAAAGGAGATGTGAAGGATTATTGGAGCACGGATGAACTAATATCAACCCCAATTTTTGGTAAAACCATGAGCAGAGATCGGTTAGTAGATGCATACATTTTATGCATACGTGGTGTTAGACAATGATAATTATTGCATTTGATAATTTTAGTTTCACAGATATAATGAGGGCACTTCACTTCCAAAACGATGGAAATATACCCACGGGAAATATTGATCGATTTATCAAGCTCGGCTCGTTCTTCCCATCGTTGATGTCGAAGTTCAAAAATTTTGTGATTCCGGGGGAATATCTCTACATAGATGAGAGTTTGATGCCGTTCAAGGGACGACTGAGTTTCAAACAGTACGTACCCTCCAAGAGGGCAAGATTCGGCGTCAAGTTCTACATCTTGGTGGATTGTGCAACAAAGGCAGTCCTAGCTCTGCTTCCATATCAGGGCAAAAACACAATATTTGCTGCAGGATGGATATCTTAATAAATCCCACCGTGTTGTGGCTGACAATTGGTTTTCCACTCCAAGCTAGTTGCAGAATTGTTGAAAAATGATACATATTACCTTGGGACTGTTCAGTCAAGGTGATGTGAAGATGCAAAGAAACAGATGCGAACGAAACTTAGGAAAGGAAATGTTGAGAGCTGGACTAACGGTGATATTCTTATTGAACGGTAATACAAACCTCCGTAAATATTTATTTTTTATTTCTAATAAAGAAAAATTAGTAATAAAATAATTATATTTCTAGGTGGGAAGACAGACGAGAGGTTTGTATGATAAATTCATTCATGGGACATGCAATGACTGAGAAGCTTTCAACTAATCCATTCAACACACGGAATAAACCTAACACCGTTCTGCTCTACACTTCGAAAATGGGAGGAGTTGACGACATGGACAAGGTGACGAAGCCGAACAAGTCCATTAGGAAGACCATTAAGTGGTACAAAAAAGTGTTCTTCCATCTCTGGGACCATGCGGTGTATAATAGTTTCAGAGCGTACAAAATTATTCACCCAAATTCCAAGCGAAGATACAAGCAATTTGTGGAGTCACTCGTAAAAGAAATTCTTCAACAGTTCCCAACTGATCCGTCTCATGTCGGACGACCCCTTTTACGCCTCTCCGAAGAGTTAAGACTTCAGGGTTCACACTTTTCGGAACAAACTCTAAAAGGTTCCAGGAAAATGTGCGTATTGTGCTGCTGAATGTGTTCAGAAGACAACATCGTATCGTTGTGGAACATGTGAAAATTGGCTGTGTGTTACAGGAAAGCTTTCTTGCTTCAAAAAATATCACACTGAACGACATCTTCCAAAGAAAAATTCACAAGCACGGGCTGATCCTCTATTGCCCTCCCTTCCGCCATACGAATTAGATACACCCGATTTTCTAACGTTGCATGATGTTGATTTGAATTCGTCTCAATTTCGCGTTAATCAAAATAATTAGATGTTTGCAATTTTTTTCATTTGTTTGGTGATTTGTGTTTGAAACAAAATTGTTAGTCAATTTGCGAGGAAAGAGGAAACTGAATAATTATAGAAATATTTAAACTCTTTAAGATTTTGCTCATTCATCACCACTGCATACATAAAAACACTGCATTTATGTTAATGTATTTTTTTTTAAAAAAAAACGTCGTCTCTTAGGACTTTATCATATTTTTAATTATGCCCCTCAAAATTATCACTGGCGCCCCCGTAGTAACGCCAATGAATAGCTTCGCAGTCTCTGGGAAAAGTTAGGGACAATAAATGTAGCCCTGAAGAGGTTAAAGTCAATTGCAAACATAAACTTTTCTCAAGAATTAAATATTAAAATAGATTATTTTTAACCCAGCAATTAATTTTTTTAAATGGCAATTTCGAAAGATTTTAAAATTGCATGATGTACGGAAAAATATTCGAAATCAAGTTTAATGTTTCCAAAATTTTCAAATTATCAAAATAAGTTTTCCTCAAAATTAAAATGCTAACAAGTAAGGTAATTTCCATGTGTGAGAAAATTCCCCATAATATGTTTTTAAAAATCCAAATTTTGAAAGTCTGGAAAATTGCATGATTTAAAGCTAGTTATTAAAATATTGTTCGGTTATTCCGCCTAAAATAACACAGTGTCTTTGTACTTTCAGAAATTAGAAAATATTCGAAATAAGCTCGAAGTTTTCAAAATTTTCAGAATTGTCAAAAATGAAAATATTATTGACATATATGTAAAACACTAATTTGTTGTTACAAAACATTTTTCAAAATCAGAGTTAATTTTAGAATTGAATTTCAGCGCCAGTTACAAACATAATTTTTTCTCAAAATTCAAATTTTGTTAAGCTAGATAATTTTCATGTGTGAGAAAATTACCTATATAAGTTTTTTTAATTTCAAGTTGGAAATTTTGTATTTTCAGAAATTATGAGATATTCTAAATGAAGCTTAGAGATTTCAAAATAATAAAAAATAAATAAAAATTCAAAAAATCAAACATCAGAATCATAAAGAATTAAAAATGAGGATTTTAAAGCCAGTAACAAAATTAAACTTTCCTCAAGAAGAATAAAACTTTATGTAAGATAATTTACATAATTTGTAAATAATTTGATTTGCAAAGTTCAAAATATGCAATCAGAAATTTGGAAATTTTGTAAAATTCCCCAATTTTAAAAACGTCTTACATTATAAATAGTTTGCGTAATGGTGGTAAGGTGTTCGGAATGAGTGGAAAATCCGAGACCAAAAACGTCAATTATTTCGTCACCCGCTTCCACATCGTTGATGATGATGGCCTGTAATGAATTTTAGAAATTTAAAGTTATTGAACTCGATGACTCGTGGTCAAAATGGTCAAAATCGACACACTTTTAATCATTTCTCAGCTCTAGGAATATAGTTTAATCTTGTGTATAGCAAATGTGTGTCGTTGCCAATTGTTATAAAGTGTAAATTCCAGATTTTGACACTTTTTGAAGGACGAGATCTCAAGTTTAAGAAACCTTCAGAAAAATTGGAACTCGTCGAAACTGGCTCAAAAAACTCGACGCCATTCCCTCAATCAACTCATTGACGGCAAATTTGTCGTCCAGAATTTTAAAATAAATTTCCAGAGGCGAGAAATGATTAAAAATGTGCTAGTTTTCTCTATATTTTGAGCCAGCTTCGATGAGTTCCAATTTTTCTGAAGGCTTCTTAACCATGAGATCCAGGGTATGCTACCCCGAGTTTTTGGGGTATTGGGGTATTGCGGGTTTTGGTGGGTTTTGGGGTAGCAAATTTGAGCAATACCCACGGGTAGTCGGGGTAGTCGGGGTTTTCAAATTTTACAAAATATGATAACAGCGCATTACTAGCAATTCAACAAATTATTTACTTATTAAAATATAATTAATAAGCAGTTTTGTTGCGAAATTACTGAAAAATTGATTTTTTTCATTAATTTCTGAATTTAATACATGAGACACTGACTCAGTTTGCCCCCAAAACCCCGACTACCCCGACTACCCGCAAAACCCCGGGGTATGGGTTTTCAATAGCAAAACCCCGGGGTTTTCCTTACCCTAAATTGGTAACTCTTCTCCCCTCTACAAATTTGCCGTTCAGAATTTTAAAATAAATTCTCAGAGGCGAGAAATGATTAAAAATGTGCGAATTTTGAGTCCTACGAGTCCTACGGTAAAGAGTGAAAGATTTCTATAAAATGTGAATTTTTTAAATAAAAAAGCTCACCTCTTTCCATCCGGGGAGGACTTTTTCGCCACGAACGTCCACCAAGAGCTGGAGTAGGTCCGCATTTCGGGAGGACGAGGTGAGCGGGACGGTTATCGCGGAGGTCGATGAGAGGCGGGTGCAACCCGGTTCTGAAATGTTTAAAATTTAAATAAATTTCTAATTTCTGAAATTTCTGAAATAAATTTTTGAAATTTTAAAATTTAAATTTATGAGAAATTTATTTAAGATATGTAAAATTTAAGATATGTAATTAATATCAACATTACTCATCATCTGAACAAAAATATTATCAGGAGTAGAAATACTTCAAATTCAAGAATTTGGTGTCAAAGTTATACAAAAACGCAAAAGTTATACAAAATTTAAGTTCAACAATGCGCAAAAATGCAAAAACATACAAAAAGATATTTTCAAAAGTATACAAAAATGTAGAAAAAAATGAACCAAAATACAAGAATCCAAAAATAAACAAATGTACAAAAGTCCAAAAATCCAAAAAATCATAAAATAATATGATAAACAAATGTAAAATTTGATAAACAAATATAAAAATAAACAAATGTACAAATCTCCAAGAATGCAAAAATCAAAAAATGTACAAAGATATACCAAAGTTAACAAAATAAAAAAAATCTAAAAATACGCAAATGTACAAAAGTTCAAAAATCCAAAAATACCCATTTTGTACCCCCCATGCTAACTCACCAGTGACCGCGACATGGACGATGGGGCCGTACTGCGACGTAATCTTGGTATTCATATAATGCGAATCTTTACAGTTGAGCATGGTGAATAGCGCCCCCATTTCCGGCACGTTTTCGAGGATGTCGTAAATGTCCTCCATCACGTGCAGCCCGACGGTCGAGACCTTCGTCACGTTCAGCGTCCCCCCAATGTTCCCCACGCTGCCGGACGGCGTGGCCAGGTTGATCGGCGGGAGGCGACGCGTCCCCGCCGTGTGTGTCGGGTTGTACGTCCCGTTATTGAGGGCGGTAATGGTCGCGTTTATCATGGCGATGAGGTCGGCCTGATAACCCGGCTTGTCCAGGATGGAGATGGACGAGGTGTCGATAAGCACGCCTGTGAGGGGAAAATGAGACGAGGATTTTGTTTTGAGTTGGGTTTAATTGTGAGAAAGTTGACGAGTTTAATTTTTTGCAATTGCATAAACTGTGTAATTAAGACGCATGAGGGGTAAAAGGAGACAATTGTATGCTTTTAGGCGTAGTTGTTAGACAATTGGCCTGAATTTTTTGGAATTGCGTAAACCGTGTAAATTAGGACGCATGTGGGGTAAAAGGAGACGAGAATTGAATCATTTTTGGACTTAATTGTGAGACAATTGTCACAATTTTTTAATGCGCAAACTGTGCAAAGAAAGGACGCTTGAGGTAAAATGAGAGAAAAGTATATGGTTTTTGGGCTGAAGTTAATAAATTGTGACAAACTTGACAAGATTTTTTTTTGCAATTGTGTAAACTGTGCAAATAAGGAGGTAAGATGAGACTTTATATGTCCAGTCCAACGCTGAATCTTAAGTCTTTATAGTATACTGTAAACATAAAAATTCAAGAACCTGGTATCAAAATTATACAAAAAAGTGTAAAAAAAATAGGTGTATGATTTTTGTAGTGTAGTTAATCACTTAATTGTAAAACCATTGACGTGAATATTTGAAATTCGTAAATCCTGTAAATCAGGGAAGATTTTAAACAAAAAGTAAGTAATTTTGGGACTTCAGGATTATTTGATAAATTGTGAGATAAATATGATAAGGTAATTTTTTTAGCTGTGTAAATTTTGTAAATTGAGGGAAAATCAGATAAAAAATTGTGTTTTTTAAAATTATATTCTTTGGCAATAAAATTTTGAGAGAATTGAAAGGAATTTATTTTTCAATTGTGTAAACTTTGCAAACTAAGAGGTAAAATGAAACAAAAAGTGTATACATAATTTTTCGACTGGGGTATAATTTTTTTAGTGAATTAATCGTGCCACAAATCTTGTAAAGATGGCACTTTTAAAATTTACCAGACCGGAAGTAGTAAAACACAAGATTAACAAGTTTCTTCTTACCCAGCACAATATTTTTATACTGAAACTGTTCCACGGGAATTTCATCTTGCTGTCCGGAACTGAAAGGGGACCAGAAACTTAACAAAAGTAGAATCACAGTGGCTAAAACTCGCCAAGAACAATGGCAAATTTTCATTTTTTAAGGAACACAAAATAGAAGGAACAACACTGATGCAGATTCTCCGAAAGACCACGACTGACTGGTCCGTTATAAATTAATTCGGATTACTTTTCGGATTAATTTGTCCCGAAAAAGAAGACGACGACGACATGTCAAGGTTGGTAAATTAGGTTTTCTCGTCGCATCGCGTGCAATTTTTTATTTATTTTAACTGGAATCTCAGTCAGTCTGAGTTGCGTGTGGGACATCAGGAACTAAAAAAGTTGTTCCATTGTCTTCGTTGTCGGTCGCATTAAAAATTTATGGAATCCTGACTCCAGAATCGATCGATGAAATGGTTTTAGTCGGATTTGTGGGATTTTTTGAGGATTTTTGTGCCAGGTTTGCAAATAAATTGTGGATCCCTGGAATTTGCGAAATAGAATTTTTTTTTTAAGATTTTTTAAATACAGGAATTGCAGACGAGTTTAAAATTATTGCACAAAATTTGCGATAAGTCTAAAAATGACGTTTTTGTGAGATTTTTACATCCAGGAATTGCACATAATATTCTGGAATTTGCAATAAGTCTGGAATAACGATATAAATTACTAATAAATGTCATTGACACATAGTTCTTGTCATGTCATGTTTTATTATTCGCAAATAATTTAGCAATTAATTCAATCAATTAAGATCAATTTTTTTATTGGCTGGTTTTATTAATTAAGATTTGTATTTCGGAATGATGGAATGTTGCATTTTCATATATTTTTTTAGTGTGTATTATCCATTTATAAGAGTCAATTGATTGGTTTGGCAGTAAATTTTACATAATTATAATATCTTGAAATATAATATTTCAAATATTAGATTTTTCAAAATCACAGTAGATTTTTGATCGCAGAATTTTAAAGCCAGTTATAAAAATCTACTTTTCTCATAATATAAATATTATGAAACTAGATAATTTTCGTGTCTCATGTTTATAAAAATCACATCTTTGAAGTTTTGAATTTTCAGAAATTACAAAATTAAGTGAAAATGTTGCATTTTATTTTTTATTTTTATTTTTTTGATGTGTTATAAATATGTATGCGAGTCAATTGATTGGTTCACTCAAAATAAGGTAGTAATGAATCATTCCCATGCGGAATGACTATGTGGCTCTACCACGTCGGTTACGATTTGTCGTAGAAATGGTAATAATAAGTTCAGGGAAATTCAAATTCATTACCAAATATTAAGGAAGTGAATACCATTATGTATTAAATTTGAATTTCCCTGAACTTATTATTACCATTTCTACGACAAATCGTAACCGACGTGGTAGAGCCACATAGTCATTCCGCATGGTAATGATTCATTACTACCTTATTTTGAGTGTTGGTTTGGTAGTAAATCTTGATTAGAATAGATTATTAGTAAAAAAAAAAGTGCTTGGTAATGATTGGTTTTCCATTTTGATCACTTTTTCTTTCCGAGAATACTCTGTGACGCGGAGAGGACGGGGAGGGATTGATGTGGGGAAGAGTTGTGCTTAGCCGCCCTGAAAAAAGGAGGTCAATCAATTAATTAGTAAATAATTAATTAAGGAAGTAATTAATAATTAATTAGTGGATTATATCGTGAAAATTTAATATTTATTTATGCGTGGCAGCGTGGCCTACGCGTGGATAAAATTAGTACATTCTTACATAGAAAACTGGGATTAAATAAATCATTACTGACCGGAGCACATATACATTTTTAAATCTACCGGTACTGGTAAATTACCAGTGGTAATACGGGCATTGTTACCGTTTGGTAATGTTGTGGTAATAAAAAATTTACTGCTGAGAAACAAACTGCTTCCATTCCGGTAGGAAGTTATTACCAAATCATTACCAGTACAGAGTACATATGTATGTGCATAACTATACCGGCACTGGTAATAACGGGCATTACCGTTTAGTAATTTTATGGTAATGAAAAATTTGCCAGTCAGTAGAAACAAACTGCTACCAATCCGGTAGGAAGTTCTTACCAAATCATTACCGGTACGGTGTATATATGATTTTTAAGAGTGCAAGTAGATAAGTACGTACAGATATCTGGATAAGTCTTCAATATCGACGAGCATCGAGTCCTGCTCCATGTTCAGATCGTCCCTTTCCACCAACATCGACACCAGGTCCTCGTTCAACTCTGAATACAAATTAGGAGATTAATAATTAGCTAATTTTGATGTTAACGTTTTTTTTACGGAAATTGTGATTTAAATAAGAATTTATGGTATTTTGTAGGAAATCCTATTTTTTTAATCAAAATTCTAAATATTCTCAAGCCAAATTCTGACTTGTTAAATCGAAATTCTAATTATTTTTTAACTAAATTATGATTTGCTAACTGAAATTTTTAGTAATTTCTGATTTTTTTGAAAGTTACAAACTTTTAACTCTGAAAAAAATGTGGTGGCCAATTTTTTGAAGTTTTAAATGAAATTATGATTTAAAAAAAGCCAGGCTGATTTTGTAAATGAAATGTGTGATGTTTTATAGGAAATTCCAAGTTTTTAAAAGAAAATTATGAATACTTTGTTCAAAATTTTTGGACTGTGGAATTTTAAATTTTGTTCAAAATTTTTGGACTGTGGAATTTTAAATTTTGTTCAAAATTTTTGGACTGTGGAATTTTAAATTTTGTTCAAAATTTGTGGCCTGTGGAATTTTAAAGCCAGTTGGAAGAATTTAGTTTTCTCAAAATTGAAATGTTATTACTCTAGATAATATCGTTCAACTATTTAAGTTTTTAAAATCTCAATTTAATCATATCAAAAATTTTATTGTAATTTCAGAAAGTAAAAAATATTCGAAATAAACTTTAAAATTTTCAAAATTTGCAAATGTGAAGCATTATTGAAATATCGATTTTTCAAAATCACAATAAATTTTTAGACTGTAGAATTTTAAAGCCAGTTAGAAGAATATACTTTTCTCAAAATAGAAAATTTTATTACTCTAGATGATTTCGTTGAACCAATTAAGTTTATAAATTCACTAATTGGAAATTTAGTTATATTTTCAGAAAGTAAAAAATATTCGAAATAAAGCGTCAAGTTTTCAAAATAAAAAAAAACATGAAACATTTTTCAGAATCATAGTATTTAAATTTTACAATTCTGTGAGTTTAAATCCAATTAGAAAATCAATTTTTCTCAAAATCAAATGTTCATAAAGTACTACATCATTCTTATTTTTAAGATGTTTCCTGAGATAAGTTTTTTAATTCTAATTGGAAATTTAGTTATACTTTCAGAAAGTAAAAAATATTCAAAATAAAGCGTCAAGTTTTCAAAATTTTAAAAAACCATGAAATATTTTTCAGAATCATAGTAAATTTTACAATTCTGTGACTTTAAATCCAATTAGAAAATCAATTTTTCTCAAAATCAAATATTCCTAAAGTACATCATTTTTTATGTGTGAGAAGTTTCCTGAAATGAGTTTTTAAAATCACAATTTGGAAATTTGGATTGTATTTTCAGAAACTAAAAAAAATTTCCACCAACTTTCAATATGTGAATGGAAGTCGTTCACGATGAGGGCGAGTTGTGTCAGGTTGAGGCCGGCGAGGATGGATTTGGTGACCCTGTGCGGTAACGGCGTGGGTAGAACTGATCCCGCCCCCGTTTTTCCCAGAGATTCCGCCACCATTATCTGCACCGGAGATTTCGACCGGAGTGTGCGTTCCTAAATAAATATTTGCATACAAATTATTAGCACTATTATTAACAAAATGATGTTAATTTAGGCGTAATTGGAGGAAGGCGGACATCCATTTATTTTCAAGTTTTTCATTTGATGAGGACCGACGGTCAAACTTTCCCTAACTTGCATAGATCAAAAAAATTTGAAAATATTTTTACCCATTGGAACATATCTATTTCTAGGTTTTCAGGAATGTAAATATTTTGTCTATTGTTTTGAAAAATTCGTACATAAATCTTTTACATATATTTTTTAATACGAATATTTTGTAAATATTTCGAAGATGCAAGACGAAATTTTTTTGCTGAAAGAAATTGGACCTCAAAAATCCAGAACATTAAATTCAAGAAATATACATAAATCCTTAACATATTTTTCTAAAAATAATACAAGTAGATATTTTGTAAATATCTATTTCAACGATGTGATACGAACTTTTTTTGCTTACAGAAATTGGATCACAAGAAATGCATAACAATAAATTCAAAAATAAAAATTTGTGAAAATTCGTAATATTGTATTTTTTCCTTAGATATTTGTTTTGTTGCTTATGTTTGGGAGAGCATTTTTTTCGCAAATATCAAATACATATATACTTTCGCGAATTTTCATGAATGCATATCCGCCCTCTGATAATTAGATTCGAACCTGTGTCAACTGGAGTTTGGCAAGTTCCTTGGCGTGAACGAGCGACTGTCTCGCCTCGACCTGAAGTTTTGCCTGTTTTGAGAAAAAGTCGTCGACTTCATCCTCATCCTGGTCTTCCTCCCCCCAAAAGAGGGGGGACGGTTTCAAAAATCGCGGCGGCGCGGGGCGGAATGAATGCGAGGAGGAATGCGAAGTGGTCGAAGCGGTCGATGTTTTGCGGAGATCGAAACAAGGGAGACTTTGGGGTTGTTGGTGATGGTCCTCGTCGTCCGAGGCGGTCTCGTTCATAAAGCAGACTTGCAGATTGTTGGAGATAGCTGAGGGATAAGAGAGGTTGGATAAGGTCAGATAGGGTTAAAGATGTACACTCAAAATAAGGTAGTAATGAATCATTACCATGCGGAATCACTATGTATCTCTACCACGCCGGTTACGATTTGTCGTAGAAATGGTAATAATAATTTCAGGGAAATTCAAATTCATTACCAAATATTAAGGAAGTGAATACCATTTTGTAATGAATTTGAATTTCCCTGAACTTATTATTACCATTTCTACGACAAATCGTAACCGACGTGGTAGAGCCACATAGTCATTCCGCATGGTAATGATTCATTCCTACCTTATTTTGAGTGTATCGATACTTCTACCGTATGGTACCCATAATCACCGTTTTTTAAAGAATTTCATAAAGTCAATTCGTACACTAAAGTGAAAGTATTAACACTGAAAAATTTTCAGGGAAAATCAAAATATGTACTAAAAATGTTTTTTTTTTGCAAAATTTTGGTACGTTTTTGTCCAATTTTAGTATTTTGGTATACTGTACGATCTTCATATTTTTCTTATTTTGTATTACTGTATGTTTTTAGTATGTTTTTTGTAAACATATTTCGTACACCTGTAGTTTTGTATATTTTTGTATATTTTTGTATAATTTTTGCCTAGTTAATTTTTAAATTTTTGTACATATTTAATGCCAAATTCTGAAAAAAATCATTATAATTATTAATTATTTTAATAAGATTTGATTCTTTCCCTTGGGTTTTGAGTTTTTCGAGTCTGAAAGTTGGGAATTTTTATATATGTAGAAATGTTCTAAATACTCATTAATACCTCCAATTTGATATATGTACGTATTGATTAAAAAAAACGGGGATTTAGGGTAAGCAAATAGCGGTATATCCATACCTGTTCAAAAAATATTTATTCATTCAAAGTTCATTCATTCAAAGCCTTGAAAAAAATATTCATTCCTTATTCATAATTTGTTCATTCATAACTTGTAAGAAAATTATTCATTATTATTCACCATTCCTTCATTCTGCATTGTATTAAAAATTCACAGTATTAGATGAATTTCTCAACTTTCCCTATGTATTAAGCATTGAGTAAGGAATGAATGATGAAAAAAATATTCATTCACACGAATTGAATAGATATTCATTCAATATTAATTTATTCAAAAATTAGAACAAAATATTCATCCAACATTCATTCAGTTTTTGAATATTGAATGAATAATTTATTCATTCAATATTAAATGAATGAATGTGAACATGTATGGGTACACCTATAGATAAGGTGAAAAAAATATTGATAAGCCACATATTTCTTACCACTTCCGGTCGTCCCATTAATCCCGGCGTGTGAAAGTCTTCTACCCGGATTAGATTTCCTTCCAGAATCAAACAGTTCCCCACCGGCTAAACGTCTCCTAATCTCGTCCCGATCGGAAGGCGTTCTTCTCTAAAAGAAAAAAAAAACTTTCAAAATTTTATTTACAAAAAAAATCCTTTTCAGAAATTTAAACCGGAAAAGAAACATTACATTATTCACTCTTTGTTCTTCTCTTTCTCGTAAAATTTCCGCCATAAAAAGCTCCTCGGCAAGACTCAGATCTGAATTTTGATCTTGTAAATTATTCAGCGTTTTAATCTGGAAATTTGTAAATCTATCGTTTCTATTTTTATTTTGGGGGGGCAAATGAGGGGACGAGGAGGATGAGGAACTTTTATTTTCGGCAGTGGTTGTGGTAGTTTTGGCAGTATTTTTATGATTATTTTTGACATTAATATTTTCAAAATTGTTCGGAAATTTTTCATAAATGAAATTTTCTCTAATGTTTATCGCGCTCGGGCGAATTTTTCTAGTGTCAACGGTCAAATCGTAGTGTTTCTTTTGGAGGAGTAAGGCTCTCCTGGCGTCGTGATTATCATTTTCGCTGGAATTTTGACCAAATTTTTGGTTTCCGAGTTTTGTAATGGTATTTTGAAAGAGAGAGGATAAGTTGATGTTGGTTATCGAAGGGGGGTTTGAAGGGACATTGTTGATCAAATTATCCCTTAATTTTTCAGTCTCTTTCCGAATCGTGGTTATCATCGAGGTGAAATTGGTTAACATTTTTATAGCCAATTATTGGCAGTTTTTAGTACAAAAGCTCAAAAATAAAATATGTAATTCTGACTTCTTTTCCTGAACAGCTTTAACGTTTATTTTATCATGGAGGTGAAATTCGATGGTAGTTTTCTTAGTGTAGAAAATTTTTAAAATTTTAATTTCCTGGCTTTTTTAACGTCGTTTTTTGTCAAATATCTATGAAGTCTACTCGTAGTTTTTCAGATCGTAAATGGGAAATTGGGCAAGATTATGGCGAGATTGGCAGTTTTTTGACTATACGAAATACATATTTAGAATTTAAATTATTTTTTGAACTATTTACGACTTTTTCTTATATTCTTTTTTATGTCGTTCTTTTTCGTGTAAAATATGAAGTCAGATCGTGCTTGGTTATTAAGGAGGTGAGATTATTTTCGGCAGTTTTTTGAACACAGAAGTTTAATTTTTGCGATTTTGTTGGACAAGTTTAACGCCGTTTTTTGTAAAAAATTAATTCAGTCTTTTTATATAGAGTTTTTCTTACAGATGAAGGTTCGAGCTTGGAGACACAATATTTAAATATTTAAGATCAGGTAGACGAGACAGGTAAAATATTCGGTAAAATGTTGTTATTTTAAGTGGTCTGGTCTGGTCTGTTAGTGAGCGTGTGTGGGCGTAAATATGTATAATATCACGAAGCCAAAAACCGGCCTTTACTTTACAGAACTCATGCCAGATCAGATTATATTTACGAAATGCAAACCAATAACTTTTTGAAGAGGGTATGAATGATCTGAAGCTTTGCTGTTTACATTTACATTTCCTCGTAAGAAAATCATGGTATGGAAAAAATACTGTTTGAGACATGAAGAATCTGCTGTTATGTACATATAACAAATGGTATTACACATTAAAGAGAGGAGTGGAGGATTATTGTACAGATGGGTGCGTTTTTGTGTTTAGTTGCATCTGCTGGTCTCTGGTGAAATGAATGACCCAACAACACGTACTTTATTATAGAGAGCTTTTTAAAAGTGTCAGAGATTAAGTTACGTTAAATGCGGGGCGAGATACCGGTATACGTAAAACTGCCCAAGGCGTGTGCATGTAAGTAAGAGGGGAAGAAGTTGGAGGATGTGATATGGAAAAAAATTATTGAGGGATGATGCTGCTGCTTTTAGGTAAAAGGGTTGACTTTGACTTTGTGGACAGAATTTGTACATATTTTGGACGAAAAATGGGTTCATGATTTAAATTTGTGTATATATTGAAAGAAAAATGGAAAAAATTGAGAGATGATGCTGTTTTTGGGTAAAAGGGTGGACAAAATGTGGACAAAATTTGCACATATTTTGGACGAAAAATGGGTTCATGATTTTTATAAGAAGGGAAAATTTGATTTTTTTTTGCACAGTTTACACGTGAATTTGTGGTAGTACAAAAAAAGGGGGACAAGATGATTTTCATAAGAAGAGAAGATTTGCCCAGTTTTTCAGGGGAACGATTAGTGCAAAAAAAGGGACAAGATTTGCGCAAGAAGCATACATACCTGTTCGCTGTCATTCATTTGAGGATTATGATAGTGAATGAAAATGAATTTCCTATCATTTGAATGAAAATGACTCAAGGATTCCGCCATTTTAGACGAATGACTGTGAATGAAGGATTTTTCACTTACTTCATTTTTCACCCTGTGCTTAATACATGGGGCGAAGTAAGAAATGAAGTCAGATGAAGTGAAGTGAAATGAAATAAATTTGAAAGAGAATGATTGAATGTTAATGAAAATCTTCACTCAGAAATCGGGATGACTCTTTTCGAATGAAAAAATTAAATTTTTGAACAGGTACTTAGAGGGACATGGTTCTCTGCTTTTATAGAGTTTACGTAGCACACTTACGTTTTGTCTCGTAAATTGAAATTAGTGAGAATTAATTTATGTAAAGTAGTTAATTAATAATTAATTTATGTACGAGTAAAAAGTCGGAGTTTGAATATTTGGAAAATAGAATATTTTAAATATGCGAATTGCAGATCCATATGTCGTTAATAGGCGGGATTGATGGGAAATTTTTTTAATTGTCGGCTTAATTATTTCGTATCTTGGAAAAATGGAAAAATTTGACATAATTATGTGTCAAAAGAATAGATCAGACTTTGTAGAAGGCCAAATATTTGTACTAGGGCATGTAATACCCAGAAAGACATTTTCCCATATTATGCCTGTTTTACACCCTGTATGATTTTTACGTATTTTTTACGTATTGTGGCAGACCGGCACGTAACAATAACGGGAATATGTAACGTGTAAAACACAAGTATTACTCTTGGGTTTGAGGGTCAGTTATATGCTTGTTTTATGCTCGTGTTGTATTCGATGAATACAGACGTTATATTACTGTATTATTTCTGAAATTACGATCATTTTACACATTAATTGTTTTCAAATCTGTACATATTTATTATCTCTTCAATAATCAAAAAAAATTACGCTATACAAGTTAAGTTAACAAAACTCCATTACGGCTAGGATTAATGTAATTATTTAACATCGGGATACAATAGTAACAACTAGAATCTAATCTATACGGTAACAAAACGCATTTCATAAACAACAAATTACTATTAAGTACAAAATCATTAGATAAATTTAACGACAATTTATAGATACATAATTTGCTACTCTTAATCGGATACATACCCACAGTGTTTCGAGTAAGAATTTTTTGACAAATGAAGTTAGGTTTACCTATGTCATCAATTGTTATTGATTTAACGAGAACTATATTCATTTCCCCATCCAGAAAGCAATTATCACCAAACTTTGTACCAATGCTAAATTTTTCTAAACAATATCGCCGGATTACTTTATTTTTACCTTGTACATAATTTTTGCATCTGGCGGACTTTGACTGCAAATAATCAGAATTACGGGCTTCTTCCACTCGTTTAACTATTTGCTCCAACTGAAGTTTTTTCCCTCTGACTTGTTTTTTTAAAAACTGCAAATGATTTTCGAATGGGAATGCGCTAACGTTATCCAAACTACCGAAAAGTTTTGCGTCATCTGAAATATGTAACAGGCTATGTACATTATAGACAATTTGTGTTGCTCCGTATATATTTTTCATGTCACTAACGAATTTTTCTAATAAACTTTTTGCTAAATTATTCCACTCATCCACATGAGCGTTGTTAGATAATAAAATATATACAGCTGAATGAAGCTTTAGAAAGTGGATATAGGCTTCGTCAGAAAGAATGCCACGAAAGGCCATTGGAGCTGTGTATAATAAAAGTTGTCTGAACTCTGTAGCTTTGAACCTGTTAATATCTTTTAATGAGCGCGGCTTCCTGTTAAATTCGTAAGGAACATGTTTGGAAATACGACATAAATAGTCCGAGATTTCGAAAACTTTCTTAGATTGCATACGATTTTTTATGGGCCCAGAAATCCAAATATTTAAGAGTTTACGCATAATTCCTAAATAAAAACAATGCATTGAGTCTATAACGACTTGACTAACCAATCCAACATTAAGTATCGCCAATGGTGAGTCGTACACATGATGATCAATGTCAAGTTTCGCCCTAAATGATTCATCAGATCGAAGCGTACTAGACTTAACAGAATAAATAATTCGCCCATTGTATTCACCTTCGTCAATACAGCGCTCACAAGAATGATAACCATTATGCCCTTTGCACCCCTTAATAAAACTACGCGCAGGCGCATCTGCAATAATTGCACTTATTCGAAATCTATATTTAACAGAATCAACAGTGAGCCCATTTAATTCTAAATCTCTAACCTCCTCAATAAATGGTTTTAAAAATTCTTTAACACAACATGGCTTACTCTCGCCGCAAAATAAACCGGCCAGTACTGGGGACATATTTTTGACTTGGTCAATTGTAAATAAAATTGGCCACATTTGCGTATTGCTACTCTTACACACTGGGAATCCGTCCGTGCTTACAGTTATTGACAATAAATCATTTGAATCATTTAAATTTACAAATGTTTTTAAAATGGGATATTTACATTCATTTCTAAAACTAGAACAACTAACCCTAAGAATTTGATCTTTAATACCAAAATAACTAAATTTCCCCCCTTTAATGGAAGTCACGGTTATTTTTCTCGGAGTGTGTAATAATGTTTTGGCGCATACGGGAAGAATTTCATTGTCCGGAAGATGATTATTTAAAACTGGCAATAAAGAATCTAGTGCGTTATGAGATATGTTAAATGAAATTGCCCAATGCGATAATGCATGTTTCAGGCTAACTTGAGAAGAAGCTGACGATGGTGTCAACTCAATTGAAGGACTTACTACATTTTCTAGACTGTGAATATTGCTGTTACCCAAAGAAAAATCATATTTATAGGATGGCACACTTCTTAATGGAGTAACCAAAACTTCAGGACTTATTTTACTTAACGAATTAATAGTGGACTGAACATCCTTGATGATTCTGCGGCGCTTGGATCGATATGACGACATTAGGATGAGTTATTATCTGGTGACTGTTGGGATTTCGGCGGCCGAGAATTTTGAAGCCAAGTCTGAATGAAGGCAACAATTTCTGACGTCTTGGAAGCACGGCAAACTGGATTTTCCAAAGCTCCGTCTAGTTATCAGCAAAAAAACTTATTATCTGAATTACAGTTGTACTCATGGCTTCTTTCCGCTTAGTGTAAATTAATTCTCATGTGTGCAATATTATTACACATGCCTACATATTATAAACCCCAATATTCAAAATCCTGGCATATATGCAAATGTTTAAGAAATATTTAACAACTAACCTAGAACCGCAGCAGCTAATGGAGAACTTTTGAAGCAAATTTTATTGTGAACCCCAATGTAATTTGTTTGCACCGCTAATTCTTTTGAGAATAGACGTTGCAGAATTCCAGTGACAACTTTCTGTGGTGTCTTGCCCCCAAAGGATGAAAACATGTCAACCTACATAAGCAATTGTGGATTAATAAAATTTGGCAAAACAATTTAAAATAATTATCAAATATTTGTACCAAGCTGGTTTTATGATTGTTATCAGCCATCCAGTGTTCCAAGCTTCTCATATCCGTCAGAGATTCAAGTGGCAATTTTACCGGGACATTGAGTTGCACCCTAGTTGAGGTCGATTTAGTTCGAATAAGTAGCTCTTGAATATCATCCTTTAATTCACGGACGGTAGTGAGCAGATATTTTTCGAGCGCTATATACAAAATTTAAGTTTTTGTTAATAATTTCTCGTTGACTAATTACGGAAATGACTTAAATGAGGTCTAGTACCGATCTGCCGTGTATACAAAGTTAGCAGAGTTGTCCCAGGTGGTAGTTTTCCTTCTTCAGATTCTTGGCCCAGATCGCCGTCGGCTGAATTGTTCACAATAAAGTCTTCCTCAGTTTGGAATACAGAAATTTTGATAACTTGTGATTCCCCCGGAGGCGAAAATATTTGTGAATTCACTGGCACAGATTCGGGAGGAGTGGTGACGGTTGTTGATTCCAAAAATGACCCGTGATCTGTAGGTCCTGTGAGTAATTATTAGCAGTTAATGTCAACCACTTTGCACTATAATGTGTTATCAATTAGGCACAAGTGTTTTTTTAAATAATAATATAATAAACATAACGAAAGTAGTTGTTAAGTAAAATTCCATACCTTCATCTTCGTCTGATGGTAATGCGGGCGATAACCTCAGATTGTCTTCCTCCTCTAACGATATCTCATTCCCCTTATTCTTTTTTATGCTTATCTTTCTTTCAAATATCTTTCTCTTTCGCGAAGATGTCCCCCCAGAATGATCCGATGACGACTCGAGATTTGATTCCTCCTCCGCACGTTTTTCTAGGGCTTTTCCTTCCTTCAAATCTCGAACTATAATTTATTTAACAAATTATAAATTATAATTGATGTATTAAAAGTTATAGAAGTAAATTAGCATAAACTTACCATTGCTACGTTTAAGTTGAATCGGATGCAGTTGCCAATTTTCTTGTGGAGCAGCAAGTTGACTAATTAACTTGGAAGCAATTTTATTTGCTTTGGGTCCGGCTGGCCAGTAGCAAAATTTTCTGGTAGCATCCAAGCAAATTTCAGGAACAATTTGCACACTGTTATCACTGGGATCCGTAAAATGGACAATGCAAAACATTGTAAATTCAGTTAAATGAAGAGAATATTGATGGAGGATCGTTAACTAATATGAGTGCGGAAGAAGTGTGAAATGAGGGAAAATAACGGCCAACCAGAGTTGCGTCCCCTGTATTTTACCAGTCTTTTACGGACGTTTTACTGTATGAATACGGAGAAGAATATTGGGAGCCTGTCTCAGAGTTTAATGTATGTAATATATTTGTTTCTCCGTGAGTGTATTACTTTAGTCGTTTTGATTCATTAAAACTGGAGTTTAACATCGAACATTTAACACATTTCTCACTACTGTAAAACCCAAGAGTAAAACTTTGTATTTACCTCCATATTCAACTTATATTTTACTAAACCCGGTTTTTACAGCCTATCTGATCAAATACTCCCGTTTTACTGGGTTCATGTCTTTCTGGGATATCGATATCGATATCGATATTTCAATATTTCGATATTTCGATATTTGAATATCGAAATATCGATATTTCGATATCGAAATATCGAAATACGAATCTTGCAATTTATGAATTACTTTAATTAATTTTATCTTCTCGCGAGTGCCAAGAATTCAATTTGGGAATTTAGGAACTTTGGGGGTGTAACCAAGTAAACAATCAATATTGGGAACTTTGGGGGTTCACCGATTGAAAATTGAATTTCGAAAATTTGGAGGTGTAACCAAGACAATCCTTAATTTTGGAAACTTTGAGGGTGTAACCAAACCTAATTTCAATTTTGGAAACTTTGGGGGTGTAACCAATTCAAAATTCAATTTTGGGAACTTTGGGGGTGTAACGATTTCAAAATTCAATTTTGTGAACTTTGGGGGGATAACCAAGTCAAATTTCAATTTTGGGAATTTTGGGGGTGTAACCAAGCCAAATTTCAATTTTGGTAACTTTGGGGGGTGCAACCAAGCCAAATTTCAATTTTGGTAACTTTGGGGGGTGCAACCAATTCAAAATTCAATTTTGGGAACTTTGGGGGTGTAACCAATTCAAAATTCAATTTTGGGAACTTTGGGGGTGTAACCAATTCAAAATCCAATTTTGGGAACTTTGGGGGTGTAACGACGCCAAATTTCAATTTTGGGAACTTTGGGGGTGTAACCAAGCCAAATTTCAATTTTGGGAACTTTGGGGGTGTAACCAATTCAAATTTCAATGTTAGAAACTTAAGGGGGTTAACCATGACAAATTTAAATTTTGAAAAATGTGGGGTGTGGAATCAAGTCAAAATTCAATATTCGAAAATTTTGGGGTGTAACCAACTCAAAATTCATTTTTGGAAACTTGGGGGGTAGGGTGTGACCAAGGCAAAAGTAAATTTTGAGTTGGTTACACCCCAAAATTTGAGAACTTGTGGGGTTTTATGAGGTAAAAATTCAATTATCGGAACTTTGGTGTGTATTTGATTTACCAAGTAAAAATTCGATATTACAATATCGAAATTTCGATATTTCGATACCGAAAATTCGATATTGGAATATCGAAATATCGATATTTCGAGATCTCGAAATATCGAGATTACATGCCCTAATTTGTACGTTTTGGGACAAAGAACGAGTACGACAAAATTTACGCTTTGGAACAAAAAAACGAATTTTGAGACAAACTGCTAGTACAAAATTAGCATAAGTTCAAGCCACAATTTTGTGCATAATTTTGACAAAGGGAACGACAAAAGGTGAATTGTATGACAAAAAAACGATTAATTATTTCCATAAGATCACGACAAAATTCTCTCTTTTACACAATTTTCTAGACACAAAATTGACGTTTTGGGACAAAAAAAAACGAATTTTGCGACAAACTATTAATACAAAATTTGCATAAATACAGGCCACAATTTTGTACATAACTTGACAGAGTGGACAACAAAAGTAGCATTTTGGGACAAAAAATTAATCAATAATTTACATATTATGTAATAAATAACACGACAAAATTTTCTCCTGTACACAAAGTTTTTTTTAACAAGTGATTAATTATGATTGATTATGATTATGAATAATTTACATATTTAAGAATAGACCAGAACAAAAGATTTCTCACCTTTGTATGAATGTCATGAAGTTCTGGCAGATTTTCGAGCTTTTCGTGCGTGTCGTAGGTGATGGTGTAGAGGTCCATCACGAACCGCGAGTCCTTCTTGTAGTGACGATACTTCTCGTCCAAATTGAACCGCATCAACATTTCGGAAACTTATTTCTAAAATTCTGTAAGAATATTTTAACACGGAAGTCTTCAATGCTGTCGGCTAGTTAATGAAATGAGCGTGTAGGATTGGAATTTTACCGAGCCACATCAAAATTTTGGAAACTTATTAAAAAAACTCGGGAAACTTGTTGAAAAACTTTATGAAAGTTTTAAAAATTTGTGAGAATATTTTCCCAAAAAATCTTGTCTATCGGCAGAATTCTACTATTGAATGAAACGACGTAAAATTGGAATTTAATTGAATCACATACACATTTTGGAAACTTATGAACTGAAATTTCTAAAAATTCTGTGGGGAATATTTCCCATAAAGTATTGGCTGCCGGCTAGTGAATGAAATGAACTCGTAGTAGGATTGGAATTTAATTGAAATTGGACCGCATCTACACTTCGGGAACTTATTTATTAACAAACTTTTCGAAATTTCTATAAAATTTTAGTGAAAATATTTTGACAGCTGCCGGCTAGTGAATGACACCAAGTAGGATTAACTGCAGGGGAAAATGTGCAGTGGTCGGGTAACAGACCGTGAAGCGGATCATCTCATCTCGCCAACTTCCTTTGTATCCGTATTTTTTGGCTAAAATGATGATGCAAAAGAAGAAAAGGAATGCAATTTTTTGCGGAGATTTGGTGGCGTTGCGTAATGTTGCAAAAATTGAGGGGCGGTAGTAAAAAGGCGAGGTAAGGGGATGACCACACCAAGCCACGCTACCGGCAAAAATGGTAGCATATTTTAAAATACGTGGCTGGTTTTCTAAAGCACAGCAGTGTTTTTCTCATCTTGTGGATAAAATTGAGTAAAAAATTGCATCTCTAAATATTTTTTTGTGATTTTATAATCCGCCCGAGGTTCTGCTATGCATGCAGCAGAGTTTCATCACCTCAGCTCCTCGATGAAATGAGACTCGACAAGCTTTATGTAGTAAAAAGCAGTGGCCGCGGAAGCATTGGTGGGGACAGAGGGACAATGTCCCCACGGTTGTTCGATGTCCCCATCATTTGCCCATCTTTTATAAACCACTCCTTGCCCCTATCCTACAATGGAAATATCCCCACGGCTTCCGCGGCCACTGATTGCACGATTATAACATACTTTAATGCAGTGGCCGCAGAAGCATTGGTGGGGACAGAGGGACAATGTCCCATCATTTTCCCATGTTATGTAAACCACTCCTTCCCCCCATCCTACAATGGAAATATCCCCACCACGGCTTCCGCGGCCACTGAGGGAAAGACATGGATATGTATATGTAAAGTTGGGGGAAACATTGCATCGTCATCAGTCGGTAATTATGTGGTCAGTGGTGGTGGAATGGAATATCTACGAATTTGTGGTTTTTATAAAAACGCAACCAATTCTAAAATGGGATCGGAACCGGAATTCTTTAAAATCCAATCCAGTGCAACCTGATTTAGCCCGAGTCAGGTTGTTACTAAAAATTGACGTGTCTATAATAGAAGTTTTTATTATTTGTTTTTCCACAAATGTAGTATAAGTTTTCAGTACGAGCGTAATCGATAGATTGACAGACAGACAGACAAGCATGACGGGTAGATAAGCCCTGACTCGATTTTGCGATCTTCAACATTAATTCCTAATTTTGCATGTTCTACGTAACTCCAAAATTTTAAATCGATTGGATAAGTTTTTCGAACGTAATTGAAAGACAAACAGACAACCAACCACGATGGGGAGATAAGCCTTGGCTCAGGCTATGCATGCATTGGCAAGGCAAGAAATATATATATATGCCAATGGAAAAAGGAGTAGTCAAATGTACAATTGATTATCATGACTTTTCATGCATAAAATTTAATTCCTGTTTCATGACTAGTTTTACTAAGAAATATTGCATACATATGCAAATTTAATGCGTCAGTACCTGAGCTTAAAATAAATAAATATGTATTCAATTGCCAATTAATTTTATCCATAAATTAATTGTCCCAGTTGAGTTGCATGCATGTAAAAAAAGTCGTTCAAGATCATTACTTAATTTAGCATAAAATTTTGCACACGGTTCCACACAACCGCAGTGCAAAGTACTTCTCGCAAAATTGGATATACGTACTGCATATGCAAATTTACATGATTTGTGACATATGCAAATTTGCACAATGTTATGTATTATTTTATGGAGAACAATACAATAGCCAGAAATTAGGGTGATAAGAGCATATCTTTTTCAAGGGTGGTGGTTGTTATACCGGAATACACGGTAATCAATTTGCATATATGCCAATACCTTGTTATGTTATGACTTTAGCTTTTTTTATGCGGTTTTTCGCATAATAATAATGATGATGTAACATTACATTACATGAGCGGAATTCATCCTCAATGCGACTCGGTTAATTGGGAAGGGTAGATTTCTGATGTGACAGTTGTTGCAAATTTTTACAGAAATTGTTGCAAATTTTAGTGGAAATTCTTCCAAAATTTTGAAATAAGATGCCTAATTGTCCAAAGTGCGATAAGCCGGTGTACTTCGGTAAGTTAAAAGTTTTTTAATGCAAATTGAATTAATTGCTAATTAATTAGTCTTTAATTAATTACTAATTAATTACTAATTTTTGCCAGCCGAGAAGAAAACGTCGATGGGGAAGGATTGGCATGCGGCTTGTCTAAAATGCGAGCGTTGCAATAAAACTTTGGTTCCTGGAAATCATGCCGTAATTTAAATACTTAATTATTTAATTGTTATTTAATTAATTATTAGCTTTATATAATTTTTTAGTTAATTATGTATGAAATTTATCCGTAATTAACATAATTGCCGTGCATTTAAATAGGTGCACGAGGACAAAGGTTATTGCCACAAACCGTGCTATGCGTCAATGTTCGGGCCAAAGGGTAAATATTTTATGAAAAAAATTGGGGAGATTATTTTGTGAATTATTGTTCATAATTTTGAATTTGTTATTGCTTTCCAGGCGTCGGCGTTGGTGGGGACAGTTACAGTTATGATAAGAAGTAGAAGAAAATGAAAATGAGGAGGAAATTAAGAACTTATTTGGCTCAAAAAATTAAAATTTGGTAAAAAAAAAACTTCTAAATTTCTAAAAGAATTGAGGGTCGACTCAAATTAATTGAACATTGACAAAAGTTTTATTGTGACGCTTAATATTAACAAATTCGTTGTAATTCAGAAACAATAAATAAATAAAAAACTTTGGTCATATTGATACTTCAAAAAATTTGAATTACGCTTCCAGATTTTTATTTTATTTTGTAATTTATTTTTATTTCCAAAATGAATTTTGACTGATGGGGATGCATCCAGTTGTTGATCTATTATTTTAAATTACCGTTTAACATTGACAAGAAATAAAGTGTTACTCATAACTTCTACACTTTTGGTGTAATTTGGGAAATAATAAATTTAACAAAATTTAAAGTCATAAAAAACATGAGAAAATACGAAATTTTTGTACCAATTACTACCAAAAAGTCAGAGATGACTACTTTATCTGTTATTTAAAATTAATGCTCAATATTGCCAAAAAACAAAATGAGACCCTAAATATTAACAATTCCGCTGTAATTGAGAAACGATAAATTTAACAAAATTCAGACTGATAAAAATTTAAAATCAAAACATTATTGCAGAAGAATTTTACGTATTCAGAATTTTTTTAATATTATGAATTTGCATTTAATCAAATAAATAATTTGATCCAAGTAAAAGATTTTTGATTTGTGAATTATCAATTTCAAATTGACGGCCAACATTTACAAAAATTGTGTAAAGCATACTATTGTAGAGTAACTGGCTGGATAGGATAGACTTAAATTCAAAATCTGGCCGCTTTCAAATTTATTACGGGTAAAAATGAGATTTTCTGAGCAGCGCCGTAGCAAATAAAATTTATTAAAAGTCAAGTTGTCGCACGGTGAAAACCAGCCGGCAAGGGGTGCAGTTACATTAGCCGAGTGAGCCGAATTATCCTATTATTATACACTCGTTTATTATATTTTGGCGTTCAAATTATTCAATTCGTGCCAAGAATTTGGGTAATTGAATGATTTTTACGCCAAAATAAACCAGCTTACTCGGCTTACATATTTATTTGGATTACATTATTTTACCCAAAATCTCGACCAGAATGGAATAATTTAAACGCCAAAATAAAATAAACGAGCGTAAAATAATAGGATAATTCGGCTCATTACGGCGCTGGTTTCTCGGCTCTGTCACGTGATCAGCAGGTCGAGTAGAGCGGAAGATTTTTTATCCTATTCAGCCAGTTATTCTGCAATATTAAAAATTCAGTTTAGAAAAAATAAATTTAGCAAAATTTAGAGTGATATTCTTTTTTTTACAAAAACACAGTAACAATCATTGATTGTTTGAAAAAGACATTTTGCGCTTTCAGAATTTTTTTAATTTTAGGAATTTGAATCTATTTCAAAAACTAATTTTGACCTAAAAATTGTAAACAAAACGTCAAATGAGTGAATTGTCTATTATTTCAAATTGATGCTCAACATTGACAAAAATTTCAGTGTGTCGCTTAATATTAGCAAACTTTGTGTACTTTATAACTTTTTTTAGCAATTATTTGTGATAAAAAAGGTATTTTTTCCAATTTCAGAATATTAAAAGATTGAAAACTCATCTTTTATTTAAATTCAATGCTCAATCAACATTTATTTCGTTGTAGTTGAGAAATATGTAATAAATTAAAAAAATAAGGCATATTATTCATACTTATTCTTACTTAATTACTTAATTTTGACCTAGAAAAAGAATCAAATAGTGGTCTCAACGGTTCTCGGTTCTGACCGAACCGAACCGGGACAGAACCGAACTTTTATGACCGGTTCGGTTCCGGTTCTAGAACCGGACCGAACTGGACCTTTAAGACCACTAGAATCAAAGCACATTTCATACTTCTCGTTTAAGTTGTTTATGGTCAACATTAGAAAAAAATTAGTGTGACGCATAATATTAACAAATTTGTTATAATTGAGAAATAATAATTTAAAAAAATTTAGAGTGAAATTTAAAAAAATACGCTAAGAATTATTAAGATGATTGGAAAAAAGCATTTTTCTGAATTTTTAAATTTTAGGAATTTAAATGTAATTCAAAAAAAATAATCTGAAATAATCTGACCCGAGTTTTCCATCTATTATGCCAAAATAATGCTCAATATTAACAAAATTTCAGTGTGACGCATAATATTAGCAATTTTGTTGTAATTGAGAAATAGTTAACCGCTACAAACGAAATGTAGCAAAGGGGTGAAGCAACACGGTCACGTGGTCATGGCATATCGATTTTTGAAATCCCCGCCCAAAACTTCGTGAATTTTGTGAATTTACCCGTATTTAGAAAAATAATCTTAACTCAAAATTATTTTTGGAGAAATTGGCTAACGAAATTGAAATTCGGTGAAATAAAAATTTGATAAAATACAATTACATGAAAATAATTTTCACCCCAATCGCAGAGAAAAGTGGATAAGCCTCCTAAAGGAGACCTAGAAGGTTTAACTCCATAAGGAAGTGTAAGCCACGTTGAGAGCCAATAGCAGACGACGGCGAGGTTTTCGCACTTTTTCCACATAACCTTTCAGTTTTTTCAGCTTTTTAAACAATCACAAATATACATTTTCTTCGATTTTGGCGTCCAATATGTACAAATTACTGCATTATTGACAAAGTTGAAATCCGAAAATTAAAAAAAGACATAATTAATATTATTTAAATACAAAAAATTTCTGATTGGCTGTCTGTGGGTGGGAGGGGTCGAAAACCACGCCGTCGTCTGTTATTGGTTCTGGCTGTTCAACGTGGCTTATGCATTCTTAATACACTGCATCTTCTATATGAATGTATGTTCAATGCCCCAATCGAAGCTGGACTCCTATTTAATCTATTATATTTTTTTAATTCTCCGCATTGACAAAAATTTTATTGTGACGCTTAAAATTTAAAAAATCGTTCTAATTCAGAAACAATAACTTTAAACAAAAAAACTTTGGTCATATTGATACTTCAAAAAAATTTAAAAAAACGTTCACGTTTTTGTGAATTTATTTAAGAACTAATTTGGCTGAGGAAATTAAAATTCCGTGAAATTAAAATAATTTTGAAAATTTCGAATGAAGCCCTTTCATCTGTTATTTTCAATTAATGTTCAACATTGAGATAAATCTATTTGTGACGCGTAACTTTCTCAGTGACGCGTGCAACTTGGGAAATACAAAATTTAACAAAATTTAAAGTTATGAAACATTAAAAAACACGTTTATAATTATTGATTAGTCCAAAAAGTTTTTTTTTGTGTTTTCAGAATTTGTTTTAATTTTGAAATTGATTTATACTAAGTATAAGTACTTCCAAAATTAATTTTGACATATGGGAAAGCGTCCCGGCTGTTCATCTATAATTTCAAATTGATGCTCAACATTGACAAAAATCAAAGCGCGACGCATAACTTTAACATTTTTTGTGTAATTTTGAAATTAATAAAGTTAACAGAATTTACTTAGAATTGTTATAATTTTTTTTAATATGTTGGCATTTATTGATTGCTAGAAAAATGTATTTCACGCTTTCAGAATTTTTTTAAATTTTGGAATTTACTAGTATTTTAAAAATTAATTTTGACATCTGCGGACGCATCAAGATTTCATCTATAATTTCAAATTAATGCTCAATATTTACAAAAATTAAAGTGCATGTGACGCAAAACTTTTTTGGTATGCTGGTTTTGAGTTTAAATTGTTTGAGTGTCTCAACTTCCCCTTCAAATGGCGATTTTTAAAACCTGTTCATCGTCCTGCTTTTTTTCAAAATTGAGAAGAAAAAAAGCATGTATGTTTTCAGAATTTTTTTTAATTTTTAGAATTTAGTTCAGTTTAAAAAACTAATTTTGACCTACGAAAAGGTACGCGGATGTATTGAACCTATAACTTGAAATTAATGCTCAACATTGATAAGAATTTCGCTGTGTCGCATAATATTAACAAAATTATTGAAATTGAAAATTAGAAATCTTAAAAAATATAGCATCTCAATTGTACCTAAGAAATTAAAATAAATACTTTAATAACTATTGAACAAGGGATTTTACATTCCATTGTTTTTTAATTTTTGGAATTTACGTGGTATTTCTGAAAACAATTTTTACCTACGAAGTGAACTGATGATTGTATATATATATCATTTCTATATTTTATGTACAAAAATTTTAGCGTGATGCATTATTTTAACGATTTTGTCGTAATTGAGAATAATAAAAATTAGTAATAAATATTCGAAGTTATTAAAACTAGGGCATCCAGAATCGGAAAATTTTCAGAAACCGGTTTTCGATTTTTCCGATTTTGGCAAACTTTCGTAAAACCGGTTTTTGATTTTACCGGTTTTTGAAATTTTCGTAAAACCGGTTTTCGGTTTTCCCCAAAACCGGTTTTAAACCGGTTTTCAAAATCGGTTTTCTACCAAATTTTAAAAATTTGTTAAATATAATATTGTAAAATTTAAAGCTGAACAAATTTTGGGCATTAAATTGACAAATAATATTTCAGAACAATTAATTTTTGCATGAAAAACAAGATATGACAAATATTTAGTGGTTTTGAAACAAATTTTGTCCAAAATCGAAAACCGGTTTTCGAGTGTGATAAAACCGGTTTTTGACAAAACCGTTTTTTTTAGAAAATTGTAAAACCGGTTTTCGGGTAACTCGAAAACCGGTTTTTAACCGGTTTTACAAAATCGGAAAAACCGATTCTGGATGCCCTAATTAAAACGCACAATTTTTATCCCAATTATTACAAAAATGCATTTCACATTTTCAGAATTTGTATATAAGATTTTAGGAAGTTACTTCTGTCAAAAACAATAATTTTGACCAAGAAAAATAAGTAGAAACTTGTCTATTATTTCAAATTATATTAAGTTCAGCATTACCTAAAATTTTAGTGGGACGCATAATAACTATTAACAATTTTGCTGCAATTGAGAAGTAACAATTTAAAAATTTAATCCCATTTATACTTACGAAATTAAAACACGCGTTATCAATTTTTGATTATTAGACATTTACATTTTACGTTTTCAAAATTTTTTGTATTTTTGAGATTTACATCTATTTTAAAAGCAATTTTGCCTCTCATCTACAATTTTAACTTAATACTAAATATAGATAAAAATTTTATTGTGACGCGTAATATTAACAAATTCGATCGTGTTGAGAGATACCTGTTAAAAAATTTATTTTTCATTAAAAAGTCAGTCATGCCGATTTCTTAGTGAAGATTTTCATTTACATCCACTCATTTCCTTTCAAATTCATTTCATTTCACTTCGTCGGACTTCATTTCGTACTTCGCCCCATGTATTCAGCATAGGGTGAAAAATGAAGGAGTGAGATGTGAGAAATTATTTCATTCACAGTCATTCATCTGAAATGACGGAATCTTTCACTCATTTTCATTCAAATCACAGAAAATTCATTTCCATTCACTATCATTCTTTATCATAATCAGTCACATGAATGAAAGTGAACAGGTATGGTTGTAATTAAGAAATAAAGAATTTAAAAAATTTAGTCATGAAAAAATGTGTAATTTTTATAGTAATTTTTTGGTACTTACCAAAAGGCGTTTTAAGTTTTCAGAGTTTTTTTTTAAATTTTGGACTTTACTTTTACTTAAAAAATTATGGCCTACAAAAACCAGACCTCACATTCACCATATATCTATTATTTAAACCAAATAGCCATCACTCTCACAAATTTTAAAGTGATGCATAATATTCACAAATTCTTTGTAATTGAGAATTAATAAATTAATAAAAAAAATTAGTCATGTTCGGGCTTAAAAAATATGAAATTTTTATAGCAAATATTTGTTGTACCAACAAGGGGTTTATGTTTTCGGAATTTTTAAAATTTTAGACTTTAATTCAATTTCAAAAAATGACCTTTTGACCTATGTACAAACAGAATTACGAAAAGAAGTGACTCATCTGCTACATATTTCAAATAAGAGCTAAATATTGACAAAAATTTTAGTGTGAAGCGTAATATTAACAAATTAATTGAAATAGGGTCGATGCGGGTTATTATGGATTCACTCCAGCTTGACACCCCCGTGCTTATCCGCTAAACCATCACTGAGAATCACATGACCAAAATCAATGTCTCGCAGTAAAGTAGGGGCGTGTGTTGCCTCCCCTCACAATCCATACGCTGAGTTCATCACATGGAGCACATTAGCCGAACGAGCCGAATTATTTTATTATTGGACACCAGTAATTTTTATTTTGGCGTTTAAATTATTCAATTTCGTATGATTTAAACGCCAAAATAAAAATTACTGGTGTCAGGTAATAAAATATTTCGGCTCGTTCGGGTAATGTAATCCATGTGATGAGTATTAAGACCTCCGGCACTGAACTTATTTCTCGTATAATCTCATTTCCACCCTCCCTTCTCACACTGGCGGGCGGTTTTCAAATTCAAACAGGGGTGTCAAGCTGGAGTGAAACCATAATAGTGTGGCCACTTTTTTCCAAACCTGCGTTCTTCAGCGAAACAAAAATGGTTGCGAGTCAACAATACTTATTTAAAACATCATGTATTGTTCATTAACTATTTCACTTTAGTTTATGATCAAAAAAAGTTTTAAAGTATAATTGGAAGTAATATTTATCAATTATTCAAAATCAAAAAACAGTGTCCACACTAACCCCACCAAATGGGGTTAGTGTGGCCAGTCGAAGGGTTAGTGTGGACATGTACATATTTTAATGCACACATGATTTGCATTAAAATGCTTCTCGAATTTAAAGACATCCGATGTGGTATGCCACTCATATGTAGAGCTGAGGGTGAGACAAACAACATATCACATAAGTAGGTTTTGTTAATATGAAAAAGGCAAAAATACTGCAAAACACACCCACTCGGGGGTGTGGTTTCTAAATTCTACTTATCTTATAAGGATCCCCTACTTAATCTGATGATGATAATATGTCACAAACAATGCTTTGGGTAAAATCTTAATCCAACACTAATCTATCACTACTGGCCACACTTACCCCTCAATTCTTAATATTGGAGGGTTAGTGTGGACACAAATTTTGTAATTGACTGGACAGCTACTTTATTTAAAAATTAATGTACAGATATAATATGGGCGAATATTATATTGAGCAAAATTAAACATAATGCTTGCCGTGCTTAGTGTCCATGAAATCCAAATCTAAACATCACCTGATCAAATTGATCCGAAAAAGTTTTTAATTATGAAATTTTGATGGCACTAATTTTGTGACGTGATTAATTTTCCGATTTCTCCAAATGTATAATTCAGAACAAGGACGAGTCGTAGTATGATGTGAAATTTTTCGTTTTTGAAAAATGTGTAGTCTTATCATAGAAAAAGGCTTTGGCCACAATTGCCACGTGGCCACACTAACCCGCATCGACCCTAATTAAGAAAAAATAAAATTTTGAAAACTTCTAGTCACTAAAATAACAAGTAATTTTTACAGCAGTTTTTGATAAGTTTGAGTCACTCTCTCAGCACGTAATTTCTACAGAAATTTTTGGTGATTGCAAAAAGGTATTTTTTTATTTCCAGAATTTTTAAAATTTTGGAATTTACGTCATTTGCAACGAAACATCAAGCTGTAGTATCTATTATTTCAAATAATTGGTCAACATTGACTAAACTTTTGTGTGACATATAATGTTAACAAGTTTCTTATAATTGAGAAATACGAAATTTAGAATCATCCTTCAAAAATAAAAAATAAAAAAAATACGTAATTTTTATAGAAATTATTGGTGATTAGAAAAAGGCAGTTTTCCGTTTTTTGAATTAATTACAATTTAAATGAAATAATTCGAAGATGTGACATGGTCAATTATTTAAAATAGATGCCCCACGATGACAAATATTTTGTGTGACGCATAATATTTTACTAACAAATTAGTTGTAGTTGAAAAGTAAAAAAAAATAAAAATTTAGAGTCGCATTATTCATACTAAAAAAACACGTAATTTTTATTATAATTATTGGTGCACTCTAAATAAAAAGAAGTAAATTTTACTCAACGTTGACAAGAGGATGACGGAACCAAAAGATAAAATTTGTCCAACCGTTGTGCACAATTTGTCCAAATTTGTACAAAATTTGCACAACGGTTATGCAAAATTGGCGCAAAGTTGTACAAAATTTGTCCAAAGACGTATAAAATTTGCACAACGGTTGGACAAATTTTACCTTTTGGTTCTTTTTTTGCTCAACCTTGAGTAAAATTTACTTCTTTTTATTTAGAGTGTGATAAGCCGCATGCATTAAAAATTAATCTATTCGTTAAAATTGATGTTCAAACTTTACAAAATTTTGATATGACGCATTACAGTAACAAGTTCGTTGTAATTTTGGAATTTACTTGAAGGTAAGTTTTTTTAATTTTTACCTTATATTCATAGTTTAAAAGAACACTTAATTTTTATACTTTGGAAATTTTGAAATTTACTTCGATTAAAAAAATAACTTTGCCAAACGAAAATAATTTTGAATGCTGGCTTCATCTACAATTTTGAAATTCAAAATTTAATTCATGCTGAATATTCGGAAACATTTAAGCGTGACGCATAATAATCATAGCTCGCAGGGAACCATGGTCCCCGGGACCAATATGGTCCCCCGGGGGACCATTTGGTTGGGGCAAATTGACAAAAATTGACAAAAATTGACAAAAATTGACAAAAATCCATTATTTGGGGACCACCATTTTTTCGATATACTTTATTTCAAAAACTAATTTTGCTTACAAAAAAATTTTACGAACTGGCTTCGTAATCCATACCTGTTCACTTTCATTCATTTGACTGATATGGTGAATGAAAATGAAGCTACTGGCATTTGAATGAAAATGACTGAAGGATTCCGTCATTTCAGATGAATGACTGTGAATGAAATGATTTTTCACTGATTTAATTTTTCATCCTATGTTTAATGCATGGGGCGAAGTAAGAACTGAAGTCGGATGAAGGGAAATGAAATGAAATTAATTTGAATAAAAATGATTGAATGTGAGTGAAATCTTACGTTAAAATCTGGATGACTGACTTTGAATGAAAACTAAATTTTTGAGCAGGTATGACTTCATTTACAATTTTAAATTAATGCTCAACATTTATACAAACTTTGGTGAAACGCATAATATGTACAATATCGTAGTAATTGAGAAATGATAAATTTCAAATAATTAGTCGCACTGATACTAAAAAAATTGACAAAATACGACTAGTAATTACTAAAACAGCATTTTCAGAACGTTTAAGATTTTCGGAATTTACTTCTGGTTCTAAAAATTTTAACCTAGGAATTATTGAATTGGAAATTTATGAATATAAATTATATCGTTAATATTTAATTACAAATTTATGCTTCGCATTGGAATAAATTTTAGTACGACGCATAATCGCTGTGTAATTGAGAAATAATTAATTTTAAAAATGTAATCACATTTAAGAAATCTTAAAAGCACGTTAAAAATTTATATTTTATATTTTCATAATTTTTGAGTTTTTGGAATTTACATTTACTTAAAAAAATAATTAAGCCTTCGAAAATAAAATGGCCTGGTCCCTTCATCTACAATTTTAAAAGAATGCTCAACATCTACAAAAATTTTAGTGTGTCGCACGATATTAACAATTTCGTAGTAATAGAAAAATAATAAAGTTAACCAAATTTAGAGTAGCATTTATATCTCGAAAATTTCAAAAATGCTTTAATAATTAGTAACTATTATAAAAAACATTTTACGTTTTCAGATTTATTTTAAATTTGGGAGTTTTTTAATATAAATTTTTGTGAATTTTGTATCTTTAAATTTTGTCCAGGCGTGTGGGGATGTGGGGACGGTTAAAGTTACGATAAGAAGTAGAAGAAATTGAAATGAGAAGGAAATTAAGGACGAGTTTGGCTCACAAAATTGAAATTTGGTGAAATAAAAATCACGTAAAAATAATTTTGAAAACTTCGACGTGAACCCCTTTAATCTATTATTTTAAGTTAATGCTCAACATTGAGATAACTTTAATTGGGACGCATAAGGTTAACATTTTTTGTGTAATTTGGAAAATAAAAATTTACAGTCATGAAACATAAAAAGCACGTTTACAATTATTGATTACTAGAAAAAGGCATTTTTTGTTTTCAGGATTTTTTAATTTCAGAAAATTAATAATCTTTCAAAATATGATTTTGATCTATCAAGAAAATTTCTTCTGCTGATCTATAATTTCAAATTAATTCTCAACGTTGAATAAAACTAGGGTGACGCATAACTTCAGTGTAATTTGGGAAGTAATAAATTTAAGGCTCCCATGGATGACGCGTTGGCGCGTAATCTCACTCTGCCCCTACCCAATGTATTCAAATGCAATTTCTAAAATCGAATCAACTCCATGAGTTTTGAGATAAATGCAACTTTTGATATTTTAATCTAAAGCTTATTTTTGGTACTGCAAACAAGTCGATTTGAAAAAAATTTAAAAATTCTTTTTCGAGGAAATTTATTATGAAAAATTGGCAAACGAATTTTTAAACTTTTTTCAAATCGACTTATTTGTAGTACCAAAAATTAGCTTTAGATTAAAATATCAAAAGTTGCATTTATCTCAAAACTCATGGAGTTGATTCGATTTTAGAAATTGCATTTGAATACATTGGGTAGGGGCAGAGTGAGATTACGTGCCAACGCGTCATCCATGGGAACCTTAACAGAATTTAGAATTGTTAAAAATAAAAATAAATAAACTAATACAATAATAAAATAACATGTTAAAAGTTATTGATTATTATCGAAATACATTTTACGAAATTTGTTTAATTTTTGGAATTTATTTCTGTTTCCAAAATTAATTCTGACTTGTGGGAACGCATTGAGTTTATATATAATTTCAAAATAATGCAAAACATTGACAAAAATTAATGTGTGACGCATAACGTTAACATTTTTTGTGTAATTTTGGGAAATAATAAATTTAAAAAACTTTGGAGGTATGAAAAACTTAAGATAACCCTAAATTTTTATAGCAATCACTAGTAATTACAAAAAAACATATTCACGTTTTCAGAATTTTGTAATTTTTCGATTTTATTTAAATTACAAAAAATAATTTCAAGCTTCCAAAAAGTCCACGAGGAGTTATTATCTGTTATTTCGAATTAATGCTCAATATTGACAAAACCAAAACTGTGACTGACAAATTTTTATGAAAATCTTTATGAAAAATTTGTATTAGATTTATCAGACGACATGGTTGTTGTAATACAGATATATTTATTCCGAGCTTTCGATACTCACTTGTATCATCTTCAGGAACAATTTTAGAAAGCGAAAAACATGATTTATTTCACCAAAAACCAGGATTCTTCAATCACTAACGGCTACGGCCGGTGTTTCTGGGTTCGGCCGTAACTCAACAAACTTATTTTTTTAATTATTTTTAATTGTTGGGTAGCAGCGGCTACCCAGCCTTATGTAACTGCTTGTCCGTTCCTCTGTTTGTCTGTTTACTCGCAGAAATTAAATATGTAACACAACTTTGGGTAACTATGACTCGGGCTACACACACTCAATTCTAGAAATTAGCCAGCAATTACAAAATAGTTAAAAATTCTTTCGTTGACCCAGCTACGGCCTCACCCCTAGAGTAAATTGTTTTAAGTCATCCTGACCAAAAACATCTTATCACATAATATTTTTGCAATTCAAAAAACGATATCGTTGTCAGGGGCGCTTGATTAGGGGTAACAATAGTGAAACCCAGATAGGATTCAGGTTCATGTGGTCTTGAATCAAGACTCTTGATTCATGACGTCAGACGTTTTTCTAATGTACAGACTTTCAAGAAGACTTTCAGACTTTATGTAAAATGTTTAATTGCTTAGATCCCCAAAAGATGTATTTATGAAAAACATTTTTTTAATTCGTTTTAAATTGCTTAAAAATTAGTTTGTTTGACTGCAAGATTGTCAAAAATAGCTTTAATATTTCACAGACAAATAACAAGCTTTCCACAGGCTTTGGTTTGATATTGCTTTGGTTTGATATTACTTTGATTTGTAAATATATCCGTTTCTACGTCTTACATTTATAAACTACCGATTTTTTTACCAGGCTGTATTAAGACATTTCGGCATTTAAAAATTTTAAACTCAGGGTAAATTAAGATAAGATAAATTAAGACATTTTTACCTGACGATTTAAGATAATCTCAGGGCCCATTAAATTGTACCCTTACATTAATGATCGGAATTATTTATGTATTGCGAATTTCTGAGATTATCGTATATTTTTAAAGATGAATTTCGTCAAGCAATTATAAAAGAATTTTTCGATGTTGTTCTGAACCCAAAACCTGTACCAAGCGGAAGGGTGAAGAACCTGTTAAGTCCACAACAGCCTTGAGTACCATGTAGTTTTTAAAATGCATGCTTTTATGGAAGCCTTAACTTTAATTGCATATAAATGATACGCTTTTTACATATATAAAATGCTGAAATTATGGCTTGTAGATATGTACATTATTTTGAGAGGTAGTTTGCCACCAAAATCCTAATTCAAAAATAACTTTAAGAGGCAGGTATCCATGAAGGGTACTTCTGAAATATTTGGAGGGTACTTCTCATTTAATTGGAGAGGCTTTAAATGCATGCCAAGAATCTGGGAGTTGACTCCTATCATCTTTTATCTTAAATTAACTCTCCCCATTGACAAAAATATTATTGTGACGTTTAATACCTGTTCAAAAATTTAGTTTTCATTCAAAAGTCAGTCATTCCGATTTCTGGCTGAAGATTTTCATTCACATTCAGTCATTTTCTTTTAAATTCATTTCATTTCACTTCACTTCATCCGACTTCATTTCGTACTTCGCCTCATGTATTAAGCATAGGGTGAAACATGAAATAAGTGAAAAATCCTTTCATTCACGGTTATTCATCTGAAATGACGGAATCCTTCAATCATTTTCATTCAAATGATAGGAAATTCATTTTCATTCAATATCACTCACTATCATAATCACTGAAATGAATGAAAGTGAACAGGTATGGTTACAGTTACGATAAGAAGTAGAATAAATAATGAAAATGAGGAATAAATTAAGAACCAATTTGGGTGATGAAATTAAATTTGGTGACGGGAAAATTCCAAAGAAAAACATTACAAAGCTACGACATCTATTATTTTAAGTTAAATTTCAACATTAAGATAAATTTAAGTGCGACGCATAACTTTAACATTTTTAGTGAAATTTGGAAAATAATAAATGTAACAAAATTTACAGTCATAAAAAAACTTACGAAAACACGATATTTTAATTTTTTTGTAATTACGAACAAGCATTTTAGGTTTTCAGAATGTTTGTAATTTTTCCAGTTAAATTAAATTTCAAAAAATAATTTCCTTCGCCACGAGAAGAGTTACTAATCTATATTTTAAATTAATGCTAAACATTGGCAAAATTTGCGTGTAACGCTTAATATTAACAACCGTTAATACCTAAGTTGAAAAATAAGGCATATTCATACTCAGAAAACTAGAGAAACACGTTAACAATTCTTTGTAATTATAAATAAATATTTTACGTTTTCAGAAATTTTGGATTTTAGGAATTTACCTGTATTGCAAAGAATAATTTTTATCCACGAAAACCGGACTTACGAAGCTTCTTACCTAATAATAAGTTTAAGGTTGCATTGTATGCGGGTTTTTTTGTTTGAATTTTTATCTCTCAATGTCCCATGTATTCAAATGGCGATTTTGAAACCTTTTCATCGCCCTGCATTTTTTACAAATTGGAGGAGAAAAGAACATTTACGTTTTCAGAATTTTTTAATTTTTAGTTTTTATTCAATTTCAAAAAATTATTTTGACCAACGAAATGATTCGGAGAAATACTGGATCTATAATTTAAAATAAATGCTCAATATTGAAAAAAAATTAAGTGACGCACAATCATACGTGTTCAAAAATTCAGTTCCCATTCAAAAGTCAGTCATCCCGATTTCTGACTGAAGATTTTCGTTCACATTCAGTTATTTTCGTTCATTTCATATCACCTGACTTCATTTTTTACATCACCCACATTTAAGCGTGAAGAATAATAATAATCAATTTTTTTAATAATTCAGAAATAATAAAATTAAAAATTTCGATTCACATTCATACTTAAAAAATCAAAATAAAATAAAATAAAGAAATTTTATACCAATTATTGAAGCCGTGTTTTTCTCATTCTGCGTGAGCTTTTCAGAACAATTAACAATTCGCCGTGCATGCCTTGTTCATCTTCAATTTTAAATTAATGATCAACATTGATAAACAATTTAACTGTGACGCTTAATATTCACAATTTCGTGTAATGGAAAAATGATAAATCTAAAAAACAATTAGCTGAAATTTAATAAATTAGTTGAAATAATTGAGAAATAATAAAACTTTAAAAAATTCGAGTAACATTCATACTTAAAAATAAAAATAGATAAAATACAATAAAGTAATTTTATAGCAAGTATTGCTTATTCAGTATAAAGGGCATTTTATGGATCGAAATTGTACAAAATTTTGAATTTACTTCAATTTAAGAACATAATTTTGACCTCATATTCATAGTTTAAAAGACAAGTAATTTTTATAACAATTTTTGATGATTGCAAAACAGCATTTTATACCTTCCGGTATTTTCAAGTTTTGGAATTTACTTCAATTTGATTCGCAAATATAATCGATTATTTTAAATAAAAGCTAAATAGTGCACACATTTTAGCCTAAACGCATACTATTAACAATTTCGTAATAACCTCAATTATTTTGAGTAAAGTAAAAAATAATTTCAATTATTTCTTACTTTCTCAGAGAAAGTAAAAAAAAATCAAAAAATTTCGTCACATTGATATTTTAAAAAATAACATGTTTGATTGTCACATATTATATTACAAAAAAAAAACATTTTCCTTCTAGATTTTTTTCATTTTTTTGAATATGTTTCTATTTAAAAAAACAAGTTTTGCTAGGAAGTTACTAAAAAATCTATAATTTAAAATAGTAGATGCTCAACATTGTCAAAAATTTTATTGTTGCGCATAATATTAACAATTTCGTTGTAATAGAGAAATTACAAATTCAACAAAATTTCGATTCAGATTCACACTTAAAATAACAGGTAATTTTGGGGATTACAAAAAGGTTATCAGATTTTTTTCAACCTTGGAATTACTTCAATATCAACGAGTAGATATACCATTTTAAAGAAATGTTCAAAATTCAAAAAAATTTTGTGCCACGTGCCATGTAACAATTTGATTAAGTATTTATTAACGAAAAAAGCATTTCACATTTTCAGAATTTGCAAGATTTTAGGAACTTTTATTAAAAAAATAATTTTGACATAGGAAATCAATTAAAAACTTATTTATTATTTCAATTAAATTTTTAATTTTTTTTAGAATTTCCTTCAACGGGTAGCTTTCGATACGTTATCTATTATTTCAAATAAATGCTCAATACCGATAAAATTTAGCGTGACGTATAATCTTATCAATTACATGTACATGTAAAATTTTTATAAAAAAATTCATTCCATTCATATTTAAAAATAGTTTAAAAGACAAGTAATTTTTATAACAATTTTTGATGATTGCAAAACAGCATTTTATACCTTCCGGTATTTTCAAGTTTTGGAATTTACTTCAATTTGATTCGCAAATATAATCGATTATTTTACATGTACATGTAAAATTTTTATAAAAAAATTCATTCCATTCATATTTAAAAACACATAATTTCGACTTTAATTATAGGTGATGACAATAAGGTATTTTGCGTTTCCAGACGTTTTTAAAGTTTGGAATTTACTTGTATTTCAAAAAATAATTTTGTTTACAAAAAAAAATTAGGAACTGGCTTCATCCATACCTGTTCACTTTCATTCATTTGACCGATTTTGATGGTGCATGATAGTGAATGAGAATGCATTTTGAGAACTTTTAAATTTTTTTGAATTTCTAAAAAACCTACGAATTATTGAACGGGAAATTTATGAATATATTTAAATTTTGTCTTTAATCTTAAATTACAAATTGATGCTTCACATTGAACAAAAATTTAGTACGACGCATAATCGCTGTAATGGAGAAATAATAAATTCTGAAAATTTTAATCACATTTAATTTAAGAAATCTTAAAGGCACGTTAAAAATTGATATTGATATCTTACATTTTCAGAATTTTTTGTATTTTTGGAATTTACATCTAAATATTTCAAAAAATAATTATGTCTACGAAATTTGATTGGCCTAGTCCCTTGATCTACAGTTTTATATTAATTATCAACATTTACAAAAATTTTAGTACGACACAATTTCGTTGTAATTGGAAACTCATAAATTTGAAAACTTTAGAATCACATTCATACTTCAAAAAATTTGTAAAAACACCACTACTAATTATTAGAATATTACGTTTTCCGATTTTTTTAAGAAATAACTTTTATTTACAAATTTTGATTTACATAAAAAATTGTAAGTGCATGCATTCTCTATTATTTCAAATTAATGCTCCAAAATTGTAAGTTTTACGTTTTTTTTTAGTTTTTAGAATTCTAAAAACTGCCATGATTTTCGCCCTACTTTCAAAAATTGTACGTTTTACGTTGTTTTAAAATTTCTGGAATTCTGAAAACTGCCATGATTTTCGCCCTACTTTCAAAAATTGTACGTTCTACGTTGTTTTAAAATTTCTGGAATTCTGAAAACTGCCATGATTTTCGGTCTACTACTTGCCAATTGCCCCCTTTGGGTGGGAGGAAAAATTGGAGACACAAGTTCCCCTCCGGGACGAGAAGACTTGACCATTTGGACAATTCGTATTCGGCTGGACGCCGGTCACCTTGGCCAAAATGAATTTTGGATCGTCGTCGTCCTTCATTTCATTTTCATTTCATTTCAACTTTTATTCACGTGTAAATGGATATCAGTTAACAATAACTGGTTTGCAAACCATGACACAAAATGCTATAACTATATAAAAGCATAATAAATATCTAACTACATTTTTCTAACACTTACTTCATAGATAATAATAATAGTCGTCAGAACGCTTATTAATTATATATTCACGACATGATTGTACAAATTTAACATAACTCATGTTGGGGTCCCAATCTCTAGGCAGTTTGTTCCAGAGTTTAACTGCTCTATAATGTAACGATTTTTGTGCAAACGTAAAAGATGGGACGGTCAAAAGGGGCCAAGTACGCCTCCCTGAAGACGAACTAACAGAGTGCATTAGTTTTTTAAACGCATATTTGTACAAAAATAAGTCACGCCGTTCTTTAATTGACAGGAGATTGAACTGTGTTAATAAATCATTCACATTAATTGATTGCTTATTTATCTTAAACCGTGTGTGCTTCCGATATCGATACTTTTTTGCTAGAGAAGGATAAAGGAATTTCACTAAGAACGAATTAACTTTGTGTTGTATTGCGTCTAACTGAGCGTCAGAATGGATTGCCCAGATGTCAAGGCAAAAATCCATTACGGAGTGTATATGGCTGTTGACCATTATTGCCATTACCTTATTAGTGAGGTGACGTTTAACACTATGTAAGTACCCGAGCTTATTAGATACATTCTTTGTTACATGTTCGTAATGATAACTAAAACACAGACTGGAATCTATGTAAACACCTAGGTACTTGAAAACACTTACATACTCAATCGATTCGCCATTACTTAACACTATGGGTTTACAAAAAGAAGAAGGTACACTACATCGCGGCTTACTAAATATTTGAAATTAGGTTTTCGAATAGTTAATACTTAGGTTATTCATACTATACCACTCTTGAACAATATTTGCTTGCTCAGTAATCGCTTTCATTAACAATTCAAGGTCATTACCAGCTAAGTAAATAACTAAGTCATCTACATACAAAACGAACGGGATTGTTATAACTTTGCAGATGTCATTCTGGTATGCAGAATAATACAAACCGCTCCCGGCCGCTCCTTGGACCACACCCGTGGGATTATCATAATATTTATGACCTACTTTAAATTTAATTTACTTTAAACTTCACCGGTTTTGGCCTTGTCGTCGTCGTCGTCGTCATCGCCTTATTTTCAGAGGGACAATTTCTTCGCCGATTTTTCCCACAGTTTCGCGGATATGGTGCCGATAAGGCGTTATCAGTGAGGAGAAAAAGTATGGTGAGGAATAAGACCAGAAATTTGTACGGCTGCATGATTTCGGACAACTGTTTATGAAATTGAAAGTTTTAGTTTAAAAATGAATTTAAGAAATCATTAAAATTTGTAAGATTTCCATGATGGGAAATGAATTACCTTATTTTGTATTCTGACGTATTAATTTTGCAAATTAATTTGTCGCAAATATTCACAAGGTTTTAATTCTTGATTGAAGTTTGATTTCTGTCGCAAAATTTGATCTATTCCAATTTCTTCGGTATTTGTGAAATTAAGGGTTTTAATTTACAAACAAATTTTAAAAAATTGCTGTAAAATTTGCATGAAACGTAACGAATTACCTAATTTATTAAAATTGTACTGTAATATTCACAGGATTTTCATACTTCACTGACCACCCGAGTTTTGTCTCTGACAATTTTTTGCAAAATGTGATCTCGAGTTCGCTACTATTTAGGAAACTTATTCAGTAGGTTGAACTTAAAAACAAATTTTAAAAAATGGTTATAAAATTTGCATGAAACGAAACGAATCACCTAATTTATTAAAAGGATAAAAATAAAATATTCATAGAATTCTCCTTCTTATAATTATAGGTAATTGCAGTAAGGTATTTTACTTTTTCAAATGTTTTTAAATTTTGGAATTTACTTCTATTTGAAAAAATAATTTTGCTTGCAAAAAAAAATTACGAACTGGCTTCGTAATCCATACTAATTTTTATTATTATTGGTAGACTCTAAATAAAAAGAAGTAAATTTTACTCAAGTACGGTTCAAAAAAAACTTTTTTCAATCAAAGTTCAATCATCACGATTTCTGAAGATTTTCACACACACTCAGTTATTTTCTTTCAAACTCATTTCATTTCACTTCATCTGCCTTCATTCTTACTTCGCCCCATGTAATAAGCATAGGATGAAAAATGAAAGGAGTGAGAAATCCTTCATTCACAGTTACTCATCTGAAATGACGAAAACTTTCAGTCATTTTCATCCCAATGACAGTAGTTTCATCGTCATTCACTATCATTCATTGTCATAATCAGTCAAATGAATGAAAATGAACAGGTAGGGTTCCCGCAGGTACAATAAAAACTAGAAAAATGGAAATGAAGGACGAAAATAATAATTAATTTGGCTGACGAAATTAAAATTTGGTGAAAAGTTACATGAAACAATTCTGAAAAGTCATCTATTTCAAATTAATGTTTCACATTAACAAAAATTTTACGGTGATGCTTTATACTAAAATTGCAAAATATTAACTTACATTTATTTTCAATTTTTGGAAATTATTTACATTTCAAAAAATAATTGTGACCTACGATAAGACGTACCTATGAGGTTACTTAACCCTTTAAACTGTAACGACGACAATTGTCGTTTTATAAGAAATTGTTTAATTCGGGAGTACGACAAAAGTCGTCCTGAAAAATCGTGGTCATGGCGCGGAAGGACGACAATTGTTGTTTCTAGGAGGTCATTGATTTTCACCATTTTCTCTCCGCGACCTAAAATTTGGTGAAATTTTGAGGGATTTCTCCTATGCCAACACAGTGTTAAATTTTAAGATTTTCTTCCCGAAAATTTGGATATTTCCCTATACAACGCAATGTTAAAGTTTTGATTTTTCAGTTTTTCGAGTTTTATTAAAAACTCCTGAATTTTTCCTCCCGCGCCATGACCACAACATACTTTTAGTGTCCCCGATTTAATGCATTTTCTTGTCGTTAATCATACACGTTAAAGGGTTAAATGCTCAACATTGACAAAAATTTTCATGTGACGCATAATATTTACAAATTCTTTTAATTGCTAAATAATAAGAATTATCAAGATTATCTATTAGAAAAATTTATTTTTTATATTTTCATAATTTTTTCATAATTGGAATTTACTTGTATTTCGAAAAATAATTTTGACTCAAAATTTGTAATTTAAATTTTTGACTAAAAATTGATATGGATTATTTAAAATTGATGCTCAACATTTTAAAAAATCAGTGCGACGCATGCCTATTAAGAATCTCTTTTAATCGGGAAATATTAAATTAAACAAAATTTGGAGTCATCAAAAATTTCGAAAACATATTAACAATCATATTATTGATGATTAGAAAAGGGCATTTTATACAAATTTTAGTACAAAGCAAAAAATTAATAATTTCGCTGTGATTGAGTCGTAGCAAAATTAAAAAAATTCGAGTCACATTCATACTAAAGTAACGGGTAATTTTGGTGATAACAAAAAGGTAAGAAATTTAAGAAATTAAAAAAAAGCACGTTAATTATATCTGAAAGGCATTTCACATTTTCAGAATTTGATAGATTTTAGGAAATTATATTTAAAAAAAATAATTCTGACCTAGGAAAGCAATTAAAAATTTATCTATTATTTCAAATTAAATGAAATTCAGTATTTACCTAAAATTTTAGTGTGACGCATATTAACAATTTTGCTATAATTGAGAAATAATAAAATTTAAAAAAGTAATCCCATTTATACTTACGAAATTAAAAAATGCGTTATCAATTATCGATTATTAGACAATTTACGTTTTAAGAATTTAAGGCTCTAGTTCATTTTCATCGAGTGTTTAGTCTCATTCAACCCGTGCCCAATGTAATTTCTAAAATGGCATCAACTTCATGAGTGTTGATATAAATGAGACTTTTGATATTTTAATGTAAAGCTAATTTTTGGTACTACAAAACCTTGGTGTTTTGAAAAATTAGAAAATTCATTTACTATTTTTGCACACTAAATTTCTTCAAAAATGAATTTTCTAATTTTTCAAAACACCAAGGTTTTGTAGTACCAAAAATTAGCTTTGCATTAAAATATCAAAAGTCCCACTTATCTCAACACTCATCACAGAATATAGATTCTACCAGAAGAATCGATCTTATGTATTCGAGTGACGCTTATGGAAGAACGGGGAGAGCCAAATCACTCGGTGTACGTTTGGCCCACCTCGGGGATGGCACCTCCGCATCATCATCATCACCACATCTCCTCCCATCAATAAATGATGATGAAAGCACATAGGTGGCGGTGGCACCCCCATTTGTGCACACCCTCGTAGAGCATCAAATTTGTACAGACGCAGCTCAGAATGGTGTGTTCTGGTGCACAAATCGGGGTGCCACCGCCACCTATGTGCTTTCATCATCATTTTTTTAATGCCAGGAGATGTGGTGGTGATGATGATGCGGAGGTGCCATCCCCGAGGTGGGCCAAATGTACACCGAGTTATTTGCTTGGCTCTCCCCGTTCTTCCATAAGCGTCACTCGAATACATAAGATCGATTCTTCTGGTAGAATCTATATTCTGTGAACACTCATGAAGTTGATGCCATTTTAGAAATTACATTTAAAGACATTAACACGGGTTGAGTGAGATTGTGCGCGAACGCGTCATCCACAACAGTCTTAAGAAATTTCTTAAATCTACATCTATTTCAAAAAGTAATTTTGCCTATGAAAAAAATTGCAATTAGTCGCTGAAGCTGGGCAAAAGAGCCAAATCCCTTTAGTGTCAATTGCCAAAGGGTCCAAGTCCTACTGACAAGGGACACTCACGACCTGTCGTTTGAGTCCAGGGTACCCACCATGCTTTTTAGAATCTACTAGGACCCCAGATGAAGGATTCATTCATATTTCCGTGTAAAACTCATATTTGGCGCCGTGCCGTGGCGCAAAACTTAAAAATTTGCATTTTCGACCAATTTCAAACCCTCATAACTTTTGCAGATTATGTCGGATTTTCAAAATTTTATGTTTAAAATGATCACAAAAGCCCAAATTTATGAGAAAAAAAATTTCTAATTTTTGAAATATTTTTAGCATTTTTCCGACGAACCTTCATTTCTCAGAAAATTACGAAATTTTGCGAAAATTTAAAAGCAAAAATTTTGGAAAAAATTTCATGCGATACGAAAGTTGAACTCCTTGTCATGATTTTTGCAAAAAATTTTGAAAATCCGCCCAGGATTTCAAAAGTTATGGCGGTTTCAAAAATAAAAACATTGAAATTTGGCGAATTTAGCGCCACGCCATGGCGCCAAATATGAGTTTTACACGGAAATATGAATGAATCCTTCATTTGGGGTCCTAGTAGATTCTAAAAAACATAGTGGGTACCCTGGACTCAAACGACAGGTCATGAGTGTCCCTTGTGAGATTGCTAACGAAATTAAAACTCGATGAAATAAAATTTACGTTGAAAGTAATTAACTTTGAAAATAATTTTGTAAATTTCGGCACGAACCGCTTCTACCTACACTCTTAGAAACTTGGTATTGAAAAAAAACCTAACGGACTCTACCGCCTTGGTATTAAACGATTATACCATATTGGTATAGAACCGGTATTGAAATTATACCCCATGGTAATAATTTCAATACTAATTGGTAATAATTTTTTTACCATGTAGTATTAATTCAATACCAGATCAATACCACGCGGTAGAGTCACGTATCAATACCAACGGTTATTGATTTTTTTAAGAGTGTATATTATTTTCAATTAGTTGTGCAGCATTTACAAAAATTTTATTGTGGCGCACAAATTCGTTGTAATTCCGAAATAATAAATGAAACAAAATTTAAAGTCGTATTCATACGTAAAATTCACGTAATTTTTATAGTAATTATTAATAATTTGAATATAAAGGCATTTTACATTTTGCGGACCAAAGGCTAAATACTTTTTTTTAATTCGTAGATATTATTTTATGAATTTTTATTTTAGTCATACCTGCTCACTTTCATTCATTTGAGTAATTATGATGGTGAATAAAAATGAATTTCCTGTGATTTGAATGAAAATGACTGAAAGATTCCGTCATTTCAGATGAATGACTGTGAATGGAAGGATTTTTCACTCATTTCATTTTTCACCCTATAGTTAATTCTTGGTGCGACGTAAGAAATGAAGGCTGATGAGGTGAAATGAAATGAGTTTGAAGGAAAATGACTGAGTGTGAATGAAAATCTTTAGTCAGAAATCGGGATGACTGAACTTTGAATGAAAACAAAATTTTTCAACAGGTATGATTTTAGTGAATTTGAATTTTGTCGGTGGGAGCAGTTACAGGTATGATAAGGAGTAGAAAAAAATGAAAATGAGGAATAAATTAAGAAATAATTTGGGTGACGAAATTAAATTTGGTGAAGGGAAAATTACAAAAAAATAACATTAAAAAGATACGACATCTATTATTTTAACTTAAATTTCAACATTGAGATAAATTTAAGTGTGACGCATAACTTTAACATTTTTGGTGTAATTGGGAAATAATAAATTTAGTCATAAAAAAACTTACGAAAACACGATATTTTAAAATTTTTTGTTATTACGAACATGCATTTTAGGTTTTCAGAGTTTAGTAATTTTTTAAGTTAAAGTAAATTGTAGATTTTGCGAGGGCGAAGCCCGAAGCAAAATCGGAATTTTGTGAGTCTTCCGTAACCGGAAGACATCACAAATAGTATGGTAGTCGTTGATCCAGGTACTGGGGAAACGCAAGATTATGCCGTTTTTAAAGCAGTCTTTTTACCGCCACCTGGCACAGCACGGCACGGCCATGCCATAGCACACTCATAATTTAAAGCCCGAGTCGACGCCTGTAACTTATGGGGGTGGGTTGGAGGGTTGTGATGTCTTCCGGTTACGGAAGACTCACAAAATTCCGATTTTGCTTCGGGCTTCGCCCTCGCAAAATCTACAATTTTGCTTCGTCTTCCTCCACCATCGACATCACAAATAGTATGGTAGATTTTAAAGTGGCGTCGAGGAGGAAATAAAGAAAGTACATGCATTTTATATCAAATTTACAAACTGTAAGACATATTTTAATAATTTCAACAAACCATGACATACATACAGCCAATTATGCAATCATACAATATTAGCATTAGAATATATTTCGTAGCTTAACTAAATAATAAATATTATCATTTATAAGTTAGTTCGAAACCTTACTTAACGACAATACTTTCTCTGCAAAATTATTTACCTCTTCATAGGGTCTTTTATAATACTTTGCAAATGTTTGAGATTCCATAGACCAGCCGACTCGTTTTAAAATGGTATCAATGTTTACGCCCTGATTTGAAGCTTTACTGGTTGAAGCATGCCTAAAACTGTGGGCATGAAATATGCCTGTATCGACCCCTGCTAATTTTAATACATTTACCAGCCATTTACTAAGAGTTTGGGAACCCACTGGCTTGTGAGGTTTTGCAATAGATAAAAATAACAAATCACTATCATTTCTAATGGCATGGGTCGAGTCCCTGTACTGTAACAAAGTTCTAGCTGGACAGAGTTCAAATTGTGTAAAATATGGCAAAACTAATACAGGATTAGATTTAGTGATACTTGTAGTTTTTAAAACTTTTGACAATTTTATTTGTATGGGAGTTGTCCATACTATATCTGACACCTTAATCGAAGCTAAACTTTGAACTCTCTGACCTGTGGACAGTGCCAATAAGGATACTAATTTTAGACTTAATTTCTTTAAATCACAATTCTTGGTGTCCCATGTCTGTATATATGATAAAACTAAATCAGGATTCCAAGTGACTGAATATCTGGGCGCAGCCGGACGTAACTTAGAAACACCCTTCATAAAATTAACAATTAATTTGTGTTCACCGACGGATGTACCTTGTACTTCGCCAAAAAGATGTGACAAAGCTGATCTATTCGAATTTATAGTGGAATAACTTAACCCTGCCTCATACAGATGTGTTAAATAATATAAAACATGTTCAATATTCGGTTCCCACATTGACCAAAGTTTCTCCTGACAGAATGCATTCCATTTCCTAAAAGCTACTTCATATTGCTGCCAGGTTCCGTCTGATTTTGACGCCTTCAGAATTGCTGTAGTAGATTCTGACAAATTTAATCTTGATAATGACTCCCGGACAAAATTGCGACCATTAGTTTGAGGTTGTTTGTGATCTGATGAAATTGTCTAGAATAAGGATCATATAATAATTTTTTATTCGGCCCAAAATATAAAATATTTGAAACTACGAGTTTCTGAAATAACGGGAACCATGGCTGGGTGGACCAGAACGGCACTACAACTATTCCTTTTGTGCGATCAGATATTATTTTGTTTAAAACCTTTCCAACCAAATTAAAAGGTGGGAAGGCATAAAATTTCTCTCCCCATTTGAATGTAAATGCATCTACCCCGGCACTAAACGGATCTGGTTTCCACGAATAGTAAACTTCACATTGTTTTGTTTGATAAGTAGCAAACAAGTCAATATTTGGCTGACCAAATGCTTTGCAAATATTTTCAAAATAATTTTTTGTAAGCATGAAATCCGAGTAATCCAATTTTGTACGAGATAACCGATCCGCAATAACATTTTGCTTTGTGTTAATGTATGATGCCCGAATTCTTATATTCCTACATTCACACCATTTCCAAATTTGTTTCGCCACTGCATGCAACTCAGGAGATCGACAACCCCATGATTATTGATATAGGCCATTGCATTCGAACTATCAACTCGTAGAAGAACGGTAATATTGCTTTTATCTACAAATGACCTTAACCCGTAAAATGCAGCAACTAATTCAAGTACATTAATGTGACGACACTTTTCTTCGTTCGTCCAATTACCTCTGGCTTCGATACCATTTGATTCTGCCCCCCAACCAATTAGGGAAGCATCACTAAATATAACTACATCCTGACAAAATTCCTTCATTTCATTAAATTCTTTAGAGATATTATTAATCCACCAGCCTATGTCTTGTTTTGCTTCTGAACTAAGAACAATATTACCCTTATATCTACCTTCTCGAATTCTTAGAGCAGAGGTTTTTTCCATTTCTAATTGTCTCGTGTAAATCATTCCGTACCGTGTCGCAAAACAAGCAGCCACAAGAACTCCTATTAATTCTGCTACACATAATAAACGAGGACTATCATTTTCAAGTACTTCTTTGCATTTTCTAACTAATTTTTGTATTTTGACATCGGGTAGAACTACTCGCATTTTTTGAGAATCCAAATTAAATCCTAAAAATCTTATTTGCTGTGATGGCTGTAACTGAGATTTTTCTCGGTTCACATTCAAACCTAGTCTTTCGAAAAGTTGTAATGACAAGTCTAAATAATACAGACATTCTTCTCGGTCCTTTCCTACCACTAGCGTATCATCTAAATAAGATACTAACAAAACCCCTTGGGTCCTTAAAAATGCAATGATAGGTTTATTCACCTTAGTATAAAGCCACGGAGCTAAGCAAAGTCCAAATGGGATACAGGTATATTTATATAAAACCCCTTTCCACCTGAATTTTAAATATTTTTGAAAATCCTGGTGAACTGGAATAGCGTGGTACGCATCTTTCAGATCTATTACTGACATGAATGAATTGCTAGAAATTAATGCTACCGCAGTTTTAACACTTTCCATTTTGAAATGGGGATTCTCAACAAATTCACTCAATAATTTTAAATTTATTATTGGCCTGCTAGACCCATCCTGCTTAGGAACAGTGAATATTGTTGACAAAAACTGGCCTGCCTCTTCATTTGACTGAACAATTGCTCCTGACCTGAGGAGCTTTGAAATACTTTCACTAATTAACACTTCATCTTGAACAGAATATTTAGGAATACGTGGCTCAGTTGCTTGAAATGGGAAATTTTTAAACGGAATTTTAAAGCCACTAATAATATCCAGTACATATTTGTCCCTAGTTATTTTACCCCATTGTTTCAAAAACTCTTTTAATCTACCTGCCTTACATACCGGCTCGTTTAAAATTTCCTGAATCTTTGATTGTTTTGGTAAGACTGCTGGGGTCTCCATTGTTGTCCCTGTTGGCGTCGCTCGAATCTCGGTCGCTGCCCGTTTCCTCGGGACTGAAATGGGAACGGGCGACTCAAGTTTAAAGAAGAGCTGGGTCCTTGTCCAAATTGAGCAGGGCGACTTTGTTGATACGGTCGATAACGAAGGTTAGAATTCATAGTATTTCTCATTAAACTTGATGTGGCTTTTGATGATTTTAGGTTTTCTGTCAAGTCTGAGCCGAAAAGCCATTCCGATGACGGAAACTATTTCAAACAGTTGTATGAACCGACTTCTTACTTAATGATTAGTAATTCTTAAGATGTTTAACCGTTAAAATACCTGAGCAGAGCAAATGCTAGAATATTCTGGGTTTAGAAACCTTTTCATCTCAAATCTGCGACGAGTGCTGAGCGCTTGAAATTGGTCCCCAAATATATTTGCACAATCCATGGCATGTTTTACGATTGAACTCACAACTTCATTCGGGATTTTTTGTTTATTGGATGCAATTACATTTGATATTGTTGTTAAAGTTGACAATCCCTGGCTAAGAACAAGTTGATTTTGCTGCTGCTTAATATCTGACACCTTGGCCTGCGCTGGAAGTAATCTCCGAAGTTCTCCATTTACTTTCGGAACAATAAACTCCTTGCAATTTTCCGGAATCTTGATCCTCTCTTTCAAATTTGATTTTGTCTCTTTGGTTAGGGGCCTGACCGCAGTTTTAACAAATCCAATACTAACGTTTTGCATTACAGCAGGACCAAAATCGATTGTCTTTTCCATATCTTGTAACAAAGTTTCCAACTCCATGTTGTTATCTATTGGCGATATAAATTTGTAACCTCTTTCATTTTCAAAGGAATATTAATAGACATTAATAACAAATAAGTAATTACCGTTATCGGTATCAGTAATATTATTCAGATCAGAGCCTTGATCACTCTTGGTGTCAATAATATTATTTAAATCTGCATCCTCTTCATTCTCTTCATCTGAGAGCCCCAGAGACCAACTTGACTTTCCGGGTGGTTGCTCAGCCCCCTGATTGATCTTAAATTTCTGACAATTCATTTAAAATTTTAGGGACATCCTTCAGAGCCTCGAGTGCAACTTCATGGTTCTTAACTGATTGAGAAAGGTCACTGGCTTCTTCATTACTCGACATTTTGCCTTTAATTGAAAATATCAACTCTTTTAAAAATTTGTAAGTATAATATAATTGGTGGGCAACACTGGCACAACACCAAGGCTTTTTCCCTCATTGAGGAATCTCTAGCCAATTTGTATTAACAAAATCAAATTAATTGAATATATAATTGAAAATAAACTTTTACATTCAAAATTTGTCAATTATCCTCCTTCTACCTCCAACTAACACCCCCAAGTATAAAATTGCTTACATTACCTGCGTGTCCGCTGGTCACTCAGAAAAGGTTGACACGATGGGCACAAATTTTTGATAATTTTGACTGGAGTGAAAAGTGAGTACGTGCGTATCCCCAGATGCCTAAATTAACTATGAGTGTGCTATGGCATGGCCGTGCCGTGCTGTGCCAGGTGGCGGTAAAAAGACTGCTTTAAAAACGGCATAATCTTGCGTTTCCCCAGTACCTGGATCAACGACTACCATACTATTTGTGATGTCGATGGTGGAGGAAGACGAAGCAAAATTTCAAAAAATAATTTCCTTCGCCTTCGAAAGAACCCACGAGAAGAGTTCCTGATCTATTATTTTAAATTAATGCTCAATATTGACAAAAACCAAAATGTGACGCTAAATGTTAACAATTCTACTGAAATTGAGAAATAATAAATTTAACAAAATTTGGAGTCAAATTTACACAAAAAAATTTAAAAAATGCGTAAACAATTATAGATTATTAGAAGAAAAAAACATTTTACGTATTCAGAATTTTGAATTTAAGGAACTTACATCTATTTTAAAGAAGGATTCCCTAAAAGATTTATGATTTGCGAATTATCTATTTCAAATTGATGCTCATCATTGGCAAAATTTTAGTGTGACACACAAAAATTTAGGGTGGTATTTTTTTTACAAAAACACGTTAAAATTATTGATTGTAAGAAAAATTTGCCTGTTCAGAATAAAAAATTTTAGAATAATAAAACTGTTGTAAATATTTGAACTTAAAAAAAACGCTCAATTTTCACACCAATTATTAAATAAATGAATTTCAAATTTTTGAATTTATTTCAATTAAAAAAATAATTTTAACTAATGAGAATAGTCACAAATATTTGTATTATAACAATTGATCTATTATTTCAAATTAATTCTCAACATCGACAAAAGTTAAATTTTAATGTGACGTATGATAATCACATTTCAGTTTTCATTTTCAGATTTGAAAAATTTTTGGAATTTACTTCTATTTAAAAAAATAAATTTGACTTAGGAAAGCGATTAAAAAACTTATCTGTTATTTAAAATTCATGCCTAGCATTTACAAAAATCTTAGTGTATTTTGGTTATAAATAAGAAATAAAAAAATTAGAATCATATTCGAACTTAAAAATGTGTAATTTTTATAGCAATTACTAGTAATTACCAAAAGGCGTTTTAAGTTTTCAGTGTTTTTTTGTATATTTTGGAACTTATTTTTACTGATTTTTACTAAATTTTGGCCTACAAAATTTACATCCCATTTTCAAATTTAATTATCTAAATATTGCTTAAAACAAATAGTCAATGCTGACCCAAATTTTAACGTGGAGCTAAATATTCATAAATTCGTTGTAATTGAGAATTTAAAAAAATTAAAGAAAAAGTCGTGTTTAAAATAATGCATAATTTTTATAGAAATTATAGGTAATTATCAAACGGCGTTTTCAGTCTTTTAATTTTTTTTTAGATTTTAGAATTTATTTCAATTAAAAAAAATAATTTTGACCTACGAACAGAATTGCGGAAGCGACTCATCTATTATTTCCAATTAAAGCTCAATATTGACAACAAATTTTGTGTGAAGGGTAATATTAAAAAATTAGTTGAAATAATTGAGAAATGATAAAATTTTAAAAACTTCAAGTCACTAAAAATAACAAGTAATTTTTACAACAGTTTTTGGTGATTTCAAAAAGGCCTTTTTTTGCTACCCGAATTTTTGAAATTTAGGAATTTCCTTCAATACCAATGAATGAACTATTATTTAAAATTAGTGATAATAAATTTACAAAATTTCGAGTCACTCTCTCAGCACATAATTTTTAAAGAAATTTTTGGTGATTACGACCGAGCATTTTTTTGGTTTTCAGCATTTTTAAATTTTAGAATTTACATCCATTTCAACAAAAAACAATTGGTGGTATTATCTATCATTTCAAATACACGCTCAACATTGACCAAACTTTTCTGTGGCGTATAATTTTAACAAATTCGTTGCAATTTAGAAGTAAAAAATTTACAAGTATACTCAAAAAATAAAAATTTTTTTTAAAAGTTTTTAATTTTAATTTTTTTAAATTTATTACAATTTCAATTAAAAGATCCGACTATCAACGTTAACATTCCTGTGCAATTTGGCAGAATTTAGAGTCATGAAACATTTTAAGAACACGATTTATAATTATTGATTATTGTAAAAAGGCATTTGTATTTTTAGAATTTTTGAAGTTTTTGAAAATTAATATAATTTCAAAAATTAATTTTGGCCTCTGCGAGCGCGTCAAGATTCTTATCTATAATTTCAATTTAATGCTCAACATTGACCAAAATCAAAGCATCACGCATAAAATTGACGTTTTTTGTGTAATTTGAGAAATGATAACTTTAACGGAATTTAGAACTGTTAGAAATTTAAAAAAATGTTCAAAATATTGATAATGATTTTCCGTTTTCGAAATTTTTTATTTTGAAAATTATTTGTATTTCATAAATGAACTTTGTGACTTCCGCTAACGTCTCCATATGTATTGATCTGTCGTTTCAATTTAATGCTCAACATTGACAAAAATTAATAGGTGACGCTTAACTTAAATATTTCTGTGTAATTTGGGAACTTAATAAATTTTACAGAATTTACTTAGAATTGTTAAAAAATACGTTGACATTTATTGATTGTTAGAAAAATGAATTTCACGCTTTCAGACTTTTTTAAATTTTGGAATTTATTTTTAATTCTATCTCCAAAATTAATTTTGACTAATGCGGGTGCATGCAGATACCAATCTATTAATTAAAAGTAGAACTCAGCATTCGCAAAAATTAAAGTCTGACGGATAACTTAAACAGAAATTAGAATTGTTAAAATTTTTTTAAAACGCGTTGCACTTATTAAAACATTTATTGATTGTTAAAAAAATGAATTTAACGCTTTCAGGCTTTTTTTAAATTTCGGATATTTCGGAATTTATTTTTATTTTCAAAATTAATTTTGACGTCTGCAGACGCCTCAAAATTCTCATATATCATTTCCAATTAATACCAAAGACTGCCAAAAATTTAAGTGTGGAAATTTGAAAACTATTCAATTTCAAATTGATGTTCCACATTAACAAAACTTTCAGTAATTGCTGTAATTGAAAAATAATAGATTTGGGAAAAAATCGCATTTATTCATTTTTGGGATTTATTTCGATTAAAAAAAATTTACTAGGGAAATTAGTGACAAATAAAGGGTGTTAATAAAGTCCGATCCCATGCATTTTTTGGAGCGTGGTTGTTACAAATTCAGCTGGAACTTTTGAACCAGTGAAGTTATTTATTTCAAATTTTTACCATGGGAGGAACAACTAAACGTGTAAGTCATGAGCATCTTAGAGTTGAGATACAAACATTGCATCAGCAGGGGCTTAAACCTACAGAAATTGTGCAAAAATTGGGCTGCAGCCGCAGAACGGTTTGGAAATGGAAGAATAAAAATTTTGTCCACGACAAAAAGCGACCAGGGCGACCCAGAAAGGTGTCACCTACCACAAAAAGAATGATTAAAAACAGACTTTGCAAGAAAACCGGTAGTTCATTACGTAATTGAGCAAGGTAGTTAAATGACTCAAAACGCTATAAAGAGAAGAAGAAGCAAATTAACTGTGTGACCGTGCAAAAATTTGTGAAAACTACGAAGTGGGGTCACACAGCTTACAAACTAACCAAAAAAACCTCTCATGTCACAAAAATATATCGATGACCGTCTGAAATTTGAAGAACTCCTTCAGAAAAGTGCCCATTTGAGTGAAAAAAGACTTGGTGAAGAATTGCGCAGTCACATCCTTTGGACTGACGAATCTATTATTGAACTATATCCAAAATTGAACCAACAAAATGTTCGTTACAGGACAGAAAACAAATCGGATGTACCATCAAGAGCGATCCCAAAATTCGGGCTTAAAGTTATGGTAGCGGGTGGATTTTGTGCACGTTGCGTGACCCCTCTACATATCATACCAAAAGGCCAATCAGTCAATGCAAAGCATTATATGGAAAAAATATTACCTATCTATTTCGATAGCATGGGGAACAAGGAAATATTTCCGAATGAAAGAAAAATAGTTTTCATGCAGGATGGTGCTATAGCCCATACAGCAAAAGCGAGTTTGAGTCTCATCAAGACGCAAGTTTCAACGGTCTGGAGCAAGGGGGTGTGGGCCGCTAACGGCCCAGATTTGAATCCCCTGAAGAACCAGTGGTCCATACTTAAGGAAAATGTATACAAAGAGCCACAACCCCGGACGAGGGAAGAGCTAGTAAAAAAAAGTTCAAGATGTATGGAATTCGATTTCCAGAGGCACATTGGAAAAATTAGCACAGAGCCTTAAACAAAGAGTTGAGGGCATGGTTAAAGTAAATGGTAACAAGACCAAATACTAAGGTAAATATGTCGAACATTTTTTGTAAGTATCACGGGTAGTTTTTTTTTTATACTAGCCTTCACTTTTTTACAGGAAAAATGGGATCGGACTTTATTAACACCCTGTACGTTGTACGTGTTTTATAACTATTGATCTATTATTTAAAATTATTCTCAACATCGACAAAACTTAAATTTTATTGTGACGCATGATATTAACATTTTCGTTGCAATTGAGAAATAAAAAAATAAAAAAATAAGTCATATTCAAAAATGTGTGATTTTTATAACAATTAATGGTAATTACCAAAAGACTTGTTAAAGTTTTCAGAGGTTTTTTTTTTTAAATTTAGAAACTTATTTTTATCTAACAAATTGTGGCATATAAAAACCAGACCCAGCATTCACCATATATCTATTATTTAAAACCAATGGTCAATACTGCCACAAATTTTAAAGTGACGCATAATATTCACAAATTTGTTGTAATTAAGAATTACTAAATAAATAAAAAAACTAGTCATCATCGTGCTTAAAAGATACGAAATTTTTATGGCAAATATATTTGAATTCTAACAAGGGGTTTTATGTTTTCAGAATTTTTAAAATTTTAGACTTTAATTCAATTTCAAAAATAGACTTGACCTGCGAACAGAATTATGCAAGTGACTCATCTATTATTTCAAATAAGAGTTAAATATTGACAAAAATTTTAGTGTGAAGCGTAATATTTACAATATACAATTAGTTGAAATTATTGAGAAATAATACAATTTTTAAACAATTACAAGTCATGTCCGTAATTAAAAATAACACATAATTTTTATAACAGCTTTTGGTGATTACATAAAGGCATTTTACGTTCTCAGAATTTTAAAATTTTGGAATTTCCTCCAATACCAACGAATGATCTATTATTTAATATAATTGATAATTTTACAAAATTTCGAGTCACACTCTCAGCACGTAATTTCTACATCAATTTTTGGTGATTACAAAAAGGCATTTTATGGTTTCCGGAATTTGTTTTTAAATTGTAGAATTCGCATCAACGACATTAGTTAAGGAAGTGATCTATTATTTCGAATAGATGCTTCACATTCACTAAAATTTTGTGTGGCGTATAATGTTAACAAATTCGTTGTAATTGGGAAGTTAAAAATTTACAATCATACTTCAGAAATACAAAAAACAAGTAATTTTGGACTTTGGACAAGTAATTTTGGAAGTTTTGAAACAAGACATTTAGTATTGCAAAAAAGATGTTTTATGTTTTTTTTAATTTATTACTATTTCAATTAAATGATTCGAAGATGTGACATGGTCAATTATTTAAAATAGATGCAACACAATGACAAATATTTTGTGTGACGCATAATATTATACTAACAAGTTAGGTGTAGCTGAAAAGTACAAAATTAAAAAATTAAGAGTCGCATCCCTACTAAAAAAACACGTAATTTTTATTATAATTATTGGTGCACTCTAAATCAAAAGAAGTAAATTTTACTCAAGGTTGAGTAAAAAAAAAAGAGGATGATGCAACCAAAAGGTAAAATTTGTCCAACGGTTGGACAAATTTTACTCAAAAATAATACTCAAATAATACTCAAATAATAATACTCAAAATTTTAATGTGACGCACTACATTAACATTTTCGTTGTAATTTTGGAATTTACTTGAAGCTAAGTTCTGTTAATTTTGATCTTCACGTATCCAATTTTTTTTAAATTTGTGACTTTCCTTCTCCTTCAACAGTTCCCATTCGTCATCTATTATTTCATATAAATGCTCAATACGGATAAAAATTTAGTGTGTCGTATAATCTTATCAATTATATAAACAATTAAAAAAAACTAGTCGCATTCACATTCATATTTAGAAACACACACTCAAAATAAGGTAGTAATGAATCATTACCATGCGGAATGACTATGTGTCTCTACCACGTGGGTTACGATTTGTCGTAGAAATGGTAATATCATTTCAGGGAAATTCAAATTTAATACATAATGGTATTCACTTCCTTAATATTTGGTAATGAATTTGAATTTTCCTGAAATTATTATTACCATTTCTACGACAAATCGTAACCCACGTGGTAGAACCACATAGTCATTCCGCATGGTAATGATTCATTACTACCTTATTTTGAGTGCATAATTTCAGTTGTAATTATAGGTAGGGGATTCCAATAAAGTATTTTGCGTTTCCAGACGTTTTTAAATTTTGGAAACTTGTATTCCAAAAATAATTTTGAATACGAAAAAATTTTAGGAACTGGCTTCATCCATATCTGTTCACTTTCATTAATTTGATCGCTTTTGATTGTGCATGATAGTGAATGAGAATGAATTTCCCGTCATTTGAATGAAAATGAGTGAAGGATTCCGTCATTTCAAATGAATAACTGTGAATGAAAGATTTCTCACTCATTTCATTTTTCACCCTATGCTTAATGCATGGAGCGAAGTACGACATGAAGTCCGATGAAGTGAAATGAAGTGAAATTAATTTGAAAGAAAATGAGTGAATGTGAATGAAAATCTTCCATCAAAAATCGGGATGACCGAATTTTGAATGAAAACTGAAATGAAGTTTTTGAGCAGGTATGGCTTCATCTGCTATTTTAGATTAATGCTCAACATTTATAAAAACTTTGGTGCGAAGCATAATATAAATATACAGTTTCGTAGTAATTGAGAAATGATAAATTGAAAATAATTAGTCACATTATGCCTTAAAAATTTACAAAACACGACTTTTAATTATTAGAACGCATTTTCAGAAATTTTAAAATTTTCGAAATTTACTTAGCTAAAATTTCAAAATTATTTCTAAAAATTTTAACCTACAACTTTAACCAACGAATTACTGAACTGAAAATTTATTAATATAAATTGCATATTTAATCTTTAATTGCAAATTTATACTTCACATTGAAAAAATAATTAGTACGATGCATAATTGAGAAGTAATAAATTTTAAAAATTTAAAAAAAAATTAGAAATTTTAGACGCATGTTAACACTTATTGGTTATTACTTTATTAGACATTTTACATTTTCAGAATTTACATTTATTAAAAAATAATAATTATGGCTACGTAAAGCCTTTGGCACGCTTCCTTGATCTACAATTTTAAATTAATGTTCAACATCTACAAAAATTTTTGTTCGACGCATAATATTAACAATTTCGTAGTAATTGAAAAATAATAAATTAAAATAATTAAAGTCACATTGGAAAAAAATTATTGCTTTTTCAATGTGAAGTATTAAGATTAAAGACACAATTAAAATATATTCATAAATTTCCAGTTCAATGATTCGTAGTTTTTTTTTAGAAATAGAAGTAACTTCCAAAAAATGTAAAAGTTCTGAAAATGCCGTTTTAATAATTATTATTTCTCAATTAAACTGAGAAGTAATAAATTATAACAATTTTAATCACATTTAAGAAATTTTAAGGGCACGTTAAAAATTGATATTAGATATTTTACATTTTCCGAATTTTTAATATTTTTGGAATTCACATTTATTTCAAAAAATAATTATGCCTTCGAAATTAGATTGGACTGATCCCTTGATCTACAATTTTCAATTAATGCGTAACACATACAAATATTTTGGTTCGACGCATAATATTAGCAATTTCGTGGTAATTGAGAAATCGTAAATTTAAAATCACATTGATACTTAAAAAAGAGACAAAATACGACTATTACTTATTAGAACGGCATTTTCAGAACTTTTAAACTTTTTGGAAGTTACTTCTATTTTTAAAAACCTACGAATTATTGAACTGGAAATTTATGAATATATTTAAATTGTTTCTTTAATTACAAATGGATGCTTCACACTGACGAAAAAATAGTACGACGCATAATCGCTGTAATTGAGAAATAATAAATTTCAAAAATTTAATCACATTTAAGAAATCTAAATAAGAAGGCACGTTAAAAATTGATATTTTACATTTTCAGAATTTTTCGTATTTTTGGAATTTACATCTATTTCAAAAAAATAATTATCCCTACGAAATTATATTGGACTAGTCCCTTAATCTACAATTTTAAATTAATGTTCAACATTTACAAAAATTTTGCTGCGTCGCATAATATTAACATTTTCGTGGTAATTGAAAAATAATAAAGTCAACTAAATGTAGAGTCACATTTATGCTTAAAAAGTTTCAAAAATGCTTTTATAAAATGATTGGTTAATATAAAAAACATTTTACGTTTTCAGATTTATTTTAAAGTTTTGGAATTTTCTTATAAAAACACCACTACTAATTATTTATTAGAATATTACGTTTTCCGATTTTTGTAAGAAATAGCTTTTATTTACAAATTGTGATTTACATAAAACATTGTAAGTGCATGCATTCTCTATTATTTCAAGTTAATGCTCCAATCCAAAATTGTAAGTTTTACGTTTTTTTAGTTTTTTTAAAACTGTCATGATTTTCGCCCTACTTGTAAAAATTGTACGTTTTGCGTTGTTTTATAGAAGGAGAAAAATAAAGACTTACATTTCAGAATTTTTTTCAGTTTTTGGATGGAATTGTATATAATATTTACAAAATGCAAACGTATTTTTTTAAAAACATATGTAACAGATCTACGTATTTTTAAAATACTTAGGTATTTTAATAGTGGAAATATTTAAGTGTCTCAAAATCCCAAAATGTGTAACAATATGTGAAAATATTTTAAAATTTTAGTGATCTATATGAGTTAGCGAACACCACACCCACAAAGTCTGACCGTCATCAGGTCGTTAGAAAAGTTGGAATATTTTCAGATTTTTTAAAATAAGTTTTTGGAATTTTATTTGATTTCCCATGATTTCCCGTCTACTTGCCAATTGTCCCCTTTGGGTGGGAGGAAAAATTTGTGACACAGGTTCCCCTCCGGGACGAGAAGACTTGACCATTTGGACAATTCGTATTCGGCTGGACGCCGGTCACCTTGGCCAAAATGAATTTCGGACCTTCGTCGTCCTTCACCGGTTTTGGCGTCGTCGTCGTCGTCGCCTTATTTTCAGAGGGACAATTTCTTCGCCGATTTTTTCCACAGTTTCGCGGATATGGTGTCGATAAGGCGTTATCAGTGAGGAGAAAAAGTACGGTGAGGAATACGACCAGGAATTTGTAGGGCGTCATAATTTCGGATTTTGGACAACTATTTATGAAATTGAAAGTTTTAGTTTAAAATCATATTCAAGAAATCATTAAAATGTGTAAGATTTGCATGACTGGGAAATTAATTACCTAATTTTGAGAGGTATTTATTTTTCAAATTAATTTGTTGCAAAATTTGATCTATTTTTATTTCCTCAGTGTTGGTGAAATTAAAGATTTTAATTTAAACCCAAATTTTAAAAAAATCGTTGTAAAATTTGCATAAAACGTAACAAATTATCCAATTTATTAAAATGGTACAGAGGATTTTATTTTATTTGTTACCTGAGTTTTATGTACTACTGACTCAGAATTACTTCACCAAAAATTTGGTTCCCGCTTCGTATCCCTACCATACTAATAGCATGGGAAGGATACCAGGGCGGGATGGAAAAGAAAAACTGAGTTGATATTATCTCGGTTTGCAAATTTTTGTAAAATGTGATCTAAACGAATTACCTCATTTATTAAAATGGAAGAATAAATATTCACAGAATTTTCATTGTTAACTTACGATCTCAGGATGAGTTTAATCTTTGCCAAATTTTGGCAAACTGTGATCTTTTGTTGTTTCTTCGTTGATAAATATGTTGCTTTATTATCAGTGGCCGCAGAAGCCGTGGGGACATGAGGGGACATTGCTATTGTAGGATAGGGGAGGGAGAAGTTAGTATAAGATGGGCAGATGATGCGGACATCGCCCCTCTGTCCCCACCATTCCGCGACCACTGATTCTGAGTCACCTTGTGGTCAGGAGGAATGTTCCACACCTGTAATTATGTACTTACTTACGTCAACAATGTAAAGACGGCTGGCTGGCTGGCTGGCCAAACCGGTCTCTCAAATTGGGCTTTAATGGAATGAAATTGTGCAGAAAAGATCATACTATGACATGAATTATGTAGCGTGATTAGCGTGGAGTCCAGTGGCCGCGGAAGCGTGTGGACAGAGGGACATTGTCCCCACGGTTGTTCGATGTCCCGATCATCTGCCCATCTTATATAAACCGTCCCTCCCCTATCCTACAATGGAAATGTCCCCAGATGTCTCCACAGCTTCCGCGGCCACTGATGAAGTCCTATAATTAAAATAAAATTACGGAAGGGTGAATATTTTTCATGGAGGATAAAAATTAATATGTATTATGCATTTACTATTTACCACATTTTGCTCGGAATTGTTACGATTTTTTAAGAGTTTTAAAAATTTTCGTGAAAAAGCTTTTCGTTTTACATACATGCAAAAATTTTTAAGGGATTCATATTAACCTAGGACTCGATGAGTTATCGCAAAAATAGAATAAAAATCAGCACATTTTTAATCATTTCTCCTCTCTGGGAATTTATTTTAAAATTCTGGACGACGAATTTGTAGAGCAGGGAGTTTCCAATTTTTTCTTACTAGTGAGGTAATACCTAATTACAGATATGATCATTTAAATTATCCATCATTTATTAACAACTATAACTTATTACTGATATATTTAAAAGTTTTATTATTGGCAATTTTTATACGACTTTTGTGACAAGAATGGCCATTATATCGTAAAATCAGTTAAATATTTGTATAATTTAAAAAAGCTGAACCCTTACAATGGAGGTCTCGCAGCGTATGCTCTCCGATTTTGGTCAAATTAGTACCTATCGATCACAAATTTAATTAGGATGGAATTTGCGAAAGATACGATCTCCTAATGGGCACGTATCCGAGATATTTGCATCCGAAGAGGAGAAAATGCACAGTGAATTTGGAAAGTGTAAAATTTCTCGACTTTATGACGCATTTTCTCCTCTTGGGATGCAAATATCTCGGCCAAACGTGCCCATTGGGAAATCGCGTCTTTCGCAAATTTCATCCTAATTAAATTTGTCATCGATTCATACGTGTTCAAAAATTTAGTTTTCATTCAAAAGTCAGTCATCTCGATTTCTAACTAAAGATTTTCATTAAAATTCAGTCATTTTCATTCAATTCATTTTACTTCATCGGACTTCATTCCTTACTTACTTCGCCCCATGTATTAAGGATAGGGTGAAATATGAAATGAGTGAGAAATCCTTTCATTTACAGTCATTCATCTGAAATGACGGAATCCTTCAGTGATTTTCAGTCAAATGGAAGGAAATTCGTTTTCACTCACTATCATAATCAGTCAAATGAATGAAATTGAACAGGTATGGATAGATTGCATCTAATTTGCGGAGAGCATGCGCTGAGAGACGTCCATTATAAGTCATACTCTGGATCGTTTAGCATTCGAGAAGGATTGGATTATGCCGGATGAAACTTCTTCACGTGTGCTGGAAGACTCCACTTCTTAAAGAGCTTATCGCAGTGGGGGCAGGGGTGCCAAACATTGAGATGAACGCCGTTCAGATGCCTCCTCATGTCAAACTGGGTGCCGAACTTCTTGGGGCACCGGGGGCATTTCCATACCTGTTCAAAAATTCAAAAGTCAGTCATTCCGATTTCCAAGGGAAGATGTTCATTCACATTCATCCGTCATTTTCATTCAAATTCATTTCATTTCACTTCATTCCACCCTTAAATCAGTCAAATGAATGAAACTGAACAGGTATATTCATTTCTTACTTCACTACAAGTATTAAATATCGGGTGAAAAATGAAAGGAGTGAAAGACCCTTTCATTCATCTGAAATGACGGAATCCTTCAGTCATATTCATTCAAATCACAGGAAATTCATTTTCATTCATAAGTCAGGTTTTCATTAGTTAGGTATATGTATGCCTACGTAGATATGTATATGTAATTAGTTATGAATCTGTACAACACTCCATCTTTAACTCTCCACTAATAAATACTCTCCTCCGTCTCCTCTCACTGTGTACCACTTATTTATGTATAATCATATATACATAACATTGGTGGACCGTCGAGTACTTTCTTTCGCTCCTCCCACTCAAAATGGATTTCAAAATTTTCAAAATTCTTCGCAAGACATTTCCTACCAAATTTTCTACGACGGCGACGACTAAGCAGCTTGACCACCGCCCCTTAGAGCTTGTCATTTTGCTTCCAATAGGGAAACTTCCCAAATCTCTCTTCTCAAAACCTTGTGTAAACTGTGTGATTTTCGTGTGAAACTTATTTTTGTGAATTTTCGTCATCTGGTCTGTAAATTGGATTATCCTCCCGGATGCTATCAGGTCTGTAAGTTGGTTCTAAACCACCCTGCAAATCTTCCCCCATTCTTAAAATTTCCAAATCTCCAGTCCAACATTTACATTTCATAATTCGAGCAAATATGCAAAATTCAAAATTCCGTTATTTGTTTTAAACACGTCAAAAAAATATATGCAAAATTGTCCTTCCAAATTGTTAAAAAATCGTAAAAATATTGTTAAAAAATTCCATTTAATTTCTGAAAAATTTTCATCAAAATTCGTTCAAAATTTGCAAAACTTCTGCAAAGTGTGTGCAAGAAACTCATTTTTATTCATTTCGTCTGGAAGATTGTCCCAATTCTTTGTCAAATTTTGTTGCAAGAATGTAATCTGATTCACCTTGTCTCGGGGTTCTGCTGAGCTTTTGTGCTCGATCTGCGTTGTCACCGCTTTCCCAGGCTCGGAGTGAAATATAACGCTGAGATTGGTGTTTGTAATGAGCAGCGTCTGCATATTGTTTGCGTGTTCGGGTGTGGAGGTCCGCATTGTACATGGTTCCCCTCTTTTTGGCGAGTCGCGGTTGTGGGTCGCCCGCACGGGGCCCTGCGTCTTCGAGTTGTCCGGTTGTGGGTCGCCCCGACGGGGCCCTGCGTCTTCGAGCTGTCCGGTTGTGGGTCGCCCGCACGGGGCCCTGCGTCTTCGAGTTGTCCGGTTGTGGGTCGCCCCGACGGGGCCCTGCGTCTTCGAGCTGTCCGGTTGTGGGTCGCCCGCACGGGGTCCTGCGTCTTCGAGTTGTCCGGTTGTGGGTCGCCCCGACGGGGCCCTTGCGGGTCTGCGTATTTGTGTGTCTCCGATGTCCCGATGGACCGCATACCGCGACCGTGGAAGTGTGTTTTTCTTTGTTCATCGTTTTGTCCCAATCTGCAGGTTTTGTATGAGTCAACCACCACCACGCCTGGGATGGCGCAGTTCCGCCGCCGGTTGCGAGCCATACCTTCTTCTCAAGTTCCAGCCCTGCAAAATTACTGCGTCATTCGATATGTGTATTAAATTGTTCAGTGTTATTCATGCAAAATCTTTGTTCATGTTTGTTTTCCGGAGTCATTTCATATTTCATTTTTCCATGAATTTTACCTGTCTCCAACCCTCAAAATTTCTAATTCAAATTGTGACTACTGAAATTTTTAGTTTGCAGACCTACACACTCTTTCAGACTATTTTTCAGGAGAAAAATTTTTTCGTGAGAGGGTAGTGTTAGGTATATGTATGCCTACGTAGATATGTATATGTAATTAGTTATGAATCTGTACAACACTCCATCTTTAACTGTCTCCTAATAAATACTCTCCTCTGTCTCCTCTCACTGTGTACCACTTATTTATGCATAATCATATATACATAACATCAGTCACATGAATGAAAGTGAACAGGTATGGTTACAATTTCGAAATTGGAAAAATATGGTATGGGCATTTGAGTACCTTGGTGTGCCTGCGCTGGTGCAGTGTTAAGCCGTAACGATAAGCGAACAGTTTGCCGCACTGGTCGCAGCGAAATGCCTTCTCCTTCGTGTGGGAGACCAGGTGACGATGATAGATGGACTGGTGGGAAAACCTCTTCTGGCAAAAGAAGCACTCGTGTCGCCAAGCCTGCCTCGCCACGGTCTTATCTTCTCGGCTGAAATGAATGAACCCGTGTCGGGTCAGGGCTGATTTGCGGGAGAACGCTTTTCCGCAAGTGGCAAGTGGCACAGGGGTGGTGGTGGCGTTTTGGTTTAGAAGAAGTCTTTAAAGATATTGAAAGGTATAATTAATTAAGTAACTGGTTAATAATTAATTCGGTGGAGAAAGGGTTGCAAAATTCTAGGGAAAATTGAGGGAGATTGCAGGGAATTGAAGGGAAAATTAAGGAAATTGAAAGGAAAATTCAGGAAAATGGCAGGGAATTGAAGGGAAAATTAAGGAAATTGAAGGGAAAATTCAGGAAAATTGCAGGGAATTGAAGGGAAAATTAAGGAAATTGAAAGGAAAATTCAGGAAAATGGCAGGGAATTGAAGGGAAAATTAAGGAAATTGAAGGGAAAATTCAGGAAAATTGCAGGGAATTGATGGGAAAATTAAGGAAATTGAAAGGAAAATTCAGGAAAATGGCAGGGAATTGAAGGGAAAATTAAGGAAATTGAAGGGAAAATTCAGGAAAATTGCAGGGAATTGAAGGGAAAATTAAGGAAATTGAAAGGAAAATTGCAGGGAATTGAAGGGAAATTTACAGGGCTGCTACACCCACGTCGAGAATCTACACTGAGAATACAACAGTCACACGAAAATGCAGGTTTTTTGAAGAAATTAACATTTCATAGCTGTCAAAATACTTTATTTTCATGATTTTCTAAAATTAGAGTATGTAAATTTCTTAAAAAAACCTGTAGTTTGGTGTGACTTACTTTCTCCACGTAGATTTTCTTCTTTTTGTGGGTGTAACACCCTAAATCCAAACCATGGGAAGAACGGAGATCAAAATGCTGTATTTTCATAAAGTATTTTGCCCATCCCCGAAAGATAACCCTTTATTTAATCATGGCTGTAGTTTTAATTAGCCACACACAATTCGTAATCTCAATGTTAAACTTGTTACGTATTAGGGAATAAATAAGGAGAAAATGCGCCCTGGAGTCGACAAATTGTACACTTTCCAAGTTTTACTGCGCATTTTCTTCTCTTTGGATGCAAATATCACGGCCAAACGTGCCCATTGGGAGATCGCGTCTTGCAAATTTCACACTAATTAAATGTGTGATCGATTGGCACTAATTTCGCAATCACGTCACACACATCATTTTTAATTAGGATGAAATTTGCGGAAGACACGACCTCCCAATGGGCACGTTTGGCCGTGATATTTGCATCCAAAGAGGAGAAAACGCCCAGTAAAACTTGGAAAGTGTACAATTTGTCGACTTTTCGGCTAATTTTCTCCTCTTTGGATGCAAATATCTTTGCCAAACGTGCCCATTGGGAGATCGCGTCTTTTGCAAATTTCAACCTAATTAAATTTGTCATCGATTGATACTAATTTGCTCAAAATCGGATCCCATATTTACGCTGGGAGACGTCCATTTTTAGAATTGAAAGATTACCATCTTTCTACTAGAGCTGGTGGACTGGTTTGATTTAAGAATTCGTCTCCGAGACCGGCTGGATTTTTTGGCTAGGGTCGACCTTGGCGCAGGGACACGCATTGGCGTAACTGGAAGTGTAGATCCTTCCTCCTCCTCTTGGTCAACTATTATTTCTGCCACTGACACTGCAGGCGGATTGACGACGGGCAGTGGTGGAGTTGGTGTGGCCATACCTGTTCAAAAAAACTTTTTTCATTCAAAGTTCAGAAGCATTGAGTGAAAAATGAAAGGAGTGAGAATGAGAAATTTTTTAATTCATCTGAATTGACAGAATCTTTCACTCATTTTCACGGGAAATTCATTCTCATTCTCTATCATTATCATGAATGAAGGTGAACAGGTATGGGTGTGGCTGGAGGTTCCGGAGTTGTTTCCGACCTTTCCACGTCCAAAAGGAAGTCCAGCATTATTTCTGGCACTTCTTCTCCTTGTTTACTCCCTTGCGCCCCCTTCTCGGTGGAAAATCCTTGACCTCTCTTATCGTCAAGAACGTAGATAATGTCGTCCAATGTGTTATCAAGGATCCTAAAGTAGCGACCAATCCGAGCCGACTCGTCCGAAATCTGCACAACAAAATGATAACCAGCCAAAGATGAGACAAACTTAAAAAATTCGGAATATGTAAATTGGACAAAGAACAGATAATAAAACAACCTCACCGTGTTTGGGATGAAAGATTTTCTCTTTATTTGAACCCAATGTCTAAATTTCCTCAGTGTGGCAGGCATTCTCTAGAAAAATGATAATAAATAACACGACCACAATAAATATAGCTACAAAAGTGTAATGTAGCTACAAAATTGTTATACTCATGTAAAGTATTTAATTTACACATTGTTAGATCTAACAGCTTTCTATAGATAGAAAGCTGGTATTAAATCATTATATACCGATCGGGGTACAAGTATGACTCTACCGGCACGGTAATAACGGACATTACCATCTAGTAATGAGAATATCTCATTGAGAAACAATTTGTTTCAAGCAAACTAATACTTACCCGGTAAGAAGTTATCACCAAATCAATTCACGATCTACTACTAGGTCACATATTTCCTCACCATTTTCTTCTCCTCGACGTCGACCTCTTCCTCCTCGAGGTCACTGCTCAAATACAACTCGAACTCTTCCTCCTCAGCAGGCGAAATGACGTCGGTGCTTATCTTTTTTGAGGTTATCGTGGCGGTGGTGGTGGTGGCAGCGCTGACCCGATGGTTGGTATTTCCGGCGACGTGAGAAGGTCCTGATTGAACGGCCTTTTTTGACGTCATGGTTCAGCTTCCGGAATTTAAATTCTAAATGAAGAAGAAGGAGCAGAAATTTTTAGGAAATTTTATGATTTCCGAAAAAAAAACTGAGTGAGAATCAGAAGATGAAAAGTCAAAATTGGTGGTCCCACCAAAATGTGACAGCGCCACCACCATTCAAGAATTAAATAAAATCTGCACATCTTCAAGTTGGATTTTGGCGTTCAAATTGCACAGAAAATGGCAAAACTTTACAATTTATAAAATTCTGAGGAAATTTATGCATGCATAATTGAAATTGTACTTTATTAAAATAATACTGGTTAATTTAATTAAATTTTAATTTAACTATAGTGCAAGTTAGCAATTAGGTCAACATTGTGTAAATTTTGAAAATTTTGCTACAAATATATTTCATCACTATTATTTCAGCTTGTTTTCATTGTTGTATAAATTTTTTTTACACCAAATTTGGACAGCAAATTAATTTTCGGAAATTTTTTCATCACAAGTATTTCAAAATTTTATTTTGAGCATTTTCGACAACACGGCGCCGGTCGGATAGCGCTCCTGGAAGTGAAATTTCGCCAACGATACGTGTCCCAAGTCGGGGGCCTCCCTCGCCAAAAAGAGGCGGGTGATCTCGGTGAGCTCCGGTCGGTACGGGTCGGGTTCCAGGAGCTGAAATAAATTAAGAAAATCGGGGTCACCCGGTCATACCTGTTCACTTTCATTCATATGACTGATTATGATAGAGAATGAAAATTAATTTCTTGTGTTTTGAATGAACATGACTGAAGGATTCTTTCATTTCAGATGAATGATTTTGAATGAAAGATTTTTCACTCATTTCATTCTTCACCCTATGCTTAATACATGGGGCGAAGTAAGAAATGAAGTCGGATGAAGTGAAATGAAATGAGTTTGAAAGAAAATCTTCAGTCAGAAATCTGGATGACTGACTTTTGAATGAAACCTTAATTTTTGGTATTACGCATGTATTAATTTTTTCATATTTTGTAAAAATGTAAAATGTAAAATTTGAACGCCAAAACCCAATTTTCTTTTGTAAAAATGTAAAATGTAAAATTTGAACGCCAAAACCCAATTTTCTTTTGTAAAAATGTGAAATGTAAAATTTGAACGCCAAAACCGAATTTTCTTTTGTAAAAATGTAAAATGTAAAATTTGAACGCCAAAACCCAATTTTCTTTTGTAAAAATGTAAAATGTAAAATTTGAACGCCAAAACCCAATTTTCTTTTGTAAAAATGTAAAATGTAAAATTTGAACGCCAAAACCCAATTTTCTTTTGTAAAAATGTAAAATGTAAAATTTGAACGCCAAAACCCAATTTTCTTTTGTAAAAATGTAAAATGTAAAATTTGAACGCCAAAACCCAATTTTCAGCCGTGCAGATTTTATTTAATTCTTGAATGGTGGTGGCGCTGATATCACATCTTTTTGGACCACCAGTTTTGACTTTTTCATCTCATAATCATTCGAGTTTTTTCGGAAACCAATAACAAGGAACTATATCTACTATAATTTCTTAAATTTCTGCTCCTTATTCTTTCAAAAATTTAAATTTTGGAAGCAGAAACATGCCGTCAAAGAAGGCCGCTCAAGCCGCCCCTGGACCTTCTCACGTCGCCGGAAATACCAACCATCAGGTCATCGCTGCGATAACCTCAAGGATAAGCACCGAAGTCATCTCGCCTGCTGAACCCCAGGAAGAGTTCGAGTTATATTTGAGCAGTGACGACGAGGACGAGGTCGACGTCGAGGAGAAGAAAATGGTCAGGGATGGGCAATCCCAGGATTACTTTAATCAGATTAAGTAATCAGATTACATTGAATGTAATCCGTAATCCAGTAATCCACGAAAAATTCACAGTTTAAAGTAATCCGTAGTCCGTAATCCTAGCTAGGTCTTGGAATTATGTGTAATCCGTAATCCCCAATTTACGAGATTGGAAAATGTAATCAGATTACGGATTACTTTGTTGGATTACTTTGCTCCTGTCAACCGCATGACAGCTCCATCTTGCAACTTCTCCAGAGTCTGAGTCACTAGCTGAACTTGAATGCTGAAACTACCTTCTGGATTAAGATACACCGCGAAGCTCAAATGAGCAGCATCTGGAAATTCTGCCCAGTTTTTTTTGTTATTTTACAAAAATAAATTCACCAATTTTGGACACCATGTCGAGGTGAGTGAAGTGTGCTACACCCACCCTGACATGGGAGGAAGTGCCTGCTCCCAGGAAAGTATTGGGTTGTGGGGGAGGGAGAGTGGGAGCGAGGGAGAACTTTCTCCACACGAAATGTGTGGAGAAAGTCCTCATCTCCGACCTCCTCCCTTTTGCAACCCATATATTTATATTAATTATATAATTTCAATTATATGGACAGCCATAAGCCCTAATTTTGTGGGCTGATGGCTGTCCTACATTATTTTACTCACCTCTCTCTCCAGGAAATCAGCAGGAGAGGAGGAGATGGAGGAGGAGATCCTCAAACCTGAGGGCGAAGAGGGAGACTTACTTCTCCCCTCCCCTCTTCTCCCCACTTTCATGCAGTGAGTGGAGGCCAGGGGGAGGCGATGGAGATGGGGGGCGATGGAGATGGACCATTGCCACCATCCCAAATCGCCACCAGTGCCAACAACCGTACGGTGAAGAGGAGGGCGAGGAGGCGGCGCGCGAAGGAGCTGCGGGCTGGGGATGTGCCTTCTGCCCCCAAATCCAACGATGACGTCACTGCCACCTCCACAACCACCACCAACATCACGGCTCCAACCACTACAGCAACAACTGCCACCAGCGCCGCTGCGTCTGGAAGCAGGGTTTTCCCCTCTACCCCAACCACTCGGAGGGGGGGGACAGAGTGAAGAGGGTCAATCTTCACGAAATTAACCCCACACACTCAAAAACGACGCTGGGTCTTCTTCCTCCACTACTACCAACAACAAGAGAGGCAGGGAGACCCCAACCTCCAACAATCCGAGGGAGAAGAAGAGGGCCTCTACCTACCGGGAGGTCGTGATTGAGGGTAGTGAAGTGGTCATCACTTATAAAGATGACCCTCACCGCCCTCTTTCTAAAAAAGACCAAGAGGCCATCCAGGTAGGACTTCGCTCTGCCATCGATGCGGCAGCAGCGACAACCCTGCTCAAGTTTGGTGGACTTGTGATCCGGGGTGGGGGCATGGTTCTCACATGCCGTGACCCCACCACCAAACTGTGGGCTGAAGCGGAGGTGGACAAGCTTGAAGGGGGGAAATTCGCCACCAGTGACCCCAAACCACCGGAAGCGGAAGCAAAAGTGAGTTTTTGGGTCAGGGAGGCGACACCAACCTGGCCAAGGTACTCTTCCCCACTATCTCTCGACTCAACCAGGGCATGGACACGACCACATGGAGGATGACCCATTCTATAAGGTCAGGTCAAGGTTTTGTCTGTTTTTGTCGTATTCCTAAATCTGGCGTGGCGGCCTTAAAACCACCCTCCGAATTTAATTATTATTTTGATGAGTTGGTGTTTCGGGTAACTGAAACACCCCCTCAAAATTAACTTCGCGTCATAACCCTCACTCACAATGACTAACACTAACATCACTAATATTACACCGTCACACTCATCTACATCTCTTCGAACTGGGTTGTCATCTTTTAATATGACAACCAAAAGTGTGAACTTGGTGCAAATTAACTTGCAACACTCAAAAAAGGGTACGACTTCTCTATGTCGTACCCTAGCAGAGTTGCAGACATACATATGCCTAATACAAGAACCGTACTGGTATAAAGGCAAAATACGTGGTCTGGGGGGTTGTGGCAACCTACATTATTTTTGTCGGGATGCCCACTCCAGCAGATCATGTATTATTACAAGTAGGGACATCAAAGTGTGGCCCTTGCTTGACTTATGCTGTAGAGATGTCACAGCCATCCGTACCCAGTGGGGGGGTATTGGAGAGGTAGTGATATCCTCAGTATACATGGATAGAAACTATGCATGCCCCCCAGAGGAAATGCGTCAGTTAGTCTCATACTGTGAGACCAATGGTCTACCTCTGGTGATAGGGAGTGATACCAACGCACACCACACCATGTGGGGTAGCACCAATATCAACAGCAGAGGTGCACAACTATTGGATTACATTGCACAGGTGGATCTGCACCCCATTAATAGGGGACACAGAGCCACCTTTGTTGTATCGAATAAGAAAGAAGTGTTAGATGTTACATTTGTATCCTCCCATTTGCTGGACCGGATAAAGGCCTGGTGGGTCGACGACAACGAAAGTTGCTCTGACCACAGGTATATTCGGACCAGCCTAAGCCTTGGTCCACCTGACCCTATCATCTATAGGGACAGGAAGAGAACAAGGTGGGATCTATACAAATCAGTATTAAAAGGACTAACGGAACTTGACCCTGCTAGGGCGTGCCCAATGTCATCTACGGAGGAGATTGAGGCGAGCGCTAGTAGGGTCAGTAACTTTATCCATAAATCATACGATGTGGCCTGCCCTGAAAAAGTACTCAAATCCAGGAGGAAGAGGGTACCTTGGTGGAGCCGTGAGCTGACTTCTCTTCGGAAGGAGGCTCGCAGGCTTTATCGGGTTGCCCGCTTCGGAGGAGAGGAGGCATGGGCGGAATACAAAGCTGCTCGTAACTACTACTCCTACGAAATGAGGAGGAGGAAAACTGCCTCGTGGAGAAGGTTTTGTGAGAGTGTCGAGGAGGCACCTGTTGCTGCCCGACTCTCGCGCATCCTTCGCAACGATGGCACAATCAAACTGGGATCACTGGACAAGGGTGATGGTGTTTACACCAGGACCCTTTCTGAGACCTATGAATTATTATTGGACCAGTCGTTCCCGAGGGACCCTCAACGGGTTCCATGGGAACCTGATCATAGTAAAGTAGATGATGAATCTATAAATCTGATGATTACATCTTCAAAAATCAGTAACATAATTAACTCGTTTGGCCCACTAAAAGCGGCTGGAAAGGATGGTATCTTTCCAGCCCTTTTACAGCATGGGTTAGCCGAGTTAATTCCGTATTTGGTTCCTCTCATGAGGGGGTGCCTGACCTTTGGCTATACACCTCTGAAGTGGAGAGAGTCCAGAGTGGTATTCTTACCAAAGCCAGGAAAGGAGAGTTACGAACGGGCGTCCGCTTGGAGGCCCATCTGCTTAACATCCTTCCTGCTCAAAACACTTGAGAAACTGGTAGATGGCTGGGTCCGCACGCCTGATCTTGTTGATAGGCTGCAGAGACACAGTCAGTATGCCTATATGAAGGGCGTTTCCACGGAGGCTGCCCTTCATCAGATCGTTAGCCTTGTTGAGGGGGCCCTTGACTCTGGCGAGTACTGTATTGCAGTGATGTTGGATGTTAAGGGCGCTTTTAATGAGGTTAGATCTGATACCATTATCCGTAGCCTTAGGAGGTTTGGCGTCAACGAAGTATGTGTTCGACATATTGAGCACATGCTTCGGACACGAACCACTTGGGTAACTGATTCTACTTACGAGATTGGGAGGGTGGTGGAGAGAGGGTGCCCTCAAGGGGGTGTCCTCTCACCGCTTCTCTGGGATCTGGTCGTAAGTGAAATTCTGGAAAAACTGCATCATCGGTTCCCTCAACTGTACTCACAGGGCTTTGCCGACGATCTCACAACAGTGGGACGGGGCATTGACCTCGGTACAGTGGGGAGTCATGTGCAGAGAGCAGTAAATCTTGTTAGTGATTGGTGCAAAGAGGTGAGCTTGTCAGTCAATGATAAGCTTGCCCTGGTACTATTCACTAAGAATTACAAATTCATTGCTCCTGTGATTAAGTTGGATGGTATTCCCATCCCTTATCAAAACAGGTAAGATATCTTGGGGTCTTATTGGATCACAAGTTGAACTGGGGCCCACTGTGCAGGGCTAGGGCACTAAAAGGTATGCGTGCCCTGGCCCAGTGCAGGAGGGCCATTGGTAAAACTTGGGGTCTTTCCCCCAAAATTACAAATTGGATCTACAAATCCATAATTCGCCCGGCCATGGAATATGGGTCACTCTTGTGGGCTCCGGCCACAAAGGTGAAGTCCCACATGGCCCAGTTGCAAAGAGTACAGAGGTGTGCCATGCTTGGTACAACCGGTGTAATGTCTAGCACTCCTACTGCAGCCCTGGAGTGTCTACTGGGACTTGTCCCAGTGGACATCCGGGTTCAGCAAGTTGCACTAGGAACGTACCATCGCCTCGCTCACCACGGCCAATGGAAAAAATGGGCCGGGGGTGATCGTACGAGGGCGTTAAAGCACAACAAGTTTGTCGAAATCATGACGTCTGGTATTGATGAATTCCAGATGCCGTGTGAGAAACTTGTTAATCCGCCAGCAGAGAGGAACTTCGAAACCTCTATCTGTTCGGTGAAAGATTGGGAGGATGGTAGCGTGCCCATGAATGCCTCCGACGTGAACTGTTTTACTGACGGTTCACGGATGGGTGAGTGTTCGGGTGCGGCTTACTACTTCACATACAACAATCTTGCTCAGGAAGCTGTGAGGTGCTCAATTCCTCTGGGATGGGCACCCACAGTTTTCCAAGCAGAAATTATGGGTATTATCAGGGCTTCTGAAACGCTGACCGACAATACTCATAACTATAGCACCGTTGACTTCTTCATTGACAGTCAGGGTGCCATCAAAGCGCTCACTAGCCCATGGCCAGTTTCATCACTGACTGCTGAGGCTATTGAGATGCTTAATCATATTGGGGAGACTAAGAAGGTAACACTTCATTGGATCCCTTCTCACCATGGATTTGAAGGAAATGAAGTGGCTGACCTGTTGGCCAAGGATGGTACTCTTACTGGGTACCTTGGCCCGCAGCCCTCTATTCCTCTATCCAGAAGCACTGTAATCTCCAGCATTGTAAACTGGGCAAGATTGCAGCATACCAAATCTTGGGAAAGCAGCAAGGGTTGTTTAACTTCTAAAGCTTTTCTCTCTGCCCCTTCATCGGGGCTTAGCAGTAAGCTTTTAACCCTAAATCGGAAGAATCTCCGATCAGTAACACAAACCTTAACCGGGCATTGTACTTTAAACGGGCACCTCAGAACAATGGGATTAGTTGATGAGGCTATGTGCCTATGTGGCCGTGGCCCTGAGACTGTATTTCATTTTCTTGGGTCCTGCGACAAGTATTGTGCCCTAACGTCAGAACTCTTTGGGAGGCATGAGTTGCCACCAGAGCAAATAGTGACTATGTCTCTGCCCGATCTAATTCAATTCATAATCAGATCAGGGCGGTTTGTAGGTCAAGTTAGATCTGTAAATCGTGAGAGTCATGACTTAGCACAGTAAAGCGGTGTATACGGGGAGACTGCAATAAGCCTTTAGTGCTTGCGCAGCTGACGGTCCTGTCCAACAATTGCAGGATCGTCACCCCACCAATACATACATATACCTTCTGGATTCTTCAGCAGAGGTGCAAAGTAAAGAGAATTTTGGAACAATTAAGAGGGGTCTATTTACTACAATATATTGTTGTCTGCCCTAAGAAACCGACTGTCGGATGAATCATTCAAAGCTCTTGTTTTTTGAGCTAATCATCATCATGAAATTAAGTGACGCTATTCAGAATAAACCGTTGCAAACGAAATGTAGCAAAGGGGTGGAGTGAGACAGTCATGCGGTCATGGCATGCCAAAACTATGTCTAGATTTAATTTTTGAAATTCCCGCCTAAAACTACGTCTAAAAGTATCAAGACAAAAACTCGACATTTTCAAGTTTGGCGTCGTCGACACGGTAACTCGGTCATGTCACGTCAAAACTATGAAGATTTTTGTACCCTCGCCCGAAACTATGTCCAAAACAAAAAATTCGACAAGTTTGACCCGTGGCGTCTTCACCGTGGCGCCGTGACCTTATGACCTACAATTCCCATTTACTCACTCATCCATACCTCAAAAATTAGAAACCCGTTGGCGAAAACTGCATGTTGAAATTCGAAACCGTTCTAAAGTTATTGTGGATACAGACCGGCGGACAACACTTTTCCATAAAGGGATTTCGCTTCTCTTCACCCCTTAATACATAAATATTGATTTTTGTAATTCAGATAATAATCCGTAATCTGATTACTGTAATCCGTAATCCGTAATCCACGTCATTAATTTATCCCAGTAATCCAACAAGTAATCCACATTATTTCAGGAACGAAGTAATCCCAATCCAGTAATCCCATGTAAATTTTTAAATTAATTAATCTGTAATCCGTAATCCATCGAAATTGTTGGGATTGCCCATCCCTGAAAATGGTGAGGAATTATGTGACCTAGACGTGTATTGATTTGGTGATAACTTCTTATCGGATAGGTATTATTAGTTGCCACAACATTACTAAACGCCACGGTAATGTCCGTTATTATTATTACCGTGCCTGTAGTCATACTTGTACCCGGGTCGGTAATGATTTAATACCAGGTTTCTAACAGTGTAGCAATAAAAACATACTTCACATTAGTGTAACAATTTTATAGCAATATATATTTATTGTTATCATTTTTGTAGAAAATGGTCGACACACTGAAGAAGGTTCGACACTGGGTGCAAATAAAGAGAAAAATCTTTGTACCAAATACCACAGCGGTGAGATTTTATTACTGTTTCGCGTTAAATTTACATATTCCGTATTTTTTAAGCTGCTTGACTCATTTTTGGCTGGTTATCATTTTGCGCAGATTTCGGAAGAGTCGTCTCGGATTGGCCGTTTCTTGAAGACCCTTGATAACGCGTTGGACGACGTTATCTACGTTCTGGACGATAAGAGACGTCGAGGATATCCCGATATCTATCTATCTCCGATGAGGCGGAATAATAAAGTAGGAAAAACAGCAGCAGCAGCGCCGGAAATAATGCTTGACTTCGTTCTGGACGAGGAAAGGTCGCCAATTCCGGAAACGCCAACTCCACCACCATTGCCTCTCACTCCAGTGGCAGAAATACTTGTTGACCAAGAAGAAGAGGAGGAAAGGTCGACAATTCCGGAAATGGAACCTCCAGCCACACCAAGACCGCTGAGTCCACAACCATCGCCCGCCGTCACTCCGCCAAGGTCAGCATCAAGCCAATTTGCAAACCGGAAAAAATCCAGCCCGAATCAGAGACCCTCCACCACCCCCAAGTCCACCTCGGGCAGGAAGATGGTAACATTTTCTTACAAATTTAATCCGGTGTTCTCCGATTGTAACCAAATTAGTGGCAATCGATTAAAAATTTAATTGGTATGAAATTTACAAACTTTACACCAACCCCAATGAGATGTTTGCATCCGAAGAAGAGAAAACGCACCTTAAATTTGGAGAGTGTAAAATTTTTCAACCTTAGGGACCCTAAATTAGGGTGCCTCTTCGGATGCAAATATATCCGTCAAGTCGCGTCTTTCGCAAGTTTCGTACTAATTAAATTTGTCATCGATTGATTCGACTTTTCTCCTCTTCGAAGGCAAATATCTCTGCTAAACGTGCCCATTGGGAGATCGTGTCTTTTGCTAATTTCATCCTAATTAAATTTACCATCGATTGACACTAATTTGCTCATGATCGAAGAGCCGAGAGGAATACGCTGGGAGTCCTCCTCCATTCTAACAATGGAGGTCTCCCAACGTATGCTCGCCGATTTGGACCAAACTAGCGTCAGTCGATCACAGATATAATTCTATATCTGCCAATGCGCAGGTTTAGCGGAGATATTTACATCCTAAGCGGGAAATCTGCGGAGCATATTTGGAAAATTAAAAATTTGCCTGTCTTGGGGGTGCATTTTCTCCTCTTTTTATGCAAATATCTCCACTAAACTTGAGCATTGGGAGATAGTTCCATTTGCAAATTTCATCCTAATAATATTTGTGATCGGTTGTCGCTAGTTTGGTCCAAATCTGTGAGCATACGTTGGGAGACCTCCATTGCAAGATTTGGAATATTTAACAAGTTTTATTTACTATTGCGTAAAAAAAACTTAACATTGAGATTACGAATTATGTCTAATTAACCAATTAACCAACGTCAAGAGGTACTAATTAAAGACCTAATTATATCTTCCTTATCCATCCAGCCTTCCAAACCCAAACGCCACCATTCCTGTCACATTTGTGGAGAAGCGTTCCCCTGCACATCAGCCCTGACCCTGCACCACTTCACTCATCTCACCGAAGAAGAAAAGACCCTGGCGAAACAGACTTGGCGACACGAGTGCTTCTTTTGCCAGGAGAGGTTTGCCCACCAGTCTTCCTATTATCGTCACCTGATCACCCACACGAAGGAGAAAGCATTTCACTGCGACCACGACCAGTGTGATAAGGTGTTCGCTTATCAGGTTACCTTAACCCTGCACAAGCGCAGCCACACGGACAACCCGAAACCCTTCCAGTGCTCGGAATGTGACAGAACTTTTGCTAAAAAAGGAAATCTGGTCACCCACAAAAAAATTGTGCACGAGCAGCTGAAGCACATCGATTGCCCCCGGTGCCCCAAGAAGTTCGGGGCCAAGAGTCACATGAGGCTACATTTGAGCAGCGTTCATTTCAAAATGATGCATCCCTGCCCCCACTGTGATAAATCATTCACACTGAAAAGAAACCTTGCAGCACATGTGAAGAAGTTGCATCCGGCATAAATAATCCAATCCTTATCCTGCAAAATGAAACTATATTCCCAATGGAACCTTTTTTCAAGCTAGACCGGGATCGAATAGCGAGTTATGTCAAAAAATCAAGCCAAAAATTAGGAGTCACGTGACACTTATCTTTCCGTTGAATGGCCCTTTTGAAGAAAAATATTGGAGGTCAAAGTTGCAGTCTTGCCTGGTTTTCGCCACGTGGAGGAAAAAGCAAGAAAAAATTTGCTCAAATATTGGACTTTTACCCCGAATATTTTTCTACAAAAAGGGGCCATTCAACGGAAAGAGAAGTGTCACGTGACTCCTAATTTTTGGCTGGATTTTTTGGCATAACTCGCTATTCGATCCGGGTGTAGCTTGAAAAAAGGTTCCATTGGGAGTTTTCAACCGTTTTAAATTATGCAGATAATTCAACTAATTGATTTTAGGTTCGAGAGCCATTCTTGTCACAGAAGTCGTGTAACAATTGTCAATAATATAACTTGTAAGCATATCGATCAGGTACACAGTTGTGGATAATGGATAATTTAAATAATGTAAGTGCGTGAAATTAATGTGTAACATTTAAAAAAAGTTAAAACTTTAAATGAGAATATTAATTTCGTGGAAAATTATAGGATTTTTATGTGGGGCACTTTTTTGTAATTTGATGTATGCATTTATATACCTCAGAATTTTTTAAACTTGAATAAATTAAAATTGGTCAACATTTCAAGACTTTATTTTGAAAACCAGTTTTCATACATGATTAAAAATTTTGACACTTTCTGCCGGAGAATATGTCAAGTTGCCAATAATAACAAGTATCTAATTTAATTAGCTCAACCAATCTGAATATTAATTTGGGGGAAATTTTGTTACAAATAAAATTCGAAATTTGAAAAATTTGATGATCCCTATCATTTTATTATTTTCATTTTTCCTTGCATTCACCAATGAATCATAGATATTTTGAGAGAAAATAAAATTTCGGAAATTTATCGTCACAAGTATTTCATAAATTTGATGATCGCCAGGCTTGAGCAAGATAGATACTTTAAGATACAAGATACTAGATACAAGATACGAGTAGTATCTTGTATCTTCCAGCCGCCTCAGCTCAAAGTATCTTGTATCTTGTATCTGGAAAATCCTCAATGAGTATCTTGTATTTGTATCTTGTATCTGATATTTTCCATCAAGAGGAAAGTATCTAAGATACTTTTTAAGATACAAACAAGATACTTTTTGCAAAATATGTTACCCGCGACATCTAAAGTTCGCTTTTCTTATGATTTATGAGGTAGTAATTGTAATTTTTAAGAAAATATGCGTTTTATTTTTGCCATAGGAAGGTATTTTTCAATGCCTAACTACTCAAAAGTAAGACTTTCATCTTACTAACGATGCCCAAATAGCAAAAAATATGAAATTTTATTTTTTTAATCTAAAAAAATCAAAAGTATCTTGTATCTTATGTGGAATATTTAAGATACTTTATCTTATCTTGTATACAAATACTAAAAAGTATCTTTTTCTAAGGCGAGACCCAAACGTAACAATGCACCCAAAAAAATACGTGCATGGTTACGGCGAAGCCATAGTATGCAGTTAAGTGGACACCTCAAAACAGTCAAACAAGATTGTGAGAGAACCATAAGTCGTAGAGACATGCGGTTTTGACCAATGGGTAGTAAATTCTGTGTAGTATTGCGCATAGATCTCTGGGCTTAATCGGTTCATACCTTCATGGTGTATTTCTCGTTTTAGTGACTTTTTTTTCTGTATCTCAAAATATTCCGCTGAAAGTGAAAAATCGGCAAAGGGGAATCGAAAGGGCTTAAAAAATTATTAAGATAATTCTTTAGGGTCATGAAAATCGGATGTAAAATGACGAAGTTATGGAGGTTTGAAATTTTTAAAATTCAGTTGTTACATGCATAGAAACTTAGGTAAAGAAATTATTCACATGTAAATGATGTGTAAATGATAGCCCGAGGCAGGGCTTATATAATCGTCACGTCCGTCTGTCTTTCGATAACTCTCTCAACCGTTGACCAATTTTGACCAAACTTGGTACAAACATGTGTCTGGGCAATGTAACGACCTAGTTCGAAGATGGGTTCGATCAGAAAAGTTTTGGACCGGTAGGGGTCATATAAATGGGTGGGGTATTAGGCACCAAAATTTCAAAATTGTGTTAGAAAGCTGAAATTTGACATAGAGGTTGATAATGGTTTCTAATATAAAGTAAAATTGTAATAATTTTCATCTGGAAGGACCCGAAGGGGTGATACATACAGATTTTTAAAATTCATCCAATCAAGCTGAAATTTGGTGTGGGGATTGCTAGTTTCAACTAATAGAAGAATATGAATTGAAATTTAAAACATTCTTGAGCGACCCATACTGATTTTTCAAATTCATCAAATCGAGCTGAAATTTGGTAGATAAATTTGTAATGGCTCGTAATGGAATAAGGTGTGCGGAAAACTCCAGCTCGCGGACCCCAGCCCGTGGGAGTCCTGATAAATATATTCTTAAAAACCCCGAAACACGTATGTAAAATGTTTGATAAAATATGTATAAAAACATTTTTTAATTAAAGATGTTTGATTAAAGAAAACCTATACCTTAACCAAGATCCTAAAGTTTCAAATCTATCCGTATTGTAACTGAAAAGTTTGGAATATACCCGGTTCATCAACCGTCGTAGAAAAATGAAATACTTACTTCTTAAAACCAACTTTTAACGTAGGCAATCATATGATTAAATACATTCTGCATTCAGAAATTTCAGAATTGAGCTAGCAGATTTTGTAGTTTGATTTCCGACATTTGTGTGACAATTTTATGACATCACAAAAATGCATGCACCCATGGTGGCATATACATAGTGGGGTCATAAGTTCTCGTGAATGCATTTCCGGTAATAAATCCCAAAGTATTAGAGCTATCTGTTCGAAACTTTTATGGATTAACAAGGTATTAATATTGTTTAGAAATCATAACTTCTTTGTCAAGATTTCGTCCACGGGCAATTAGACAAGACATAACTCGTGACGGCCACAGGTTGATCGTGGTACGCGCCAATTTTCGTGCAAAAAGTATTTCAGACTTTTCACCGTTGGCAAAAAATTTAATAGAAAAAAGGCCAGATATTTGTTGTACAGAAGTCTGACATCCGTTTAAGTATGCGGAAGTCAATACGAAGCCATCACCGTGGTGTGCATGGGAGCAAGTTGGCTGGAGAAATGAAATCTCTGTTTTTTACCGCAAAGGGTACAAGTTGAAGCCAAGAATTATTTTCAGAGTGTCCTAAAGCCAAACGTTAATAACCTGAACCCTGGACCCTCCGAAAATCGACATTGGACCTTTCAACAAGACCCTGTTCCTGCGCAAGGTGCAAAATTGTCCAAAACTGGCTTCAGACGAATTTTCATGACTTTTTTTCATCCGTAGAACGGTGCTCAGTATCTGCAGACCTTAATCCCCTAAATTATGACTGGTGGTGAAAATTATAGGTACAAGTATGCTCTAAATTTCACCCAAGTGTGGAAGGGCTGAGGTCGCACTTACTGAAGATCTGGCGCTTTTCCCAGGAAATCCGTGCGTGCCGCGATCGAGCAGTTTTCGCCACGACTTATGTCTTGTGTACAAGCCCGTGGAGGAAATTGTGAAAACGAAGTTATGATTTCTAAACAAGATTAATACCTTGTTCATCCACAAAAATTTCTATCAGATAGCTCTAATACTTTGGGCTTTATCACCGGAAATGCATTCACGGGAACTTATGGTCGGACTATGTATACCCTATTATAGGTGTTTTTTAAATCGTTTTGTATGATGCAGGAAAGAATTACAAAAAATAAAAGTGTGGTTACACCCCCCAGATATAAAAATATTAATTGGGCCACGGCGAGACGGGGGTGTTGGTGGGAGGGCTTGTTTCGTGTTTGTAACAGAGCCTCTCGCCTTAGTTTTATTTTTTTTAATTTATTTATACTTAGTATCTAAGTATCTTGGAAAAAACAGAGAATAAAGTATCTTTATCTAGTATCTTGTATCTTAAAACAAAGTATCTTACCCAAGCCTGATGATCGCTATATTGTTTTATTATTTTCTTTACATTCACCCGTCAATAATAAAATTTCGATAGAAAATAAAATAATTTCGGAAATTTATACTTATTTCAAATTTGGTAGGATTTCAAAATGTAATTTTGAGCCTCTTCGATACCGTGGCTCCTGTCTGGAAGAGTTCCTGGAAGTTGGATTGAGCCAGCGACACGTTTCCCAAGTCGGGCGCCTCCCTCGCCAAAAAAATGTGGGTGACATTGATGCCTCGCGATTGGTACGGGTCGGGCTCGAGGAACTGGAATAAATTAAGGAAATTTTGCTTTGAAATTCGAATTTTAGGGGAAACATAGCATCCATCATGGACCATGGACCACTTAAAAATTGGTCCACTTTCATTCACTTGACTGATTATGACAGTGAATGAAAATGAAATTTATGCCATTTGAATGAAAATGATTAAAGGATTCCGTCATTTCAGATGAATGACTGTGAATGAAATGATTTCTAACTCATTTCATTTTTCACCCTATGCTTAATACATTGGGCGAAGTAAGAAATGAAGTCAGATGAAGTGAAATGAAATCAATTTGAAGAAAAATGACTGAATGTGAATCCGAAATGACTGACTTTTGAGTGAAAACTAAATTTTTGAACAGATGGTCCATCGATGGACCAATTTATTGCGGAAATCTGCGCCATACGCGCCGTATGAAGTATTTACAGCGGCGGTGCGCAGTTGCTTGCGCCTTGCATTTCTCCCAGGTCAAAATATTCACCTGCAAAAAAACGCTTTCTTACAGTATTTGGGGCAAGGAGTTACTAATAATGCAATAACGTTAGCCGTCCAATTTTGACGAAACCATGCAAATTATGAAGCCATAGATAAATAATCAAACACATATTTCGGGATTTTTCATAATGGTCGGTTTAAACGAAATTATGAATCCGTGATCGAGAATTTCCATTTTTCTCGTAATTTTTGTCGCGAGGGAGAAAATGCGAATTCTCGCTTACGGATTCCATCATAATCTCGTTTAAACATTCATTATGAATATTCATTTCATTTCATTATGAAAAATTCCAAAACACGTGTTTAATTATTTATCGTAGGCTTCATAATTATCGTGGTTTTGTCAAAATCGGAGCGAGACCGCTGGCGTCATCGCATTTTAATTTCAAAAAAACGTTTGACACATTTCAGTTCTTAAATTGTGTACCATATTTTTCTAAAATTTCTTAAAAAAACTGACCTTTTCGAAACCACTCAGCTTGAAGGACTGGAGCCGAGACCCGGCCGCAAGAACGGAGGGAAAGAGAACCGTATCGTTCCAGCGTTCATACATATCAAACTCACGGCGCTCGGTGTACCCGTTGGCGGGAGAGTTCAAGTCAAGCGTCAGGCGGCGGATACCTAAAAGCAAAAATTTTGAAAATTTGGTGAAAATTCGGGAATTAAATTTGAGAAGGGCAAATTCTGAGTAAAATTGTGAACAATATTTTGAGTGTGAAATTAAATTGGGAATAAATACAAATAAAATTATGGGAAAGAAATTTCGAATAATATTACGCAAGAAAAATACGAATGATAAATTATGAAAAAAAGTCTGAAATTACAAGCACATTTAAAAATGAAGAAATTATGAATTGACCTGTGAACCATACCTGTTCACTGCCATTCATTTAACTGAATATGATGGTAAATGAAAGTGAATGAAAATGAAATTTCCCTCATTTTAATGAAAATGACTGAAGGATTCCGTCATTTCATACGAATGACTGTGAATGAAGGATTTTTCACTCCATTCATTTTTCACCCTATGCTTAATACATGGGGCGAAGTAAGAAATGAAATCAGATGAAGTGAAATGAAATGAATTTGAACGAAAATGACTGAATGTGAATGAAAATCTTCCGTCAAAAATCGGGATGACTGACTTTTGAATGAATACTAAATTTGTGAACAGGTATGTTATAAACTTGGAATAAAATTACGAATAAAATTACGAATGCTACATAAATTACGAATGAATGAATAAAATCATGAATAAAAATACTGAATTACATACGATTCACGAAACTCATTCTGTTCAACGCGGTCAGAATTTCAGGACATCTAAACATCTTTTTTGACACGGCCAGCTCCTCCAAATTCTTCCACTGTTCCGCAATTCCGAACACCACATCCAACTTGAACGGAACGGTCAACTTAACCGCGAAATTTTCCACGTTCGGGAACAATTTGGTAAAATTGGAGAGAGGTTTCCAAATCCAGTCTGGGTCCGTGTTGGGATGGGTGGGTTGCGGATTAAATTCGAAAATTTGGAGGTTGTTGATGAACAAGTTCTTCACGTTGAGGTTGACGGCACAATCGACCGGATTGAAGAGGTGGCTGTTTGTGAGGCCGTGCTAAAAAATTAATTAATTAAGGAGTTAATTAATTGATTAATTACTTAGAGTTACTTAATTAATTCCCTAATTATCAAGTTTTCAAGAATTTTTAGCTAAAAAATTAATTAATTAAGGAGTTACTCTCCATCCATGCAGGATTGAACTTCTGAGAAACTACGCCACTGCAAGTCTTAAAAATTTTGCCTATGCTGACGGCATACCTGTTCACTTTCATTCATTTTATTGATTATGATAGTGAATGAAAATGAAACTACTGCCATTTGAATGAAAATGAGTGAAAGATTCCGTCATTTCAGATGAATGCCAGTGAATGAAAGGATTTTTCACTCATTTCATTTTTCAGTCTATGCATAATATATGGGGCGAAGTAAGGAATGAAGTCGGATGAAGTGAAATGACATGAGTTTGAAAGAAAATGATTGAGTGTGAATGAAAATCTTTAGTCAGAAATGAGGATGACTGAACTTTGAATGAAATAAATTTTTTTGAACAGGTATGGGTAGGATGAAAACTGTTGAAAAATGACATGTTGCTTATTTGTAGTCTAATGTTAAGCTAGAGTCACCATTTTTAGTCTTAATCATTTTTACCTGTATCTCATGCTCATATAAATCAGTATAATAAAATATTATTATTATTATTATTATTATTATCTGTTCAAAAACACTTTTTTCATTCAAAGTTAAGTCATTCCGATTTCTGACTCAAGATTTTCATTCACATTCAGTCATTTTCTTTCAAATTCATGTCATTTCACTTCATCTGACTTCATTTCTTACTTCGTCCCATTATTTAGCATAGGGTGAAAAATGAAATGAGTGAGAAATCTTTCATTCACAGTCATTCATCTGAAATGACGGAATCTTTCACTCAGTTTCATTCAAATGACAGGAAATTCATTTTCATTCATTATCAGTCTCTATCATAATCAGTCACATGAATGAAAGTGAACAGGTATGGTAAAGATATTGAAGTGCGGTGGTCTGAGATTTAAAATCTATGCCACATTAAATCGTGATGAATTTCGCAATAATTATTTCATGTCACAGTAAAAAGTCGAACGTGATTTTTATTACATGTTAAAATAAATTGTATTAATTCTAGATGTTAGTTTTGGGCAAGACAGTAGTAAATTTTGATCCTTGTTTAATCATTTATTGCGAAATAATTTTTTGGCAAAATTTAACAACCCTGTTAAACATCGGGCTGATGACAAATCACGTAATGAACGAGTCCTTGGGTGATTTCGCACCCCAATTTTTGATGGGACGCGATGGACCCCACGTGGCTGGGATGATCCCGTTTTTTGCAAGTTCTTTAAAGACGAATTTCACGTGGCTAGATTTGCATAACCCTTTTGTACATATTTTGAAAAAATTGAAATTCATTGCTATTTTACTAATCAACTCACTGACTACAAATTAGTGGTCCAGAATTTTAAAATAAATTCCTAAAGGCGTGAAATGAATAAAAATGTGTTAATTTTGACGATTTTTATTGATCGAGTATTTTTGTTGGTGAATGAATTTTGCAATAGTTAATTGATTGTATAGAGGAACAGTTGAATTTTTAATGTTTTTAATTATGAAAACACTTGTGCAAATTGTAGGTTTCAAGATTTGATCCATGTTTTATTGCGAAATTATTTCGCAACATGTCAAAATTCGCTTTGATGACAAATAACATAATGAACGAGTCCTTGTGCCATTTTGCAACCTAACTTCTGATGGAACGCGATCGAACCGGCGTTCTTTATGTCGACCCCGGTGGCTGGAATGATCCCATTTTTTGCAAGTTCTTTAAACACGATTTTCATTGCTAAATTTGCATAACCCTAATGTCTATATTCTGGAAAAATTGAAATTCATAGCTATTTTAGTATGTAATCAACTCACTTGGTTCAAATTTGTGGTCTGGAATTTTAAAATATGTAAATTCCCAGAGGCGTGAAATGATTAAAAGTGTGCGGATTTTTTACGATTTTTGGTGATCATGTATTTTCGTCGGTGAATGAATTTCGCAATAATTAATTTATGGTAATTTATGGAATACGTGGAGCTTTTAATTTTTCACTGATAAAGTGCGCTTGTGCGAATTTTGAGTAATATTTTATTGCGAAATTATTTCGCGATATTTAAGCACCTGGTTAAAATTCGCTCTGATGACAAATCACATAATGAACAAGTCCGTGGGTCATTTTGCAGCCTAATTTTTGATGGAACGCGATTGACCCGGCGTTCTTTATGTAGACCCCGGTGGCTGGAATAATGCCATTTTTTGCAAGCTCTTTAAACACGAATTTCATGGCTAAATTTTCATAATCCTATTGTGTAAATTTTTGGCAAAGTTGGAACTCATCACTATTTTATTAATCAACTCAAATTTGTCGTCCGAATTTTAAAATATGTAAATTCCCAGAGGCGAGAAATAATTGAAAAATGTGCTAATTTCTACAATTTTTATGTATTGATGTGCCATCGAGTATTTTTTTGGTGAAGGAATTTCGCAATAATTAATTTATGGTAGAAGAACAAATCGATTTTTTAATTTATTTCAGTTACAAAAACACTTGCGCGAATTCTAGATCTAAAATTTTAGAAATTTTAGAAATTTTGTATTAATTTGTTTTACATTTTTATTCTGAAATTATTTCGCAACATGTCAAAATTCGCTTTGATGACAAATCACGTAATGAACAAGTCCTTGGGTCATTTTGCACCCTAATTTTTGATGGAACGCGATGGACCCCGCGTTCTTTATGTCGACCCCGGTGGCTGGGATGATGCCATTTTTTGCAAGCTCTTTAAACACAAATTTCATGGCTAGATTTGCATACTTCCTTTTGTCTATGTTCGGGCAAAATCAGAACTCATCGCTATTTTACTAATCAACTCACTGGGTAGAAATTTGTCGTCAGAATTTTAAAATATGTAAATTCCCAGAGGCGAGAAATAATTTAAAAATGCGCTAATTTTGACAATTTTTATTGATGTGCTATTTTTTTGGTGAAGGAATTTCGCAATAATTCATTTATGGTAGAAGAACAAATAGATTTTTTAATTTATTTCAGTTTCAAAAACACTTGCGCGAATTCTAGATCTAAAATTTTGGAAATTTTGTATTAAATTTTGTTACATTTTTCTTCCAAAATTATTTCGCAATGTGTCAAAATTCGCTCTGATGACAAATCACATAATGAACGAGTCCTTGGGTCATTTTGCACCCTAATTTTTGATGGAACGCGATGGACCCGGCGTTCTTTATGTCGACCCCGGTGGCTGGGATGATGCCATTTTTTGCAAGCTCTTTAAACACAAATTTCATGGCTAAATTTGCATAACCCTTTTGCCTATGTTCGGGTAAAGTGTGGAGGGCCGACACCATTCCGAAGGCCATCGTCATTGTGGCGCAAACGGGTTCTCCACCGATGTAAACGGCGCCGGACTCATTTCTGGAAATATTTCGGGTCATGTTTACAGCCGTCCCGGGCTTGGCGAATTTCCAGGTGGAAGTCATAAAAGCGACGCCTTTGTCAACGTCTAATGACTGAATGCGGAGGGAAGGCTCGTCTTCCGGTCTGTGGAAGAATATAAATTCGTGATAAGGGATTTGGCATAAATAATTTGGAGGATAAATCTGTATGCAAAAATTTTTATGCACGAGATACCCTGCATACAAATTTATGCAGAGACTTGGCCTAAATTCATAGTCAGTTACATGATTTTTCATGAAAATCCCAATTTTTTTATGTATATGCATGGATTTTTCTGCATAAAATACCCTGGATAAAAATATGGGCATAATTTAAAGCAGAGAATTTGTGGCATAAACCTGTATGCATGAATTTATCTGCCTAAAAATTTCTGCATAAACTGAGCTGAGATAAAAGTCATTGATTTTTTTCATCATAAAACTGCCCGCTTGAACTTTCGGGCATAAAATGCTCTGCATAAATATTTATGCATGAATTCGGCTTGATTAAAAAAGTAAATTTGCGACAAACAATTTATGCATGAATACTTCTGTTTAAAAATTTATGCATAAGCTGGGTTGCACTGAAATAAGGTAATTTGCGACATAAAACTAAAATTATTTGCATAAATTTTTCAACATATGAAACACGCTGCATAAAATTTTCTGCAGAAAATGTCTTAAAATCAGCTAATAAAATGTATGCACTAATTTACATACATCCATTTTATGGATAAACTGTCGGAAAATTTTCATGTAAAAACGATATAATTTTGAATACCCCAAAATTTCGATGTTCTCAGCGTCCTGGACATCCATCCAGAAAATTCTGGCTGGGTGGAATTCTACCACGTTGCCTTTTTTGTTAACGCTGACCTCGAACACGATCGACGTCAACCACGCCTCCAGCGGGGTGATCAGATGCGGTTCCCCCCACTTGAAGAGGGGACAATCGCTCAAGATTTGGATGGCCTCGTCCCGAGATAACTTTTCTTGACAGGCGGAAATCGTGTAGTCCAAACCGTAGTCCTGAAAGTTGCAAAATTACAGTCATATTGGTTATAACCTTTCTGCCCAAAAAGTCCTGTTTTGATAGGAATCGAGCGTGCACGCGCTCTTCCCAACTTTTGCACGAAATTTTAAACTTTGTCCTAGAGATGCGAAATTTGGCATGCACATGCACCAACATATGCTACATCATAGTATAACATCAATTCCCGTTCGTTCGCTATAAATTTTTCAGGAAAAATCAAAAACCAAATTGAATACGGGTGACATTTGGTTTTTGATTTTTCCTGAAAAATTTATAGCGAACGGAACGGGAATTGATGTTATATTATGATGTAGCATATGCTGGTGCATGTGCATGCCAAATTTCGCATCTCTAGGACAAAGTTTAAAATTTCGTGCAAAAGTTGGGAAGAACGCGTGCACGCTCGATTTTTATCAAAACAGGACTTTTTGGGTAGAAAGGTTATAACCAATATGACTGTAATGTAAACCAAGGTTGGAAAACAAAGGTGAAAAATCAAGGTAAAAATATGTACATATGTCTAATGTCATTTTAACTTGACAATCATAATATTTTATGAAAATTGTGCAAAATAATTCTGCAAAATCATAAAAAAGTATGTAACTTTGTCGGGACGAAAGCTTTACTTCTTGTAAAGTTTTTAGAGCTGAAACGTCCGAGAAACCAAAATAACAAATTCTGAACTATTCTGAAAGCTGTAAAATTGAAAAGCTGTAGCTTGATTCACAGTTCTGAAAATGAATTTCTTCCAAGCTGTGAAATCACAGTTTTCCTAAAATTTCGAATCTACGAGCGTTTTAAACTTTAAATTTCCTAATAAAAGCTGAGAATTTAAGCTTAAATATAATTTTACATATGCACAGGTATATTAATTATGAAAAGTATTTACTTCGGCCACGACGACCGAAACGATCCACGTGGTTTCAGTAATTTCTCCGTGCAGTGTGTAGAACGACATCCGGTCCCGGAATCGGGGATACATCAAGACCGAATTGTATGCCTAAATTGTTACAAAATATTTAAGAAATTAATTAATTCGGTAGCAATTTGTGGTTCAAAGTTTGCCATAATTTTGAAATTGTACATAAAAAGTGACAATTTTTTCGCTTACAAAGACCGAGTATGGCAATCTTTTTTGCAGAATTGGTAATAATTTTGGCACGTCTGCCTCGCCAACTTGGACGAACGGCTTGATTTCTAAGGGGTCCATTTGTAACGGTTTGAGATCCATTTTTATGTTAAATATTTTTTATGAAGAACCGTCAAAATTTTTAACTATTTTTCAATTTTTTTTATAAAGAACTGCCACTCAACCAGGTGAGGAGGAGTATACAATTGAATAATAAATACATACATAGGATTGTGTGTATGTATGTGTTTGTGCAAAATTTTTTGCAAATTGTGTAACATAGTTGTAACATAATTTGCGAGGAATGATAACATATGTATGGGCCACATGTACATTAAATTATAACATTTAACAGTTTAAATCATCCTCCTCCTTATCTTATGACCGGCGGGTGGTGGTGGTACAGATAATTTGCATAATATGTATATAAATAATTGTACATACATCTATTCATCACTAACCTTGATTTGTAATGTATGTATGTATGTATGCATACCCAACTTATTTAGTTATCGCAATTGTTTTGCAAATTTATTGTATTTGTACCTGGTTAATTAATTGCATGCAATACTTGACATTCATGTTAATGGGTATGCAAAATGTAAATTTAAATGGTTATCGGGTGAATAAAATGAAATATTAATTCCGCAAATTTATTAGTTTTTCATGAAAATTTTGATTTAAAAAAAATTAATAAGAGGTTTTTGATTGGTTGATTTATATGTCAGAAATCTAAGGATTCCATAATTTTTGAAATCACTGGAGGAAAAGGAAAATTTAATATTCATGAATTTTGATTAACTTATGTATTTGGATTTTTACTAATTTAATAGCGATAATTATAATTTTTTTAACTCTACTTTTTAAAAAATGTTTTAGCCAGTTTTGATTCAAAACTTTTGAATGATAGGTTGTGATATTTTATAATTTATTATCCAGAAATCAGAGTATTTTAGAATTACGGAAATCTATTTATTTATGGGGTAAAAATGTAATATTCATACAAAAAAAATTGGAAACTTTGCAATTTAATAGAGATAAAATCTTGTTATCAAGTTGAGAGTGACCGTGACGCCTTATTGGACTTTAGTTTTACACAAGGAAATCAATTAATGCACTCCATCAACTCTGATAAGCTGTATGTACTGAGCGCAAAGAAATCAATTAGTTCTGCTGAGAAGATGGACTCTGCACTTATCACGATCGATAACACCTCAATGACACCATATTTGTACTGATAAGTGAATACTTAAATGCCGAACTTGAGTTCATTGCAAGGCTGACTAATTCTTCGGGAGATATTCACAATTAAGGTGCATATATTCTTAATCATGGACAAAAAGAAAATTTTGATTTTTCTCGTCGTTCTGGGGGCCTAATTTTCGTCCCGGGGAGCGTGGACTTCGTCGAGCCCGAGCGTCGTCCTTATCGAGAAATGGGAAGGTTGGGGCACGATTGACACATATGTATGTATTAAAAGAAATCAATTAGTTCTGATAAGATGGACACAAGCACTTATCACGATCGATCGATAACACCCCAATGACACCATATTTCTGACGATAAGCGATTAAATAGCAAAAACTTGACTTGAGTTCAGTGCTAGGTTGACTAATTCCTCGGCAGATCTTTACGAATTGGGAATTATGGACAAAAAAATTGGGATTTTTCTCCTCGTCGTGCTGGGGGGCTTAATTTTTACCCCGGGGGGATTTCCGCTGGGGGAGGAGTACTTCGTCGAGCCGAGCGTGGTCCTGGTGGAGGAATGGGAAGGTTGGGGCACGTCGCTCGCCTGGTGGGCCGACATGCTCGGCGGAATGCAGGCTGACGTCTTTGACTACGTTATGGACGCCTTGTTTAACGTGAGTACTTAATTAATTTGCATATTTTGGATTATTAAAAATTTTTGAAATTGATATATTCAAAATTTTATTCGAAGTTTTTTCCCAAATTTTTATTTCAAATTCCAGTATTTTTAAATTCTATTGTAAAAGTTATATATTTAGAATTATATTTCAAATTTTTTTACAAATTTTCCTTCAAATTAGAGTATTTATTATTAATTTATAATTTTAAAAAGTCATATAATCAAAATTTTATTGTAAATTCGAGTATTTATTGTTAAATTCTAATTTAGAAAATTACGTAATTAATTACCATATTTAACTATCTATTTAGATTATTACAAACATTATATTTTCAAAATTTTATTTAAAATTCAATTATTATTGAAAGTAAATTAAATTTTGATTGAGAAAATAGCTTGAAAAATTAAACTTCAGTATTCAAATTTTCACACATATTCGAAATTTATTATGTATTCAAAATTTTATTTCAAATTCAATTATTTATTTAACTAATTAGGTATCTTTCAATTTAAAAATTAGCCGGAAAAACTAAATTTGAACATTGTTCGGTACGTTATCGGAGGGACCACGCCGGAATATGTGACACCTTATCCGTGCGGGGCTTATCGACCTGGCGCAAATTCTGAAACCTTTAGAGATGGGCTTGGAGAAAATTATAATTGTAGGTTAATTAATTAAATAATTAATAAATTAATTGAATAATTAACCAATTAATTGAATAATTAACCAATTAATTGAATAATTAACCAATTAATTGAATAATTAACTAATTAATCAATTACCATGATAAAATTAAAGTAACAAACAAATGTTAATTTCACATCCAGGGACGCGTGATCCTCGACAAATTGCCGTATTGAAAAAATCGATCGAAATGGGGGCCAATATTTTGGAAGCGTTCTCCAACTCGCCACCGCAATGGTGAGGACAAATAAAAATTTGAATTTCACAAAAAAATCAAAATTTAGAGCAAAATTAAAATTTCAGAAAAAATTCGACTTTCGAAAAACATTAAAATCTCATAAGCAACAAATATTTTGGAAAACATTCTTTTAATAGAAATTTAAATTTTGATAAAATATTCGGAAGAAAAATCAAATCCAACAAAAATTCAAATTCAGACAAAAATTCACATTTTATGTAATTAAAAAAATCAATTTAACCAAAAGTGTAAATTTAAATGAACATTCCACCAAAAAATCAAACTTTGGCAAAATCTCATAAAAAATCAAAATTTAGAGCAAAATTTAAATTTCAGAAAAAATTTGACTTTCGAAAAACATTAAAATCTCATTTAAAAAGTCAAATTTTGGAAAACATTCTTTTAATAGAAATTTAAATTTTGACAAAATATTCAAATTCGGAAGAAAATCACATTCAACAAAAATTCAGATTTTATGTAATTAAAAAAAAATCAATTTAACCAAAAGTGTAAATTTAAATGAACATTCCACCAAAAAATCAAAGTTCGGCAAAATCTCATAAAATAAAATTATATTGGCAATTAAATTTTCAAAATTAAATTTTTAAATAAAAATTCAAAATTCGCTAAACATTAAAATTTCCAGAAAAATCAAAATTTCCTCATAAATGACACCATTGTAAAATTTAAATAATTTCAGGATGACGGTGAGTGGTTGCTCGAAAGGGAATTATTTACGATTCCCACTCCACGATAATCTCGACCCTGAAAAAGCGAACGCTTTTGCGAATTACGTGACCGACGTGATTCAACATTTTCGGACCGAGTGGAACATAACGTTCGAGTATTACGCCCCGTTCAACGAGCCGTTTGGTTTGTGGCCCGGGATCGGATCCTGGTTCGGGCGGGATGCGAGTCAGGAGGGTTGCAATATGAAGATGGACACGATGGCCGAGGTCCTGCGGGAAATGGACGCCACCTTCCGAGCGAAGGGGATGGATTACGTCACGCTCACGGGGGCAGATGAGACTCAGGTAATAACATGGGCGAAAGCATACCCGTTCACCTTCATTCATGTTGATTATGATCATACCTGTTCAAAAAAAACTTTTTTCATTCAAAGTTAAGTCATTCCGATTACTGACTGACGGTTTTCATTCACATTTAGTCTCATTTTCGTTTAAAATCATTTCTTATCACTTCATCTGACTTCAATTCTTACTTCGCCCAATGTATTAAGCATAGGGTGAAAAATTATAGGAGTGAAAAATCCTTCATTCTCAGTCATTCATCTGAAATGACGGAATCTTTCACTCATTTTCATTCAAATCACTGGAAATTCATTTTCATTCACCATCATTCTCTATCATAATCAGTCACATGAATGAAAGAAAATGAAAATAATTAATTAGTAATGCTAAATAATTAGTTAATTACAGAATTTATTTCGACCATAATTAGTAATGATATATAATTAATTACTAAATTTATTGCCCAGATCAACACCGCAATCGCAACGGCGAATTACTTTTCCACCCCTGAGGTTGCGGTCCAAGACTTGCTGACCAAGATCAACGTGCACGGGTATTGGGACGTTCCCCGGGTTTACACCAATCGGAGAGACACCTTGAATATTATCGCCCACAAAGGCGGACAAAAATTGTGGATGGATGAAATGTAAATTGATAATTAATTAATTATCAGTAATTAGCAATTAATAATTACAAAATAATTAGTAATTAGTTAATTAACAGTAATTAGTAATTAATGATTACGAAATAATTAGTAATTAACTAATTAACAGTAATTAGTAATTAATTAATTAATAATTATGAATTTTTTCAGGGGCTGGGCGTCCGCACCGGGGAACGAAACCGCCCAAGCGATGGACATTGCGAGGTATCAATTACTTAATCATTTAATTATTAGAGGGCGGATATGTATCAGTATTTTTGAAAAATACCTGGAATATGCATCCCAACCATAGTGGCTCCTTGCTAAAATATAAAACAAAATAAATCGCATGTGAATCAGCAACAGCGCCCAAATCGTTGAAAGATTTTTGTCTCAACCACCAGCCGCTGGGCTCACCAGGCAGCAGCTCCAGCAAAGTTCAGTTTTCCGCGATTACATCAGCCGAATGAGTCAAATTATCGTATTATTTAACATTATTTATTTTATTTTGGCGTTCAAGTTGTTCAATTACTCAAATTCTGACAAATTGAATAACTTAAATGCCAAAATAAAATAAATAATGTTAAATAATAGGATAATTCGGCTCATTCGGCTAATGTAATCGCAGAAAACTGAACTTTGCTGGAGCTGCTGCCTGGTGAGCCCAGCGGCTGGTGGTTGAGACAAAAATCTTTCAACGATTTGGGCGCTGTTGCTGATTCACATGCGATTTATTTTGTTTTATATTTTAGCAAGGAGCCACTATGGTTGGGTCTGGCTTTTTGGGTAAAATCACTTTGCGTAAAAAAAAGTTCGTCTCACATCGTTGAAATTTTTACAAAATATATGCATTTTTTATAAAAAATATGTAAAAGATTTGCATTTTTTATAAAAAATATGTAAAAGATTTGCATATTTTTGAAAATGATATCAAAATATTTTCGTCATGATTTTTTAGGAGGATCATATCCGATTTGAAGTACATGATGCCGTCCGCGTGGCGTAAGAGATTTATATATATTTTATAAATTATATTAATTAATTTTGACTTAATTGTGTAGTTAATTAGTAATTAAAATGACATTATTTTTAGTGTACTGGCAAATCGTGGAGAGTATTAATGAGTGGGGCGTGATCAGCGTTCCGTACCGTTTTGACGCCAAATTGGAGGAGGTCACAGTGAACTCTGGGTATTACGGGCTCATGCAGTTTTCCAAGTATATTCGACAAGGTGTTTAAATCTCGCTACGATATTTAAATAATTGTGGATGAAGTAATTGTGCAAAAATAATTGCAAAGAAAATACTTAATTATGCAAAAATAATTCTACAAAGGAAATACTTAATTATGCAAAAATAATTCTACAAAGGAAATACTTAATTATGCTAAAATAATTCTACAAAGGAAATACTTAATTATGCAAAAATAATTCTACAAAGGAAATACTTAATTATGCAAAAATAATTCTACAAAGGAAATACTTAATTATGCAAAGATAATTCTACAAAGGAAATAATTATGCAAAAATAATTGCAAATGAAAAATTTAATTGTGCAAAATAATTGCTCAGAAAACTTCGAGTTACATGAATTTAGACGCTTTTAAATATTATGCACTAAAATACTGGCAACAAATAATTATGCAAAAATAATTTCAGAAAAAAATGGCAAAAAATTGTGCAAAAAATTGGACAAAACTAATTGTAAAATTTCAATTTTTTATTACAGGCATGCAATTAATTTATGTCAGTGATGGCGAATCCGTAGCGGCGTTTGATCCGACCGCGAAGACTTTGGTAATTAATTAATGAATGTGTTCAAGCATTTAATTAGTAATTAATTAACTCGTAATTAAATGAAATCGATCGCGTTCCATCAAAAATTAGGGTGTAAAATGATCCAAGGTCTCGTTCATTACGTGATTTGTTATCAGAGCGAATTTTAAGGTTCCCATGGATGACGTGTTGGTGCGTAATCTCACTCTGCCCCTATCCAATGTATTCAAATGCAATTTCTAAAATCGAATCAACTCCATGAGTGTTGAGATAAATGGGACTTTTGATATTTTAATGTAAAGCTAATTTTTGGTACTACAAAACCTTGGTGTTTTGAAAAATTAGAAAATTCATTTTTGAGGAAATTTAGTGTGCAAAAATAGTAAATGAATTTTCTAATTTTTCAAAACACCAAGGTTTTGTAGTACCAAAAATTAGCTTTACATTAAAATATCAAAAGTCCCATTTATCTCAACACTCATGGAGTTGATTCGATTTTAGAAATTGCATTTGAATACATTGGATAGGGGCAGAGTGAGATTACGCGCCAACGCGCCATCCATGGGAACCTTAACTGGGTTGCTAAACATTGCAAAATAATTTCCAATTTCAACCTTCACATCTAGACTTCATACAAAATATTTGTTTATTTAAAAAATTCAAGTTCGTCTTCTTCCTCTAGCATAAACTGTCATGCAATCCATTTCAACTCATTGCCAAAATGAACACATTTTAAATCATTTCTCGTTTCTGGGAATTTATTTTTAAAATTCTACGACACACGACAAATTTGTAGAGCAGGGAGTACCCAATTTTTTAAAGAAATATGCACTCCAGATTTTGACACTTTTTGAAGGAGGAGATCTCAAGGTTAAGAAGCCTTCAGAAAAATTGGAACTCGTCGAAACCGGCTCAAAAATTTCAAAGCGATTCCATTAATCGACTCACTGACTGCAAATTTGTCGTCCAGAATTTTAAAATGCATTCCCAAATGCGAGAAATTATTAAAAATGTGCTGATTAGTAGTGAGTTTTTTGAGCCAGCTTCGACGAGTTCCAATTTTTCTGAAGGCTTCTTAAACTTGAGATCTCCTCCTTCAAAAGGGGTCAAAATCTGGAGTGTATATTTCTAAAAAATTGGGAACTCCCTGCACAAAAAATTTGTCGTCCAGAATTTTAAAATGAATTCCCAGAGGCGAGAAATGATTAAAAATGTGCAGATTTTGGTAACGAGTTTTCGCACTAACTAAATTGTTAAATTATTAAAATTATTTATTTGGTTTTCAGGTAATCGTAACGGTGCACGAAGATGCGACAAATGTGACGAAATCTTTCGATCTGAACCGTTTTGGAGGCGATTTATCGATCCAGAGCGTCACCCGAAGTTCGGCGACGGAAAAACATGAGTCGGTGGGGGATCATGTGACCTTGGGGGGGAGAAAGGTCACTCTCAGAGTGCCCGAGACGTCCATAACGACGACGGTGATTTCCGGGGTGACCTATGTTTCTGGCCAGGACAGGAATTTGATTGTGAACCCGACCTTCGAATTGGGTGAGGGTGGTGGTGGGGGTTGCATACCTGTTCACATTCATTCATTTTACTGATTATGATAGTGAATGATGGTGAATGAACATGAATTTGGTGTTATTTGAAATTCAAATTTTGAATGAAAATGAGTTTCCTGTTATTTCAAATTCAAATTTTGAATGAAGATGAATTTGCTGTTAATTGAAATTCAAATTTCGAATGAAAATGAATTTTTGTGTTACTTGAAATTCAAATTTTGGATGAAAATGAAATTCCTGTCATTTGTTTGAAAATGACTGAAGGATGAATGACTGTGAATGAAGGATTTTTCACTCATTTCATTTTTCACCCTATGCTTAATACATGGGACGAAGTAAGAAATGAGGTCGGATGAAGTGAAATGAAACGAATTTGAAATAAAAATGAATGAATGTGAATGAAAATCTTCAGTCAGAAATCGGGATGACTGACTAATGAATAAAAACTAAATTTTTGAACAGGTGAAGGCGGTTGGACGGTGACGGAAAATGGTTCCGTGGCGTCGGAGGAATTTCCGTGGAGGGGGAAGCAGCACGCTTATCTTCCGATCTCGGAGGATATTACATTTGAAAATGTGCTAAGTCAAGGGTTTGGAGTGACGAGTGATTCAAAGTAAGTCGAATTTTTGATAAAGCGTAAATTATATTTTTTTAATTTCTTTTGAATGTTTTTTTGTGAAATTTGGTTTTTCCATGAGTTCTACATTTTTTAGTTTTGTGTTATTATTTTTTTTTACTTTTTGCGAGTTTTGAATTTCCTGAGTTTGTAATGTTTTGTACTTTTGAAAATTTTGAACTTTTGGAGTTTATGGTTTAGCAATTTTTTGAGTCTATAATTTTTGTGAATGTGAATTTTTGCCCTTCAATTTAGTAATTTTGTAATTTTGTAATTTTTTGTAACTTTATAATTTTGTTGTAACTTTATAATTTTGTTGTAACTTTATAATTTTGTTGTAACTTGATAACTTTTTTGTAATTTTGCACTTTTGTGAGTTTGTAATTTTGCACTTTTGTGAGTTTGTAATTTTGCACTTTTGTGAGTTTGTAATTTTGCACTTTTGTGAGTTTGTAATTTTGCACTTTTGTGAGTTTGTAATTTTACATTGCATAAAGTTATGAATTTGTTGTTATGTTTTGCAATTTTGAAATTTTTGTGAGTTCATAATTTTTATAATTTCTGATGAATTTCCAATTTTCAGTATTTAAAATTTTACAAGTTTTTCTTCCATTTTTTTATTAACAGAAAAAAAACACTGTTTTAAGGTTTCTAATTTCCTTTCAAAGAACACAAAAAAATTAAATCCTCCGAATTTTATGGGAAAATTTCGATTTTATGAGTATTTAATGAGCCATAAATTAATTGAGTAATTAAATTAATTGTTACCTTAGTTTGCCCACGGGTCGCATGTACTTGACCCTGTTCGCCTCCACGACGGGGGCCGACACTTCGATTGAAGGCTGGGCCGACGGGAAACTGGAGGCCGTGCGGGTGCTTAATCACCGAATCGGGTATCGGTCTTATGGGATCTCATTTCCTGCCCGGTCCGGAGGAAATGTCACGATCCGGGTGAGAAGTAGCAGCTCCCACGGGCCCGTCTGGGTCGACGACGCGGTCATGTATTACGTCCCACAGGCGGACCAAAGTGGTGGAAGTGTCATTAAAGTGACAGCATTTTTGGTCATTATTAATCTGCTTTTCACACTCTTTTAATTGTAAATTCTGTGTAAATCGTAAAATAAATGTGTGACGTAAAAAACTCCATGATGCTGAATTTGACCTATTTATGACCTTTTGACCTACAACATCGCATAACGAAGTTTATAATGAACTACTGATATGCGAAAATTTAATTGGAAACATTCGAGAAATGTGACGACTCGGGTATAATCGAAATTAACCGAATCGGGTATCGAGCTTATGGGATCTCATTTCCTGCCCGATCCGGGTGAGAAGTAGCAGTTCACATGGTCCCGTCTGGGTAGATGACGCGGTCATGTATTACGTCCCTCAGGCGGACCAAAATGGTGGAAGTGTCATTAAGGTGACGACGTATTTCGTCATAATTAATCTGCTTTTTACCCTCTTTTAATTGTAAATTCTGTGTAAATCGTAAATAAATAAATATACAGAATCCGTTTTTATTTATGACCTATGACCTTTTGACCTACAAGATCACCTAACGAAGTTCTTTGCACTCGAAATAAATTTGATTACAATTTACTCAATTTTGAGTAAAATTGCCACCAAAGCAACTCTTGAGTAAATTTTACCCAGACAAGGGTAAAATTTACTCAAAGTCGAAAGATTTTTGCTCAACCTTGAGTAAATTTTACCTTTGTCAGAGTAAATTATGCTCAACACTTGCTTTGGTGGCAATTTTACTCAACTTTATTTACAGTGTGTCCTTCAAAAATTAGTTAACGACATACATACAGGGGTTCTGGCTCGATCCTCCGGGTCTAAAAAGTCCTGTTTTCTTGGCAGGGAGGAGCGTGCACACGCTCGGATACACTTTTGCACGGATTTATGTGAAATTTTAAACTTTGTCCTAGAGATGCGAAATTTGGCATGCACATGCACCAACATATGCTGCATCGTAATATAACATCAATTCCCGTTCCGTTCGCTATAAATTTTTCAGGAAAAATCAAAAACCAAATGTCATCCCTATCATTTCACATGTTAAACTCTGCTTTCTAAAAAATTATACCTCAGCTCTGGGAAATATTTTGCAAATTCGGGTTTCGTAGATGTCCTCCATAAGAGCATGGGCAGTTTTTAGGCCTTTTAAGATGGCCTTATATATTCGTCAGGATGTCTGTCTGTCCGTCCGTCTGTGCGTCCGTCTGTGCGCACGATTACTCTCTTTAAAGACAAGCTATCGACTTGAAATTTTGTACACTTGATCTTCGGGTCAAAAGTAAGGATGAGTTCGAAGATGAGCCTGATCGGTCAAGTGGTTGACCGGTGGGGGTCATTTAGGTGGATCGGATGGACCGCACACAAATTTAAATGTCATAGAAACATTCTAAATTTGTCGTGAGATGCTGAAATTTGGCATGAAGTTAATAATGCATCGCTAAATTATATGCAAATCATTTATTAAGAGTCCGACTTTCAGTAATAATGCCATCTTAAAAGGCCCCGCAAAGTTGCTTGGAGTAGATTTTAAAAGCTTAAAACACTCCTCCCTTTTACCACTCCCAGGGGTGTGGTCCGAAAACTGGTGAGTTTTTTTATCGGGTTTTCACGTATTTTTGAACTATAAAATTCCCAATATCATATTTATTGAGTGTTATATGCAAACCAGCCACACCCACTCAGAGGGAGGGGTTGAAAATTTGGGGAACTTTGAGAGCCATGCAGATTTCATCATCGATCGCAACATTTACTCGTAATTCGTAAGAAAGTGTACCTAACAAGCAACTAAATAATATTGTTTACACATGTTTATGTTATACACATGTGTATGCAAACTCATCATAGCAGCTTATTGGACGAATTATGAGCAAATGTCGCGATCGATGATGAAATCTGCATGGCTCTCAAAGTTCCCCAAATTTTCAACCCCTCCCTCTGAGTGGGTGTGGCTGGTTTGCATATAACACTCAATAAATATGATATTGGGAATTTTGTAGTTCAAAAATACGTGAAAAAACGATAAAAAAAGACACCAGTTTTTGGACCACACCCCCTTGCAGTGGTAAAAGGGAGGAGCTTTTTCGAGCTTTTAAAAACTCCCCGTGCTCTTGTGGAAGACATCTACGAGAACGGAATTTGTAAAATATTTCCGAGAGCCGAGGTAATTTTTTTTTAAAATCACACTTTAATTTGTTTTAGCATGCGAAATGATAGGGATGACATTTGGTTTTTGATTTTTCCTGAAAAATTTATAGCGAACGGAACGGGAATTGATGTTATATTACGATGCAGCATATGTTGGTGCATGTGCATGCCAAATTTCGCATCTCTAGGACAAAGTTTAAAATTTCACATAAATCCGTGCAAAAGTGTATCCGAGCGTGTGCACGCTCCTCCCTGCCAAGAAAACAGGACTTTTTAGACCCGGAGGATCGAGCCAGAACCCCTGTATTTCGTCACAATCATCACCATACCCCGGAAAAAAAATTTTTTTATCCTACCCTACTCATGTTGAGCTCAACACGAGTAGGGTAGGATAAAAAAATATTTGTCCGGGATATGATCATCACGCTGCATGTCGCACTCTTTTAATTGTGAATTCTGTGTAAATCGTAAAATAAATATGTGTGACATAAAAAAAATCCAGGATACTGAATTTGACTAATTCATGACCTACAAAGTCACCTTAGGAGGTTCCTCGTCCTATAAAAATTAGATACCAATATTCTAAACAGAATCTAAAAAATTATGGTGTTTCAGAGTTTGACGTCGTTTGAACAATTTTATAGTCTGGATAAATTCAAGATTTAATAAAGATACAATTTTCTATCATAGAATTTAAAAAATTACGTTTTTTCAGAGTTTGACGTCGTTTGAACAATTTTATACAATATTCGAAACAGAATTTAAAAACCTACAGTGCAGACTCCATATAGCCCGAGTCAGGGACAGAGTCCCTGACTCCGTGAATCAGATTTCTAAATTTTTCTCCGAATTGACCGACATAATGTTACCAAACTCCTTGTTGTGGATAGTTAAATGTTTCTTAGATTTTCTATTATTATTTTCTATTAAAAACGGTATGGACCAGCTCCAGGGTTACTCTCTGGTTACACTTTGCTCACTTTTAACTTCATATTATTTCATGAGAAGCCATTACGTACCACCGTGCCGAATTTCATGGTTTTCCAGCAAATTCTAAAAATCGGTATGGGTCACCCCATAGGGTCGCTCCAGACAAGAATTTTACCAATTTCATTTCATATTCTTCAAATAAGACCTATTAGCAACCTCCCTATCAAATTTCAGGTCGATATGACGATTTTGAAAAATCAGTATGGGTCACCCTATGGGGTCCCTCAAATTGAAAATTTTTTCAACTTGAAGTCATTTTTATCTATTAGGAACTATTAGCAACCTCTGTACCAAATTTCAGCTTTCTACGACAATTTTGAAATTTTGGTGCATAATACCCCACCCACTCCGATGACCTCCACCGGTCAACCACTGGACCGATTTGGCCCATCTTCGAACTCGTTTCCTAACTTTGCCCAATATGCATATGGTAAAAATTTCAAGTCATTCGGTTCAGCCGTTTTGGCTCTATCGTGCCGGACAGACGGACGGACGGACATGACGGTTCCATAAGCCCTGACTCGGGCTAAAAATTACGTTTTTTCAGAGTTTGACGTCGTTTGAACAATTTTATAGTCTGGATAAATTCAAGATTTAATAAAGATACAATTTTCTATCATAGGTTCAAAAACGGTGATTTGTTTTTGAGGACAGTTGTTTAAAACAAATGAGTTCGCATTTTTTGTCAAATCGGTACTTCTAGTACCACAAAGTACCTACATTTTTTATTTTATTTAGCCCGAGTACCGTATTTGTAAGACAAATTTCAAGTCGACTTTATGAGCTTTATGGTAAGACGGATGGACGGACGGACAGAATGGTGTCATAAGCCCTGATTCGGAATCATGCTGCAGGAAGAAATTGAGTAACAATTGTTTCCGCTGATGATTTTCATTTAATTTCAATTTGAAATAATTAATTGCAATTAATTTGGGATTAATTTATGTCCGTGATGGCGAATCAGATCCGACCTCAACAAATTAATTAAATTTGAAATTTAAGTTTTGGAATGTCATGCGAAATTACTTAATAACTAGATCAAATTTCTAACCTGGTTATGACGGTGCGAAATAATTGGGATTTTTAGTCACAATTTGACGCAGGATAAAGTCGATTGAGTTTATTTTGTAAATGTGGATTATTCATTTTTTGTACGAAGAGATGGAATGTCTTGTTTTGTTAATGAAAATCTTGAAATGAAACAATTTTAAAAGCTTTCACAAAAAAAGCGATGCCTTGATCGGTACAAGTTTAGGATAAATTCGTAATTAGGTATATAGAATTCCCTATGCAATTTTACGGGAAAGTTTTCACGTATTTAGCTTGCGAAGTTTACGGAGTTACAATTTGTAAATGGCGTAATTTCGTCGTATGTCTTGTCAATTGTGGGAGTCGTGCATGTCTAATTTTAGACATAATAATAAGAAAGGAATAGGTTTCTTGTCATATTTTAGATTTTTCTGGTGACAACAACTGTAAAACTATCTTAATTTGGAATTATTTGGTGGAATTAATTTGCAATTAGTTAGTGTATTTAATTTTCAATTATTTAGTGGACTTAATTTCTACCTATTTAGTCGAATTAATTTGTAATTCTTTAGTGCAATTAATTTGTAATTATTTAGTGGAATTAGTTTGTAATTATTTAGTACAATTAATTTCCAATTATTTAGTGCAATTAATTTGTAATTATTTAGTGGAATTAGTTTGTAATTATTTAGTACAATTAATTTCCAATTATTTAGTGAAATTAATTTGCAATTATTTAGTGGAATTAGTTTGCAATTATTTAGTACAATTAATTTTCAATTATTTAGTGCAATTAATTAGCAGTTACTTAGTGCAATTAATTTGAAAGTAATTTATGTTCCCGATGGCGAATCAGAGGAATTAATTTGCAAATAATTTAAGTCCCTGGTGGCGAATCGAAGGAATTAATTTAGAATTATTTAGTGCAATTAATTTGCAACTAATTTATGACCGTGACGAAATAATAATTAATTCGTATTAAAATTTCAGATTTCTTGTCAATTGTTGAGGGATTGTTGAAGTTGTGCATGTCTAATTTTAGACGTAATAATAAGAAAGGAAAGGTTTCATATTAAGAATTCTTCTGGTGACAAGAAGAACGAAACGGTGAAACTGTCGCGACTTTGTGGCAAGAGTTTCTCTCTGTGTGACCTGAATAGCTAATATTTATCACCCAACAAACCCTTCATTTCTTCTATACGATCCCCACCCAATTATTTAACAATGATGATGACCAGAGGGTGGATATGTATTCATTTTCAACTTTTTATAATTTGTTTGTTCAAAGAAATTGGACTACGATAAATTCACAGCAAATGTATTCATTTTCAACTTTTTATAATTTGTTTGTTCAAAGAAATTGGACTACGATAAATTCACAGCAAATGTACAAATTTTGCGAAAATTCGTATCCTTAAATTTTTTTCGTGTACATATTTCGGAAATATTTTGGCGTTTTTTTCGTAAGTACATATATATTTCGAAGATTTCTCATAAATTCATATCCGTCCTGTGGTTAATTGTCATCGGTTTATTTGTCGTCTCAAGAATAAATGCAAACGAGCCAATATTTCCATTTATTCCAAAATATTAAATACATATTTGTAAGATTTCTAACCAAAATAAATAACCGTCGTCTGATTATTTGTTATCTCATTTATTTTTCATCTGAAGAATTTTCTATGTCCCTTCGTACATATTGTTGGCTTGAAAACTGTTGTGATGAACTCGACGACGACGAGAAGAATGTGAATTCCGGTTAGTTGACATTTTATGAAGTTGTCACCAACCACACAAAATATTTACAACTATTCCTTCGATGTACCACATTGCGTAGTGTTCATTCATGAGGCTGGGTTGCATAATAAAGAGAAGAAGAAGTGAATGTACTTTTGCATCTTAATTCTGACCAGGGACCGCGGATGCGTGGGGACAGAGGGACAATGGCCCCACGGTTGTTCAATGTCCGCATCGCCTGCCCATTTTATTTAAACCCCACCCTCCCTCATTCTATAATGTTACTGTCCCCAGATGTCCCCACTGCTTCCGCGGCTACTGTTTGTCTCCCTTGTGCGGTGAATATTAACGAATAGTGGCCGCGGAAGCGTAGGGGCGGACAGAGAGACAATATCTACACTGTCGGTGTCATCTGCCCATGTCATATATACCCCTCACTTCCCTATCCTACGATGTTAATGTCCCCACGGCTTCCGCGGCCACTGATTACATAAGTTTAACATGCTTTTATGCAGTGGCCGCGGAAGCGTCGCGGACAATGTGCTCACAGTTATTTGATGTCCCTTGTAATATTTTATATTAACCCTCCTCTACAAAGTTAGTGTCCCCTCATGTCCCCACGGCTTCCGCGGCCACTGGTTCTGTAGCACAAAAGCTGCCTGCACCTTATTTATTTTGCCCTCAGTCAAGTTTTGAAAGTGAGTCACGTCACGTCACACAAAAATTTATCGTTATCATCATGGCACAAAAAGTGATCATTTTCGCGTCGATTTTCTTCTTCGTGGCTGTTTCCGCCTTGAAACTGGAACTGATTCGGGACGAGTATGAAAGGCTCGGGACAAAGGCGGACTTTTATGATGAGGAGTATCAAAATGGTAAGTTTCCATAATTTTGGGGAAAATATATTTTGAACGGGAAATTTAGGACGGTGATTTTTTTGTCATGAATTTTGGTTTATTTGTTTAAAAGCGTGAATAAATTTGGGAAGATTTTGTAGTACTTTAAGAAACAAGCGTATTTAGGTACATACAATTAATCCAAAATTATATTGAAATATTGTGAAAATTTATTTCCAAAATTTATTAAAAATTTGCTTCCATTACAAAATTGATTTATTTCATGACAAAGAATGAGTTTTTATGTGATATCTCCTTTAAATAATCGCATTGATTTGATTGCATAAATTAATTTACAAAATTTCATGAAAAATATATTTCTGAGTTGAAAACTTTGATTTTTTTATTTTAGGAATGTCCACCCATTTCGACCTTCCTGACGGCGCCTGTAAAAATATGCCACGTCGCTGGTTGAGCAGGGCGCAAGCGGTGGACACGCGAGGCACGTGCGTGTCCGCGTGCACGGAGAAGGACTGTCAAGGCACGTGCGTGCTCATCATTCCCGGAAACGGGGAGCAGAAGCTGTCCGACATCAAGATGGCCAAGAGGATCCAATCCGTCCAGGGATGCTTTGTCGAAGGCAGTCAAAAGGGAAAAGCTTGAGGAAATATTTACATATTTATGAAAAATGAACAAATAAAACCGAAAGTTTCCAATTTTTTATGATAAAAATTTCCTGAATTTTCGTTTTATTTCGCAAAAATAATTACAAATAGAGCAGATTTTTGTGAAATTTTCCGCCCAAGTGTTTTTGTCGAATGTAGTCAAAAAGGGAAACCATAAGCAATTTTTTTCACATAAGAAATAAAATAAAACGAAAGTTTCTAACTTTTGACGATACAAATTTTTGGTTTAATTGGAACAAAAATCGGGGAGCATATGCAAATGAGGAGGGGTTTTGTAGCATTCGATGAAATGACAAATAAAAATCAAAGCTTCCAGTTTTTTAGATTTCGTAATAGAAATTTCATAATTTTTTTTATTTCTTAAAAAATAAGAATTAGCGGACGGAGACCAGAGCACGTGCGTGCTTATCATTCCCGGAAACGGGGAGCAGAAGCTGTCCGACATCAAGATGGCCAAGTGGATCCAATCCGTCCAGGGCTGTTTTGTTGAAGGCAGTCAAAAAGGAAAAGCTTGAGGAAATGTTTACATATTTATGAAAAATGAACAAATAAAAACGAAAGTTTTCAATTTTTCATACACATTTCCAGAGATTTTGTTTTTATTATTGAAATAAATAAATCCGTGCTCATTTGTAAATGATAATGATTTTGGCACAATTATCGTTATAAAATGACGCATAAAAAAGAAAGTTCCTAGGAAAACCTTGAGGAAATGTTTACATATTTATGAAAAATGAAAATGAACAAAAACTAAATTTTCCAATTTTTGATAAAAACATTTCCCAAATTTACGTTTTTATTTCAACAAACAAATCCGTGGGCACATGTAAATATGTAAATGAGGATCATTTTGAAAGAGAAATTGTTATGATATGGTAAATAAAAATGAAAGTTTCCAAATTTGAATATTTTCCTGATTTTTTTTTTGTTTATTTGTTTCCAAATTTATTTATTTGTTTCCAAAAAAATCAAACCTATTAAAATAACAAATATGTATGTAAATGAGGAACATCTTTTTAGGAATTTTTAATAAAGAAAATTTGAGATTCTCGAGATAATAAATACCTATTTAAATTAATTTAATTTAATTTTGCATGGTAAAACGACGAATAAAGAATTTTGAAAAAAATAATAAAGCTGAAATTAAATTCACAGATTATGCTATATCAAGATTTCTGCAACTAATTTCAAACCATTTTCGAACACATTTTTTATGCTTAGTTTTTTACAGTTAATTTTCTTAAAAAAAGTAGGAAATTGATCAATTTATTAATTAAAATTCGAGAATTATGGAACAATTTTCAAAACATTTTTTAAAGTTTTTTTATAAGTATTTAATTTTTTACATTTTATTTATCCTCCTCGTCTAAAATTATATTCCCAAAATGTAAAGTTCAAAATTCAAAATTCAATGTATCTGAAACCAAAAATAAAAAATAAAATGAATGAATATAAATATATTTTACGCGAAAGAAGAACGACGAATGACGTATTTCTAAAAATCTCAAAACCCGAAAACATAGAACTTTCCTTGGTTTAATTTTTAATTTTGTTTTGAAAAAAAACGACGAATTTTGTTTTGAAAAAAACGACGAATTTGGTTTACGAAAAGATGAAAACATTAAATTCAATTCAATTTAAAAATTTATTTGTTGTTATTACATATATAAAATTGTATAAAATTAAGTCCTTCATCCTCGAAATTTAATCCTTCATCTTAAATTTTGAAAGTTTGAATAGTTATTTTAAAATTTTTATATTTGAAAGCTATATTTTTAAATTTTCAATAAAATGAAAATGTATAAAAATTTGGAATTCGTATTATATAAAATTTGTGGATTTTCTTATCGAGAGATTAGATTAATTTAATTTAGCAAGGTAAAACGACGAATAAAGGATTTTGAGAAAAATAATAATAATTTATAAATAGTGATAGATTAAAATCCACAACTTTCGAAAAATTAAATGAGGTGAATTACCGAAATTTCATTGGGTAACATATTTCCGAACACATTATATAATTAATATATTTATAATTTAGAAAAAAAACAAGAATTTTATTTACGCAATGGTCAAAAGATGAAAACAGTTAAATTCTGAAAAACAGTATTTGTTATTACAGATACAAATAAAATTTTACGAAATTTTTAGATCTGTATTTTTAAATTTGAACTAAAACGACAATTTATGAAATTGGGATATTTATTATCTCAAAAAACACGCCCACAAATTTTTTATAACAGATCAGCCTATTTCAACAGCATTTTAGAACACCTTATATAATTTACATATTCCTTAATTTTTAATTAAGAATTTTATTTAACGATGAAAGAGAAAAGGATTAAAATAATGAAAACATTGATTAGCATCATACCTGTTCATATTCATTCACTTGTTTTATTATGATAGAGATTGATGGTGAATGAAAATGAATATCCTGTCATTTGAATGAAAATGAGTGAAAGATTCCGTCATTTCAGATGATTGACTGTGAATGAAAGATTTCTCACTCATTTCATTTTTCACCCTATGCTAAATAATGGGACGAAGTAGCAAATGAAATAAATTTCAACGAAAATGCGAATGAAAATCTTCATTCAGAAATCAGGATGACTGAACTTTGAATGGAAACTAAATTTTTGAACAGGTATGATTAGCATGGGCAAAACGACGGATAAAGTATTTCGAAAGAAAAATGAAACGACAATTCAAGGCAGATGACATTATTACCATCTTGAAAAAAGTGTAAACACAATTTAAACCCATTTGTTGAACACATTATATGATTATTTTTTTGACAGTTTTTTTACGCATCGAATAAAATTATTTTCTCTAATAAACTCATCAAAATGTATGATATTCTAGGTTTAAGCATTTTAAGTATATTAAACCATATATCTATGTACCTGTTCAAAAATTTAGTTTTCATTCAAAAGTCAGTCATCCCGATTTCTGGCTGAAGATTTTCAGTCACATTTTCGTTGAAATTCATTTCATTTCACTTCATTCGACTTCATTTCTTACTTCGCCCCATGTATTAAGCATAGGGTGAAAAATGAAATGAGTGAGAAATCCTGTCATTCACAGTCACTCATCTGAAATGACGGAATCTTTCACTCATTTTCATTTCAATCACAGGAAATTCATTTTCATTCACTATCGTTCTCTATCATAATCAGTCGCATGAATGAAAGTTTCTTTAACAGGGCACAAGCACTGCCATAGCGCGAATCCGAAACCATTCAAGTGCGCAGAATGTGACAAAAATTTTGCACAAAAGGGAAATCAGCTTAGCCACAAAAGAGCAGTTCACCAGCCAGGGGCGTAAGAACTTCGAATGCCCTTAATGCTTACGTATTTTGAAAAATTGCATACATTGAAAACATCGATACACTCTTAGAAATGGGGTTACGATTATAACCAAAAAGTAAACGTGTGTGTCTCTACCGCCGTGGTTATGAATTTGTCATCAAGCGGTTACAATTTTCACCGACTAATTATCAAGTTTCACCGACTTGGTATTAAATTGTCACCAGAGCTAAAAAATTTATAACCAGTTGGTGACCAATTCATTACCACGGCGGTACAGTCATATACGTTTACAATTTGGTAATAATCGTAACCCTATTTCCAAGAGTGTAATCTAAACAATCAAGGTGAATTAATAAATTTTAACTTATTTCTGAACATATTCTATGATTTGTTTGTTACACTTTTATCATCAAAATTTACCAATTTTCGTCTTGATTTTTTTGATTGACTTAATTTAAGTGGTTGAAAAACGACGAATAAAAAAATTTGAAAAATTCATTTCCTAAAAACGGTAACAGATTCTTTGTTGGGTGTTATACTTCCAAACAATTTTCGAACATATTATGTGATTTGTTCGTTACTACAGTTTTACACAGTTTTTTAAACCTAACAAACTTTATGAGCTTGCTATTCGAGACAAATAAGTAATTTGAATAAATTTTAATTCTTGATTTATATTGATTTTATCATAATTTCTGCATTTTTAGCAAAGTATACGACTTTTTGTTAATACTGTTAAGTAATTAAATGTTGGTCTCCTTTTTAGTCAGCTTTTCTGATGTAGAAAGTGTGATTTTCATAATGTGCTGGCAAAATGAAAATAATAAAATATTTTTCAAGAGTGCAACGTCGAATAAAATATTTCAAAAAAATATAAATAAAATATAAATACGACAGATCTCATTGTCGACCTCAGCAAGTGTAAACCAATTTCAAACCATCATTCGAACCTGGTTTAATTAATGTTTTAGTTTTTTCTACACCTCGTGTAAAGTTTTTTTTCTCACATGCATAAATCATACCTGTTCAAAAAAAGCTTTTTTCATTCAAACTTCAGTCATCTCGCTTTGTGACTGAAGATTTTCATTCACATGCAGTCATTTTCCTTCAAACTCATTTCATTTCATTTCAATTAATCTGGCTTAATTTCTTACTTCGCCCTATGTATTAAGCATAGGGTGTAAAATGAAAAGGGTGAGAAATCCTATTATTCAAAATCACTAATCTGAAATGACTAAATCTTTCACTCATTTTCATTCAAATCATAGGAAATTAATTTTCATTCACCATCATTCTCTATCAAAATTAGTCACATGAATGAAAGTGAACAGGTACGAATTTATTAACTCGTCTTTTCTTAGACTTGTGTATTTTAACGATGAATAAAAAAAATTGAAAAATTAATACCGTAAAACCTATTACAGATCGTGTAAAATTTCTTGCATTAATTTCAAATGAATTTTGGAACATATTCTATAATTTCTTTGTTACTACCTCGTTGTGTGAGATTTAATTAATTAAATTAAATTATTGTTGAAAGAGCTAAACGCCAAATAAATTGTTTAGTGAAACAGAAACATTAATTTACAAACAATATTAGATGCACCTCATCAAATCCACTTTATAATTAAATTTTAAAATCTTACTCCAAAAGTTATTTTATCAAAGAAATTCATCGAAATTTATTTATTCATGTGAATTTTTAGACTTGCGTATTTTAAACGATGAATCAAAAAATTTTGAAAAAATTACATATTCAGTAAAAACGATTTCATATTGAAATTTATGAACAGACCTTTAGTTATTATACTTTAAACCAATTTTCGAACACGTTCCATGATTTTTTTGTTATTACACTTTTACGCAATTTTGTATGCTTATATTATGTTTCTCAGATTAGCTATTCCAAAATTTATTAGTTTCTTTATCTTGATTTTTTGGGGGTTTAAATTTAAGTGTTTTTACCTATTTTTACGCATACCTGTTCAAAAAAACTTTTTTCATTCAAACTTCAGTCATGCTGAAGATTTTCTGACTGAAGATTTTCATTCACACTCACTCATTTTCCTTGAAATTCATTTCACTTCACTTCATCCGAATTCATTTCTTACTTCGCCCCATGTATTAAGCATAAGGTGAACAATGAAATGAGTGAGAAATCCTTTCATTCACAGTCACTCATCTGAAATGACGGAATCTTTCACTCATTTTCATTCAAATCACAGGAAATTCATTTTCATTCACTATCATTCTCTTTCATAGTCAGTCACATGAATGAAAGTGAACAGGTATGATTCCAACCATTGATTGAATGTAATTATTTTTGTATGAGTTAACTGACGAATAAGGTATTTTTAAGAAATAAAATAATTAAAAACATTGACAGATGACTGGAAAATGACCAACAAGCATAGAACACTTTTATGGTTGTTGTTGTGTTTATTGAGAAATTTCATTTTTTTTACAGATTGATTAATAGCAATTTATAATAAAATCTGACTATATGACTAAATCATATTCACAATGTATTAAACTAAATTTAAGTTAAATTTTTAACTGGTACATAAATTAATCAAAATGTATTTACCCGACAAACTTATTTTTTGAGATTTAACTAATTAAACGTACTTTTTCTTGAATTAAACGACTAATAGAGTAGTATGAGAAATATTAATGAGTTAGAAATAATGACAGGATATGTACGTACGTGTTCATTTTCATTCATTTGACGGATTATGATAATGTGAATGATGATTACTGAAAATGAATGAATTTTCCATAACTTGAATGAAAATGACTGAAAGATTCCGCCATGTTAAATGAATGAAAGGATTTCTCACTCCTTTAATTTTTCACCCTATGCTTAATATATGGGGCGAAGTAAGAAATGAAGTCCGATGAAGTGAAATGAAATGAATTTGAAAGAAAATCACTGAATGTGAATGAAAATCTTCAGTCACAAAAAATGTCATAACCTGAAAACAGGGACAGATGAATGGAACCAATTCCCGTAGGATTTCACGATCATTTTTAAACAAATTGTATAATTTATACATTTATAATTTTAAGAAAAAACGACGATTTTTATTTTCGCAACGATGAAAAGATGAAAAGATTAATTTTTGGAAAAATTACAGAAATAACATTTTAGGAAATTTTTAAATTTAAAATAATATGAAAACGTGAAATTTTGTTATCCTTATTATTAAAATTTTGTGGGCTTAATTTTCGAGGTAAATATCTAAATTAAATAATTAAATAATTTTTACAAGGTTAAACGACAAATGAAGGATTTTGAAAAGAATGAAAATAAATACGAAATAGTTACAGATCACCATTGAACATACATTCATATAGAAGATGTAGAGTAATAAGAATGCTTAAGCCACATTGAGACCCGCAGAACCAATAACGCTGGACGGCGTGGTTTTCAACTCCTCCCACCCATCCACAGCCAATCAGTAAAGTTTTTAGATTAAATATTATTTGTTATGTCTTTTTTAAATTTTTGGAGTTCAACTTTGTCGAAAATGCACTAATTTGTACAGGTTGGACGCCAAAATCGAAACACATGTATATTTGTGATTGTTTAAGAAGCTGAAAAAACTGAGAGGTTATAGGGAAAAAGTCCGAAAACCTCGCCGTCGTCTGCCATTGGCTGTCAACGTGGCTTACACTTTCTTATGGAGTTGAGTCTTCTAGGTCTCCTTTAGGAGGCTTATCCACTTTTCTCTGACAGATCACTAGTAACTCGTATTTGTAATTTTGAAAAATGACGAATTTTATTTGTGAAATGATGCAAAGAGGAAACGATTAAATTTTGAAAAATTATTTGTTATTACAAACCATAGGAAATTTTAAAAATTTTGTAATCCTTATTATTCAAAGTTTAAAAATAAGTGACAGATCAAAATCGTAGGAATGCGAGATTAATTTCAAACTATTTTTCGAACATATTTGTTATGCGTGATTTTTACAGTTAATTTATCATCCTCGTTCAGACTTATTTTCTAAAAATTCAAAATTTATCAAAGTTTATTAATTGCCCTTGATTTAAGTTTCTTAAACGAAGGAAAGATAAAAAATAATGAATGCAATTATTTTTTATGCGAGGAGGTATCCAGGAATTTCGTTGGACAACACGTGACAAAACCATTTTCGAGCACTTTACAAAATTTATTTATACTTTTGAAATAACAAAAATTTACATACGAAATAAGTAATGAAAGGATGAAAATATTAATTTAATTAAACAAATTATTTTTTATTCGCGCATATAATTTCATGCACTTTTTATATCTTTAAATTTCGTAATTTTAAACATTTGTTTTTAAAGTATGAATAAAATGAAAATGTATGAAATTTTTAATTATTTTGTATTACTGATATAAAATTGCCTATATTAAATTTTGTAATCTTTCATTTCAAATTTTAAATCTTTCTCTTAAAATTTTAAACTTTTAAAATTTAAATGACTTGAAAATGTACGAAATTTGTAAATGTGTAAATAAGTAAGCACAATATGTAAATTTGTACGGCAAGTAAAGAATTTTTTAAATAATAATTTGAAAGGTATAACAGATCAGGAATTTTGTGACTGTTAAACAAATTTGGAACAATTTTCGAGCATATTTTAAGACGATTTTTTAAATGTTAAGTATATTTGCGAGATTAAACGCCGATTAATAAAATTTTTAAAAATTAATTTAGTAAAAGCAATTACAGATTTCGCATTGTACACCATACTTCAAATCCATTTTTATTATTTAAAAAATTTAAGTTTCATTCAACTATTCATAAAAAGATTATTCTGAGTAAACCTTTTTCTCCCAAGTCAGCTTAATTAATCAAAATTTCTTAATTCACGTCGTTCTTTGAGATTTAATTAATTAAAATTAATTATTCTTGAAAAACTAAAGCGACGAATAAGTGTATTTTCTTAAATATTAAGTCAGAAACAATGCCAGATACTGTACGCCAAAATAAAAATAATAGAAGTAGAAATCATACAAAATTGAATAATTTGAACGCCAAAATAAAAATGAGTGATGTGAAATAATAAAATAAATCGGCTGTTCGGCTAATGTAATCCCGGCTTCATCCATTATGGGAGGAGCAGCTGTACACCTTGGCCAGTTCCCTTCTATCCTCGTTTTAAGAACTCCGGGCAAATGAAACAGTAAGTAAGATGATGACGAGTAACAATTTCAAATCATTTCCGAACACATTCTACGATTTATTTCGTATACAAATTTTGTACTCTCATTAATAAAGTTCAATTTGTATGGAATACATTAACTAATAAAGATTTACTAATTCAGATTAATTTTTTTTATTTAATTATAATTAACTCAAAAAAAACTATATAATTGCAGCATTTTTCGCGAATACGCTAATTTTGACGATTATATTCACTAAAAACAGTTAAAGATCACACACAGAAATTCTTGAAACCTGTTCACATTCATTCGTGTTAATGATTATGCTAGTGAATGAAAATGAATTTCCTGATGAATGACTATGAATGAAGGATGTCTCACTCATTTTATTTTTCGCCCTATGCTTAACACATGGGGCGAAGTAAGAGATGAAGTCTGATGAAGTGAAATGAAATGAGGTTGAACGAAAATGAGTGAATGTGAATGAAAATCATCCGTCAAAAATCGAGATGACTGACTTTTGATTGAAAACTAAACAGGTTTGCGTCGAATGAAGTATTTTGAAAGAGTAATAATTGTGGTAAATAATGAACAACGATACAACACGACGGTTGCCAATCGACTGATAATTTATTGTCAACATGCAACATGATTATATAGACATCATGAGTAATAGAATATGTATTAATAAATGTATGAAACTGTTCCTCACGACACTTTCCAAAGTGTCTGACCTAAATAGAAAGGAAGTGCTAAATCCTTCTCCCAAGAATGGGAATGCTAAGAATGAGCTGACACTGTACAAAGGTCCAATAAAGTCGGTGCCATAAACATCCGTTATGAAAGGCTACTTGAAATAGCTAACCTAAATACCTAATATTAGATCATTTTATCCAACACTCTCCCTCATTCGCATTATTGGGAGTCCTCATCTTCTTCAATCTCTTGATTCCTCAGTGGCTTTGGTTTTGTTACCACTTTCACCTTTATCTTCCGGTGGTCCAAGTAGCACTTGGTGAGGATGCACGCCAGGACTATGATGACCACGAGCAGGGTTATGATCAATCCAATCTCCATATGCCAGGTTTCCGAATGGGTCCACGTCTCTCCCTTGCTGAAGACAAAGTGGTTGTTGACCATCGGGTCTTTCATCAGTTCCTGGTAGTCCACGCGCGGCTTGAGATAAGCATTTGTCCTCATCGTGAAGAGTGGGTCTGGGCTGTCCTGGTGTTCGATGTGCACGATGGATCCCGTAAACTCCTGGTTGTTGATCCGAAATCGAGCTCCAATGGGCAGGATGAAGACCTCCTTGGGACACTCTTGCGATAAGTTGTCAATTGTAATGTTGCATCCAAAGCAGTACACATGTAGGGACCCGTGATGTGGCTTGACTTGTATGAAGTCTTCTGCATCTTTCTCTCCTCTCCCTTGACAGTGTTTCACAGAGAAATAGGAATTTTCACTCTTGTTCTTGAATCCCTTCAGGCAGTCTTGCGAGGAGGAAAGAACCAGGTCGTACATGCGGGATGTCTTCAAATTCAGGGCGACTGGACATCCTTCCTTCTTGGAGAGAATAGCATTCTCTGGTCCGTTGTAGGTGATTCTGCATGTCTGGTTCCAGGTTTGTAGCATCAAGTCAAATGCGTCAGCTTCAACCAATTGCAGCGCCTTGTTGACCTTTGGCATGTCCATTTGAATGTACAGGTCTTTCATGTCTTCCCCGAAATAGCATCTCTTTCCTGTTGCGAGTGAAAGTGGACACTCATCTTCTCCGCATGGAAGAGTTATGTTGAAATAGTCCATCATCCCGTTTAGGATTTTCTTATTATTCCAGGCCCGGGTTGCTTCTTTAATAACCTGTTTCCCCATCATCAGCTTCGTAGTTATGTAGGAAATGGTAAAGTAAGTGTTGGGGCCCTTCTCTGTTATTTCGTTCAAATTCTTGTCTAGGACTTCGTGGTCCTTAACCAAAATGTTGAAATCAGTTCGCAATTTTTGCAAGGCAATTTCAGTGAAATTCATCTGCTCCTCCAATTGATTAATGGATTTTTCTTGGAGACTTGAAATTTCTTCCAGATCTGAAATTCTTGCTGCATTGTTTGCTGCCAGCACCACTCCCCCAATGCCAAGTCAAGTCACCACCACAGCGCCAAGAGCAATCAGGGCCACCAGGATGAATCTCTTCGGTCTGTGCTTGCTCATACTGAAGTTATGGAAAGAAGGACACATCTGCTTCATTTCATGGATGAAATAAGTCTCGTACATCTCGTTGCATATTTTCTTTGTCTCCAGTTGTCCTTTCGGTACGATTTCTTCAGTGAGCAGGGTGCATGGGCTGATTAATTTTATCCTTAGGTAGACCGTCTCATATCCAGAAATTACAGGAACAGGGCTTCCTCTCCAGAGAATGGGTTGGGAGTTTTGGACATTCACTCCCTGTGTTACTCCCAAGAGACACATCATCATTGCCCAGGTCCAGAAGAGACTGCCCCCACCTCCCCTTGGTTTTCGGTTGACGGGTTTCAGGCCAATCTTCTCCACCATGTCAGCATGTTTGGACTTTCCCAATGGTTTGGTGAGAATATCCGCCTTCTGGTCTTGTGTGGGAGTGTAGACCACTTCAACTTTCTTTTCTTCCGCCAATTGCCTCGTGTAGTGGTATTTAACATCCACATGCTTTGTTCTTTTATGAAATTCGGGATTGTCCACAAGCCGAATTGCGCTGGTATTGTCCACCATTATTGTTGTTGGCTCCTCTTGTTCTCTTCCAATTTCCTCTGCAAATTTTCGCAACCAGGCGACTTCCTTCGCTCCGGCGCACAGAGCGGTGTATTCCGCCTCTGTGGAGGAAAGGGTGACCACATCTTGCTTTTGGGAACACCAAGTGATAAGCGAGTCGTTCACGAACGTTGCAAACCCAGTGGTGGACTTCCTGTCATTCTTGTCCCCGGCAAAGTCAGAGTCGGTGTAGGCACTGATTACGAACTCAGAATTGCATTCGTATTGAATCCCCAGAGTGCCGGTCCTTCTCAGGTACAGGAGGACATCTTGAGCTGCATCCCAGTGGGTCTTGTCATAGCATGTGTTAAATTGCGATAGCTTCGTCACAGCATACGCGATGTCTGGTCGGGTTACACGGGCCAGGAAGAGAAGTGAGCCGATCAGTTCCTGATATGGGTATGCAGTGTCACAATTTTCAGCTTTCACCAAATCCAAATTCTGCTTCATTGGGACGGACGCAGTCCTGCGCTCGGTTATGTCGTACTTTTCCAGTAGAGCCTCAGTGTACTGGTGTTGGGCTAGTGTCATCGTCCCACCCTCAATGGTGATTTCAATTCCGACGAACACCTCCAAATCTTTTCGTGTGATCTCGAACGCCTTTTTCATGGCGTCCACAACAAACGCAATTGCTAGCTCGCTCTTTGATGTCACAATTCCATCGTCCACGTACAGAACGACGATAACTATGAATCCAAAAATGACACCGATGAACACGCAAGGGTCGCTGTGTGTAGGAAACAACCCAATGCTTTTCAGGAAATCTGAGAAGGTCCTATTCCAGCATCGTGAGCTTTGCTTCAATCCATACAGGCTCTTGAGAAGTAGACACACCAGATCATCCCCGTCTATTTCGAATCCCTCTGGCTGCGACATGAAAATCTCTTCATCAAGGACGCCATTTAAGTACGCTGTCTTCACGTCGAATTGTTTGTATTTCCACCCATCTGCTGCTGTGAAAGCCAGAATGAAACGGATGGATTCAAAACGAGCCACCGTTGAGAAAGTTTCCTGGTAGTCAACCCCAAACTGCTGTCGGTATCCGCGCACGACGAGACGAGCCTTGAATCGTTCAATCTCGCCATTCATATTTTTCTTGATACTGAAGACCCACTTTGGTTCCAGAACTTTGGCGTGACGAGGTCTCGGTACGTATTTCCAAGTACGATTCCCCTCCAGGCTGCGCATCTCCGTTTTCATCGCTTCCATCCATTTTTCTCCCTCAGGCTGAGAAATAGCATCTTCATAATTCCTTGGAATTGTAGGAGATGAAGCCACGAACGATTGGTACTTTTTAGGAGGTTTGATCATGTCCTTTAACCTCAGTTTCCTGGAGGGGATCTCAATCTTCTTCTTGTCTGGGTCGTACTCATAGTTCCCCTCTGGAGTTTCGACCAGAATTGTCGTCTCCCCCTCATCATCTGCATCCATGAAAACCTCTTCCTCATCTAGTTTTGTGGTATGAGATGAAGTGGACTGGGATGATGCATCATGAATCTTCTCTTGCTGCTCCTCTTGCTGTTGCTGCTGCTGCTGCTCATTTTCATGTTTCGCATCATCCTCCTCTTCCTCGTAACTGGTTCGGACTCCTCCGTCCTCAAGGAAGGATACATTCCTGGCTGGAACAACTTTCCTTTTCTCCGGAATGTAGACTTTAAATTTGCGTCCGAAGGTCCCATACCCCACTAGCTTGCCTATTCTTGCCTTCGGATCCGACGGGTCTCTGTCCTCCTCCGGAATTTGGGCGTAAGCTGTGCATCCAAATGTACGGACATGGCTCAGGTCTGGAGGCCACCCAAAAACTTGCTCAAAGGGTGTGCAGTTGGGTGAGTTCCGGTTTGGGAGACGGTTGAGTATGTACAAGGCGAACCCCACGGCTTCCTCCCACATGCCCGGAGACTGTCCTGCCTTTATGATCATCGTTTTGCTTGCTTCCTTCACGGTCCTCATGTCCCGTTCAATTAGCCCATTGGTCTCGGGACAGCGAGGTGCGGATGTTTGATGCAGGATTCCTTGGTCACGGAAATAATCTTGCAATTCTCTGCACATAAATTCTCCCCCATTGTCGGATTTGAAAATCTTAATGTTCTTGCTGGTCTGGTTTTTGAACATTTTCAAAAAGTTGATGATGTTGGCAGCAGCATCACTCTTCTTTTTCAAGAAACACACCTGCCGGAAACCGGTCTTCTCATCCTTGAGGAGAAGAAAGTAATTTGACCCCTGTAGAGACGTGGTGGAGTCCTTGCCCGACAGATCGGCGTGGATAACATCCCCCGGCTGCAGGTTCTTATTCTTCTCCCTCTCTGGAAAAGGCTGTCGTGTCTCTTTCCCCAGATGACAATCCGAGCAGTGAAAGTCCGACGCAAGATCTTCCATCTTGATCCCCTCAACTGCCCCAACTTTCACTGCATTTTTGATGTAGCCCATATTGACATGGGCCAATCGCTCATGCCACAATTTCGTCTTGTTGATGGTGGCTGAGTTTTTCGGGACGCGGAAACCCATTACATAATTTCCATTTAGCCACCAAGCTTGAGGTCCTTGTTGCCCCTTGAAATAGTAAGTGGTCTTCCCGTTTTCTTTCACGATTTTGAACCCCTTCTGGTCCATGATCCCCTCGCTAAAGAGGTTCACGGCACCAGGAATATAGTGGGCGTTGTGGATAGATATGGGATACCACTCCCCCTGCACCCAAGCTTCCACTTGTACGGTCCCCTTCCCCAGTGCCCGGGTGGAGGAGTTGTCCGTGATGCTGACAGGAATGGGATTCTTGAACTCTTTGTAGTCCGTCAGCCAATCCTTTCTTCCAGTGATATGGAACGAGGCCCCGCTGTCACTAATCCATCGGGTGCTCCCCTCTTCCATCTCATGCCCTCCCAGGAACGCTTGGCAATCCCCAGGACCCTCATTCTGCTTTTTGCTGTTTTTACGGTTCTGCTTGCGGTTGGAGTTGTTGTTATTGTTGTTGTTGTTGCACTTAGCCTCATCACCCTCTTCCCTTTTGGGTTTACGGCATTCCCTCGCCCAATGTCCCTCTATACCGCAGTTCCGGCACGCCCCTTCTCGTTTCTTCTTCTGGGGTTGCTGCTGTTGTTGCTGCTGGTTGGATTTTCCTTTTTGGAATTTTTTGTTACCATTTTGGGCGTTGAAGGCGATGTTGAACTGCTGCTGCTCCTCCCCGCCTTCACCGTTGGCCTTAAATGACAGTTCCTCATTTTTGATTCTTGCAATGAGATTTGCCATGGTCTGACTTGCGGCGTCAACGCTGCCCCAGGCCCTTTTAAACGCGTGAAACTTCGACTCGGGAAGAGACGATACAGCCTTGATGACCAATGCTTGTGCAGTCACCGGATTCCCCATCTCTTTAAGAGCTCTCGCCAGCTCCTCCAGTTCACCGCAGGCTTCCACCGCAGACCGATCTTCAGAAATCTTAAAATTGTAGAACCTGGTGAGCGTCCGCTGCACGTTCAGAATGCTTGCATCGGAATTTACTTCCGCAATCTTTTCCCAGGTAGTTTTTGCTGAGTCGCATGCATAGATATGCGCCATCTGACCTTGCTCAAGTAGCTGAACAATGAGCGAGCGAGCTCCCACGTCGTTCTCGTCCCACTTGTCCACGTCTGTTTGGTTGCTCCCATCGGTCTTGAGGGTTGGCTTCTTCTTCGTACCATCTATGTACCCCCAAACGCCCCCAGCCTGCAACGCCAAGGTGACCTGTAGCTTCCAAGGCTGGTAGTTATCCCCGTTCAACTTGGGAATATGAGACGTCTCAACTTTCTTCATGATGATGACTCTCTTCCACGCTACCACTCGAATCTTGATTACGTATCTAGTTACACACCACTGCTGCAACTTCACAATGTGTAAACTACTGTGTACTGTGTAAACTGTGTAAGTATGGAGCTGTGTAATTTGACGATTATTATTTCACTACTCGAAGTAAGAATAAACGCGACGTTTTCGCGAAACTTGACGACTTTATCCTTAAACGCGAGTCTGGACAAACCAGTTTTGACGACAACGAGAAGGAGTCTCAGAAGAGTCTCAACTTTCCCGAAAAGTGAGAAGGATTAGCTAAAAGCTTTTACCTGGCTAATGCCCTCTGTTAGAGCATACCCAACCTCTCACTCTGTCTCAAAACGTAAAACTTGAGATAACTCGAAAATCTCAACTTGCCTCTTGTGCGATCGAAAACCACGCTTAAGATACCATGTGGTAAATAATGAACAACGATACAACACGACGGTTGCCAATCGACTGATAATTTATTGTCAACATGCAACATGATTATATAGACATCATGAGTAATAGAATATGTATTAATAAATGTATGAAACTGTTCCTCACGACACTTTCCAAAGTGTCTGACCTAAATAGAAAGGAAGTGCTAAATCCTTCTCCCAAGAATGGGAATGCTAAGAATGAGCTGACACTGTACAAAGGTCCAATAAAGTCGGTGCCATAAACATCCGTTATGAAAGGCTACTTGAAATAGCTAACCTAAATACCTAATATTAGATCATTTTATCCAACAATAATTACGTAGAAACAATGGCAGATAATGATTTCAGACCATGAATTTGAAGTAATTTCCAACACATTTTATGATTTCGATCGTTTCATGCTTATCTGGAAATTTCATTTATTTCCTATTTAGATTGAATAATAAAAAATTATAAATTTATGTTATTTATTTATTAAAATTTGATTATTTTTTTAATTTTTGCGGAATGAGTTAAACGACCAATTGAGTATTTTGATAAAGTATAAATTTTCTGGAAACAATTTCAGATGCAACACTCATAAATCCGCAGATATTTCATGATTTAATCCGTATGCAATTTTATGCTCATGCTCATTCCTATTAGCAGTGTAATTTTTCTCCGAGAAAGTGATCAAAATTTATTAATTCGTCTCGTTGTTTTTAGATTTAATGAATTAAATTAACTTTAAATTTATTTTAAATTAATTTAAATTTAATTTAAATTTAATTAAATTAAATTAATCACATTTAAGTAAAGAAAAAATGTAATTATTATTGAAGTTAACCGGTAAATAAGGTATTTAAAAGAAAGAAAATCTAGACCAGGTGATGGAAAGTAACGCGACCAATTACGTTTCCGAACATATTTTATTTTTTCTTACTTATAAATTTCAATTTACCCGGATAAAAACTTTTAAATCAACATCACTAATTCGTTAAAATTTGATTAATTTAGTTATTATTGAATGAGTTAAACGGCGAATGGAGTATTTTGAAAAAGAAAAATTGTCTGAAAATAATATCAGATCAAGATACCATTCGAAGCACATATCATTTCCGAACATATTTTATGATTTTTTCATGTTTATTTAGAAATTTCATTTTTTTCAAAATAGATTAATACAAATTGATGAATCCAACTTATTTATTTGTTAAATTTTGGGTTAATTTAATTTAATTATTTTTGAATGAGTTAAACGAAGAATGGAGTATTTTGAAAAAAGTAAAAACCTTATTAAAACGATAGCAAATGGCGACTCTTTCCGCTATTGTATCATTTCCGAACATATTTTATGTTTTTTCATGTTTATTTAGAAATTTCATTTTTTTTAAATAGATTCATAAGAATTTATTAATACATCTTATTTATTTTTTTAATTTGATTAACCACTTCGCCCCTATAACGACTATGTGGCGTATTTGACCTTTACACCGAATACGACTATGTGGCGTAAGTTCCCTTGGCTCCGAAATACGACGATGTGTCGTATTGACCCTTGACAACGGGAACGACTATGTGGCGTATTTTCCGTTCCCACCGGCATACGACTATGTGTCGTATCCAGAAAAAAAAATTAGGGCATTGCTCTTCCAAGTATAGTTATGAGTCAAAAATCCGCCATTTGGGCGGGAAGACGAATTGCCTCTTCGGAACCAATATTATAAAGGGAGGTAAAAACAATTTATAGCCAACTGGCTATTTCTAGCTAACACGCCTAGTTTTGAAAACTGCTGTTGCATGGAATTTTTGTCCCATATTTCAACAGCGCTTTCAGATTAAATTAGTGAAATTGTTTTTCTCGGATTTAGAACGCCCCACCGACATTTTTGGCGGGAAAACTAACCACTGTAGCCGATGAAATCTCGTTGGGCGGGAAAATTAAGAGATTACCTAGAAAGTAGCATATAATTTTCCCGTTAAAATTGAGTTATATTCAAAATGCGCTAAAGTATGGTTTCGAACGGTTGATGCTATAATTATTCATTACCAGTGCTATCAATTTAAAGCCACTGTAGGAAAACGTTTGTTTTCCCGCCCTAAGTATGCGTAAATTCTATGCATGTTAGATGTACAAGAAGCAATTTTTACACATTTTAGTCTAATCACAAAATTATTTATAGCCGATGTCACGAATTGAAAGCCATATTTGCTATGTTTAATTTTCCCGCCAAAATCGGCTTCTATAGCCCTTGACGCGCGATAATCGATTTTTGCAAATATATGTACTATTATGCACGTAATAATCAATGTTTGTGCAACTTTCCATGCGATTACAATCATTTTTTAATTCGGCGTGTTGGCTATTTTCGGCTATAAACATTAGTCGTTCGCAAAAATGCACAAAGGCAAATTACAACTCAAAATCCGTTCCCAAATGGTTATTCGCATCAACTTTCATAAAAAAGTGTCCAGAATAATTCCGGTGGGAACAACATTTTTCAATTCATCTCTCAGTAATTAACGTCATGCAGTAGGTGAAAATTTCGGGTTCAAGGGAAGAAAAAATTCGCCGTTACTAGGGGTGAAAGGTATGAAAATATTCGTCTCTCAGGGGTGAAGTGGTTAATTTAATTATTATTGAAAGAGTTAAAAGACGAACAAATTGTTTTTAGAAAAGTTATAATTTTCTGGAAACAATCGCAGATTGTAATATCGTACGATTGAATTTCAAATATTTCCGAACGTATTTTATGATTTATTTTGTATGCAATTTTGTCCTCATGCATATTTACAAAGTTCAATTTTCTCGGATAAATAAAATAATCAAAAACTTATTAAGTAATCATATATATTTCCGAATATATTCTATGATTTTTTTCATCTTTATTTAGAAATTTCATTTTTTTCAAAATAGATAAACACAAAATTTATAAAAGCATCTATTAATTTGTTAAATTTTGATTAACTTAATTTAATTTAATTATTCTTGAATGAGTTAAACGAAGAATGGAGCAATTTGAAAAAAGTAAAAGCTATATGAAAACAAACAAATTTTATGATTTTCCATGTTTATTTAGTAGAAATTGCGTTTTTTTAAATAGATTAATAAGAATTTATTGATTTGTCCTGTTTATTTTTAAAAATCTGATTAATTTAATTACTATCAGTCTGGTTCAAGTGCCGGGGGATTGGAACTTAGTACCTGGGAAACGTCACCCAAAAGTTCCAATTCCCTGGACTTTTTAGTTATGCAAGTTACAGGGAAACGGAACCCACTTGTCGCAGGATTTAGCGGGCTTCGATTCCCCGGTACCCTCTTACGCAAAAGTTACGATTCCCCGGAACCCAACATTTTTCTTTCATTTTTCATAAATTGAATAAATTTCCGCACAAAATGTGCATTATCTCAAATTAACCTCCCACAAATGAAGAACATTGGATAAAAAAATTAGAATTTTTTATAGTGGCAGAGGTTCCTAAAATCGCAAATTTCTGACAAATTTGAGGAGCGGCAAGTTCAAAAAGGTACGGGGAATCGTCACCCAACTATTATTTTCTGGGAAAAATACAATTATTTTTAGGGAAAAATAATTGTAACATAATAATAATGTAATAATTGTAACAATAACTGTAAAATCATTGCAGTTTTCCCAGAAAATAATTGTTGGGTGACGATTCCCCGTACCTTTTTGAACTTGCCGCTCCTCAAATTTGTCAGAAATTTGCGATTTTAGGAACCTGTGCCACTATAAAAAATTCTAATTTTTTTATCCAATGTTCTTCATTTGTGGGAGGTTAATTTGAGATAATGCAAATTTTGTGCGGAAATTTATTCAATTTATGAAAAATGAAAGAAAAATGTTGGGTTCCGGGGAATCGTAACTTTTGTCTAAGAGGGTACCGGGGAATCGAAGCCCGCTAAATCCTGCGACAAGTGGGTTCCGTTTCCCTGTAACTTGCATAACTAAAAAGTCCAGGGAATTGGAACTTTTGGGTGACGTTTCCCAGGTACTAACAATGGAGGCGCAAACCATGTTCAGCCCAGATAATTTTTTGACCTTGTTAGTTTGAAAGAGCAAGTCTTTACAAACAACATTTGGTTCGGCACTTGGGCAGATGCGCAAATTTCAGCACGTTATAGGCGCCGCAAGTTCGCAAAAACGCATGATTTTTCGGGCAATGCCCCAGCGCGAGCTCAACTTCGTGCGTTTTTGCGAACTTGCGGCGCCTATAACGTGCTGAAATTTGCGCATCTGTCCAAGTGCCGAACCAAATGTTGTTTGTAAAGACTTGCTCTTTCAAAATAACAAGGTCAAAAAATTATCTGGGCTGAACATGGTTTGCGCCTCCATTGTAAGTTCCAATCCCCCGGCACTTGAACCAGACTGACTATTGAAAGAGTGAAAAGACGAACAAATTGTTTTTAGAAAAGTTATAATTTTCTAGAAACAATGGCAGATTGTAATATCGTACGATTGAATTTCGAATATTTCCGAACATATTTTATGATGTATTTGTATGCAACTTTGTCCTCATTCATATTTACAAAGTTGAATTTTCTCGGATAAATAAACTAATCAAAAACTTATTGAAATTGGACAAACAAACCTCTGACTACGTTTTGTCATGATAAACATTCTGACGTCGAAAAATTACATTTTCAAGTTCATAAATACTCGTAGATTTCGAAATTTTTTCATATCTGATCCTTTGTTTCTTTTAAAATCGCCAAAATATTAATAAAAACCATGTTTTTGAAAAAATTGAGAATAAAAGTTGTAAAAATATGGATTTCAAATAATGGCAGAAATATTGACATTTGGTAATTTTTGCCAAATAAACGAATGGCTCTTGACTTGAAGAATATTAAAAGCTTCGAAAAAAAAACCTTTTACTACTTTTTGCCATGATGAATATTTTTTTAAATACAAAGTTGAAAAGTTACATTTTCTCAAGTTCAGTTTTTTTAGTGTTGAACCTTTTTTCTTTTAAAATCGGGAAAATATTGACAAGACAAGGTTTTTTTAAAGAAAAAATGTTTCCACTTTGTAAAATACTGACAATGGAGGTCTTCCAACGTATGCTCACAGATTTGGACCAAAGTACTTAGCATAAATCTATCACAAATATACTTGTTAAATTTAACTATTGCAAAATGTCAATTTTTGCCAGATTATTAAAATTGAATGAACATAAATTGCCTTTTATTAAGATAGATATATACAATGAGATCGTGTTTTTTCGCACTCGAACGATTTTCAAGTTTGATAGCTTAAAATTTTCGTAATTTTGTGTACATGAAGAATCCGTAATAATATTGGGGGGGGGGGGGTGCATGTGTGGGTTTCGAGATCTGAGCCAATACGTGCGATTTCTTTTGCAAATTTTGAGTTTTGTCTCAAAGTCGTACACATTTGGTTTAAATATGACTGAAAATAATTTTATAAATTTATTTTGGACTAGAATATGGCCACTGCCTCGATTCCTGACCCTAATTTACCAATTTATTGAGTTTTGCAAAATAATTGCAATTTCGATATTAGTTTTCCACGATCAAATTATGGTATTTATTACAGGTTATTAGCGTTTGTGTGAATTATACCTCATAGTTGTAAATATACTTTGCCAAAAAGCAATTTTAATAAGATTTTGTTAAAAGTTTAAAAGAATTTCATTGAAAATTCAAATTTCGAATGTTACACGTCTAGCATTATAACGTATTGTTTGGATGAACTTTTAACTTATCAGGAATTTTGAAAGCAACATAAAATTTGGTTAGCTATATGGAATTTTGTTAACAATGCAAGATTTTGTTAATGCCGCGTCGACTTGTTTGAATGGAAATGACTGAAAGATTCTGTCAATTCAGATGTATGACTGTGAATGAAATGATTTCTCACTCATTTCATTTTTCACCCTATGCTTAATACATGGGGCGAAGTAAGAAATGAAGTCCGATGAAGTGAAATGAAATGAAATGAATTTGAACGAAAATGATATATGAATGTGAATGAGAATCTTCGGTCAGAAATCGGGATGGCTGACTTTTGAATGAATACTAAATTTTTGAACAGGTATGACTATCTCAGGACATGTTTTTTAAATGTGTTAAACAAAGAATGAAGTTGAATGTTTGCTTATCGAGATAATTATTTACATTGAATTAAATTAATTTTGCACGGTAAAACGAAGATTAAAGAATTTTGAAAAAAATAATAAATCAAAAATGGTGAAAGATTAGTATGAATATGTAGGTTTCTTCAAACCATTTTCGAACAAATTAAGTTTAATTTTTTACAGTCAAGTTTCTCAAAAAAATTGGAAATTGATCAAAATTTATTAATCAAAATTCAAGAATTATGTAACAATTTTGAAAACATTTTTCGAAAAATTTTTGTGTTTAATTTTGTATAGTAAATAATAATTGTATATAATATAATAATATTAATATATATATAATATTTGTATATTTGAAAGCTATATTTCTAAATTTTCAACAAAATGAAAATGTATACAATTTTTTAATCCGTATTATATAAAAGTTGTGGTTATCAAGAGATAAATAAGTAGCTAAATCTAATTAAATTATTTTGCCAAGGTGCAACGACGAATAAAGGATTTTGAGAAAATAATAATAATTTAGAAATACTGACATTAAATTCTACAAGTAGCGTGAGAGTAATTAATGTGTGACAAATTAAATTGTGAATAATTTCAAACCATTTTTCGAACACATTTTTTCGAACACAGCTTATTTATTCACCTCGTCGAAAGTTATTTGCTCAAAATTCATCAAAATTCATCAAAATTTAGACATTAAAATCCAATCAACTAATAAAATTAAATCAACTTCAAAGGATTTCCGAAAACATTCTAATTAGTTTATACACATGCAAATCTACGAAGTTCAATTTTCCTATGATATACATGTCAAAGTGTATTAATTCATCCCGGTTTTTGACCATACCTGTTCACTCTCATTAGAGTTGCCAACTCGGCTTGGCTTGAATCGGCTTATTGAGTTGAGTTGAGTTAAGCTGAGTTGAGTTGACCTCAAGTAAGCCGTCGACTCAATAAGCCGGCTTATTGAGTTGTGAGTTGGAATGAGTTGGACTTGGCTTGACTCAATAAGCCGCTGGCTCCGCCTCCTCATGCTTACACACGTATGTACATACACACAAACTTATTTACTTCCCTCGACTTGTATTGACATGTTATTTTTGTTTCAATTATTAACTAAATTATTATTCCATTTTGTGTTTTACATAAAATATCAAAAATTTAAAATTGAGACGAATATTGATAATCTGATCCTAATTCAGCTGTTTTATTTTCACAAATCTTAAATCTTTAAAAAAATCGTAGGTTTTTTTTAAATGTGTAAATTTACTGAATTTATTTTATTAAACTACTGTATAGTAATTGAATGAGGAACTATTTATTTTTAACTGTGACAATTGATCCAATTGCAGTTTCAGCTTACACGTGCTGCATTGAATCACAAATTACTATATTTTCATACATACATATGTATGTAATTATGTAGTTTATAATAAGTTAGTATAAGTTTATTATTGATTGCATTTGGATTCTTAACATTTCAAACGTCAACTTTAATTTTTCGAAATGTTATTTTAGTTGTTATAATTATTTAATGTCCATTTATTTAAACCAGAATGCATGTCCATAAGTTGACTCGGCTTAATGAGTCGAGTCAAGCCAAGCCGGCTTATTGAGTTGTGAGTCGAAGCAAGCCGGCTTGCTTCTGACTCGGCGTGCTTCGACTCACAACTCAACAAGCCGGCTTATTTTGACTCACAACTCAACAAGCCGGCTTATTTTGACTCACAACTCAATAAGCCGGCTTGCTGGCATCTCTAACTCTCATTCATTTGACTCATTATGATAGTGAAGGATATGATGAAGGAAGATGAATTTTCTGTCGTTTGAATGAAAATGAGTGAAAGATTCCGTCATTTCAGATGAGTGACTTTGAATGAAAGGATTTTCACTCCTTTAATTTTTCATCCTATACTTAATTAATGAATGGGGCGAAGTAAGAAATGAAGTCGGATGAAGTGAAATGAAATGAATTTGAAAGAAAATGAGTGAATGTGAATGAAAAACTGCATTGAGAAATCGGAATGACTGAATTTTTAATGAAAAAAGTTTTTTTTAGAACTGGTGCTTGTAGGTTTGCTTATCGAAATAAGTATTCAACTTGAATTAAATAATTCTTCTCAAGGTAAGACGATTCTTCTCAAGGTAAGACGATTCTTCTCAAGGTAAGACGATTCTTCTCAAGGTAAGACGATTCTTCTCAAGGTAAGACGACAAATACAGAATTTTGAAAACAATAATAAATTAGAATTAATTGGAGATTGGAAATCCAGGAACTTTTGTTCAAGCACCAATTGTGTTACACAATTGTTTTGCTAAATTTCTGTATCCTTCTTAGGTATGCTACCCCGGGTTTTAGGGGGTTTTGGTGGGTTTTGGGGTACCAAATCTGAGCAATACCCACGGGTAGTCGGGGTTTTCAAATTTTATAAAGCATTATAACCGGGCATTACTAACACTTCTAAAATTAATTAGTTATGAAAATTAAATTAATAAGCGGCATTGTTGAGAAATTACTGAAAAAGCAGTTTACCCCCAAAAGCTCGACTACCCGCAAAACCCCTGGGTTTTCAATAGCAAAACCCCGGGGTTTTCCTTACCCTACTTCTCGTCTAAAGTTATTTTCTCAAAATCCAAAATGAATCGACTTATCAATTAAACCACTTGTATTATACCAGTTTATTTATTAAGCTACTGCTACTTATTGTGATCGTTTTGTCCGTCTGTCTGGCCGTCTGTAAGCAGGATATCTCAGGAACGAGGCAACATACTTAAACCCCGTTTTCGACATTATGTTTTAAATTTTTTGGTTCTCGGTCGAGTTCGACAATGGGGTTAATCAGACTACGCCCCACAGGGGGTGTGGTCTAAAATTAAATTTGACTTCATAACCTGAAAACAGTAACAGATAGATCTAAACTCTGTTCACAATTGGTGATGTGAGATTCGGCGGTGAAATCACTAGTTGTGAAACGGAGTTTATTAGAGAAATTTCATTGCGCAACGCATTTCATGAGATTTTCGAACACGTTATATAATTTGTAATTTTAAAAAAGGACTAATTTTGTTTACGAAACAAGATGAAAAGTTTGAATAAGTAAAAAATTATTTGGCATTACAGAAAAAGGTATCTTCAGTTCTAAATTTTAAATTTTAAATTTTAAATAAAATGAAAATAAGTGAGATTTTCTAATATTTTTTTCTTATACAAAATCTATGGGCTTGCTTATCCAGATAAGTGTGTAAATTAAAACGACGGATAAAATAAAAATGAATTGAAATACAAATTTTCAACCGTTTTTAGAAACCATTTTTCGAAACCATTTTGTAATTAATTTTTTACACCTCGTCTTAAGTTATTGTGTCAAATAACTCCATCAAAATGTATGATTTTCTAGATTTTTATTAATTTACGTGGTTTAAAAATGATGAATAAAAAAATTTTGATAAATTGATTTCCTAAAAACGGTTACAGATTGTAATCTTCTTATTTTGGGCGTTATACTTCAAACCAATTTTCGAACATGTTCTATGATTTATTTGTAATTACAGTTTTAAGCAATTTTTTAAACCTCATACTAACTTTTTTTCGAGACAAGTATGTAAATTAAAGAAAATTTACACAAGGGGAAAACGACGAATAAAATATTTCAGAAAAAGAATATTAGTGAAATAACGTCAGATCATATTCCCACCTTTAAATAGTGCAAAACCAATTTCAAATAATCTTTTTTAAACCTATTTTATAATTAATTTTTGACAGTTTACACCTCGTGTTAAATTATTTTCTTGAATAATTAACCAAGATTTATTATTTCACTTTGATTTTAGATTTAACAAATTTAACAATTTTTGTGAAACTACGCACAAAAATTCTAATTTTTTTCAAATCGTTTCGAATTTTCGAACAATTTTCATGGCATTACAGTTTTGCGAAATTTTTTATCTTCAATCAAGAATATTTATTTAGATTAATATTTAGATTAGTATTTAGATTTATTCTTAATTAAAAATTATTTCACGCTGATTTTAGATTTAATAAATTTAAGTATTTTTGCGAGAGTGCATATAAAAAAAATTCTGATTTTTTTTCAGTTACAGATCGTTTTGAATTTTCGAAAAATTGTCTGTGATATGTTTGTTATTACAGTTTTGCATAAATGTTTTATCCTCAAGTGTTTCATTGTTATCGTCATCTAGTTTTTTGAGATTTAATTAATTTAATTAAATTATTGTTGAATGAGTTAAACGCCGAATAACTTGTTCTTAAAAAATATCCATCTAGAAACAATCATAGATGAAGTGTCTTGTTTACAAAACATGTATAAAAAAATTCCAATTAAAAAAAACATTTTTCTAACACATTTTTTATAATTAAATTTTTACAGTTTAACTTATCCACTTCATTTTGATATTTTCTGAAAAAAATTAAATCAAAATTAATTTATTTAAAAGATGAATGAAAAATTTTGAAAAATCTATCCACTTAATAACAGTTACAGATCGTGTAATACTTTCGTTGGCATTATATCCCAAAAAAATTCGAACATGTTCCATGATTGCATTTCCGAACACATTTTACGATTTCGTATGCAAAGTTTGTATCCACACACTCTTCGAAATGGGGTTACGATTATAACCAAAAAGTAAACGTATATGACTCTACCGCTGTGGTTATAAATTTGTCATCGAACTGGTTATAAGTTTATTTCCTCTGGTGACAATTTAATACCGAGTCGGTGAAACTTTATAATTAGTCGGTGACAATTGTAACCACTCGATGAGAAATTTATAACCATGGCGGTAGAGTCACATACGTTTACTTTTTGGCTATAATTGTAACCCCATCTCTAAGAGTGCATACTTATTTATAAAGTTCAGTTTTGTTCTATGAATTAATTAATGAGGATGCATTAATTAATGTTTTTGGATTTTTTGGATTTAATTCATTTAACCATTTTTGCGAGAGTAAACGACGACTACAAAAATTTTGAAAAGTGTGTTCCCTAAAAACAGTTAAAGATCACTCATGACTTCTTGGACATCATACCTCCAAACAATTTTCAAACACTAATTTTATGACTTGATTTGTACATCAGTGTTATGTCATTTTTTTTATCCAAATTTAATTTTTTTCATAAATTTATATTAACCAAAAATTTTACATTTTTTTGGACTTAATTAAACAAACTAAATTATTTTTGCATGCATGAGTAAAACGTCGAGGAATAAAGTTCGGGGAAAAAATAATTTAAAATTAATGACAGATTTAGTCCAAGTGAGAGATGAGTTTCTTTAAACCATTTTTTAATCACATATTATTTTTTACAGTTTGTTACTCACGTGTAAAGTTATTTTCTCAAATAAATTGAAAAAAATTATTGAATTTCGTTTTTTGGATCTCAGTTTCAAAAAATTTATTACAAAGAGTTTAAGAATTATTTGGTATCGAATTTCACCTTTTAAAATACATAAATTTGGCCAAAAACCTTAATTACTTCGACACCTATAGCGAAATAGGTCATGAAAAGATTAAATTTTGAATAAAATTCTTTACATTACATTTAAATTTACATTATCCCCTTGCCGGATGGTTTACCTGAATTTATTTAAATTTACAAATAATTAAGTGTTTTTTTTGCGAGTAAACGATGATTAAAAATAGTTGAAAAATATCTCCCCTAAAACAGTTACAGATTTTGTTTTAATTTATTGAGGCAAGTTAAGTAAACAAATCCCGGTAAGTACCCTTTTAGAATTTCTAGGCCACACTTTTTTCACATGTACTAGTAGCTTAAAAGAGCAACTCTTTAAAAACAACGCTTACTGCGCTGCAAAAAATTTCCGGAAGTTCGCGACCATTCGCAAATGCTACCGCAAGGCATAGATTCCACTCGAAACCCTAGCGTTATAATCGAAATATCTTGCAAATTAACCATTAACCATAATTGGCAAATTTTTGCGAAATTTGCCAGATTTCAGAAATAAATTCGTGACAGAAATCTGTAACAGTACATTTTTCTATTTAGGTTTATTTTGGTATTTTTTTGCGTGACAAAAACGACGAATGACGTGTTTTGAAAAATTCTTCATAATTTTTGAAGATACTAATAGATGTAATACAGTTGCGGTGAATTTACGTACAAAAAAGGTCAAAAAAATATTTTTGAATAAATGTACCAAAGAATATTTTCCGAAGTGAATACCGTGAGCCGAAATGCGGGCGAAATTTTTTCCCTTTTCGCCCGAAAATCATGAGGTGAATACCTAGCTTAAGAGTAAAAAAAAGTAATTAATATTTATATTTATATTTTATGAGAGAAGAACGACGAGTGACGTATTTTGAAAATTTTTATATCCTGAAAACCGCTTCAGATAAGATGCATTACCAAAATTTCATTGGGTAACCATATCTGTTCACTTTCATTCATTTTACAGATTGATTGTGAATGATAGTTAATAAGAATGAAATTCCTGTCATTTGAATGAAAATGACTGAAAGTTTCCGATATTTTAGATGAATGACTGTGAATGAAGGATTGTTCACTCTTTTTATTTCTCACCCTGTGCTTAATATATGGGACGAAGAAATCAAGTCAGACGAAGTGAAGTGAAATGAAATGAATTTGAACGAAAATTATTCAACGTGAATGAAAATTTTCGGTCAGAAATCGAGATGTCTGAAGTTTGAATGAAAACTTAATTTTTGAACAGGTATTTGGGTAACACATTTCACAAGCATTTTCGAGCACATTATATAATTTCCGTATTTCCAATTTAAAAAAACGAATGAATATATCAAATTTTGAGACTTTTGAAAATATTTATTATTACAGAACGACGAATAAAGATTTTCGAAAACTTTAATAACTTGAAAACAGTAACAGATTCAAAATCCAACTCTTTTTATGCCACACATATTTCACGAGATTTTCGAACACATTATATAATTTGTAATTAAAAAAAACAAATTTTATTTACGAAACGATGAAAGGATTGAAACATGAAATATTTAAATATAAATTTAGCCCTTACTTACAGAAACAGATATCTTCAATTTCATATTTTTTAATTTTAAATTTTAAATAAAATGTCCAAAATTTTTAATTCGTGTTATGAAAAATTTATGGGCTTGCTTTTCGAGAAAAGTGTGTAAATTAAAACGACGGATAAAGTATTTCAGAAGAAAACTAAATTTAAAACAATAACAGATGACAAACTCAACTTCAAAAAAATGTAAAGATAATTCCAAATTATTTTTCGAATCTATTTTATCATTAATTTTTTACAGTTTTTTACACCTCGTTTAAAGTTATTTTCTCAAAGAAATTGTGACTTCATCAAAATATATTTGTATGATTTTGTTTGTGGATTTAATTAATTTATGTGCTTTAAAAACGACGAATAAAAAAATTGAAAAATTGATTTCCTAAAAACGGTTGGCCTTCTTTGTTAGGTGTAATACTTCGAAACAATTTTCGAGCATATTATGTGTTTTTTTTTATTACAGTTTTACGCAATTTTTTTTAAACCTCATACTAACTTTTTTTCGAGACAAGTATGTAAATTAAATTAATTTTAATTTTTAATTTATACCTTATCATTTTTATGTTAATTTATGTTTTTATTTTATTTTTATTTTAATTTTAATTTATTTTATTTTATTTTTATGTCTTAATTTATTTAATTTTTACTTTATCATAATTTCTTCACTTTTAGCAAAGCATACGACTTTTTTCTACAAAGGTTAAGGAATTATATATATGTTAGACTCCCCTTTTGCCAGCTTTTCTGATGTATAATGTGTGATTTTCATAATGTGTTGGCAAAATGATAATAATAAATTTTATAAGAGTTAAACGCCGAATAAAAGATTTCAAAAAAATTAAAATTTTAACTAAAAAAACAATGTCAGATCACATTGCCAATCTCAACAAGTGTAAAACCAATTTCAAATCATTGTTCGAACCTGTTTTATAATTAGTTTTTTAGTTTTTTTACACCTCGTGTAAAGTTATTTTCTCACATGCTTAAAAGTGAATGAAATTTAATTCTTATTGAATGAGTTAACTGGCGAATAGAGTATTTGTATTAAAAAAACAAGGATGGTTTGGAAAAAATGTCAAATGATAATAATACCATATCGTTGAATTAAAAATATTTCCGAACATATTCTATGACTAATTTGATCCTCATTCATGCTAACAAAGTTCAATTAATAAAATCAAGTTTTATTAATTCATTTCGTTTTCTTAGATTTAAATGATTCAATTAATGAAATTTAATTATTTTTGAATAAGTTGACCGACGAATAAGGATTTTTTTAAGTTATGAAACAATAATTTAGACGTCTAATAATAGATAGCGAGGAAACCATCCATAAGTAGAAATCAGTTCGAAACACATTTTATGATTATTTAGAAATTTTAAATTTATCCTAAATTGAACAATAAAAATTTTCAAATTCGTATTATTTATTTGTCAAAATTTGATTAATTTAAGTTAATTGTTCTTGAATGAGTTAAACGACGAGTAGAGTATTTTGAAAAAAGGAAAAAATAACCTAAAAACAACGGAAGATGATAATGTCATATGATTGAATTTCAATTATTTCCGAACATATTTTATGATTTGTATTGTACACAATTTTACCCTCATTCGTATTAACACAGTTCAATCTTCTTGGATAAATAAATTAGTCAAAAATTTAGCAACTACTCATTCTTTTTTTAAGATTTGATTAATTGAATTTAATTATTGTGAAATATTTAATTTTTGTAAGATTGAATAATAATTTTTTTAATACATTTAATTTATTTTTTAAGATGTAACTAATTGAATTTAAATGAGTTAAACGATTTAAATGAGTTAAACGACGAATGAGTTAAACGATTTAAATGAGTTAAACGACGAATAAAGTATTTATAATTTAAAAATAATTTGAAAAAAATGACATAATATTGGAAACCATCAGAAATTTCTGAACACATTGTACGATTTCATTAATACGCAATTTTATTCCGAAGTTCAACTTATCAATCCAAATTTATTAATGGGTCATATGTATTTGTTTTTAAAATGTAAATAATTTCAAATAATTTCAGAAAACGTTTTATAATTTATTTATTGTGCAATTATTTTGCATATACATAATTACAAAGTCAAATTTTTCCTGGGTCAGTAAATTAATCAAAAATTTGTTAATTTTCCTTGATATTTTGAAGAAAAAAATCTAGAAACGATGGAAGATAGGAACCGGCAATAATTTCCAAGCACAGTTTGTAATTTATTTGGAGTGAAATTTTATCCTAATTTTTATCTGAAAAGGTTAATCTTTGTCGGATAAATAAATCAAATTGAATTGATTCATTGTTGGGAATTAACTAATAAAATGTAATTATTTTTGCATACGTTAACTTACGAATAAGGTATTTTTTAAGGAAAAAAAGTAATTTATACCAAATGTTAGATGAGTAGGAAACAAGCTTTTCAAGTACACATTTTATGATTTCTTTCTGTTTATCCTCAGATTTATGTAGAAATTTCAATTTTTTATGATTTAGGTTGCGAAAATTCAATTTTTTAAAATGAAATTTCAATTATTCTCAGATTTATTAATAAAAAAATTTGTATTTAGCTTTTTTATTAAGTTTGATTCAGTTTAATTATTTTTGAATGGGTTAAACGACGAATAGAGTATTTTGAAAAAAAGATCATCTGGAAACATTAGCAGATAAAATGTAAGGACGTATGAATTTGAGATAATTTCCGAACACATTTTATGATTATTTCTTTTTATTCTCATATTTATTTAGAAATTTCAATTTTTCGAATAACAAAATACAAAAGACTGAATAACAAAAATTTATAAATTTATAAATCTTATATGTTTTGATTTCAGTTTTCGAACAAAGTTTTGATGCTTAATTTTTTAAAGTTTATTTGTTATCTAAAGCTATTGTTTCAAAAAATTCAAAATTCATCAAAATTTATTAATTATACCCTGATTTTTTAGATTTAAGTACACTCTTAGAAATGGGGTTACGATTATAACCAAAAAGTAAACGTATGTGACTCTACCGCAGTGGTAATGAATTTGTCACCAACTGGTTACAAATTTATTAGCTCTGGTGACAATTTAATGCCAAGTCGGTGAAACTTTATAGTTAGTAGGTGACAATTATAACCACTCGATGAGAAATTTATAACCACAGCGGTAGAGTCACATACGTTTACTTTTTGGTTATAATCGTAACCCAATTTCTAAGAGTGTATTTGAAACAAAGAATAAATAAAAAATTAACGAATGTAATTATATTTTATGCGAGAGAAGAACAACTACTAAAGTTTTTCGAAAAATTGAAAACATTAAATTCAATTAAATTTAAAAATTTATTCGTTGTTATTACAGATGTAAAATTTTACGAAACTGAATTCTTCATCCTTGAAATTGAAGTCAGATGAAGTGAAATGAAATGAGTTGAATGAAAAAGAAAATGACCGAGTATAAATGAAAATCTTCAGTCAGAAATCGGGATGACTGACTTTTGAATGAATACTAAATTGTTGAACAGATCTGGTTGTAATTAATAAAATTTGAATGAGTTAACCGACTAATAATGTATTCAAAAGAAAAAAATAATTATTTAGACCTAATGATAGATAGCAAACAGATTACTTCGGGTACAAGTCGATTCCGAACAATACATGTTCACATTCATTCATTTTATGATGAATGAATAAATTATCATTCAATATTTAAAATTTGAATGAATATTGAATAAATATTTTATTCTGATTTTTGAATAAATGAATATTGAGTGAACATCTATTCAATTCGTGTGAATGAAAATTTTTTTTATCATTCATTTTTAACTCAATGCTTAATACATACGGAAAGTTGAGAAATTCATCTAATACTGTGAATTTTGAATAACATGAATAATGAAGGAAAGGTGAATAATGAATAAATGTTGAATAAGAAATGAATTTTTTTTCAAGGCTTTGAATGAATGAACTTTGAATGAATAAATATTTTTTGAACATGTTTGTTCCGTACACATTCTACGATTTATTCCCTTTTAAGAGTAAAAAAGTAATTAATGTATTTATTTATATTTTATGAGAGAGAAGAACGACGATTGACGTGTTCTGAAAAATTTCATATCCTTGAAACAGCTAAGATTAATTCCCAAAATTTGATTGGGCAACACAGTTCACAAGCATTTTCGAACATGCTTTATAATTTTCGTATTTACAATTTTGAAAAAAACGAATGACTACTTTTTAGAAACTTTTGAAAATATTTATTGTTGCAGACATACAATTGTAGGAATTTTTTTAATCTTTAAGTTTAAATTAGAACTAAATAAAATGAAAATGTATTAAATTTAGAGATAGATTTAAATCTATTTGCAAGCCCACGAACTTTATTGCACATATTATTTAATTTACAAAATTTAATTTGCAAAATGCCCAGCCATCCTGTGGAAATTGCAATAGGAAAGGCGATCCTGATGTGATTGACCCTCGCTGCGGCTCCGTTCAACATTGTATCTTCTCTTTGATGATCCTTGTTGGCACGAACCTCGATAATATATAAACTTCTGACCCGGAATTCCTTCAGATGATCGTGCATTGCCCGGTCGTCGCTCCTTGCGGTCTTGATTACGGGGTTGATCACTAATCGTTAATACAACTAGCATCTTCCTCATAAAGGTCCCAATTAATGCATCCAATGCATCGTTTCTTTCGGAAGTGAAATATTTATTGTCACTCATTGTTCACAAAATTGTTGAGTTCGTGGCAATATTTCATTCAAATTAAAAGTTAACTCGTCTCCTCTTCCAGTATAGTTACCTCACTTTCTTCATATAATAGGCGCATAAGCTCATTAAATGTAATCACGCGTTTTTTAAATAACTTTTTAATAACTACAGACAACTGAGGATTATCGATCCCACGAATTGTTAATCTCACTGCTTCTCTTTCCGCTATTCTGCTAATGGGAAAGCTTACTAAGGTGTCCTTATATTTTAGATGCGCTCGTTTGATAAAGTCGTTCATGTGTTTACCTGGTTTAAATTTTAGTCCTTTGAATGTCTTCTTCAGGTGATTGATAATTGCTGGGTTGGGTTCGAAAATTCATTATGGTTGAACTGTCAGCACTTAGAAAACCCCTTTATCTTTCAGAATTTTAAAGTTTTTCATGAAGTCATCAATTTCCAAAGTATCAATTAATAGTTCAAATGTTAACGCAGCTCCTGCTGATATCTCATACTTGTGGTAACTGTTATGAAAAAAAGAGAGACACAGACGGAGTGCTTCCTCCTCAGTGATACAACTGAAAGGAAACTTAGTTTTGGTGGTACGAAACAATAACTGAGCCCTTCTTAAATAAGTTTCTATTGGTTCTGCATATTCACGTTCTAGGTTTCTAAACTGCTGACGGATTTTGTCTCTAATATCCGAATTCATTGTCAATGTTACACTTGCCTTAAAAACACACCGCACAAATGTCTAAACTTGGCGTCAGTCACTGGTCATCGAGATTGGTAGTACACCAACTATCACGCAAGAAGTTCAAGTCGCGATTAACGAATTTTATGTAGACTTGACATTAATTTTAATAATTCTCGGAACGAGGAAAAACTCGAGTCGCTAAATTGTGGATGATTTAACGCGTGGTGGCGTAATTTCGATACATATCTAACTGGCAACAAACTAATCACACTGTCGACTACCTGTTTCTCGTCCAACCACATTAATTTTGACATATCGACAAAGAACTGGAACTTATCTTTGACAAAGTCAATTTCACTCTGTCCGTACTTTGGAGGTCGAGTTATTAAAATCTTGTAAAACCGACGGTCATTTTCCTCCACAGGACGGTGATGACAAATGTGTGGCATATTTCCTCACTACGCCAGTTAATTTCCGATACTACATAATTGTTGCTACCCTTGGTAAGAATTAGCACTGGCGTCTCACAATGCCCACTGGAGTTTCTTTAACTTGGTCATTTTCTGAGTCCTTAAGGCGCTCATCAGTCTCGCGTCTGCGGTATTCGTCCCTGGACAATATTTTACTGCCCCCACTAGAACTCGTTACATCCTCCCACACTTAGCTTACACCCCATAACTCCACCTCATGTATTGGTCCCCGCTCTTCTCGTATTTTGAGAAAACACCCTGGTGTGAATACCACTGTCAGATGTGAGCTACGGGGGGGGGGTGAGGATGATGATGGTAGCGGTTGAGAGAGATGCGGAATAATGTGGATGATACGAGCTCCGAATTACGAATGTCTTTATTGTGGTGGTGTGTTCGCATTATAAGCTTACACGTCAACCTTCGAACAGTAAGCATGGCACCACAACTTGTGAATTTTTGCGACAATTTACGAGATTTCGAAATGACAGAAATTAGCATAAAAAGGGTAACAGAAATTTTTTACATTTCAAGTTTCTATTAATTTCAAATTTCATGATTTAAAAACAGTGAAGCTACTTAAAATCAGTGCGTGCAAAAGGGCAGCCGTTTTGCTATTTCTTCATGCCTTTTTGCCTTTTTAATGCCTTTTTGCCTGTTTCATGCCTTTTTGCCTGTTTCATGCCCTTCTGTTCGATTCTTTACGATTGAATCCTATATCTTGTTGTCTATAACGTGCTAACGGCATTACAGAAAATATAAATGTTTTTCAAACAGGATTGGAAGGTTCTGGCTTTCATCGATACTTCAAAAAATTAGTTGAATACTTTTCTCCACATGTTTTTAGAGTTGTTTCTACATTGTCATCAGCTAAATTAGTCACATTTTGGGCCAAACCTTCACTTTCATTCATGTGACTGGTTATGATAGAGAATGATGGTGAATGAAAATGAATTTCGTGTGATTTGAATTAAAATGATTGATAGATTCAGTCATTTCCGATGCCTACCTGTTCATTTTCATTCATTAGACTGATAATGATGGAGAATGATAGTGAATGAAAATGAATTTCCTGTGATTTGAATGAAAATGAGTGAAAGATTCCGTCATTTCAGATGAATGACTGTGAATGAAAAGATTTCTCATTCATTTCATTTTTCACCCTATGCTTAGTACATGGGGCGAAGTAAGAAATGAAGTTCGATGAAGTGAAATGAAATGAGTTTGAAAGAAAATGAATGAGTGTGAATGAAAGTCTTCAGTCAGAAATCGAGATGACTGAACTTTGAATGAAAAAGTTTTTTTGAACAGGTATGTTCCGATGAATGACTGAATGAAAGATTTCTCGCTCATTTCATTTTTCACCCTATGCTTAATACATGGGGCGAAGTGAAAAATGAAGTCAGATGAAGTGAAGCGAAATGAATTTGAAAGAAAATGACTGAGTGTGAATGAAAATCTTCAGTCAGAATTCGAGATGACTGAACTTTGAATAAAAATTTTTTTTTGAACAGGTATGTTTTGGGCGTAAGATCATATTTGGGAATTGTATAAAAACGCAATAAATAATTTTGCTTTTAATTTTATCTCAGAATTTTCGTCTCATCTCGCCCCAATTAGCGAAAGGGCAAAAAGACACTGATGAATACCACGTCAAGTGTTTCACAAAACAGTTTTCCATATTTCGCATGGGAATGTGAGACAGAGTGAGAAAAGTAGTTCGCGGTGGGTATCCATCATCATTTCGAGTCAGGGTCGTATGAAATCTTTTCCCATGCAAACTTTTCATCCAACTAGGCACCTTTCATTTAATTATATATGTAACCCGAAATTACCGTTCAGTGTCTAGTAGACACCATACCTCCTATTATCGTCATCATAAATTCAAGAGTTTTATATTTGGGGCGATTTGGATAAACTAAATTTGCTTATCTGAAAAATTGATAAGTCTGGAGTTAAGCCCTATAGCGTTAATTTTTGAGTGAATATCACCATCATAAATTCAGAAAAGCTTAAGTTTTAAATTTGGGGCGATTTGGATAAACTAAATTTGCTTATCTGAAAAATTGATAAGTCTGTAGGTAAGCCCTATAGCGTTAATTTTTGAGTGAATATCACCATTATAAATTCAGAAAAGCTTAATTTTAACAATTAGATCGATTTGAGGCTACTTTAATTACTTTATTCTTTATCATTATTTTTATGGGTAGTATTTCACAAGCAGCCATACTATGTATGTATATATGTTACGGCTCTTGCAAAATAAGCCCCTCCCTCAGAAACTTTGACCCCAAAAACTCATTGTTCCGGTCATTTCTACTCGGCCAACAAAAGCTGAAAATGTAGCTCTTCTCAAGGAGAAAAATCTGGCATCAGGTTGTCAGACTAGAAATGACCGCTAAGGTCACTTTTTTAACGATTTATATGTTGGTCGAAAAACCGCCAATTTTCGAATTTTGAAACTTTTTCTGCATCAAAATGTTTGTATTTATGGGGGAATTAAAATGTCAAATACAACTTGAGGTCTAATTCTTTTTTTACGGAGTGTACATTAGCTTTCTCATTTTTTCCAATTTTTTACCCCCATTTTTTAAGGGGGGGTGGTTGCATATAATTCAAAAATAGCTATGGTAAGGTGATCCATGCAACCGCAGTTCAGTTTGCAATTTTTTAAATTAAATTCGGTGGCATCGATGCGAAATACTATGACACCGTATCATTCATTTCATCTCCACTGCCTGCCTTTTTGCTCTGCACACACTGCATAAAATTAACAGTAATTCATCACATTGTGATATTTAATGTATTTTGATATTTTTTGCGTGAGGAAAACGACGAAAGACTTGTTTTGAAAAATTTCTTAATATGAAAACAATGATAGATAGTACAGTGCCATCAAAACAAAATGTTAAAAAAATATTTTCGAATACATGCACAAAAGAATATGATTTATGTGTATTTGAAATTTTGAAGAAAACGAAAATTTAGTTACGAAATGATGAAAAAATGAAAGCAATTCAATGAAGTTTTCGAAATTTATTTATTATTACAAATATAAAATTGTATGAAATTTAATCCTTTACTTAAGTTTTGAAATTTTAAATCTTCATTTCAAAATTTGAAATTTAAAAGTATTCTCAACTTTAGTGACAAATTAAAATCCGACAATTATGCAACTAATTTTTCCAACACATGTTTTGCATTCTTAATTTTTTCTGTTTTATTTATCCTCCTCGTCTAAAGTTATTTTCCCATAAATTTAAAATTCCTAAAAATTTCTTAATCAACCTTGTTTTTTATTGAAGTATCTGAAGCAAGAATACAAATACCTAAATAAAACAATAATGAATGTAATTATATTTTATGCTAGAGTAGAACGACGAATGATCATACCTGTTCAAAAATTCAGCTTTCATTCATAAGTCAAGTCAGTCGTCCCGATTTCTGAGTGAAGATTTTCATTCACATTCAGTCATTCTTATTCAAATTCATTTCATTTCACTTCATCGAACTTCATTTCTTACTTCGCCCCATGTACTAAGCATAGGGTGAAAAATAAAATGAGTGAAAAATCCTTTCATTCACAGTCATTCATCTGAAATGACGAAATCTTTCAGTAATTTTCATTCAAATGACAGTAGTTTCATTTTCATTCACCCTTCATAATCAGTCACATGAACGAAAGTGAACAGGTATATATGTAAAGAATGAAATTTAACTGACAAGGGACACTCACGACCTGTCGTTTGAGTCCAGGGTACCCACTATGTTTTTTAGAATCTACTAGGACCCCAGATGAAGGATTCATTCATATTTCCGTGTAAAACTCATATTTGGCGCCATGGCGTGGCGCCAAATTCGCCAAATTTGCATGTTTTTATTTTTGAAACCGCCATAACTTTTGAAAACCTGGACGGATTTTCAAAATTTTTGGCAAAAATCATGACAAGGAGTTCAACTTTCGTATCCAATGAAATTTTTTCCAAAATTATCACTTTCAACTTTTCGCAAAATTTCGTAATTTTCTTACAAACGGGGGTTCGTCGAAAAAATGCTAAAAATATTTCAAAAATTATAAATTTTTTATTTTTATTTTTTTCTCAAAAATTTCGACTTTTGTGATCATTTTAAGCATAAAATTTTGAAAATCCGACATAAACTGCAAAAGTTATGGGGGTTTGAAACTGGTCGAAAATGCAAATTTTGAAGTTTGGCGCCACGCCATGGCGCCAAATATGAGTTTTACACGGAAATATGAATGAATCCTTCATCTGGGGTCCTAGTAGATTCTAAAAAACATAATGGGTACCCTGGACTCAAACGACAGGTCATGAGTGTCCCTTGTGAGTTGACTGACGAATAAAGTATTTTTTAAAAAGTAAGAATGTTTTGAAAAAAATGACAGATGATAGTAATGCCATATGGTTGAATTTAAAATATTTCCGAACATATCTTATGACTAATTTCGTAAGCAATTTGATCCTCATTAAGGCTAACAAAGTTCAGTTAAATAAAACAAATTTAATTAATTCATCTCGTCTTTTTAAAATTTAATTAATGAAATTTAATTACTATCGAATAAGTTAACTGATGAATAAGGATTTTTTTTAGATAAGAAACAATAATTTAGACGTCTGTTCTGTTAGATAGCGACGAAACCATCCATAAGTACAAATCAGTTCGAAACACATTTTATGATTTATTTGTTTTACGATTGTTTAGAAATTCCAATTTTTCCAAAATTGAATAAGTATTTTCAAATTCACATTATTCATTTTCTAAAATTTGATGAATTTAAGTTAATTGTTCTCGATTGAGTTAAATGACGAATAGAGTATTTTGAAATAAAAGAAAAATTAACCTAACAACAATGGAAGATGATAATATCATATGATTGAAGTTCAATTATTTCCGAACATATTTTATGATTTGTTTTGTACGAAATTTTACCCTCATTCGTATTAACACAGTTCAATCTTCTTGGATAAATAAATTATTTAGTCAAAAATTTATTAATTACTCATACTGTTTTAAAGATTTAAGTAATTAAATTTAATTATTGTTAAATATTTAATTTTGGTAAGATTGAATAATAATTTTTTTAAATACACCTTATTTATTTTTAAGATGTTATTTAAATGAGTTAAACGACGAATAAAGTATTTATAATTTTAACATAATTTTAGAAAAAAATGACAGATAATACTGGAAACCATTCGGAATTTCTGAACACCGTTTAGGATTTATTTAGTACACAAGTTTACCGCAAAGTGGAACTTTTCATTCGAAATTTATTAATGGGTCATATATAAGTATTTGTCTTTTAAAATGTAAACAATTTCAAATTACTGTTCAGCCGATATTAATAGTCTGAAAGAAATCTGAGAGGTTTCCTGGCAGATAATTGATATTATTTTCAAAAAGCCAAATAACCTCTCAGAAAAATTTCCAAGGAATTGAGACTATTAATATCTGCTGAACAGTAGTTCAGAAAACGTTTCATAATTTATTTCTTGTGCAATTATTTTGCATACGTAATTAAAAAGTTAAATTTTTCCCGGGTGAGGAAATTAATCAAAGCTTTATTAATTTCCCTTGATATTTTGAAAAACATCTAAACGATGGCAGATAGGATAGGAACCGGTAATAATTTGAAATAATTTCCAAGCACAATTTATGATTTATGTCGTGTAAAAAAGTTGAGATTGCTACTGGATATGATCACACTAGTATCTGGGATCACAGAAATAAAATGTAATTATTTTGGCATGAGTTAACTGACGGATAAAGTATTTTTAAAGAAGAAATAGTAATTTAGATCAAATGTTAGATGAGTAGGAAACAAGCTTTAAGTACAAATTTTATGACTTCTTTCTTTTTATCCTCAAATTTATGTAGAAATTTCAATTTTTATCAAGTAACTAGTTTGCGAAAATTCAACTTTTAAAAAAGAAATTTCAATTATTCGCAGATGGATTGATAACAAATTTTTAATTTGTCTTTATTATTAAGTTTGATTGATTCAGTTTAATTATTTTTGAATGGGTTAAACGACGAATAGAGTATTTTGAAACAAATAATCCTCTGGAAACATTAGCAGATAAAATGTAAGGACATATGTATTTAAGATAATTTCCGAACACATTTTATGATTATTTCTTTTTATTCTCATATTTATTTAGAAATTTCAATTTTTCAAATAACTGAATAACAAAAAGACTGACTGAATAACAAAATTAATACAAAAGACTGAATAACAAAAAAGCTTTATAAATTTATAAATCTTTATGTTTACAAATCTATATGTTTTTATTTCAAATCAGTTTTCGAACACAGTTTTGATGCTTAACTTTTTAAAGTTTATTTGTTATCTATAGATAATTTTTTGAATTTTTCATTTCTTAATTTTTTGAAACAATAGCTTTATAAAGCTATTTATAAACTATAAAAATTCAAAATTCCTCAAAGTTTATTAATTGCCCTTAATTTTTTAGATTTAGGTATTTGAAACAAAGAATAAATAAAAAATTAATGAATGTAATTATACTTTACGCGAGAGAAGAACGATGACCAAGTTTTTCAAACGATGACGAAACGATGACGAAGTTTTTCAAAAAGTTTCATAACATGAAAATAGGGACAGATGAATGGAAACAATTCCACATTTCTCGAGCATTTTTAAACAGATTATATAATTTACACATTTGTAATTTTGAGAGAAAAACGCCGAATTTTATTTACAAAATGAAAATGAAAATGAAAAGATGAAAAGATTAATTTTTGGAAAAATGACAGAAATAACATTTTAGGAAATTTTTAAGTTTGAAATAAGATGAAAATATATAAAATTTTGTAATCCTGATTATTCAAAAATTTGTGGGCTTACTTTCGAGATAAATATGTATGTAAATTAAATTAAATTATTTTTGCAAGGTTAAACGATAAATGAAGGATTTTGAAAAAAATGAAAAAAATGAAAAAAATGAAAAAATTAAGAAACAGTTACAGATCGATAGTAATTTTTGCAAGTTTAAGATGAGCTTCGGTGAGTCATTCCCGCGCGTCTTATTCCGCCCCATGTGTCATGTCTGCTTGTGGAAAACTTAAAATTAACTTTAAGGCGTTAATATTCAATGGAATTTAAATGTTATTACCTTAAAATATTCTATATTTTTAACTTAACACAACTGTAGCTTAGATTTTTGGAAAACATATTCCTTCCTCAATATTTTATTGCCCCTCACAGGAAGGAAATTTTTTTCCAAAAATCTAAGCTACAGTTTTGTTAAGTTAAAAATATAGAATATTTTAAGGTAATAACATTTAAATTCCATTGAATATTAACGCCTTAAAGTTAATTTTAAGTTCTCCATAAGGAAACATGACATATGGGGTGGAATAAGACGCGCGGGAATGACTCACCGAAGCCCACCTTAAACGACGAATGAAGGATTTTGAAAAAAATGAAAATCATTGAGAAAAAATTACAGATCAATAGTAAGCTCATGCACACTTTTAACTTTGAAAAAACGCCAACTTTATTTATGAAATGATGTAAAGAGGAAAAGATTAAATTTTAAAGATTAAATCTAAAAAAATGGTCCCTGGTCCCTGGTCCCCGGGGGACCATCTGAAAAAATGGCCCCTGGCCCCTGGTCCCCGGGGGCCATCTAAAAAAATGGTCCCTGGTCCCCGAGGGACCAGGGACCACCATGTTAAACTCGCATTTGGGGACCAGGGACCATGGTCCCTCAAATGGTCCCTGGTCCCTGGTCCCCGTGGGGCCACCTAAAAAAATGGTCCCTGGTCCCTGTTCCCTGGGGGACCATCTGAAAAAATGGTCCCTGGTCCCTGTTCCCTGGGGGACCATCTGAAAAAATGGTCCCTGGTCCCCAAGGGACCATCTTAAAAAATGGTCCCTGGTCCCTGGTCCCCGGGGGACCATCTGAAAAAATGGTCCATGGTCCCGGGGGACCATCTAAAAAATTGGCCCCTGGCCCCTGGTCCCCGAGAGACCAGTGACCAAATGGTCCCCCATATTGGTCCCGGGGACCATGGTCCCCTGCGAGCTATGATCCGGGCCAAGTGATGGATGGTAACGCGACCAATCAAATCGTTTTCGAACACATTTTAATTATAATTTCTTACTTTGTATGTTTATTTAGAAATTTCAATTTTCTCTGCCTAAATAATAAAAAAAATTAAATGAAGAAGACTAATTTGTCAAAATTTGATTAATTCAATTTAATTATTTTGAATGAATTAAACGACGAATGGATTATTTCGAAAAAAAAATTAGCTGTAAATACTAACAGGTAGCTCCACGCTGATTTTTTTTCGTGTTTATTCAGTAATTTAATTTTTTTCCAAAATAAATTAATAAAAATTTATACATATATCTTATTTATTTTTTAAAATTTGATTAGTTTAATTAATTTAAATATTCTTGAATGAGTTAAACGACGAGTAATTTGTTTTGGAAAAAGTAATAATTTTCTGGAAATAATGTCAGATAATGAATCAGTCTGAATTTCAAATATTTCCGAACATATTTTATTATTTTATGACTTATTTTCTATTTCAGAACATATTTTATTATTTTATAACTTATTTTCTACGCAATTTTATCTTCATTCGTATTTACAATACAAAGTTCAATTCTTCTTTGATAGTCATTTTCTCGTACAAACAAACATTTGAAAATTTCTTACATTTCGTTTTTATTTCTTAAAAATTGAGCATATTCAAATCATACCTGTTCAAAAATTCAGTTTTCATTCAAAGTTCAGCAATCCCGATTTCTGACTGAAGATTTTCATTCACATTCAGTCATTTCCGTTCAAATTCATTTCATTTCACTTCATCCGACTTCATTTCTTACTCCGCTCCATGTATTAAGCATAGGGTGAGAAATTAAATGAGTGAAAAATCCTTTCATTCATAGTCACTCATCTGAAATGACGGAATCTTCAATCATTTTCATTCAAACCATAGGGAATTCATTTTCATTCACTATCACTCACCATCATAATCACTCAAATGAATGAAGGTGAACAGGTATGATTCAAATGCGGGATTTGTTTGTATACCATATTTTGGTGAAGTTACGTGAACTTTTGATTGATTGTTGTTTTTTGATATGAAATTACAAATAAAAACGAAAGTTTCCAAGATTTTTTGAAAGTTTCTTAATTTTAATTTGTATCTCTTAAAAAGATATTAAAACGTTACCAGCATTTGTAAATAAGAAGAATTTTTTGTACCACATTCATGAGCAGTTTCATGACAAATTCGCGTATGAAATGACGACAGATAATGAAAACGAAAGTTTCCAAGATTTCTTCAAAATTTCTTGAATTTTGTTTTATTTAACAAAAATGTGTAAATGAGAATGAATTTTGTAGCACATTTTTGCACAGTTTCATAAGCAATTCGTGCGAAATGAAATTCCAATTTTTGCACTTATATAGATACATATTTTTCAAATTTTGTTTTTATTTTTAACGAATATTAACCCGTGACGTGAATGATCAGGATTTTTGACCAGGTTCACGAACAATTTACGTTTGAAATGACAAATAAAACCGAAAATTTCCTGAAAATTTCTTGAATTTGGATATGCTCACGAACCAAAGATTTTTAAGAAATAAAAATATAATATAAAAAATTTTCAACTGTTTGTTTGTCCAAGAAAGATGATTACCCGAGAAAAATTTAACTTTGTAAATACGAATGAGGATAAAATTGCGTACAAAATAAATCATAAAATTAGTTCAGAAATATTTGAAATTCAATCATACGACATTATCATCTGCAATTGTTTCCAGAAAATTATTACTTTTTCAAAAGAATTTGTTCGTCTTTTAACTCATTCAAGAATAAGTAAATTAATCAAATTAAGAAAAAAATAAATAAGATGTATTTATAAATTTTTATTAATCTATTTTGGAAAAAATGAAATTTCTGAATAAACATGAAAAAAATCATAAAATATGTTTCGGAAATGATACAAACAGCTCACGCGTTGACCATCTGCGATAGTTTTTAAATAATTTTAACTTTTCCAAAATACTCCATTCGTCGCTTAACTCATTTAAATATAATTAAATTGAATTAATTAACTTTTAACAATTCAATAGGATGCATTTATAACTTTTAATTCATCTATTTTGGAAAAAATGAAATTTCTAAATAGACATAAAAAGTAAGAAATCATAAAATGTGTTTGGTCCAGTGGATAAGTTCCCCGTTTCCGAGCCCCCTTGTGAATTAATTTATGAATATAAACGAAAGTTTTCATTTTTACAATTGTATACATTTTTTTAACAGCATATTTTTGGCCGGTTTCATAAACAATTCGAGTATGAAATGCTAAATAAAAAGTAAAGTTTCCTAAAAATTGTTTTGTTTTATTTCTAATAAATATAAACTGAGGATAAATAAAGTTTAAAATTTTGTATTTCATTTTTAGCAGGCACACCTCCTGAAAGATCGGACGACATCGAAGCCATTGAGTTTGGTGGAGGTGCACTGATTCGCTCGGAAAATGGCGGACGAGGCGAGCCCCCACTTTCGAAAGGTCGACGTTTCCGAACAGTTGTCACTGGAAAAGACTTGGATGCAGGAATTGCCCGTTTCCAGGGACAAGTTCCAGTCGCAAAGTTCTCTGGGAAGGGTTTGACACTCGCCACGACCGATCGGAACGGTGTAGCGGGATCCTATATGCAAGAAAATTATGGTAAAGTTGACACCGATTTTTTTGTCACTGAATGGTAACAATAATTGTGCACAGAAAGATTATTGACAATTTAGCACTCGATGATTCATTGATAAAATTAGCCCATTTTTAATAATTTGACGGGAATTTATTATAAAATTCTGAAAGACAAATTTGTAGAGCAGGGAGTTGTCAATTTTTGTAAAATGTACACTCCAGATTTTGACCCTTTTTGAAGGAGTAGATCTCAAGTTTAGGAAGCCTTCAGAAAAATTGGAACTCGTCGAAACTGGCTCAAAAAACTCGACGCCATTCCATTAATCAACTCACTGGATTAAATGGACTGACAATGGAGGTCTCCCAACGTATGCTCACAGATTTGGACCAAATTAGTGTCAATCGATCACAAATATAATTAGTATGAAATTTGCAAATGGAACTATCTCCCAATGCGCAGGTTTGGCGGAGATATTTGCATGAAAAGAGGAGAAAACGAACCAAAAGGCTTGCATATTTTTCATTTTCCAAATTTCCTGCGCATTTTTTCTGCTTTTTATGCAAATATCTCCGCCAAACCTGCGCATTGGCAGATAGTTCCAGTTGCAAATTTCATCCTAATTATATTTGTGATCGATTGACACTAATTTGGTCCAAATCTGTGAGCATACGTTGGGAGACCTCCATTGTAAGAAATGGATTAGTGAATTCCTAGAAATAAATTCCTACAGGGAAGAAATTAATAAAAACGTGCTGGTTTGGATGATTTTAATGCCGAGATTTAAAGTCGATTTATGAAATAGTGAAAATTAAGAATTTTCAAGATCAACTGAAGGTTGGAGTGTAGTGCACGAATAAGGAGCAGTCTTTCACACAAATTCACAAGAATTTATATTTTAATTTTGCATGACAAATTTGTAGAGCAGGAAGTTGCTAATTTTTTTTACAATATACACTCCAGATTTTGACACTTTTTGAAGGAGGAGATCTCAAGTTTGCGAAGCCTTCAGAAAAATTAGAACTCGTCAAAACTGGCTCAAAAAACTCAACGCTATTCCATTTATAAATTTACTGACTACAAATTTGTCGTCTAAAATTTTAAAATAAATTCCCAGAGGAAAGATTAAAAATGTGCTGATTTTAGCGATTCATCAACTTTTACATATATACGTTAACAAACTTAGGTAACACTAAGTATTTATCATGGATATACGGTACCGATTTTGTTTGCTAATAATTGTTCATAATGTGTCATGAACTTTCATGAAATTTATATCAGCGTGGTACTGACAACGTTGAATTTTTTCGGTGACAATTTTATTACCAAATACACAAGGAATTTGAAATGTTTACCTTGACAGTAGCGATTTTGGTAGAAGCATGCAACTGGTTGAGGCTGTTGCTGTACCGGCGTGGCGACGGACCACCCACCCCACGTGTGACCGGGGCGAACGTATGGCGCGTACGAGGCGTGGCACGTGGTGGCGAAGATAAGAAAAATGGCGAAAATAGCGACGGCAGGCTTCATTTTTGCGGAATTGGTTAAGAGTAGGAAGTAGTTGAGATAAGATCGTTCGTTATCAGGCGACTGATGCGGATTTGATGGTTTTGAAGATCTTTTATACATCCGGATCGGAGCGTAGTGGTGGTGGTACATAATTTGCATACATATTTTACCCGTTCATTCCTCCATCCAAGTAATTTTTCCTGCTAAGTTTGGCGATCCCAGATTGATTAAATTGTTTGTGTGTGTGCCCCTTGTGGTGCACTTACCGAGAAATGTAGCCATTTTTTGCGATGGCTTTTCCACCAAGTTCGTGGGAATCCCATGAGAAGGATGATGATTTCTGGGCAAAGGGTTAATTTGCATTTTATTTGCGTATGTATTTGCATATGAGTGTATGTGCATAGGTAGTTGTCGGCTAATTGTGCTTTATTATGCGTGCCTGCGTCATAAAAGGTCCCGTTATGTGGGGAGGATTTGCAAATTTTTTGCAAAAATTTTATATGTATTGTAAAAGGGGAGAGAATCTGTATGTTTGAGAGTTTGCAGATTTTTGCAAAAATTGATATTATGTTAGAGGAGAGATGAATATAAGTATGGGGAGGATTGTTTGAGAATTTGCAGATTTTTGCAAAAATTTCGTATGTAAAAGAGAGACGAATATGTGGAGAAGATTGTTTGTGAATTTGCAGATTGTTTGCAAAAATTGATATTATGTAAGAGGAGAGATGAATTTATGTGCATATGTAAGGGGAGGATTGTCTGAGAATTTTGCAGATTTTTGCAAAAATTTCGCATATGTCAAATAGGATGGGAGACGAAACAAAGTTTTTGTTTGATGATGATTATTACCCGACATTAAGGATGTATTGTTTTTTGCACGGATTACATTCGTAATAAAGGTGAAGGAACCGGTTACGGGGAAGAGAAGAAGATGATCAAGAAGACAGTTGGATGATATTCACGATGATTGCGAATATTAATATTATCGCGAAATGTAGATAGGTACATAGTAGCCATAATGTGCCAATCAGTCCTAATTTGGTATGTGCTATGCTACGCATAGGGTTGGATTCAGTGGCCGCGGAAGGGTGGGGACAAAAAAGCAATGTCCACACGGTTATTCGATGTCCCCATCATCTGCCCATCTTATAAAAACCCCTCCCTCCCCCCATCATACAATGTTAATGTCCCCAAATGTCCCCGCAGCTTCCGCGGCCACTGTCAGCCACCACCCCTGCAATTTCATGACGAGTGGCCGCGGAAGCGTTGGAGGGGACAGAGGGAAAATGTCCCCAAGGTGGTTCGATGTCAGCATAATCTGCACTGTTAAAAATCTGGTAGAGTCACGTGCTGGTATTGATTTGGTAATAATTTCCTACCGGATTGGTAGTAAATTGCTTCTAAGTGGTAAATTGTTCATTACCACCACATTACGAACGGTAATTCTCGTTAATACCAGTGCCGGTAGAGTCATATATGTACTCCGGTCGGTAATGATTTAAAACCAGGTTTCTAAGAGTGTGCCCATCTTCTACGTTCAAAATAAAGTAGTAATGAATCATTACCATGTGGAATGACTGTGTGTCTCTACCACGTTGGTTACAATTTGTCGTAGAAATGGTAATAATAATTTCAGGGAAATTCAAGTTCATTACCAAATATTAAGGAAGTGAATACCATTATGTATTAAATTTGAACTTATCGTTACCATTTCTACGACAAATCGTTACCGACGTGGTAGAGACACATAGTCATTCCGCATGGTAATGATTCATTACTATCTTATTTTGAGTGTATAAACCCTTCCCTCCCCTATCCTACAATGCTAATATCCCCCGATGTCCCCACGACTTCCGCGGCCACTGGTTGTCTCCCTTGTGCGGTGGATATTGACGATCAGTGGCCGCGGAAGCGTGGGTGTGGACAGAGGGACAATGTCCCCACGGTTGTTCGACGTCTCCATCATCTGCCCATGTTATACAAACCCTTCCCTCCCTTATCCTACAATGGCAATGTCCCCCGATGTCCCCACAGCTTCCGCGGCCACTGGTTGGCTTACGTATGTACGTGATGGCAAACAGATGCACTCACTATTAAAAAAATGAATAAGTATTAATGTCGATATTTGACGTGGGGCACGTGTCATGATTCATTCGTCGTCGTCGTCTTCACGGTAATCAAATCACCTAACAAATTGTATTGTTTATTAAACGTGACAAATTTGTTAAATGATGAGGAGGAACAAGTCATTGTCCGATGATGATTTTTTGCATGGTTATTTTTGCACATGGTTTTATATCGGAAGTGGTAATTTTCCGATTATTTCTAACATACGTACTTATTTCTGCACATATTGTTGACTCAAGAGTACCCATTTTCCGATAATTTTTTGCACATATATTTTTGAATACTTATTTTTGCATATAGTTTTAAATCTTCAGGTAATTTTTTGCATACATATGACATACGTGTTTGTACATACATATTTATTTTTGTTTATATTGTTGATTAATGACTGCCAATTTTCCCCATATTTTTGCAAATATACGTACATTTTTTGCATACATGTTTTTGCACATATTTTTAAATTTTCGGATTAGTTTTTACATACGTGTTTGTACATAGTTATTTTTGCTTATATTGTTGATTCATGACTGTAAATTTTCCAATTATATTTTACAAATGTACGTACATATTTTTGCATGTTTATTTACTGCATATTTTGTCGATTAAATCATTGCTGATTTAGCACCGCCAATTTTTCTTTGCTCAGTTCATACATAATCCAGAAGACCAAGCCTGCGTTTTTAAACCCAAGCTGGTCATGAGTCTTGAGCGAGGGCGTGTTCCACGGGTCGACGGAAGACGCTGGAAAAAGCCCCGATTTGAGGATTTCTTTAGTCGCTAATTTCATCGCGAATTTTGCGAATCCTTTCCCCCGGTGGGCCTCCGAAGTGTGGAGCATGCTGAGCAGGCCGTCCGCGTGGAGGAGGATCCCACTCACGGGGAGCGCCTCACTTCCGGCCAAGTAAACTCCACCGGATACGTTATTCTGCAGAAATCTGGCCACGGGCAGGTGCGTCTTTGGCGTGGCGCATTTCCACGTGGAGGAAATAAACTGTGTCCCGTGGGTGACGTCTAACGGTTTGATTTGAATGGTAGGATAATTTCTGCAAGGAAAATTCGCAAATTAATTACAATATTCGACACGTGAAAGACAAGCATTTATTTAAGAAGTATTATCAATTTGGCGGATACGTCCGTAGAGATTTTTTGGTAAAAAATATACACAAAAATAAAAATTATTTTAAAAATATTCGTAGTTCTGCCCGTTTAAAAGTTCTTGAAGGAGAAAGCTGTAAGAAAAGGTGTAAGAAAAATTGAGATTTTGTAAAGCATTTGATAACATAACATACGTTATTAAATTTTCAATTTTTTTAATAAAAAAATTATTTTTTTTAATAAAAGCTATTTTTTTAATTACAAAAATTCCCCACAAAATTGGGATTATTTCAAAAATAAAATTACCTATATGTAAGTCCGGATATGACAAATGTGCAAACGACAAATGAATGAATAAAATATTCATTCAATATTAATTCAAATTTTGAATATTGAATGAATAATTTATTCATTCATCATTAAATGAATGAATGTGAACATGTATGATTACCGTGCCGCCTCGTCCAGCTCACCCTCCAATTTTTGCGCCATGGCGTCATCATCTTTTTCCATGTACATTAAAGTATCTGGGTAGGTTTCGATGTTGTGACGTTTGACCTCTGTGCTGACCTTGGTGATGATTCGGGCCACGTAGGCGTCCAGGGCGATGAACCAGTGCGGCTCTTCCCAGTTGAAAGCGCTGCATGACGCGAACGTTTCGACGAGCGCGGCCTTTTCGAGGGACGAATATTTAAGCGAGGATGGCGAAGAGATTAGAATGTTTTGGCCGTGATCCTGTCGTTAAAATGGAGATAAGTTAGGGTTATCAGCGGAGGGTGGATATATAAATATTTACGGAAAATCGAATTTAATATTTGTAAAAAAAATACCAAAATATTTACGAAATGTGTAAAAAGTTAGAATTTTCGCAAAAATTGTATCTTCTAAAATTATTTGTGCAATGGTCTGAATTTTTTGTGGTCCAATTTTAGTTGGCACAAAAAAATCGTCTCACTTCTTTGTAATATTGACAAAATTGGCTTAGTAAAAAATATATATATAAAAGATTTCCGTATTTTTCAAATAATAGTGGAAATATTTATAGATGTTTATATTTCCGAAAAGCTACGACATATATGTCGTAAGAAATATGTGACAATATGTAAAAGTATATTGAAATTTTTCTGATAAACTCGCCCTCTGGTTATCAGTTGATAAGTATTTAATTAATTAAGTAAACATGTAAATTGATTACTTCAGTCATGTGGGTTAAAACGATCCAAGAATGTGAATGAACTTCCGTCCGAGCACAGGAAGATTTCGGATTCATGTAAAATATTTTCGTATGATGAGGAAATCGAGGAGCCATTTTTACAGCGTTGTAAATCTGTGGGATGGAAAAATTCATGTGGATAAGAGAAAAAAATGTTTGAAATTTAGAAAATTTGAATTAGAAAATTAGAATTCAAATTTTAAGGAAATTTGGACAATTAAGGAAATTTTGAAAAGAAAGTTATGAATATTTAGACAATTTAGAAAATGTAGGAAATTTGTAAAAATAAATTTAATAATATTTAGTAAATTTAGACAATTAAGAAAAATATATTTCATAACGTTTGGGAAATTAAAAGCATTTAGAACATTTACAAGGTTTATAAAATTCCGAAAATTTATGTACCACTTACAAAACACGATTTAGGCAATCTTTTTTCTAAAATGGTGAGAATTGTGGTAATTTCGTCACTCTGCCCGTCCCCACTGGGTACTTGGACGAAGGGGGGAATTTCCGGGGTAGCCATTTGTCAGGATCACTTTGAACACTTTTTAATTACTTGAATAAATTTCTGGGAAACTTTTTAGCCAGAATTTTGAACGGGTTACTTTCTGATTGGTGTCGTATCCAAGAATATGCAAAATATTGCATTGTCATTGTGACAGACTTTTGTCGACCGGTTTTACATTTGTATGTTTGGAAAAATTTTATGAGGTGAATGGAACCCAGTTTACCTTGAAGTTGCCAAAATTATGCCGCATGTGATTCTGGTTGTTAATTTTGCAATGTCACTGTGGTACATATTTTATGCGTGTTTTTTAACAGTAACGATAGATATACCGATTCCAGATGCCCTGCTTCAATTAAATTTTGGTAAAACTTAGATGCCCAAGTTTATTTTATTCAAAAAATCTTCTGATGGAACACTTTTCTTAAGATTTACTTAATTTTTTGTAGTTGTTCAAATAATTTTTGATGAATTGAAACTCTTTGTCAAATTGAAGTGGAAAATTTCTAAAATAATGAGACAAAGTCATTATATGCGTGATTATTATTGGCATACATACGTATGTATTTTTGCAAGTTTTACATATACATGATCAATCATTATTGATTAAGCATTGCAAATTTTCTGATTATTTTTTGCAAATTTCTAGATATTTATTTTTGTGTATTTACATCACATTTACATATTTATGATGAATCATTTCTGATTAACCACCGCCAATTTTTCCTTGCTCGGTTCATACATAATCGCGAGGACCAAGCCGGCATTTTTGAAGCCAAGCTGCGCATGCGTCTTGAGCGAAGGCGTGTTCCACGCTTCGATGGCAGAGGCGGGAAAAAGGCCGGATTTAAGGACTTCTTTCGCCGCTAATTTGATGGCCAGTTTGGCGAATCCTTGGCCCCGGTGGGCCTCCGAAGTGTAGAGTGTTCAGATTCCTAATATGTAGGAATATTAATGTATTTGGAGTTGGAATGTGTAGATTGCATTGTTTTGTCAGTCTGCATTTAAGATGCAGATTTAGCGCAATTTACATAGGTATTTCAGTAGAAGCATGCAAATCAATGTATATGCGGAAGTGATGGCAGGTATGTTACGCTGCATCACTTTCACATCTTCCAAACTCATCTTATGTAGATTGAGTTGTCCAGTTTTGCAGTTTGCTAAACAGGTAAAATGGTAGTAATTTATGTATGCATGTATTTGTTACAATGTTGAACAAACAATGATTTATGTAACTTACATAACTTGCATAACTTGCAAATAGATTTATTTTTAGTTGGAAAATGGAATGTATTAGTTAGCATACACGGGTGCTTTTCCGTCCGCTCTGCAGTATAAAGGTAGCCACGGACCAGAGCCCGCGTAACGCCCATTTAATATTTTTGTAACACAGGGTTGTTCTGCACAAGAGTGAATCGCAAGTCTCACATTGCCTCAAATGAGAAATTGAGATTGCAAAATTATTAGTATCAAATTACCCATAGGAATTGTATCAGTTTACCCATAAGAAATTAACGTATCACATTACCCCATATTAACCATTAATAATAGAAATAGTATCATGCAAGTCTGTATGTACTTATGAATTAAACCAGAAATAAACCAGTTACTATTAATATAAAATTAACCAATTGAAGTTGTCTACGAATCATTTACACAGCCATAGAGCTTTATGCTAGAATTTGGTGCACAGTAATTCAAGTTGCGCTACACTCGACAAACACACACTCATAATTAACTAACGTGAATTTACAACTCACGCACCTCTTAGGAATTTATTTACGATTAAAAACATAGAGCATGCTGAGAAAGCCGTCCGCATGGAGTAGGATGCCACTCACGGGGGGCGCCTCACTTCCGGCAAGGTGAACCCCACCGGATGGATTTTTTTGCAAAATTCTGGCCACGGGGAGGTGCGTCTTGGGTGTGGCGTAGGTCCACGTGGAGGAAATAAACTGTGTCCCGTGGGAGACGTCTAACGGTTTAATTTCGAGGGTGGGATGACTTCTGAGGATAAATGTTACACAAAATTAAGGTGTTAATTCCCACCCACCAATTGCCACCGACTAATTTTCCCTTAACAATTGCCATCCATTAATTTACATTTATTAATTCCCGTTCTATGCAAATTTTCACCCTGCATATCTGTGTGAGGTGGTATTATTTGAAGGGTCAGTTCATGCCACACAGACAATGCAAGGGTGGGAATTTGGGAATAGATCGGGAATTGTCGAGTGACAATTGGTGGGTGGCAATTGTTGGGTGGCAAAGTTCACAATACTAATTAAACTTATGTCCATTTTTTTGGTAAGAACTTAAGGTGGCATTGTATGCGAGTTTGAATTTGAGTTTGAATTGTTCTATCAACCTAATTTTATTACCGTTCCGCCTCGTCCAGCTCACTCTGAAGCTTTTTCTCCATGGCGTGATCATCATCATTTTTTTCCATGTACATTAGGGTGTACGGGTAGGTTTCGATGTTGTGACATTTGACCTCGGTGCTGACCTAATTATTAATAGTTGCTTTATTGCATCATAGCCATACCTGTTCACTTTCATTCATGTAACTAATTATGATATAGAATTATAGTGAATAAGAATGAAATTCCTGTCATTTGAATGAAAATGAGTGAAGGATTAGTCATTTCAGATGGGCAACAGTGAATGAAAGGATTTCTCAATCCTTTAATTTGTCACCCTATGCTCAATAGATGGGACGAAGTAGGAAATGAAGTTCGATCAAGATGAAGTGAAATGAAATGAATTTGAACGAAAATGACTGAATGTGAATGAAAATCTTCAGTCTGAAATCGGGATGACTGAACTTTGAATGAAAAAAGTTTTTTGAACAGGTATAATCATAGCAGCCAGACTTTGCACATAATGAATGGTTCCATACATAATATTGATATCGTAAATTTTTAAAAATAAGATTAATTATAAGTCAAAATATTTGGCGACTTTGTGCCAAAAAAGAAATAAATTATTCGCAGAAAAAAGAGTAATATGAAGTGGCGCAATTTGACCTCTGTGCTGACCTTGGTGATAATTCGGGTCACGTAGGCGTCCAGGGCGTCGAACCAGTGGGGTTCTTCCCAGTTGAAGGCCGTACTCGAGGCGAACGTTTCGACAAGGCCGGCCTTCTCGAGGGACGAATATTTGTGCGAGGATGGCGATGAAATTCGAACTTTTTGGCCGTGATCCTGACGGATGGAGGTAGATAAGGGGATTATCAGTTGATTAGCATTTAATTAATTAAATAAATATGTAAATTGATTACTTCAGTCGCGTGGGTTAAGAGGATCCAAGAATGTGAGTGAACTTCCGTCCGAGCACAGGAAGATTTCGGATTCATGTAAAATATTTTCGTGTGATGAGGAAATCGAGGAGCCATTTTGACAGCGTTGTAAATCTGTTAGGAAATTTAGGAAATTTAGGAAATGAAACTTTACGAAATTTTAGAAAAATAAACTTTAAAATATAATATTTCAAATTGACGAGCAAAGTTTAGAAATTTTTTTAGAACATTTAGGAAATTAAGATACCTAGAAAATTTACATGAAAAATTGAGAATTGAGAATTCGCAATTCGATTCAAATCTTAAAATTTGAAATTTAGCAAATTGCAAAACGTTAAAATTAAATTTATGAAATTACGTGCAAAATTTATGTTCCTCTTACAACACACGATTTTGGCAAACTTTTTTCTAGAATGGTGATAATTGTTTTAATTTCGTCACTCTGACCGTCCCCACTGGGCACTTGGACAAAGGGGGGAATTTCGTGGGTAGCCATTTCTCAAGATCAGTGGAAAGAAACTTTGCAATTACTTGAATAAATTTTATGGGAAACTTTTGGTCAGAATTTTGAACTCACTGGTTCGTGTAGTATCCAAGAATGTGGCATTTTCATTGTGACAGACTTTTTTCGACCGGTTTTTCACATGCGTACTATTGCTTTCAGACTCTCCATCCACCCAAAAGAGCTTTGGATCAAGCAAGTCCGACGTCGAAAAACGGCGTCCAGGCACGACGTCCAAGAATTATATTAGCCGAGTCAGCCGAATTATTCTATTATTTAACACCAGCTTATTTTATTTTGGCGTTCAAATTATTCAATTCGTGTCAAGAATTTGGGTAATTGAATGACTTCTACGTCAAAATAAAATAAACTGGTGTAAAATAATAGGATAATTCGGCTTCTCGGCTAATATAATTTTTGGACGTCGTGCCTGGACCCCCTTTTTTCGACGTCGGACTTGCTTGATCCAAAGCTCTTTTGGGTGGATGGCACAGAATATAGATTCTACCAGAAGAATCGATCTTATGTATTCGAGTGACGCTTATGGAGGAACGGGAGAGCCAACCAAATAACTCGGTGTACATTTGGCCCACCTGGGGGATGGCACCTCCGCATCACCACCACATCTCCTGGCATCAAAAAATGATGACGAAAGCACATAGGTGGCGGTGGCACCCCCATTTGTGCACACCCTCGTAGAGCATCAAATTTGTACAGACGCAGCTCAGAATGGTGTGTTCTGGTGCACAAATCGGGGTGCCACCGCCACCTATGTGCTTTCGTCATCATTTTTTTAATGCCAGGAGATGTGGTGGTGACATAGACGTAGACTATATTACCTTAACTATTTGGGATCATAAATATGTAACTATTATGAAAATCCGAACAAAATTGGATTTTTGGCGAATTTTTTAGTGCAGTTAGTTTGGCATCGGGCGTGCCTTCAAAGGGGTGTGACGGGCGTAAATTGGGCCATGGCATCAAACCGCTTCACACTTTTTACTTTCAGAGGGGGTACTACCATATATCCAAAGGACATCAAGATCTGTCATTATCTGGTTGGCGTACTCTCCTCCTTAGCAAAATTGAGAAACAAGAGGTTCACGAATATTTAGAAAATTAAAACATTTAGAAAATTTACATGCAAAATTTTGAAAATTAAGAACATTTGAAATTTAGCAAATGACAAAGAAGGAAATTTAAAACTTTTAGAAAATCCCATGCAAAATTTATGTTTCACTTACGAAACACGATTTTGGCAATCTTTTTTCTAAAATGGTGAGAATTGTTTTAATTTCGTCACTCTGCCCGTCCCCACTGGGAACTTGGACAAAGGGGGGAATTTCGGGGGTAGTCATTTCGAGGGGAGACGTTTTGTAAATAAATTTTGTGCGAAACTTTAACAAGAATTTTGGCAGCTCATTCCACTGGTTTGTCTCAAAATGTGGAATTGTCACGGACTTTTGTCGACCGGTTTTACTGATGGAATGGAATTTATTTTATGATGTAAATCCAACCCAGTTAACCTTGAACACTCAAAATAAGGTAGTAATGAATCATCACCATGCGGAATCACTATATGTCTCTACCACGTCGGTTACGATTTGTCGTAGAAATGGTAATAATAAGTTCAGGGAAATTCAAATTTGATACATAATGGTATTCACTTCCTTAATATTTGGTAATGAATTTGAATTTCCCTGAACTTATTACCAGTTCTACGACAAATCGTAACTGACGTGGTAGGACATGTAGTGATTCGCCATGGTATTGATTCATTACTACCTTATTTTGAGTTAAGTTGCAAAAATTATGCCGGATTGGACCCAATCACACGTAATTCTGGTTATTTATTTTGCACGGGTACATATTTTATGCGAGTTTTTAGCAGGTGATATGATACCGGCTCCATAAATCCATTTTCATGTATACATATATTTTTTTAACCTAAAATATTTCCATATTCATAAATTAAATTTCTGCAAAATACTAAATTTATTTTATTATATTCAAAAGTAAGTTTTCTGACATTTTTCTTCTTAAGATTTACAATTTTTTAAATTGTTCAAATCATTTTAGAAATTGCAACCTTTATTTCTCATATTAATAACAGAATCATAATTGTTCATAAAATACGAGGAAATTTTTAGAAATAATTTTAAACTCGAAATTATGAACTTCCAAAAATTATTCATAACCCAGGATAATAATTAATTAACTATTAATTATTTAATTATTTATGATATTCCATTCTATTTCATTTAAGAAATTTTTATTTTTTATGTAACACGAAATTATGAATTTGCAGGAATTAATAATTAATTAATAATAATTAACTACCAATTAATTGATTCATTAATTGTTAATGAGGCGCATACACGATCCAGTACAACGACCCGGCATTTTTAAACCCGATTTTTTCATGAGTTCGGAGCGACGCCTGATTCAAACTTTGAATCGAAGAGGCTGGAAATAGGTCGGATTTGATCATTTCTCGTGACGCCCATTTGATGGCAAGCTTGGCAAGACCTTTGCCCCGTTCACCCTCCGAAGTGTAGAGCATGCTGAATAAAGAATTCGAAAATTTATATATACGCAAAATTTAGAAATTTATACGCAAAATTGAGAAAATTTATATATACGCAAAATTTAGAAATTTATACAAAAAATTTAGAAAATTTATATATACGCAAAATTTAGAAATTTATACGGAAAATTGAGAAAATTTATATATACGCAAAATTTAGAAATTTATACGCAAAATTTATAAAATTTATTCGCAAAATTTAGAAAATTTATACGCGAAACCTAGAAAATTTATAGACAAAATTTAGAGAATTTATTCCCAAAATTTAAAAACATACAGGCAAAATTTAGAAATTTATACGTAAAATTCAGAAAATTTAGAAAATTGAAAATTTAGGAAACTACAAAAATAAGAAACATTAGAAAATTGAGAAAAATTGAAGCCACAGAACGAACCTGAGGAGACCGAAGGCATGCAGGATGATCCCGCTCACGGGCGTTTCGTCACTTCCGGTAAGGTACACCCCACCGGACTCGTTTTCTTGGAGGAATCGTTCCACCGAGAGATTGGTCACGTCGGGTTTTGAATATTTCCAACTTTTGGAAATGAATTCCGTCCCGTCGGAAACGTTGAGGGATTTGATGAGAAATTCAGAATGTTTCCTGTTGACGGTATCAATAAAATTGGAGATTTTGGGAGGCCGAAGGCCGAAGCAAAATCGGAATTTTGTAATATCTTCCGTAACCGGAAGACATCACGGAGTGACACAGTAGGTTCCGCCCAGGAGCCGGAGACATCTGCCGGACTTAAAATAAAAAACTAAAAGTACCTCGTGCACCTCGCATACCACTTCTTCCTCACAGTTTTCAAAGCCGAATCAACTTGTAATTTACTGGGGGTGGGTTGGAGGGTCCGTGATGTCTGAAGATATTACAAAATTCCGATTTTGCTTCGGCCTTCGGCCTCGCAAAATCTCCAATTTTATTCTATCTTCCTCCACCTTCAACATCACGGAGTGACACAGTAGACTTTTAAAGTCAAGTTGATGAGGAAATAATTTTAACCAAAAACACCAGTCATTAGTGGCTAGTTATATATATTTATTTATAGGACAATCATCATCATCATAGTTAAATAAAACATTATTAATTATCATTAATATTTATGTAAATGTATGTTATTATTTTCTAATTTCAAGGACTTTCTCAGAAAATTCACTGACATTACTAGTTGGCCTATTATAAAATTTGGCAAAAGTTTTAGATCCGGGTGTCCACCCAGCTCTGCTAAATATGGTATCAATATTTACACCAACCGCAGCAGCCTTCGAAGTGGAGGCATGTCTATAACTATGTGCATGAAAAAGTTTGGTGTCAATACCAGCTAAATCTAATACATCTACTAGCCATCTACTTACTGACTGAGAAGAAACAACTTTGTGAGGTTTTACATAACTAATAAATAACTTAGGTTCATTATTTCTTAACAATTCAGTTAATTTAGCGTATTTCTTTAAGGAATATACGGGGCATAAATTTTTATCATGGAAGGGTGGTAAAATCAGAATAGGATTACTTCTTGTTACACTAGTTGTCTTAAGGCTACCTGTTAATTTAATTTGAATGCTGTCATCCCAGACAATATTAGATATTTCAATCGAACTCAAGGTTTGAACTCTTTGCCCTGTGGCTAAGGCTAATAACGCAATTAATTTGAATGACAATTGTTTAAGATTACATTCGTCCGTACACCACGACGATAATAACCTTAAAACTTTATCGGGGTCCCAGGTAATATGATATCTCGGAGCTGGAGGCCTCAATCTGCTCACTCCCTTCATAAAATTTACAACTAATCTATGTACACCTAATGGGGCCCCATCGACATTTCCGAACATTGTAGACAAAGTGGATCTAGCGGTATTTATAACTGAATAACTTAGATTCTGATTAAATAAATATGTAAGAAACCGAAGGACATTATTCACATTTCCATCCCACATTGAAAAATTGCTTAAATTGCAAAAAGATTCCCATTTCTTCAAGACTGATTCGTACTGCGCCCAGGTTCCCTTTGACTTTGATGCTTCCATAATTTGTAAAGTATCTGCGGGCAAATTCAACTTATTTAAGGCCTTCCAGACAATACTGCTGCCATTAGTTTTAGTTTGGAATTGATTTGATGAGGTTTCCTGGAGTAAGGGTCAAACAATAAATTTTTGTTAGGGCCTAGTTCAATAATATTCGATTTGGCTATTTTTTGGTATAATGGAAACCAAGCCTGAGTTGGCCACATGGGCGCTACCACAATACCTTCACATTTATCTTGAATGATTTTGTTAATAACACGACCTATCATGTTAAATGGAGGAAATGCATAAAAACCATCCTCCCATTCATAAGTAAATGCATCTACCCCTATAGAAAATGGATCAGGTTTCCAAGAATAGAACTCATTGCATTGTTTAGTTTGATATGATGCAAACAAGTCCATATTCGGGCAGCCAAACTTTTTAGTTAATTTTGTAAAATAATTAGTACCTAGCATGAAATCGGAAGCATCTTTCTCTGCTCTAGACAATTTATCAGCAGTATAATTTTCCTTCGTATTAATCCAAGTTGCGGTGATTATTATGCCTCTATTTTCGCACCACTGCCATATCAATTTTGCTACTGAGAAACACTGAGTTGACTTGCAGCCTCCTTGCCTGTTAATGTAGGCCATTGCAGTTGAGCTGTCTACTCTAATTAATACATGCACGTTAGTTTTATTAACAAATGATTTTAAAGCATAAAAAGCACCCCATAGTTCAAGAACATTTATGTGCAAATCGATATGCTCGGTCGCCCATCGACCTTTTGCCCTCAGTTCACCACAATGAGCACCCCATCCTGACAGAGACGCGTCGGAAGTTATCTTAAATATTGGTACTGGTTTTTGTAAATATTGCCATTCTGAACCAATATTACTTATCCACCACTCTAAATCTAATCTTGTTTCATGGATGATAGACATTTTTGAAGAATAATTACCCTTACTATGCAACAGACTGCGAGTTTTATCAATTTCCAAACTTCTTGTATACAGAAACCCATACCTAGTCGCTGGACAAGCCGAGATAAGCCATCCTGCCAACTCAGCAACAGTCTGAATTTTAATTTGATTGGTCGCTAAAACTTCCTTGCATTTAGTTATGATTCGAGCTACCTTATCGGATGGTAAAATAAGCCTCATGATAATTGAGTCAATTAGAAAACCTAAATATTTGACTCTTTGCGATGGGATCAATTGAGATTTTCCCTTATTTATTGTAAACCCTAGCGTTTCTAGAAAATTGGATATAAAGTTTAAATGTTTCATGCAGTCCGAGTAAGATGAGCCAATAATTAACAAATCGTCTAGATAATAAACGCACAAAATACCTGTCGCCCTGAAAAGAGAGATTACTGGCTTTAATAACTTTGTGTATAATAGTGCGGCTGTACAGAGCCCATAAGGAATGCAATTATATTTGTAAAGTTTCCCTCGCCATCTAAATTTAAGAAATTTCCTATGATCTGCTGCTATAGGGATGGCATGATAAGCTTCTTTAAGGTCAACGACACACATATATGAACCTTGCGAAACAAGCTGCGAAGCTGTTTTTATATTTTCCATTTTAAAGTGAGGACAGTCTAAATAATCATTCAACTTTTTTAAATTAATAATTGGTCTACGAGAACCATCAGGTTTCGCTACCGTGAAAATACTAGAAATGAATTGCCCAGGCTCATCACATACTTCTGAAATTGCCTCCGTTAACATTAATTTCCTGATTGTTTCATCAACTAATCTGACCTCAGTTTCCGAAAGTTTAGTACCACTTGGTTCTGTCAATTGAAAAGGAATCTCTTTAAATGGGAGCTTGTACCCTACTATAGCCTCTAATATACTATTATCTTTAGTAATTTTACGCCACTCATTAATGTAATTTGACAATATTCCTGCTTGATAACATACCATTGACCTATCTCTACTTATCGCCGTTGAAATCGGTTCGACGCTTGTTGAAATCGAGGTCGATGCTGACTCTGGCTGAAGTTCGGGCGAAATCGAGGCTGCCCATTCCCCCGTTGATGATAATTGGAGAACGGGCGATTGAAGTTTAAATTCGCCGAGCTTGATGTAAAAGTGGAAGAAGGTGTTCTTGCGTACGGCTGGAATCGATAACAAATCTGGGCCATATTCGACCTCCTTTTGACAATCTTGTAAAATATTTTGAATGATAGGATCTTCATCTCTATCACTATCCCCTGTATCTGTTCCAATTATCCCGTTAACATTCAAGCCACCATCGTCATGATTGTTCTCATCCTCCTCTTCGTCTGAGAGTCCTAAGGACCAGGAGGGCACTTGTGGGGGCGCAGCAGCATTTGCATTATTATTGCTCATCTACAAAATGTGAAAATAAATTGTGATTCTATTGAAAAGTTCCGATGCGTGGGCCTCAACAAGGTCACCACAGAGCTCGTCACTCATTCAGAGTGTCTGCGAGTACTTTAGATATTCTCTAGGCGAGCAAATAATGAATTTAATAGTCTGGACTTCAAATAAAAAAGCTACCTATAAGTCTTTTCCTATTTTCTCTCTTCTACCTCCAACTCCCCCAGTAATAAGCAAAATCCTTACTTACCCTGTGCCGAACCGGTTGGTGCAGGTCAAACAAAGTGCAGGTCAACGACGAGGTGTGGGTTAAATACAAGATTCAAAAAATAATTAAGAATCTTCTTCACGGCATCCGTCTCCTTTGCTGCCTGAAAGAACTGTGAGGAAGAAGTGGTATGCGAGGTGCACGAGGTACTTTTAGTTTTTTATTTTAAGTCAGGCAGATGTCTCCGGCTCCTGGGCGGAACCTACTGTGTCACTCCGTGATGTTGAAGGTGGAGGAAGATAGAATAAAATACAAATTAATAAAAATGCAATCAAGGCATAAGGAGCGTATGTTTTCATAATATTTTGCAAGCTAATTCTTTGTTAGAAGTTAGGTCGTTCCCAATTTTTTAAGAAATATCCACTTCAGATTTTGACACTTTTTAAAGGAGGAGATCTCAAGTTTAAGAAACCTTCAGAAAAATTGGAACTCGTCGAAACTGGCTCAAAAAACTCAACGCCATTCCTTTAAGCAACTCACTGACTGCAAATTTGTCCTCCAAAATTTTAAAATAAATTCCCAGAGATGGGAAATGATTAAAAATTTACTGGATTAATCCAAATTATTAAAGTTTAATTAATTCAATTTAAGTAATTCAATTTAATTAATTCAATTTAAGTAATTAAATTTAATTATTCTTGAATAAGTCAAAGGACGAATGTAGTATTTTGGAAAAAGTATTATATTCCTCAAAGAATGTCAGATAATACTTTTCTGATATTGAAGTTGGTATTGATGAATTTCTGATTACATTTTCCTGTATGACTTATGATTTAGAGACGAGAAATGATCAAAAATGAGAATCTTGGAGAATCTTGACTGCTTTCAAGCAATAAATAATTCAGAGACACAGTGGAATTTAATTGATGAAGAATACAGATTATTCTCTCCTCTTGGTGGTGTTGGTAATGTTATTGCTTCTCAAACTGCGTTTGTTCTCACATCGGAAATACAACATAGGTACATATTTCGTTAATGCGATTTGCATGCTAAAAAGTTAATAAATCACCATATTCGATTCCAAATATGGTTCAAATACCCGTAGCATATGAGCTTAAAGCATGCAATTGACTATACCAATCTAAATTTTCTACAAGCATAGCTAAAACTATGTACGTGTCAATCAAGTGTGGGCATAATTAATTGCAAAATGGACTATACTCCATAAAATTGGGTGATCGAAAAATAATAATCACCACGAAGTGTCCATTCTGCACTTCCGAGTCTGACGCCACCGTTGACCACCTTACTTTACACTGCAAAATTCTTACCCCTAGCAGAATTAAACATTTGTGTACGTATACCCAAGATTTTACTACCTTCACTGACAATGGAGGTCTCCCAACGTATGCTCACAGATCTGGACCAAACTAGCGTCAATCGATCACAAATATAATTAGTATGAAATTTGCAAATGGTACTATCTGCCAGTGCTCAAGTCTAGCGGAGATATTTGCATCCAAAGCGGGAAAAATGCGCAGCAAATTTGGAAATTGAAAAATTTCCCTGCATTTGAGTGGGTTTTCTCCTCTTTTTATGCAAATATCTCCGCCAAACCTGCGCATTGGCAGATAGTTCCATTTGCAAATTTCATACTAATTATATTTGTGATCGATTGACGCTAGTTTGGTTCAGATCTGTGAGCATACGTTGGGAGACCTCCATTGTGAGATGTATAATGACAACGATAACATAACAAATCGCAACTTTTTTAAATCTGTATTTTGCTATTGGATTGACGTATTCAATTTTTATGACTTATTAATGTAATGATGTTTTGTAATAATCAATGATGACATGTTGATCAGGGCTGCAGGCCGTATATCAATAAATACTATACTATAATATTAATTGCAAAATGTGGAGATTTTTACGAATTTGGTGATACGTCATCAAGTCTTGCGTGGATTTAATTTCGAAGTATTAAGTACTAACTCTGCTTCCGTTGTTAAATCCTTGTCCAGAACGGGCAGCACTTCTTCATCTCTGAAATCCATGTACATCAAGGTGTCCGGCTGGATCTCGATGACTTGACCTTTCTCCTCGACACAGATTTCAGTTATGAGTCGTCCTACAGGAATGTCCAGGCCGACGAACCAGTGTGGCTCGTCCCACGCGAAGATAACGCTGGGCGATAAGAGTTTGACAAGGACGGCTTTCTCCGAGGGGGAAAAAGGCGCATCTTGTGGTCGAAGTGGGGAGGAAATTAAGATGTTCTGACCGTGGTCCTAATTATAAACATGCAAAAATATGGTAGTTTTTTTATTTCGAAAATTGAGACTCATAATGGAGGTCTCGCTGCGTATGCTGTCCAATTTTTAGCAAATTGTTGTCAATCGATCGCAAATTTGATTAGGGTGAAATTTGCGAAAGATCCGATCTCCCAATGAGCACATTTAGCAGACATTTGCATCCGGAGAGAAGAAAATGTGAGTTAAAGTCGACAAATTTTACACTTTCCAAATTTACTACAAGTTTTCGGATGCAAATATCTCTGCCCAACTAGTACTAATTGTACTAACTAGTACTAGTGCGAACTCCCAATGGGCACGTTTGTCAGAGATATTTGCATCCGAAGAGGGTAAAATGCAGAGTAAATTCGGAAATTCGGACGTGTAAAATTTGTGGACTTTAGGACGCGTTTTTTCCTCTTGGGATGCAAATATTTCTGCCAAACGTGCCCATTGGGAGGTCGTGTCGTTTGCAAATTTCATCCCAATTAAATTTGCACTAATTTGTTCAAAATCGGAGAACATGCGCTGGGAGACTTCCATTTTATAGAAAATGAGAGTGTACAGACCTCAGTAAAATGGGTGACAAAGATCCAAGAAGTAGAAGAAATTGAATTATTATTGTCACCACCGGGTAGATTGACGTAGAATAATTTTGAGTGGTTCGGAAATCGGGGCGATATTTTGACCGCGTTGTAAACCTATGTGAGTAAATATGCAAATATTTATGAGATTAGATTCGCGAAAAAAGATATTTGCAAAATTGTTATAATAATTTTACACGAAAATAATAAACTCGTTTTTACTTACAAAGCAAGATTTTGGCAGGCGTTCCAGCAAAACGGCGAGAATTTGGGAGAATTTGCTGTCTTTCTGGTTCGCAGAAACTTGTACAAATGGAAATATATCCATTTTTTAAGGAAATTATGCAGATATTTTTATTTCCGAGAAGACTTAATTATTTTTTGATAAGAAGAACTGTATCGTCCATTCGTAGAATTAATGGAATGAGTTTGACTTCCAGACTTGGACCGGTTTACTAAAATCAAATGTGCTTAATTAATTATTCCATGAAATTCCAGTTCACCGTGAACTTTGTAAAGTGGCAAAACAACGTGGATTGTATTTTATGTGTTTATTTGCATACTCGTGACGCCGTTTTGCACGTTTAACTTTATTTTTGCAATCAGTAATAAAATCTAGGTCTAATTGGAATCAAAGATCATACATAGTCTCATCTTGCCTCGTTATATATCTCAACTTTACTTCATTTTACATATTGTACTCAAATTTTTATTGTAAACTAACAATGGAGGTCTCCCAACGTTTGCTCACAAGGGACACTCACGACCTGTCGTCTGAGTCCAGGGTACCCACTATGTTTTTTTAGAATCTACTAGGACCCCAGATGAAGGGTTCATTCATATTTCCGTGTAAAACTCATATTTGGCGCCGTGCCGTGGCGCCAAATACGCCAAATTTGATGGTTTTACATTTTAAAACCGCCATAACTTTTGAAATCCTGGACGGATTTTCAAAATTTTTGGCAAAAATCATGACAAGGAGTTCAACTTTCGTATTCTATGAAATTTTTTCCAAAATTATCGCTTTTAACTTTTCGCAAAATTTCGAAATTTTGGGTTCGTCGAAAAAATGCTTAAAATATCTCAAAAATTAAAATTTTTTATTTTTATTTTTTTCTCTAAAATTTCGACTTTTGTGATCATTTTAAGCATAAAATTTTTAAAATCCGACATAAACTGCAAAAGTTATGAGGGTTTGAAATTGGTCGAAAATGCAAATTTTTAAGTTTAGCGCCACGCCATGGCGCCAAATATGAGTTTTACACGGAAATATGAAGGAATCCTTCATCAGGGGTCCTAGTAGATTCTAAAAAACATAGTGGGTACCCTGGACTCAAACGACAGGTCGTGAGTGTCCCTTGTTAGATTTGAACCAAACTAGCGTCAATCGATCACAAATATTACCTGTTCAAAAAAACTTTTTTTATTCAAAGTTCAATCATCCCGATTTCTGATTGAAGATTTTCATTCATATTCAGCTATTTTACTTTAAACTCATTTCATTTCACTTCATTTGACTTCATTTCTTACTTCGCCTCATGTATTAAGCATAGGGTGAAAAATGAAATGAGTGAAAAATCCTTTCATTCACAGTCATTCATCTGAAATGACGGAATCCTTCAGTGATTTTCACTCAAATCACAGGAAATTCATTAGCATTCACTATCATTCACCTTCATAATCAGTCAAATGAATGAAAGTAAACAGGTATGCTCACCCCAAGATAGTATAAACTTTCAAATCTAACGTAGTTAAAACCTAGCCCTTCACTAATTGTTAACGTGTTTTTTGAATTTTAAACTAAAATTTTTTTTTAGTTGTCAATTACAACGGAATTTTTCAAATTAATGTTGATTTTAAGCGCGACACAAAATTTTTGCTCATATTAAGCAATAATTTGAAATATTAGATGGAATATATATTATGTAGACTTTTCTTAGGCGGAAATAATTTTTTGAAAATTAACTAAGTTTACAAAATTCTGAAAATGTGACATGCCTTATTTTTGAAATTGAAGTCAATCCATCAATAAATTTTTGTCAATGTTGAGGATTCATATGATGAAATAATAGATGAAATGTAAATCTACGCAAATTTTCGTGAGCGAAAGTTTATTTTTTTAAATACATGTAAATTTCAAAAATTTAAAAATTCCGAAAACGTAAAATTTCCTTTTGTAGTTACCAATAATTGCTATAAAAATTACGTGTTTTTAGTATGAATGTGACTAAATTTAAAAACTCAAAAATAATTATTCCTGAATTACAACGAAATTGTTAACATTATACGTCACACTCTAAGTTTTGTCAACATTGATCAATAATTTAAAATATTAGATTTTGCAGTTGAAACTAATTTTGAATCAAGGAAAAATTCAAAAAATTTAGAAAAGGTAAATTGCTTTTTGTAATAATCAATAATGATTTATAATTTAATGAATTTTGCTAAAATTATTATTTTCCAATTACACAAATAATCTCAACATTTTTGTCAATATTGAGCATGAACTCGTTGAAATTATAGATCGTCGTACTAATTTTATAAAGACCGAAGTGCAGTCAATGCTTAATTTTATAAAGACCGAAGTGCAGTCACTTATTAATTTTAAAAAGACCTAACTGCACAATAAAAACGAGAAAAAGACCTAACTGCAATTCCAGAATTATAACGAGTTAATTGCTTATTCGAACTTGTATTTTAAACTGAAATACGAATGCTTTACCAAAATGAGGCTAGTCCTGATATAATTTCAAAATTTGAAACCTACACCCTCAGGGGGTGTGGTTCTTGGCGTCTTAACTAGGTTAAAAAAATCCTGGTAATTAATATATCATTTTTCTTAGCCCAATCATGGAATTCCAAGGGAATATTCTGATCAAAAAACCACACCCAAAGGGGGTGTGGTTCTGGGAGCATATTTTGAACTAAATAAAATATTACATGCAATGTATCATTTTTCTCAGCGCAATGAGGCAATTTCAACAGAAGATTCCAAATTTAAAAACCATTTATCATTCCGCTGAATGGCCCCTTCGAAGAAAACCCTTGACGGTAAGTCCTCGGTTATTTTTCTCTCCCTTTCCTTCCAGGGGAAGAAAACATAGGTATGTCTTGAAAGATGGTTCCACATATGTAAAGTTGTAAAGTGTAGTGTCCATCATTACTGGGTGAAACCCCTTTATAAGATTGATATGTCCGTCTGTCTGCCCGCGCAATAACTTAAGAACGGATGGAGATATTCGCTCGAAATTTCGAACATAAACATTTCACGTAAAAGCAAAGGTTAACTTCGAAGACAGGCGTGCCAGACCATTCCCCTTAAACTTAAACATAGTGGGTGTGGTCAGGACAGTCTTCGGATTATTTTTTTCTGTCTTAGCATGCCCATTACTACAGGTAACCTATGATAAGTAAAGTATTCCAAAGTGATTAATCTCGAAGGGCGCGGCCAAGGGGTGTGCCAAAAACAAAATGAGAAAATAAATGATACCTTTGAGCGGCTAAATATTTTTTAAATCCACTTTCGGTAATAAAAACTATAAGCCAATATGAAATAATTGCCACGCCCATTTCCCCCCTAGCGGGTGTGGAATTGGGGTAAAATGAGAAAACGCGTCAAACATATTAATTTTAACGGATTTTCAACGCAAAACAGGAACATAACACCCGTTTATACTTTTGACACTTCAGTGTCGATGTGGACAACGCCAAAGGTGACCAACGTCGAAAACATGTCCTGTTAGTTTGGCTAAATTTAGAACCACACCCACTTTGGGTGTGGTTTTTAAATTTGGAATCTTCTGTTGAAATTGCCTCATGGAGCTGAGAAAAATGATATATTGCATGTAATATTTTATTTAATACAAAATAGGCGCCAAGAGCCACACCCCCTTTGGGTGTGGTTTTTTGATCAGAATATTCCCTTGGAATTCCATGATTGGGCTGAGAAAAATGATATATTAATTACCAGGATTTTTTTAACCTAGTTAAGGCGCCAAGAACCACACCCCCTGAGGGTGTGGGTTTCAAATTTTGAAATTATATCAGGACTAGCCTCATTTTGGTAAAGTATTCGTATTTCAGTTTAAAATACAAGTTCGAATAAGCAATTAACTCGTTATAATTCTGGAATTGCAGTTAGGTCTTTTTCTCGTTTTTATTGTGCAGTTAGGTCTTTTTAAAATTAATAAGTGACTGCACTTCGGTCTTTATAAAATTAAGCATTGACTGCACTTCGGTCTTTATAAAATTAACTATCGACTGCACTTCGGTCTTTATAGAATTAGTACGACGAGATACTGGTTTTTCGTAGATCAAAATTATTATTCGAAATCTGAGAATTATTTTTGAATTAGAAGTAATTTCTGAAATTTGAAAAAAATTGGGAAAACGTGAAATGCCGATTTCTAATCATACCTGACCACTTTCATTCGTTTGAGTGATACTGAATGGAAATGAAAATTCTGTCATTTGAATGAGTGCAAGATTTTGTCATTTCAGATGAATGATTGTGAATGAAAGGATTTCTCATTCATTTCATTTTTCACCCTATGCTTCATACATGGGGCGAAATAAGAAATGAAGTCAGATGAAGTGAAATGAAATGCACTTGGAAGACAATTGCTGAACGTGAATGAAAATCTTCAGTCAGAAATCGGGATGACTGAAAACTTTGAATGAAAACTAAATTTGTGTACAGATATGTTTCTAATTAGCGAAAATTGCTATAAAAGTTGCGGTTTTTTAACCCTTTAATTCGTGGACTTGGATACATGAATTTGCTTTAAACTGGAAGTTGTTTCTAAGCATCCTTATCTTTGATGCGGAGATGTAAATTAAGTCGCTATATTTTACTGCGGGGAGGAAACAGGGTCAACTTTGCCCTCAATGCGGGAGGACTTTTTCATGGAATTTTTTAATTTTTTCAATAGAAAAATATTTCTACTAACTTAGTCATATTGTTTTAATGCGAACTTTTAATTTTACATTTTATTTATGAACATTTGAGCGTGTAACATTAAATTCATAAAACTAACTAAGAAAATTTAGCAACAATTTATGAATCAACCAATTAACTTATAAATTTTTACGCGTGTGATACAGTTTAAAACATGGAATAATGCACAACGGAACAAGACACGTATCACACTGAAACCTAGTCTCCTTACGTTTGCCACCCGTGACATCCTTCATTCCGCACAAATGACATTTTCTGGAGCCATGAGTCTTTCCTTTTGTACTTGAATTATATTCAGGAAAATGACGGCCCCCTAAGCGCTGCAAATCTCGCGATGGTACCTGAACAATGGTTTTCTTCAGTCCAAATTTGTCCAATATCTGGCGGATAATTTGCAGTTGGAAATCCAAGAATTTTGCATTTCCGTGAAGGTACTTGAAGACTCTGAATGAATTGTAGAGACACATGTCAATTAGTTGAAAAAATAGTTTCTTGTACCATTTCCTTGTTTTTCTTTTGGTCGAATTGAAGTGCATTTGCATATCTCCTTGGTCAATTCCTCTGGCATTCTTGTTATAATCAACCACGCTTTTTGGTTTTTGAACAATTGTTCCATCACGTTTTTCGACATCTACCATGTTGTGTTCATGTACCGTTGAGATCATACGCACTACTTTCTTATCCTTCCAAAATTCGTTCAAAACGCCGTTCGACGAGAAAACTTCAACTTGACCCCGTTGCATTCTCTGTGGTGGTACTGCTGCATTTTTTCTTCCTTTCCTAAGAGTTCCGCAAAGATACGTCTTGTTTTGTAGTAAAAACTGAGCAAGATTTGGGGATGTAAAGAAATTGTCGCAGTAGATGTGATGCCCTTTGTTCAAATAATGCTTCGCCAATTCCAGCACTATTGCACCACCGTATCCATAATCTTTTGCCGAGAATGGTAGGTCTTCGTTTTTGCCAGAATAAATGTACGAAAATAGAATGAACCCAGTTTCAGCGTCAACTATGGAGTATGTTTTTATTCCAAATCTTGATCGCTTGCTCGGAATAAACTGACGAAAGTAGAGCCTTCCTTTGAAGAGAATGAGGGATTCGTCAACACTCAAGTTCTTATGGGGTATGAGAAAAGATTTGAAGTTGGCGTTCACTTTATCCCAAATTTTTTGAATCTTGAAGAGTCTATTTCCAGCCACATACTCAGTATTATCACAAAAGTGAAGATTCTTGTGAATCTCGAAGAAACGGTCTTGGGGCATGATCTGACCAATTATTGGAAAATGGAATAGGGGATCTTCCGACCAAAATTTCTTCATTTCTGGTTTCTTGTTTATTCCCATCAACATCCGGACAGCAATAAACTTCAGAAGTTCTCCATCTGTGACATCAGTCCATTTCACCCATCGTTTTGTGCGACAATTTCCAGTTTGATCAGCATACTTATTGGTTTCAGACAGACATATTTCTCTGCAGTCATCATCGAACATTTTCAGAAACAAATCTAGTTCTGAATCTGAATTTGAGATAAGGTGAGCCCAGCCAGAAGCTAAATTATCGAAATCTTGCACTTCAGGAGTGTGATGAGACCCTGGTGTCCAAATCCAAGGTACCGCTTGTGTAGTAGGTGCAGTCGTGAGGATTTCCGCTGTATATAATCAGAGTGATAATGCGTACCTTGCTAATGATAATGATAATAATTACATTGGCTTGGTGAACCAATTGCATCATCAGGAGACACGAGATCCTCATCATCAGATGACATATCCTCATCCTCGCCGGAATCGGTCTCTTCTTCAGATCCTTCGGCTGTACAATCTTCAGCCCGATCGCAATCAATATTGTACTCTAAAATTGAAATAGAAATGAAAATCTGGATGAGAAAGTTATTGTTCTGCCTTGGCTTACCGAGCTGGTCCACAAAGTCTGCAAACATGTCTTGAGATTCGCCGTCCTCCATTTTCTTGTTTTGAATAGATTTTGTGCAGTTCTCACAATTTATTGTAATTATAACTAATTAATAATTAAATATTATGCAAAGATGACGAAGACGAATAATTAGAACATTGGCATATTTATTTTTTCCCATGAAACGACTTTTGTCGTCCTCCCGCATGGTTGAAAAATTTTGGCATGACGACAATTGTCGTCCTCCCGCACCATGGCACTATTTTTTCGGAAGACAATTGTCGTCCTCCCGCACCATGGCACTATTTTTTCGGAAGACAATTGTCGTCCTCCCGCACCATGGATATTTCTCAAAAACGACTATTATCGTCCGTACGAATTAAAGGGTTAAATATAAACCATACCTGTTCATTTCTACTCATTTTACTAATTATGATAGGGATAAAAATGAATTACCTATCAATTGAATGCAAATGACTGAAAGATTCCGTCATTTCAGATGAATGACTGTGAATGAAGGATTTTTCACCCTATGCTTAATACATGAGGCGAAGTTAGAAATGAAGCCAGATAAAGTTAAGTGAAATGAATTTAAACGAAAATGACTGAATGTGGGTGTGAAAGTCTTCAGTCAGAAATCGGGATAAGTTTTCAATTAAAACTAAATCTTTGAACAGATATGCTAATTTTTGTTTTAATCTGAAAGTATAAAATGTTTTAATCATATGTTCAATTTCTGAAGCATGAAAGTAACGAAATTGTTAAGATTAAGCGTCACACTGACAATTTAGTCGATGTTTAGCATTATTTTAAATCATAGGTAACGCTTCCATCCAATTAAAATTGAAACTTAAAAAAAATCTGAAGATATATAGTGCATTTTTATAATGATTTAAGTAAAAATTATGTTTTTATGGTAAATTTTTAAAACCAGCAGGAGCAGCTTTATCACAACTAACATATTTATCACCATATTTAAACACACCTGTTCACTTTTATTCATTTGACTGACTATGACAGTGAATGAAAATGAATTTCCTGTAATTTGAATGAAAATGAGTGAAAAATTCCGTCATTTCGGATGAATGGTTGTGAATGGAAGGATTTCTTACTCTTTCATTTTTTACCCTATGCTTATTAAAACATGGGGCTAAGTAGGAAATGAAGTCCAATGAAGTGAAATGAAATGAATTTGAACAAAAATTACTGAAAATCTTCCGTCAAAAATCCGGAAGACTGAACCTTGAATGAATACTAAATTTTTGAAAAATTGGTAATTGTCAACGTTTTTTGATTTTTAAAAATAAATCATATGTATCTCTAAATTTTTTAAATTCAATTATTTATTAATTACAACTAAAATGTTGATATTATGCGTCGCACTAAAGTTTTTGTCAGTGTTGAGAATAGTTTTAGAATAATAGATCAATTGTTCGTAGGCCAAAATTATTTTTTGGAATAAATTCCATTAACTAATAAACTTAGAATTCTGAAACTATTAAACGTCTTTTTCGAATTACCAAAAATTTTACTAAAAAAATTACATATTTTTGAATATGAATATGACTTTAAATTTGATAAAAGTCATTATTTCTTAATTAACACGAATTTGTTAATATTACGCGTCAGACAACGTGCATTTTGCGTATATTGTGACGCCGTTTTGCATGTTTTAATTTTCATTTGCATCAATTTATACAAATTAGGTCTGGATTTCCTCCAGCATGAATTAATAAGATAGTCTCATCTTGCCTCGTGCTTGGCTTTATAGGATGGTGTACATGTTACAATTATCATGTGAACTTGGTCTCATTTTGCCTCGTAATAAACTTTAATACATCTTTTACATATTAGACAGGTTGAGCAAGAGTACATGATTGTATTTTGCGATTGTAAACACAGCGGGAAAATCAAAATTAGTCAAACTTTTAGTCAAACTCAGGATTACAAATCTCCGTCTCCAGGTAGCATTGTATTGTACTCATATACCCAACTTGCAGGAATTTCAAATCTGCCGCCGGAAATTAATGAGAATTACAATCCTCCCATAAAATATTCTTGCTCAACCTCAAGAACATACAATCATAGATTGTGATTGTGATTCTAGCTACAATCATTTTTTTACAATATTGTACTCTTGCTCAACCTGTCTATTATTAAAAATTTTATTGTAACCTTGGCAAAATAAGACAATCCAGATTTTACGCTTTGCATACTCGTAAAGCCGTTTTACACATTCAACTTTACATTTGTATCATGGAATATAAGTTAGATTTGACTAGGCTCGTCGGTTAATAGCATAGTTAGTCTCATCTTGCCTCATAATCGACTTCACGTCATACTTGTTCATACTTGTTCTTGTTTTTTTTTTATTCAAAAATCAATCATTTTTCTATCTGACTGAAAATCTTCCTTCACGTTCGTTTCATGTCGCTTCACTTCACTTCATCCGACTTCATTTCTTACTTCGCCCCATGTATTTAGCATTGGGTGAAAAATGAAATGAGTTAAAAATCCCTTCATTCACAGTCATTTATCTGAAATGACGGAATCCTTTAGTCATTTTCATTCAAGTCACAGGAAATTCGTTAGCATTCACTTTCATTCGCCTTCATAATCAGTCAAATGAATGAAAATCAATAGGTATGCTCACGTCAAGAGAATGTAAACATTCAAATCTAACGCAGTTAAAACCTAGTCCCTCAATAATTGTTAACGCGTTTCTTAAATTTTAAACTAAAATTTTTTTTTGTTGTCAATTACAACGCAATTATTAAAGTTAATGTTAAGTTTAAGCGTCGCACAAAATTTTTGTCCAACTTAAGCAATAATTTGAAACATTAAGTGATTAATAGATCTGTGTACGCATTTCTTATTAGGCGGAAATTATTTTTTGAAAATTAAGTAAATTTAAAAAATTCTGAAAATGTGACATGCCTTATTTTTTGTGATTAAAGTCAATCAATTAATTTTTGTCAATGTTGAGGATTCACATGATGAAATAATAGAGGAAATATAAATTTGCGCAAATGTTCGTGAGTGAAAATAATTTTTTTTGAAATACAAGTAAATTCCTAAAATTTAAAAATTTTGAAAACGTAAAATTTCCTGTCACCTATAATTGCTATAAAAATTACGTGTTTTTTAAACTAAATTTGAAAAATTTCCGAATTACGACGAAAATGTTAACATTATGCGTAGTATTCTAATTTTTGTCAATGTTGATCAATTATTTGAAATATTAGATCAATTTGATTTGTAGGTGAATAGGTGAAACTTTTTTTTGAAATGAAGTAAAAACTCAAAAATATGAAAACATAAAATGCTTTTTTGTAAATTATTAATTTAGTGCTGCCCGTGAGTTGTAAATGAGGTGAAGATGAGTTGGCCTAAAATGCACTATAAATAGTCACCAAAATTTAGTTTTTGAGCATCTCCGGACTCCCAGATAAATAAATGGGAGATCAATTCCAACGAAAGAAAAAATTGTAAATTGATAATTTTCAGGAAAACTTGTCTCAAACCCATTTACAACTCATTTATGACCATACCTGTTCACTTTCATTCATGTGACTGATTATGATAGAGAATGATACTGAATGAAAATGAATTTCCTGTGATTTGAATGAAAATGAGTGAGAGATTCCGTCATTTCAGATGAATGATTATGAATGAAAGGATTTCTCACTCCTTTCATTTTTCACCCTACTATATGGGACGAAGTTAGAAATGAAGTGAAATGAAGTGAAATGAAATGAAATGAGTTTGAAAGAAAATGTTTGAATGTGAATGAAAATCTTCAGTCAGAAATCGGGAGGACTGAACTTTGAATAAAGAAAGTTTTTTGAACAGGTATGTTCATAATTCATTAACAGTTTGGTCTTATTTATATATTTATTTATAGAAATAGAATATAGGATTTATAGATTTTAGAATTAGAATTAGAATTTAGAATTTATAAAATATAGAATTTATGTATTTTTATTTATAGAAAGGTCGAAATTTTTGTATTTCTTTGAAACTTGTAGCATTCCAACCCAAATTTTTCTGGAAATGTTTAAAGGTAAAATTTTGCGCAAGTTGATGACTATTTATAATGCATTTTAGCCCAACTCATCTTCAACTCATTTACAACTCATATAATTATTAACTTGTTTTTTTTTAATTTTTGTCATGACTGTATAAAATATAGCTTGAAAAAGTAAAAAGTTCTAAGGTGAGGAAGTGCACTTAAAAGTACTAAACAAGCTCCCTCCGCCACCCAGATAATTTTACTTCGCTTGGGCTGTCTATTCCATGCTAAAATATCTGTTGTAAATAAGTCACTCAACAAATCTAAAAACAATGGTTCTCTTATATGCTATATGTTTAAAATATATCGGTTTATCAGTACAACGAGCACGATGTCACGATGCTAGTTATACAAATAACAAATAAATATTTGGGGACGGATGAACCATAATATGGTTCATCCGTATTATGTAATAATTACCACCCAATGATCATAATTCCCAATACCCTTTCCACCCAGCAATGTTAATCTGGCTGGATATTAACCAAATCAAAAAGTTAACTTTGGACCAAGAAATTAATTCTAATCCTTATTTACGTGACGCTGAAACATTATTGTCGATATTTTAGCATGCAATAGACAGCCCAGGTGAAGTAAAATTATCTGGGTGGCGGAGGGAGATTGTTTAGTACTTTTAAGTGCACTTCCTCACCTTAGAACTTTTTACTTTTTCAAGCTATATTTTACTTAATTCTTTTTTAGGTTTGAATTTTAAAAGCAAATATAGAATATCACTATTATTACACGCTATTTGCAAAGAAACATTTACACTGTTAGCCTTGCATATATCGTAGCCAATTTAATTAGTTCAAATTTACGTTTTAAAAGTGCCATTTGAAAGGTGTCAAGTTCTAATATGCCTAACCCACTCGAATTTGCTCTTCGACTTATGTGTAAAGCTGACCATTAGTGAATGGTGACAATTTCTAAAAGGTGTGCGTGACTTCAAAGGGTCCCTCCACATACAAATTTTTCTAATTCCAGTTCATATTCTTCCATTAGGTGCGACTAGAAACCACTGTACCACATTACACCTTGATTTGATGATTTTGAGAAATCAGTATGGGTCCCTCCAGATGCAAATTTTTCTGATATCATATTCTTCCGTTAGGAGCCACTAACAATCTATAAGCCAAATTTCAGCTTTCTGAGACAATTTTTAAATCTGGTGCATAGCGCCCCACCCACTTAGATGACCCCTACGGGTCAACCACCGATTTCGCCCACCTTCAAACTTGTTTCCTAACCTTGTCCAATATGCATATGGTAAAATTGTAAGTCTATCGTGTTCACGGACAGACATGACGGCCCCATAAGCCCGGGCACGGGCTAAGACTGTCAATTACTCCATAGCGAGGGTGTAACTATATAGTTACTATATATAGCAACCACTCGAAATTTTTCCTTATAAGAAAAAGTCAGTGGTTTTTCAACCAATCGACCCAATTCTTGTTCCCTCTTATAGTAAAGTGGGGGCGATCTTTCATAAATTTAAATACCCAGCTATGTAGGTACTCTCCTTCATACTTAAACTGCGAAACGCAACCATTCACCACCATCAAAACTTTTTTCTGGGAGGTCATATCGAAAAATCCCTTTCAATAGCACTAGATTATGTCCGTAATTGATTTTTTTCTGTCTTTATTTTTTTCTCTAAAACGCACCCCCTTGGCTGTAGGGCGCGGTCAAAGTTTTCGAGACCTGTTGGAATGCATACTAAGGTGTAACTGTAACTATAGTTTTTTACCTCACCTTAGAAAAATTTGTTAAATTTATTATTGTCCAATTACACAAATAATGTCAACGTTATGCGTCACACTAAAATTTTTATCAATATTGAGCATTAACTTCTTGAAATAATAGATGAAATACACAACCACACTCTGATTTTTCGTTGCTCAGAATTATTATTTGAAATAGGAATAAATTCCAAAAATTAAATAATTCTGAAAATGAAAAACGTATTTTTTCTAATAATCAATAATTGTTAACGTGCATTTATTTTAGTTTTTAATCTCTCCAAGTTTTGTTACATTTAGATGTTCTCAATTAAATATTTTAAACTTATTAGTTCTCAATTATTACGAAATTTGTTGCGTCGAACCGAAATTTTTGTCAATTATGAGCACGAATTTGAAATTACAGATGAAATATTGAGCAGGGTTTCTTTTCGGAGGTGAAAATTAGTCTTTGAGGTGTGTAGAAGTAAATATGTAAACTTTCATAAATTAAAGAAAAACTGAAAATGTAAACCAACTTTTTTTTAATAATCAATAATTGTGTTTTTTTTTAATTTCTGAATTTGTAAAATTTGTTATTTCTCAATTTCAACAAATTTGTTAATATTACGCGTTACACTAAAAGTTTTATCAGAGTTGAGCTTGAATTTAAAATAAAAGATAAAGTGTCTCTCTGTTCTGACTTTTGTAGGTGAAAATTATTCCTTAAAATAGAAATAAACTTCAAAAATTGAATAATTCTGAAAGCTAAAAAATCATTTTTTTTCTAATCACCGATAATTGCTATAAAAAATATTTATTTATTTTTAACTTGAATAAGACGAAATTTTTGAAAATTTATTAATTTTCAGTTACAAGTATTACATCGAATACGTCAAATTAAAATTTTTGTCAATTTTAATCATCAATTTGAAGTAGCAGATAAATCACTGTGAATCAATTTTGTTCGTAGGCAAAAATTATTATTTTTTTTTAAATTGAGGTTGCAATTTTTAAAAAATCTGTAAATCTGGGATACCATTTTCAAATCGTAAATATCACCATTTTAAAAAAAAATTATTATGTTGAAATTTGGTTAATATTAATCGTCATACTCAAATTTTTGTAAATGTTAAGCACTATTTCGAAACTATAGATGAAATTCTTAGTTATGTTGTAGGTTAAAATAAATTTTTGAATTACAAGTGCACAATTTAAAAAAATTCTGAAAATGTAAAATCCCTTTTCCAAATCAAGAATAATTATTATAAAAATGTGTTTTTTAAGTACGAATGTTAACATTAAATGTGTAAAATTTGTTATTTTTCAAGCGCAACAAATTTGTTCTTCTAAATTTTTTAACATTAATTATTTTTCAATTACAGCGAAATTGCTAATATCATCCGTCACACTACTTTTTTTAAATATTGAGCATCAATTTTAAACCATAAATGAATCATCAAGTTTTTTCATAGGTTGGTTTTGAATTCCTAAAAGTATTTTTTTTCGAATAATCTATAATTGTTGACTCTTTCTTTAAAATTTCTAAGTAGATTGTACCTATAAATTTTTAACAATTAATTATTCAGCGAAATTGTTGATATTATGCGTCACGCTAAAATTTTTGTAAATTTTGAGCATCAATTTTAAACAATAGATGAATCATCCAGTTTTCGCATAGGTCCAAATGTGAAATGAATCCAAAATTTTTAAAATGGAGTTAATTTTCAAAAAATAATTTCCCCCTAAGAAAATCTAACTTGTGTTGCATCTAATATTTCAAATTATTGTTTAACATGAACACAAATTCTGTATGACGGTTAACATTAGCTTTAAAAATTTCGTTGAAATTGACAACGAATTGAATTTTGAACTGAATTTTTGAATTGAAGTTTTGAATTGAATTGAATCTTTTTCAATTTAAAATTGAAAAGAAACGTTAATAATTATTGAGCGACTTCACGTCAAAGTTTTAAGATTTGTAAGTTTACACTCTTGACGAGAGCGAATTTTTTAAATTGATTATTTCTCAATTTCAACGAATTTATTAAACTTATGCGTCACAATAAGTTTTTTTAATTAGCGTTGAACACTAACTTGAAATATTAGATTCAAATTCCAAACATGTCGGTTTTCGTAGGTGAAAATTATTCCATGAAATACTAATAAAAGTAAATTCCAAAAATAAATTTTTACGCAAACCAGAAAATTTTTAATTGTCCCACGCAAAATAAAAGAATAGTACGAAAATTTCGTAAATTTATGGGAAATTACGATAATTGCAAAGCTTGACGCCGGGTAGAAATTGTTAAATGAAGGATGTTGTTTAATTGTGGAGAATTAGATAATATTGAAAATCAGAAGGAATCAATATAGGGAACATTCCAGTGTTAAAATTTTTTGAATTTACAAATTTAGACGCCATGTAGAGATTTTTCACAGAAGATAGATTCTACCAGAAGAATCGATCTTATGTATTCGAGTGACGCTTATGGAGGAACGGGAGAGCCAACCAAATAACTCGGTGTACATTCGGGGTGGGCCAAATGCATCATCATCGCCACATATCCTTGCATCAAAAAAGATGATGAAATCACCATTTTTGTTACATAGGTGGCGGTGGCACCCCTAACTGTGCACCAGAACACACCGTCGTAGAACACACGCTTTTCAGTTTCTGAGCCGCGTCTTCACAAACTTGATGCTCTACGAGGGTGTGTTCTGGTGCACAGTTAGGGGTGCCACCGCCACCTATGTAACAAAAATGGTGATTTCATCATCTTTTTTGATGCAAGGATATGTGGCGATGATGATGCATTTGGCCCACCCCGAATGTACACCGAGTTATTTGGTTGGCTCTCCCGTTCCTCCATAAGCGTCACTCGAATACATAAGATCGATTCTTCTGGTAGAATCTATATTCTGTGGAGATTTTTTAATGATTTAGAATATTTTAGCTTATAGATCCAGATAGCATTTGATCCAGGCAAAGTTAGCACGTTTTAATTTTAATTTTAATTTTTCAATTGTTAGTTTTGTGTTCAAATTTTTGGAATCTTAAATTTTCTTATAACTCAATAATTTTTAAGTGTATTATTTCTCAATTACAACGAATTTGTTAATATTATATGTGTTCAGCAACATCGAAACAGGTTCATTGCGTGTTCAAAAATTTAGTTTTAATTCAAAAGTCAGCCATCTGGATTTCCGACTGAAGATTTTCATTCACATTCAGTCATTCTCTTTCAAATTCATTTCATTTTACTTCATCTGATTTCATTTCTTACTTCGCCCCATGTATTAAGCATGGGGTGAAAAATAAAAGATTGAAAAATCCTTTCATTCACAGTCAGTATTTTCATTCAATTCACAGGAAATTCATTTTGATTCACTATCACTCATCATCATATTCACTCAAATGAATGAAAGTGAACAGGTATGAGTGAAATATCCAGGAGTTTTTCGTAGGTAAAAATTAGTTTTTGAAATAGAAGTAATTTTCAAAAATTAAACCAATTCTGAAAATGTTGAATGTATTTTCAAATCATAAATCATTGCTGTAAAGATTACGTCTTTTTTTAAGTGTAAATATGACAAAATTGTACGTAAAATTCATTATTTCTAACGAATTTGTTAATATCGAGCGTCACACTAAAGTTGTTACCAGCGTTGAGAATTAATTTGGAATAAAAGATCAACCGGTACTGATATCTTCAGACTTTTCGTATTTCTAATCATCAATAATTTCTATAAAAGTTACATTTCTTCAGTTTGAATACGATTTTAATTTTTTAAGTTTATTCTTTTTCAATTACAACGGATTTGTTAGTATAATACGTCAAAATAAAATTATTGTTAATTTTGAGCAGTTGAAAATAATACATTCCAAAAGTAAATCCAAAAAGTAAAAAAACAGAATCTGATAGCTAAAAAATGCGTTTCTCTAATCACCACTAATTGCTCAAAAAATTACGTTTTTTTATATTGGAATATCAAAATTTGAAAAAATGATTTATTGAGATTATTGACAAAAACCTAAAATCCTACTTATAATTAGCAATAATTGCTATAAAAGTTCTTTTAAGTATGAACACGATTAAATTTAGCAAAAATTTTGAAATTGAAAATTTTGAACGTAAAATGTCTAATAATCAGTAATAGTTGACGTTTTCAAATTTCTAAAGCATGAATGTTATAAAATTTTGTAAATTAATTAATTCTCCATTATAACGCAATTGTCAATATTATGCGTCACATTGAAATTTTCGTAAATTAAGAGCATCAACTTTAAATAATAGATAAAATTCTCATGTTGGATTCTTTTCGTGGGTCAAAATTATTAAGAACTGTGTCGTCCAGTCGGAGAAGTAACGAAATGAATTTGACTTCCAGGCTTGGACCGGTTTAATAAAAGAAAATGTGCTTAATTAATTATTCCATGAAATTCCGATTCCCAGTGAACTTTGCAAAGAGGCAAAACAGCGTGGGTTTTATACTCGTGACGTGACCATACCTGTTCACTTTCATTCATTTGACTGATTATGATAGTAAATGACAGTGAATGAAAATGAAACTACTGTCATTTGAATGAAAATGATTCCGTCCTTTCAGATGAATGATTATGAATGAAGGATTTTTCACTCATTTCATTTTTCACCATATGCTTAATACATGAGGCGAAGTAAGGAATGAAGTTGGATGAAGTGAAATGAAATCAGTTTGAAAGAAAATGGCTTAGTGTGAATGAAAATCTTCACTAAGAAATCGGGGGACAGAACTTTGAATGAAAAAGGTTTTTTTGAACAGGTATGTATGCTCGACAATGCTCGTGACGCCGTTTTGAATGTTTATATTACATTTTGCGACGAGTAATAAAAGTTAGGTTGTACTTCGTCCATAATGATTTACATATTTAGTCGCATCTTGCCTCGTAACCATTTTACTGTATCTTTTGCATATTAACCTTCTCGCAAATTTGCACCGTAAACTTTGTAAAGTAAAATAACGTATATTTTATGCATTTCATATACCTACTCTAATAAACCCGGTAACTCACAATGCAATGAAGCCAGCGGTCTCGCTCCGATTTTGATGAAACTTCGATAATTATGTAGCCTTAGGTAAATAATTGAACACATGTTTCGGGATTTTTCATAATGTTTTTTTTTTAACAAGGGCAAAATTAATTTTATTCCAATTTAAGTACATTTCACATCAAATTATTAAAATAAATATTAATTAATATGTTGAGGCGACGTCTTCTAAACAGGACTTAACTTTTTGGCCGTCAGGGGTAGGAACTAAGCCACTGCCTGTTATTCTCAATCTTCTGGCCTCTTAAGATATTATTACTCTATTAATACATAATTTGTTTGCTTAAACTAATTTATTTATTTGGATTAGTCAGGCAAGAAAATATAAAAAGAAAGTTAGTTATTCAAAAGCCTAAATTTATGTTTATTTTATTATTATCAATTGAGTAAATTTTAAATTTCTCCCATTTCTTGTAAAACTTAGAAAGTATACTTTTATTTAAGTAACATGCATGGAATTCCATAAGTATACGTCCATAGACCATGTGACGATAACTGGAGATTAAATCATAATTACCAGAATAATTATTAAGTTTATGTATAAAACATTGATAGATAGCATAATAGGCATAAAAGATCAGAATGTTTGCACCTACATGCTTGGTGCCATGCCGAAACGCTTCATCGAAGGCTTGTGTGCAAATATTTACCTTTGTCAACAGATTGGCAACCACTTGCCTCAAATCTGTGACATATGAACATGATAAATAGTGTATGACTTTAGGGTGCACGGAAGCACAAAATGGGCAACAATGATTATCGTAAATGTGTAGTGATTGTGCAAGTAATGGAGTGAGTCCCACGTTATGCCAAATTTTGAAAACGGTATCTTTTTCGGGGTTGGATATCGGCGTGGTCACTAAATGCTCCCACTGTGGAAGCGAGCAAAAATTATTATCTAGCTCTTCCCACTTGATACCTACGTGAGATCGTAAACAGTGGAGGTAGTTGGTCTCTTTGACTACACTGACTAGTATGGACTTGTCATATAATGAGAATAACGCGAGTTGAGTATTAGTGGACTCGGTAACCATGGCAACCACATTAACATGTTTCGCCCTCTCGGCTAATACATGTCTATGCGTTGCTCTTGGCAACGAGTCTAAATTTGTTAAAAATTGCTCTGCAAATAAATCTTTGATTTTAATTACCTTACATCGACTAATATAATTATTGCTGAGATCATGGAAAACTATTTTACTATGAATATGAATCTCATTAAGTATGTCCTTACTACAAGAGGTAAGCCTTAGTCCAAGCAGTTGGGTCATGGTCTGGATGTTAGTGAAAAACGGTGACAAATTCATATCACCATTTATAAATTTAGATGTCTGCAACTCTGACTCTGTTAAAAAATATGTATTATTATTTTGGGCCATGATTTTCTGAACAAATGTAAGTCTGAACGTGGCAATCTGCGCTGCTGGACTGCGCACGCCAAGACCCCCATTTAAGATCGGCAGGTAGACGTATGGACGCGCTACCCACCTTTTGGATGTTGCCCATACATAATTTTCAATTTTCGAACAAATCAAGCCTAAAAAACTTTCTGGGGGATCTAATACCTTTAGCACATACCAGAATATTGGGAGTAAAAAAGTGTTCACGATTTTAGCTCTGGAAAAATGACTAACAGGGGCGCATTTCGTCGTATAAAATTCTAGTTTTGAGTCAAATTTAGTCATCATGGTCAAGAAATTTTGGGCCATATACCTCTCATGCCCAAAGTAGATTCCCAAAATTTTCAAACCGTCAGACACTACTGGGAATTCTACCGGGATTTGAAGATTATAAGCTCCCAAAATTAGAATATTGGACTTATTACTGTTCAGTTTTGAGGACGAAAATGCGGAAAACTTTGTATATTCGGATACGACAATCGAAATCTGATTTTGATTACCCAACAAAGCGTTGGTATCATCAGCGTAAGCCGAGAGGTAGATATTTGGGTGTCTGCGCCATGCGCTAGGACCTGAATCTCTCAACTTGTTGTCTAGATTGAACAAAAAAGGTTCGATCGCAAGACAGTATAGAGAAGATGCTATTGGGTCACCCTGGGTCAGACCTACACGGAAGGAAATAGGGGAAGTTAGGTCAGACCCAACAGAAATTACTAATGAAAACTCCGTGTGTAATAACCGAATATAATTAATAATTTTTTTTGGATAGCCAAAATTATGTAAGACTCGGTAGAGGTACTCATGGCTGACACGGTCGTAAGCAGCCTCTTGATCAAGACTAAAAAGTAGTCCTTCAAGTTCGCAGCTTTGAAAAGCATCTCGAATAAAAGACAAGTTGTCAAATATCGATCTACCCTTCACGCCACAAGTCTGCCATGGACCAATTACAGAGGGAAGCGTTGTATTTATTCTTGATTTTATAGCGCTTGATATAATTTTATAGTCAGAGTTTGTAAGTGATATTGTGCGATAATTCTTAAGATCTTTGGGGTCATTAGCTTTGAATATTAAAGTTGCAACCGAACTGCGACAAGATTTAGGAAATTTACCCTCTTCGCATGATAATTTTGCTACTAAGGACAAAATTTTGCTAAATTGGAGTGAAAATACTTTGTAGAATTCATAAGGTAGCCCATCCAGTCCGGGGGCCTTATTATTGGGGGATTTCGTTATGGACTCTAAAATTTCATTTTCAGATAAATCATTATCAAGAAATTCTGGGAAATTAATTTTTGGCATTTGCGCCATGAATAGATCCAGACCAGATAAATTAATTAGGGGGGAGGAGAACTTTTCTCTGAAAAAATTCCAAACCAATTTCAATCTTTGATCAGATGGCAAGTCGCACAACGCTTCGCTCACTGTGATGCCATTATGCACGGTAGTGATTTTACGGTCAGGGAAATCGCTGCAGACTCCGTCGCCACGAATTGCAGCTTCCACATTATCAATAAATTTAGTAAAAATCTCAGATCTACTTACACTATTAACACGGATCAGTTTATTATAAGTGCATCTGAAAACTTTCCTTAGTGACATTTTACAGTGTAAATCTGTCTCCATGGCAACCCGGGTAATTTTGCTTTTTAATAGTTCGTAATTTTCCAAAGAAAAATCGCACAATAAAAATTTTTCTAAAATTGACTCAATCGTATAAACAAAATCAGAATTATTAAAAATAGATGTAGGACATGTCCATAAACATTTATTCCTATTATTATTGGTTGCTATGGTTACTGAGAAAATCATATGATCGCTCATGAACGGAATAATTTCCTGACCAATTAAATTGGGCAATTGACAGTTTTGAATGTATATTCTATCTAACCTAGCTGAAGTACCGTTCATCCGACAAACAAAGGTAACATCTTTTCCCTGTGGGCGCAGGTGACGATATGTATCAAAAAAGCCGTTCGACTGGATAAAATTTTGGAATTGCTTTGCAAGGCCCTTTCTATTTTCTATGTTGCCAAATCTGTCCCTATTGGAGTCTACCACAAAGTTCCAGTCGCCAAGCATATAAATGCCATCACAACTGGGCGCAGCCGTGACCTCTCTCTGGATTTTCAATAAAAACTGATTGGATTCATTTTTTAAAAACGGGAAATGGATGTTAATAATCAAAAAAGTTTGAGATAAATACGTGAGCAAAATTTTACTCATTTTTCCAGGGACGATTATATCATGGCTGGTTACTGCGCACTTGTGGTGTATATAAAAAGCAATACCACTTCCTAAAGTGGTACTTGCGTTATAAAATGGCGTATAATTTTGAATATTGAAAACACCATGACGAATTGGATTCAAATTTGTCTCTTGGAGACATACTACTGTTGGGTTAAAGGAATTGATCAAAGATTTTAGTGCCTGTTTCTTCACAGAACTATTAAGTCCCTGGCAATTCAGAGTCCATACGTTAATTGGCATATTTGTTGTTAAAAAAGGGGGGCTTGTACTTATCCCGCTCAGGTAATGGGATTGAATGGAGGTGGCAGAAATTTTGCCACTCCATTGACCTATAGTTGTCATCAAGTTCATTTTGGAATTTAAGATGCTCTTTCGTATCAAGTTTTAAAAACTCACGGACCTGGCTTAAAAGGGAGGCAAATTTCGTTCGAAGAGCTGACTCACTACTAGGTATTGTGCATGATACCTCTTCGAGCATTACTTCAAGATCTTGGGGGAATTTAGTAGTTATAAAAATCTCTTGCCCTAGGTTAAGATATTTGCTTTTAATACTATAATTCACTCTGCGCAGTGACCGCAAAAATAGAAAAAATCTGTCTTTGGTGACAGAGTTAATTAATAGATTCGCGTCAATCCATTTCTCATAACCCCACTCACTTATTTTCTGAGGCTTTGACGCTTTTGCCCTCACTCTTTTCGTACGAGGCTGAGAAGAGGATTTGTCTTGTGAGAACGAACCATCGGTGTCACTCTCAAATACATCTTCCCCGCTGCCCTCATATGACTCTATCGGAAAAATCGGAGCGAGACCGTTGGCGTCATCGCATTGTAAGTTATTACCAGACGGAGTATCTATGTGACTCTACCGCACGGTAATTAATTAATTATTGAGTGGTAGACATTTTGTTACCAAACTGGTAATAACCCCGGTCGCGAAATTTGAAAATATTACCAGTTGGTAACTAATTTTCTACCACTCAATAATAAATAAATTACCATGTGGTGGAGTCACATAGATACTCCGTCTGGTAATAACTTAGTTTTGCTCGTTTTACTTCAGATAAAATGTAAAGTTGCACGTTTGGATAAGTAGGAAAAGTTAGGTAGGGATTTCCGTTTGTATGACTCATGCCTGTTCACTTTCATTCATCTGACTGATTATGATAGTGAATGAAAATGAATTTCCTGTGATTTGAATGATAATGAATGAAGGATTCCTTCATTTCAGATATATGATTATGAATGAAATGATTTTTCACTCATTTCATTTTTCACCCTATGCTTATCACATGGGGGAAGGAAGAAATGAAGTCTGATGAAGTAAAGTGAAATGAATTTGAAAGAAAATGACTGAATGTGAATGAAGCTTAACTCAGAATTAACTCATTTTTGAATACAAACTAAATTTTAGAACAGGTTTGGTTGACTTCACAAATCTATAATAACATGAACAGGGTTCTAAGAACTAAAAAAATTGAAAACGTAAAATGTCTAATAATACACTATAATGTCTAATAGTTAACGTTTTTATACAAAATATTCCTAAGTATGAATGTGATTAAATTTTTTTAAATTTATTAGTTCTTAATTAAAATGAAATTGTGAATATTACGCGTCACACTAAATTTTTGTCAGTATTGAGGATTTAATTAAAATTATAGATCACTTGTTGGAAGGATAATATTACTCTTTAGAATAAACGTAAATTCGATAAACTAATAAAATTCTGAAACTATTAAACTTGTTTCTCTAATTATCAAAAATTGCCATAAAATTACGTCTTTTTAAAAAATTAGTATGAGTTTAAAAGTTGTGAAATTTATTACTTCTTAATTAAAGGGAATTTGTTAGAATTACGCGTCGTACTCAAATTTTGTCAATGTGGAAGATTCATTTAAACAAATAGGTCACGTACGAAGAGATTCCTGATTATTTTCGTGGGTAAAAATTATTTTTTAATTATTTTTTAATTTCAAATTTGTTTGGTAATTATTTTTATGCAAGTATTATTCTAAATTGCTTTTGTATTCTGATTAATTATTTTTATGTAATTAATTTCACCGAATTTTGATTTCGTTAGCCAAATTATTAGCTGAATTAATTATTACTATCAATTTCAAAAAATTGTTAATCTTACGCGTCACACTAAATTTTTTATCAGTGTTGAATATTAATTTGAAATAACAGATGATGCTCCTCTTCGAAACGAATACCGTAGATGAAAGTTTTTTTCTTGGATTAGAAATAAATTCAAAAAATTTGAATATTTTGATAACTAATAAATGCATTTTGTAATAACGAAGAATTCCTGTAAAACTTGTGTTTTTTAAAAGTTTGAATATTTATGACTATATGAATTTTTAAAATTTATTATTTCTGAATTGCAACGAAATCGTAAATGTAATGCGTCGTACTGAAAGTTTTGTCAATGTTGGGCATCAATTCCAAATGCTAGATGAATTTTTTGATACTTTTGCAAGGTCAAAATTATTTTTTGAAATAGAAGTAAATTTCAAAAAATTTTAAAATTCTGAACAACGTCTAATAATCTATGATTGTTAATGGATTTTTTTAAATTTTAAAAGTAAAATGTGACACTAACTTTTGTTAAATTTATTATTTATCAATTACAACAAAATTGTTAATATTATGCGCCACACAGAAATTTTTATAAATTTGGGTTACTAATTTGAAATAACATTTTTGAATTAAGATATTAATGCAAGCGTCTGAAATGTTGTGGCTGTAGGTAAAAATTGTGTTTTGAAATAAAAGTAAATTCCAAAAATTTTCTGAAAATGAATTATAATCAATAATTATTAATGGATCTTTTTAAAATTTCTGAAGCAAATATGATTCTGACTCTAAATTGTGAATTTTACAACTACAAATAATTTGTTAAATTTATCCGCCACAATAAAATTTTTGACAAAGTTGAACATTAATTTGAAATTTTAGATGCTAGGGTAAGAACTTTTTGTCTATGTCAAGAATGTGTTTTTAATTCCAACAATTCATAAAATTCTGAAAACGTAAAATGTCTAATAATAAATAATTGCTAACGCGTCCTTCAAATTTCCGACGTATGAATGTTTTTATTTTTTATTTATCTATATCAATTCTCAATTACTACGAAATTAGTTGTTGTAAAGCGTATCCTTCAAATTTTTGTCAATGTTGAGCATGAATTAGGAATTTTAGGTTTAACATTCATATCGACTCTTTTTGTTGGTCAAAATTATTACTTTTTAAATAGAAATAAGATTTAAAAAGTTAAAAATTCTGATAACGCAAAATGTAATTTTCTAATCAGTAATAATTGCTATAAAAATTACCTATTTTTTAAGATAAGATATTACTATTTTTTCAAATATTTACGTAGACTTTTCTTTGGAAGAAATTTTTTGAAAATTAACTAAATTTAAAAAATTCTAATAATCAATTTAAAAAATTCGCTCATGTCAAGAGTGTAAACTTACAAATCTAACGTAGTTAACCCCTAGACGTGAAGCCCCAATAATTGTCAACGTGTTTTTTTCAATCTTAGATTGAAAAAAATTAATTGTCAATTACAACACAATTATCAATTAAAGTTAATGTTAACTTTAAACGTCGCACAAAATTTTTGTCCATGTTATGCAATAATTTGAAATATCAGGTGATTCGTAAATCTATGCACGCATTTCTTAGGCGTAAATTATTTTTTGAAAATTAACTAAATTTACAAAATTCTGAAAATGTGACATGCCTTATTTTTGAAATTGAAGTCAATCAATCAATCAATTTTTGTCAATGTTAAGGATTCATATGATGAAATAATAGATGAAATGTAAATCTGCGCAAATTTTCGTGAGCAAAAGTTTATTTTTTTTAAATACATGTAAATTTCAAAAATTTAAAAATTCTGAAAGTAGTCATCAATAATTGCTATAAAAATTACGTGTTTTTTAAAGTATGAATTTGACCAAAATTTAAAAACTCAAAAATAATTATTTCTGAATTACGACGAAATTGTTAACGTCTCAGACTAATTTTTGTCAACATTGATCAATAATTTAAAATATTAGATCATCGATATGTCGCTTTTGTAGGTGAAACTTATGTTTAATCAAGAAAAAATTCCAAAAATTTAGAAAAAGTAAATTGGTTTTTGTAATAATCAATAATGATTTTTATTTTCATGAATTTTGTTAAATTTATTATTTTCCAATCACACAAATAATCTCAACATTATGCGTCATGCATAAATTTTTGTCAATATTGGGCATAAACTCCTTGAAATTGTAGATACTGGTTTTTCGTAGCTTAAAATTATTATTTGAAATCTGAAAATTATTTTTGAATTAGAAGTAATTTCCGAAATTTGAAAAAAATTGTGAAAATCTGAAATGCCGATTTCTAATCATATCTGACCACTTTAATTCGTTTGAGTGATTATGGAGGTGAGTGATAATGAATGAAAATGAGTGAAAGATTCCGTCATTACAGATGAATGACTATGAATGAAGGCCTTTTCACTCTTTTCATTTTTCACCATATGCTTAATACATGGGACGAAGTGAGAAATGAAGTCCGATGAAGTGAGATGAAATGAATTAGAAAGAAAATCACTGAGTCTGAGTGAAAGTCTTCAGTCAGAAATCGGGATGACGGAACTTTGAATGAAGAAAGTTTTTTTGAACAGGTATAATCACACCTGTTCAATTTTTTTTTGTTTTCCAATTACACAAATAATGTCAACTTTATGCGTCACACTTAAATTTTTGTCAATATTGAGGGTTAATTAGAAATTGTAGATGAAGAGATCCTCAACAGTTTGTTTTATAGCTCAAAGTTATTTTTCGAAATAGAAATAAATTCCAAAAATTAACAAATTCTGAAAATGAAAATTTTTTGCTAATAATTAATAATTGTTAACGTGCATTTATTTCAATTTCTAGTCTCAAATTTTTTTAAATTTATTATTTCTCAATTAAAATTTTTAAATTTATTATTTCTCAATTAATTTTTTAAAATTTATTAGTTCTCAATTATTACGAAATTTGTTAATACTATGCACCGAACCGAAATTATTGTCAATTTTGAGCAAGAATTTGAAATTACAGATAAAATATTCACCTGAGTTGATTATCGGAGGTGAACATTAGTTTTTGAGATGTGTAGAAGTATGTGAAATTTCATCAAAAATCAAAAAAAACTGAAAATATAAACCGTCTTTTTCTAATAGTCATACCTGTTCAGTTTCATCCATCTGACTGATTATGATAGTGAAAGAAAATTAATTTCCTGTGATTTGAATAAAAATGAGTGAAAGATTCCGTCATTTCAGATGAATGACTGTGAACGAAAGGATTTTTCATTCATTTCAGTTTTAAACATATGCTTAATACATGGGGCGAAGTAAGAAATGAAATCAGATGAAGTAAAATTAAATGAATTTGAAAGAGAATGACTGAATGTGAATGAACATCTTCAGTCAGAAATCGCGATGACTGACTTTTGAACGAAATAGTTTTTTTAAATTTCTTAATTTGTAAAATTTGTTATTTCTCAATCATACCATACCTATTCAAAAAATACAGTTTTCATTCAAAAGTCAATCATTCCGATTTCTGACTGAAGATTTTCATTCACATTCAGTCATTTTCGTTTAAATTCATTTCATTTCACTTCATCTGACTTCATATCTTACTTCGTCCCATGTATTAAGCATGGGGTGACAAATGAGATGAGTGAAAAATCCTTCATTCTCAGTCATTCATTTCAAATGACGGAAATTTTCACTCATTTTCATTCAAATTATAGGTAATTCATTCTCACTCACTATCATTCACTATCACAATCAGTCAAATGAATGAAAGTGAACAGGTATGTTCTCAATTTCAACAAATCTGTTAATGTTACGCGTCACACTAAAAGTTTCATCAGAGTTGAGCATCAATTTGAAATATAAGATATAATGTCTATCTGCTCTGAGTTTTGTAGATGAAAATTATTCCTTAAAATAGAAGTAAATATCAAAAATTGAAAGATTCTGGAAACTAAAAAATCATTTTTTCTAATCACCAATAATTGCTATACAAAATATTTATTTTTTTAAACTTTAATAAGACGAAATTTTTGCAAATTTATTAACCCTCAATTACAAGTATTACAACGAATATGTCAAATTAAAATTTTTGTAAATTTTGATCATCAAGTTCAAGTTGCAGATAAATCACTGTGAATCAATTTTGTTCGTAGGCAAAAATTATGATTTTTTTAAATTGAGGTTGCAATTTTTCAAAAATCTGTAAATGTGGAATGCCATTTTCAAATCGTAAATATGACTAATTTTTTAAAATTTATTATTTTTAAATTTCACCAAATTGGTGAATATTAAGCGTCATACTCAAATTTTTGTAAATGTTAAGCACTATTTCGAAACTATAGATGAAATTCTTAGTTATGTTGTAGGTTAAAATAAATTTTTGAATTACAAGTGCACAATTTAAAAAAATTCTGAAAATGTAAAATCCCTTTTCCAAATCAAGAATAATTATTATAAAAATGTGTTTTTTAAGTACGAATGTTAACATTAAATGTGTAAAATTTGTTATTTTTCAAGCGCAACAAATTTGTTCTTCTAAATTTTTTAACATTAATTATTTTTCAATTGCAACGAAATTGTTAATATCATCCGTCACACTAACTTTTTTAAATATTGAGCATCAACTTTACACGAATCATCAAGTTTTTTCATATGTTGGTTTTGAATTTCTAAAAGTAATTTTTTCGAATAATCGATAATTGTTGACTCTTTCTTTAAAATTTCTGAGTAAATTGCACCTATAAATTTTTAACAATTAATTATTCAGCAAAATTGTTGATATTATGCGTCACGCTAAAATTTTTGTAAATGTTGAGCATCAATTTTAAACAATAGATGAATCATCCAGTTTTCGCATAGGTCCAAATGTGGATTTGAAATAGAAATGAATTCCAAAAATTAAGAAAATCTGAAAAAGTAAAATGCTGGTTTCTAATAATCAATAATTATTAACGCTTTTTACAATTTTTAAATATATCGTACCTCTTAATTTTTACGATTAATTATTTCGTCATGAATTCCACAAATAAAAAAATTCTGAAAAAGTAAAATTCTTTTTTTTTAAATAATCGATAATTGTTTTTTTAAATAAATAGTACGTCTAATTTGTTTACAATTAGTTATTTTTTCATTACAACGAAATTGTTGACATTATGCGTCACGCTAAAATTTTTGAAAATGTGGAGCATTAATTTTAAACAATAGATGAATCATCCAGTTCTCGCATAGGTTTCAATTCGATTTTGAAATAGAAATGAATTCCAAAAATTAAAAAAAAATCTGAAAAAGTAAAACGCTGGTTTCTAATAATAAATAATTGTTAACGCTTTTTAAGATTTTTAAATAAATCGTACCTCTTAATTTTTAAGATTAATTATTTCTTCATAAATTCCACAAATAAAAAAATTCTGAAAAAGTAAAATTCTTTTTTTTCTAATAATCGATAATTGTTTTTTAATTTTTTTAAAATAAATAGTACGTCTAATTTGTTTACAATTAATTATTTTTTCATTACAACGAAATTGTTGATATTTTGCGTCGCATTAAAATTTTTGTCAGCGAGGATAATTAATTTAAAATAATAGATAGATCGATCGTAGATCAAATTTATTTTTTGGAATAAAAGTAAATTTCAATTAAAAACTTCAATTTCAACTAAAACTAAAAATTCTGAAACTATTAAACGTCTTTTTATAATTACCAAAAATTGCCATAAAAAATTACATCTTTTTTAATATGAATATGACTCAAAATTTTATTAAATTTATTATTTCTTAATTAACACGAATTTGTTAATGTTACGCGTCGCATCAAATTTTTGTCGCCGGAGAAGATTTATTTGAAAAATAGATCAAATATGAGTGTACTCGCAATTGTTCTAGTTGGTTTTCAAAATTATTTTTAAAATTTTTAAAATTTCAAATTTGTTACGTAATCATGTTTGTGTATTTTAAATTTTGTTTACAATATTTGTTAAAAAATAAATTATTTATTTATTTATTTATTTTGATTAATTATTCTAATGTAAGTGATTTCACCGAATTTTAATTTTGTCAGCTAAATGATTAACCGAATTAATAATTACTTTTCTCCTCATTTCCATTTTTGTACTGCTTATCGTAACTGTCCCACCGACTTGCACAGTGGCCGCGGATGTTATACAAACCCCTCCCTCTCCCCATCCTACAATGGTAATGTCCCTAGATGACCCCACAGCTTCCGCGTCCACTGTGTACGACCACTCCTCTCTGACTTCGTAAAATGTGTATTTTACACTTGTTTATTCGTTGACACTCCTTCCTCTACAGCGGCCGCGGAAGGGTGTGGACAGAGGGACAATGTCCCCACGGTTGATCGATGTCCGTATCATCTGCCCATGCTATGTAAACCTTTCCCACCCCCTATCCTACAATGTTAATGTCCCCGCAGCTTCTACGGCCATTGTGAGAAAATTATATTTCCTAAGAATGGAGGTCTCCCAGCGTGTGCTCTCCAATTGTGTGCAAAATAACGTTAATCGATCACTAATTTAGTTAGGATGAAATTTGCGAAAGACACGATCCCCCAATGGGCACGTTTGGCGCAGATTATTTGCATCAGAAAGCATACCTGTTCACTTTCATTCATTTGACTAATTATGATAATGAATGAAAATGAATTTCCTGTGATTTGAATGACAATGATTGAAAGATTTCGTCATTTCAGATGAATGACTGTGTGGGGATTTGTGTGAATGAACTCGTTGGATGGAAATGTTGCCGTAGGTGACCGTGGAAGCAGGGGATGAATGAATGGTGGATGAGTGTTGGAGATGAGAATCAGTCGTGATGATGAGCATAAGTTATCACAATCAAAATAGTCACATTTACTTCAGTTAAAAATATATTGATGTACAAATTGGGGCGAAATTGAGACTTGTGGACTTGAGTGACAAAGTGACGTGGTCAAGGTACGTACAAAAAGAGAATGACAGCGAGGAGGGAGAAATGACCTCCTTTTATAGGAGACTGCTCAAGGTAATGGAATATTACAAAAAGGACAAAAGTAAAAATAAACTTGACCAGAGTGAATGATTTGGACTGGAAAAGAGAGTTGAACTGCTGATAGATAGGCAAATTAAACTGAGCGCATTGGCTGGCAAAGTTGAGAAAATGGTCAACTACAGTCAAAATCTGAATTACATACACAATGAATGATAAATAAGAATATGGTCATAATCATAAAATTACATAAAGCAAATGAACTCAAACATTCCGGGCGCCTTGAAAAACTGTTTTCAACAAAAATTAAGTAGGAGTTGACGGGATGGTAGGCGTTAGAGTGGAGTTTGAATATGCCTGTTGATGTGCGGACTGTTACTACACGGACGATGGCGTCGGGACCAGGATGAAGAGATTCGATCCGTCCTAGTTTCCATTTAAGCGGTGGTTGTGTTTCATCTTTGATAACCACCATGGCACCGATTGAAATGTTGGGGGATTTGGACATCCATTTTGGACGTTGCTGAAGACGAGTGAGGTACTCATTGGACCACCTCTTCCAAAATGATTCGACCATTTGCTGGAGAAGTTGCCAGCGTGATAAGCGGGAGATCTTGATATCTTCAAGTGTGGGTTCGGGGATAGAGTTAAGTGGGGCTCCAATCAAGAAGTGTCCTGGGGTCAAAGCGTTGTAATCATCGGGATTATTGCTTTCTGGGGTCAATGGGCGCGAGTTCAAGATTGATTCGATTTGGGATGTGATCGTGGTCATTTCTTCGAACGTAAGTCGTTGAGTTCCCATGACGCGACGGAGATGGAACTTTACGGATTTGCCTCCGGCTTCCCAGAGTCCGCCAAAGTGGGGGGAAGCTGGGGGATTGAAATGCCAATCAATCCCATCCTTGGATAAATGGTCGGATATGGCTTGGTTGTGGGGGCGAGACATGACCAGTTTGAGAAAATCCTTCATCTCGTGATTTGCACCGACAAAGTTTGTGCCGCAGTCACTGTAAAGGTCCGTGGGTCGGCCTCTGCGGGAGATGAATCTTCGAAGTGCAGCAAGGAAAGCGTCGGTGGAGAGGCTGCTGACCACTTCAAGATGTAGGGCTCGAGTGGTACAACAAACGAAGACAGCCAAATATGCCTTGATTGTTGTTTTGCTGCGGGACTGAATGGGTCGAGGGAGGAATGGGCCGGCGTAGTCGATACCGGTTTTGAGAAATGCTCTGGCAGGGATAACACGGAATGAGGGCAAATTTCCCATCAATTGTTGCATGGTTTTTGCTCTGAGTTTGGTGCAGGTCACACATTTTCCAATTTGACGTCGGACGGCATCCTTCAGTCGCAGGATCCAGTATTGTCGCTGCAGAGTGGACATTAAAAGCTGGGGACCCGCATGGAAATTGATAATGTGTTCATGGTTGATGAGAAGATGAGTAATTGGATTGTGGGATGTGAGGAGAATTGGATGCTTCTGGCTTGCCGGAAGATCCGAATGGTTGAGTCGGCCTCCAACTTTCAGCACACCGTCAGAATCTAGGAAAGGACAGAACGAAACAATTTTGCTTTTAGAGTTTACAGGTTGCCCGGCTTGGAGGGCATGAATCTCCCTGGGAAATTCTTGTTGTTGAACGAGCCTTATCCAATATAGCTTGGCGCAATTGATCTCACCTGGGCTGAGAGGAGAGTAAGTAACTTCAGTGGGTGCGATGAGAGGACTAAGGTTCGTGGTGTCACTAATGGCACGGAGTCCGCCGGTGAATAATGGAGACGGGGTGTATTTGTGACCTTTGAGATTCTTGATGAATCGAAATACATAGGCAGTTACTCGAAGTAGCTTTGGAAATGATGAATACCGGTCAAGTAGCAATTGATCAGTTTTGACAATGGTGTGGAGTGAAGTTGCTTGCTTCTCCTCTGCAATTGCTTCTGATGAGCCTTGTGAATGATGAGTTGTGGGGGTTGGAAAAACATCTTGGGAATTGTATGACCACTTGCACAACTCAAAACCTGCATCCTTTGTGAGGCTGAGTAGTTCTTGTTGAGTTTGGAATGCTTCTGGGACGGTGGGTTCGCCAGAAATCAAATCGTCTACATAAAAATCCCTGCCTGCGACTTCCGCGGCTCGAGGGAGTTGTTGCTGACTGACGACTGCTGTTTCCTCCAGCACACGGGTAGCCAAATACGGGGCTGAAGCTGTGCCGTAGGTTACCGTTTGAAGGTTGTAATGCTTCACCGGTTTGGGTGGGTCGTCTCGCCATAAGATCCTTTGCAAATTCGAGTCCTCAGGGGTCACTCTTATTTGTCGGTACATCTTCTTAATGTCAGCCGTGAATGCAATCTTATGGAGTCTGAAACGAGAGAGAATATCGACAAGTGAATCCTGAATATTTGGACCAACCATTAATCCATCATTCAGAGAGACACCGGATGAGGTTTTCGCGGAGGCGTCAAAAACCACACGAAACTTGGTTGTGGAGCTGGACTCCTTCAAAATAAAGTGGTGTGGCACATAGCAGACCAGGCTGGGGTCGGAATCCATGGGGTGGACTTCCTGCATATGGCCGAGTGATTCATACTCCTTCATGAAATCCACATACTGCTTGCGTGCATCTGGATTTGAATGAAGTCTCCGTTCAAGCAAAAGAAGTCTCTTCATTGCAATGTTGAGTGATGAGCCGAGTTTGGGTCGTGGTGACTTGAAAGGGAGCTGAACCGTAAATCTACCTGCATGGTCGCGGGTATATGTAGATTTGAAGTGGGATTCAATTGTAGTTTCTTCTTGGGTTGGGAGTCGATGAGATGGCTCACTGTCCATTTCCCAAAACTTGCGTAGTGTGGCGTCTAGGTTCTCGTCAGTGGGATCACAGCCAATTGTTGTTGTTGTCGAGGATAAAGATTGAGCGAGTGTGGCATTAACTCTGGGCTGGATGAGTGGGATGTCGGATGAACCACCACCAATCAACCAACCGAAGCTGGTTTTGATAGCGACAGGGCTGTTGGGTGGTCCACTTATTTTTCCGCACTCCAAAATAGCGAAGAAGAATTCAGCGCCTAAGAGCATGTCCACATCTAAAGGTTTGTAGTAGAGGGGGTCGGCTAGTTGCAACCCTTGCAGATGAGACCACTTGGTGTGATCGAAATACGAAGTTGGCAATTTTTCTGTGATTTTGCTCGTGACGAGACACCTGGAGATGAAATGAGTTACGGTTGAATCAAGATGTGAACTCACAGTGAACTGCGTGATTCCTGTGGCGTTCGCGACGTATGCTCCTCCCAACCCAGTGGCAACGTCTCAATGGAGCTCCGATCCGTTTGATGCAGGAGTCCGTGATGTAATTTGTGTTACTTCCGTTGTCGGCAAGTACTCGAAATGTGTGGTACTGACCATGGCGATCAGCTACTTGAACCAATGCGGTAGCCAGCAGAGTATCAAACTCGTTTGCAACTGGCTGGGGAATCGATGTGAAGTTGACACGGGCTGGGGCTGGGACCGATGCTGCCGTGGGGTTATGCTGCTGTGGTTGGGGGTTGACGGGTCGATTTGCTACTGGTTTATGGAGGAGGGTGTGATGCTTTGAGCTGCATGTCTTGCATCCAAACTTGTTGTTGCACTCGGTGACGCGATGATTGTCTTTGAGGCAATTGTAGCAAAGACCGTTCCTCCGGACGAAGTCGATTCGCTGTTGGGGTGACCAGGACAGGAAGACTTCACATTTGTAAAGATAATGCGATTCATTATTACAAGCCTTGCATGGGGAAGAAGAATGAGATGGAGAATTGGTATGATGAACAAGGGGTCGATGATTGCTTTGATTGTTACCATTTCCAGACTTTTTGTTGTAGGTCTTACTGGGTGTGGCTTCCGTACCACTTGCGGCGAGGGCTCGGGCGCGCTGCTCGAGGAAGTCGAAGAGAGATTTGAGTTTAGGGATGGAGCTGTCCTTCAACGACTGCTCCCACAACTCCTTGGATGTCGAATCCATTTTTGATAAAATGATGAATAAGAGTAGGGCGTCCCATTGATCTGTGGGGAGTTTTAGGACGTCCAGGGATCTGATGCTTTCCTGCGATACATCAACAAGTTGGCGAATGGATGATGATGATTGTTGTTGAACTACTGGCTGGTTCATGAATCTGCGGAGAATTGCGAATAAAATCTCCCGGTCATTCTGGTACCTGTCATGAAGAGAATTCCACGCAATATCATAATTGCCATCAGTTATTATCATGCTTGAAATTTGTCGTGATGCTTCACCCCTGACTTGCGACTTTAAGTAAGTTTTTGAGACTTACTTAGCGATTTATTGTCATGAACAGCAGTGACAAATAAATCGCGGAATGATACCCAATCGTTCAGTGTCCCGTCAAATGTTGGGAGCTCAAGGCGTGGGAGCCGGATGTCCACGGATGAGGGCTGAACGGGTGTCCCTGGAATCGGAATTGGGATTGAGGTTGAGCTATTTGGAAAACTCATCCGTATTCCAGTGAATGCTGAGAGAAGTCGATCTGTTTTACGTAAGAGTCTCATATACTCTACTTGATGGGGTTTCATGTCAGGGGGCGAAATTGATATGATTTTCTTGTGTGTTTCCATAATGTCGATTTGAGCAGTTTTTAGGATGTTGATTTGATTAATCACCGATCTTTCACCGAGGGGCGTGGTTGCATGATCAGTCAGCTCAAGTTCCACATAGTCTAAGGTATCACTGACGCTTTCGCGGTCGCTTTCGGCCTTATCGAGCGCTGAGGGTGCCATGTCTCTGTTACTGCTGGCGTTCAATCCGCGCCTGCTGCTGATGAGCTCTGGCCGATTCCGAACGTCCGTCCAGCAGTCCACACGAGAATGGGCTTTACAAATTCAAAGCACTGATAAGGTTAGAGTTCACTATAAGCACACTTACGATGAGGATCTTGAATCCGGGTTGCGTGACCAAAAAATGTGGGGATTTGTGTGAATGAACTCGTTGGATGGAAATGTTGCCGTAGGTGACCGTGGAAGCAGGGGATGAATGAGTGGTGGATGAGTGTTGGAGATGAGAATCAGTCGTGATGATGAGCACAAGTTATCACAATCAAAATAGTCACATTTACTTCAGTTAAAAATATATTGATGTACAAATTGGGGCAAAATTGAGACTTGTGGACTTGAGTGACAAAGTGACGTGGTCAAGGTACGTACAAAAAGAGAATGACAGCGAGGAGGGAGAAATGACCTCCTTTTATAGGAGACTGCTCAAGGTAATGGAATATTACAAAAAGGACAAAAGTAAAAATAAACTTGAGCAGAGTGAATGATTTGGACTGGAAAAGAGAGTTGAACTGCTGATAGATAGGCAAATTAAACTGAGCGCATTGGCTGGCAAAGTTGAGAAAATGGTCAACTACAGTCAAAATCTGAATTACATACACAATGAATGATAAATAAGAATATGGTCATAATCATAAAATTACATAAAGCAAATGAACTCAAACAGACTGCGAATGAACGATTTCTCACTCATTTCATTTTTCACCCTATGCTTAATACATGGGGCGAAGTAAGAATGAAATCGGATGAAGTGAAATGAGTTTGAAAGAAAATGACTGAATGTGAATGAAAATCTTGAGTCAGAAATCGGGATGACTGACGTTTGAATGAACTTGTACACAATTTGTATGTAGGTATTCGTATGTTTGTACACAAATTTGTGATAAGAGTAACATGAAAAGGATGATGGACTTGCTTTTTAAATTTCTTAACTTGTAAAATTTGTTCTTTCTCAATTTCAACAAATTTGTTAATATTACGCGTCACACCAAACTTTTAATCAGAGGTGAGTATGAATTTAAAATATTAGATACCAAATGTCTTTGCTCGGATTTCCGTAGGTGAAAATTATTGTTGCTTGAAACAGGAATTATTTCCAAAAATTAGAAAATTTTGAAAACTAAAAATTCATTTTTCTAATCACCAACAATTACTGTAAAAATTACGTGTTTTTTATATTGAATATGACTGAATTTTTCCGTAATAATATTGGGGGCGCGCTTAGCCAGTTTTCGAGATAAATGCCAAAATGTGCGAATTTTTTTTGCAAATTTTGACTTTTGTCTCAAACTCGTGCAAATTCGGTTTAACATGACTGAGAATAATTTGATAAATTATTTTTGGACTAGAATAGAGCCACTGCCTCGATTTCGGACCCCAATTTTCCAATTTATTGAGTTTTGCAAAATTATTTCAATTTCCATATTAGTTAAGATAGATATATACAATGAGATCGTGATTTTTCATCTTCGTACGATTTTCGAGTTTGATGGCTTAAAATTTGCGAAATAATGAGTAGATCAATAATCCGTAATAATATTGGGGGCGCGCTTAGCCAGTTTTCGAGATAAATGCCAAAATGTGCGAATTTTTTTTGCAAATTTTGACTTTTGTCTCAAACTCGTCCAAATTCGGTTTAACATGACTGAAAATAATTTGATAAATTATTTTTGGACTAGAATAGGGCCACTGCCTCGATTTCGGACCCCACTGTTTCAATTTGCCGAGTTTTGGAAAATAATTGCAATTTCCATATTAGTTAAGATAGATATATACAATGAGATCGTGATTTTTCATCTTCGTACGATTTTCGAGTTTGATGGCTTAAAATTTGCGAAATAATGAGTAGATCAATAATCCGTAATAATATTGGGGGCGCGCTTAGCCAGTTTTCGAGATAAATGCCAAAATGTGCGAATTTTTTTTGCAAATTTTGACTTTTGTCTCAAACTCGTCCAAATTCGGTTTAACATGACTGAAAATAATTTGATAAATTATTTTTGGACTAGAATAGGGCCACTGCCTCGATTTCGGACCCCACTGTTTCAATTTGCCGAGTTTTGGAAAATAATTGCAATTTCCATATTAGTTAAGATAGATATATACAATGAGATCGTGATTTTTCATCTTCGTACGATTTTCGAGTTTGATGGCTTAAAATTTGCGAAATAATGAGTAGATCAATAATCCGTAATAATATTGGGGGCGCGCTTAGCCAGTTTTCGAGATAAATGCCAAAATGTGCCAATTTTTTTTGCAAATTTTGACTTTTGTCTCAAACTCGTGCAAATTCGGTTTAACATGACTGAGAATAATTTGATAAATTATTTTTGGACTAGAATAGGGCCACTGCCTCGATTTCGGACCCCAATTTTCCAATTTATTGAGTTTTGCAAAATTATTTCAATTTCCATATTAGTTTTCCACGATGGAATTACTGTAATTATTGAAGGTTCTTAGCGTATTGTTTACACGTCATAGTTATGGACATATTTTGCCAATTACAAAAGAAGTTTTGTTAGAAAATTCAACTAATATCTTTCGAAATTGAAATTTCCAATATTATCTGTCTAATACTACAGCGTATTCGTTATATGAGCTTGTCACTTATCAGGAATTTTGAAAGCAACACAAAATTTTGTAAGCAATTCGGAATTTTGTTAACAATGCGAGATTTTGTTAATGCCGCGTTGCCTTGTTTCTCAATTACAATTAAATCTTTAATGTAATGCTTCGTACTAAAATTTTTGTAAATGTTGAGCATCGATTTTATGTACTAGATAAATTTGTTGATGGTTTTCCTAGGTCCAAATTATTTTTTTGAAATAGAGGTAAATTCTATTTTTGTTCAGATTCTGATGGTCATTTTAAAACTGGTTTTGTTTTTGATAGAGGGGGTCATTCTTTTGATGATACACTCTTTCAAATAAACTGCGGAGTTCGTATTCTTGGTAGAAGCGAATTGATTTGAGACGCTCCGATTTTTGTCGATCGCCAGCCATTTTATGTATTTCATTGGAAATTTTCCTTGGTTTTGAATTTATATTTCGAACGAACGTAATTTTTACTTCTACATGAGTAGAACTTTACAGGATTGATTCTTCCAGGTCAACGGGGCAGTAGTTTTCATCATCCACGACGACAAACTTCTGGAAGTCGATTTTAACATTTTCTCAACAAGTTTTGCACAAACTGGTTTAGTCCCTGATTTTTTATCTTCATTGTATTTTAGCGCGGTTGTAATGTTGCAGGTTTTGAAGCCCAGCTTATTGGCTATTATCTTGCGAAGATAGGTTTTTGAAATTTTTAGTTGTCTGGGTACGACCCTCACGGGTCTGTTGCGGTTTTCTGTAAAAGTTTTTTCATATTTCTCGTTCGTGTTTTGGTCTGCTGGCGGACAGGTCGACAAGGCCAAATTCAATATTTTGCATTTTCACGATCCTTATATCTGTATAGTCTATGATGAATTTTGTCCGGTGCATCGCTGGAAAAATAAGGTGGTCAGGAGCTTATTTCCGATTCCAGAAAAACACTTTTTTGACCGAGTGGCAAACTAATTTTTGCACTTCCTCTAAATTTTGTGCTGTCATTTTTTAACGAAAAGAGATAATGAAATTCGTTTTTCAGTTTTAGAAAGCTTATCAAATTTGCAAATTTTTATGCTCTTTTACATATCCAAAATTAGTTTTTAATAGCTTGAAAAAGGAGGGGGAATCTTGACACTTTAAATCAGTGACCAGCCCATAGTTAAAACCTAACGTCTCAATAATTGTTAACGTGTTTTTTTGAATTGCAAACTAAAATTTTATTTAGTTGTGAATTACAACGGAATTGTTAAAGTTAATGCTAATTTTAAGCGACACACAAAATTTTTTTCCATGTTAAGCAATAATTTGAAATATTGGATGGAATACATCCTCTGTAAGCTTTTCTTAGGAGGAAATAATTTTTTGAAAATTAACTAAATTTACAAAATTCTGAAAATGTGACATGCCTTATTTTTAAAATTGAAGTCAATCAATCAATTAAACAATTTTTGTCAATGTTGAGGATTCATATGATGAAATAATAGATGAAATGTAAATCTGCGTAAATTTTCGTGAGCGAAAGTTTATTTTTTTTAAATACATGTAAATTTAAAAAATTTAAAAATTCTGAGAACGTAAAATTTCCTTTTGTAGTCACCAATAATTGCTATAAAAATTACGTGTTTTTTAAAGTATGAATGTGACTAAATTTAAAAACTAAAAAATAATTATATCTGAATTACGACGAAATTGTTAACATTCTATGTCACACTCTAATTTTTGTAAACATTGATCAATGATTTAAAATATTAGATCATCGGTCGGTAAGTGGCTTTTGTAGGTGAAACTTATTTTGAATCAAGGAAAAATTCAAAAAATTTAGAAAAAGTAAATTGCTCTTTGTAATAATCAATAATGATTTTTAATTTCATGAATTTTGTTTAATTTATTATTTTCCAATTACACAAATAATCTCAACATTATGCGCCATACATAAATTTTTGTCAATATTGAGCATAAACTCCTTGAAATTATAGATACTGGTTTTTCGAAGATCAAAATTATTATTTGAAATCTGAAAATTATTTTTGAATTAGAAGTAATTTCCGAAATTTGAAAAAAATTGTGAAAATCTGAAATGCCGATTTCTAATCATATCTGACCACTTTCATTCGTTTGAGTGATAATGAATGAAAATGAATTTCCTGTCATTTGAATGAAAATGAGTGAAAGATTCCGTCATTTCAGATGAATGACTATGAATGAAGGCCTTTTCACTCTTTTCATTTTTTACCCTATGCTTAATACATGGGACGAAGTGAGAAATGAAGTCGGATGAATTGAGATGAAATGAATTTGGTTTGAACAGGTATAGTCACACCTGATCAATTTTTTTTGTTTTCCAATTACACAAATAATGTCAACGTTATGCGTCACACTTAAATTTTGTCAATATTGAGGGTTAATTTGAAATTGTAGATGAAGAGATCCTCAACCGTTTTTTTCATAGATCAAAGTTATTATTCGAAATAGAAATAAATTCCAAAAATTAACAAATTCTGAAAATGACAATTTTTTTCTAATAATTAATAATTGTTAACGTGCATTTATTTCAATTTCTAGTCTCAAATTTTTTAAATTTATTATTTCTCAATTAATTTTTTAAATTTATTATTTCTCAATTATTTTTTAAAAATATATTAGTTCTCAATTATTACGAAATTTGTTAATACTATGCACCGAACCGAAATTATTGTCAATTTTGAGCACGAATTTGAAATTACAGATAAAATATTCACCTGAGTTGATTTTCGGAGGTGAACATTAGTCTTTGAGATGTGTAGAAGTATGTGAAATGAGGTGACCTCGGCGCCGAGGGGCGCCAATAATTATACTATATGATGCTAAGTAATTTATTAGCAATTTATACGCGTAGTAAATAAATTTTTGGACGTGATTGATGTAACATGCATCTTTGGAAAATTATCTAAAGCAAGGAGTGATATTTTTCAGCTGCCTTGAGTAAGCAATGGTTTTTGTAGCTTAAATTTCTGTTTTTTGTTATCAAACCTCCAAAGCTTATTCGGGATTTTGCTTTTGTGGGGTTTTTGTGCGTCTTGAGGCAACTTGAGATAAACTTCGTTAAGCTATTACTTTTCTATTAATGAGTGATAATTAAATTTCGGACTTGAATTTTAAACATTTTCATGCGTGACATGAGTTTTTAACGCCAAACATGTTGCCAAATCCTAAATTCTTGAATAAATCAAAGTTTTTAGCCCTGGAGTAGTTGTTTTTAGAAAAACCCCGGTTCTTTTCGAAAGTTGCCTTTGAGCTTAATATAGAAATACTGTCGACACCTTTATATAAAAACACGTGCGCGAAAATTCAAGTCCTTTTTCCCACTCAAAATGCTACTGTTTAAAATGAAAAATTCAGATTTACATTGGATGAATTTTATTTTATCAAGGTGCGAATTTTAAAAGGTTTTCCAGTCAAAACTTCGGGGTTTTCAAAACCCTTGAACTTTTCGAAGTTTACTGCGTGTTAAAAATTGCGAAAACATGTTTCTGTATAAGGAATTGAATCCTTGACTAAAAATCCAACTTAAGCCAAATTTTAAATTAAAGATATTTTTGTAAGTTTATGAAATCTCTAAAAGCAAACTCTGGTGAACTTTTAAAAACTTTCCAAAAAATATTGCTATTGCTAAAATTTCTAATACCCAAGTCAAGTAACCAATCAACATTTTTCGAAATTTTCAAATTAGAAAAGTTCCAAAATTTAATAAGCCACATGTTTGAGCTAGAAAGCAATTTAAAATGAAAGTATTTGGCTCAAATTAGCGAATTCTGAAAGGCAAAAAAATTGGGAATGCTTATTTTTTTAGTGAAAAAAGTAAAATTGGTCCCGTGTGCATCTGGATTTTAAATGTATATAACAGACCTAGATTTTGATTTCTCTCGCTGTGCTCGTTAAAAATCTAATTATTAGTTCTTGGACGATTTTAAAATAAATATGATTACAGCTTTTCACGCCCCGGAAAATATAAAATATGAGAACCATATTAGAAAAAGATGAGGAAAATGTGAGAAAATATGAGAAAAATATGAAAAAAAATATGAAACAAATATGAAAAAAATATGAAAAAAATATGAGAAAAATTGGGGGCGCTCAAATATATTTTGCCCGGGTAAATATTTGGGGTCGCACGGGCACTGGAAGTATGTGAAATTTCATTAAAATTTAAAAAAAAACTAAAAATATAAACCGTCTTTTTCTAATAGTCATACCTGTTCAGTTTCATCCATGTGACTGATTATGATAGTGAAAGAAAATTAACTTCCTGTGATTTGAATGAAAATGAGTGAAAGATTCCGTCATTTCAGATGAATGACTGTGAACGAAAGGATTTTTCATTCATTTCAGTTTTAAACATATGCTTAATACATGGGGCGAAGTAAGAAATGAAGTCCGATGAAGTAAAATCAAATGAATATTTTTTATTACTAATTTCCAATTTTAAAAGCATGCAGTGGGTTTTTTTCTTAAAACAGATTTTTTTGTGTGTTAATAAAATCTAAAAGCAAGAAATGGGATTAAAGAAACACTGTCGAAAAAGAATTTGTCTTTTCCTTGGTGAAACAGGTGGCATGAATGCGGATGAATGTCTCCCACCACCCCCACCACCGACCACACCTCCATCCCACAATGTTAATGCCCCCACAGCTTCTGTGGTCATTGTGAGAAAATTATATTTCCTAAGAATAAAAGTCTTCCAATAGGTAAATAGGTACAAAAACTTGGTAAAGTTGTGTGAAATTTTGGTTTTGCAAAGTTTGACAACAGGTAGAAATTTCTTAATAATGAAATATGTCGTTTAGTTATGTGGATTTAGATAATCTTGATAATCAGAAATTCAGAAAGAATCAGAAAAGCATTTTTAAAGGGAACATTATTGTGTTAAAATTTTGAATTTACAAATTTAGACGCCATGTAGAAATTTTTGAATTATTTAGAATGTTTTAGATTATACATGCAGATTCAATTTGATTCGGGCCAAATTAGCACATTTTAATAGGAGGATTGCAATTATTAATTTTGCGTTCAAATTTTTGGAATTTTAAATTCTATCAAAACTCAAAATTTTTTAAATGTATTATTTCTCAATTACAACGAATTTGTTAATATTATGTGTTCAGCAACATCGAAAAAGATTCATTGCGTGTTCAAAAATTTAGTTTTCAATCAAACGTCAGCCATCAAGATTTCCGAGTGAAGATTTCCATTCATATTCAGTCATTTTCTTCAAATTCATTTCACCTCATGGGACTTCATTTATGGCTTCCCCCCATGATTAAGCATCATACCTGTTCACTTTCATTCATCTGACTGATTATGATAGAGAGTGATAGTGAATGAAAATGAATTTCCTATAATTTGAATGAAAATGAGTGGAAGATTCCGTCATTTCAGATGCATGACTGTGAATGAAGGATTTTTCACTCATTTCATTTTTCACCCTATGCTTAATACATGGGGCGAAGTAAGAAATGCAGTCAGATGAAGTGAAATGAAATGAATTTGAAAGAAAATGACTAAGTGTGAATGAAAATCTTCAGTCAGAAATCGGGATGATTGAACTTTGAATGAAAAAAAGTTTTTCTGAACAGGTATGTTAAGCATAGGATGAAAAATGAAATGAGTGAGAAATCATTCATCTGAAATAATGGAATTTTTTAGTCATTTTCATTCAAATCAAAGGAAATTCATCTTCATTCGCTATCACTCACCATCATATTCACTCAAATGAATGAAAGTGAACAGGTATGGGTGAATTAGCCATCCGCGGTTAATTTTTCGTAGGTAAAAATAACTTAGTTTCTTTAAATAGAAGCAAGTTTCAAAAATTAAACAAATTCTGAAAATGTTCAACATTTTTTCTAATCAGGAATAATTTCTATCAAAAAGATATTTTTTTTGAAGTGTGAATATTCCTAAATTTTTGTGAAATTCATTATGTAATTTACAAGGAATTTATTAATTTTGTTATTGAGCGTCACACTAAAATTTTGGTGAATGTTGAGCATCTATTTGAAATAGTAGATGAAATGTGTCAATTTTCATAAGTGACAATTATCTTTGAAATAAAAGTAAATTCCCAAAACTGAAAAATTTTCCGAAAATGTGAAATGTCTGTTTTTAATAATCAATAATGGTTAACTTTTTATATTTTTAATTTCTGATTCTTCATAATTTATTATTTGTCAATTACCTACAACAAATTTATTATTCGTCGCATTAAAATTTTTGGTAATGTTGAGCAATTATTGAAAATAGTAGGTTTGAAATAAGTTTATATATAAAAATTACAAAATTCTGATTAAAAAATTCTGATTTCTCAATTCCAACATCAACATCATTTTTTAACAGGAGTAAACTCCGTTTCAAGTTACTTGAGTTCCCCGGCTAGAGTACATTAGCCGAATGAACCGAATTATCCTATTATTTTTTACCAGTTATTTTTATTTTGGCGTTTAAATCTTACGAAATCATACTAAAATGAATAATTTAAACGCCAAAATAAAAATAACTGGTATAAAATAATAGGATAATTCGGTTCATTCGGCTAATGTACTCTAGGCGGGGAACTCAAGTAACTTGAAACGGAGTTTAACTTCTAAAAATTCTGAAAACAAAAAAAATGTAATTTTTTCTTATCGTCAATAATTTCTATAAAAGTTATATTTTTTTGGAATTTGAATATTTGTGTTGCTAAATTTTTTGAAAGTTATTATTTCTCAACTACAACGAATTTGATATTTGTATCCATCTGCGGTTAGTTTTTCGCCCGTAAAAATTAGTTTTTGAAATAGAAGTAATTTTCAAAAATTAAAAAAATTCTGAAAATGCTAATTGTCTTTTCAATTCATAAATAATTGCTGTAAAGATTACGTCTTTTATAAAATGTGAATATGACTAAATTCTATGTAAAATTCATTATTTCTAAATTACAACGAATTTGTTAATATTGAGCGTCACACCAAATTTTGTATGAGCATTGGGAATAAATTTGAAATAACAGATGTCTTTAAGTTTTTCGTAGGTGAAAATTATAATTCCAAAAATTATTGAAAAAATGCGTATTTCTAATCATGAATAATTTCTATAAAAGTTACCTTTTTGAAATTTGAATTTGATTCTAAATTTTTGAAATTTATTCTTTCTAAATTACAACGGACCTGTTAGTATAATACGTCAAAATAAAATTTTTGTTAATTTTGAGCATCAATTGAAAATAATAGATGGCAGATTTCCTTATTTTCGTTATTATAGGACAAAACTGTTTTTTTTAATAAAAGTAAATTCCAAAAAGTAAAAAACGCCGAAAACTAAAAAAGGACTTTTTCAAATTACCACTAATTTCTCAAATTTTTTTTTTAATTTGAACATCAAAATTTGAATTAATGACGTATTAGGATTAATGAGAAAAACCTAAAATACCTACTCCTAATTATTAATAACTGCTATAAAACCACCGTTTTTTAGGTAAAAGCATGACTAAATTTTACTGATTCTGATGTCTAATAATCAATAATTTTTGACGTTTTTAAGTTTCTGAAGCATGAATGTTGTAAAATTTTATAATTTACCGTTACAACTAAATTGTTAACATTATGCGTCACATTAAAATTTTTGTTAATTTTGAGCATAAACTTTAAATAATAGATAAAACGATGATCATGAATTCTTTTCGAAGCTCAAAATTATTTTTTGAAATAGATGATAAAACTATAAAAGAAATAAAAACTTATTTCTAATTACCATAAAAATTACGTGTTTTTTTAGGTATGAACACGATTAATTTTTTTAAATTCACTCTTACAACGAATGTGTTAGTACTTAATTTGTCATTTTTTTCAGAATAAATTTCCTGAAAGATGAATCAGCAATTTTTTCAAACAGATAGCTTTTTACTATGAAAAAGTATTAACTTTGCATGCAGAAAGTTGCATTCATCGCAAAATTCATGAAATTGACGCCATTTTAGAAATTAGCATGAAAATGAAATTGAATCAGATTTACGTCAGATTAGTGCTACGTTACATCGTTATCCTATAGAACTATAAGATAACTCATCTTAACAAGATCTTCGATAAGACAAGATAATCGATAACAAGATATCTTCGGGGACAAGATAATAATCTTGGATAAGACATGAGGATGTTGGAGAATACAAAAGTGAGATGCTGATTGTTTAACATAAATAAAATGAAAATACCCAACACCGTCTCATCTTGTCTCATCATGTCTTTGTCCCAACCCGTGTACAAAAATATTTTTTATTCATAATCATTCACCTCAAATGACTGAATCTATCAGTCATTTTCCTTCAAATGACAGGAAATTCATTTTTCATTCATAATCATTCACCTCAAATGACAGAATCTTTCAGTCATTTTCTCAAATGACAGAATCTTTCAGTCATTTTCATTCAAATGACAGGAAATTCATTTTTCATTCATAATCATTTACCTGAAATGACGGAATCTTTCCCTCATTTTCACTCAAATGACGGAATCTTTCCCTCATTTTCACTCAAATGACAGGAAATTCATTTTCATTCACCATCATAACCGGTCAAATGAATGAAAGCGAACAGGTACGTATTTCATAACCGAATTTGGATCGTTTTTCTCTTCAAAAAGTGAAAAATATCGTAAATTATAACGAAGATTAAGATAAAAAACTGGATTACTGGTTCCGTTTTCAGAAATTTTGTGAACTTTGTTTATATTAAAAATTCATTTTTCGTCAGTACATAAATGGAAATATATCTCTATTTTCAAGAAATTATGTATATTTCGGAGAATTGTCGTATCAAGAACTGTGTCGTCCAGTCTGAGAAGTAATGAAATGAATTTCACTTCCAGACATGGCCCGGTTTAATAAAAGAAAATGTGCTTAATTAATTATTCTATGAAATTCCGATTCCCAGTGAACTTTGCAAAGAGGCAAAACAGCGTGGGTTTTATACTCGTGACGTGACCATACCTGTTCACTTTCATTCATTTGACTGATTATGATAGTAAATGACAGTGAATGAAAATGAAACTACTGTCATTTGAATGAAAATGATTCCGTCCTTTCAGATGAATGATTATGAATGAAGGATTTTTCACTCATTTCATTTTTCACCATATGCTTAATACATGAGGCGAAGTAAGGAATGAAGTTGGATGAAGTGAAGTGAAATAAGTTTGAAAGAAAATGGCTTAGTGTGAATGAAAATCTTCACTCAGAAATCGGGGGACAGAACTTTGAATGAAAAAGGTTTTTTTGAACAGGTATGTATGCTCGTGACGCCGCTTTGCATGTTTATATTAGATTTTGCGATGAGTAATGAAAGTTAGGTTGTACTTCGTCCATAATGATTTACATATTTCGTCGCATCTTGCCTCGTAACCATTTTACTGGATCTTTTGCATATTTTAACCTTCTCGCAAATTTGCACCGTAAACTTTGCAAAGTAAAATAACGTATATTTTATGCATTTCATACACTCTAAGAAACTAACAATGGAGGTCTCCCAACGTATGCGCACAGATTTGGATCAAACTAGCGTCAATCGATCACAAATTTAATTAGTATGCAATTTACAAATGGAACTATCTGCCAATGCGCAGGTTTGGCGGAGATATTTGCATCAATGTGGGAAAAATGCGCAGCAAATTTGGAAAATGAAAAATTTGCCAGCATTGGGGGTGCGTTCTTTCCTCTTTTTATGCAAATATCTCCGCCAAACCTGCGCATTGGCAGATAGTGCCATTTGCTAATTTCATAGGAGTTATATTTGCGAGAGATTGACGCTAGTTTGGTCCAAATCTGTGAGCATACGTTGGGAGACCTCCATTGTCAGTTATTATCAGGCGGAGTATCTATCCGACTCTACCGCACGGTAATTAATTAATTATTGAGTGGTAGACATTTTGTTACCAAACCGGTAATAACCCCGGTCGCGAAATTTGAAAATATTACCAGTTGGTAACTAATTTTCTACCACTCAATAATAAATTAATTACCGTGCGGTAGAGTCACATATTTAGATACTCCGCCTGATAATAACTTAGTTTCCGGGTTTCTTAGAGTGTCCTCGTGACGCCATTTTGCTCGTTTTACTTCAGATAAAATGTAAAGTTGTATGTTTGCAGAGTAGGAAAAGTTAGGTAGGGATTTCCGTTTGTATGAATAGCACAATCTCATCTTGCCTCGTGATCGGTTTTATTGGATTGTTTACATATCATTAAAATATTCGCCGTAAACTTGGCAAAATAATAACGGCAACTTGTCAAGTAACGTGGATGATTTTATGTATGCATACTCGAGACGCCGTTTTGCACGTTTTACTTTATATTTGTAACGTAACAAAATTTAGGTCTGGAACTTGCTCTACGCTATGAATTTCCCAAGTCTTTAGGGGCCATCCATATATTACGTCCATACCTGTTCAAAAAAGCTTTCATCACTCAAAATTCAGTCATCCCGATTTCTGACTGAAGATTTTCATTCACACTCAGTCATTTTCTTTCAAACTCACTTCATTTCACTTCATCTGACTTCATTTCTAACTTCGCCCCATGTATTAAGCATAGGATGAAAAATGAAATGAGTGAGAAATCCTTTCATTCACAGTCACTCATCTAAAATGACTGAATCTTTCATTCATTTTCATTCAAATCACAAGAAATTCATTTTCATTCGCTATCATTTTCCATCATAATCAGTCACATGAATGAAAGTGAACAGGTATGATTACGTCATCCAAAAATTTCGATGTTAGCACCCACCCACCCAACGTGGGAAATAAGGGATACAGAATTTTAACACGGGAAAGATAGGAAGGCGCCTAAATCACCCTGGCACGTACGAAAATGAGGACGTAATATATGGACGTACCCTCCAAGGGCCAGATTTAGCTGGCCAAAATCAGGTACCCACGTGATTAACATTGGACACGGGCTGAAATTCGACTAAGATTAGATTCGTTATTTTTTAACATGTAACTTCTTAGAGGAAATATTAATCTACTTCTATAAATCAATTCAAAATTTCCAAATTATTAGGTTCCGGCGTCAAACTCTGCACAATACTAAAATTCATGTAAAAAGTAAGCTTACAATAATTCGGAGGAAAAGTAAATAGTCAAATTTCTCGCTGCAGCAATACTTTCCGTGAAAAAAAATTATTTTAAAAGCTCCAAACTATAATTTCAGATATTCAATGAACTTCTAATCTATCCCGAAGACTTCATACCTGTTCACTTTCATTCGTTTGAGTGATTATAATAGCGAGTGAAAATAAATTTCCTGTGATGTGAATGAAAATGACTGAAAGGTTCCGTCATTTTAGATGAATGACTGTGAATGAAGGATTTTTCACGCATTTCATTTTTCACCCTATGCTTAATACATGGGGCGCGAATGAAGAAATGAAGTCCCATGAAGTAAAGTGAAATGAATTTGAAACAAAATGAAAAAATGTGAATGAGAAGCTTAACTCAGAATTAACTCACTTTTGAATGCAAACTAAATTTTTGAACAGGTTTGGTCGACTTCACAAATCTATAATACCATGAACAGGGTTCTAAGAACTAAAAAAATTGAAAACGTAAAATGTCGAATAATTAATGATAGTTAACGTTTTCATATAGAAAAATACGTAAGTATGAATGTGATTGAATTTTTTTTACCATTTTAGTTCTTAATTAAAATGAAATTGCTAATATTACGCGTCGCACTAAATTTTTGTCAGTGTTGAGGATTAAATTAAAATTATAGATGACTTCTTCAAAGGACAAGATTACTCTTTTGGATAAACGTAAATTCGATAAACTAATAAAATTCTGAAACTATTTAAACTTATTTCTCTAATTATCAAAAATTGCCATAAAAATTACGTCTTTTTTAAATATTAATATAAGTTTAAAATTTGTGAAATTTATTATTTCTTAATTAAATGGAAATTGTTAAAATTACGCGTCGTATTGAAAGTTTGTGAACGTGGAAGATTTATTTAAACAAATAGATCACATTTATCTTACGATTGTTAAAATTACGCGTCGTATTGAAAGTTTATGAACGTGGAAGATTTATTTAAACAAATAGATCACATTTATCTTACGATTGTTAAAATTACGCGTCGTATTGAAAGTTTGTGAACGTGGAAGATTTATTTAAACAAATATCACATTTATCTTACGAAGAGACTCCCGAATATGTTCGTTGATAAAAATTATTTTTGTCAACTTTTTTAAATTTATAATTTATTTTATAATTATTATGTTAATTTTTTTAATATTAAAAAATAAATAATTTTCTTTTGTATTTTGCTTAACTATTTTTATGTAAGTGATTTCACCAAATTATGATTTCGTCAGCCATATTATTAGCTGAATTAATTATTAATTTCCTCCTCCTCATTTCCCTTTTTCTAGTGCTTATCGTAATTGTAACTGCTTCACCGACCTGACAGTGGCTGCGGAAGGGTGTGGACAGAGGGATAATGTCCCCACGGTTATTCGATGTCCGCATCATCTTCCCATCTTATACAAACCCCTCCCTCCTCCCCCATCCTGCAATGTTTATAATGTCCCCACATGTTCCCACCGCTTCCGCATTAACAAGATTGGTGTCATTCCCTCCGTATTTACTCTGTCTCTATTATTTTGTTTTGCCAAAAATTTGTGAGTTCCTGGGCACTCCCAACTTTGCAACCTGTGCCAACTTCTTCCCAATAAACCCATTTCGATAGTGGTAGATGAAGGTTTTCATCTTGACCGTGGCTGACCGTCCTTCGGCCGTTTTTTTTGGTGCTACCTACTCCACATCAACTGGACTCCCCTCGTTTCCTGCCTAGTTGACTCTCCCCTCCCCAAGCTTCTGTAGGATTGGACTGCAACGTAACATCCATTCATTCTGGAGGATATGAATCTCGACAGCCCCTCTTTTGGAAAAAAGCCACTGGGTGTGGTTCTGCTTGGTGCGTAATACACCTCTACAGCAGTAACCACACCCACCCGGCAAGGCCCGTCAAGTCAATTAATTCATTATTTAGTTATTGACATCTTCCCTGTTTTGCTACTCATCTCCTAAAAAAGTTTTCTCTCTTATTCTTCCGGAGACGGACTGGACCACCACATGGGAATTTGATGATGACTGGAACTTTATGTGAAACATGTCATCTGCCCATCAGACAACAACAACTGACATTCATCTGCAACTCGTGTGAGCAAAAACATCATCGTATATGCCATAAAAACGTAAAAATTCCGGAAAAAGGTTATACTCGTGCTAATGTGTTACCTAATTGGGTTTGTCCTAATTGTACATTACACATTCGTAACGGATCTTGCCTCATTGGACCGGACTTCCTCAATACGTCAACCTTACTATCTTGCCATTCATTTTTGGAGCCTCCTTCTTCCCCGTCTTCGTCCAACTTCGTCTCAACGCCTCGCGTCGACCCCACTCCACATTCGACTGCAACACCTTCACCACACCCTCTCGCTTTTATAAAGGACTTACGTGGTTTTAAATTAGCACACCAAAACCTGAATAGTTTAAGAAATAAGATTAATGATATTTCTGTTTCCCTGTGTGCTAGCGACATCGACCTGTTTGCCATTACTGAATCAAAACTTGACCCTCAGATCGACATTGACGGAACTTACATCATTCCGAATTATGTTCTCCTCCGTCAAGATCGTGTAAAGAAAGGAGGAGGTATTGTAGTATATTTAAAGAACTGTTTTATTTATGAAATTATTGACTGCCCTATTGTGACTAATTTCAATTCCGAACATTATATCCTAAAAATTAGTTATTGCCCTGACAAAGCTTTCTTTGTCGCAGTAGTTTACAGTCACCCGTCGGTCACTACGAGTAAACTTATTTCCTATTTTCATGAATTGAATTGCTTTCTCCTTTCTCTCACCAACGACTACATTATTGTGGGTGATTTTAACCTTGACTTACACAAAAGAGACTCTGATTCTTTCTCACTGTTAAATGCAGCGAAAGAATTCCAACTTTCCCAACTCATACACGGACCAACTTTTAAAGGACTTTCTCTTCTTGACCACACATATGTTAGTAAAAAAGTTAATTTTACTTCAGCTGGTCATTTGTCTCATACATGTTCTGATCATGACCTTGTGTATGTAATTCGTAAAACCTCTAAACCTAAATATTACCCAGTCAAAACTTATTATAGATGTTATACGAACTGTGACTTTGAAGCACTTGACTCCGAACTAATTTATTTTTATTTTAATTATTTTAGTGATATTGACATAGAATTTAATAGATATAATTTACATTTCTTATCTTTACTAGACAAGTATGCCCCACTGAAATCTAGATTTGTTAAAGCAAAATGGAACCCTTGGTATACTGCTTATCACGCTGTACTCCGTAAAAACAGAGATAAATTAAGAATAATTCGTGATCGTACTCAAGCAAATCCTGACATATGTAAGTACCGTTGCGCTCGTAATTTATATAATACAAGTATTAACAATGCAAAAAAGTTGTATTTCTCAGGAAAACTTACCGAGAATGAGAATAATACGGTTTCATTGTGGAATCATGTTAATCAGTTAAATGGGTTTCGTAAAAAGCAACGTATAAGTATATGTAAATTAATCAATCCTTCCAATAACACTTTAGTTTCTACTGCCAAGGAAGTTAATCTTGTTTTAGCAAATCAATTCGTTGTTAATTCAATTAGAGCGATTCCTGAAAAAGATTTAAATGAACAGATGACGGATTATTTTGCTAATTTTGAGAATGATAATTTGAATGAATCCAGTATTGTAACCCTTTGTGAGGTAGAAAAAGCGATCTCTGACACTGTGAAAGATAGTCCCTCAATTATGTATGTACCTCTTTCCATTATAAAACGATGCAAACAAACTGTAGCTTTACAATTAATGGTTTTATTTAATATGATCCTTAATCTCTGCACAGTACCTCAAGCTTTCCGTTCCACTACTATTGTACCAATCTACAAAGGGAAAGGGAAAAAACTTTCTCCCTCTAGTTTCCGACCGATATCAATGATAAATATATATTGTAAAATTTTCGAACGATTATTATATACACGATTATGTTTTAGAATTGACTCAAAACTTTGCAAGCAACAGCATGGCTGTAGAAAAAAACATTCTTGTCAAACTGCTCTTGCTGAATTTACTAACTATATATATTCAGCACTTGATGTTAAGAATGGTAAATGTATTGCAATTTATTATGATGCCCGTTCTGCTTTCGATAGCCTAGATAGGTCATTGTTGATTAAGAAATTAATGTCTCAGTTTAAACTAAACCCTACATATATTAGTACTCTGTATAACTACATGAATAATAGATGCTTTAAGTTTAAGGATGATGATCAATATTTTAATAATCCAACGGGTGTAGTTCAAGGGGCAGCGAGTAGTGGTTTGTATTACTCAGCCTATCAAGATGACATAAATAAGATCATCACCATTCCATTCTTACTCTATGTTGATGATCTGGTAATCTACATCGCCGGTCAAGATTTAGATGTGATGATGAAAATCATTATTGACCAGGCAAACGCGGTGCAAAAGTGGTATGATGACAACAACCTATCAATTAATTATACCAAAACTAAGTTCCAAGTATTTTGAAAACCCAACTGTGTAATCCCTCCTGAGCTTACCTCCCCAATTCTGTTAAGCAACGGCCAATCGATAGAATATGTACATACGTTCAAATACCTCGGTGTAATGTTAGACTCTAACCTTAACTTTCGTGATCATTTTAATGCTGTTACTAAGAAAGTTTCTCAGAGTTTAGGTTATCTACACGGTTTAAAGCGGCACCTGACCGACAAAGTCATGGCCATTATGATTAACAGTCATATTCACTCAATTATGGACTTTTGTATTGATATCTGGGCCATTCAAACTGATGCTCAACTCGATTCAATACAACATAAAGTCAATTCCTTCCTTGTCAAATTCATGTTTCCCTCCCTTGAAAAAAATTTCGACATAAGAAACATTCACGCTTTAAAATCAATAAGCAAGCGATAAAAGTAAATGATTTGTTAAGTAAGTGTAACCTTTTGACAATACGTGAGCGTCGTGATTTATTTCTATATAAGTACGCTTTTAAACACCTTCAAGATCAAATAAGTTCCTCCGCAACTAGACGTTCTTGGCCACTCTTAACTGTAACATCTTGTAACTTTGCTCAAAAATCCATAAATTATCGCGCGACCAAGTTATGGAACAAACTCCCACGCGATTGGGACCCAAACTTGAGTTACAATAAATACGTACAAGCCGTCCGTGAACACATCATTAATGCACGTGACGACCAATATTGTTACTGAGTCTATTAGATATTTTTTAGGTTAAATATAGTTTTATCTACTTGTGTCATAGTTTTTAAACCAGTTTTGTAAACTGATAACTATTAACACGTGAATAAAGGCTTAAATCAAATTAAATCAACCGCGGCCACTGCATACATGCCAAACTTGACCACAAAAAATAGATAGTGTATGACTGTCTGGTACTTAATACATTTTATCTTTTACGACGATAATCCAACACCCAGTCAAGTTTCACTCATCGTAAATACAACAAAGTCAGTTGCCATTTAGGTATTATTTGTGTACAGTGGCTGCGGAAGGGTGTTGACAGAGGGATAATGTCCCCACGGTTATTCGATGTCCGCATCATCTGAACATGTTATGAACACCCCTGCCTCCCCTATCCTACGATGGCAATGCCCCCAAATATATCCCCACAGCAGCTTCCGCGGCCACTGTGAGAAAAAATTATCACGAAGAATAGAGGTCTCCCAGCGTATGCGATCCGATTTTGGAAAAATTAGTTTAAATCGATCACAAATTTAATTAGGTTCAAATTTGCGAAAGAAACGACATCCCAATGGACACGTTTGGCAGAGATGTTTGCATCCGAAGAATAAAAAATACCCCCAAATATCGACAAATTTTATACTTTCCAAATTTACTGGGCGCTTTTTCCTCTTTGGATGCAAACATCTCTGCCAAACGTGTCCATTGGAATGTCGTGTCTATCGCAGATTTCATACCAATTAAATGTGCGATCGATTGGCACTAATTTACTCGAAATCGGATTGCATATGTTGGGAGATCTCCGTTGTCGGAAAATTATGATCACGTAGTTATTTATTTTGTTTGACCGAGATGTTTGCATCCAAAGAGGAGAAAACAGTAAATTTGGAAGGTGTAAAACGTGTCGACTTTAGGACACGTTTTCTCCTCTTCGAATGCAAACATCTCTGCTGAACGTGCCGATTTAGAGATAGCTTCTTTCGCAAATTTCAACTTAATTAAAATAAAATCTGCTACATAATTATTCCATGAAATTTGGATTCACCGGGAACTTTGTAAAGTGGAAAAACAACGTGGATTTTGCACGTTTTACTTTACATTGAATGTAAAGTTGTATTTGTTGCAAATTTTACAACGAGTAATGAAAAGTCAGGTCCGAAAACAAGTCAAGTCCGAAAACTTTATAAAGTGACAAAACATGTATTTTACGTATTTATTTGCATACTCGTGATGCCGTTTTGCACGTTTTGATTTACATTTGCGCAAAGTAATAGAAGTTAGTTTCATTCATAGTAATTCATTTGAAATGACGGATTATTCAGTCATTTTCATTCAAATGACAGGAAATTTATTAGCATTTACTACCATTCACTATAATAATCACTCAAATGAATGAAAGTGAACAGGTATGCTCACGTCAAGAGAGTGTAAACTTCGATCAAATCTAACGTAGTTAGAACCTAGCCCCTCAATAATTGTTAACGTGTTTTGTTTCAATCTTAAATTGAAAAAAAAATTAATCGTCATTTACAACGAAAGTGTTAAAATTAATGTTAAATTTAAGCGCCACACAAAATTTTTGTTCATATTTAGCAAAAATTTGAAATATTAGATGAAATATCGCCTCTGTCGGCTTTTCTTAGGCGGAAATAATTTTTTGAAAATTAACTAAATTTACAAAATTCTGAAAATGTGACATGCCTTATTTTTGAAATTGAAGTCAATTTTCAATAAATCAATTTTTGTTAATGTTGCGGATTCATCTGATGAAATAATAGATGAAATGTAAATTTGCGCAAATTTTCGTGGGTGAAAAATATTATTTTTTTGAAATACAAGGAAATTCCTAAAATTTAAAACTTCTGAAAACGTAAAATTTCCTTCTGTAGTCACCAATAATTGCTATAAAAATTAAGTGATTTTTAAAGTATGAAGGTGACTAAATTTGAAAAATTTTCTATTTCCGAATTACGACGAAAATGTTAACATTATGCGTCGTACTCTAATTTTTGTCAATGTTGATCATTATTATTTGAAATATTAGATCAATTTGATTTGTAGGTGAATAGGTGAAACTTTTTTTTGAAATGAAGTAAAAACTCGAAAAAATATGAAAACATAAAATGCTTTTTTGTAAATTATTAATTTAGTGTTGCCCGTGACTTGTAAATGAGGTGAGGATGAGTTGGCCTAAAATGCCCTATAAAAGGTTACCAAAATTTAATTTTTGAGCATCTCCGGACTCCCAGATAAATAAATGGGAGATCAATTCCAACGAAAGTTACGGTTTTTTAAATACCTGTTCACTTTTATTCATTTTACTAATCATGATGACTATAATGAATGAAAATGAATTTCCTGTCAATTGAATACAAATGACTGAAAGATACCGTCATTTCAGATGAATGAGTGTGAATGAAGGATTTTATCACTCCTTTCATTATTCACCCTATGCTTAACGTAAGAAATGAGGCCAGATGAAGTGAAATGAAATGAATTTAAATGAAAATGATTGAATGTAACTGCATGTGACTGATTGTAAGTCTTCAGTGAGAACTCGGGATGACTAAGTTCTGAATGAAAACTAAATTTTTGAACAGGTATGGTATGAATATGATTATTTTTTTCTGAAAGGGGAAAATATCTTAATCACATATTTTTAAATTTCTGAAGTATTAAAGTAACGAAATTGTTAAGATTATGCGTCACATTGAAATTTTGGTCAAGGTGGAGCAGTACTTAAAATCGTAGACAAAGGCTTTCGTCCAATTACAATTCAAAATTTTTTTTTAATCTGAAAATATTTATATATTGCAATTTTATAATAATTGCAGTAAAAATTGTGTGCACATGTGCAAAATTTACAATTTTCGAGTGCAACGGTTTTATTAATATTAACGCTAAAAGTTTTGCCAATGTTGTGCATTATTCTAAGTCGTAATTGAGGCTTCCATCCAATTAAAGTTCAACTTTTGGGGTCAATTGGCCTCACCCCCGTCGAGGTCAGGGGTTGTGGTCATATATTTTTTTCAAAGGTTTCAAAATCGCCGTTTGAATACATGGAAAAAGGGAAAGTTGAGACAACAATTCAAACTCAAAACCCGCATAATATACCACCTTAAACATTAATTTGAACATTAATACTAAGTACTTTTTCACTCGCTTTGTAGGTAAAAATTATTTTTTGAAGTCCAAATATAAATTTAAAAAAATAATAAAAAACATAAAATGCCGTTTTATAATAATCGACATCAAATTACGGTTATTGTGACGGATAATAAATAAAATATTTGTTTTTTTTAAGTTTGGACAAGACAAAACTTATAAAAATTTATTAATTCTGAATTACAACGATTTTTTTTAAATTATACGTCAAATTAAAATATTTGTCAATTTTAATCATTAATTTGATGTAATAGATCAACCACTTCAAGTTTGTTCGTACTACGAACTTCGTAGGCAAAAAATAATTTTTGAAATTGAGGTTAGTTTCAGCAATTTAAAAAAAATCTGAAAATGTAGAATGTCATCTTCAAATCGTAAATATGACTAATTTGTTTAACTTTATTATTTTTAAATTACACCAAATTAGTATATATTAAGCGTCACATTAAAATTTTTCTGAATATTTAGCACTGTTTTGAAATAACAGATGACGGTTCTCAGCTATGTTGTAGGTTAAAATTATTTTTTGAAATAAAAGTAAAATGTAAAAACTAAAAAATTTCTGGAAATGTAAAATCCCTTTTTCCGAATCACGAATAATTGTTTTTTGTTTGTTGTTTTTTTGTTTTTTGAACAGGTATGTGTGTAATGCGTCGTATTAAAATGTTTGTAAATGTTGAGCATCAATTTTAAGTACTAAATAAGTTTGTTGATTGTTCTCCTAGGTCAAAATCAATTTTTGAAATAGAAATAAATTATGAAATTTTAAAAATTCTGAAAGTAAAATGTGTAATTAAGCAAATAATTGTTGATGTATTTTTTTAGTTTGTTCACAAATGTGAAACCAGTATATGCAAAAAGGCAGCCTTTTGCTTTTTCTGCATGCCTTTTTGCCGTTTTGCCTTTTTCAATGCCCTTTTGCCTTTTTCAATGCCCTTTTGCCTTTTTTCGTGCCTTTTTGCCTTTTTGATGCCCTTTTGCCGGTTTCATGCCTTTTTCCTCGATTTTTGACGATTGAACCCGATTTATTGTCGTTTATAACGTATTAAAGAAATTTCAGAATCTGCAATACGTTTTTAAAATTGTATTGGAGGGTTCTGACTTTCATCAATACTCCAAATTAGTTGAATACTTTTCACTAGATATCTTCAGCGTTGTTTCTACATCGCTATCAGCATAATTTATCAAGTTTTGACTCTGATGATCATATTTGGAAAAGTATAAAAAATACCATGAATAACTTTCACTTTAATTTTATCACGGGCTCTCGTCTCATCTCGCCCCAAATTAGCAAAAAGGCAAAAAGGCAAAGAGGCAGGCAAAAAGGCACTGACTGCCTTTTTGCTCTGCACACACTGTGTGAAACTAACCTTGGATAAAATTATTATTCGTCAATTACAACGAAATCGTTAATGTAATGCGTCGTATTAAAATTTATATAAATGTTAAGCATCGATTTTAACTACTAGATGAATTTGCTAATAGGTCTCCTAGGTCAAAATTAGTTTTTGAAATAGAAATAAATTTCTAAAATTTTTAAAAATCTGGAAACGTAGAATGTCCAATAATCAATAATTGTTAATGTATTTTTTAAAATTTCTTAAATGCAAATTTTTAAAAATCTGGAAACGTAGAATGTCCAATAATCAATAATTGTTAATGTATTTTTTAAAATTTCTTAAATGCAAATGTAACACTAAATTTGATATTTCTCAGTTACAACGAATTTGTTAATATTATGCGTCACACCGAAATTTTTGGAAATGCTGGTTAAAAATTTGAAATAATAGATAGGGTTGAAAAAATTTAAAATTTCGATATTTTGTGCGAAATTGTATATGTATGTACTTAGCTCAAAATTATTTTTTGAAATCGAAGTAGATTCCAAAAATATTTTAATTTCTGAAAATATTAGATGTCTAATGATCAATAATTATTTCTCAATACGTATCCTTTAAATATCTTAGGTATGATTGTGACTCTAAATTTTGCTAACAATGGAACCTTTTTCAAGCTTGACCGGGATTATCTGGCGAGTTATAACAAAAAATTAAGCCAAAAATTAGGAATCAAATGGCGCTTATTAGCTCACCCTGCGTAGCATGAGAGCTATTGAATTCCTCTTGTCTGTCCGTCTGTCTGTCCGTCTGTTAACGAGTTTTTTGCATCAATTGATGCTATTTAAAACCCCCTTTACCATTATAGAATAAGTTAGGCGCACCATTGGTATTGAACAAACCGAATCGAATTTTTTAATAAATTAATAGCACCGTTAATATCTAACAACACAAAATGATGCGAAATAATTGGGACAAGGGATGCAAAACGCACCAATAGTGCAAAATATCCGAGAGAAATGGTCATACAATTTTGACAAAGTTTTCAAAATTATGGATCCCGAATGGTCGCTAATGCTGCAGTAATGGTGCAACGGCTAGCCGTCGTTGTTGCACCATGGGTGCAAGAATATATACGAGTTATGATCTGTTTTGCCGGCTTATTCCGCACCTTCGGTGCAAAGTTCTGTCTAATCATTATGACAGGGTGAGCTACTTCTAACGTTACTACGGTTTATTATCATTCCGTTGAATTTTTCCTAATTATTTTATTTGCGAGTTTACTCTCGCAAAAAAAAAATGTTAAAAAATGGTTTTTAAGTAATGCCAGTGGGAATTAGTAAAAATCTGTGATTCTTTTTAGCAAGTAAATTTTGCCAAGTTTTTTATCCTGCTTTTACTCTAGCAAAAATGCTAAATTAATTACAGATACTCCAAAAAAAGACATTCACAATACAACCTTTTTTCAAGCTATACCGGGATTGTGTAGCGAGTTATATAAAAAAAAATCAGGCCAAAAATTATGAATCACGTGGCGCTTATCATTCCGTTGCATGGCCCATTTGAAGAAAAATATTGGCGGGAAGGTTCAATTTATTAGAATAAAAGTAAATTCCATAAACTAATAAAATTCTGAAACTATTAAAAGTATTTTTCTAATTATCAAAAATTACGTCTTTATGAAATATTAATATGAGTTTAAAATTTGTTAAAGTTATTATTTCTTAATTAAAGGGAATTTGTTAAAATTATGCGTCGCACTGAAATTTTGTCACTGTGGAAGATTTATTTTAAACAATAGATCTGGCAGGGATACAGGCTTGATTATTTTCGTGAGTCAAAATTATTTGTTTTGTAATTATTTTTATATAAGTATTGTTTTATTTATGACTTTATATTAAAAAATGATAATTTTCTTTTATATTTTGATTAATTATTTTTATGTAAGTGATTTCACCGAATTTTGATTTCGTTAGCCAAATTATTAGCTGAATTAATTATTAATTTCCCTTTTCTACTGCTTATTATCGTAACTGCAACTGCGCCACCGAATTGACAGTGGCCGCGGAAGCGTGTGGACAGAGGGACAATGTCCCCAAGGTTATTCGATCTGAACATGTTATGTAAACCCTTCCTTGTCCTATCCGACCGACAATGACAATGTCCCCAGCATACCTGTTCACATTCATTCATTTGACTGGTTACGATAGTGAATGAAAATCAAATTCCTGCAATTTGACTAAAAATGATTGAAAGGATTCCGTCATTTCAGATGAGTGACTGTGAATGAAAGGATTTTTCACTCATTTCATTTTTCACCAAATGCTTAATACAAGGGGCGAAGTAAGAAATGAAGTCGGATGAACTGAAATGAAATGAATTTGAACCAAAATGACTGAATCAGGGTTGCAGAAATCTCATCTCACCTTCATAAATCTCATCTCACTGAGATATAGTGAGAAATAGTGAGACATGAGAAATATGAGAAATAGTGAGATTTATGAGCCATGCACTAGCGCCACCTAGCGGACGGGGTTATGAACTACAAGTTTATCTCATTATTTCTCATATTTCTCACTCAGCCCCAACTGAGATAAATGATATAAATCATTAAATCTCACTAAATGTCACTCAGTGATATATATCCCTTGTAACCCAGGACTGAATGTGAATGAAAATCTTCAGTCAAAAATTGGGATGACTGAACTTTGAATGAAAAAAGTTTTTTGAACAGGTGTAGTCACACCTGTTCCAATTATTTTTTGTTTTCCAATTACACAAATAAAATAATGTTCACGTTATGCGTCACATTTAAATTTTTGTCAATATTGAAGGTTAAATTGAAATTATAGATGAAATTATCAAGAAATTAATTAAAATTGTACGTACGATTTTTTCATAGCTCAAAATTATTATTTGAACTAGAAATAAATTCCAAAATTAAAAAATTCTGAAAATGAAAAGTATTTTTTTTTCTTCTAATAATCAATAATTGGCTTTTATTTTAATTTGTAATCTCTCTAAGGAGGAGAGCTTCACCACCTGCCCCTCTCAGATCTTGATGTGCTTTTGATATGTGGTAGGGTCCTATGAGTGTACTATAACCCTGAAGTGGTTTGACTCCATGGCCACATTTGGGCCCGCCACACCCACTCAAAGGGATGAAAACCACAAAAGTTACCAACTTCAAAAATCCACCAAAAATCCAATTTTGCTCGGATTTTGGTAAAATTGACATTTTTGTAATCCCAGATACTTGTTTGATCATATCCAGTAGCAATCTCAACTTTTTTGAAATTTTCGAAATTTTCGGGCATTTACCAAAATATGAATATAAGATGAATTATTCGAAAAAATTCAAAATTTCAAAAAAGTTGAGATTGCTACTGGATATGATCAAGCAAGTATCTGGGATTACAAAAATGTCAATTTTACCAAAATCCGAGCAAAATTGGATTTTTGGCGAGGGTTTGAACAAGTGAAAACAGGGCTTTTTTCGTGTTTTTGGCGTCTTTGAGTGGGTGAGGGGGGCTTAACTGTGGCCATGGAGTCAAACCACTTCAGGGTTATAGTACACTCATAGGACCCTACCACATATCAAAAGCACATCAAGATCTGAGAGGGGCAGGTGGTGAAGCTCCCCTCCTAAGTTTTGTTAAATTCATTATTTCTTATTATTAAATTATTCATTATTTTTTTTTTTTAATTTAGTAGTTCTTAATTATTACGAGCTAACATTATACGTCACACTGAAATTTTTGTAGATATTCAGTACGGTTTTGAAATAACAGGTAAATTCTAAGTTATGCACTTGGTTAAAACATTTTTTTGAAATAAAAGTTAATTCCAAAAATTAAAAAGAATCTGAAAGTGTAAAATCTTTTTTCAGAATCACGAATAACTGTTATAAAAATGTGTCTTTTAAGTATAAATGTTAACATTAAATGTGTAAAATTTGTTATTTTTCAAGCTCAACAAATTTGTGCTTCCAAATTTTTTAAAAATTAATTATTTTTTCAATTATAACGAAATTGTTAATATCATCCGTCACAGTAGCTTTTTTCAAATATTGAGCATCAATTTTAAACAATAGATGAATCATAAAGTTTTTCATAGGTCAAAATTTGGTTTTGAAACAGAAATAAATTCCAAAAATTTAAAAATTCTGAAGAAGTAAAATGTTTTTTAAAAATCTAATAATCGATAATTGTTAACGCATTTTTAAAATTTTTAAATAAATCGTACCTCTAAATTTTTTACGATTAATTATTTTTTCATTAGAACGATATTGTTGATATTATCCGTCGCAGTAAAATTTTTGCCAGCTAGGATAATTAATTTAAAATAATAGATAGATCGGTCGTAGGTCAAATTTATTTGTTGGAATAAAAGTAAATTTCAAAAACTAATAAAATTACAATTCTGAAAGTATTAAACGTCTTTTTCTAATTACCACAAATTGCCATTAAAAATTACATCTTTTTAAATATGAAGATGACTCTAAATTTTATTAAATTTATTATTTCTTAATTAACACGAATTTGTTAATGTTACGCGTCGCATCACATTTTTGACGAAGAAGATTTATGTGAAACAATAGATCAAGTATGACGGTACTTCGATTGACAATCGGCGATTGTTTTCGTTGGCTTTCAAAATAAATAAAAAATTTTTTAATTTCAAATTTGTTAAGTAATCGTGCTAGTGTATTTCAAATTTTATTTACTATATTTCTCCAAAAATAAATTATTTATTTATTTATTTATTTTGGTTAATTATTTTTATGTAAGTGATTTCACCAAATTTTAATTTTGTCAGTTAAATGATTAACCGAATTAGAGATTACTTTCCTCCTCATTTCCATTTTTGTAATGCTTATCGTAACTGTCCCACCGAGCTGCACAGTGACCGCGGAAGGGTGTGGACAGAGGGACAATGTCCCCACGGTTGCTCCATGTCCCCTATCATCTCCTCATGTTATGTAAACCTCTCCATCCCCTATCCTACAATGTTAATGTCCCCACAGCTTCCGCAGCCATTGGGAGAAAATTATATTTCCTAAGAATGAAGGTCTCCCAGCGTATGCTCTCCAATTTTGACGAAATTTTGAGTTTTTTTAATTTTTAATTTTTAATTTTTATTTTTATTTTATTTTTTATTTTTTTCCAATTTTTAATTTTTCCAAAATGACGTCAATCGATCACAAATTAAGACAGGATCCCCCAATGGGCACGTCTGGCGCAGATATTTGCATAATTAATTTCAGATAAATACAACTTTTTCTACTTTACTGGCACGTCAATTTTTGAAATTTGAAATGAAATTCCTATTCACCGTGTACTTGGTAAAAGTTAAAAAAACGTGGATTTTATGCATTGCATAAAATTTTGCACGTTTCATTTGCATCGATTAATATAAGTAAGTCAGGTCTGTATTTGCTTCCTTCTACGTGAATAACATAGTCTCATCTTGCCTCGTTCGTGACAGACTTTATCTAAATACTTCATTTTTTTCATGTTACATACTCTTGTCATAAAATTTTGTATAAACATAAGGGACTTTAAGCATACCTGTTCAAAAAAGCTTTTTTCATTCAGATTTCAGTCATTTCATTTCACTTCATCGGACTTCATTTCTTACTTCGCCCCATGTATTAAGCATAGGTGAAAAATGAAAGAAGTGAGAAATAATTTCATTCACAGTCACTCATCTGAAATGCCTGAATCTTTCATTCATTTTCATTCAAATCACAGGAAATTCATTTTCATTCGCTATAATTCTCTATCATAATCAGTCAAATGAATGAAAGTGAACTTAAGGTTCCATTGCTTGTGGGTTTTGAATTTAAATTTATCTAATAATCAATAATTGTGAACGTGCTTTTTAAAATTTTAAAATTTGTAAAATTGGGTATTTTTCAATTTCAACAAACATCTTTGTTAATTTATATCATCGTTGAGAATTAATTTTAAATAACAGACGAGACACTTATTCTGCTCGGCTAGGTAAAAATTATTTTTCGAAATAGAAGTAAGTTCCAAAAATTAAAAAATTTTGAAAAGTATCAAAGAGCACTTTTCTAATCACAGACGATTGCTGTAAAACTTACGTGTTTTTTTAAAATTTGAATATGACTCGTAAGGTTTTAACATTTTTGATTTCTACCTTACAACAAACTCGTTACTGTAATGCGTCGTACCAAAATTTTTGTAAATTTTGAGCATGAATTTTAAGTGCTAGATACATTTGTTATAGTTCTCACAGGTCAAAATTATTTTTTTGAAATAGAAATAAATTCCTAAAATTTTAAAAATTCTGAAAACGTAGAATGTCTAATAATCGATAATTGTTAACGAATTAAAAAAAAAATTCTTCAGTATGATTGTGGCCAAATTTATTGTTTGTCAATTAAAACCAAATTGTTAATCTTATGCGTCACACCGAAATTTTTGGAAATGTTGGTTACCAATTTGAAATAATAGATAGGGCTGAACAAAAAATTGAAATTTAGATATTAATGCAATAATCTGAAATTTTGTATGTATGGATTAAATCAAAATTATTTTTTAAAGTAAATTCAAAAACTTAATAAATGTCGAATAATCAATAATTGTTTTTTTAAATGTCTTAAGTATGGATCTGACTCTAAATTTTGCCAAAAATTATTATTTGTCAATTACAACGAATTAGTAAATATTATACATCACAATAAAATTTGAAAGTACAGATAAAATGTTCACTTCCGTAGCTATTTTTTGAAATCGAAGTAAATTCCAAAAATTTACAAAATTCTGAAAACTAAAAAATACCCTTTTGCTAATTATCAATAATTTCTATCAAAGTTTTTTAAATTTGAATATGATTTTAAATTTTTGAAAATTATTCTTTCTCAATTACAACGAATTTGTAAGTATAATACGTCAAACTAATTTTTTTTTAATTTTGAGCATTAATTGGAAGTAATAGATAACTTGATTCCGCGTTTCAATCGTAGGACAAAATTATTTTTTGAAATACAAATAAATTCCAAAAATTAAAAAATTCTGATTAAAAAAATTATTATTTCTCAATTACAACAAATTTGTTAATGTGATTCGTCGCACTAAATTTTTATCAGCGTTGAGAATTAATTTGCTGGAACAGATTCGATTGAAGTCCTTCAAATTTGCCATAGATGAAAATTGAAATATTAATAGAAGTAAAATCCAAAAATTCTGAAAACTAATAAAGTCTTTTTTTAATTAGCAATAATTTCTATGAAAGTTACGTTTTTTTTAAAATTTCAATGCGGGTATTCACGTCAACTTCGTAAAAGCCGTTACGAATTTTACCGATATATCATACGGACATATATATATATATATATATATATATATACATATATCATATACGAATTTTATCAATAATGTCGCTTTGCAACATATCTTCGCAAGTTTGCGATGTTTGCGAAGAGTTGCGATGCGACAACCAATCAGATTGCTTTATTTTTTTACGAAATATGCGAAGCAAAAGGGCTTCTATTATCGTCGTAAACTATTTTTCACAAACTCGTCGTCAAGTGAAATTTTATTTTCTCCTCATTTTTGGAAATGTTGCCAGACAACCTTACGCTTTTTCGTCAAATGAATTATTTTTTGCAAATAATTTAATTTACGCATTTTCATGTAAAATCAGTCGTTCACGTCACCGATTTCGCAAACACCGCAAAGTTGCGAAGATGTGTTGCGAAGCGACGTTTTTTAGTGACGTGAATACCCACATTATGATTCTAAATTTTTGAAATTTATTGTTTCTTAGTTACGATTCTACATTTTTGTAATTTATTGTTTCTCAGTTACCATGAATTTGTTAGTATAATACGTCAAACTAAAATATTTGGTAATTTTAAACATTTATTAAAAAGAATAAAATAGATGATATATTTCCGCATTTTCAATCTTAGGACAAAATTATTTTTCGAAATAGAAGTAAATTCCAAAAAAAAGTAAAAAATTCTGAAAACTAAAAAATGTATTTTTCTAATCACCACTAATTGTTCAAATAGTTAGGTTCTTTTAAAATTTGAATATCAAAATTCGAAAAAACTGATTTATTGAGATTATTGAGAAAAAACCAAAATCTCACTTCTAATTAGCGTTAAAAGTTACGTTTTTTGTAAAAACAATTTGAAAGCCTAAAATCTCTAATAATCAACAATTGTTGACGGTTTTAAATTTCTGAATTATGAATGTTATTAAATTTTTAAATTTGTTAATTCTCCATTACAACAAAATTGTTCATATTATGCGTCACAATAAAATTTTTGTTAATTTTGAGCATCAACTTTAATTTATAGATAAAGCTCTCAGTTCGAATTCTTTTCGTAGCTCAAAATTATTATTCAAATTCCTAAAACTAATAAAAATTGAAAACCTATTTCTAATTACTATAAAAATTACGTGTTTTTATGTATGAACATTATTAATTTTTTTAATTCATTCTTACAACGAATTTCTTAAAGTATTTAATTTGTCATTTTTTCAGAATAAATTTCCTGAAAGATGAATCCGCAATTTTTTTAAAACTGATAACTTTGTACTACCAAGAAGTAATTTTGCCTTAAAAAACAAAAGTTGCATTCATCTCAAAATTCATGAAATTGATGCCATCTTAGAAATTTACATGAAAAATAATTGAATGAGATTAAAAATCTGTGCTCCGTTAACTCGTCATCCATAAGATAACTCATCTTAATAAGATCTTCGATAAGACAAGACAATCGATAACAGGATATCTTCAATAACAATATAAGGTCTGGTGTCACTTTGCATAACGCATTTTGCATACAAAATTATCCCCTAACGCATTTAACCTAAATGGTCACTTTGCATACAAGGTCATTTCCCATACCGCTGCTTTGCATACCACTCGTTCATCTTTTCTCTATTCACAAACTCCACCCGATAAAATATTTAATAATCAAGTGATTCAGTAAAATTTCTGGGTTCGTCCATGACACCTACGTTGGATTTGAGTACGACGTCCGATAATTTTATGGAATAGTTACACAAGTTTTGAAAATTCCACTCCTTGTACCAATATGGCTGTAGTGGCTTGGCATTTTCGAATGAAAACAATTTGCAATCGGTCTCATCAAAGTATGTGGAATTGTGCCTAAATTTTGAAGTCTGGTCAGATTGGAGGTTAAAAATTGGAGGTTCAACAATTACATGGTGGGTATCAGGTTAATTAATATTGTTGAAATTTATAATGCTACAGTTGATATGCTGCAATATTTTCGACCAATTTCGTATTGTCTACACAATTTTAGTTTCCATTAATCAGAAATTGTTTTTTTCACAATTTATGAGAAAATGTATTATGGAAAGTGGTTGTTTATACCATGTGACTTTTATGGGATAAAAATTCTGCAATATAACCGTTATGGAAAAGGGATTATGCAAAGTGACCGGAGACGACAATATAATAATCTTGGATAAGACATGATGATGTTCAAAAGTGAGATTCTGGTTGTTTTACATAAATAAAATAAGAGTGTTTACAATTGTCACCGACTAAATATGAAGTTTCACCGACCTGGTATTAAATTGTCACCAGAGCTAATAAATTGATAACCAGTTGGTGACAAAGTCATAACCAGGGCGGTAGAGTCATATACGTTTATTTTTTGGTTATTATCGTAACCCCATTTCTAAGAGTGTACCTAACCCCGTCTCGCCTTTCCTCATCATGTCTTGGTCACAACCTGTGTATACAAAAATAAGATAAGTGTCATCTTGGATAAGTAAGATGATACAAAAAAGTGATAAAATAAAATATGGGGATGAAAGTGTAGTACAAATCCTGTTTAAAAATATGGCGATTTTTTTACATATCAAGAAATTTATTTATTTCGAATGAAATTTCTTTTATCCCAGAAATTCAGCATTTCATAACCGAATTTGGATCATTTTTCGCTTCAAAAAGTGAAAAAGATGGTAAATTGTAACGACAAGTAAAAAAAAGAGTTGCATTAGTGGTTTTATTTTCAGAAATTTTGTAAGCATTTTTGTCCATACATTAAAAACATATTTCAGCGATTTTTCGTAAGTACATCAATGGAAATATGTCCATATTTTGAAGAAATTATTTATATTTCGGAGAATTTTTTTATTAAGTGTTAGCTATATTTGATGTTAAACCAATCCTCATAAATCACATAGTGGCGAAACTGATGAACTCGGTGGGGTATAAAGTTCACAAGTTTCGGTGGGAATTTTGAATTTTTTGCAAAAAACTGCAAATATCATCTGGATTTGTTTACATTTTTAGTGGTTTCCAGTGGGAAGAGTATGTGTGGTAGGAACTTCCCACTACACATACTCTATGACCAGTTGAGACGAGTCACAAAAAGTGGTTAAATTTTGATGTTATTTTCACTTTGCGAGTTTCAAAGTGCATGCAAAAGTTTGAAATTTTCACAATATGATTATCAATAGTTTTGAAACAAACTACCTTGGACCGATTAGCAATTTTGATGATAGTTTTATTTATATTAATCAATATTTCTGTGATATTGGGATTATTGATTAATATAAATAAAACTATCATCAAAATTGCTAATCGGTCCAAGGTAGTTTCTTGCAAAACTATTGATAATTATATTGTGAAAATTTCAAACTTTTGCGTGCACTTTGAAACTCGCAAAGTGAAAAATCAGGTCATATTTCTGGACCCATGCGTAACATGGTGAGGAAATGCAGAGCGAGAGCTCTTCTCGCTCAATAGAGCGACGAGAAAAAATATAACGCAGGCTTAAGAACTGTATCGTCCATTCGAAGAAGTAATTAAATGAATTTGACTTCCAGACTTGGACGGGTTTAGTAAAAGAAAATATGCTTAATTAATGCTTATTATCGTAACTGTAACTGCGCCACCGAATTGACAGTGGCCGCGGAAGCGTGTGGACAGAGGGACAATGTCCCCAAGGTTATTCGATCTTAACATGTTATGTAAACCCTTCCTTGTTTTATCCGACCGACAATGACAATGTCCCCAGCATACCTGTTCACATTCATTCATTTGACTGGTTACGATATTGAATGAAAATCAAATTCCTGAAATTTGACTGGAAATGATTGAAAGGATTCAGTCATTTCAGATGAGTGACTGTGAATGAAAGGATTTCTCACTCATTTCATTTTTCCCCTATTCTTAATCAATGGGGAAAGTAAGAAATGAAGTCCGATGAAGTGAAATGAAATGAATTTGAAACAAAATGAGTGAACGTGAATGAAAATCTTCACTCAGAAATTGGGATGACTGAACTTTGAATGAAAAAAGTTTTTTTGAATGGGTATGGTCCCCTGCTGTCCCTACGGCTTCCGCGGCCACTGAATCCAACTGCAGGTAGTGCAATGCAATATAATAAATGTGACCACTCTTCCCTGATTTCACACAATTGCAACGTCTCATAAAATTCGTTTCCATTCCTTTATATACAGTGGCCGCGGAAGGGTGTGGACGGAGGGGCAATGTCCCCACGGCTAATCGATGTCCCCATCATCTGGCCATGTTATGCAAACCCGGCTCCAATGTTAACGTCCCCAGATGTCTCCACGGGTTCCGCGGCCACTGTGAGAAAATTATAGTCGCTAAGAATAGAGGTCTCCCGGCTTATGCGATCCGATTTTGACCAAATTAGTCTCAATCGATGGCAAATTTAATTAGGAGAAAATTTGCGAAAGACACGACCTCCCGATGGGCACGTTTGGCAGAGATATTTGCATCCCAAGAGGAGTAAAGTCGACAAATTTACACTTCCAAAATTTACAGCGCGTTTTCTCCTCTTGAGATGCAAATATCTCTGCCAAACGTGCCCAGGGGGAGGTCGTGTCTTTCGCAAATTTCGTCCTAATTAAATTTGAAAATAAAATATGCTACATAATTATTCCATGAAGTTCAGGTTCATCGTGAACTTTGTAAAGTGGCAAAACCACGTGGATTTGCATTTTGCATGTTTTACTTTACATTAAATGTAAAGTTGTATTTGTTTCTAATTTTGTAAGGAGTAATGAAAAGTAAGGTCTGCATTATTTCTCTTTTTTTCACTGAAAACTTTATAAAGTGAGCAAACAACGTATATTTTATGTATACTCGTGACGCCGTTTTGCACGTTTTGCTTTACATTTGCAACGAATAATAATAATTAGGTCTGGATTTCCTCTACCATAATCTCCTCTTGCCTCGGGATCAACACTCACAATAAGGTAGTAATGAATCATTACCATGCGGAATGACTATGTAGCTCTACCACGTCGGTAACGATTTGTCGTAGAAATGGTAACGATAAGTTCAAATTTAATACATAATGGTATTAACTTCCTTAATATTTGGTAATGAATTTGAATTTCCCTGAAATTATTATTACCATTTCTACGACAAATCGTAACTGACGTGGTAGAGACACATAGTCATTCCGCATGGTAATGATTCATTACTACCTTATTTTGAGTGAACTTTACTGCATCTTTTTGCGTATTTTTATTACACTTTTGTCGTAAATTTTCACCGTGAACTTGGTAAAAGAAGAATAAACCTGTATTTTATGGGTGAACCTCGTAACGCCGGTTTACGACAAGCACACCTGTTCAAAAATTTTTTTTTCATTCAAAATTCAGTCATCCCGATTTCTGAGTGAAGATTTTCATTCACATTCAGTCATTTTCTTTCAAACTCATTTCATTTCACTTCATCGGACTTCAGTTCTTACTTCGTCCCATGTATTAAGCATAGGGTGCAAAATGAAATGAGTGAGAAATCCTGTCATTCATTTGACATGGCAGAATCTTTCAGTCATTTTCATTCAAGTGATGGAAAATTCATTCATTTTCAGTCATCATCATTCACATTGTCATAATCCGTCAAATGAATGAAAGTGAACAGGTATGGTTGACCGTGTGACTTCACCCCTTTGCTACATTTCGTTTGCAACGGTTTATTATTTATCAATTTCGATGAATTTGTTAATGTTACGCGTCAGACTAAATTTTTTATCAGAGTTGAATATTAATTCGGAAATATAACAGATGAGATTGCTTTCTGCACGGATCTCCGTAGGTGAAAGTCTTATTTCTTGAATTAGAAATAAGATCAAAAAGTTTGAATATTTTGAAAACTAATAAGTGAATTTTGTAATAACGAATAATTAATGTAAAACTTGCATGTTTTTTTAAATTTTGAATATTTATGACTCTGAATTTTTAAAATTTATTATTTCTGAATTGCAACGAAATCGTTAATGTAATGCGTCGTACTAAAATTTTTGTAAATGTTGAGCATCAATTTTAAATAAGTACTAGATGACTTTTGTGATACTTTTCCTAGGTCAAAATTATTTTTTGAAATAGAGGTCAATTCCTAAAAATTCCAAAATTCTAAAAAATGTCTAATAATCAATAATTGTTCATGTATTTCTTCAAATTTCTTAAATACAAACATGCCTGTTCAAAAATTTAGTTCTCATTCAAAAGTCAGTCACTCCGATTTATGACGGAAGATTTTCATTCACATTCAGTCATTTTCTTAAAATTCATTTCACTTCATCCGACTTCATTTCTTACTTCGCCCCATGTATTAAGCATCAGGTAAAAAATGAAATGAGTGAGAAATCCTTTCACTCACAGTCATTCATCTGAAATGACGGAATCATTTCCTTTCATTTTCATTCAAATCGCAGGAAATTCATTTTCTTTCACTATCACTAAGCATCATAATTACACAAATGAATGAAAGTGAACAGGTAAATATGACACTAACTTTGGGTAAAGTTATTATTTGTGAATTACAACGAAGTTGTTAAGATTATGTGCCACACCGAAATTTTTATAAATGTTGGTTACTAATTTGAAACAATAGATCTAGTGTTTTGAGAAAATTTGAAGGTAAGATATCAATCCAAGGATCTGATATTTTGTGGGTTTAAGTCAAAATTGAATTTTGAAATAAAGGTAAATTTCAAAATTTTTTTATTTATTTTGAAAGCGTCTAATAATCAACAATTATTCAGGTATCTTTAAAATTTCTAAAGTGTGATTGTGACTTTGAATTTTGAGTTTTTCAATTACGAACAATTCGTTAACATTATGCGCCAGAATAAAATTTTTGACAAATTTGAACATTGATTTGAAATTATAGATTAAGGGGAAATCTGACACAGCTTCACCGATCTCTATCCGCTGTGTTTGAACTACGTCCACCCTCACAATACATAAGCCTTCGTGTAAATCGTTTTTTGACAAACATTGTAAACTTATGGGTTACAGACTATCAAATTGGTATATCTTGGTGTCATTCTCTTCATAAATTTATATTCAACAATAGTACGACCACAGTTGCGAGAACATATATGTCAATCTATGGAGAATTGGCTCTTTGCCATTTTTGCGGAATTCGCCACGTCAGTGGGCCACCTTAATATTTCCAATAGGCAACTGGTCGTACTATTGTAGTACAACTATTAATGATTCCAAAAATATCAAAACACTCGAGTTGGAAGGATTATTCGCAAAGAAATTAGAGTTTGAAGATAAAAAAATGCGTTTTTTCAAATTCCTGTAAGAGTTCCACTGAGTCCGCGTTACATTAGCCAAATGATCTGAATTACTCATTGTTTAACATCACATTTTTTTATTTTGGCGTTTATATTATTCAATTTTGTATGATTTCTACGCAAAATAGAAAAAAGTGGTGTTAAATAATAGGATAATTCGGATCATTCGGCTAATGTAACGCGGATCACTGCTTTAGTCAGGTAATTTGAAAGTGAAAATTTGCCTCACAATCGCCATCTGGTGACCGGCGAGTTGAGACAATATAGTTAACCCATCAGCCACTCGATGACATACTCTCCAAGACCCTCTTCTCCCACCCCCCTTAAGGAACGTTTCCAAGGAATGAATGTTTTTTTTTATTCCAAGAATTTATAAAATTCTGAAAACGTGAAATGTCTAAAACTTGGTAAAATAAGACAACGTACATTACATACACGTTACGCCGTTTTGCATATTTTACTTTTCATTTGCAATAAACAATAAAAGTCAGGTCAGTCTCAGATAAATTAATAACATAGTCTCATCTTGCCTCCATGACCAATTTTACTGCAACTTTTATATATTAATAAAATTTTTATCGTAAGCTTGGTAAAATAAAACAAAATGTATTTTATGTGACACCTTTTGTATGTTTTACTTTGTATTTGCATAAATTAATGAAAATTAGGTTAAGACTAGATGAGATGAGATGATGTGAGCATACCTGTTCAAAAATTTGATATTCATTCAAAAGTCAGTCATTCCGATTTCAGGCTGAAGATTTTTTCAGTCACATTCATTCATTTTCGCTAAAATTCATTTTATTTCATTTCATTTGACTTCATTTCTTACTTCGCCCCATGTATTAAGCATAGGGTGAAAAATGAAATGAGTGAGAAATCCTTTCATTCACAGGCATTCATCCGAAATGACGGAATCCTTCAGTCATTTTCCTTCAAATGACAGTTGTTTCATTTTCATTCACTATTTTAATCAGTCATATGAATGAAAGTGAACAGGTATGGAAGTGAGATAGACCTCATCTCATCTCGTTGCTTGGTGAGATGAGATTACAACCAAAATGAGTTAGTTAAAAAACCCTAACTCATCTCGTCTCATGTTCAGATGAGGTGAGATGAAATGCTCATTTAACGCTTTATACGCTATATGTTACCTAAAATTCTTTCGGATCTTATAAACTAATGATGTATTACCCGAACATTATTTTAGCAACCACTGCACATTTTCTTACACTCTTGGAAATGGGGTTACGATTATAACCAAAAGGTAAACGTATGTGACTCTACCGCTGTGGTTATGAATTTTCCAACTGGTTATAAATTTATTAGCTCTGGTGACAATTTAATACCAAGTCGGTGAAACTTTATAATTAGCCGGTGACAATTGTAACCACTCGATGACAAATTTATAACCACGGCGGTAGAGTCACATATGTTTACTTTTTGGTTATAATCGTAACCCCATTTCTAAGAGTGTATTCACAGGCTAAAATTTGAAACAAAACATCCACAAAAATGACTAATTTTTGTTAATGAGTTGATCTCGTCTCACTAAAACTCATCTCATCACAGCCATACCTGTTCAAAAATTTAGTATTCATTCAAAAATCAGTCATCCCGATTTCTGATTTTCATTCACATTCAGTCATTTTCATTTCACTTCATCTGACTTCATGATGATGATGAGATGAGATCATCTCACGGCGCAACCCTAGTCTCATCTTGCCTCTTAATGGACTTTACGTTACACCTGTCACCTGTTCAAATTTTTTTTTTTTTCCAATTACACAAATAAATAATGTCAATGTTATGGGCATACCTGTTCAAAAGAACTTTTGTCATTCAAATTCCAGTCATCTCTATTTCTGACTGAAGATTTTCATACACATTCATTCATTTTCTTTCAAACTTATTTCATTTTACTTCATTTCTTACTTCATTTCTTACTTCGTCCCATGTATTAAGCATAGGGTGAAAAATGAAATGAGTAAGAAATCCTTCATTCACAGTCATTCATCTAAAATGACGGAATCCTTCACTCATTTTCATTCAAATTACAGGAAATTCATTTTCATTCATTATATCCCTCACCATTATAATTACACAAATGACTGAAAGTGAACACGTATGGATGAGACTATGTTATTCATTCAATTTGAGCACAAATTTGAAATTACAGATGAAGTATTAAGCTTCGTTTCGGAGGTGAAAATTAGTCATTGAGATGTGTAGAAGTATGTAAAATTTCCAAAATTTAAAAAAATCTAAAAATGTAAACCAACCTTTTCTAATGATCGATAATTGTGTTTTTTTAATTTCTTAATTTTTTTCAAATTTATTATTTCTCAATTTCAACAAATTTGTTAATATTAGGCGTCACACTAAAAGTTTTATAAAAATCGGTCAACTCGTTCGAGAGTTATCGAAAGACAGACGGACAGACGGACATGACAATTACATAAGCCCTGGTTCGGGCTAAAAACTAATTATTTCTTAATTCCAAGGAAATTGTTGATATTATGCGTCGCACTAAAATTTTTGTAAATGTTGAGCATCAATTTTAAATAATAGATGAATCATCATATCTTTACATAGGTGGTTCAAAATTTGGGTTTGAGACAAATAAATTTCCAAAATTACAAAATTCTGAAAAAGTAAAATCTTGGTTTCTAATAATCTATAATTTGTTAGCGTTTTTAAATATTTAAATAAATCGAACCTCTACATTTTTTTTACAAATAATTATTTGTTAATTACAAAGAAATTGTTGATTATATGCGTCGCACTAAAATTTTTGTAAATTTTGAGAATTGTTTTAGAATAACATAGATCAGTTTTTCATAGGTCAACAAAATTATGTTTTGGAATAAAAATAAATTCCGAAAATTAATTAAATCAAAATTCTGAAACTATTAAACGTCTTTTTATAATTACGAAATTATAATTGTCATCAAAACTACATCTTTTTTAATATGAATTGGATTGAATTTATGATTTCTTAAGTAATTACCACGAATTTGTAAATATTACGCGTCGCACCAAATTTGTGTCGTCGTGGAGGATATATTGAAAACAATCGATTAAGTTAAAGTCACAGATATGGAGTGACATAGTGTCTCTCCATATCTGTGGTTAAAGTCTACTCCCAATGGTTTTCGTTAGTTTTCACAAAATTATTTTTTAAATTTTACAAATTTCAAATTTGTTATGTAATCATATATGGATTTGCATTTTGCACGTTTTACTTTACATTAAATGTAAAGTTGTATTTGTTGCAAATTTTACAACGAAAGTCAGGTCTGGATTACCTTTTGTCACTGAAAACTTTATAAAGTGACAAAACAACGTGTATTTTATGTATTTATTTGCATACACGTGACGTCGTTTTGACCTTTCTGATTTACATTTGTGACGATTAATAAAAGTGGATCTGCATCTATTCTACAATGAATGAATAACATGCTCATCTTGCCTAGTGATCAACTTACTGCAGCTTTTTTGCATATTTTTATTACACTTTTGTCGAAATTTTGAAACAAGAAAAAAACGTGAAAAAAAATAAAAACCTATAAAAATTTTATGTGTGAACCTCGTAACGCCTTTGATCTTACGTTTTGCGACAAAGAATACAAGTGACAAGTAAGATATCAATTTCCTTTATGAATGAATAACATAGTCTCATCCATACGTGTTCACTTTCATTCATTTGTGTAATTATAATGGTGAGGGATATAATGAATGAAAATGAATTTCCTCTCATTTGAATGAAAATGACTGAAGGATTCCTTCATTTCAGATGAAGGAATGACTTTGAATGAAAGATTCCTCACTCATTTAATTTTTCACCCTATGCTTAATACATGGGGCGATGTAAGAAATGAAGTCCGATGAAGTGAAGTGAAATGAAATGAAATGAATTTCAACGAAAATGACTCAATGTTAATGAAAATCATCAGTCAGAAATAGTAGTGACTGACTTTTGAATGAAAACTTAATTTTTGAACAGGTATGGTCTCATCTTACCTCGTGATCAACTTTACTGCATCACATTTTACATGGAATTATTAACATTTTCATTGGTAAAATAAATCCGTGTTTTTTTTTGTATGTGTGCATATTCGTGACGCAGTTTTGCATGTTTTACTTTAGATTTAATAGATGGATAAAAAGGTTAGATTTGCATGTGTTGGATTATGAATGACAAAGATCTCGTTTTGCTTACTGATCCAGCTTTGCGTCCTTTAAATGTTACTCTTGTCACAAATTTGAGAACAAAAAAAAATGAACTTTTACTTAGTGGAAATTTCCAAAATGGCAGCAATTTGGTGAGTTTTCGGGTAAATGCAAATTTTAGTAGTTTAATGTCATGTTACTTTTTGAAATTTGAAATGAAATAAAATTCTGGTTCACCATGAATTTGGTAAAGTAAATCTATGAGTATTTTTTATGAATTCATTACATATTCGTGACGCCGTTTTGCACGGTTTACTTTACCTTTGCATCGATTAACAAAAGTTGGATCTGAATTGAATAGGTTCGACCATTAATAAATGAATGAATAGTATTTAGTCTCATTTCGCCTCGTGATCCACTTTATCACTTTATATACTACTCTTGACCATACCTGTTCAAAAAAACTTTTTTCATTCAAAATTCAGTCATCTTGATTTCTAACTGAAGATATTCATTCACATTGAGTCATTTTCGTTCAAATTCATTTCATTTCACTTCACTTCATTGGACTTCATTTCTTACTTTGCCCATGTATTAAGCACAGGGTGAAAAATAGAAGATGTGAGAAATCTTTCATTCACAGTCACTCATCTGAAATGACGAATCTCTCAATCATATTTATTCAAGTGTCAGGAAATTCATTTTCATTCACTATCATAACCAGTCACATGAATGAAAGTGAACAGGTATGCTCTTGACACAAATTTGCGTAAAAAAATAAGGGGCCTTTTTAAGGTTACTTATTAGGATGCCGATTTGATGTAGCATAAATTCTTAATCTCAATCTACCCCAATTCAATCTGTTCAAGGGAAGATTTCTAAAATGGGATCAAATTCTTGAGTTTTAAGATAAATGCAAATAATGCAATTTTATCTACTTTAATGACACATTACTTTTTTAACGTTTTTAAACCTGTCGAAATTTTTATTTCAACCGTTTTTGATGTAGTTTGGGACATGGACTTCAGAAATCCACATAGTTTTGATAATACCGGTTTAAAAAAATTGTTTTCACTCATAAGTCATTCTTCATGATTACTGACTGAAGATTTTCATTCACATTCAGTCATATTCGTTCAAATTCATTTCATTTCACTTCATCCGACTTCATTTCTTACTTCGCCCCATGTATTAAGCATAGGGTGAAGAATGAAAAGAGTGAGAAATCCCTTCATTCATTTGACATAGCGAAATCTTTCAGATATTTTCATTAAAGTAATGGAAAATTCATTTTCATTCATCATCATTCATATTATCTTAATCCGTCAAATGAATGAAAGTGAACAGGTATGATTTCGACTCGCCATGATGACCTCGTGATCGAGTCGCTTCTCACCCCTTTGCTACATTTCGTTTGCAACGGTTTATTATATATTAATTTCAACAAATTTGTCAATGTTACGCGTCACACTAAATTTTTTATAAGCGTTGAATATTGATTTTAAATAACAGATCAGACTCCTCAGATCTATGAAAGTTTTTTTTCTTGAATTAGAGATAAGTTCAAAAAGTTTGAATATTTTGAAAACTAATTTTGTAACAACCGATAATTACTGTAAAACTTACATGTTTTTTAAAACTTTGAATATTTATGACTCTGAATTTTTAAATGAATTTAATGTAATGCGTCGTACTAAAATTTTGTAAATGTGGAGCATTTCATTAAGTACAAGAAGAATTTTTTAATGGCTTTGCTATGTTAAAATTATTTTTGAAATAGATGTAAGTTTACAAAAAAAAATAAAATTCTGAAAACGTAAAACCGTTAAGATGTGAATCTACAAACTCAAAAGATTAAAAGCAAAATCTGAAAATGTTAATAATAATTGTTAACATGATTTTAAATTCCTTAATTTGTAAAATTTGTTGTCTCAATTTCAATAAATTTTGTTAAACTTTTTGCTTGAAATAGAAGTAAATTCCAGAAAAAAAATGAAAACTAATTAAAAACTTGTTCTAATCACTAATAATTGCTCTAAAATTACATGTTTTTTAGGTTGAATTTTAAAAATTTACCATTTCTGAATTGCAAAGAAATCGTTAATGTAATGCGTCGTACTGAAATTTTTGTCAATGGTGGCCATTAGTGATGGTAATCCGTAACCGATCCTATCCTAGGATCGTAAAAACTCGGATAGGATCGGATTTTCACACGGATCGGATAGAGGATCCGAGGATCAGACAATCCGATCCGATCCTAACCGATGAGATCCTAGGATCACACAGGATCCTCGGATCATCCGATGTAAACTCGTTTCACATTTGGTGAGTTCATCACATGGCGTACATTACCCGAACGAGCCGAATTATGTTATTATTCTACACCAGTTATTTTTATTTTGGCGTTGAAATCATACTAAATTGAATAATTTGAACGCCAAAATAAAAATAACTGGTGTAGAATAATAACATAATTCGGCTCATTCGGGTAATGTACGCCATGTGATGAACTCACCAAAAACCGTTCCAATAAATAAAGAAAAGCAGCTGGTAAAGTATTTCCATAGTTAGACACAAGGTGTCTCACACATATCATCCGCGGATATCCTACGATCCTAGAATCGGATCGCATCGGATTTCGAGTAGAACCGGGAGCCGATCCGATCCTAAAGCGAGCAAATCCGATCCGATCCTGTATTTATCCGATCCTATCCTACGGATCGGTTAATTTAGGATACGGATTACCATCCCTAAGTATGATTGTGACTGTGAAGTTGTACTAAATTTTGAATTTTTCAATTACAAACAATTTATACTCCACAATTTTGTACAAGTTTGAATATTACTTTTTTAGTATAGATACAATGTGTAGTAATAAATCATTTCTAACGTTGTCTTTAAATTTCCGAAGTATGAATGTTTTTAAATTTATTAAGTCTCAATTGCTACGAAATTAGTTGATAGAAATCGTCTCCTCAAAGGTTGAGGATGAATTAGAAATTTTAGATTGAATATTCAGGTTGACTATTTTTGTAGGTCAAAATTATTACTTTTTTTTACTTTTCAAATACTACGAAATGTAAATATTAAGGGTCACATAAAAATTTTGGGAAATGTTGATCATTAAATTTAAATAAAAAGTAGATAGATCTTTCCCAGGCTGCACAATCACGAGATTATCACCAATTTTTAACGAATCTGGCGACCCCAGTTTTCGTGTTAGCGACGTGGGAGACTGGTATAGATTTGGTGCTCAACTGGGTGCAAGTGTCGCGATTTTTAACGTATCTTATTCGTTCTAAACACGTGTTGAAGGAACGAGTTTCGCGATCAAATCACGAGAATAACCCCAAAAAAACACGTATTAAAAAGTGAAATTATACGTTCAGAACACGAGATTTATTTGCAAATTAGATGCGGGAATTATGATTTATTACTGACCATTAACATTACATAAAGTTTTAAATCCAAATAACAATAAAAAATTGTGAAAAAAATCAATTGTCTGATTCTGGTCCAGTATTTCTTAATGGAAGAGCTGCATTGGACTTCTCCAACTTTTTCCTAATTAAATAAAGTAAAAATTATGAAAGTTTTATAAATAGGTACAAATAATATTGCATTTTGTCCTACCTATCCGATTCAATACGCTTGTTGGAATTTTTGAGCCAATTTTTAATTGCTTCCCAAATCTCGTCGTCGTCAGCGTTGCCCAAGTTTTCCAGTCCTTGAATTGCCTCTGAAAACACAGCAATTTCATTGGTGAATTTAATTTAAAGGAGCGCATTATATATTTAATTAATTCACATACAACTAATTCACCATATATAATGTGCTTCATCCATGATTTTGAAAAAGGTGACTTCGGTCCTCTTGAACCAATCCAGTTGTATGACGATGCATACTTATCTGTCAGCAACTTGGCTAGTATCCGCTGTGTAGCAATCTTTACATCCTTGGTCGCACGTATGCCTTACCATCCACTTTTAGAATTCTGTAAAATACAAGTTATTTATTACTGAGACATTACATAAATTGTCACACACCTACCTAAATTTCCTGCGTTTGGTGACGTGCCATTATCTCTGCCGAAAGTTGTATCAATGTCCTCTGCCTGAGGAATCGAACGGCTTTCCAATTCGTGAGAGCTAGATAAAACTTGCTCGCTAGAGAGTGTGCCTTGGTATTGCTGTGAATTAGTTGGCGATGGGGGGTCACTCGGTCCTGGTAAACTTGATTCGTGGCCGTCTTCCTTTTCTGATTGCAAGCCCTCTCCCACTAAACCTGGATAAACAGTATTATTTATTATACTACTTTTTTGGTGCAATGGAATATAAAAAATGCGCGATTTTAACTTACTAAAATATTGTGGTGGTGGCGGTATTGTCTTCGTGGGAATAGAACGATTTTGCTTCATTTTGGGCGGTTCTTCTTCACTATCGGAGTCGCCGGGCGGTGGTAGATGAACAGTTTTCTTGTGTCGTTGCCCTCGACCAGTTACTTCCAAGTCGCTCTCAAATTCCGGATCAGTTTCTTCCAATGCTTTTCCAACATTATTTTTTGCTTGATTATAAGAACCTTAACAAACAAATAAACAGCATTTTTCTTTCTTATAAATAACTTTATCAATGTATGCAATAAAAAAGACTCACCAAATATTTTGCCTCCGCCTAAAACTTTTACGTCAAACGATAACCAAACTTGCTGATTTGGCGTGTCCCCATTCATGACGGCCTTCGATTGGCGTTCTGAAGATTTGTACGGCGGCCACCAACATTTATTTTTACTTGCTGACAGCCAATTGATTGGGATAATTTCTACCTCGTCAGTTTCAACAAAATGAACTATAGAGTACGGCATTGTAAAAAGTCACTGAATTTCACTGTGAATCAAGGGATAGCATATAAATTCAGTCTCAAATGGAAGTACTACACATTTTGATTCGATTAAATTAATATTAAATCTTCGTACTGCACTCAAGTCGGAGATAAGTTGAACACCAATTAAAGAAGAAGGACAAGGAGATTGAAAAAAATCTTCACGTTTTTTAAACTTCTGTCCAAATAATTCTGAAGGTGATCCTCTAACAAAATGGTGAATTTTAATTATAGTTCCATCTTTTAGTTTGCAAAAATTGTTCCCTAATTTGTTGGATAATTCGAAATTTGCAAACTTACACACTTTGAAACACTCGGGTGAATTAATGTCGACTTGGAAAAACGATACTTGACAAACTGGCTGCTTGAAAGAGGACAGGTCTATTTTTTCTCTTTCAACTAACCGCCGGTAAACTTGTTGCAAGGGGAGAGATGGAGATCTCACCAATCTCTTTATTTGTTGTAACTTATTTTCAAACGGGAAAGCACTAAATTGGTCAAGGGGACCGTGTCGAATGCAATCCCGGGATAAATGTAGTAAATTATGAAGATTATGACTGTTATACTTTTTCCCATATAATTCACCAAAGTTATTAACGAAATATATTAGTAGCTCTTGTGCATAATTATTTTTACTCAGATAAGTGTTAGGATTTGCAAGAATCGTGATGGCTACGTGGAAACACAAAAAATGCTGGTAAAATTGAGGAGCAAGGATTTTCTTCAAAACTGTGGGGCCAGTATATAAAATAAACTGTCTGTATTCAGTTGCTTTCCAGTGTTCGAGATCTCTAATTGGACGTGGTTTTCTTGAAAATTCTTTTGCTATTGAGGTTTTGATTTTTAGCAAATTAGTGGATAATTGGTCAACTTGGTGAGGACGCAGACGACCTGGACATTTTTTTCCTTTCACCCATAAAAATAGTAATTTTCTGGTCACTCCCAGGCACACAAGATGCATAAAATCGACTGGCACATCTTCTACTAAATCAATGGGTAGTAATTCTATTATTGAGGCTTGATTATGATGTGCTGTATCTAATTTTGATCGGAAATTTTCGTTATTTCTTAAATTATAATTTCCTGGTGGAAAGGTAACTCTATTATCCAAATATTCACCATTTATGTCACACTTTCCACAAGAACTATAACCATTATGACACTTTGTCCCCAAAATAAATGATCTTGCTGGGACGTCACACACAATTGCAGATATTTTAAGTTTTAAATTCGAAGATTGCTCTATGGTGTTGAATTCGTTGACAAACTGTCTCAAAAAATTACTAATATTTGTAGGTTTTCCAAAACCAGAATAAATTCCAATTACAACGACCTGATTATATTCTACAATTTTCGCTAAAATGGGCCAGAATTGTCTTGTGCTGCTTTTATAGAGGGGGATTCCGTCAATATTAATTTGAATTTTAATATAGTCTGCTGTTGGAACTTGAATTAACTTTTCGACGGATGAAATCCACTCAAAATGTACGTATTCGCCAGGCTCCACCTTTTCAATTGTAGTCGATCTTGGAGTGCATAAAAGTGTTCTAGGATCTTTCGGTAAATCAAAATTAGGATGTCGATTCAAAATTTCCAGCAGATCTCCTAAAGCAGAGAATGTAATGTTATGCTTTAGTGCCCACCCCCTTAAATCACTTGCACTACTTTCCGTATTAGACTGTTCAGAATCACTATCACTTAGATTTGACTGCGTGGATAAATTATTGTCAGAATAATCCGAGATGTCATCTGCTTCAAAAATCAAATATTCGGGTGATGGTGAACTCTGTGTGTGTGCCTCTGGCAAGGATGACGAGGGCAGCGGTATTATTTTTTCTGCACTTTCTGAAATTAATGCAAAATCCGAATTTCCTTGCCTTACTTTTCGGAATATTTTTCTTGATCGTGCTTTCTCCATTACTCATCTCGAACTAAAGAATTGTCCCTCTTTCTTTACAACGGAGAGAGCAGCATTTAGGTTTCTGTGACCAACAACACTAGAAATTCTCGTGAATTTCTGGTGTTCGAAAACACGAGTTTCGGGTTGTTGTAATTCTCGGGTTGTACATGTGTTATGAACGAGAAAATTGGTGATAAAGAATCCGTTTGAAAGTCGTTTTTGTAATACGTGTTACGAACGTGTTTAAAAAAATATTTACACGAATAATGCCCCAAACACGAAATTGACACCGGGGACACCAATAATACATGTGATTTTCTCGGTTGGTGCAGCCTGGGTTAAATCAATTTGTTCGAAGGTTACAAATATTTTTTGAAATAGAAGTAAATTAAAAAATTTCAAAAATTCTGAATGCATAAAATGCCTTTTTTCTAATGACCAATAAAAATTACGTGTTTTTTACGTACTTATAATTAAATCATTAACATTTATTACTTTTGAAGTACTGCGAAATTGTAAATATTAAGCGTCATACTAAAATTTTGGGAAATGTTGAGCATCCATTTCTGAAATAATTTAGATATGATTGGGACATCTTCTTTCAATTCGCAATTGTTTTTGTAGGTCAAAATTATTTTCATGTAATTATAATTTGGTGAGCTATGTATTTGTAAGTTTTCAGAAATATACCCAGGTATACAAATATTTCCGCTATTACAGTGTTTGAAAAAAAAGTAAATTTTTCAACCTCTGTGTTAAAAACATATTTCAACGATACCAGACGAAATAGAATTTACTCGAAGTAATTCGATTGCAAAAAATCTGCAGAAATGAAAATTCTGCAAAAATTTTGATTTTTATGTTTTACACGTACACTCAAAATAAGGTAGTAATGAATCATTACCATGCGGAATGACTATGTGTCTCTACCACGTCAGTTACGATTTGTCGTAGAAATGGTAATAATAAGTTCAGGGAAATTCAAATTCATTACCAAATATTAAGGAAGTGAATACCATTATGTATTAAATTTGAATTCCCTGAACTTATTATTACCATTTCTACGACAAATCGTAACCGACATGGTAGAGCCACATGGTCATTCCGCATGTAATGATTCATTACTACTTTATTTTGAGTGTAGGTATATATTTCGTCCGTATTTTTCCGCTTTTTTAATAACTTATTTCCTCGATTTTGGTAAACACATGTCCGCTCTTGATTTACTTCATATCATACTTGTTCAAAAATTTAGTTTCATTCAAGAATCTGTGATCAAATTTTGAGAACGTTTGTTTTTATTCAAAAAATTCATCTTTGACCAGAGAAATAAGCTGATCTTCGAATCTTTCTTCAACTTTAAAATACCAGTTTTCTTTTAAATTATCTTTCGATGTGGAGCTCTCCTATAAAAATAAAAAAAATGCGAATTAGGTAAGAATAAATAAAATCATACCTGTTCAAAACCTTAGTATTTCTTCAAAAGTCACTCATTCCGATTTCTCACTGAAGATTTTCATTCACATTTAATCATTTTCTATCAAATTCATTTCATTTCACTTCATCTGACTTCATTTCTTACTTCGCACCATGTATTAAACATAGGATGAAAAATGAAATTAGTCAGAAATCCTTTCATTCACAGTCATTCATCTGAAATGATGGGAATTCTTCAGTTTCATTTGCAGTTTCAGTTCATTTTTTATGCTCAAAACTAACAAAAAATCTTAGTTCGATTAATCATAAACATAACAAATTCGTTGCTATTGAGAAAGGACAAATTTCAAAAACGCAGCATCATTTTCAAATTTCAGGAACGAAACTTTTATAAAAAATATTGATGATTAGAAAAGGGCATCATAATTTTTTTTTGTGAATTTAATTCAATTTCAAAAAATAATTTTGTCGTACAATTCAGTACACCGAATTATATCACCTATTGTTTTTAATTGATATTCAAAATTAACAAAAATTTTAGATTGACGTATTATACTTACAAATTCGTTGTAATTGAAAAAGACCAAATTTCAAAAATTTAGAATCATATTCAAATAAAAAAAAACTTTTATAGAAATATTGATGATTATAAAAAAATGCATTTTTTAATTTTCTGAATTTTTTGAATTTTCTTCTGTTAATATTTCAAAGACTAATTTTCACCTGTGCCAAAGCTAACCGACCTCGAATCTGTTATTCCAAATTAATTCTCAATATTGATAAAAAATTTAGTCGGACGCATCATTTTAACAAATTTGTTGTAATTGAGAAATAATAATTTTTGAAATTTTTGAAATTTCAAAAGGTTTGGTATTTCAAAATTTGGTATTTCAAAATTTGGTATTTCAAAATTTGGTATTTCAAAATTTGGTATTTCAAAAAATTTCTTTTCCAGATTAACTTCTGAAGCTATTTACAAATAATAAGGTTGACGATAAACGTAATAAAAATGGCATAGTCTCACCTTGCCTCATCATTCCATTTGACTTATTTTTATTTTCTTTGACACACCTCATGTTCAAATATGAGATACTTTTCCTCAAAAGATAACTGCTATTATCTTGGATAAGGTGATAAAAAGCAAGTCATAAAATAAAATGTGAGGATCAAAGTGTACACAAATTCAAAAAATTGTGATCTTTTACTTATTTATTTATTTTCAATGGAATCGTCCCCTTATCCGAGAAAATCCTTCATTTCATAATATCGAATTTGGATCGTTTTTCTCTTCAAAAAAGTGAAAAATATCGTTTCAAGTTAATTCTGTTTGTGACTAACGACGCCTAAAAAAAGAACTGCATAATTTGTTGTGTTTTCTGAAATTTTTTCAACATTTTATAAAAAATAAATATATACAAATTACAGCAATTTTTCTTAAATACATATCCGCCTTGAGGTGATGGAAGAGTCTCAGCTTACCTCATCATCATTTTATTCACTTTTACTTTACCATTATTTGTCACAAATAAAGATAACTGTCATCTTGGATAACATCATAAAATACGGGTCAAAGTGTAATACAAATCCTGTCTCAAAAAAAATAATTGATCTTTTACTTATTTATTTATTTTCAATGAAATCTTCCTCTTATCCTTCATAATATCAAATTTGCATCGCTTTTCTCTAAAAAGTGGAAAAAAGAGTATCGTTTCAAGTTATTTCTGTTTATGAATAACGACGCCTAAAAAAGAGCTGCATAACTGGGTCTGTTTTCTGAAATTTTTTCAACATGACAAAATAAATATGAAACACAAATTTCTCGTAAATAAAAATAGCAGTCTCACCTTGCCTCATTATCATTTCATTCACTTTTCCTCTTATTTGTCACAAATTAGATAACTGTCATGTTGGATAAGATCATAAAATAAGGGTCAAAGTGTAATAGAAATCCTTTCTCAAAAAAAAGGTGACCTTTTACTTACTTATTTATTTTCACTGAAATCTTCCCCTTATCCGAGAAAATCCTTCATTTCATAATATCGAATTTGGATCGTTTTTCTCTTTTCAGAAATATCCTTTGAAGTTATTTCTGTAGGTACAAATAAATTGTGTCTGTCTGTCTGTGACTAAAAAAAGAGTTGCATAACTGGTTGGTTTTGAAAATAAATGAAATGGGGTTTTATCAAAGGAGAGGGAGAAAAAGGGTGTGGAGAAAAGTGGGTGACGTGGATTTAGCCTAATTGACAGTGACATGAAGAGGAGGAAGATGACATCTCGTCCCCTCTGACCACACCACCAGCGACGAACTCATCTTCTCTGGATTTTCTAAATCCAAAGGAAACCACGACGTAGAAAAGGCAAACGTTAAATTGAAATTTAATTTCATCCTGGATGTTCAAATAAATAGATCGTGTACAAGCGAACGTAAAAAAGTGGTGGTATGCACAATTTTACACTAAACGGACTTGGTAAATTGTTATCGACCTTCTCATTAAACGTACATATGTAGGACTCATCCCTAAAATTGTCAAAATAACCGCGTTCTTAATCATGTCTCGCCTATGGGAATTTATTTTAAAATTCTGGACGACAAATTTGTAGGGCAGGTCGTTCCCAATTTTTTAGAAATTCTGGTCGACAAATTTGTAGGGCAGGTCGTTCCCAATTTTTTAGAAATTCTGGTCGACAAATTTGTAGGGCAGGTCGTTCCCAATTTTTATTAAATTTACAATCCAGATTTTGACACTTTTGGAAGGAGATCTCAAGTTTAAGAAGCCCTCAGAAAAATTGGTACTCGTCAAAACCGGTTCAAAAACTCGTCACCATTCCATTAATCAACTCACTGACTACAAATTTGTCGTCCAGAATTTTAAAATAAATTCCCAAAGCTGAAATAATTAGAAATGTGCTAATTTTGACGAAAAAAAAAAATTTGGAAAATTTATCCTTTAACGTCATTGGATATCAGATTGAAAATCTGGTTTGCACGATGAGGTATCGAATCTACATTAAGGCGTTCTAGATAAGTTAACGGACGGACGGACGGACAAAACGTTCCCAATAAGCGGATGACGCCACTTAATTATTTTCTGAGAAAACTTTCCCCACAACGAAGAAAAGTAGTAAACTTTCTTCCACCTCCCTCCACCCACGTTTTACTTGCGCATTTTATTATTCAAATGAGTTCCAGTCATGGCGTGATTTAATTAAATTTGTGGGAAGTAGATAAGTGACGTTAATTTTTTTTAAGAAAATGGTAAACAAATCCACGATCCACGCCATACGGCTGAGTGGCTACGTAGGTCACTCTTCGGCCCCCTTGGGAATTCTGCAGCCCAAATAAAAAGTCCAGACCCAGCCAGGTTTAGGCACCACTTTCTCCCGAGACATTCTCCAGACGGGAAGTAAAGATACATAAATTTTCTTCAAATTTTGAGAAATTTTGAAGATTTCCTACTTGAAATTTTGAAAATGTCGAAATTCACCGTATTCGCGACGATATTTGTACTTTACGCTTGTGCCGTGGCGTTGGGGTTGGGCGATCCGTCGAGTTCCAACTTGGGCGGGGGACTTCCGGGGGTCGTGTCGCCGAAAAATGTGCGCATTTTGAGCCCCGCAGCGACCAGGTTGTACAGAATGATTAGAAAAGGGGTGAGTTTTCGGGTGGGTCGGGTGTTTATTAAAAATTTTGAAGAAAATGCAGAAATTATGATTTATTTTTAATTACAAAATGGTGCAAGGAACGATTTTCTTAGCAAAAGGTTTTTGGGTATTTTTTGTTTAGAAATTTAAGAAATGTAGAAAATTGCATTTAAAAAATTGTAACAGAAAGAAATTTGATTTTTTTGCTGTGAGTTTTGGTGTGTTTTTTTTTGTGAAAATTTTTGAAATTCACGGATTTTGATTTATTATAAAATAGGGTAACTTTGATCTATTATTTATTTAAAAAAATGAAATTTTGGCGTATTTTTTCATATATGAAATTTTTTTTGAAAATATTCAATATATTGAATTTTTAACCGTGTTTTGTTTTAAATTAAAAATTGTAGACGTTTTGATTTGTTTTTTTTAATTGAAAGAATTGTTGAATTTCTTTTATATTGAATTTTTCAGTAGTTGGTTTTAGTGTATTTTATTTTGGTTAAAAATTTCAAAATACAGGAATTTTGATTTATTTTTAACAAAAAAATGGTATAAAAAAATTTAAATTTTGACGTGAATATATTTTTTATATGAAATTTTTCAGCAGCTCGACGACGACGACTTGTTTGCCGAGGACGAGAACAACTTCCGGAAACGTCAGTACGACGATTACGGTCACATGCGGTTCGGAAAGAGGAATCAGCCATCCAAAGACTTTGACGACTATGGTCACCTCCGATTCGGAAAGTAGACGAGAATTTTCACCCGGGTTTTTCCCTAGTCCCCTCACCCTATAATTCCTACTCACTCATTAATTAATTGATCAATTAATGTGATTAATTAACTAATTAATACGATACAGCTTTTACTTGATCTATTTATTACTTATTAATGTAAATTATTTCCGCACAATGGTAATTAATTAAATATAATGATGATGATGATGATGATGATATTAATTATTAATTAAACTCTTTACAAGTAATTAATTAGTTACATTTTTGGATAAATGCGAATGTGTGAAAGTACATAGAAAGTTAATGCTGCCCCAGTAAAAAAATTACTGAAATTATGAAAATTTTAATTCTGCCCCGGTTAAAAAGATATTTAAATTATAAAAAAATGAATGCTCCCCCATAAAAAATACTTATAATTGATCTTTAATGCCCACATCCATTCACTGCTACCACGAGCGAGAGACCGACTTGTATTTTATGGACTCTTGTTAACTTAACTTTATTGAGTATGAACGGAAATTAATAAATTTTTGATTAGCTTATTTTACCCGAGAAAAATTGAACTTTGTAAATATCAGGATAAAATTACATACGAAATAAATGATAAAATGTGTTCGGAAATTAGTTGAAATTGAAATCTTCTTCACCTTTCATTGTTTCTAGATTATTATTTTTTTCAAAATACTCTATTCGTCGGTTAGCTCGCTGAAAAAATTAATTTGTATTTGAATTTTTTGGTAAATTACATATGTCAAAGTAAAGAGACTCACAATAAAGAAAAGAGAATTATAAAAAGTTCATGCTGCCTCAGTAAAAAAAATACTTAAAGGAGGAGGCACTGTCCTTACGTGAAATGCCCCGCCGTGATATTCGCCCCAAATTTTGATATGTTATACATGGATATTTTGATAAAATATTTTGATATGTTATATGGATGGAACCTATATTTATATTGAAAAGCCGGCCGATTTTCACCTGCAGAAACTAACTTATTCTGGGCAGAAAAAACGCAATTTGATCAAACCATTCATGATAGTTCTTCCGTCAGGGTATATCTTGGCTGCGTGTGGTCCTTATTATGCAAATGGTAAGTGTATTTTAGCGGCAAAGCTGGAAGATGTAGCAAAATGTATAATCCATTGCAAGTTACATAATTGTCAAATAATCCGTAATTTTTAATTGCAGGTGCGAATAACGACGCTGGGATCTTAAAATCCATCTTGTCGGAGCTGCCACCTGATTCACCTTACTTGAAACCGGGCGATCACCACATTCTGGACAGGGGATTCAGAGACGTGATTCAGACTCTTCTTCGCCTTGGACACCTCACACATATGCCGGAACTACTAGACACCGATGATAAACAATTCACCACTTCGCAAGGAAATGAGTCAAGACGGGTCACGTTGGTCAGATGGTTGGTGGAGGCAGTAAATGGAAGAATCAAGAAAAAGTTCAAATTATTTCGAGAGACGGTTCCAGGAGGTAAGTCTATGTAATAATTTATGCGTACCAATGTCAATGTATGTTGGTACAAGTTTTAAAGTTATTACACTGTGCGATTAATTGCAGGATACCTTGAGAAGCTGCCCATGTTCTTCAGAATTGGTTGCGCCCTTATTAACTGTTTCTGCCCTCCTCTCTCCACCCACTCACCCAAGCATGATAAGATAGCCGAACGAGCATTGGAACTTGCTGACCAGGAGAATTTACTACAAAAGCGAGTGGAGGACGAGAAGATGGATCGCCGGACTAAGGAATGGAAGACAGCCTCGCTGAAAGAATTTCCAAAATTCCCGAAGCTTTCCGTTGACGATTTAGAGGACATTACCCTTGGAGTGTATCAGATTGGATTGGCCAAGAGATACGCTAATCTGCACATGAAAAATTCTCCAATCTTTGAAATTAAACTGAATTCAGAATTTCCCAACATCGTGCGAGCCAAGATTGAATCAAGATTTACAGCCAACAAAGCCCACGATCTATGGATCGAATATTCTTCGGACCCAGAAGTTAAAGGTGCTGATTTATGCATCTCCATAAATATGTATATACTATCTGTGTGTATAATATCTGTGTTATATGTACAAATTATATTGTATACAATTATAAATATGATCCTTAACATTCAAGTAAACGTCGTTATGAAATTAAGTTAACATCGGCTTTTGACATCTCGCTTCCAATCTCTTCAAATATGTACGTAAGGGGCCCACGGTTACCGTCAAATTCGATCACTGTCTTTAGAAATAAATGTGAGGAAAAAAAGAGAAAAAATTCATACGGTGTGCTCGGAAACGATAGGAAATTCATTCATATGATTTCATAAAACGTAACACAAATAATTTGAACTTTTAAGTAAACAAATAAACATGAAGATAAAATTATGTCGACATAAATCATAAATTCAAAATTGGGTTTGGAAATTGTGTCTGTAATGTATTATGATCTGCCGTTGTTCCAAAAAAATTACTTTTTTCAAAATGCTTTATTTGTCCTTTAACTCATTCAAAAATACCTGAAATTTGTTCGGAAAGTGTTTTATCAATGTTGAACAATTTATTTACCCAGAAAAATTGAATGTTGTAAATATGAGGAAAAAATTACATACGAAATTTTACGAAATAAATCGTAAAATGTGTTCGAAATTGATTTGAAATTGGTATTGGTGTTCAATACTATTGAAATTTGGAAATAAATATTAAGATAAAACGAAAATAAAATCTTATGGTACGCTCGGAAACGATTGAAAATTCATTCATATGATTTCATAAAACGTAGCACACAAAAAATTGAACTTTTAAGTAAATAAATAAACATGAGGATCAAATTGGGTACGAAATAAACCGTAAATTGGGTTCGGAACTTCTTTCAAAAAGGCCCATGATCTGTCATTGTTCTTAAAATATTGTTACATTTTTCAAAATACTTTAATCGTCCTTTAACTCATTCAAAAATAATTGAAATTTTTTCGGAAAGTGTTTTATAAATTTTGAACAATTTATTTACCCAGAAAAATTGAACGTTGTTAATATTAGGATAAAATAAATTTTAAAATGTGTTCTAATAAAAAGAATTCGGAAATCTTTTGAAAAAAGTGAACCTAAAAATCTGTAATTGCCTCAAAATCATTATTACAATTTTTTTAAAACACTTGCGTCAGTTAACTCATTCAATAATGATTAAATTTAAAAAATAAATAGTTAAATCTAAAAAAAACAATTAAATATGGAGAATTAATAAATTTGGAATTATATATGCAAGCACACACCTGTTCAAAAATTTAGTTTTCATTCAAAAATCCGATTTAGGATTTTCATTCACATTCAGTCATTTTCATTCAAATTGATTTCATTTCACTTCATTTGACTTCATTTCTTACTTCCCCCATGTATTAATTAAGCAAAGAATGAAAAATGATAGGGTGAAAAATCCTTTTATTCACAGTCATTCATCTGAAATGACGGAATCCTTCAGTCATATTCATTCAAATGACACGAAACTCATTTGCATTCATTATCATTCACCATCATGCACATTCACTTAAATGAATGAAATTGAACAGGTATGTGGTCATGGGTTCTGAATTATTTTTTTTTCGAAATACTTTACCATTGGAATTTAATTTAGATATTTGCATATCTCGAAGAAAAAACGTTTTCATTAATTTACAAAGTTTTAAACAATTTTAATTAATTCACAAATACACGATTGATGACCCAAAGCCCAAAAGTGATCTTTGTGATCTGAGAGTGTTATTAATTATTAAAATTTTCAGAAATTTTTTTATTAAGGGTTGAACCACACCAAAAAAGCATAAATTAACTAAATCTAAATAAAAAATCCAGTGTAGAATTTAAAAGTTTTGATGAATTTATTTTTAGAATATAACTTTAATAGGGAAAAGATAAAATAAAATGTTCTCGGAAAATGGTTTAATGTTGGTTTATTTATCTAAAAAAAGCAAGGTGGATTATTAAATTTTGATGAATTTATTTGAAAAAACGGTTTTAGGCGATGAAAAAAAATGTGTTCGAAAATTGGTTTAATTATAGTTTTTCGTTCCTGAAAATTGCAATCTATGATAGTTTTGTAGTCGCTATTTTTTTCAAAATACTTTATTTTTCGTAGTAATCTTACTAACTCTTAAAACTAAAATTTAATTTAACTTAATTTAATATAACTTAATTTAAAACTTAATTTAACTTAATTTAATTTAACTTAATTTAATTTAACTTAAATTAAAACTTAATTTAACTTAAATTTAATTTGTAAAATCTTAAAACAACAAACAAAACAGGATAAAAATTGTGGATCGGAAAGTATTCGAAAAAAATTAATTTTTCAGTTTTTCTTCGGCGTTTACTCTGGCAAAAAACCGTTAAATTAGTTTAATCTAATAAAAAATTAAAACGAATTAATAAATTTTGATGAATAAATTTTTTTACAATATAACTTTAATAAGGAAAAAATACAATAAAATTTGCACAATAAATTGGTTTGATCTTAGTTTTTCATTCTACTTAAATTGCTATTTCATCTGCTATTACTTTTATGTTAAGTTTATTTTCAAAATTTATCATTCGTCGCTTAATTCTTGCTTTCCTTTCTTCGATGAGCTAAATTCGTGTTGAGTCACAGGTAAGGAACCATAGCTGCTCACTTTCTTGAGTGATCATGATGGTGAGTGATAGTGAATGAAAATGAATTTCCTGCAATTTAATTGAAAATGACTGAAGGATTCCGTCATTTCAGATGAATAACGGTGAATGAAGGACTTCTCACTCATTTCATTTTCCACCCTATGCTTAATTCATGGGGCGAAGTAAGAAATGAAGTCCGATGAAGTGAAATGAAATGAGTTTGAAAGAACATGCCTGAATGTGAATGATAGTCTTGAGTCAGAAATCGGGATGGCTGAACTTTGAATGAAAATTTTTTTGAACGTGCTATTTTCGTGTGGCGGTAAAATCACCCAACGTTAACCAGAGTTTAAATCGAATTGTAAATCAGTTAAATGAGCTTGCAAGAAGTGTGGTAGGGCGCAACTTGTTCAAAAATTTAGTTTTCAATTAAAAGTAAGTCATTTCGATATCTGATTGATGATTTTCATTCACATTCAGTCATTTTCTTTCAAACTCATTTTTATTCGCATTTCAAAATCATTTCATCTGAAATGATCGAATCCTTAAGTCATTTTCATTCCAATTACAGGAAATTAATTTTCATTCACTATCATTCAGCATCATAATCAGTCAAATGAATGAAAGTGAACAGGTATGAGCTAAGTGGCGCATGTTTGTTGCACCCTGCATTCTAAACTTCCCATGTTTAAATTATCTTAACAAATAAATTTTTCAGAATTTTTCAGGTTCTGCGTCTGCTATCGCAAAAATACTGGAATTAATTTACTATAAAAAATCGTACTTACTAAATTTTGGTGAATGTGAAATCCCAGAGAAATTGAACTTTGTACGAGGATAAAATAATTGCATACAAAATGTGTTCGAAAATTGGTTTGAAATACAATTTTGAAGGTTTTGCAAGATCTATAATTGTTTTTAGGTGAATACATTTTTGAATTTTTTAAATTCGTCGTTTACTCTCTTAAAAATACTGAAATTAAGGTGAATTTATAAATTTGGATGAATTTGAATTTTTGAAAGAAAATTGGAACTTTGAAATCACACTCTTAGAAATGGGGTTAAGATCGTGACCAACAAGTGAACGGATATGACTCTACCGCCGTGGTTATGAATTTGCCACCAACTGGTTATAAATATTTTACCTCATGGTGACAATTTAATGCCAAGTCGGTGAAACTTCATAATTAGTCGGTAGCAATTATAAACACTCGATGACAAATTTATAACCACGACGGTAGAGTCACGTACGTTTACGTTTTGGTGATAATCGTAACCCCATTTCTAAGAGAGTACATATATATGTACGAAATAAATAATAAAATGTGTTCGGAAATTAATTAAAATTAGTAGTAAAGCAATTGCTCATCTGTCATTGTTTCTAACTTATTAAGTTTTTTAAACATATTTACTTCGTACTTTAACTCATTCAAATTAATAAAATTTTAATTAAACCTTAAACCTAGGGATGGTAATCCGTATCCTAAATTAACCGATCCGTAGGATAGGATCGGATAAATACAGGATCGGATCGGATCGGATTTGCTCGCTTTAGGATCGGATCGGCTCCCGGTTCTACTCGAAATCCGATGCGATCCGATTCTAGGATCGTAGGATATCCGCGGATGATATGTGTGAGACACCTTGTGTCTAACTATGGAAATACTTTACCAGCTGCTTTTCTTTATTTATTGGAACGGTTTTTGGTGAGTTCATCACATGGCGTACATTACCCGAATGAGCCGAATTATGTTATTATTTAACACCAGTTATTTTTATTTTGACGTTGAAATCATACGAAATTGAATAATTTAAACGTCGGAATAAAAATAACTGGTGTAAAATAATAGGATAATTCGGCTCATTCGGGTAATGTACGCCATGTGATGAACTCATCAAATGTGAAACGAGTTTACATCGGATGATCCGAGGATCCTGTGCGATCCTAGGATTTCATCGGTTCGGATCGGATTGTCCGATCCTCGGATCCTCTATCCGATCCGTGTGAAAATCCGATCCTATCCGAGTTTTTACGATCCTAGGATAGGATCGGTTACGGATTACCATCACTAGATATTGGATTTTCTACAAATTCTAATGCGCAACTCTGAATAATGATAGTTTTTGTTTGTCATTTGAAATGTAAAAGCTTTTTTGGCAGTTTTGCAATTTTGCAGTCAAATAAATTAAATATGACCAGACCCCTGTACTCAACTGTGAATAATGCATTGTCCACCACCGCAATCAGTTTTTCCCACCATCCAAACCAACGTCGAAAAAGGTTAAAAATTTAAACACATTAAAAATACAAAAACAATTATCCTAAAATAAAGTTTTAAATTTTGAACCTGAAGTTCTTCCGTTTTTTCAAATTTAAGAAGTTTACCTGATGTAATTTTGGTTATTTTTGGATGCCGTAGTGCGTGTGCACCACGGCCTGGCCCTTTGCACAAGCACCACGGCATCCAAAAATAACCAAAATTATATCAGGTAAACTCCTTAAATTTGAAAAAACGGAAGAACTTCAGGTTCAAAATTTAAAACTTTATTTTAGGATAATTGTTTTTGTATTTTTAATGTGTTAAAATTTTTAACCTTTCTCAACGTTGGTTTGGATGGTGGGAAAAACTGATTGCGGTGGTGGACAATGCATTATTCACAGTTGAGTTCAGGGGTCTGAATATGACATAATTCAAAAGCAGCTTACAAAAAATAAATTAAATTTGACGCAATTTAAAAACAAATTACAAAATGTTTTATATACATATTTTGGCGATTTGTTTACACATTTTACATGAAGATTTCGGGGTTTTTAAGAACACATTTATCCTCACTCTGGTAATTTATGTCCATAATATTAGGTATAGTTCGTAGTTATGTAGTTATATATATATTGCCAACTGGACCCTTAAGTGGTTGTAAAAAGACAATTAAGACACATCCGCTGGACAAGGCTCCTCTTTCATGAAACAAACGCATCTTTCCATCGGATCGTAAAATATAAATACATAGTTTTATAGCTGTTCGTGTCATACAGTTTTTAAACCAGTTTTGTAAACTGGTAACTCTTAACACATGAATAAAGGTCTACATAAATCAAAATCTCAATCGGAGCGGAAAAGGAAGGACCTTCTAACAAAATGAACAAAAAGCCTCTTTAGTTTGGGGCCAGAATCATTAAAATGACACAAAATGAACCAAATCTAAACCCATTTTAAAAAGAAGTTTTTCAGTTTTTGTATATATACACGAAATTATTTTTATTTTATTCATATTTAGTTTACGTTTGGAAATTATTTTGAAACATAGGTAATACAAAGACAGCTACTACCTATCTGAAACAACTTTTTGGAAATAAATTTTTCAAAATTTTTTATTCGGCGGATATTCTTACAAAAATACTTTTAAAAAATCAATGCGGATTAAAAAATTTTGACGTAACCAAACACATGCGGATACAAAATTGTATAAAACTAATAAAAATAAATCAAATCGAAGAATATAATTTAACATTATTTTGAAACATGAGCTAAAAGAGTTAACGAAGACGATCTGAAATCATTTTTAAATAGTTTTTTTTTAAATTTTTTATATTCGGCATTTATTCTCGCTGAAAATATTTAAATTAAAAAAAAGTAAGCTAATAAAGTTTGAAATAATCAATCCAAAATGAAATAATATGAGGACAGAAAATTGCATAAAACTGTAATAAATTTTACCCATTTCTTGATTTTCTCTCATAAAAATACTACAAGCAATTAAATCCGTCACAAATCAAAATAAATTAATAAATTATTTTGAGTAATAATATTAAGAGACATAATATGAGGAGAAAAAGCATAAAACTGGCATAAAAAACAAATAATGGAATATATTCGAAATTATTTTGAAACGTAATTTGGGATAATTCTTCGACCTGAAACTGCTTTTACTGAATAAATTTTTCAATTTTTGTTATTCGGCGTTTGCACTTACGAAAAATTCTTAAATTAATTAAACCTACACTCTCAATAATTTTTTGTCAATATTGTCACCGGCTGTAGGTACTATGCAATTCTACCACTTCGGTAATAATTTATCACCGAAGGGTAACATATACACAGAGGCTAAATCCCGCTCAGCCCCCATTGTGTCCGCTCGGGTAACAAAATCGGAGGCAATTTGTTACCCACAGAAGACAATTTGTTACTATAATGTTACCACGCGGTAGAATTGCATAGTACCTACAGCCGGTAACAATATTGTCAAAAAATTATTGAGAGTGTAAATAAATCAAGGTACATTACTAAATTTTGAAATTAATTAAATCTACAAATCAAGGTGAATTACTAAATTTTAAAATTATTTAAATCTACAAATCAAGGTGAATTAGTCAATTTTCAGGAATTTATCCGAGAGAAATCCAACTTTGTGGACATGTCGGAGAGCAAAATTGTACACAGGATAAATTATAAAATGTGTTCGGAAACTATTTGTGGCATACTTAATGGGTTTTAAATGAATTAAACCCACTGGGTTTTACCCATACCTGTTCAAAAATTTAATTTTCATTCAAAGTTCAGTCATCTCGATTTCTGAGTGAAGATTTTCATTCACATTCAATCATTTTCTTTCAAAGTCATTTCAGTTAACGTCATCTGACTTCAGTTCTTACTTCTCCCAATGTATTGGGCATAGGGTGAAAAATGGAATGAGTGAGAAATCCTTTCATTCACAGTCATTCATCTGAAATGACGGAATCTTTCAGTCTTTAAAATTGACTGTCCATCAAAATGTCTCATAAGTAGCAGGAGAAAATTGAAACAATGTGTAAGTGTTTATGTAGATAATATATTTTAAATTTTGCAATTCATGATTTTCTCTCGCAAAAATACTACAATTTTACTAAATGTATAAGAAATCAAGATAAGTTGATAAATTCTTACTCATAAACTTAAGAAACATAATATGAGGATAAAAAGCATAAAACTGCAATAAAAATAAATCAAATCATGGAATATATTCGGAAATTATTTCCATAATGCAAATGGATTCTTTCTGATCTGAGACCGTTTTAAGGGAATACATTTTTTAAACTTTTTTGTTCGGCGTTTGATCTCGCAGAAATATTTAAATTAATTAAATCCATACCTGTTCAAAAATTTAGTTTTCATTCAAAAGTCAGTCATCCCGATTTCTGATCGAAAATTTTCATTCACATTCAATCATTTTCGTTCAAATTCATTTCATTTCACTTCATCGGACTTCATAATTTTTTCTTCTCCCCGTGTATTAAACACACTGTGAAAAATAAAAGTAGTGAATAATCCTTCATTCACAGTCATTTGTTTGAAATGATGGAATCTTTCAGTCATTTTGATTCAAATGATAGGAAATTCGTTTTCATTCACTATCATAATCAGTCAAATGAATGAAAGTGAACAGGTATGACTAAATCTAATAAAAAATCAAGGTAAACTAATAAATTTTGACATAATCCATAAAAATATGATATCCTGAAAAATATGATATCAGGATACAAAGTTGCTTAAAAGTGTAAATTTAAAAATAAATCAAAGCTAGGAATATGTTCGGAAATTTTGAAACATAATGCTTACAGAATTGTTGTAAAGTTGAAACGGTTTTCAGAAAATACATTTCTGTAATTTTTTGTTTGTGCTTTAATCTCGAAAAAATACCAAAATTTATTAAGCCTACACTGTAAATAAAGTTGAGTAAAATTGCCACCAAAGCAACTATTGAGTAAAATTTACCCTGACAAAGGTAAAATTTACTCAAGGTTGAGCAAAAATCTTTCAACCTTGAGTAAATTTTACCTTTGTCAGGGTACATTTTACTCAATAGTTGCTTTGGTGGCAATTTTACTCAAAATTGAGTAAATTTTAATCAAATTTATTTAGAGTGTATACACTCAGAACAAAACTTAAGCAAATTGCTACTGGGCGGTGTCTATATATGACCTCACCGGTTTGGTAGCGATTTTCTACGGAATTGTAGCAAATTTGCTACCATCTTGTAGCATTTCCTTACCCTGCTTTTACGGTTAGTCAAAATGTGGTAGCAAATTTGCTACAATTCCGTAGAAAATCGCTACCAAACCGGTGAGGTCATATATAGACACCGCCCAGTAGCAATTTGCTTACTTTTTGTTCTGAGTGTACGTAAAGGAATGAAGGTGAATTAATAAATTTGGATGAATTTATCCAAGAAAATAATTTTAGAAGGGGATAAAGTTGATCGTAAAATGCGTTCCAAAATGGTTAGAAATTGGGTTTCGGATTAGTTTTGAATTTTGTTTTTAGACTAATTTTGCTTTCCAAAATTATTATTTATCGTTTTAAGAATAATTTAGTTTAATTAATTAAATCTCGAAAAATAAGATAATTGGTATTAGAAACATGACTTGAGGATTAAAAAATTACATGAAAATGTAACCACTAAATTCTGCAATAATACTTTCGAAAATTATTGTAATTATTGTAATATGAACAAATTTATGATCTATGCACAGTTAAAAAATAAATTTTTCGAAATTTTTCTTATTCGGTGTCCACACTCATAAAAATAAATCATAAAAATTAGAAAAATGTGTTCGGAACATACCTGTTCACTTTCATTCATTTGAGTGATTATGATGGTGATTGATAGTAACTTAAAATGCATTTCCTGTGATTTGAATGAAAATGAGTGAAACTGAAACTGTTTATACTAAAAACAATTTGTATTTTTTCTATTCGGCAGTTGCCAAAAATATTTAAGACCGTTTAATCTATAAAAGAAATGAAGGTGAATTAATAAATTTAACGTTTTTGACAAATTCAATATTTTTGAAAAAGTTTGACAAATTTTATTTTATTTTGAAATTTCTATTCGTCGTTCGTCGTTTACTCTTCGAAAACATTTTATAATTCATGTTATAAAGTTGTATACAATTTTTTATAACAAAATTAAGTATACAAAAGAAATAAGAAATTTCTGAAAACTCTCAAATAAATCTTACTATGAGTTCAGAAACGATACGCACGATAATTGATTAATCTGATTTTTCTGTTTTTAGTGATCAAAATTTTCAAAAATTTTCTTTACTCTCGTAAAAATCCGTACATTTATTTCGTCTAAAACATCAAGTGGAATGAATCAAACTTGATTAGTTTTGACAATTTTCGAATACACTGTATAATCTGTTACAGGTTTATGCAATTTTGTTATCTACATATATTTCAATAATTAATGTTTTTAATTTTAAAAAATTTTTAAATTAATTAATTCTTAATTTGTTATCTTTATTATACAAAATTGCATATACGCATTTCTACAATGCGTGAATATATGATGCCTAAGAGAACTGTAGGATTTGATCTTTAACTGTTTATATGGAATAAAATTTTCAAAATTTTTTTATTCGGCGTTTGCTTCGAAAAAATACGGAAACTAATTTAATCTAAAAAATCAATACTGATGAAATAAACAACAAAATGCGTTCGAAAATGTGTTTCGAATATTTACATAATGCAACAAAACCCACCGCCGATGTATAAATATTTTGAGTAAATGAATTTTTCACATTTTTTTCTATTTGGCGTTGTTCAGATTCCTAATATGTAGGAATATGTTTGTATTTTCGAGTCGGAATGTGTAGATTGCATTTTTGTCAGTCTGCATTTAAAGATGCAGATTGAGCGCAATTTACATAGGTATTGCGGTAGAAACATGCAAATCAATGTATATGCGGAAGTGATGGCAGGTATGTTACGCTGCATCACTTTCACATCTTCCAAACTCATCTTGGTTGGCTTGGCTCAACACTAACTCTTGGTTGGATTAGGTCTGAACCTTATAAGTATCACACTTTTGTAGCAAATAGAATTACCAAAATTCAAGAATTGATTCCGGCAGATAAATGGGGATTCGTTCGTGGAATTGATAACCCAGCTGATTGTGCATCGCGTGGAATAAGTGTCCAAGAATTTATCAACCATCCTTTATGGTGGAACGGACCGTCTTGGTTAAATGAGAAACCACCGGTACCAAGTTCAACAAGTGAAATCGTGAATAAACCTGAACCAAGCGAAGAAAGACGTGATACTTTAGTGTGTCATTTAACAAATGTTAGAACACCAAGAGACTTGATTCTAAGGTACTCAACTTTAACCAGATTGCAACGAATCACAGCAAGATTGTTAAGATTTATACAAAATGCAAGAGCAGCAGTCCAGAAGAAACGTGGATTTGCAGCTGAACCAATTAGTAACCCATGGCTGTCAACAGTGGAACTTGATGTCTCTCTTAGACGTTGGATTTCAATCGCTCAAGAGGAAGAGTTCGCTTCAGATCTGTTGCAGCTTAGAACCAAGGGAAATTACTCAATACAAGCAGTTTATTATCATTGAATCCATTCCTTGACAAAGACAACATTTTGCGAGTGGGGGGAAGGCTTCGTCATGCAAACATTCCTGTGCATCAGAAACATCCAATTCTGCTGCCACCGCATCATAGGATTACGGCGATGATAATTGAAAGTGCGCATTTATTAAACTTACATGCTGGAACACAAAGTTTGTTATCTTATCTACAACAAAAATATTGGATTGTTCGAGGAAAGGATGCGGTGAAAAGGATCATTCGAAAATGTGTCATTTGTACAAGAAATCGAGCAGAAACCATGCAGCAGATGATGGCAGATCTACCTTCATTTCGAGTAACTCCATCTCATACGTTTCAGAAATGTGGAATTGATTATGCTGGACCAATTTTAATTAGACCCATTCAACCCAGAAGTAAGGTGACACTAAAGGCATACTTAGCGATATTCATTTGCTGTGCGACTCGAGCCATACATTTAGAAGTAGTTAGTTCGGCCAGCACTGAAGTAATTATTGCTGCCTTAAGAAGATTTATTGCTAGACGTGGAAAACCATCGGATATATACAGCGATAATGGAACCAATTTTGTCGGAGCTGACAAGGAGCTAAAGGAGTTACAGAAACTTACCCACAGTGTAAACCACAATAATCATATCTCATTGACAATGTCTAAGGAAGGAATATCTTGGCATTTCAACCCACCTTCAGCGCCACATTTTGGAGGACTCTGGGAGGCAGGGGTGAAATCGACCAAATACCATCTTAGAAGAATAATGGGATTAAATCGATTAACATTCGAAGAATTGACAACTCTTACAAGCCAGATTGAAGCAGTGCTAAACTCAAGACCATTAACGCCTGAGTCAACTGATCCATCGGATTTAAGAGCACTGACACCTGGACATTTTATCATTGGTCAACCATTGACGTCGATTCCTGATCCGGATTTAACAGAAATCCCAACGACCAGACTCGTGAGATGGCAGCTAATTCAACAGATGCTACAACAGTTTTGGAAAAGATGGTCGCCCGAATATATAGTCAGATTACAACAAAGACCAAAATGGATGCAACCAGTGGAATCAATTAAGGAAGGTTCACTGGTAATAATCAAGGAAGACAACCTCGCACCATTACATTGGAAACTTGGACGAGTTATGGAAGTCAAACCAGGAACAGATCAGAAGGTCAGGAAGGTATTGGTGAGGACAGCTACTGGAGAGTACGAGCGACCAATCGTGAAGCTGTGCATACTACCTATTGAAACTGAACCCACGGAATTGAAGAAGGAGGATTAATTTAGTTAATATTAAGTAATATTATTTTTGAACTAGTTAGTCCAAGGGGGTCGGAATGTTCAGATTCCTAATATGTAGGAATATGTTTGTATTTTCGAGTCGGAATGTGTAGATTGCATTTTTGTCAGTCTGCATTTAAAGATGCAGATTGAGCGCAATTTACATAGGTATTGCGGTAGAAACATGCAAATCAATGTATATGCGGAAGTGATGGCAGGTATGTTACGCTGCATCACTTTCACATCTTCCAAACTCATCTTATGTAGATTGAGTTGTCCAGTTTTGCAGTTTGCTAAACAGGTAAAATGGTAGTAATTTATGTATGCATGTATTTGTTACAATGTTGAACAAACAATGATTTATGTAACTTACATAACTTGCATAACTTGCAAATAGATTTATTTTTAGTTGGAAAATGGAATGTATTAGTTAGCATACACGGGTGCTTTTCCGTCCGCTCTGCAGTATAAAGCTAGCCACGGACCAGAGCCCGCGTAACGCCCATTTAATATTTTTGTAACACAGGGTTGTTCTGCACAAGAGTGAATCGCAAGTCTCACATTGCCTCAAATGAGAAATTGAGATTGCAAAATTATTAGTATCAAATTACCCATAGGAATTGTATCAGTTTACCCATAAGAAATTAACGTATCACATTACCCCATATTAACCATTAATAATAGAAATAGTATCATGCAAGTCTGTATGTACTTATGAATTAATTACGATTAAAAACAGGCGTTTACTCTCGAAAAAATACTTAAATCTAGAAAAAATCAAGCTGAATTAATAAATTTTGAAATAATCCATCCGAGAAACACGTGAGGGAGGATACAAAATTTGAAAAGCTAAAATAGGTAAGTAAATAACTGAATGTGTTCGAAAATGCTTTTGAAGTAATGTTGAAGAATATTAAAAAATGAGGTTTATACTAATCCGGTCTTTAAACTTGTTTCAAGGAAATGAATTTTTCAAAATTTTTGCATTCGACGTTTCGTCATTTTTACTGTGGCAAAAAGGGTGAAATTAGTTAAACTCAAAAACTTAGGGTTAATTTGATACATTTATTTGAGAAAAAAGCTTAAAACTTAATAAATAAACTTCATAAATTAATTAAATCATAAAATTCATTCGAAAAATGGTTTAAAATTTGCCTTAATGACAGGAAATTCATTATCATTTACTATTGTAATCATGATAAATTAATAAATTTTGATTAAAATCAAAATGAGAAAGAAACGAAATGAGAAAACTGAAACCACTAAATCATGGAGTTCAACATGTTCGAAAATTGTTTTGAAGTATGATCCCGTAAAAATATGCATCGAATCTTTGAATATTTCAAAAACTGTTCTTTTCACAATTTTACTTATTCGGTATCTGCTATCGCAAAAATACTTAATTAATTAAGCCTTAATAAAATTCGACATGTATAAATAAATTTTGATGAAATTATACGAGACAAATTTAACTATCTAAATGTTAGTGAAGTTATAATTTTAATTCGCGGAAACAAATTACTGAAGCATATGTTCGAAAATAGTTTTGAAGGATGAAGCCCACCATACCTGTTCATTAAATTAACCTTAACTAAAATTGTTGTGCGTCAGCAAGTTAACTGAATTAAGATTAGAGAATGTTGAACTTGAATGATAATTTTACAAAAATGACAAACTGAACAGTTTCTATTAACAAGTTAACGATGTAATGCAAAAAATATTTAGAAATAAAGCCAAATCTCAAATAAGGTTACGGACCAGGATTTTAACAAAACTGTTCATGAGGTTTTCTTCAACATGATGAAGGCTTACTCTATCGAAAAAGAAAACTTGGTGATTGGGGTTCAGTAATCCAATTTGGTTGCTTATTTAATATATTGCTGTGCGTTCCTAATTTTGAGTAATTCGTTCTGATCATTGAGTAAGAGTCATCGGATATCGTTATCTATAATCAATTAATGATCAAACTTCTTACATATGATCCACATTTAAGAAAACTGAATTTTAAAACCTATCAGTACAGCTTTGCTTAGCCCGAACCAGGATTAGTAAACCCATATTTGTCCGTAGTTTTCTATAAAATTATGTGCTACTATTTTACATAATACACTAATTCTTGCATTAAGTAGCATCAATCCTTCGTATTACTAGGCTCAAAATTCTAAAAATATTTACAATCCCTTACACTTGCTACTTCCCAGTGGAGGTCACCTCTATAGCCCATTCGATTAATTTTTGTTCATATTTCACTTCATATTATTTCATGAGAAAGCAGTAAGGATCTCTGGTCCAAATTTCAGCTTTCTATGTTAATTTGTAAAAATCGGTACGGGTCACCCCTAGGGTCGCTCTAGATAAAAATGTTACCAATTTCATGTCATATTCTTCCATTAGGACCCATAAGCAACCTCTCCACCAAATTTCAGCTCGATATGACGATTTTGAAAAATCCGTATGGATTACCCCCTAGGGTCGCTCAAGATGAAAATTTTTCCAACTTGAACTGATTTTCATCTATTAGGAGCCATTAGCAACCTTTGTGCCTAATTTCAGCTTTCTACGACAATTTTGAAATTTTGGTGCACAAGACCCCACCCACCCCGATGACCCCCACCGGTCAACCACTGGACCGATTTGGCCCATCTTCGAACTCGTTTCCTAACTTTGTCCAATGTGCGTATGGTAAAAATTTCAAGTCAATCGGTCAACTCGTTCGAGAGTTATCGAAAGACAGACGGACGGACGGACTGACGGACATGCCAATTACATAAGCCCTGGTTCGGGCTAAAAATTTAAGCCTACATAAACAAATTTTTGAAATAGCTGGTCATAGAGGACAACATTATAATCTAATAGTGGCAAAGTTTAATTATTGTAAATTTTTCATATCAATATATGATCATCAAGAAGGTATATATCCATTAAACAATTGACAACGGCCCACGGTGAGGCAATGGTCCCTAATGCATTTATTTGTTGGGATATTTACCGAAATTGATAAATCCTAGGATGAACACTGATGCACCACATTATTTTAGTACACGATGATAACAGCTTGTTTTCTCCTTTTAAGCAAGCCTCACCTAAGCTTTTTTTTAAGAATTTATTTATTGAAATATTTATTAGTGGTTTTACCCTAGAATAAAGATATTTAATTAAATTACTTAAATTACAAAAAACAAGGCCCTAAAGTTTATATGCGGATAAAAAAATTTCATACAATTTTGTGTAAAGACAAATAAATTTTGAAACCTTTTCGAAATTCTTCCTTGTCAATTATGTAAATATATATGATGCCTGGAAAATGTAGTAATCTGTAACTGTTTTAGTACATACATTTTTCCAAAATTTTTTAATTTGACGTTTACCCTCGCAAAAATAGATTTAAATTAACTAAATCTTTTAAAAATCTAGGGGCATTAATATATTTAGATGCATTTATTTTAGAAAATAAAAGACGAAATTTCAAAACACAAAGCCAAAAAATTTGTTTGCGGATAAAACAATTTCGTACAATTAAAAAATAATAATTAAAAGATTTACATCTAATAGTCTGTAACTGTTAATTGTTCAAATTGAAATTGTCAAAATTGAAATTGAAATTGTCAAAATTGAAATTGAAATTGTCAAAATTGAAATTGAACTTGTTCATATTGAAATTGAAACTTAAATCTTAAATTTAAATTGTCAAAATTGAAATTGAACTTGTTGAAATTCAAATTCAAATTCAAATTGTCAAAATTGAAATGCAAATTGTCAAAATTGAAATTGAAATTGTCAAAATTGAAACTGAACTTGTTCATATTGAAATTGAAACTTAAAATTTAAATTTAAATTGTCAAAATTGAAATTGAACTTGTTGAAATTCAAATTCAAATTCAAATTGTCAAAATTGAAATTGAAATTGTCAAAATTGAAATGCAAATTGTCAAAATTTAAATTTTCTGGAAATCGAATTCTTTAGTAACATGTCGTCGCACTAATTCTAAAAAGACGTAAGTGCATTCGATGCTTAATTTTAAAACCACGTAAGTGCACTCGATGTTTAATTTTAAAAAGACGTAAGTGCACAAAAAAAACTAGTAAAAAGACGTAAGTGCACTTTTAAAATTATAAAGAGTAATTACTTGTTCAAAACTGTCCTATCAAGGGAAATTTGAACTTATTGGCCCCCGCAGGCAAGTAATGAAAAACAATTCAAAATTTAAAAACCACACCCTCAGGGGGTGTGGTTCTCGGCACCTAGCGTAAGGTGAATTAAATCCTGACGTATTTATTTCTTCACCTCGGTGACGCAATTCCTAAAGATTATTAAAAATTTAAAAACCACACCCTTTGTGGGTGCGGTTCTCGGCGCCTAATTTTCAATAAATAAAACATGGCAAGCAATATATCCTTTTTCTCATCTCGATGATCCATATTCGACGATACATTCAAAATTTTAAAACCAAAACATTAAGGGGGTGTGGTTCTTCAAGCAAAAATTGCATTTTGACGTGGTTACACCCCCAAAGTTTCAAAGATTGCACTTCAACGTGGTTACACCCCGAATTTTCTAAAATTGAATTTTGACTTGGTTACACCCCCAACGTTTCCAAAATTGAATTTTGACTTGGTTACACCCCCAAAGTTTCAAAAATTGAATTTTGACTTGGTTACACCCCCAAAGTTTCTAAAATTGAATTTTGACTTGGTTACACCTCCAAAGTTTCCAAAATTGAAATTTGACTTGGGAAAACTTTGAGGGTGTAAACAAATCAAAATTTTGATTTGATTTTGAAGTGCAGTGAATGTTTTATTCAGAAAAGACCTAAGTGTGCAGAAAAAAAGGACGAAAAGACCTATGTGCAAGTATATATGTATTTACGTATGGCTAAATCGCGCGATATATATGAAAAATCATTTTGGCAATATATAGCCATAAGTAAATACATACTTGCACATAGGTCTTTTATCCTTTTTTTCTGCACACTTAGGTCTTTTCTGAATAAAACATAGACTGGACTTAGGTCGTTTCTGAATTCAGCACCGGCTGCACTTAGGTATTTTCTGAATTAAGCATCGACTGCACTTAGGTCTTTTATGAATTAGTACAACGATATGTGTGTGTAGAATGTGTGTGTACTGGATGAACGATTTGCGTACGAAAAGTCATAAAATTGGAAATTTTGTGAGCCCGGCGAAGCCGGGTGAAACAAAATTGTAATTTTGTGATATCTTCCGGAACCGGAAGACATCACAATGAATAGTTCGTAGTTGTTGAGCCAGAGACTGGGGAAACACGATATTTATGCCTTTTTAAAGCTGCCGCAGAATAAAACTGATGCCATGCATGCACCACCACCACCAATGTGCGCCTCATAGTTTTAAAGCCGAATCGACGCTCGAATACTGGGGGTGGGTTGGAGGGTTGTGATGTCTTCCGGTTCCGGAAGATATCACAAAATTACAATTTTATTTCATCCTCCTACACCTTCGACATCACAATGAATAGTTCGTAGACTTTAAAGTAGCGTCGATGAGGGAAATAAAATTGAATAGAATGACAAATTCAGTAATGACGCCAATACGATTTATTTATCCACATTTATAAAATTTATAAAATTAGTCCCCTAATGACAAAACTTTCTCGGCAAATTCACTACTATTATCAATAGGTCGCTTATAAAATTTTGCGAATACTTTAGATTTAGCACTCCATCCAACTCGTTTTAAAATTGTATCCACATTTACGCCGAGTTGTGAGGCTTTGGATGTAGAGGAGTGACGGAAACTATGTGCACTAAACTTATTAATGTCAACTCCAGATAAATTTAAAACATAACTAGCCAGCGACTGACAGTTTGTGAGGAAATTGGTTTAAAGGGTTTAGTAGTAGCTATGAATAATTGGTCTGACAATCTAAGCTTCTGTGTCTCACTAACATACTTACTTAAAGCTAGGGCTGGACAGATTTGCTTATTCTCAAAATACGGTAAAATTAGAACGGGATTTGGATTACTAAAAGAAGTGGTTTTTAAAATACTTGTTAACCTAATTTGAATAGGGTTACCCCAAATAATATCATTTATCTTAATCGATACAAGAGTTTGAACACGTTGCCCTGTAGCTAGAGCCAACAATGCAATTGTTTTTAAAGTTAATTGTTGAAAACTACAACTATTAATGTCATATGTAACTAAATAAGAAAGTACAGTATCAGGATTCCAAACAGAAGAGTAACGCTGAGCTGGTGGACGAAGGCGAGCAACGCCTTTCATAAAATTGACCACCAATTTACGCTGACCTAGTGCTGAGCCATCCACATTTTCTAATAACGACGACAAGGCTGATCTGCTAGAGTTAATTGCGGAATAACTTAGTCCACTATCATATAAATGAGTTAAGAATAACAAACAATGCCTGACATTTGATTCCCATTCTGACCAACCATTTGCAACACAAAATAAATTCCACTTTTTCCATGACGATTCGTACTGACGCCACGTTCCACTAGATTTAGATTCTTTCAAAATTGATAAAGTTCTTTCGGGTAAATTTAATCCTGACATCGACTCCCGGATAATACTGCTGCCATCAATTGCAAATTCTTGTTGATTTGATGATAATCTCTGGAAATAGGATTAAACAGCAATTTTTTACTTGGACCGAGATAAATAATTTCTGATTTTATTAAATTCTTAAACATCGGATACCAAGGTTGGGTGGACCAATTTGGAACTACCAATATACCTTCAACCTGATCTTCAATTATCTTATTTATGACCCTTCCAATTAAATTAAAAGGGGGAAAAGCGTAAAACTTTGACTCCCACTTAAATGTGAATGCATCCTCACCTAATGCAAATGGATCTGGTTTCCACGAAAAATAACGCTCACACTGTGTAGTTTGAAATTTCATGCAAATTTTTTCAAAATACGACTTTGTTAACGAAAAATCTGAAAAATCAACTTTCATTCTCGAGAGCCTATCGGCATCAACATTATCTTTTGTGTTGATGTATGTAGCATGGAAAATAATATGTCGCTCCTCACACCAGATCCAAATCTTTTTGGCAACATTATACAACTCTTCAGACCTACACCCTCCGAAATTATTAACATATGCCATAGCCGTTGAACTGTCAACACGAAGGTGAATGTTCTCATTTAATGCATTTTTGGCAAATGAATTAATTCCATAGAATACTGCCATCAATTCAAGGACATTAATATGAAGTAATTGGTCTTCAGGTGAGAAATTACCCCTGGCTTCTTGACCGTTGCAAACTGCACCCCATCCAAGTGGAGATGAATCAGAAAAGATCACCTTGGTTAGTTTGAATTGGGATAATGAACGATATTCGGATTTTATATTACCAATCCACCATTGAATATCCATTTTAGCTATAGGCGAGAGAATAATTTGACCACTATATCTACCCCCACTAATAACTAAAGCCTTTGACTTCTCGATCTCCAATTGTCTTGTGTACAACATTCTGTACTTCGTCGCAGGTGACGCTGCAACTAAACTGCCTACCAATTCTGCAACCCTTTGAATTGATGTAACGTTAATTTCAGAAACTGATCTACACTTCGTTATTATTGTGTCGCATTTGTCCTGAGGAAGTACCATGCGCATTGCTTCTGAATCTATAATAAATCCTAGAAATCGGACCTGTTTTAATGGCCTTAATTGTGATTTCTCCTCATTTACAACTAAGCCGAGTCGAAGAAACAAATTTAATGCCAGTTTTAAAAACTTTTTACATTCAGATTCTGTCTTCCCGATTATTAAAGTATCGTCTAAGTATGAAACTAGAAAAACACCATGAGATCGAAGATAAGAAATTATTGGCTTATTTAACTTTGTATATAGCCAGGGAGCCAGGCATAAACCAAATGGAATGCATGTGTATTTATATAGGATTCCTTTCCATCTAAATTTCAAGTATTTTTGGAAACTTTCATGAACTGGAATGGCATGATATGCATCCCTCAAATCGATAACTGCCATAAAACAATCTTCGGAAACCAATGTCATTGCTGTTTTTACACTTTCCATTTTAAAATGAGGGTTAGAAATGTATGAATTAAATAATTTTAAATTAATGATGGGCATTCTGCTTCCATCCGGCTTAGGTACTGTAAAGATTTTTGAAACGAACTGATCCTGCTCCTCTGAAGATATTACAATAGCCCCTGTCTCGCTTAGCTTTTTAATACAATCATCAATTAATTTTGTATCCCTATCTGAAAAATTTTGCATGGATGGTTCTATTAGTTGGGACGGACAAGAAATCAATAGGATTTTAAAACCCCTAATAACATCTAAAATAAATTTGTCGTTCGTAATTTCACTCCATTCCTTATAAAACTTACTTAGCCTACCAGCCTCACATACCTTGTCAACATTTAATACTTTTGGAATCGATTGTATTGATTGTTCTGGCTGAAAAAACGGTGTCCCTGAGGTCTTTGTGAAAATCTTGGCTGGTTCTGCCCGCTGCCTCGGAACTGTGCTTGTTGCGGGCGACCCCAGTTTAAAGAAGGTCGAGGCTGGTTTTGAGATTGATAAGTAGGCCTAGGTTGAGAGTAGGGATGATAACGTCCACCACGATTCATTGTACTTCGCATTAAAGTGGATGTCGTCTTCGTAGATTTTAGCGATTCAGCCAAATCAGTTCCAAATAGCCATTCGGAACTGGGAAACTAGAATTTAATTTGACTTTGGAATATTTCTTTCAATTTTATCTTTAATTCACTTTAAATCTTAGTCTACCTGCTGTGAGCAAATTCCTCCATATTCTGGATTCAAATGTCGTTTCATTTCAAAACGGCGACGACTTGATATTGCTTGGAACTGATCCCCCAAAATATTAGCCCCGTCCATTGCTTGTTTTACAACCGAGCTAAGAACTTCTTTAGGAATGGACTCCTTGGAATTTACAATTGTATTTGTAATTACGGCCAGTGACGATAATCCAAGTATAAGAGATTGTTGGATCTGTTGCTGCTTAATATCGAGGATCTTTGCCTGGGATGGAAGCAGTCGCCAAATTTCTGAATTCACTTTTGGCACAAGAAATTCTTTGCAATTCTCGGGTACTTTGATTTTGGCTGCTAAAGTCGCCTTAGATTCTTTTGTTAAAGGTCTTGCTGCTGTCTTAGCGAATCCTGAACTGACATTTGGTAACAAACTTGGACCGAAATCGGTAGTATTTTCAATATCCTTCAAGAGATCGGTTAACTCGTCATTTAACTCTGGAATGAATAATTATTATTCTCATATCTTGCTCATTGCGAGAGAAATATTAGTAAGGAACAATAAATTTGTAATACGACTCTACCATCTCCGTTTCCAATTATTTTATTTGCCTCAGCATCAGTATCATTCTCGTCGTCCGATAACCCCAGAGACCAATCTCTTTGCTGCTCAGAACCACCAGCCATTTCCTTTTAAATAAAACGAGCATTAATATTAATTGAATTATTAGAGTTTAATTAAAGTGGGCCTATCAAGGTCACCACAGCCATTTTCCTCGTCGAGGATCTCTTGGCTTTATATTTTTATCACAAATTTAATGAAAACGTGAAATTGTATTTATTTATTTTTATTTTTTCGTAATTTAAATATTCAAGTTAAAACCTGTCATAAACTCGTGCTCCTCCAACCCAGTCCCCAGAAAAAACTTTAAGTTACTTTACCTTGATTGTCGAGCTCCAAAGAAGACAAAAACACTTATCACAATTACAATTTTAACTATTTTCCAAACGAATTTCGCGCAGGATAGTATTGTACGTGTGAATCCCCGTGTGCCTAAATCAACTATGAGGCGCACATTGGTGGTGGTGGTGCATGCATGGCATCAGTTTTATTCTGCGGCAGCTTTAAAAAGGCATAAATATCGTGTTTCCCCAGTCTCTGGCTCAACAACTACGAACTATTCATTGTGATGTCGAAGGTGTAGGAGGATGAAATAAAATGTGTTTGAGAAATCTTTAAATTTTTTTTTGCAATTGGTATTTATTAGTGATTATGACCAGTACGATCTGAACTTGTTTTTAACTAATTTTTATTTTTGTAAACTCTTTATTCGTCCTTTAACCCATTCAAAGATAATTAAATTTAATGATTTAAATCTTAAAAGATAAATACTAAAATATGCAAACTTAATAAATTTTGATTGATCTACCTATCCTAGAAAAATTGAACTTTATAAATATGAAAAATTGCATACAGAATAAATCATAAAAAAATGTTCGGCAACCTAAGGGTTTTTTATGTCATTTTTTCTGTGTTACTCCATGAGTTATGGTAATGGACCTGGGGCCCATTTCATCACACCCTACTCTGCACTCTAGATTCCGCACTCCGCACTTTACAAAATTTGTAGAGTGCAGAGTGGGAGCGTTTCACAGTGGCGACCTACTCCGCGAACTTTCGCTCCACAAAAATGAAAGTTTGCGGAGTGAAAATGCGGAGTTCGTTGACCCAAAGTTTAGAAGTTGTTAATTTTCTCATGTTACGCTTCATCTTCTACTTCTCTACGACTGACACCTTCGTAAATTTATTGTTTTCTTCCCGTGATCGTCCAATCAAGTGATAATATGGTAAGTTAATTTAATTACAAAAAATGCAGGATTAAATACATTCCATCATTTATTTATCATAGCCTCCCAGGGTTGCAAAATCTCATAAACTCTCTCTGTTGAACATGATCAAACAGAAGAAGTCGGTACTTTTTGGAAACTTCTTTAGTGATCTCGACAATCAAGCAAAAATTAATGCATGGAACGAGGTACTTAAAAGCAAAGTTGCTACAAATTGTCTTGGCTGAAAGAAATTATGCGTTCGTTCGTGACAAAGTTTACGGCGCATGGAAAACTAGAACTTTAGTGAGTAAAATCATCTTGATTATCCATCATTTTAGCAATCTGTAGCGTAATATTGACGATTTATTTTGTATTGCAAAGCTATGCAGCGTTATAATAGACTAGTAGAAATAAAGGTATAATTATTTTAGGAAAAGCGAGATAATAAAACCAAGACTGGAAAAGGAGGCGGACGCGAAAAGGTTTTAGATGACATGAATTTTTTAATACTGGACATAATTGGAAAGGATTCTGTGGCCGTCGACGGTTTGAATGTTGGCGAGAGTGGAGCGCCGGCAAATTTAGAGCAAGATCCTGACATCCCTATTGATACTGAAATTCTTAGCGAGCGTGCAGACATTTCTTCGACACACTCATGCACTTCAAACAGACCCAATAAACGACCGCATTTGAGCCAAAACCAATTAAATCGAAGAGAGGAAACGATCAAAAAATTAAGCTACAAAACCAATTACTTGAAATTACGGTATACAAAACGAAGCTGGAATGTTTGAAAATCGAGAGAGAACTGACAATGCGATGGTGTGAAGTGTAACCCTCCGATTTGGTTGAAATTTTGAAATTAGGTGGTCCAAGTCAGTACAACTAACGTTTCTTCAGCCAGTTTGTGCGATGGTTGGAGGTACTCAAAATATTTGAGGTCAAAGTTAAAAAAACGGCCGACTTTTTTCAGGCGGAGTGAGAAAACTCCACTTCCATTCTCTTCCCCTCGCATTGAGTTTATTCAGGTTTCTCACACATACGCCTTCATACACAAGCATAAGCAGTGATGCAAAATAACCAAAATAAAACATTATTAAATAGGAATTAACACCCCTCGTACTCGCTTAATTTAATTCATAATTGAATAAGTGAGATTTTTACTTCTTTGCATTAAAAATTCATACAAACATTAATGTATAAATTCATTAACGGCAAATAAACATGGAAAAACTTAACTTGCTTTCCATTTCGAAACCGTTGGTTATTCTGATTTCCAATTCATTTGAAAACAAAGACCAAGACCAATGTGCAATGAATAATTAATGTTTTTCTATAATAAATCAAGTTTAGAATTGATGAAATGAATTATTTTTCGGAGTGAAAATCAATGCGAGGAGAAGAGAATGAAAGTGGAGTTTTCTCACTCCATTTGAAAAAATTCGGCCGTTTTTTCAACTTTGACCTCAAATATTGTGAGTAACTCCAACCTTCGCACAAACTGGCTGAAGCAACGTTGGTTGTATTGACTCGGACGACCTAATTTTAAAATTTCAACCAAATCGGAGGGTTACACTTCACACCATCGCATTGTTAGTCTTCCTAAGTCTATGCACACCGAGACCCTCTTCAGTGATAATTGATTTGTATTCTTGCTTTTAATGTTGAAACCCGTTTTTAATTATATTTAATTGTTTTGAAATTTTCAAATAATTTCAAGTTGAAATATTTTAAAATTATTTTAAAATGTGTTTCTATAACTATGTTCAAAATGTATTAATTTGTGGTTAAACGATTAAACGTTATTTACTATCCAAATTATTTTGCATATATTTTTTTGTTGACTATGTACATAAACAAGGCGGTGAACAATTATTGTAGTTATGGAGAGAAGTATACCAGGTGCTGACAGGTGACATTATTTATTCGAAAAAAAATAATTTTTAAGAGTTTGGGAAGCTCGGATTTTTGAGTGGTTGCGATGCGTTGGTGTCACTGGAAATGGTAACAAATATGAAATCCTGAGAGGAATTATTCTGAATAAATATGAAATATCTCCAAAATATCAGTTTTTCAAGAATTTCACAGCCAATTCTTATGTCACAAAATTCTGTAATATATCAAATTGATCGTATGATCTAGACCAATTGATTGACACCCCATTCAGTGTGGTGTGGGCACTTGATCCGGATTTGACCTTTAGGGGGTCATTTCGATCTTTCAACTTAGCAACGATCCACTCACACCATTTTTTTCAACTTCGATCATCAGTTCTGTGATGAATGTTCAATCGAGGTGGACTTCGCTAATTTTAAAAAATTTGAAAACTAAGAATTGGCTGTGGAATTCCTGACAAACTGATATTTTTGAGATATTTCATATTTATTCAGAATAATTCCTCTCAGGATTTCATATTTGTTACCATTTCCAGTGACACCAACGCATCGCAACCACTCAAAAATCCGAGCTTCCCAAACTCTTAAAAATTTCAATTTTTCGAAAAAATAATGTCACCTGTCAGCACCTGGTATACTTCTCTCCATAACTACAATAATTGTTCACCGCCTTGGGGGGGGGGGGTCTGAAAATCCGATTTTTTTGATGACGTAATATATGAACGGGCCCTTATTATTATTATTTAAATTCTTTATGCGTCAGTTATACAACGCATTCAATAAGAATTCAATTTTATTAAATCTAACAAAAAATATGCCAAATGAATAAATTGCGATTAAAATCAATGTCCCGAGATGAGAGGATACAAAATTGCATAAAACTGTAACAAATAAATCATTAATAATCTGTTTGAAAATTGTCTTGAAGTCTGATCACAACTTGAAGATTTCGGATCTACGATGGTTATAATAAATATATTTTTCCACAATTTTCTTATTCGGTGTCTATAATAAATAAATTTTTCCACAATTTTCTTATTCGGCGTGTATAATAAATAAATTTTTCCACAATTTTCTTATTCGGCGTGTATAATAAATAAATTTTTCCACAATTTTCTTATTCGGCGTGTATAATAAATAAATTTTTCCACAATTTTCTTATTCGGCGTGTATAATAAATAAATTTTTCCACAATTTTCTTATTCGGCGTGTATAATAAATAAATTTTTCCACAATTTTCTTATTCGGCGTGTATAATAAATAAATTTTTCCACAATTTTCTTATTCGGCGTGTATAATAAATAAATTTTTCCACAATTTTCTTATTCGGCGTGTATAATAAATAAATTTTTCCACAATTTTCTTATTCGGCGTCTATAATAAATAAATTTTTCCACAATTTTCTTATTCGGCGTCTATAGTAAATAAATTTTTCCACAATTTTCTTATTCGGCGTCTAAAATAAATAAATTTTTCCACAATTTTCTTATTCGGCGTCTAAAATAAATATATTTTTCCACAATTTTCTTATTCGGCGTCTGCTCTAGCAATAATACTTAAATTAATTAAATCTTAATAAAATTCAAGATAAATATTTAATTTGATGAATGTTTCTGAGAAAAATTAAACTTCGTGAATATTACTGAACTTGCAATTATAATAAATGAATTTTGATTAATATATCAGAGAAAAATTTATATTTGTATGAGGACAAAATTGTACACGAAATAAATTGTAAAACGTGTTCGGAAACGATTTGAAACAATTAATGCTTTTATATCATTGGATATGAATTATTATTACCTTTAAAATACTTCATTTGTCAGTTAACTCATTCAATAAGAATTAAATTTAATAAATTACGTCTAAATAATTAAATCTAACCACATCTATTTAGGTAATTACGAGGATTGCAAAAAATATTCTTAATTAATGAATTAGGATTAAAATCGATGGAGGAAAGACACGACTTGAGAATTACAACTTGCATAAACTATTTCTGGAAATTTCAGGCTGGAATAATGCGTTGGAAATTTTTTTTGAACCATGATGCAAAACATACAAATTCTATAATCTTGAAATAATTGAAATAAATAAATTTTTCCAAATTTTACTCATTCGGCGTCTCCTATCGCAAAAATTAAGTGAACCTAAACAATACTGGGGTATTACTAAATTTTACTAAATTTATCTGAGAAAAATTGAAATTTGTAGATATATACGAGGACAAAATTGTACCCGAAATAAATTATAAGACGTGTTCGGTCGGAGACGATTTGAAACAATTGCTAGCCTATAGTTACTTGGTACTTATCCTTGTTTCATTATTCAGTTACACTCAAAATAAGGTAGTAATGAATCATTACCATGCGGAATGACTATGTGTCTCTACCACGTGGGTTACGATTTGTCGTAGAAATGGTAATAATAAGTTCAGGGAAATTCAAATTTAATACATAATGGTATTCACTTCCTTAATATTTGGTAATGAATTTGAATTTCCCTGCAATTATTATTACCATTTATACGACAAATCGTAACCCACGTGGTAGAGACACATAGTGATTCCGCATGGTAATGATTTATTACTACCTTATTTTGAGTGTATATATCTCATTCAATAATGATTCAATTTAACGAATTGCATTTTTTTTAATATGATAAATTACATAATTGTGATTAATATGAATGCATGAATGAAATTAAGCAAGGGTAAAAAATGCATAAAACTGCAACAAGTAAATCATAGAATAATTTGTTTGAAAATTATTTGAAGAATAATGCCAAATTCATTCTTTAACTGACAATGAAACCGTTTTTCGAGCTACACGGGGATTCTTTAGCGTGTTTTATTTAAAAAATCCCGTCAAAAATTAGGAGTCATATGACGTTTGTCTTTCCGATGAATCTTTAACTGTTTTATGTAGATAAAATTTTCCGAATTTGTTTATTCGGTGTTCGCCTTGCAAAAATACTTAAACTAATTAGATTAAAAAACCAAAGTGAATTTATTAATTTTGAAGAAATCTGAAACAAATTGGACTTTGTAGATATGTAAATTGCATATCAAGTAAATTATCTATAAAACGTGTTCGGAATCGATTTGACACATTTTCTCAGTGTCTCAAATTCATTTCACTTCATCTGACTTCATTTCTTACTTTTACCCCATGTATTAAGCATAGGGTGAAAAATGAAATGAATGATAAATCATTTTATTCAGTCATTCATATGAAATGACGGAATCCTTCAGTAATTTTCATTCAAATGACAGTAGTTTAATTTTCATTCATTATCATACTCCGTCAAATGAATGAAAATGAACAGGTATGGTACGATTAGGAGGAAAATCCGTGTAATCTTCAAATAATTCTAACAAACAAATTTATCAAATTTTTTCTTATTCGGCGTTTCCTCTCGAAAAAGTTCGTTAAACTGTGGGCGTTGGGGATGGTAAGGTGATGAGGGCGTCCCCCAAGTCTTTGGGCGTTGGTTGGACGAAGGGCCAGGTACGCCACGTCGGTGGCGTTGTGCGTCGATATCCCACGAGTCGCCACACAGGAGGAGTCCGTAGCTGTGATGTAGAGGAAGTGGGGCTCGCTTGTGGGGATGAATATCCCAAATGACGCACAATAGTTCGTATGTGTAAATGGGCACCAAGATTCGGAGGAGGATGTATAACACAGTTTATCGGTTCGGTCGTCAAATAACTCCCACGGCACACACAATAGTTATCGTTTATGCACAATTATAGGAGCATTTATTTATCGTGGCGCAATAAATATACAAGTAGACTTTAGTAAATTGATAAGTGTGTAAATGTGTACATTAAGGGGGAAATGAATTTATGACTGGGACTGATAGGTAAGTATAATATTGGAAATTGTGATATTTAGGACGAGTGGCGGAGAAGGAGAGAAGATGTTCTCCTGTTGAGTCCCAGCCTGCCACTGTCCGAAGTACAGTAGCGTCGGCTGTATTTCTGAAGGTGGATTCAAGGAGGCGATGTGTCCTTGAATCTTGAATATATAACGTTGAGTGAATGTCCGGTCACTTGATAGTGTGGAGAATGTGGAGACGGAGAAGAGAGAGAGACGAAGGGATGGTGCATGTTGTATGTGACATCCCTTCAAAACCTATAAAACCCAGGTAAACTTCTAAATTTTAATGAATTTATCCGAGAAAAATTAACGTTTGTAAATATGAGTGAAGTGATAATTTTATAAATGAATATGACATTGTTTCTGACTTATTATTATTTTTATATACATTTTTCGTCGGTTAACTCATTTAAGAATAATTAAAATTAACTAATTTAATCTATAAAAAAGGCGAATTAATAAATATTCAATATTATGAAATAACTGTTACATAAGGATATAAAATTGCAAAAAACTCCAACAAATAATCAAAATTTCCCATAATTTGCAGGAGAAAATTGAAACACATTATCTGTAGCTGTGTTATTGGGAAAAAAATTCAAAATTTTTAAATTCTGCGTTTACTAATACATTAAAAAATAAGGTATACTTCTAAATATTGAAATAATCAATCAGAAAACGTAATATGAGGATACGAAATTGCATAAAACTGAAATTTATAAACTCATGGAGATGGTTTGACAATTATTTTGAAACATACTCCTAACAGTTTGGAATTTTTTGATCTGAAACCGTTTTTTGTTTAAATTTCTCAATTTTTTTTTTAATCGGCGTTTACTCTCGCAAGAATTAATTAACCCTTAGCCGAGGAGAAACGGTAACTATGTTTGGCGTTGCTGCGGGGCGTTTCGATGACCACAATTGTGATCATTCGGGAAGCCAAAAAATAATTAAAATCTGACAAGTTCTAAATCTGGAGACTTTTATCATATGAGTTGCTTAGATTCGGGAGGATTTTATAAATGCTCAATACGGGAGAACGGCAAAACACGTTAGGAGAAAATTAGCTGCGGGACAACGTCAATAAATATGGTACTTAAATTGATGAGTATTCAAATTTTACAGTGTAACATTGTAAAGCAAAGTTGCATTATAATTAGAGAATTATGATGAACTAAATATGGTCTATGGTGCAAGATTTTGGGATGCAAAACTACTCAAGACATTTGTAAAATTTAGCTATTGGTCCCAAACCACACATGTTTGTGGATGTGCATAAGGGGTTTTTCTTACTTGGATCAAAAGTTCTTACTAAATTTATGCGTACATTTGTTATATTTTAATTTTTTAATCCAGCCAAGAACTCAATCAAGACGAGGAGATTAATTTGATAATTGATGAGTTTGATAAAAGGTTTATATAACCCCTTATTATTGGCGAAGCTAGTTTTACCTCATATTTTGTATCTTAAATGATCCCATATACCTTTATAAATTATCTTAGATAGTTGGTGCACTAACCAAAATATTTGTCGAGCTTCTGGAAAAACCCGAAACTAATTTCTCCCACTAGTTTTTCATCAACGTTGAAATTTAGCAAAAATGAACATGTCCTGGCAAACCAAGATTACACGAGATGGGTGTGCTTTGGCCTCAATAACTTTCCGTTATAAATTTCTTGAATAGTTTTAGCAGTTAGTGAACCAGAGTCAAAAATTTTGCATGCAACCCATCCTATGCAAAGCAGGGGCGAAGTTATATGAAAGTGACCTAGTGTTACCACGGACGATTCTGATCCAAGGCCCTAAAAATTTTAGTTTTTAGTGCCAACGTGTTTTGCCGTTTCCCGAATCAGCTAAATAATTTTTACCACGGAAATATCCGTTGTCCCGCACCTGACATGGAAACGTGAAAACGTGAAAAGCCATTGACCCCGAAGGCAGAGACTTTTCTTGTGAACGGCTTTTCACGGTCTCCCGAATTAAAGCAAAAAGTCTAAAACGTTTTAAAACGGTCTCCCATGGCTAAGGGTTAAGCCCAAAAAATCCAGGTGAATTATTAAATTTCCATGAAACAAATTGAACTTTGTAGATACGTAAGCCGGCAAAATTGTACACGAAATAAATTGTAAAATATGTTCGGAAACGATTTGAAACAATTGATGGCTTTTTTTGGTATCTATCATTATCTGCGACTTATCATTATTTCAAAAATATTTAATTCATCAGTTATGTAACTCATTCAATAATTTTATTAAATCTAAAAAAAAATATACCAAATTAATAAATTGCGCTTAAAATCAATGTGACATGACTATAGAGGATGAAAAATTGTAGCAAATAAATCATGGAGTAATGCTATCGAAAACTGTTTTGAAGTATCCTAATAAAACGCGAAACTTGTTCAATAATCTGTGATTCTTTTAATAAATAAATTTTTCCTAATTTTTACTATTCGGCGTCTGCTATCGTAAAAATATAAAAATTAATTAAAATTGTAGATACATTAATAAATTTTAATGAATATTTGCGGAAAAACTTAAAACTTTGTAAATATTTATGAAATTATAATTTTATAAATAAATTTGTCTAATACTTTATTCGTTAGTGAATTAATGATTTAATTAAATTAATTATATCTATAAAAAATAAGATAAAGTAATAAATGTTTGATTAAAATCAACGTTAGAGACAAATTAAGCGAGGATAAAAATGCATAAAGCTGTAAGTAACAGCTTTCTGCGATCAGTCAAAAATCGTGATGGCTTCCTTTTAATGAAAAAAATTATTTGGCACAGGAACCGATATAGATTCACTTTCTGTCACTTTTTCTAAGTCACCATTTTTTTCTTAAAATATTCTAAAAATGCGATGATGTCAAGTGTAACCGTCCGATTTGATTGAAAATTTAAAATTATGAGGTCCAAGTCAATGAAACCAACGCGTTGGTTGAAGTAGAAACGTTGCAACGTTTCTACCTGAGGTAGTTTGTGCGCTGGTTGGAATTTGTCCAAAATATTTTAGGTCAAAGCATACCTGTTCACTTTCATTCATTTGAGTGATTTTAATGGTGGGTGATAGTGAATGAAAATTAACTTCCTGTGATTTGATTGGTAATCATTCAAAGATTCCGTCATTTCAGGTGAATGACTGTGAATGAAAGAATTTTTTACTCCTTTGGTTTTTCACCCTATGCTTTGTACAGGGGGCGAAGCAAGAATGAAGTCAGATGAAGTGAAATGAAGTGAAATGACATGAGTTGGGAAGAAAAATGAATGAATGTGAATCTTCAGTCAGAAATTAGGATGACTGAACTTTGAAGGAAAAGAAGATTTTTTGAACTGGTATGCTTACATAATTAAATTGTATTTACAGTCAAAAAATCAATTTAATTAATTAAGTCTTAAAGCATGAATTAATAAGTTTGGATTTATGAATTTAATCGAGGATAATCGAATTTTGTAAATATGAGGGTTCAATTGAATATAAAATAAATCTTAAAATGTGTTCGACAAGCAGACTGTCTCCCATTGTTTCTGAACTATTATTATTTTCAAAACATTTCATGTGTCGGTTAACTCATTCAACAAATAAATAAATTATGGAACACTGGACGATTAATTTTCGTAAAGATGGACAAACTCGCTTCTAGAAGTAATTTTGATAAATAATTTTTTTCGAATTTTACCAATTCGGCATCTGCTTTCGGAAAAAAATTAAATTAATTAAATCTAAAACATTAATTAACGTGACCTAAATCAAGGTGAACCTATCAAGTTGGATGAATTTACCCGAGAAAATTGGAACTTTGCAATTATGTATATTATGTAAGAAATAAATTACAGGATTATGTGTTCGAAATTTAGTTTAAAGTGTTACGATAAGAAAAAAGAATTCAGAGTCTATAAGTGTTTTTTGGTAAATAAAATTTTCAAAATTTGTATTCGGCATCTGCCCTCGCAAAATTACTTAAATGAATAAAAAAATCAAGGTGAATAAATAAATTTCGATGCATTTATCCGGCAAAAAGTAAACTTTGTAAATATGTAATTTCGTATGAAATAAATCGAAACATGAATTCATAAATCATTTGAAATTGGCATTGGCCTTTTGATTATCTGTCTTTTTTCTAAATCATTATTTTTAAGATGAAAATATTTTATTCGTTGATTAAGTTATTCAAGAGTAATTAAATTTAGTAATTAAAACTTGAAAACGAGGTTTGATAAATTACTAAATTTGGATTACTCAAACTGAGGAAACAAAATTGCATAAAATCGTAACAAATAACTCACAAAGAATAATGAGTTCGAAAATGGTTTTGAAAGATGAAGTCCATCCAAATTTTTCTTAAGAATTTCCCTCAACTTATTATTACCATGTCTACGACCAATCGTAACCGACGTGGTAGAGCCACATAGTCATTCCGCATGGTAATGATTCATTACTACCTTAATTTGAGTGTGAGAAATCTTTTCAATCACATTCATTCATCTGAAATCAGGGAATCTTTCATTCAATTTGATTCATGTGAAAGGGAATTCCATTTTCTAATCAGTCACATGAATGATACTGATCATGTAAGGTGTTCGAAAATAGTTTTACTCAATTACAAGAAAACAAGGAAATTTTCCATCTTTAAATGTTTTTAATAAATAACTTCACCAGGTTTTTTTAATTCGGCGTTTACTCTAGCAAGATTACGTCAATTTGGTAAATCAAAAAAAAAACGAAATGCAAATTAATAAATTTTGAAATAATCACCTTTGCACAAGGGCAAACTTTAAAATAAAATGTTTCCGAAAAATGGTTTGAAATTCGTTATTCTTAAATGAAGACCATGATCTATAATTGTTTCCAAATTATTTTTTTTCAAATACTAATTCGAGGTTTTACCCTTGCATAAAAGCAGGGTATGTTACCCCGGGTTTTTGGAGTGTTGCAGGTTTTTGTGGATTTTTGGGGTACAAAAATGAGCAATACCCACGGGTAGTCGAGGTTTCCAAATTTTATAAAGTATGATAGCAGGGCTTTACTAACAATTCTACAATTTAATAAGTTATTAAAATTGGATTAATAACCAGCTGTGTGGCGAAATTGCTGAAAAAGCAGACTGTTTTCACAACTTAATACATGAGGTCGTGACTCAGTTTACCCACAAAACCCCGACTACCCGCAAAACCCAGGTAAAACCCCTGGGTATGGGTTTTCCACAGCAAAACCCCGGGGTTTTCCTTACCCTGCATAATTGCCATTGTCGATGGAGAACATTTTTGATCTGTATGTTTATTTAATACATAAATAGATTTTTCATTTTTTTATTCGGCGTTCACAAAACTGGATTAAATATTTATATGTAAAAAATCAGGGTGAATTAATCAATAAATTTTGATGAATTTATCCGAGAAAATATGTAACGTTAGACGAGGTATAAAAAACTGTACTTAATTAAATTTTAAACGTTATTAAGATCAAAATTTTGAAATAGTCAATCTGAGAAAGATAACACGAGGATAAAAAATTGTATAAAACTGGAACAACACTTTACCAAATACTTTATTCGTCGGTCTACTCCAATTTAGCTCATTTAATATTTTAAATCTCAAAAAACAATTCCACAGGATGACACGACCTGTAACTGTTAATTTACCAAATTGAAATTGAAATTGTCAAAATTGAAATTAGATCGAAGTCGGATTCTGGAGTAATGTGTTCAAAAATTATTTTAAAGTACGCCGAAAAGAAAAAAATGGTAATCTTTAAATGCTTTTAAAGTATGACTTTTTAAAAATTTTGATATTTGGCGTCTGCTCTAGCAAACATCAAGGTGAATTAATATTTTTTGATGAATTTATCCGAGAAAAAATTAACTTTATATGAGGACAAATTTGTACACGAAATGAACAATAAAACGTGTTCAGAAATGATTTGAGACGATAGTTGGGATCTATCATTGTTTGTGAATTATGATTACTTTTTAAATACTTTATTCGTCAGTTAACTAATTTAATAATTAATTACGACCACTCTAATTTAATTTTATCGATTTAATTAATTCCCAAATATTATAAAAAGCATGCTAAATCAAAAATTTTGATTAACATTAAGGCGACAAAAACATGACTTGAGGATAAAAAATGCATAAAACTGTAACCACTAAATCATGGATTAAACACCTTACAAACTATTATAAGGGGCCGTCCATAAAGTACGTAATGCAAAAATCGCTATTTTCTAGATCCCCTCTCCCATTTAACGTGTATTCATTCCTGTTCAAAACACAAAATTTCATTCAAAAGTCATTCATCCCAATTACTTACTTAAGATTTTCATTCATATTCAGTCATTTTTGGTTCAAATTACTGATCATTTCACCTCAATTCATTTCATTTCTTACTTCGCCCAATGTATTAAGCATAGGGTGAATAATTAAATGAGTGAGAAATTCTTCATTCACAGTCATTCATCTGAAATGACGAAATCTTTCATTTTCATTCAAATCACAGGAAATTCATTTTCATTCACTATCATTCTCTATAATAATCAGTCACATGAACAGGTATGGTTCGGAAACGATTTTAAACAATTGCGAGCTATGCTGGTATTATTCCAGAATTTATAAATTCTGTAATAATGTGTTTGAAAATTCGTTTAAAGTAGAGTTGCCGGTGAGATGAGTTAATCTCATGTGAAGATGAGTTTGAGATGAGATGACATGGCCCCGAAATGAGATGAGGACTCACATGAGACAGACAAAATTAGATGAGATGAGACGAGCCATGATGAGACGAGTTTTAGTGAGACGAGATCAACTCATTACCAAAAATTAGTCATTTTTGTGGATGTTTCGTTTCAAATTTTAGCCTGTTTGTATAAGAAAATGTGTAGTGGTTGCTAAAATAATGTTCGGATAATACGTCAATCATGAGTTTATAAGATCTGTAAGAATTTTAGATAACATATAGCGCATGATAAATTTGAGATCTTTCAATAATTTTAACAAATACATTTTTGAAAGATTTTTTATTCGGCGTCTGCTCGTAAAAATATTTAAAATACTTAAATCTAAAACATCAAGGTGAATAAATAAATTTGGAAAATTTGGATCCGAAAAAATTGAACTTTGTGGATATGTCGGAGGACAAAAATTGTACATGAAATAAATTATGAAACGCATTCGGAAACGATAAGTGGCTTATTTGTATCTGTCATTGTGTATGACACGTTATTATTTAAAAAATACTTAATCGTCAGTTAACACATTCAATAATAATTCAATTTAACTAATTACATGATGTAATTACCTGTTCACTTTCACTCATTTGAGTGATTAAATGGTGAACGATAGCGAATGAAAATAAATTTCCTGTGATTCGAATGAAAACGAGTGAAGGATTCCGACATTTCAGATGAATGACTGTGAATGAAAGGATTTTTCATTCCTGTAATTTTTCATCCTTGTAAGTCTTCGACTGTGTTCGACAAGGGTTTTGAAGAATGAAAATATTCACGGAAATTTCCCTGAACCTGCAGCCCGAATTTAAATAATCTTTAAGGTATTGTATAAAACTGGAACCAATAAATAATATAGTGTGTCCGAAGTGGTTTTGATGCATGATGCGAAGGGAAGTTTAATTGTTTAACGTAAATTTTAACAATTCAAAAATTCTTTATTCAGCGTTTACTCTCTCGCAGATCTGTTCACTTTCATTCATTTGACTAGTTATTATAGTAAATGCAGAAAAAATTCTTGGCATTTGAATGGAAATGACTGAAGGATTCTGTCATTTAAATGACAGAATTCAACTGAATTCAGTTGAATGACTGTGAATGAAAGGATTTTTCACTCTTTTCGTTATCACCCAATGCTTAATACATGGCGCGAAGTACGAAATAAAGTCCGATGAAGTGAAATGAAATGAATTTGAAAGAAACTTTTGAACAGGTATGGTGCCGATCTTATCATTTGATAACCCTTAAGGTTTTAGCATATACAAAAAATTTCAATATTTTTTTCAATATTTTTCACGCACAAATTGGGATGACTGACTTTTGAATGAAAACTAAATTTGTGAACAGGTCAGAGAAAAGTGGATAAGTAAAACCTAGAAGACTCAGCTCCATAAGGATCCTTAAGCCACATTGAGAGCCAATAACAGACGACGGCGAGGTTTTCCCAGTTTTTTCAGCTTCTTAAACAATCAAAAATATACATTTGTTTCGATTTTGGCGTAGAAATTATACAATTTACTCCATTTTTGACAAAGTCGCACTCCGAAAATTAAAAAAAGACATGGGTAATAATATTTAACTTAAAAAATTTCCTGTTTGGCTGGCGATGGGTGGGAGGGGTCGAAAACCACGCCGTCCTCTGTTATTGGTTCTGGCTTTTCAACGTGGCTTATGCATTCTTAATACACTGCATCTTCTATATGAATGTATGTTCAATGTGAACAGGTGTAGAATATACCCTATAAATTAAAATCAAAATAAAAAAAATTATTTTCTATAAAGAGATACAGATTTCCAGTCTATAAGCCAGTATTTTTATGTTTACAGTTTATCTTCGTCCAAACGTACTAAATCGTCAAATTTTATTTATCCATCTTGTTTTTTTAGATACAATTAATTTAACCATTTTTATGATGTATGAGAGTGCACGTCGAATAACAAAATTTTGAAGAATGTATTTTCTAATAACAGTCACAGATCATCACTTCTTTCTGCTGGTATTACTTCAAACCAATTTTCGAACACATTTCATAATTGATTTGTTTTAGTTTCATAAACATACCTGTTCACTTTCATTCATTTGCCTGATTATGATAGTAAATGATCGTGAATGAGAATGAATTTCGTGCCATTTGAATGAAAATGATTGATGGTGAATGATAGTGAATGAAAATAAATTTTCTGTGATTTGAGTGAAAATTATTGAAAGATTCCGTTATTTCAGATGAATGACTGTGAATTTTCTCACTCATTTCATTTTTCACCCTATGTTTAATACAAGGGACGTAGTAAGAAAAGAAGTAAAGTAAAATGAATTTGAACGAAAATGGCTGAATGCGAATGAAAATATTCAACCAGAAATTGGGATGACTGACTTCTGAATGAATTAGCTAGCAATTGTGTCAAATCGTTTCCGAACACGTTTTAGAATTTATTTCATGTACAACTTTGTCCACATAAGTACATATCCACAAGGTTCATTTTTTTCGGATAAATTCTTCAAAATTACTAAATTGAACTTGATGTTATTTGGTTAATTAATTTTAGTAAGTTAGTATTTTTGTACGGACTTTTTAAATTTAATTAATTTATGTATTTTTGCAGCAGTAAACGCCGAATAAAAAAAGGTGGAAAATGTATTTAAAAGAAGGATTCAGATACATCACGGCTATGGAGTTGGCATTCAAGTAAAACATTTCAGAACCTTATAATTTATTTCTCCTTTTTGATCCGCATAAAAACTGTGCGTTTTTTGAATTTCATACATTAGGGCGATATTGTATGCGGGTTTTGATTTTGAATTTTTTCGTCTCAACTTCTTGCATTCATTCAAATAGCGATATTAAAACTTGTTCATCGCCGAGCGTGTTTTACAAGATGAGGATTTTATTGAATCTAAAAATCGATAATTTTTAAGTCTATGTACAAAGTGGGGAATTTAGATTTTTTCCATAAAATCGAAATAAAATATATATGAAGAATGCACTAAAAACTAAATATTGCTAGGAAAACGTCAAAATTCTAACCTCTTAATTTTGTTTGTAAATCTAAACATTATGGATTTTTAGATGCAACAAAATATTCAGTTTGTAAAATACGCTTGGAGATGAACAAGTTTCAAAATCATTTAAGTAAGAAATAAAGCCAGATAACAAGAAACTATTTCAAATCATATCCGAACACATTTTACGACTTATATTAAGCTAAGTATTCACCTCGGGTATATTCTCAAAATTACTTCAAATTTATTAATTCACCTTGATTTTTTCTATAAAGACCGAGGTGCAGTGGATAGTTAATTTTTAAAAGACCGAATAGCAGTCACTTATTAATTTTCAAAAGACCTAACTGCACAATAAAAACTAGAAAAGGACCTAACTGCAATTCCAAAATTATAACGAGTTAATTATTTATTTAAACTTGTATTTTAAACTGAAATACGAATACTTTAGTAAAATGAGGCTAGTCCTGATATAATATCAAAATTTAAAACCCACACCCTCAGTTCTTGGCGGCTTAACTAGTTAATAAAATCCTGGTAATCAATATATCATTTTTCTCACGCCAATCATGTAATTCCACAGGAACATTCTAATTTAAAAGCCACGCCCTCATGGGGTGTGGTTCTCGGCGTCAGTTTTGGGCGTCAGTTTTGTTCGAAATGGAGTATGGCATGCAATATATCTTTTTCCTCAGCCCACTGAAGCAATTCCTTAGGAATATTCCAGATTTAAAAACCACACCCTTAGAGGGTGTGGTTCTTGGCGCATATTTTGTACTAAATATAATTTGGCATGCAATATATCTTTTTTCTCAACCCAATGACGCAATACCAACGAAACTCGGATTCCAAATTTAAAAACCAGACCCAAAGGGGGTGCGGTTATGATGGTCAGGGATAATCACTGGTATGAATAAACTCCGGCAAAAGATGAGGAAGGAGATACATATATTGGATCAGAAATCATTTTAAAAGCGGTTTAAGAAATGCATTCGCTGTGGTGTTAGCATTATGTTTCAAAATAATTTTCCACCATTCTCCATAATTTTCTAAATTTCAGTTTTATGAAATTTTTTATCCTCATATTGATTATTTCAAAATTTATTAGTCTACCTTAATTTTTTTGATATATATATGATCAAACAAAGAATTACAAAAATTTACAAAATTTCTCCAGGAAAACACATTCTAAATAAAATCATTACCACATCATTACCAAAATGCACACGTATATGACTGCAGAAACGGTAATAATAACCACCAGCTGGTAAAGAAATTGGTTGAACCCGAATTGGTAATAACACTTTTTGGGATAAAATTAATACCGTGATGTATGACAGATGTACTACAATATGTAGTAAAATGTCTACCGCCTGGTAATAAACCATACCACTTTGTACACTGGGTGCCATTCATTCCGGTATTAATGCTTTTTATTACGTATACCCGATTATTACCAAACGTTGTGCAGATTACCACCGAAAAGAATAGATTTTTTGCTTTTATTTACAATAATCTCTCAATCAATTATATTTATTGTAAAATCATTTTGAAACATACTTACATAATTATAAAATTTAGGCATAATGCAAACTTTTGAGTTAGATACATAAAAATGTGCAAATTTTTACACATATGTATGACGTCACAGGCGATGAGTCACCTAACCCAAAATTAAATACATATTTAAAAATACCGTGTTCATCCGAGCTTTAAAAGCGCTGGTGACTTGCTGATCTCCTTGGCTTTCTTGACAATTTCCTCTGCTAATCCAGGCCAGTTTTCCGTAAATAGATTTTCTGCATCAGACTGTAACAGAGAAAACTCAAAGGTAATCTGCGAAATTATTTAAATTCTAAATTAGACAAGAATCAACTTCGCCAAATTTTAGATATAAGATAAGATGTTCAGCAAGGATGGGGAATATTTCGTCGTCGATCTCCGTCCCCTGATCGTCTTGCAGAGAAATCTTTGCTCCGATTTCCAACTCAAATTTTGGTTTCACTGAAAAAATAAACACATCAGATTGTTATTCACTCGTTCCTATTAAGATAGTGCTCGATCATCATTGATGAAGCACCTACATATGATAATTTGATACCTACCTGTTTCCCAAAAATTCTATATAATTTCCAGAAGTTTTTTCTCAAGGGAAAAATTGGACACGCGGATTAATTTCGCCATGTTGACTTCAGTTGAGCTGAGTGGAAACTAAAACTGAAAAATGCGCCACTGCGTTGCGTGTCCCAATTAACACCTAATGTATTAAAATTCTTACCTCTATGGTAATAAACTACACCGAAATGTAGATCTCATCAGTACCACAACGGAATACATTTGTACTGCGCTTAATTAAAATTCTGGTAAAGAGTGTTATCTAAATTTGAAGGATATAATTACCGGCTCGTAGGAATTTATTACCAAAATTTTAAAGATAACTTCAAATATTGCGGTGGAAGCCTATTTACCCATTTGGTATTGATACGGTAATAATCCCTTATGATTTTTGTAGGACTCGTAATTACCAACCGCTCGGTAAAGACGCTTATTAGGAATTCTTTACCAAGTTGCTAAGAGTGCAGCTACAGATAGTGTTTCAATTTTCTATCTTCACATCATTATTGTTAGATTGATTAATCAAAATTTGTAGTATTTATTTTTTAACATTTAAGTAATTTAATTTAATTATTCTTGCAAGTACAGATAAAACTATAAATTTGGTATTTAAAAAAATAGTAATTACGAAACAATGGCAGATCGAGGTTTTCAGGAATGAAAAACCAAGTTCAAACCATATTTCCAACACATTTTTTTATGTTTGATTTTCTACCCTAAAGCTGTCTTGTCAAGCAAATTCATCAAAATTATTTCATTTTTCATCCTATGCTTAATACATGGGGCGACGTAAGAAATGAAGTCGGATGAAGTGAAATTAAATGAATTTGAAGGAAAATGACTAAATGTGAATGAAAATCTTCAGTCAGAAATCGGGATGACTGATCTTTAAATGAAAAAAGTTTTTTTCAACAGGTATGCATACATTACAATTATGTATTTTTGACCTTTGACCTCTGACCTCAGGTCATTCACGAGGTCAAAAATATCTTTGAAATCTCCTTTAAAACTCGAGCTAGTTAGTGCTCGAAAATTATTTTGAAGTATAATCTCAAAGGGGGGTCTAGAGTCTTGAACTATTTTTAATCAATGAAATTTTCCTAATTTTTTCATTCGGCGTTCACCTGGTAAACCTATTTAAATTGATAAATCAGAAAAATCAATTTGAATTTATTAATGAATTTTGATGAATTTATCCGAAGAAAAATTGAACTTTGTATGTGGACAAAATTGTATACGAAATAGATTAACGCGTGTTCGGAAGCGATTTAAAACAATTACTGGCTTTTTACGCATCTATCATTTGATATGAATTATTATTATTTTTAAAATACTTTATTCGTCAGTTGACTCATTCAGTCAGAATTAATTTGATTTCTATTATTTTATGCGACTGATTATTATTATTAAAATACTTTATTAAATTTAATTAATTAATTCTTGAAAAAAATAGATTAATAAATTGTGATTAAAAGCAATGTGAGGAAGAAATGAAATGATAAAACTGAAACCATACTAAATCATGGAATTGAATGTGTTCGGAAATTGGTTTGAAGTATGATTAGTGGTCTCAACGGTGCGGTTCGGTTCGGTTCTTGGAAGAACCGGTTTGGAACCGAGAACCAGAATTGAAGAACCGAAACAGAACCGAACTTTTTTTAGCTGGAACCGAACCGGAACCGGACCAAACCGTGACCGAACCGGCGGTTCGGGTCAAACCGGTAGTGTTATTAATATGCAATAAACAACAAACAATGCTAATTCACGTGTTTCTGATGAAATTTCACATGCAAGCCAATAACTTATCTGTATTTAAACAAGCAAATTCTAACACATGTCAACAGCAAAACCACTTATGTATGTATTATTGAAGTTAGAAAACAATTCCAAGTTTGGGGTGCAACCAAGTCAAAATTCCATTTTGGAAACTTTGGGGTGTGACCAAGTAAAAATTTCATTTTGGAAACATTGGGGGTGTAACCAAGTCAAAATTCCATTTTTGAAACATTTGGGGTGTGACCAAGTAAAAATTTCATTTTGGAAACATTGGGGGTGTAACCAAGTCAAAATTTCATTTTTGAAACTTTGGGGTGTGACCAAGTAAAGATTTCATTTTGGAAACATGGGGGGTGTAACCAAGTCAAAATTTCATTTTGGAAAGTTTGGGGTGCAGTCACGTCAAAATTTCATTTCGGAAACTTTTGGGGGTAAAAATTTCGTTTAGGAAACTTTGGGGGTGAAAATTTCATTTTGGAAACTTTGGAGGTGTCATCAAGTCCAAATTTGGTTTTGCAAACATTGTGGATGTAACTGTAACCAGGTCAAAATTTCGTTTTGGGTAACTTGGGGGGTGTGGCCATGTCAAAATTTCATTTTGGGAACTTTGGAGGTACGGCCACGTCAAAATTTCATTTTGGAAACTAGGTGTATTTCGGGAAATTCGTAAAACTTTTTCGGAAATATGATCAACTTCGCTAATGTATTTATGTATGTAGTTGGGTTCAACCCGAACCGGCCGGTTCGGTTCGGTTCTCTAAGACTTGGAACCGGAACCGAACCGGTAATAAAAGTTTCGGTTCGGTTCTCCGTATAAACCGGAACCGAACCGAGCCATCGGTTCCGGTTCGGTTCTATGAGAACCGAGAACCGTTGAGATCACTAAGTATGATGAGCAAAACGAAATCGATCACCTTTAAATATTTTAATAACCAAATTTTTCAACATTTTACTTATTCGGCGTCTGCTCTCGTAAACATACTTAAATTAATTTTTATTTATTTTTTCGCTCGGAAATTGTTCAGAAGTATGAAAATGCCTACAGAGATTCTGTAATCTAATCTTTAACTTAGTTTGCTGAATAAACTCAAAATTTTTTTATCTGCTACTTTACTCTCGTAAAAATGTTAAACTTAATTAAATCAATCAAAACAAATGAAGGCGAAGGAACAAATTTTGATTAATCAATTTGAGAAATACATGACATGAGGATCATAACTGTCCAAGAATTTGAAATTCATTCAAACGTCAGTCATCCCGATTTCCGACTGAAGATTTTCATTCCCATTCAGTCATTTTCGTTCAAATTCATTTCACTTGATCGGACTTCATTTCTTAATTCGCCCCATTTATTAAGCATAGGGTGAAAAATGAAATGAGTGAGAAATCCTTTCATTCATAATCATTCATCTGAAATGATGGTATTTTTCAGTCATTTTCATTCAAGTCACAGGAAATTCATTTTCATTCACTATCATAACCAGTCAAATGAATGAAGGTAAACAGGCGTGATGAGGATAAAAAATTACAAGAAAACTGAATTGTTACAGTTTTTCGAATTAGTTCGAAAATAGTTTTGAAGTATGAAAATGTTCACAGAAATTTCCCTTAACTAGTAGCCCGAAATTTAAATAATATTTAAGTGTGTACATAATAAATGTATGTACTAAAGAAGAAATGAAATGAGAACAAGAAATTGCATGCAACTGTAAACACTAAATTCTGGAATAATGTATTCGACAATTATTTTCAAGGTCCATGAGCTCAAAAAACGCTACCAATCTTGACATAATTTTAATAAATAATTTTTTCAAAATTTTACTTATTCGGCGTCCGCTGTCGCAAAAATACTTAACTTAATTAAACCTTAATAAAATTCAAGATAAATAAATAAACTATGATGAATATATCAAAAAAAATTGAACTTACAATGCAATGGTGTGACGTGTAACCCTTCGATTTGGTTGAAATTTCGAAATTATGTGGTCCATGTCAATACAACCAGCGTTTCTTCAGTGAGTTTGTGCGATGGTTGGAATTTGGAAAAATATTTGAGGTTAAAGTTGAAAAAAGCGCAATTTTTAGCACTGGAAGAGAATGGAAGTTGAGTTAGTCTCTTCCGCCTGGTAAAAATCGCCCGTTTTTCAGCTTTGACCTCAAATATTTTGCCAAATTCTGACCATCACACAGACTGCCTGAAGAAACGTTGGGTGTATTGACATGGACCACTTAATTTCGAAATCTGAGGGTTACACTTCACACCATCGCATTGTTAGTAGAAATGCGTGAGGACAAAATTGTACGCGAAATAAATTGTAAAATGTGTAATTGTAAAACAATTTGAAACAAGTGCTGGGACATGGAGTTGAAGTAATTGATGACTTTTTTAGAATCTATGATTGTATGCGGCTTATTATTATTTTTAAAATACTTTATTCCTCGTTCAATAAGAATTCGATTTAATTAAATCTAGAAAAATATCCTAAATTAATAAATTGAGTGTAGAATCAATGTGAAACAGACATGACTAGAGGATAAAAAATTGCATAAAACTGTAACAAATAAATCATGGAATAATCATACCCGTTCAAAAATTTAGTTTTCACTCAAAAGTCAGTCATCCCGATTTCTGACTGACGATTTTCATTCACATTCAGTCATTTTCGTTCAAATTCATTTCATTTTACTTCATCCGACTTCATTTCTTAGTTCGCCCCATGTATAAGCATAGGGTGAAAAATGAAATGAGTGAGAAATCCCTTCATTCACAGTCAATCATCTGACATGACTGAATCCTTCATTCATTTTCACTCAAATAGCAGAAAATTAATTTTCATTCAAAATTATTCACCATCATAGTCAGTCAAATGAATGAAAGTGAACAGGTATGAGAATAATGCAATCGAAAATCATTTTGAAGTATGACAAGAAAACATAACAAGGAGCTTCGTATATCTGTTATTGTTTTATTAAATTAACTTTTCCCAATTTTTCTTATGCGGCGTCTGCTCTCGTAAAAATACCTAAATTAATTAAATGTTACCAAAATTCAAGATAAATGAATAAATTTTGATGAATTTTTCTGAGAAAAATTAAACTTCGTAATTCGTATTAGTGAAATTATGATTTTGTAAATAAATCTGTGTAATACTTTATTCGTCAGTTAGATTATTAATTAATGATTCAATTTAATTGATTACATCAAAAAATGAATAAAGATAAATTAATAAATTTTTGATTTTTAAATTGTTTTAAAAATAAATTAAAAAAAAAATTTGATTAAAATCAATGTTAGAAATAAATTAAACGAGGCTAAAAATTGGTATAAAGCTGTAACCACTAATTCATAAAATGTGGTGTTCGAAAATTGTTTTAAAATATGCCTCAAATAAATGCAGATATGTATGTAGCCAGTTCTTTCTTTTAACCTCTTTAGGGCTACATTTATTGTCCCTAACGTTTCCCAGAGACTGCGAAGCTATTCATTGGCGTTACTACGGGGCGCCAGTGATAATTGCTGATAATTTTGAGGGGCATAATTAAAAATATGATAAAGTCCTAAGAGACGACGTTTTTTTTTAAAAAAAATACATTAACATAAATGCAGTGTTTTTATGTATGCAGTGGTGATGAATGAGCAAAATCTTAAAGAGTTTAAATATTTCTATAATTATTCAGTTTCCTTTTTCCTCGCAAATTGACTAACAATTTTGTTTCAAACACAAATCAGCAAACAAATGAACAAATATTGCAAACATCTAATTATTTTGATTAACGCGAAATTGAGACGAATTCAAATCAACATCATGCAACGTTAGAAAATCGGGTGTATCTAATTCGTATGGCGGAAGGGAGGGCAATAGAGGATCAGCCCGTGCTTGTGAATTTTTCTTTGGAAGATGTCGTTCAGTGTGATATTTTTTGAAGCAAGAAAGCTTTCCTGTAACACACAGCCAATTTTCACATGTTTGACAACGATACGACGTTGTCTTCTGAACACATTCAGCAGCACAATACGCACATTTTCCGGGAACCGTTTAGAGTTTGTTCCGAAAAGTGTGAACCCTGAAGTCTTAACTCTTCGGAGAGGCGTAAAAGGGGTCGTCCGACATGAGACGGATCAGTTGGGAACTGTTGAAGAATTTCTTTTACGAGTGACTCCACAAATTACTTGTATCTTCGCTTGGAATTTGGGTGAATAATTTTGTACGCTCTGAAACTATTATACACCGGATGGTCCCAGAGATGGAAGAACACTTTTTTGTACCACTTAATGGTCTTCCTAATGGACTTGTTCGGCTTCGTCACCTTGTCCACGTCGTCAACTCCTCCCATTTTCGAATTGTAGAGCAGAACGGTGTTAGGTTTATTCCGTGTGTTGAATGGATTAGTTGAAAGCTTCTCAGTCATTGCATGTCCCATGAATGAATTTATCATACAAACCTCTCGTCTGTCTTCCCACCTAGAAATATAATTATTTTATTACTAATTTTTCTTTATTAGAAATAAAAAATAAATCTTTACGGAGGTTTGTATTACCGTTCAATAAGAATATCACCGTTAGTCCAGCTCTCAACATTTCCTTTCCTAAGTTTCGTTCGCATCTGTTTCTTTGCATCTTCACATCGCCTTTTCTGAACAGTCCCAAGGTAATATGTATCATTTTTCGACAATTCTGCAACTAGCTTGGGAGTGGAAAACCAATTGTCAGCCACAACACGGTGGGATTTATTAAGATATCCATCCTGCAGCAAAGTGAGCACTACAGCACCACCTACTCCAAAGATATCCTTCGGTGCAGCAAATATTGTTTTTTTGCCCTGATATGGAAGCAGAGCTAGGACTGCCTTTGTTGCACAATCCACCAAGATGTAGAACTTGACGCCGAATCTTGCCCTCTTGGAGGGTACGTACTGTTTGAAACTCAGTCGTCCCTTGAACGGCATCAAACTCTCATCTATGTAGAGATATTCCCCCGGAATCACAAAATTTTTGAACTTCGACATCAACGATGGGAAGAACGAGCCGAGCTTGATAAATCGATCAATATTTCCCGTGGGTATATTTCCATCGTTTTGGAAGTGAAGTGCCCTCATTATATCTGTGAAACTAAAATTATCAAATGCAATAATTATCATTGTCTGACACCACGTATGCATAAAATGTATGCATCTACTAACCGATCTCTGCTCATGGTTTTACCAAAAATTGGGGTTGATATTAGTTCATCCGTGCTCCAATAATCCTTCACATCTCCTTTTTTCACAATTCCCATCAGTGTTGATAGACCCATGAATTTCCAAAACTCCTGACGGCTTAGTGGTGTCCACCTCTTCAATGCTTTTGGGAATTTGGCTTTGATGACGGGCGTATAATCGTTCGATTCGAGACAAATTGTATCCACCATGTCGTCGTCGATAAACATTCGAAGCAGTTGAAATGGTGTAGAATCTGAGTCAGCATTGAATGATCGATGAAACCTTCCTAGTGGGGGCACAAACTGCGTTGGTCTAGGGTGGAAATTGGTTCCATCTCCCCACGTCGAATTTATCGTGGAATGGATAACCACTGGAGTTGGGACGACTTGTGACCGCGATGTTGTGCGTCGCCGAATTCTTGAGATTGGGGACTCTTGCTGTAAAATATAATGCTTGCTATGCATGATCAGAATAATACATTTAAAATATTCAAATACATTTGCAGCATTATCTCATTGTGCAAAATAAAGTGTCGCAAACTGCCTCTTAAGTTTTGGGGTTGATCAAGGTTTATTTGAAAGGATCTCACACACACACGCTCCACAGAACGACTAAACTATTCCTGTCCACACAGGATGGGTAAGTCTAAAAATGATGATTAACCTAAAGTGCCAATTTGGCAAAACGATTGTACACAATTCAATGGACTTTAAGATTAAGACATTTAATTAAGCACTCATTGAATGAAGCACTGTTATTTAATTATGCACACTACTTAGGTACTAGTGGTGGTCATTTAAAGATAACTAAAAATGCTGCCTCAGCACAAAACCATCTCGTCTTAAATAACTCATGTTATAACTGGAGAGCTGGAGAGCTCTCCCTCACGCAACCATTACACGACGATATTATTATGTGTGTTTCACATTCAACTTGCGTCCAAATATGGGTTATACATTCATTAAATTGGGTCGCTGATTAAAGATGAAATTGTGTCCTAACAATATGTTTGAAATTTTCGCCAAAACAAAGTAAGAAGCAGGAAAAAAAATATTATTTTCAATTTGCGATTGAAAATATGGTGATGCAACAAAAGTCGATCGTCGTCTCCAGGACATTTTTTGAGGAATCGACTAGACCGTCGTCTCACGGGGATGTTTTAATTTAGAGACAAAAGTCGCCTTTAGTCTCCATGGGACAATTTTAAAAGTCGACAATAGTAGCATGCCATCTCTCAGGGATTTAAAACTATGCAACTATAGTAGCCCTTAGCCCTAAAGAGGTTAATAAATAAATTTTTTAGAATTTTTCTTATTCGGCGTCGTTATTTGTATATTGTCAAAATTAATAAAAATTTTGATTTTTCAGATTTAGAATCAGAATACTATAATATACAATTTAGGCGGAAATGATTTGAAATAGGTACAAAAACACTTTATTTATCGGTTAACTCAATCAATAATAATTTAATTAATTAGTTAAATCTAGAAAAAATATAAGTTGAATTAATACATTTTTCGTGAAAATCAACCTGTCAAAAATAAGAATAAAAAAATTGCATACAATGGAAACAATTATATTCTAAAATGTATTCGAAAATTAACAAAATTTATTAAGTCGCATTGATTTTTTAGATTTAATTAACTTCAGTCCTTTTTTGCGAGAGTAAACGACGAATTCAAAAATTTTGAAAAATTCGTTCAGGAAAAATACTTCGAGGGTAAAACAGTTTTCGAACACATTTTATACCTTAATTGGTACAGTTTTAGGTAATTTTTCTAGAATAAAAATAATTATACAAGTGACAAGTGAAATAAAACAATTGCTAAAAGCTGTAACAAATTAATCGTCGCTTAGATATAGTAAACATACCTGTTCACTTTCATTCATTTGATTGATTATGATAGTTAATGAAAATGAAATTCTACAAAATCCAAATGCATTATTTTTTGAAAAATTTAAAATTTGAAAGAGTTTATAATTTAAATTAATTTCAAAAACTGGCAAAAATTTTTGAAATTCAAATTTCGAGACAATTGGATTTTTCATAAGTCAGGTTAGTCATTCTGAAGAGATGTTTTCGAATTTTTGGAGTCGCGCTAAAATTCGAAAATTTACAGAATCTTTAAAAAGCGAGTTATGGCTGAAAAATGTTATAAAATTCGCGCCTCGCGCTCAAATTAGCGCATTATGAAAAATGAAAAAAATACGGGTATGCTTATTTTTTTGGTGAACAAAATAAAATTGGTCCCAACTCGATCTGAGTTGTACACGTAAAAGACTTGCATTGCAAAATATGCAAAGTTAATAAATTTTGATTGATCTATCTATTATAGAAAAATATCACTTTGTAAATATGAAAAAATTGCATACAGAATCAATCTAAAATAATATTTGGCAATCACAGGGTTTTTGTATCTGTCATTGTTTGTGAGTAATTATTTTTTTCGGAAAATACTTTATTCGTCCCCTAACTCATAATAAAATTTTAGTTAATTCAATTTTAAAAAGTAAGAAAATAAATTTAGATTTATTTATTCAGAAATATTTTGTAAATAATGAGTATCAAATTGCATACGAAATAATTCTTCAAATGTGTTCAGCAAAGAAACTGGTTCAATGCCTGAACATACCTGTTCAAAAATGTATTCTTCATTCAAAAGTCACCCATCACGATTTTTGACTGAAGACTTTCATTGACATTAGCGATCATGAAGTGTAACTGTTTCTTAATGGTTATTAAGGGAAGCGAAGCGAAATCCTCTTATGGAAATGGCTTGTCTCATGGAAGCAAAAAATCCAAAATCTACCCTCGTTACCTTGTAACCCTAAAAATTATCGATCTTTTGGTGCATTAAAATCTTCAAATTGTAAAAAACACACGGAGATGAATAAGTTTTAAACTAGCTATTTGAACATATAGAAGAAGGTAAAGCTAAGACACAGCAATTCAAACTCAAAACTCGCATACAATACCACCTAAAACACTGATATGAGCACAAAGGAAAATTGTTTTTACTGTTCTGGGACCTCTGGGTCACGAAAGGTGTTCGAAAATGCTTCCAATCATAACCAACTAAAGCTGGAATGTAGCCTTGATCACACATGTTCACATTCATTCATTTAGTGATGAATGAAGTATTCATTCAATTTTCAAAATTTTAATGAATATTGAATGAATATTTTATTCTGATTTTTGAATAAATGAATATTGATTGAATATCTATTCAATTCGTGTGAATGAATAATGACTAAATATTTTTTCATCATTCATTTTTTACTCAATACTTGATACATACGGAAAGTTGAGAAATTCGTCTAATTCTGTGAATTTTGAGTAAAATGAATAATGAAGAAATGGTGAATAATTAATGAATATTTTTACAAATTATGAATGAGTGAATAAGTAATGAATATTTTTCAGAATACATTTTTCCGAATTTTTCTTATTTGGCATCGTTGTTTGTATCTTGTTACAATTACTAATAACCTATCAGTACAGCTTTGCTCAGCCCGAACCAGGGATTGTAAACCCATATTTATCAGTAGTTTTCTATAAAATTATGTGCTACTATTTTGCACTTGCATCAATCCTTCATATGACTAGGTTCCAAATTCTAAAAATATTTACCATCCCATCCCCTTGTCTACTTCCCAGTGGAGGTCGTCTCGATAGCCCTTCTGATTAATTTTTGTTCATATTTAACTTCATATTATTTCATGAAAAAGCAGTAAGGATTTCTGGTCCAAATTTCAGCTTTCTATGTTAATTTCTGAAAATCGGTGGGGGTCACCCAATATGGTCCTTCCAGATGAAATTTTTATTAATTCCTGCGTATATTCTTCAATTAAGAGCCATAAGCAACCTCTCTGCCAAATTTCAGCTCGATATGACGATTTCGAAAAATCAGTATGGGTCACCCCATATGGTCCCTCAAGAGGAAAATTTTTCCAACTTGAAGTAATTTTTATCTATTAGGGGCCATTAACAACATCTGTACCAAATTTCAGCTTTTGAAATTTTTGAAATTTTGAAATTTTGGTGCATAATACCTCACCCACTCCGATGACCCCCACCGGTCAACCACTGGACCGATTTCGCCCATCTTCGAACTCGTTTCAAAACTTTGTCCAATATGCATATGGTAAAAATTTGAAGTCAATCGGACAACTCGTTCGAGAGTTATCGAAAGACAGACGGACAGACAGACGGGCATGACAATTCCATAAGCCCTGGTTCGGTTTAAAAACTTATAAAATCACCTTGATTTTATAAACCTAATCTACTTCCATAAAGCGTTAGTGTTAAGTTCTGCCTGGGTCCCTGTGGCTCTCAATGCAAATTGCCCCGTAGAGGAGACAAAGAAGGATGCGGAGCAACGGTTGCATGCATGAATTTTCTGCATGAGTCTCACTTCGCCTGCACGTGACTTTCACGTACGCTTGCCATCAATCTCAAATTATATGTCTTTGTATATTTGCAGTGTGCAAGTAAATTGAGTGAGTGAGCAGTATACATACATTCATCACTCATCAATAGTGGTTATCATGATAAGTGATCTTGATAAACACTATTAATTAATTATTTTAGTTTGAGAAACTCCACCCACAGCGAGTGGCATATCAATTCGAATGTATTTTTTACGCTGAATCCAACGCCATTAATGGTTTTGACCTCCGAGGCCCCCGTGACCTTGCCGTGACCGTGGTGTCCAAATATGGCTTATTCGTTATGTCGCATATCAATTCGAATGTATTTTTGATGCTGAATCCGAATCCGTCAATAGCTTGGCGTTAATTGTAGAAGTTAACGGGGTTTATGGAACTTAACGGGAGCGTGAAGCGTGGGAATTTAAATAGTTAGCTATGCAGTTACTCCCACGCGACGGGAATTTAAGTAATTAACTATTCAACTACACCCACAGGGGGAAATTAAATTGTACTGTGACCAGGTTAATTAAAATGCAGTATGATTTGGGCAAACCCTCACTCTGATGTATGTATGTAGTATGACAAAGTCTTCACTGCGAATTATTTAAAGTATAGTATGATGGATTTTTCGCTTTGGGCACACCCCCCACTGGAACTCTAGAACCCGGCCTTGGCCGGGCTATACGCTAGTTTATCTAATATAATGGCATCGATTTCATTAATTACAATAATAATAAAAATATGATAAATTAATAAATCATGAATAAAATCAATGTGAAACAGGCAAGACTTGAGGATACAAAATTGCAGGAAACTGTAACCACTAAATCATGAAATAAGGTATTCGAAAATTAGATTAAAGTTGACATGGGAAAAAAATATGATCTTTAAACATTTTGAATAAATACATTTTTCAACATTTTCCTTATCCGGCGTCTGCTTTGGTATTTTTAAAAAAAATACTAAAATTATTTAAGGAGGGGTAAGAGCGAGGTTTAGATTCTAATACTATTAAACATTTTCACTAGTCATTTGGCGTTCAGCTCATACAATTTTCATTTTATTTTAAAATTAATTTTTCGAAACTGTAATTGGGATTTATTATCAAGTGAGGTATCGTTGGAAAGGTCTCGACGAGAGGATTCCGAATATATATACTTTATTGGGTGTATGACCACTCCCTGAATTTCCAGAGACCGAAGAATATTTCTGAGTTTGTGCCCATCTACTGCATGTTAGCTCTCAATCTACTTGCTGTGTTAAATTGTGGAGAATTGAAGATTTTCATTTTTCTGCTTCTGGAACATGAGGGAGTGGTCATACACCCAACAAAGTATATATATTTGGAATCCTCTCACCTAGACCTTTCCAATGATACCCCATTTGTGGGGATCGGTAACCTTTGACCTACCAACCTTTCGATGCCGAAACAAGGTCACGCAGGTCGATTTCGACTATAAGTCCAATTTGACTATTGTTCTACTACTAAAGACCTACAACATAACAAAAATTGGGGAAACTGGAATTGACGGGCATGTTTATTTCGTAATTTCTAAAAACCAAGTTTTCAAAACATTTGAGCACCTCTATTTTTTCATTAATATCGGATTTTTTTTGTTGCAAAATGTGTCAAAATATTCAACTCCCAAAGTTACTGAAGTTTGACCTTAAAGTCACTTTCATGGTCACACCATAATTCTTTTTACGAAAAAAAATCAGAAAAAGTCGCATTTTTCCATGTATACTCCACGTATCCTTTAAAACTTCAGTAACTTTGTGGGGACTAAATATACGCGTCGATTGGTGCAAAAAAATCGAAATTTTATTGTCTTTTGACGACGCTGAAAGTTTTTAAAACTATAACATGGGAGCTTATGGGAGGGCATAGTTACACACTCCCCGTCAGGTAGCGGTGAGACTGTATCAGATCACCCCTTAAAATATTTTCTAAAAATGGTTAGAAATAGTTTTGCATTTTTGGGAAACAAAATCTCTAATTGTTTTAAAATTTTTTTCGCAATACTTTATTCGTCGTTTTGCTTTTAAATTTAATTGATAAAATTAAAAACTAAATAAATGAGGTCAATTTTGATTAATTAATCTAAGAAAAATAATATGAGGATATAAAATTCTGTATGAAACTGGAACAAATAAACAGTAGGATGTTTCCGAAAATGAGTTTGAATTAATGTTGAAGAATATTAAAAAATGAAGTCTGATGAAGTGAAATGAAATGAATTTGAAAGTAAATGAGTGAATGTGAATGAAAATCTTTAGTCAATTGGGATGATTGACTTTTGAATGAATACTAAATTTTTGAACAGGTATGGTCCAAACCGGAGTTGAGTTCGTGCCCCTTATCGTCGTTTCAAGATAAGCTGAAATAATTAGGATTTCTTTTAAAAATTGTACAAGTAAAACGCCGAATCGATAAAATTTAGAAAATTACATATTTTTGTGTAGAAAAGTAGATACGTTGCACATTTGCGATACGATAGCTCAATAAATAATTAAACCATATCTACGTGCAAACCATACCTGTTCAAAAATTCAGTTTTCATTCAAATGTTTTTGTCCAAAACTGTGTTTAAATAACTTTGTTGCTTTATTTTATATGCAGGAATGCAAAAATTGCGGATATTTATAAAGCACCGAATCTTTGAGAAAATAGCTTTAGACGAGGATAAATTGTAAAGAAAATACTTACTAAAGAGCTGGAGATCTGTAATTGTTTAACACCCGTCAACCCACAATGTGTATCTCAACTAATGAAAAAATATTTAAATTAATTTAATCTGAAAACTGAATTAAAACAAATGAATTAATAAATTTGGATGAATCGTACACATGTTTATTCATTTTAGTATAGATTATATTCGCAGAGATGTATGTATGTGTACAATTATTCCTTTTGAGAAAAGTCTAAACGCTCAGCGCTTCACAAAATTGCCCTATCCGAAATATATAAAAAAAACTTAACCTATTTCGTAGTCCTACAGTAAAAAAATCTCATCCAGCTCTCGTCCGGCTGGAAGAGATCCCAAAATTGCAGCAACATTTCCACGCTGCACTGCCATACTCATCCTCTGTATGAGGAAAGATGATGGATGAATTAATTTGTGAAAATAGCTTTAGACGGACGTATACTAAAAAATAAAAATAGTATACAGTACACAATAAATCTATAACTGTTTGTAGAAAATACATTTGTCTAATTTTTTTTAATTCAGCGTTTACCACAAAATATTTAAATTGACTAAATCTATAAACAAAATGAATGTGGATTAATGAATTTTGATGAATTTATTTGCGAAAACAATTTTAAGGCAAGTAAAATTAAACGTGTTCGAAATTGTTTTCTATTCCTGGGTACCAAAATCTCTAACTTTATATTTTTTTCGAAATACTTTATTCCATACCTGTTCACTTTCATTCATGTGACTGATTATGATAGAGAATGATAGTGAATGAAAATGAATTTCCTTTAATTTGAATGAAAATAAATGAAGGAATCAGTCGTTGTAGATGAATGACGGTGCGGTAAATGAAGGACTTTTCACTCTTTTCATTTTTCACTCTATGCTTAATACATGGGGCAAAGTAAGAAATGAAGGCAGATGAAGTGAAGTGAAATGAAAAAAGTTTGAAGGAAAATGACTGAAAATCTTTAGTCGGAAATCGGGATGACTGAACTTTGAATGAAAAATGTTTGTAATTCTGTAAGTGTTTGTAGTAAATAAATTTTTCAAAATTTGTGTATTCGGCGTTTACCTTCCTAAAAATTATTGTTTTAGTTAATTCAAAAAATAAGATGGATTAATAAATTTTGAAAAATTTATTTGAGAAGGCAGCTTTAGGCTAGAAGAATATGTAATGTGTTCAAAAAATGATTTGAAGTTGGTTTTTCACTCCTGAAAATTACGACCTGTCGTTGTTTCTTAATTGTTATTTTTTTAAATATCAAATTCGTCGATTTACTTGCAAAATTAATTTAATTTGATTGATTAAATCTTAAAAAAATAAGTAGTATTAATTTTGATTAATCAATATAACAAAAACTATGAGACTAAAAAAATGAGCATAAAATTGGGGCAAATAAATTATAGAATCTGCTCGAAAATGGTTTTGAAGTGGCAGAATAGGATCTTCATCTGTAGGTGTGTTTGGTAAATAATTTTTTCAAAATTTTGATATTCGGCGTTTACTCTCGCTAAAATGATGAAATTTAGTTACATCTAGAAAAAAACACGGTAAATTAGTAAATTTTGATGAATTGATGTGAGAAAACAGCTTAAGGCTAGAAAAATATATAATGTGTTCAAAAAATGATTTGAAGTTGGTTTTTCATTCCTGAAAATTACGATCTGTCGTTGTTTCTTGATTGTTATTTTTTTTAAATATCAAATTCGTCGATTTACTTGCAAAATTAATTTAATTTGATTGGTTAAATCTTAAAAAATAAGTGACATAAATTTTGATTAATCAATCTAGGAAAAATGATATGAGGATAAAAAATTGTGCGTAAAACTGGAATAAATAAATTATGTAATGTGTTCGAAAATGGTTTAGAAGACTCTTCTAAGAAGAGAAAGTTAGGCAAAAACCTGTAAATGTTTTTGTTAAATAAATTTTTCAAATTTTTTGTATTCGGCGTTTACCCTCCCAAAAAAATTTTAAATTGGTTAAATAAAAAGGTAAGGTGGATTAATAAATTTTGAAAAATCTAGAGACAATATAAAATGTGTTCAAAATATGGTTTGAAGTTATTTTTTCATTTGTGGTAATTGTTTCGAAATTGTTATTTTTTCGAAATTGTTATTTTTTCGAAATTGTTATTTTTTCGAAATTGTTATTTTTTCGAAATTGTTATTTTTTCGAAATTGTTATTTTTTCGAAATTGTTATTTTTTCGAAATTGTTATTTTTTCGAAATTGTTATTTTTTTCGAAATACCAAATTCGTCGTTTTACTTGCAAAAATAATTTAATTTGACTGATTAAATCTTATCTTAATTTTTCTAAACTTTTCTTATCTTATCCTAATTTCCGTTTGATGCTAAATTCTGGCACCAATTTATTATTCGAGAAATCTCGCAAATTTCGCAAAATTTCGCAAGCTATACTCAATTTGCAAGATATGCAAATATGCGAAGGTTGACGTGAGTACGCCGAATTTTAACTCATTTATCTAATTACCACTGTTTTCACGGTATGGACTTTTTCGAAAAACGTCCTTCGTCATTTTCTTCCCTGAAACAAAAGAAACAACTGAATTAATAAAAAATCGAAATGTGACAAATTACTTGGTTCTTTTTAATCCTAATTTCTGACACGAATTTATTATTTCCGAAATCTCGCAAAATTCGTAAAAATTCGCAATTATTCTCAATCTGCAAGATATGCAGATACCTGTTCACGTTCATTCATTTGAGTGATTATGATGGTAAGTGATAGTGAATGAAAATGAATTCCCTATGGTTTGAATGAAAATGATTGAAGATTCCGTCATTTCAGATGAATGACTGTGAATGAAGGATTTTTCACTCATTTCATTTTTCACTCTATGCTTAATACATGGGCGAAGTAAGAAATGAAGTCAGACGAAGTGAATTGAAATGAAATGAAATGAATTTGAAGGAAAATACTGAATGTGAATGAAAATCTTCAGGCAGAAATCGGGATTACTGAACTTTGAATGAAAACTGCATTTTTGAACAGGTATGGATATTCAAATATGTGAAGGTTTGTGAAGGTGAGTACTTCCAATAATATTTACCCCAGTTGTTAAACTTGATCTATCACTGTTTTTTTAGGTTATGAAAGTCAAAATACGCAATTCGGCCTTTTCCTCTCGCATTTCTGTCGTGAATTTATTTCTGAAATATATTTTGTACCAATCAATGTGTTCTTCAATAAAAATTAATTTCTTTTCTGTAAAAAAAAGTTCCGAAATCTTAGAAAACGATGAAATTTTCAAGTTATGTTAAATTTGCGAGGTATTCAAATATTCGAATGTTGACGTGAGTACCTCCTCCAAGGGTTATTCGCCAATCTAATTAACACTGTTTTTAATATATGATTTTTAAAAAAAAACGTCATTCGGCGTCTTCCTCGCAAAAAAAACTAAAGTAATTAAAATTCGAAATTTTGGTCACGAATTTATTTCCAAAATTTCACCGCAAAAATTGCAAGTGATGTTGCTACGCCGCATGATTTGCTAGTTATGGAAATGTGAAACTCTTCGATCTTTCACTATTTTCATGTTATGAAATTTTTCAAAATACGTCATTCCGCGTTTTCCTTTCTCCAAAGACAGAAAACACTATTTAAATTAATTAAAAATCAAAATGGGACAAATTCATGTGTTCATTTTGATCCTAATTTTTGCCACGAATTTATTTCCGAGGCCGACTTCCGCCGTGAGGAAGAAGAACCCGAATGTGAATATTGACCCCGAATTTGATGAGGAGGCTGGTGACGAAAAGTTCAATTCGAACGGGAACCCTTGCCTCGACCCGGATGACGCGTCGGGTGATTGCGTTCATGTATGTAAATTATTTGCAAATTTGGATAATATGCTAATCCAATTGTTTCAATAATTAGCAGCGGTTTAGCCTTTAACTTGTGTATCGGTTTGCGAAATGTTTGATCAAAAGCAGCCAAAATTGGAACTATTTGGAAAATAAAAGTAAAATTGCAATATCTTTTTTTTACTAATAGGCAAAAACTTACCCCCCAAAATTCCACCAATTACAAATAAGTATAAATATTGCTGTCGAAATTTTGTGTTTTTTATTTTTGTGCTTTGAAACCCCAAAATTATTTAAGATTATTAAAAAAATTAGACCCGGTCGAAAGGTATTTAAGGTCAAAATATCTGAAATCCCAATTTTATGAAAATTATTAAACTCTGACACGGGCCGAAGACCTTGTGGTGGTGGAATTTTGAATCCGCTACTGCAATTCTAATTTTATTTTCAACATAATCACAATTTTTGGGATGATTTTTGCAAAAAATATCTAGATGGATATCTATTTTGCAAAGCTAGGAATTTTTGCAAATGAATTTATGCAAATTTTTCAAACCTACGAATTTTTCAAACCTACGAATTTTGCAAACCTACAGGTCGACTTTGTGGAAGGTTCGGTCGAAGAGTTCATCCCGGAAGAGCTGACCGCGCACCTGATCGCGATCTCTGGAAAGTACACGAAGCGGATTTACCCCCCACGCCCCCACCCCATCAAAGCCTTGAAACGTTACGCCGAGCTGCCCTACCCCATCCCGGTCGGGCCGAGCATCTTCTTCTGCTCGTTTTTCCTCGTTCTCACGTCCTGGTGGATGCGACACGTGTTGACCTTTGCCCTCCGCCACACCGCGGCCACTCTCGACCTCTACCCGGAACACCAGGACTTTCCGAACCTTCATTTATACGCGTTGCAGGAGTCCAAGAGGGAGGCAAGGTTGAGAAGAGAGGTGAGAAAGTATCGTCAAAATCTGCACATTTTTATGGATTTGTCCGCTCTGGGAATTTATTTTAAAATTCTGGACGACGAATTTGTAGAGCAGGGAGTTCCCAATTTTTTAAAATATGCACTCCAGATTTTGACACTTTTTGAAGGAGGAGATCTCAAGTTTAGAAAGCCTTCAGAAAAATTGGAACTCGTCGAAACTGGCTCAAAAAACTCGACGCCATTCCATTAATCAACTCACCAACGGCAAATCTGTCGTCCAGAATTTTAAAATAAATTCCCAGAGGCGAGAAATAAACAAAAATATGATATTCGATGACTTACCACCAAACTTGTTAAAATCTGCATATTTTTTAATCATTTCTCGCCTCTGGGAATTTATTTTAAAATTCTGGACGACAGATTTGTAGTCGGTGAGTTGATTATGGGAATAGCGTTGGGTTTTTTGAGCCAGTTTCGACGAGTTCCAATTTTTCTGAAGGCTTCCTAAACTTGGGATCTCCTCCTTCAAAAAGTGTCAAAATCTGGAATGTATATTCTTTAAACGTGAAACAACCTACTGTTTAAATTTGCCGTGCAGAAATTTTAAAATAAATTCCTAGAGGCGAGAAATGATGACAAATGTGCTGATTTTGTCGATTTTGACGATGAATTATTGAGTCCTACGTTAAATTAATTTTCTTGTGAAAAAATTAATTCCAGGCCAGAAACACGTGGGCATGGATGGCAAAAAAGTACATTTTGCGACAAAACGACCCCAAAGTTAATGTCGACGTGTTTCAGACAACTTGGGCGGATTTCGACGTCCCAAAAGACGTTTGGGGCATTGTCCGCGCTGTTTTAAGGGTACGACGCTACGTTGATTAAATACTTAAAGTGTTAATTTAGTAGTTAATTAATTAGGAAATTTTATTTAATTACTGAACGACAATTAAATTAAAGTGTTAACTAATTATGTGCACAGGCGAGCGCGTGGATGACGAAAAAGGGGTCGACGGACGGGGTCAAAAATTTAGGTGACCAAAAGGATGATAAGGACGACGACGGTAAGGGAGCTAAAAATGTGACCTTTCATCGTGCCAGCGTCAAGGGGAACGAGGTCAAACGACTGAGCGTTTGGTTGGAAGAACTGGAATTCGCGAGTAGTAAGTGGATCGTAATAATAAATTTAAGGTCAAATCGATGTCAAATCGACAACCATTTATCATGAATAGAGGGCGGATATGTATTCATTTTCAAATTGGTCATTTGATTCCGACCGGTGGGCAAACTTTGGGTGTTTCCCTTTACTCGCATAGATCACAAAAATGCCAAAATATTTGTTAAATATTTTTACATTTCTAGGTTTTCAGAAACATTTGTTAATATTTCTGCTATTATTTGAAAAGTATGCAAATCAATTACATATTTTAAAAAGATTCATATATTTTGTAAATATTTCAACGAAGTGAGATAATTTTTTTTTACCCAATTGCCTGTTTAGAAAAATCCAGAGCATTAATTCAAAAATGCAAATTTTGAGGAAGTCCTTATTAGGTCGTACATATTTATTTATATATTTCGTAAATATTATGGCGTTTATTTTTTTATTATCGAATTGTTTACATATTTCGCAAATATTGAATCCATATTTCCGTGATTTTTCGTAAATTCATATCCGCCTTCTGCTTATAAAATAGATAACCGTCCCAACAAAAAGACTCTTCCGACGACGAAAGATGACCAGAAGAAATCACGCCCCGTTGAAGAAGGTCCACCGACCACGCTGCATCGTCCCGACGCCAAGTTTGACCACCGTCATGATAAGGACGATGATAAGGAGGAAATTATGGCGGAGGATAACAATCCACCGGAAGAAACAGACTTGGACTACGTGCTTATCGAAATGATGGATGAAGCGGTTGGACCTCCGTCCCGGTAGGAAAGCCAATTCAAAGTTTGATTAATTAACAGTTTTTTTTACTAATTATTATTGCAAATATGTAAATAAGTATGGCAAAAATACATAATCTACATTTTAACGAGGTATCAAAGTCTCTCGTACATATTTAATGGATGACATGTTAATAATAAAATAGGTTAATAATTAAGATTTCCGGTCATTAAATTAAATTAATTACCTATGATGTATAGTCAATTGGTAATTAAAATTACGGGAAAAATATTTAGTGAGTGGCCAAAGTTAATGATTTTTATGCCGGTTGAGGTGGTAAAGATGGTCAAAGTTTGATTGATTAACATAGTTTTTATTCATTAATTATTATTGCAAATATGTAAATAAGTAGGGAAAAATATATATAATCAACATTTTAACAAGGTATTAAAGTCTCGTACATATTTAATGGATGACATTTTAATAATAAAATACGTAAGTAATTCATACAGAGTGAAAATGAGTCAGTAAGGATTTTGAAAGTCCAGCAGATTTAGTAAAAATTCATAAGGTTATAAATTAATTAATATGAGAAGATCTATCCTACTAAATAGTTAAGATTTCGTGTCATCTAATTAAATTAAATTAATTGTGCTGTAGTCAAATTTTTAATTAAAATTAAGGGATAAATGTTTAGTGGCTTGGCCTGGCCGGGTGGTCAAATTTTTTAAAAAAGTTAGTTATTTTTATGGGAAGACGAGAAGCTGAGCCGAAATTATTCCTTTGAAATGTCACATTTGCAAATATGTTGAATACAGTTAAAGTTTTAGCAAATTTGAGCTCTTACACTATCATCTTGGGAAAAGTTGAGCATTGCAAAAAAATTCGCATCATATTAATTAATTAATTCTTCACATTCTCGTCTTACATTGCATGATGACGACTCGTTTAAATAGTCGTATATTTAAATACCAAATTACACAAATACATTTGCTGCATAATTAACTTAATTTATGGACCTAGATTCACTTACAGTAAGATATTCATCATGTAACTATTTATACAAAAGTATGTACACTGGCAGCAAATAATTTAGGAGGAAATCTCAACAAGAAGTGTTTATAAAGCGAAAAATATATATGATTAATCTGCATTTTTTGTGCAATAATTAATTGATCATTAATTGATAACAAAGAGCCAACATTTTCTTTTCTAGAAGTATTTAGAACAACGTTATAGACGTAAATTTTGGAAATTTTCGAAAATGGGAAACTATGTAGTTATTTAACACTTATTTTACAAGACTCGTGTACTATTTAAAAAAAACTAGAACCTTGAAAAATGGGCCATTTTTATGGTGGCGTAATAATCTCCCCTTCACCACCATCACTTCCTTCGTAATACTCTTCCTCGACCTCGTCCGCCCAAGAAGTGCCCAACTTATCGTCCCCTTCTTTATCTTGACTTTGCTGAGATGATTCAGTCATCGTGGTGTCGAGGGCGTCGTTTTCGATGCCGTCGTCGTCGTCGTCCTTTTCAAGTTTGGGTTCCACCTTGAGCAAAACTTGGTTTGCGAAGGAGACTCCGACCGAAAACGCGGCCGAGATGGAGGACGAGGTGGAGTCCGTTTCGACATTTGTGGATTCCGAGGTGAAAGAGTCGTTTAAACCTTCTTCTTTTGGCGTTAATGAGGCCGCACTTTCGCCCAGCTCCATCTTGAGCTCGGCGCCGCTGTCTTGGGCTTTTTGACTCCAGCAGTGGAGATTGAGCCGCCACTGTTTGACGAGACCGTCCCACGCGCGACGACTGTATTTTCGATGCATGTTGGGCGTCTTTGGGTGAAATGGTTTACGATCGGGGCTGGAAAAAGAATGGGAATTTGTGAAAATTTTGAGAGGAACAAGATTAACGTTGCGTTATCTTAACATTTTCAATCATTTCTCGGCTCTGGGAATTTATTTTAAAATTCTGGACGACAAATTTTCAGTCGGTGAGTTGATTAATGGAATGGCGTTGAGTTTTTTGAGACAGTTTCGACGAGGTCCAATTTTTCTGAAGGTTTCTTAAATTTGAGATCTCCTCCTTCAAAAAGTGTCAAAATCTGGAGTGTACATTTCCCAAAAAATTGCCAAATCCCTGCTCTACAAATTTGTCGGCCAGAATTTTAAAATTTCCCAGAGGAGAGGAGTGATTAAAAATGTGCTGATTTTGACGTTAACCTAAATTTGCTAAAAAGTATAATTTGTGCAAATTTTTGTTTGCAATTTTTTTTCACTCACCGTGGCACTGATTCAGCATAGTGAACGTATTCCGGTGTATTTTTCCCATATTCGATCTGTTTCTGTCTCCTGCCCAAAGTTGTGACGTCAGTTTCCACTTCAAAACCTGGCTTGGAATCGTTGGAGGAACGCATACTGGTCGAACTGAGGGGTCGTTTGAGTGTATTTTCGCCGAGCCGATCGTGAACACTGCCGCGTTCGCCGAGTCGATCGTGAATGGAGCCACGTCGGCCGGTCTGGTCACCGAGACGGTCATGAATGCTGCCGCTTCGTTTGGTTGTCTCATCACCTGTAGAATTAGTAAATATTATAAGTTAATGGCTAGTTAAAATTGATGAAATTTAGTGTATGACTTGATGGCTCATTGTCAAAATCAGCACATTTTTTAATCATTTCTCGCCTCTGGGAATTTGCTTTAAAATTCTGGACAACAAATTTATAGAGCAGAGGGAGTTGCCAATTTTTTTAATGTACACTCCAGATTTTGACACTTTTTGAAGGTGGAGATCTCAAGTTTAAGAAGCCTTGGAAAATTTGAAAGAAAATTTGGAGCTCGTCAAAACTGGCTCAAAAACTCAACGCCATTCCATCAATCAACTCACTGACTACTAATTTGCCCTCTAGAATTTTAAAATAAGTTCCCAAAGTGGAGAAATGATTAAAATTATGATGATTTTGACGATTTTTGAGATAAGTCAAGTCACGCGTTAAGTTTTCGCGATACAAAACATTGCCAAATTTCCCCCTCAATTAAGAAATGATTAAAAATGTGCTGATTTTGGTCATGAGTATCGTAATGCAAAATATTGCCAAATTTTCCCCTCACCTGTCCCCAAACTGGAGCTCGATCCCTTATTTGAAGAGGTCTGTGACCTCGTCGCCCTCAACGTTTCCCGTCCAGCCGGCTTAGTCGTCGCCACAGATGGAAATTCCTCTTCATTATCATCTTCCTCCTCCTCCTTTTTCACCTTGAGTTCCGGAAACTCTTGGTCATCTTCTGACGCCGAGTCGTAATCGGGCAGCTCTGTTTTGACGTCACTTATCGCCAACCGACTTTTTTTCGCCTTTGTGACATCCTCCTCCACATTCAAAGAGGACGACGTCTTCATCGGACTTCCCGTCTTGGACGAGATTGGAGCCATTTGGAAGTTTATTAGATCTCTTGATTAGATAAAGAGAGGAATAATTAGTTAATAAATTATAATAGAGGTCGGCGAGCGTATGTTCTAAGATTTTGAGCAAATTAGTGTGAGTGAATCGATCGCAAATTTAATTAGGATGAAATTTTCAAACGATATGCGTTTGGCAGATATAGTTGCTTCCGGAGAGGAGAAAATGTGCTCAAAAAATTGACAAATTTTAATTTTACTACCAGTTTTCGATCACAATTTTACACTTATCAAATTTTCATTGCGTCCTGTTCGGATGCAAATATCTGCCAAACGTGCCCGTCTTTTGCAAATTTCATGTTAATCAAATTTGTGATCGATTCAAACTAATTTGCTCAAAATTTGACAGCATACGCTGGGAGACCTTTATTCTTAGTGTAAAATTAATTGTTAAGTAGTATTTAAACTTATCAAACCACAAACTTTAATTTCAATTCGGTCAGCAGAAGGAAGAGAGAACAAAAACAGAGAACAGAACAGGACAAGTGACTGACTGAGGGTTCATCCCGCACAAAACAAAGACCATCCCGCGGAGCAAAGTCTCATCTCGTTCTCGTCTCGTCAAAATAATAATTTGTTCAATTAAACCGTTAATTATTATTCGTAATTCTTAGTTGCACCAATTAAAGTATTTGCACATTATTTTGAACATTTAGGACTTGTCTGGCAATTTAAAATGTCACGTTTTATACTAAAATGAGGTAAAAAGTAAGTAAGCAAAAATAAAATCGTACGTATGCAAAAAGATTGGATTTTTGGAGACCGAGAAAGCAATTGAAAAAAGTTTGTTGAAAATTTGTTGCAAATTTTTTGCATGGATTATGCATGCATATTTTACGCATGAAAAACAGTATACAAAATTAACAAAACTATGGTCGATTCATTTATCTCTATTAATTTTTTATGTTATTATGCATTACTTTTTTTTGCAAATAGTCGTACAACTACGACATATCATCTCCATTTAAATATTGCATTAATTAAAGTAAGTATTTTCACATTATTTTGGACATTTGGGACATATTTGGCAATTAAAAATGTCACGTCTTATGCTAAAATGAGATAGAAAGTATATTAGTAAACAAAAATAAAATCGTACGTATGCAAAAAGAGAAATATTTTGAAGACGGAGAAAGCAATTGAGAAAATAGTTTTTTGCAATTTTTTTTGCACGTACATGTATTCATGCATATTTTGTGCATGAAAAACAGTGTACAAAATTTTTTTAACCAGCCGATTTGTTTATCTTTATTAACTTTTTGCATCATTCTGCATGACTTTTTTTTGCAAATAGTCGTCAAACTGCGATAGGTCATCGGCACCATAAAAAAACCTTTAAATTAAGTTATTAAATCTCCACTTAAATATTTTTAGTTGACCTCATTTTTTTTCCACCAACTGTAAAAATGTCACGTTTCTTTTTTTCTCAACAAATAATTATGAAAAATAAAAGGTGTCATTCTCGTTTTGAGACAAAGGAAGTAAGATTTTTATTGGTTATTGACCGACTATAATTGATTCCAAATCGGATAAGAAAAATATTTGTCGCCGGATTGTCGCCAAAAATATGTATAGTTGGATAAGTGATGAGTGAGGGAGATATCGGTGATGATAAGAAGAGGTGGGTCAACTCACCATTATATTTGAGGTTGCAAAAATTGTATAATATGCGAAAACGCGTATCTATTTATTTAGCATAATCGGCGACATTGAGTCGATTTATTGTAATGTAGTCTGATTTTGTGTGCATACAAAATTTGTCAACTCTTTTTATGTAAAGGTAGCAAAATAATCTTTGAGTGAATGAAATGCATCAACAGCTTGGAATTTTTATGAATGGAAACTTATATATACAATAATACATATAACAAAAATTCTGCAAGTAAGCAAAAAAAATTCGCGAACACTTATAATTGGCAAAAAAAATCGTGAACACTTTTCATTTGCAAAAAAATCAGAAACCTGAATGAAGTCTTGTGCTAAATCTCCAAAAATATCTAATAGCTTATTATATCTAGCTTATCATAGCTTATCAGTATTATCGTTTATTTGTAGTCCAAATTTTGCACAAATTTATTCATGCAATCATTTCCTAAGTGTGCAAAATTTCGAATATGGGAATATTTTCGTTGAAAAAATACATATCATTTACAGTGCAACTTTTTGCGAAAATTCAGTCATGAAGTCTGCTCAAAAAATCGCCAAAAATCTCAAATATCTAAATCCCTTATCATCTTTCATCCAACTTTCCCTTCAGACGAGATAAGAACGACTTCAACTTGACACCTCCATCCAGCACGGATCGAAGCCTTATGAATGAATAAATACCATTATTTATTCGTTTAATCTTGTAAATATCGCGACAATAATAATAATTTCACCTTCTTTTTTTTGCACATATGTACGTATCGAATTTTAGAAATTGGCGACAATAATAATTGCACCTTATTTTTTTGCACATATGTACGTATCGAGTGTTAGAAAATCGCGACAATAATAATTGCATTGTCTTTTTTGCATAAGAGCAGAATAGTATCGAATTTTAGAAATTCGCGACAATAATAATTGCACCTTCTTTTTTGCACATATCAAATGTTAAGCTCATTAATGACATGAAAATCTCTTAAACACAAAACGACGACTCGTATTTCATTTCGTCCGTCTCCAGCAGATTCCCTGCAAAAAGATTTTGCGAATCTCGTTGTTCTCACACAGATCCATAAGTAAATTCGCACACAGTTTCTGCCACTCAGTAGCAATTGGCACTTTGTCTCGAAGCGAGCGTGCAAAAACTTGTCTTCATTGCCGACTAGTAAAATAAAAAATAAATAAAATAATTTATACAATAAAAGCCCACCTATTTAGCCGGGAGGTGCATAATTTTATTGCCATTAATATTTTCAAACATATAAATAATATCCGACACCGAGTAAGGAGAAACGTAACGTAACGTATGACATTCGCGAAATTAAGGCCACTTCCTATTTATTAAGTTTGACAAACTGGATTAAATAAAATGTCTGAACAAATTTCCGCAAACGACACACATGCAAAAAAGTTAAAGCCGGTCAGTCAATTGTGCTTCTTCCGAGTTAAGAGTACCTACTTAATTCCGATTAATTAATTAAGAATTAATTAAATCTAAATAGATAACTATTTAGCACACAACAGTTATTACATGCATAAAATGTGTTACAAATTTTAAGAAATTTTCATAAACGACACAAACCCACTTGCAAAAACTTAATTGTGATACAATCCTTCTTCGAAATTAGTACATTCATAATTCCGATTAATTAATTAGCAATTAAATAATTTCAGACAATATATTATAAATATTAGCTCAAAACTGGATTAAATGCATAAAATGTGGATCAAATTTTAAGAAATTTGCGTAGACGACACACCCGTAAATTGTGAAAGTATTATTCTAATTGCGATTAAATTAATTAACAATTAAATAATTTCCAATAATACTAAACTATTTATTAGCTTAAAACGGGAATAAATTGATAAAATGTGTCTCAAATTTTGAGAAATTTTCGTAGACGATACAAACACACACGTGCAGGAAAATTAAAGCCGATCAATTGTTTTGTGCTTCTTCGGAATTCCGAGTTAATAATACCTAAATAATTCCGATTAGTTAATTATCAATTAAATAATTGAAGACAATAGAAAAGTAAACTATTAGCTCATCGGTATACATACATACATAAATAATTTGCATACATAAATTCGCACACATTGTTCCACATTCCGCATTCCTCTTCTTCATTTTTGCGATGTTGTCCTCATCGACCTTGTCCTCGACATTGTTCTTGTTCTTGTTCTTATTCTTGATAAGTGGTGTTCCGATAAGGTGTCGATCCATCACGACGACGCTGCTCAGTAAGGAATCGTCGTCTCGTCTCACCCCCGGAAACGAGGTCGTGTCTCACCTGCTCCAAGAGGATGATGAGATTGCCGAGGAGAAAAATGAGATTTCTGGGATGGCCGAGGTTAAGAAGAAGTTGGGACATAGCAGCCTGCTCAAACTGCCGGCTTATCTGGATGGGGCTTATCTGGACGGGGGGTTTGGGAGGGTGGGGGTCTTTGAGAGGGAGGAGGAGGAGGAGGAGGAAAATGGGAGGGATTATCTGGGAGTGGTGGATGATAAGGAAGAAAATTCGCCACTGGCGAGGGTCTGGCTTCCGGTGGAGATTAGAGGTGAGTGAGAATTTTGGAATTTTGCAAAAATTTTGTACTTTAGTTTTAAATTTTGTGGGTTGTGTTTCTCGCAAAATTTTGCACCCTATTATTGTAATTTAGATTTGAGAATGAGAATTAAGTATGTATGCTGGTTTTAATTTAATGAGTAATTTCGTAGTTTGTAGCAAAATTTGGTAATTTTTTGCACACTATTTTTGCACAGGGTGACTTTTTTGGTGTTCTGTGAAATTTTTGTAGTCTAGTTTTAAATTTTGTGGGTTGTGTTTCTTGTAAAAAGTTGCAATGTTTTTGCACATTATTTTTGCAAATTAGATTTATGATTCATAAATTATGAATGAGAATTGTATGGGCTGGATTTCTTGAGAACCTTTGTAATTTGTGTTTCTCGCAAAATTTTGTAGTTTTTTTATTATTTGCACACTATTTTTGCAAGGGTAACCTTATTGGTTTTTAAAATTTTTGTAGTTTGATTTTAAATTTTGTAGTTTATGTTTCTCGCAAAATTTTGCAATTTAGGTTTTTTTGCAAACTATTTTTGCATGGTGATTTTTGACAAGGTGACCTTGTTGGTGCAATTGGATAATAAATTAGTAAACCGATCATTAAAGAATAATAATATTAGGTCAGGTTGGTTATCGTATCAGGATTTGGATCGAATTTCAGTGAAATTTGCAACCTCTATTTACACATCTGTATGTGCGAAACGATGCCATTTATTTTTTTGCACTAAAGTAATGCATCTGTTTATCGAGGAATGACGGAGCCACACTTGTTGCGTTGTCTGGAAGTGATAACACTTAAATTTTTTACGATTATCTTTCCCACGAAGAAATAAGAAAGGAGAACGTGAATAATTAAATTGTGTAACATGTGGAGAAACACGTGCTAAAGTCATCAATAAAAATGTTGTGACTTTGTAACTTTGTAAATATGTATATTTTGAAGATTTTTAAATTTATTTAATGCTGAATTAGATAAGTGGCATATCGGGGCTTATCATTAGAGGGCGGATATGTAAATATTTACGAAAAATCTCTGACATATTTCTTGCAAAAACCCTAAAAATATTTCCGAAAAACGTTGAAATATTTACGAAATATATATATGACATATCGGAGCTCATCATTATATATATTTCCGAAAAATCGCTGAAATGTCGAAGTATTTGTATTTTTGAATTTAATTTGAGCTCCAGATAAGCTTAAGTAATTAAAGTAAATTGAAATACATACATTTACATTTAGAAATTTCGTGGAAAAGTTAAGAGGCGAAAATGTAAAATGATACTCTTTTCCGCTAAAAATATCATGATTGGTTAATTTTACAATTAGAATATTCATGCCGATTATCTTCTTAATGATAAGCTGAAATAATTAACATAAATTTTGAAATTTCGAGAAGTTAAACGCCAAAAATATAAAATTATGTCGATTACATAATGTTTAAAAATTAGATTTTGTCACCTGTCATTAAAAATTTGAAATTTCACGAAAAGTTTAATAATTAAACAATTTTATTTGTGTAAATAAACCAGGCTTGAATTCGTGTCGCTTATCGCGCTCATGATAAGATGAAATAATTAAGATTTTATACATACATTTAGAAATTTCCTGAAATTAAAGGTCGAAAATACAAAATTTTGGGGATACATAAGAATTGTGTAGAAAATTAGATTTTGAAACTTGAGTATAAAATGTCACAAGTTTAATAATTAAGTAAAACGTAATATCCATGTATGTAAATCGGACTTGGATTCAGGTCGCTTATCGTGCTCATGATAAGCTTAATAAATAATTTACATAAATTTACATACATAATTAGATTTGGTGTCAGGATAAGCTTAATAATTAAAACTGTGTAAGTAAGTAGTCAGCTTATCGTCCTCCTGATAAGCTGAACTAATTAACAGTTTATGCACATATTTAGAAATTTCCTGAAATTGAACGCAGAAAATATAAAATTATAAGGATCACAAAACGTCAGGTAACGTTGTAAATCTTATGTAAAGACTTCACGATAAGTCCATATAATTAAAACGTAAGTAATATCCATGCCGCTTATCGAGCTGATTGATAAGCTGAAATAATTAGCATACATTTACAAGTTTTTTTAAGCAATAAAACGCCGAAATGTAAAATTATTATGATTATAATTGTAGTGATCGTGTAGAAAATTAGATATTGTAATCTCTTATTGTCCTCATTATAAGCCAGAATACTTTCAATTCCTTTTAGAAATCTCAAGGAAATTATACCCCGGAAATATAAAATTAGAAGGATTACATATCGATAAATTTGATAGAAAATTAGATTTGGTCATTTGCGGTTAAAATTTCACGATAAGTTTAATTATTCCTGTGAGTAAACCAGACTTGAATTCAGTGCGCTTATCGTGGTGAAGATAAGCTGAAATAATTTACATAAATTTACATAAATTTACATACCTATCTACAGAAATGTAAATTTAGAAATTTCGTGAATAAATTAACGCCGAAAATATGAAATTATGAAGATTACATATAAATTTGAGAGATAATTCATTAGATTCTGGGACATGATAAGTTCAATAAATAAAACATAGCATCCATGCAACTTAACCAGACTTGACTTCATGACGCTTATCGTCCTTATGATAAGTTGAAATATTTTTTAATGAAATATACATTCATAAGTTTTCTGAAACTAAACGTTGGAAATATTAACTGTCCCCTTATTGAAAGTGTCAGTCTATTTTGACCTGCAGAAAATGAATGCATGAATCAAATCAAATGAAACTTTTGTGGAATACTAACGATGAGCATACCGAAGTTTTTTAATCCTTTAGTTGTGCAAATACCCCTTCCGTACCCGTGGAGAGAAGATTTTGTCGCACACCTTTCATGAGCGCTTCGCCACTCGTTTCATCAACTTCTATGATGGTTTTCTCCATAACCCGATGAAATTCGTCCAAATTTTGTGATATCATTTTTTTATGACAGTATTATTTCTTAAGTAATGCCCAAATTCTTTTAATAGGTCGACACTGAGGTACTTTTTGAGCCTTGTCTATTTTATCGACAAAATCAACTTTTTTCCCTTCGAGGTACCTGGTCACTATTTTGGCATTCTGGTACGTACCCATGCCAGGGAAAAATAAAACGTGTTTGTTTTTGATAGAGGGGGTCAATCTCCTGGTGATACACTCTTTGAAACAAATCCAAAAGTTCAAATTCTTCGTGGAGGCGAATCGATTTGAGACGCTCCCATTTTTGTCGATCGGCAGCCATTTTATATATTTCATCCGAAATTTTGCTTGGTTTTGAATTGAAATTTCGAACGAACGTCATTCTTACTTCCACATGAGCAGAACTTTACACGATTGATGCTACGAGGTCAACGGGGTCGTAGTTTTAACAATTCATGACATCAAACTTCGGGGTGTCAGTTTTAACATTTTCTACACAAGTTTTTCACAAATAGCTTTGGCTCCTCCTTTTTTGTCTTGATTGTACTTTGGCGCGGTTTTAGTGTTGTACGTTTTGAAGCCCATCTTATTGGCATTGATCCTGCGAAGATAGGTTTTTGAAATTTTTAGTTGTCTGGGTGCAAGCCTCATGGATATGTTGGTGTTGCATCAGAAAGATTTCTTCACGTTTCGCGTGAGTATATTAGTGTCCTGGCGGACAGGTTGACAAGGCCAAATTTTATAATTTGCATTTTCACGATCCTAAGATATGTCTAATGTATGACTGATTTTGTCCGGGCCATCCCTTGAACAATTAATTGGTGATGTGCTCTTTTCCGATCCGAGAAATACACTTTTTTGATGAAGTGGCAAACTAATTTTTCCACTTCCTCTAAATTTTGTGCTGTCATTTTTGAACGAAAAGAGATAATCAAATTCTGTCTTCGGCTTTATAAAGCTTATCAAATTTGCCAATTTTTTTTTATTTTTACATGTGCGAAATTCATTTTTAACTGGGTGAACCAATAGAGGGAACCTTGACACTTTCAATGTGGGGACAACTCATACAAAATTATGAAGATAACATTGTGTAGCAAATTAGGTTTTGTAACTTACACGTAAAAAATGTGACAAGTTTGAAAATTTAAACGTTATACCCGGACAAGATAACCAAGATTCACGTCGCTTATCGTCGTTATGATAAGCACAAATGATGAACATAATTATTTAGAAATTTCAGGGAGAACTTAAACATCGAAAATGCAAAATTATGAAAAATATGTGCCTAATAATTGTATAAAATCAATATCCGTGTGTAAACTGGGCTTGAAATGGCGCTTATCGTTTTCATGATAAGCTTAAATCATTAACAAATCTATATTTTTGTTAGAAAATTAAACGCCGATAATGTAAATTACGAGGGTTACATATAAATTGGAGAAAAAATTAGATTTTGAGAATTACTACTAGCAATTTCACGATAAGTTTAATAATTAAAACGTAACATTCGTGCAAGTTAACCGGACTAAAATTCGTGCCGCTTATCATCCTCGTATTTATGATAAGCTGAACTAATTAACATCAATTTGCACACATTTATCTAGAAATTTCGTGGAGAACTTAAAACGCCGGAAATATAAAATTACGAGATTTCATAACATTTATAAATGGAAGATAAAATTTGGGGTGTGGTTCAAGTTTTCACGATAAGCCTAATAATAAACAAGCCATAATATCCGTGTAAATTAACCGGACTAGAATTCATATCGCTTATCATCCTCATGATAAGGTGAAATAATTAACATAAATTTACATACATGTAGAAACTTCGTGGAGAAATTGAAACGCCGGAAATATAAAAGTATGAGGATTGCGTAGAGCATGGAAAACTAGGTTTTGTGACTTGTTATTAAGAATTTCACGAAAGTTTAATAAGCTGGGCTTTAATTCATATCACTTATCGTGCTTACGATAAGCTTAAAAAATTAAGATTTATACATGCATTCAGAAATTTTCTGAAATTGAATTCAGAAATTTCCTGAAATTTAACGCCGAAAATACAAAATTTAGGGGATACGCAATAATTACGAAGAAACTTAGATTTTGAAATTTGAGTAATAAATATCACGAGTTTCATAATTTACATACATTTTTTTACATAGATTTACAAATTTCATGGAGAAATTAAAACTCCGAAAATATAAAGTTATAAAGATTACGTAAGATTTCGATTATGCAGATTTTGTATACATTTAGAAATTTTCTGAAATTATACGCCGAAATATTCAACATTATGAGAAATATGTGGGGAATAATTGTATAGCAAATTCAATTTCGTAATATCCGGTAAAAATGTCACAACTAATTAAAACGTAATATCCGTGAGTAAACTGGACTTGAAATGGTGCTTATCGTCTTCATGATAAGCTTAAATCGTTAACAAGTTTAGAAATTATACGCCGAAAGCGTAAAATTACATAAAATTACATTGCAATTGGATAAACAATTAGATATGGTGGCTGCCAGCTAAAAATGTCAAGATAAGTGAAATAATTAAAGTGTAAGTAAATAGTTCAGCTTATCGTCCTCATGATAAGCTTAAATAATTAACATAAATTTATGCACATTTAGAAGCTTCTTTAAGAAATAAAACGCCGAAATGTAAAATTATTACGATTAGAATTATAATAATCGTGTATAAAATTAGCTTTTGTAACCCTGTATTGCCCTCATGACAAGCTTATTTAATTAATATACTTACAATTCCTTAGTTCGTTAGTTACATTTCATTCGAAATTTTAAGGAAATTATACCCCGGAAATATAAAACTAGGAGGATTGCATGTGGATAAATTTGATAGAAAATTTGGTCAATTGCGGTTAAAATTTCTAAGTTTAATAAGTAAAAGATAGTATCCCTCTAAGTAAGCCGGGCTTGAATTCATGTCGCTTATCGTGGTTCCGATAAGCTCAAATAATTTACATAAATTAACATATTTATATTTTGAAATTTCCTGAAGTTAAACGCCGAAAATATTAAATTATGAGGATTAAATATAAATTGGATTTATAATTAGATTTTATGCGCTAAAAATTTTATGATCACTTTAATAATTAAAATATCATCCATGCAAGTCATTCAGACTTGACATCATGTCGCTTATCGTCCTTATGATAAGTTGAAATAATTAACATAAATTTAAATACCTTTAGAAATTAGTTCGCGGAGAAATTAAAACGCCAAAAAGATAAAATTATATGAGAATTACATAAAGCATAAAAAATTAGATTTTGTGACTTTTCATTTCAAAATTTCACGAAAAGTTTAAGAGTTAAAACATATTATCTGTGTGGCTTATCGTCTTTATGATAAGTTTAAATAATTTTTTAATATATATATATTCATAAATTTTTTCTGAAACTAAACGCCGAAAATACATAAAATTATGAGGATAACATTGTGTTGAAAATTAGATCTTGTAAATTATGCAAAACACTTGACAAGTTTGAAAATCAAAACGTTAAGATAACCGGACATGACCTCACGTCGCTTATCGTCCTCATGATAAGCTTAATAAATAATTAACGAATTTACACACGTTTTGAAATTGCTTGGAGAAAGTAAACGCGGAAAATGCAAAAAATTATGAAAAATATGTGCGGAATAATTGAAAGGTTAGATTTCTTGTACCCGAGTTTACGATTCGTAAACTCGGGTACAACTAATTAAAACGTAATATCCGTGACTAAACTGGGCTTGAAATGGCGCTTATCGTGTTCATGATAAGCTTAAATCATTACCATATCTATAATTTTTTTGCGGAAATTAAACGCCGGAAATGTAAATTATGAGGATTATATAAAATGAATAGAAAATTAGGTTTCACGAACACATTGTATGCAGAAATATCATGATAAGTTTAATAATTAATTTAGTTTCCAGCTTTTAATTTGCTTAACATTTCTAAAAATGTTAATTAATTAAGCTTATCATGATGACGATAAGGAATTTCTGAAATCTAAATTTCTACAAAATAATGTATGTATTTATCTTCATAATTTTATATTTTTCTTTTTCCAGGAAATTTCTAAATATGTGTAATCTTATTTTAATTATTTCAGTAATATTCGTGAGTAAACTGGACTTGAATTAATGCCGCCTATCGTTTGCATGATACGCTTAAAACATTAACATATCTATGATTTTAAGGAAATTAAACGCCGGAAATGTAAATTACGAGGGTTACAGATAAATTGGAGAAAAAATTAGATGTCTAGGATTATGCGTTGATACTGGAAACAATGAATATTCGTTTACCTAAATCGGACTTGAACTCATGTCGCTTATTGAGCTCATGATAAGCTCAAATAATTAACATAAATTTATATACTGGTAGAAATTTCGTGGAAAAATTAAAACATCGAAAATATTTAAATTAAGGATAAGGATTGGGAAAATTTGGATGAATGCTTCAAACTGAAAGAGTTCAACAATTAAATCTTATCCGTGTGAAAACCCGATAAGATGTAACTTATCATCTTCATGATAAGCAGCATTTTACCCGTAAATTCATACATTTAGAAATTTCATAATACACCGCTGAAAACATGAAATTATAAGCAATATGTAATAATTTGATAGAAAATCAGATACGATTGAAGGCTGGTGATAAATACGTTTAATAGTTTAAAAAAATAGTCTCCGTTGTAAAAGTAAACCGGATTTGAATTCATGTCGCTTATCGTCCTCATGATAAGCTTCATAAATAATTGCCATAAATTTACATAGTTTAATACATACATTTATTTAGAAATTTCATGGAAAAGTTAAAACGCCAAAAATGTAAAATTACGAAGATTCATAATAAATTATGTTAAAGATTGATCATTTCTTCATTGGCACTAAGTATAATGAAAAATGATATCCGTGTCCAAACCCAACTGTATTTCGTGACGCTTATCATCATCCTCTCAAGATAAGCTTAAATAATAATCCCCATTTTTTCAAAATAAACGCCAAAAGTATAAAATTGCAAAGATTACATATTAATCGTGTAAGAATTTGGATGTAGTCGAATTCTTCGCGATAAGCAACTGTGTAAACCCAAGATTCCTAAACTTTTTAGCTTGTTTCCGTGGAAGAAATGTATTAGGATAATGTAATGCATTACATAATTCGAATACATTCACTCCACGGAAACATACTAAAAAGTCTAGGAATCTTGGTGTAAACCCGAATTCATGTCATGTGAATTCATGTCGCTTCTCGCTTATCGTCGTAACGATAAGCAAAAATAATTAGCATAAGTTTACATACATTTCAAAATTTCCACGAGGTTACAAATTTCAGGATATGCAAATTTAATAATTAAAACATCTCCGTGTCTAAACCGAACCGGACTTGAAATCGTGTCCCGGCTAAAGTTGAAGTCATTTCCGTTGCGTCACTGTTCTTTCCTAAATTATGCCGACAAACAGGCCAAACTTGACCACAAAAATAAATTGTGTTTGACTGTGCTGTGATTTTGATACATTTTATTTTTACGAAGATAACTCAATACCCAGCCAAGTTTCACTCATCGTAAATACAACAAAGTCAGTAGCCTTCTAGGTATTAAATACTTGTAGATGTTGACGGAACTGGGGTCAGATTTGAGAGGAAATTAAAATTAAAGCAAACCTCGCAAAAAATAGCATTAAAACAAAGATTTCATTGACACTCAGCACTTTACAAACTATGTCCGCTTAAAAAATGGTATATAGATATCGTTGCAACAATGCAAGCGAAATTTTGACCTTACGAATATTTACATATGTTCGTAAACCTCGTAAAAAATGGCATTAAAACAAAGACTTCATTGACACTCAGCACTTTACAAACTATGTCCGCTTAAAAAATGGTATATAGATATCGTTGCAACAATGCAAGCGAAATTTTGACCTTACGAATATTTACATATGTTCGTAAACCTCGTAAAAAATAGCATTAAAACAAAGATTTCATTGACACTCAGCACTTTACAAACTATGTCCGCTTAAAAAATGGTATATAGATATCGTTGCAACAATGCAAGCGAAATTTTGACCTTACGAATATTTACATATGTTCGTAAACCTCGTAAAAAATGGCATTAAAACAAAGACTTCATTGACACTCGGCACTTTACAAACCGTCCAAAATCCAGTTTAATAATTAAATATCGTGTAAGTAAGCCGGACTAGAGTTCGTGTCGCTTATCGTCCTCTCAAATAAGCTAAAATACTTAACATAAATTTAGAAAATTCCTGATTAAAACACCGGAAACATAAAATAATTAGAATTACATAATAATTTTATAGAAAACTTAATATCATCAAGTTCATTCACAAGTGTCACGATAAGTTTAATAAAAATCCTTGCAAGTAAGCGGGATTTGAACGCAGGTGGCTTATCTTGCTAAAGATAAGCTCAAAGAAATAATTGACATTTGACACATAAATTGAATGCAGAAATTAAAACGCCGCTAATATAAATTCGGTGGTAAAATAGATGTGGTTAGTTTGATAGATGATTAGTAAATCGGATTTAAAAAGTCGTTTATCATGGTCACGATAAGGTGCATGAAATCATTAACATAAATTTACATAAATTTTGTGGAGAAGTTGAAACGCCGAAAATATTAAATTAAGGGAAATTATGAATGGAATGAAATACAGGTCCGAATTGCTTCCAGCCGAGGTGATAAAAGTTCATATCCATCCGCGTGAAAACCGGGTGTCACTTATCGTCCTCATGATAAGCAACATTTTACCTAAAAATTCATAAATTTAGAAATTTCAGGAGGAAATCAAAACCCCGAAAATATGAAATTACATACGTGGAGTAATTACTAATTTTGCAGAAAATTAGATACGATGGAAGGCTAAAGATAAGTTAAACCGAATTTGAACTCATGTGGCTTATCGTCCCAATGATAAACTGAAATAATTAATATAACTAAATTTACATACATTGAGAAATATTTGTGGAAAATTAAAATGCCTAAAATATAATATTATGAAGATATGTATATAACATTTAATTGCATAGAATATTATATTTTCGCTCGAATGTGACTGAAAATGTCACGATAAGTCTACAAATACTAATAAAAAGATATCCGTGTCGCTTATCAAGATCAGCCCAAGATAAGCTTAAAGAATTTGCATTTTTACATACATCCAAATGCAGAATTTGACGCCAAAAGTATAAAATTGCCAAGATTACGTAATCCTTGTGTAGGAAATTAGATGGAATGTTGTTATAATTAATACTTAGAAGATGCATAATATCCGTGCAACTTACCGGACTGGAATTTACGTGGCTTATCATTATCATGATAAGCTGAAATAATTAACGTTTTATTTTATACAAGCATTTAGAAATTTCCTGAAATTGAACGCCGGAAATATAAAATTATAAGGATTGCATTACAATTCTAAATAGAAGATAAAGTACGGAGTGTTGGAAAATTTCAGGATAAGTTTGATAATTTAGACGTAATATCCGTGGAAGTAAACCGGACTTGGATTCATGTCGCTTATCGTAAGCTGGAATAATTTACATAAATTTACATATTTACATGTTTACAAATTTTGTGGAGAAGGTAAAAGCCGAAAATTTGAAATTATGAGGATTATATATAAATTGGAAAGATAATTAGATTTTGTGACCTTATACGTTTAATAATTAAAATATAGCATCCATCCAAGTTAACCTGACTTGACTTCATGTCGCTTATCATCCTTCTGATAAGTTGAAATAATTTTATACATTAACAAATATTCAGAAATTATACGACGAAAATACAAAATTATGAGGATATCGTTGTGTAGAAAATTCGATCTTGTAACTTACGTAAAAAATGTAAAAATTAAAACTTTATATCCGGGAAGGTTAACCAGACTTGAAATGTCGCTTATCATCCCCTCATGATAAGCTTAATAAATAACTAGCATCATTAATTTGCACACCTTTGGAAATTTAGTGGAGAAATTAAACGCCAAAAGTATAAAATTGCAAAGATTACGTAGGAATTGTATATGAAATTAGATGGAAGGTGGTCAATTCATAATAATCCTACAACTTATCCGGACTGGAATTTACGTGGCTTATCTCTTTTACGATAAGCTGAAATAATTAACATTTCATACATGCATTTAGAAATTTCGTGAAGTTAAACGCCGGAAAAACAAAATTTTAGAAATTGCATATAAATAGTGTGGAAAATTAGATGTATTATTTCCATGCGCTTAAAAATGTCACGACAAGTTTAATAATTAAAACAAAATGTTAGTGTAAATAAACCGGCCTTGAATTTATACCGCTTATCGTGGTCATGATAAGCCGGACTAATTTACATAAATATGTACACTTTGAAAAATACAAAATTAAGATAAATACTTAATTCCGTAGAAAATTAGATTTCGTAAACTCGCGTAAAAATGTCACAAGTAATTTATATGTAACATCCGTGCTTAAACTGTGGCACTTATCGTTTTAACGATAAGCTTAAATCGCTAATATATTTATAATTTTTAAGAAAATTATATCCCCGAAATGTAAAATTATGAAGATTAGATATGAATAAATTGGATATGGTCAGTTGCAGTTAAAATTTCATGATAAGTTTAATAATTAAAACAAAATTCCCGTGCCGCTTATCGCCTTCGTGATAAGCTTAAATCACATACATCATTAACATAAATTTACACAAGTTCAGAAATTTCATGGAGAAGTTAAACCGCCGAAAGTGTAAAATTATGAAGGTATACATATGGCTAATTATGTACAAGATGAGGTAGAAATGAACCAAATGTGGTTAAAAGTCTCACGGTCACGATAAGCACAATGATAAGAACATATCCGTATCCAAACCGGACTTGAATTCGTGTCACGGCTGGATCTGAGAACTCATTTCCGTTGCGTCACTGCACTAAATTATGCCAAACTTGACCACAAAAATAAATAGTGAGTGAATGTTCTGTGATTATGATACATTTTATCTTTTACGACGATAACCCAACACCGAGCAAAGTTTCACTGATTATCAGTGACCGCGGAAGCCGTGGGGACATCTGGGGACACCAAGCTTTGTAGGATGGGGGAGGGAGGGGTTTATATAAGATGGGGAGATGATGGGGACACCGATGCGATCAACCGCGGGGACATTTTCCCTCTGCACCCACGCTCCCTTCCGCGGCCACTGCTAATCATCGTAAATACAACAAAACAACAAAGTCAGTAGCCTTATTGCTTATGTATGTTGCCGGAACAGGGGTCAAAGTTCAGAGAGAGAGGAAAAGCATTAAAAATAAAAGCGAACCTCGTAAAAAATGCGATTAAAAGAAACACTTCATTGACACTTGGCACTTTACAAAGTGTGCAAAAAAATGGTGACCCTCGGTCCGAAAATTCAAGCTAAATTTTTACCTCAGGAATATTTACATATGTTCGTAAACGTTGTAAAAAATGACATTAAAGCTAAAACTTCATTGACACTCGGCCCCTTTTACACATAAAATTATAAGGATTACATAATAATTGGATAGAAAATTAGATTTCGTTTTCTTTCATGTAAAATCGTCACGATAAGTTTAATAATTAAAATGTAATATCCATGTAAGCTACTCGGACTGCTTATCGTCCTTATGATAAGCTGAAATAATTACCATAAATTTACATACATTTAGAAATATCCTGAAATTGAATGCCGGAAATATAAAATTACGAAAACTACATAGTAATTGAATCAAAAGTAAGTGGTCAGTCGCGTAAAGAATCTCGATAAGTCAATTAAGATATGATATCCGTATGAGTCAACCAGAGTTGAATTCATGTCGCTTATCGTGCTCAAGATAAGCTGAATTGATTACCATAAATTTGCATACGTTTGGAAATTTAATGGACAAATTAAAACGCGGAAAATATAAAATCGTTAGGATTTCATAAGAATTATGGATAAAATTAGATTATAGTCTCACGATAAAACAATATCCATTTATATAAACTAGGCTTGAATTCATGTCGCCTATCTTGCTCCAGATAAGCTTAAATAATTAGCATAAATTGACACACATTTAGAAATTTCCTAGACAAAGTAAATATAAAATTATGAGGATACACACATTATTTTGTAGCAATGTGGATTTCATAAATTCCCTATAATCCTCCTGATAAGCAACATTTTACTCATAAATACATATGTGCATTTATGTAGAAATTTCAAGGATAAATAAATTAAAGCGGCGAAAATACAAATCTATTATGGTACTCAAAAATTGTGTAAAAATTAGATTTTCTGACTTAAAAAATTAAATTATAATTACAATTATATTGAAATAATTAAAAATTTCCCGATAAGCTTAATAATCAAAACATAAATAATATCCGTGTATGTGAGTTACCCGGCCTTTAATTTATGTCGCTTATCGTCCTAATGATAAGCTTAATAAATAATTTACATACGTTTAGAAATTTCCTGAAATTAAACGCGACAAATTCAAAATTATGAGAAATACATACATAAATATTGTACACAAAATTAGATTTCGTAAAAATGTCACAAGTAATTAAAAGGTAATATCCGTGAGTAAGTTAGACTTGAAATGGCGCTTATCGTCTTCATGATAAGCTGAAATCAGTAACATATTTAAGGAAATGTAAATTACGAAGGTTACATATAAATTAAAATCGTGTAAGTAGTTCAGCTTATTGTCCACACGATAAGCTGAAATAATTAAAATTTAATACATATTTAGAAATTTCCTGAAATTGTACGCCGAAAATATAAAATTGTAAGGATTACATAACATTAGTTTACAGAAGGTGATGCAGCAAACTTATGTAAAAGTCCATATAATTAAAACGCAAGTAATATACATATCGCTAGTGATCTCAACGGTTCTCGGTTCTCATAGAACCGAACCGGAACCGATGGCTCGGTTCGGTTCCGGTTTATACGGAGAACCGAACCGAACCGAAACTTTTATTACCGGTTCGGTTCCGGTTCCAAGTCTTAGAGAACCGAACCGAACCGGCCGATTCGGGTTGAACCGAACTACATACATAAATACATTAGCGAAGTTGATCATATTTCCGAAAAAGTTTTACGAATTTCCCGAAATACACCTAGTTTCCAAAATGAAATTTTGACGTGGCCGTACCTCCAAAGTTCCCAAAATGAAATTTTGACATGGCCACACCCCCCAAGTTACCCGAAACGAAATTTTGACCTGGTTACAGTTACATCCACAATGTTTGCAAAACCAAATTTGGACTTGATGACACCTCCAAAGTTTCCAAAATGAAATTTTCACCCCCAAAGTTTCCTAAACGAAATTTTTACCCCCAAAAGTTTCCGAAATGAAATTTTGACGTGACTGCACCCCAAACTTTCCAAAATGAAATTTTGACTTGGTTACACCCCCCATGTTTCCAAAATGAAATCTTTACTTGGTCACACCCCAAAGTTTCAAAAATGAAATTTTGACTTGGTTACACCCCCAATGTTTCCAAAATGAAATTTTTACTTGGTCACACCCCAAAGTTTCCAAAATGGAATTTTGACTTGGTTGCACCCCAAACTTGGAATTGTTTTCTAACTTCAATAATACATACATAAGTGGTTTTGCTGTTGACATGTGTTAGAATTTGCTTGTTTAAATACAGATAAGTTATTGGCTTGCATGTGAAATTTCATCAGAAACACGTGAATTAGCATTGTTTGTTGTTTATTGCATATTAATAACACTACCGGTTTGACCCGAACCGCCGGTTCGGTCACGGTTTGGTCCGGTTCCGGTTCGGTTCCAGCTAAAAAAAGTTCGGTTCTGTTTCGGTTCTTCAATTCTGGTTCTCGGTTCCAAACCGGTTCTTCCAAGAACCGAACCGAACCGCACCGTTGAGACCACTACATATCGCTTATCGAGCTGATTGATAAGCTGAAATAATTACCATAAATTTACATACATTTAGAAATTTCGTGGAGAAGCTATTATAAAACGCAGAAACTGTAAAATCATAAAGTTTACGTGATAATTATTTTGAAGATGAAATTCCTCTTTTGTCGTTAAAACGGTTTAAGATAAGTTTATTAATTTAGATATTTCTGCACTGAAATTCGTGCCGCTTATCGTCATCAAGATAAGCTGAAATAATTAACATTTTATACATACACTTACAATCAAACCATTTTTCAAGCTATAAATGGATTATGTAACGAGTTATATCAAAAAATCAAGTCAAAAATTAGGAATCACGTGGCACTTATCATTCCGTTGAATGGCCCCTTTGAAGAAAAATATTGGGGGTCAAAGTTCAATTTTGTAGTAAATTTTCTCTCCACGAGGCGAAAACCAAGGCGCTTGTGGGTACTTTGACCCCAATATTTTTCTTTAAAGGGGTCATTCCACGGAATGATACGCATAATGCGATTCCTAATTTTTGGCTCGATTTTTTGATATAATTCGTTACATAATCCCGGTGTAGCTTAAAAAAAGGTCCCATTCTTAGAAATTTCTCAGAGAAATTAAAACGCCGAAAATATGAAATTATGATGGGTATGATTAAATAAATAGAAATTTAGATAACTGCGTGGACCAGTTGTACTAACAAGAGTTTACCAATTAAATTTTATTCGTGTAAAAAAACCCGATAACTTATCGTCCTCATGATAAGCAACATTTTACCCTTAAATTCATACGCTTATAAATTTATTGAAAAAATTCAACGTCGAAAATATGAAATTAAAAGGGCAAACTAATAATTTGATAGAAAATTAGATACAATTGACGGCCGATGATAAGTTTAATAGTTAAAACATAATGTCCGTGTAAGTAAACCGGGTTTGAACTCATGTTGCTTATCGCCCTGATGATAAGTTGAAATAATTAGCATAAATTACTTAAGAAATATCTTGGAGAAGTTAAAACTCCGAAAATGTAAAATTATGATGATACTTAATAATAAATTGTGAAAGATTATTCATTCTCACGTTTGCGATAAGCTTAATGATAAAAAGATATCCGTGGTCAAATCGGACTTGAATTCGTGTCGCTTATCATCGTCGTCTCAAGATAAGCTGAAATAATTAGCATTTTTCCCATACATTATGCAAAATTAAACGCAAAAAGTATAAAATTTCGAAGATTACGAGAGAATTGTGTAGGAAATTAGATGGAATGTGGTAATATGATTAATACATAATTAAAATATACCCAGACTTCACTTCATGTCGCTTATCATTCTGATGATAAGCTTAGTTAACATAAATAGTCAACATAAATATACTACGAAATTTACTCTGAAAATATAAAATTTTGAGAATTAAAGCATAATGTATTTCAGTTAACCGGTTTTGAATTCATGTCGTTTATCGAGCTCAAGATAAGCTGAAATAATTAATATTAGTTTACATACATTGAAAAGTTTCCTGAAATTAAAGGGGTAATTATAAAATTATGAGAATTACATAATAATTGGACGTCTTGGGGGTTAAGAATTAATAATTAAATCATATCATCCGTGTCAAAACCGGACTTACATTCGTGCCGCTTATCATCCTGTTAAGATAAGCTTAAATAATTAGCATTTATTACACGCCAAAAGTATAAAATTCCGAAGATTACGTATTAAGTGTGTAGGAAGTCAGATGCATATTCTCAGTGGTAGTTACCCAGACTTGAATTTACATGGCTTATCATCCTCATGATAAGCTGAAATAATTAACTTTATACATATACATACATTTAGAAATTTCCTGAAATTGAACGCCGAAGATATAAAATTATCATTAAAATGATAACAATCATATAAAAATACAAGATGAAATCTTGAGTAGTGTTAAAGATTTCATGAGATAAACTTAATAATATCCGGACTGGTATGCATGTCGTTTATCGTGCTCAAAATGATAAACTGAAATAATTTACATAAATTTCCTGTAAGAAATTTCGTGAAATTAAACGCCGAAAATTTTAAATCAGGAGATACTTAATAATTTTGTAGAAAATTAGATTCTTCCACTCCGCAGCTGTATTTGTATCTCCGTGTGTGTAAATTCATGCCGCTTATCGTGCGAATGATAAGCCGAAATAATTAACATTATATTTTACACGTACATTTAAAAATTTCTGGGGGAAATTATAACCCTAAAAATATAAAAGTACTTACGAAAATCACATAGTAATTGGATTAGATAGGCGTCTAATCTAAATGTGTGGCTGAAAATGTCACGGTGTCTTAACCGGACTTGAGTTTGTATCGCTTATCATCGTCACGATAAGCTGAAATAATTAGGAAAAGTTTGGAAATTTCTTGGAGAAATTTAAACGCCGAAAATATGAAATTATGAAGGTACATATAGCTAAATAATTGTGTAGCAGATAAAATAAAGACGTAATAAGGTCTCATAATAATAAAAATACATCCGTGTCTAGACCGGACTTGAATTCGTGTCGCTTATCATGATAAGTTTGAATAGTTAAATATGTAACCTAAAAATTCAGGGGGAAATTAAACGCAAAAATTTAAAATTAGGAGAATTACAATCACGTTTTTAGGAGGGCAACAAATTTCATGATAATCCGTGAAGTAATCCGCACTTGTCACCTGCCTGTCGCTTATCGTGGTCATGATAAGCATAAATAATTAACACAAATTTACATATGAAGAAATTAAACGCACATGGTACATAATAAGATAGAAAATTAGACGTTAAAAATGTTAGAATATGAAAATTAAATAATTAGAGCATATCCGCGTTTAAACCAGCCTTGCTGAATTCATGTCACGACTGGATCTGAAATCATTTCCGTTGCGTCATTGCACTAAATTATGCCGACATACGTGACAAACTTGACCACAAAAATAAATAGTGTGTGAATGTCTTGTACAATGTGATACATTTTATCTTTTACGACGATAATCCAACACCCAGCCAAGTTTCACTCATCGTAAATACAGCAAAACAAGTTGTTTTAAACAACAAAGTCAGTAGCCTTCTACGTACATAGGTGTTACTTATTAATTGTGTATGTTGACGGAACTGGGGTCAGAGTTCAGAGAGAGGAAATTAAAAATAATAGCAAACCTCGTAAAAAATGGTATTAAAACAAAGACTTCATTGACACTTGGCACCCTACAAAGTATGTATGTCCGCTCCAAAAAATGGCATATGTAAATATCATTGCAAAAATTCAAGCCAAATTTTGGCCTTAGGAATATTTACATACATATGTTCGCAAAACTCGTAAAAAACGACATTAAAACAAAGACTTCATTGACACTTGGCACCACTTTACAAAGTGTGCAAAAAAGTTTTGACCCTCGTTGCAAAAATTAAAGCTGAATTTATTGTCGAGAATACGGAATTCATTGACATTTGGCACTTTGCAAATTATGTCCGCTCCAAAAAAATGGTATAAATATTGTTTCAAAAATTCAGGCCAAATTTTGACCTCAGGAATATTTATATATGTTCGTAAACCTCGTAAAAAATGGCATTAAAACAAAGACTTCATTTACACTCGGCACTTTACAAACTGTGCAAAAAAATCTGCCAAAGACTGTGACCTCAGGATTTAAATATTGTCCAGATTCTGGACTCCAGAATACAAACTTCATTTTATGTACAAAGTGTGCAAAAAAATTCTGACCCTCGTTCCAAAAATTACGACCTCTAGAATTTATTGTCCAGATTCTGGACTTCATTGACACTTGGCACCATACAAACTATGCAAAAAATTGCGACCTCAAGAATACAAAGCCTGCTTTATTTTGTCCAGGATACGCACGCACTGCGTGTCCAATTCGTTTTCCTACATAATTTCCGGCCATGCAGGGAAAAATAACTTTTCATTTCGTTTCATTTCTCACTCATCCAATAAATTTTATGGGTTTGTTTTTGTTTTTATTTTTCAGCACCCTCAGAAATTCCAGGATTGTCCATCATTTTCCAGCAAACGCAACCCCTGGGAGATTTCGTCACGGCGGAAATCGTTCTCACGACGAGGCCAGCGACGAGTGACCTGCCACGTCCAGGAAATAATAACAAAATAATGAAACTGGCTGCGAGCGTGAAGGCGTTAAAGAAGAAGAAAAATTATGTAAGAGAGAGTTTTACGGAGAATTTTTATTTACGGGGTGTCCAGTTTCATGCCAACTTTCCGTTTCATCTAAATTCCAAATCCTGACCAAGACGAATCGTTCACCAAGTTTAAGTAAACAAGTCGTGCAGGGTTGAATGAAAATGAAATCTGGTTCAGTTTAGGCATACACTTTTCGTGGACCGAATTTGAGACTAATCCTACCTAAGAATGGAGGTCTCCCAACGTATGCAATTCGATTATGAGCAAATTGGTGTGAATCGATCATAAATTTAATTAGTATGAAATTTGCGAAAGACACGACCTCCCAATGGGCACCTTTGGCTGAGATATTTGCATCCCAAGAGGAAAAATTACGCCTTAAAGTCGACAAATTTTACTCTTTATTACAGATTTACTGGGCATTTTTTCCTCTTCGGATGCAAATATCTCGATCTCGGCCAAACGTGCCCATTAGGAGATCATGTCTTTCGTAAATTGCATCCTACTTAAATTTGTGATCGATTCACACTAATTAATTTGCCCAAAATCGGAGAGCATACGCTAGGAAGCCTCCATTCTTAATGATTGTGTGGGTCCATTCATTTCCAACTGTTTAATTTTAACGACTTTTTTTACATGTATATTTTTTTCTGGTTCCCGTTTTTTGACAGGTCGTAAATAACGAGGAAACTAACGACACGCTTTTCTCGGAAGTTTCTGCAGTGGCGAAAAGCGACAAGTTTTACGTGCTCGATATCACGGACGCGTTTAAGACGGCGGTGCTGTCCTGCTCGGAGGAGGAGAGATTTTTGCAACATCCGCACAAATTTGAGGTTCAACTTGTGGGGGGTGCGGGGGTGGAGTTTGACAGATTTGACCTGCAGGTGGAGAGACCCTTCGTCATATTTTCGTACCGGCATGACTTCGATGCGATGAAAGGGTAAGGAATAAATTTGAGAATTTTAGGCTATGGTTTGAATAATTGTGGACATAAATCCGAATTTTGACGCGTATTTTGATAAATTGCTGTAGATAAATTCGAATTTTGAGCTATGTTTTGATTAATTGGTTGATTAATTGTTAAAATTTTTATGCAAATTTTTAGTAATTGGTTTAATAAATTCGAATTTTTATGCAAATTTTTAGTAATTGCTTAAACAATTCGAATTTTGAGCTGTATTTTTATAATTTCCGATTTTAAGGTAAATTCTGAATAATTGTTGAATTAAATTCGATTTTGAACCACATTTTGATTAATTTTTAGAATAAATTCGAATTTGTAAACAAATTTTGAATAATTGCTAAAAATGAATTCGAATTTTGAGCTATGTTTTGAATAATTATTTCAATAAGTTTGGATTTTTAAACATATTTGGAATAATAAGTAGTGTAAATTCATTCGAATTTTGAGCTAAATTTTTATGATTTTTTAATTATCTAATTCGAATTTTGAAGCAAAATTTACACAAATTTTTCTTAATTTGTAGAATGAAACGGAGAAAGCGGTCGATTTCCACTTCTTCTGGAGAAACGAATAATTCCATTCCGACTTTGGAAGAACCACGTGCTCCGAACAGTCTATGTCACCGTGAGGACTGGAACGTGGACACGCACGCGGACATCGAGTGGTACGACATGGTCCAACCCAAGCGATTGGAACTCGGCTTCTGTGCAGGAGCGTGCCCATTCCCACTCCAGAATGACCACTTCAACTACACGCTCCACACATTTTTCCAGGATCGCCACAGGTAGATACATATTAATTTGCATATTATGCAAAATTTATTTAGCCGTGTTTAGGCTGAAAGTAACCACGTGCAAGAAATAAAGGGGAGACAGTGGTTTCTTGCAGGGAAATATTTTGACCTGCAAGAAATGCAAGGCGCAAGAAACTCCTTCCAGCCGCTATATGTACCTCATCTGTTCAAAAATTTAGTTTTCATTCAAAAGTCAGTCATCCCGATTTCCGACTGAATATTTTCATTCACATTCAGTCATTTTCTTTCAAATTCATTTCATTTCACTTCATCTGACTTCATTTTTTATTCGCCCCATGTATTAAGCACAGGGTGAAAAATGAAATGAGTGAGAAATCCTTTCATTCATCTGAAATGATGGAATCTTTCAGTCATTTTCATTTAAATCACTTCATTTTCATTTACTTTCACTTTCACTCACCGCTCAAACGAATCACGCAAATGAATGAAAGTGAACAGGTATGCTTAATACGGCGCCTATTTCTTGCAGTTTGTTGCACCTCGCATTGCTTGCATTGCTTGCCTTGCTTGCTTTCCAGTGCAAGAAATGTACATAGCAAACCAACAGCAAGAATAGAAACACTGTTGTTTAGCTTATATGATGATAAATAAATCAATAAATGATCGTTTTCCAGACTCCACAAGATTTTCGACATTCCGAAAAACTTTCCCAAGACGTGCTGCGTCCCGGTGTCGTACAAACCGGTGAAAGCGTGGATCGAGGAGGAGGAGAACTCCATCGTGTACCGAATATTTCCAGACGTCGCGGTGGACCAGTGTGGCTGCAGGTAGACGACCACGAAGGGGACGAATGCCAATTACCTAAGAATCTCACGCTAATCTTGACCAATGTACATTTTGTTATATAGAAAAAAACCGGTGTAAATAGTGTATATCTGTAAATTTAAACTGTATTTATGTGTAAATACCCTCGTGTACATAATTAATTGTTAATTAAATATGACTGTTTTTTAATTGTACATAGAATTTTGGGCAAAGTCTCAATGTTTTTAAAAAATAAATCGGAGTTAAGGAATGCTGCTTTTGAAATTTTTGTTTTTATGTAAATTAGCATCTTTAAACAAACTGTGGTGTCAAACGAACATAAAAAATTGACGTAAAATGGATGAAATTTCCTATAAAATGTCATAATTTTGTCATTTTGCGACCTTTGGCCTCGTCCTCACGATCATGGGTTGGTCGGAGGTGAAAAATATTGATGGGGTTAATTTCGTGGTGAAATTCCCTTTAAAATGACGTGAAACACATGAAAATTAAATAATTTCGTAGTTAATTTGATCTCAATAATTTGCATGTTGGAATTATTCTTTTGAATTTGTTCAGGTTAATTATTATTGGAACCAGAAAAGCTCAAAAATGGTACACAAACAATTATCAATAAGTACATACATTTGGGTTGTTGGGTCAATATATATCCTACCTAAACCTATTTATAGTTAGAATTCGTATTTAATTAACACATTGGATTTAAAGTTACCTACGTATTTATGTACATACATACATATTTTAGATGTCGTTGTCAAAATAACTAACTAGTTGATGTTAATTATTTCATGGGGAGGCTGCATAATAGAATTTATTTACATTCCATGACCCGCATGTGGCGAGGCGAAGGGGGGACCACCCATCTGCCCCATTTGGGGAGGTATCATCGGTGGGCCTTGCATTTGTTGCTGCTGGAATAAATCAAGTCAGGCGTTACGGCATTGTTAACATGGCTAATTAATGTATGTAGGACTCGATGATTAATCACCAAAATCGTCAATTTTTAATCATTTCTCCTCTCTGGGGATTTATTTTAAATTTCTGAACGACAAATTTTCAGTCAGTGAGTTGATTAATGCAATGGCCGTGAGTTTTTTGGGCCAGTTTCAACGAGTTACAATTTTTCTGAAGGCTTCTTAAACTTGAGATCTCCTCCTTCAGAAAGTGTCAAAATCTGGAGTGTACATTTTTAGAAAATTGGCAACGACTACTACTCAATAAATTTGTGGTATAACATTTTTTGAAAAGATACATTCCAAATTTTGACCCTTTTTGAAGGAGGAGATTTCAAGTTTAAGAAGCCTTCAGAAAAACAGGAGCTCAACGAAACTGCTTAAAAAAACTCCGCGTCATTCCATTAATCAACTCACTGACTACGAATTTATCGTTCAGAATTTTAAAATAAGTTCCCAGAGCAGAGAAATGAATAAAAATGTGTTGATTTTGGCGAAGAATCATCAAGTCCTAGATACGTTATCGTACCATTTGTTGTTGCTGCTGCATCTGAACACTTCCCGGACCGGATTCCGGTGGGAGGGTCAGATTCATTAAGAGATCTTGCACCGCGGGGAAGATGGAGCATTCCATCGAGTGATGAAATTGGACGAAGCGACGGAGCTGCTCGCTGATCACGATGTACTCGGTGGGAGCTAAAGATAATAAATTATTGTAAATTTTGCGAAACAATTTGCATAAAAAGAAATGTGTAACTCACGAGGTCCCACAGCCCTCTTTTCCGCCAACTGGGTGGAATTTGCGGTCAATTCATGAATTAAGGGAAGCACGACGAACGGAATCTTTTCGGGTTCTTGAAATAGTTGGGGTTGTCCTTGATCGTCCAACATGGGGAGTTCAATATTATTTCCGTACGCTCGAGTTAACAGTAACTGCACGCGAAAAATAAATAAATTGTTAGAGAAATTAAAGGTCAAAAGGTTAAATATTAATCGTGGGTGCGATTTCTGTTTGGAGGGAATTTTTATTTCCAGTTTTTTGCATGCATAAAAAACCGTCATAATTTTGGGGACTTTTTGCGATGGGAAATCAGATCCACGGTTTAACGAAGGACTCGATGGTTTAGCACCAAAATGGTCAAAATTCAGCACATTTTTTAGTCATTTCTCGTCTCTGGGAATTTATTTTAAAATTCTGGACAACAAATTTGTAGAGCAAGGAGTTTCCAATTTTGAAAATACACACTCCAGATTTTGACACTTTTTGAAGGAGGAGATCTCAAGTTTAAGGAGCCTTCAGAAAAATTGGAACTCGTCGAAACTGGCTCAAAAAACTCGACACTTTTCCATTAATCAACTCACTGACTACAAATTTGTCGTTCAGAATTAAAAAAAAATAAGTTCCCAGAGGCGAGAAATGATTAAAAACGTGCTGATTTTGACGATTTTGGTGACATCAATTCGATAGTAATTGATTGAACCTACATAAAGTAAAATTTTGCTGTGCGACGTCACAATGGCGGACATTCCCGGTCTCACTATCGGCATCTGCGAGGGGGGAACGGTCAGACACAGTTGGACGTTCCACTTCCAGCCTTGCTGTTCCACGATGGAGGGAATCAACTGGAGCCGGATGATCTGAAGGCAGTCCTTAATAATTCTCGTGGGAAGAGAGACCAATTTCGCAAAGGCGGCCAAACCGTACGGCCGAAACGGTGGGCTGACGACTTTGGTGGCGAAAAACTTTTCCAACAGTTGAATTTCATCCGGACTCCATAAATTTTGTGATTCTGGGACCGGGTTGACTTTCAAGTGGAGAGACTGGAAGTGATTCGGGTCTAGACTGACGCGGAATTGGAGCGAGTCTGAGCGGAACATTATCACGCCGGGTTCGTTGGGTTGTGGGTGGAGCTGAAAATTAACATAATATGTAAATTTATACCCTCAAGAAGTTTAGCAAAGGAGGTTTGCCAGCATATGCTTTCCGATTTTGACCAAACTCATGTCAATCGATCATAAATTTAATTACGATGAACTTTGCATAACATACGATCTCCCAACGGGCACGTTTGGCCGAGATATTTGAATCCCAAGAGGAGAAAACGCGCAGTAAAGTTGGAAAGTGTAAAATTTGTCGAGTTTGCGGCGTGTTTTCTCTCCTCTTTGGATGCAAATATCTCTGCAAAACGTGTCCATTGGGAGATCGCGTCTTTCGCAAATTTCATCCTAATAAATTTGTGATCGATTGACTCTAGTTTGCTAAAAATCGGACAGCATAAGCTGGTAGACTTCCATTTTCAGAAATTTAAGAAATTTCCATTTTAAGTTACTCTCAATCTCACATTATCTTCTGAAGTGACGATCCTCTGAAGTTGCCTTCTCAAGTAGGAGCAACCCAAAAATCGTTCGAGAGGTCGACACGGGTAGCCGTTCTCATTGTCCACGCCATCCACGGAGGTCGTCGGAGTGCACAGGATGTCAAGCGCGTCCGCAGTCAGCGTCGTGGGGATTGCGCCGGCCCAACTCTTCTGAGGAAGGACGCGACTCGTCGATACACTTTGACGGTTGTCCCCCTGCAAGAAGAAGAAAAACCAAAATTTTATCACTCCAAATTCCATGATAAATGCTTTGGCCTGTGTTTTTCAATTTGCGAAATAACTCGAAATAGTGCCGTTTTGCATAAAAATCAATCCAAAAATTGGGATAATTTCAAAAATAAAATTAACACGGTAGCTTTACTCATTCAAAAGTTTGTGAAGATAAAAATTTTCAAAATCCCAATTTTATGCTATTTAGCATCTCATCAATCTTTTAAGTTCAATAGATTTTGAAGGGACAGAACTATTTTTGCGTAATCATGCAAATTAGGATAATATGTTAATCTAATTATTGCAATAATTCGCGGTGGTCAAGCATTTGACATGTCTTATCGGCTTGCGAAATATGTATGTCCGTCAAGATTTTTGGTTAAACATCTGCCTGAAAGTTTTTCAAATCTCGAATCAAATTTTATGCTATTTAACATCTCATAAAATTTTGATCTTCAATAGCTTTTCAATTAGGAGTTAATTGTATTTTTGAAATAATCCAAATTTTTGGGCTGATTGTTTCGCAAAAAATTAATTGTATTTCTTAAATAATTCAAATTTTTGAGCTGATTATTTTTTAAATAATTCAAATTTTTGAGCTGATTATTTTTTAAATAATTCAAATTTTTGAGCTGATTATTTTTTAAATAATTCAAATTTTTGAGCTGATTGTTTCGCAAAAAATATTTCGCGATCCGATAAGAACGTTGTCCATGTCTCGGCCAAAGCTCAATTAACCAATCTGGACTCACATGTCCCTGCGGTGAATGTCCCACTCTCGTCGCGGGTCGTGGCATTCCGGGCGAACCCGCATTCGCCCACGGACTCGGCATCGGTGCGGGAGAACTTTCCGCGTGGAAAAATGGGGACGGGTGGCTCGCCCCTCCACCACCTCCGCCCAACGACGCCATTGCACTCGCAGGTCCATGTGCCGCCAAACTTTGCGCGGCCGAGCCAGGGTTTGGTGACGGGGTTGGGACGGACATCGGCCCTGCGGATGGAGACGGGGCCGGAAGCAGGGTGGAAGGTGACGGCGTCGGGTGGTGATGCATGGCCGAACTTGGATTTGGACTTTGCTGACTGAGATGGCTGAGTGACGGAGGAGACGCCAAGTTTGCGAGGGACGTGGCCGCTGGACTGAATCCAGTCGAATTTTGGTTTTGCTGGAAATAAAACGAGAAATAATTTAGAGTATAGAAAATAGCTACATTATTGAAGTTGTGAGTGGGATTTTTGTTTCAATTTGCCAATTTCCGAAAGAAAATGGTAAAAGAAATGCGAAACTGGGAGAATTTTGTAGATTTTATAAAAATTTTAGTGAATTATGCATTAATGTTATCAAATTTATCAAATTTATTTTTTTAAGACTTATCAAATTTATTGAATTTTACAAATTTCGGGAATGTCGTAGATATTTTAGATTTCGTGGATTTTGTAAAAATATTAAATTCCTCGATATCATAATTGTCGTTTGGTTATCATGTCTCAAGATGACAATCTTCCATAAAAACTGACTAAATTTCACACTCTAAAATAATTTAATCGTCGTTGTCATCATACAAATCTGATTTGTGACTTTTGTAAATTCAGGGAATTTTTTAAGGCTCTAGTTCATTTTTATCATAATTGGTTATCAAGTCTAACAATAAAATAACTACCTGTCATTGAACAACTTACCGAAACTGTGCCAAACTACCTTTAATTAAAGTTACTAAATTTCTTTTTCTTAACTAATTACTTTTATCGTCGTTGTGACTTTACATACAAATCTGATTTTGTTTTCTCTTTTTCTGTAGACAGTTTGTACGACTTGCAATTGTAATCAGATTTTAGGTTGGTTTGTTTCCAATTTTTTAATTTTGACGATTTTGGCAATGATTCGTCAAGTCCTACGTTAAATAAGTTGGCGGTAGCACTTACTGCTTGTTGGATATGTGGACTGGCCGGCGTGTGTGGGTTTGACCTCCCCGGAGCAGGGCTGGAAGGCTGTTGACTCCTTGTCAAGAAGGGACTGGATGATCCTGGACCGCCTCCCCCAGATCCGGGCGTCCCCACGCTGTGATCCATTTCCATCATGGTAGAGATCGGGGAGGGAGGATTGTCGTCTTCCGATTGTGAGCGACGTCGAAACATGGCGTTCTCGTCGACATATTTGGACAAAAATGCCTGCATAGAGAAAAAATAGGATTAGCATATTATTCGTTTGCATCTAATTTACATAATTTACTTAGGACTCGATGATTCATAATCAAAATCAGCAGATTTTTAATCATTTCTCTACCCTGGGAATTTATTTTAAAATTTTATACGACAAATTTGTAGTACAAGTCGTTGCTAATTTTTTTGAAATCTAAGCTCCATGTTTGGAGAGTTGTTGAAGGAGATTTCAGGTCAAAATCAACACATTTGTAATCGTTTTTCGGCCCTGGGAAATTCTTTTAAAATTCTGGACGCCAAATTTGCAGAGCATGTCGTTCCCAACTTTTTGAACATATACACTCCAGATTTTTACACTTTTTGAAGGAGATCTTAAGTTTAAGAAGCCTTCAGAAAAATTGGAACTCGTCGAAACTGGCTCAAAAAACTCATCGCCATTCCATTAATCAACTCACGGACTGCAAATCTGTCGTCCAGAATTTTAAAATAAATTCCCAAAGTGGGGAAATGATTAAAAAGGTGTTCATTTTGACGATAAGCCATCGAATCATATGTTAATTGTTCAAATTACACCCATTCACCTTCAACCCCTGCGTCAAAGAGAACTCTCCGAGCACGTGGCTCTTATCGAATTGCGAGTACGCTCCGTCCTTGATCGAGACGAGGCCCTCGCTCTGAAAGTGGACGTCCAAACAGTACACGTTGCAGTAGACGATGGACACGTGGTAGGGCGATCTCGGTACGAGGACGAAGGTTTGGACGGGAATGTGGGGGCTGTCTTTGCCAAAGAGAACGCCCAGTTGCGGGGTGGAGGGCAGCTTGGTGAGCGCGTATAACGGTTCGTACGTGTCGTTGAGGAGTTTCATTAAGGAATCCAGCGTTCCGTCGGGAGAGTTCATGAATTGTTGGAGTTGGAGGCGCAGCAAGGTGTGCGGATTGTGAGATTGGCTTCCGCCTAGAAATTATAGAGAGGAAATTAATTATGGAGGGTTTTCAAGGTTATTTGCACTGGGGGAGGGGGCTCGAGGATTAATTTGATGTATTTGTATATTGGTTTAGTGGAGATTTTTGCAAATGTGTAAAATTACAGATTTGCGAAATTCGCCAATTAATTTTCGACCTCGTCAGGAGTGGACCTCTGTAGCTGGATAAAATGTGGGCAGAGCCACTTTTTGGTGTGCAAAAAATTGAGCACATCTGCAGTTCTACCCACATTTTTAGCTGGCTACATATTTCTAATTTTGACAAGGTTCAAAACTAAAATAAACAATTTTTGAATTCTGAAATTTTTTACACATTTTAAAATGCCAATTCTAAATTTGTGAAAGACACGATCTCCCAATGGGCACGTTTGTTTGGCAGGAATATTTGCAAAATCCAAACAGAAGAAAAAATGCTCAGTAAATTTGGAAAGTGCAAAATTTGCCAAATTTGCTGCACATTTTCTCCTCTTGGGATGCTAATATTTCTGCCAAACGTGCCCATTGGGAGATCGCGTCTTTCGCAAATTTCATACTAATGAAACTTGTCCTCGATTGACACTAGTTTGCTCAAAATCTGATCTCACACGCTGACAAACCTCCAGACACTACTTATTTGAATATGTAACCACTAACTCACCAAACGATAGCTTGTAACACTTGTCTTGAATGCTGTAGAAGATGGTGACATTGGCCGCACGACTCGGGCCGTACGAGAGGACGAGTCTGTTCCAATGGAAAGACTTGACCGCGACCAAGTTGGACGCTTCCATCCTCCGACACCAATTTGACCGGAGCACGAGATGAAACATTTTCGCAATCGCGAGCCAGTCATCGAGCATGTTTCGGACAATTTGTGGCACGTGGTCGTCCGACGATAAGGCCATGTCGTAGACAAAGTGGAGCGGCTTTTCAGAGTTGGGGACAGGTTCGCTAGAAAAATTAGGGATACACAATTTAGTGACGAAATGGAACAAAACTTAGTGTCAAAATTAATGACGAAGTGGAACAGTGGCACAATTTAGTGTCAAAACTAGTGTGAATATTAGTGGCAATGACAAAATTTAGTGACACCAAATTCCTGACGAAATGGAGCAAAATTAGTCTCAAAGTTTAGTGACACAAAATTAGTGACGAAGTTTAGTGACACAAAATTAGTGACGAAGTGGAACAAAATTAGTGACAAAAATTGGTGACATAATTATGACAGTGTCACAATTAACTGTATTTTTTGGATTTAAGTACCTGCCACCCCACTTGGTAAACCGAATGTCCAAATTCCACGTTTTGTGCCCCCTCAACTGTGTCTGTGTCCGTACGAAGGCCGATTCCACGAAGGAATCCAGCTTTTCCAGCGTGGATTGTGGAATATTTGGTAAAGTAGAGGGAAATCGGAAAATGCCGACGCCCAGACAGGACCCTTGCGCCAGAACGGTACATCCTGAGTGGATTATGCCCACTTTAGAGAACTGAAATTGGTAAAATTAGTTTTCTTAATTATTAAATGGCAGTAAATTTTCAAGAATTATGAGGAAAAACGGACCTCCACCGTTAACAGGGCAAAAGGCAGCCGCTCGTCACACATGGCGACAATGTGGGCTAATTCAGGTACGAAATAGGCAGGATTTTTCTGCTTTTTTAACGACGGCTCGCCCGGTTTGACGTGTGGTGAACCCATCTTTCTCTTCCCGAGGACTCGCTCACTGAAGTCGAGAACTGTTCGAAAATAAAAGTCAAGTAAATTAGAATTAGAGTTTCTTCTGAGAGAATTAACGTAGGACTCGATGATTTCTTATCAAAATCGTGAAAATTAACACATTATTAGTCATTTGTCGGCTCTGGGAATTTATTTTAAAATTCTGGACGACAAATTTGTAGTCAGTGAGTTGATTAATGGAATGGCGACGAGTTTTTGAAGCTAGTTTCGAAGGCTTCTTAAACTTGAGATTTCCTCCTTCAAAAAGTGTCAAAATCTGAACTGTATATTTTTAAAAAAAATGGGGAACAGCCTGCTCCACAAATTTATTCGTCCAGAATTTTAAGATATATTCCCAGAACCAAGAAATTAAAAATGTGCTGATTTTGACGATGAGGCATCCAGTTCTACATTAATGGGTAACAACTAACCATCAACTTCCGTGTATGGTCCATGCGTGGCTGCGAACGTGTCTAGCGGCATGACGGTGACCGGTTTTAAATAGAACTTTGGCACGACACCGCCCGGCATGTGGCTCTGAGGTAAAAATTCTTCATTTTCATCGGCCGAAGCTTTCTTGACGATGACGAGGTAAAAGTTGTACTCCATTTCGGTCAAGTGCTCCTCAATCTCGTGAAATTCGACGATCTAGAAACATAATACATACATACAATACATCACATTATTATTGAGTTAACTAATAGTTAACTAATTAACAGAGGGGGGATTTGTATTTATTTTCAGGTTATTCATTTGATGACTGCCGACGGTAAAGTTTTGTGGGTGTGTTCTCTAGCGCTAATAGATCATAAAAATTGCAAGACATCGATAAGTGTTTCTGGGTTTTCAGACATGTAAATAATGATAAAAACTATTATTTGAAAAATACGTAAATCTCTTATATATTTCATAAACATAAATATACCTTTCGTAAATATTTCAACGGTGTGAGACGAATTTTTTGTGTTCAAAGAAATTGGATCACAAAAAATCCAGAAGATTGTATTCAAAACTACAAATTTTGCGAAAACCCTAATTTTTTGAACATATTTCGTAAATATTTCAGCGATTTGTCGTTAGTACATATCCCTGGCCCCCTGCTAATTACAAAGCTAGTTAATTTACCAAAATTGCGTAAGGATGCCTTTGAAACTTGATGGTGAGGCGTTGCTTCCCAATATTTCTGAGGATTGGGTGTTCATCCCACTTGAGCAGGGTAATCCGGTCGCCCGCACTGGCCGGCAAGTGTTGCAGCGTTTTTTCACAGCGACGCTCAGTTATCCAGTATCTGCGATTAATAAATATGGTCCATTTAATATAAAATTTTTAGCCCAAACCAGGACTTATGTAATCGTCATGTCCGTCGGTCTGTTTCTTGACCGACTTTTCAAACTAAAGTACAACTGCTCACCTCAACTGTGAAATGAGCTCCTTCAACTTTGGCGTGTCAATCGACGGAGAGTTGAGCGTTTGCTGGATATCCGACACCACGTGGGGCGAGGGGTGCTCAAATTGAGGTATGTGCACGAGGAACGAGCCCGTCTGAATGTTCACGGTGACCAAGAGTTGCTCAGATCTGGAGATAGATAATCAAAATGAATTTAAATATGCAAATTCCTCCCCATCTATTTTTAGCTCCTCACTTTAGACAATGCGCCAACACAGGGATGCTCAAAATGGGGGGCGATCCTTGCAGGGTACACGAAACGCCGAGAAATATTTCGACCTCTTTCTTCAAGTCGGAGAGACGATTCTTGCTGCGGAGGTAGACCGTGTGCACCATAATCTTCTCGAGCTGATTGCTCCTCAAGCCTTCGCACGTTTGGTTGGCCTCCTCCATCGTGAGAGGAGGTTGGTGGGTCACGCCGAGGGGTTGGGCAGGGTCGGCGGGATCGGTCGAGATGACGAGACGATAACCAAGCTCAGCTTTTGGGTCGAGGGCGCTCAGTTCCCTGGAAGAAATAAGATACAATTTGATTAGGATAAAAATCAGCAAAAATATTCTTCAGACAGATTCTATATTAATATTAGGAATTTTGAATTAAAATTGTAATTTTGTTTAAAAATATGCTTCGTTGCATCTCGTCTTTGATCTATGATTTTCATAAAAGTTAATTAAAAATGGCATTCACTAATTATTTTGCCCTTGTTTATTTCTTATTTTAATTTACGCCACGCAAAAGTGGAGTAACTTCCAAAATGAATGGAATTATCAAGTAAAATTTAAAAAAATATCATATGTCGACTTTTATCTTTGATCTATAATTTACTAATTTTCGTCAAAGCTCTTTAAAATGGGATCCACTAATTATGATTCATTTCGTATGTTAATCAACTCTATAAAAATTAGACTAACGTCCGAAATAGAAAAATTAGTGGAATTGCCAATTACAATTTTGTTCAAAATATAGCTTGTTCCATCTCAAGTTTGATCTATACGCTTTATAAAAGTTGGTTAAAATTGCGTCCACTAATTATTTTGCAATTGTTCATTACGTATTTTGATAACAAAAATTTAGACTAACTTCCAATATCCCAAAATGAGTGACCTCCCGACCGTGTACTCCTCAATCGAGACGAGATCGCCGAGCCGTTCCCTGCACAACTTGAGCACCTGCGAGTACAACACTTCCAACTGGAGGGATTGGGCAAAGGCGTGTAAAATGTCGTAAAGTTCCTTCAGCGGAGAGTGCGACGTGTCCAGGCGAGATTGCGCTAATTGATGGATAAAGTGAATCTGCAGTGGATGAGCTAACGTCATCCCGTCGCCGATGTCTTTATCCTCGACGAGCAGTTCAATCTCGATGATCCGCCAGGGAATCGTGGGCCCGTCCTACAAACAAATTGAAAGATAATTAGATAATTTCAAATGCATAATAAGTACAAACAAACAAACCCCGAGCACGGTGATGGAGACTTGAAACTCGTTCTCGACGCGGAATAGGACGCGACCATTGTCAATTTTTAGGTTGCGCATCTGCGCGGGCAGCTGGGTGGTGACGAGGCGGTGTTGAATTACTTGGTTGAGGCGGTTTAGGGTCGTTTTCTTTTCGATCGTGGTGATCGGGTCGGGTGGGACGATTCGTTCCTGGAATTAGTTAAGAGTAGATTAGCATCATAATTAATTAGTTACTTAATCAATGCAGGACTCGATGATGCATCATAAAAATCGTTAAAATCAAGACATTATTAAGGATTTCTCGCCTCTGGGAATTTATTTTAAAATTCTGGACGCCTAATTTGAAGTCATTGATAGAATGGCGTTGAGTTTTTTGAGGCAGTTTCGACGAGATCCAATTTTCTGAAGGCTTCTTAAACTTGAGATCTCCTTCAAAACGTGTCAAAATCTGGAGTGCACATTTTTATAAATTGGAAAATTCCTGCTCTACAAATTTGTCGTCGAGAATTTTAAAATAAGTTCCCAGGGCGGAGAAATGACTGATTATTTTGGCGATGGGTCATTGAGTCTTGCGTTAAGTGATTTTAGTTAATAATTTAATGTACCCTGATACACGTCGGTAACCGGTTATACGTCCCCGTCGTGAGCACCTCGACGGCAGCAGGGACGTGGAAATTTGGGAGTCTAGCGTGAACCAAAGTTTCTCTCGCCATGCGCGACAAGATATCCGCCGATTCAACAAATATCATTGACTGTTTCTCTAAAAAGGCCATTATGTGCTGTAATAAATAAAAGTTAATTATGTATTTATAAAGGGATGACAATTAACTTTAATAACTAGACAATTAAATATTTAATTACGCACCACAGATTTGTCCACTTTCGCCGCGGATGACGCCCATTTGACCAACGCCAACAATCTGACTGCAAGCAGTCTCGTTCTCGCGGAAAAGTTGAAGATTTCCTGTTTTCGTTCCATATCCGTTTTTCGTGGTAGTCTGCAGTTAAATAGATAATTAATTAGTTCGTTAATAATTAAGCCAATTAAATTAATGTATGTACTTACAGCTCCGTCAATACGGTGAGATCATGATAAGTCCGTTGCACGATAAAGTCGATAAGCAACGAGAGCGGGATTGACCCCGCGGGGGCTGGGATTGCTGGAGCTGTTGGTGCATGGCGACTAATTGACCGCCATGTTGCTGCTGCTGTTGTGGCGTCGATGTCGCCGAGGGCATCGACTGATTCACCATGGATGGCGTTAAGGGGCCACGATCCATCGACATCATCCCCGGTCCTGGTGACATGGCGGCACGAACCATGGGACTCATCATTTTAAGGGAGACGTTATCAGTAGATAAGATGACGGGACGTGGATAACGTTCTTTTATGCAGAAAGTCAGTTAGATAATTAATTATGTAGTAAAATCACGATAACTCATTGTCTGTATTTAATTAACTGGATTTAATTGTTCCATTAGCACTAGCACGACCCGAATTATGAACAGTTTACGTCACATTTTTGAAATTTTCGTGATTCTGAATGTTTTTAAATATAAGTTTTGATTCTTAAAATCAGATTTTTGTGTGCAAATTCGAACTTATGATAAGTTACTTATCCTTACAAGCTGAATTTCTGTTGCCGGATTGGACCCCACTATTTTAAATGAGACGTTATCTTATCATTAGATAAGTAAATAAATCTAAAACTGAACGTTTTTTACTCGTTTCACAGAAATCCAGTTTAATTAGATAATAACTACAATTACGGATCACCCCTTATCGTCACACCGTCTTTACTACTGTCACATTATCACGACCCGAATAATGAACAGTTTACGTCACATTTTTGAAATTTTCATAATTCCCAAAAATTTATAAATATATAAGTTTCCGATTCGTAAATAAATCAGATTTTTGTAAAACTTGGAAGCTGATTTTTGGTTGCCGGATGGGACGCGAATTTCAAAGTGAGGCAAATTGAGACTAAATTGCGCTCTAAATTTCGTGATGTTCGCCTCCGTGTCTTTCCAAAATTTTGTTTATTTTTTAAAATTTTAGTTTAATTTTGTTTATAAAATTTCGAAAATATAATGTCCGGTTTTACGGAAAGTGGATTTGAACGTAAATTAGCCGAGTTAAATTCTACCCAAGTTTCCATCCAGACTTTATCCTTGTGGCTGCTGCATCATAAAAAACATGTCAACACGATTGTGAAGGTTTGGTATAAAGAATTTTTAAAAGGTATTTTAACTATAATTAAATTAATTTAGGGTTTAATTGTGTATTAACTAATTGTCTGTGTTTAATTAATTAGCCCAAGAACATAGGAAACTAACTTTCATCTATTTAGTGAACGATGTTATTCAAAACAGTAAAAAGAAAGGGGGCGATTTCGGGAAATTGTTTGCCCCCTGTTTGAAAAAGGCGTTGGAATACATGGCAAGAAATCCGGAAGATAAAATGAAAAAGAGTATCCTTCGTATTTTAAAGATTTGGGAGGATCGTGGGATTTACGAGTCTGGTAAGTAAGTCGCCAAATCAGGATGAATAAATTACTTGTGTACTTTGATCTCTGTCCTTCCCAGGGTTTGGATTTCCAGGGGTGTTACACCCACAAAAGGACAAGAATCAACATGGAGAAGGAAACAGTCGTACGAAAATGCATGTTTTGTGAAGAAATTAACTATTTATCACTGCTAAAACACTGTATTTTTTAAAAATCGTTAACACAATGTATTGTGACCACGATAAATAGTTAATTTCTTCACAAAACATGCATTTTCTTAGAACTATACCCTTCTCCACGTAGATTTCGTCTTTTTGTGGGTGTTGTGTAACAGCCCCAGAAATCCAAACTCTGGGAAGAACAGAACTCAAAGTACGCTATTTTCACAAAGGCCGTGGGTTTACAAATTTTAAGTGTAAACTTTAAATCTGTTTGTACTTACAGCTTTAATCAAAGACTTTGAAAGCTCATATCGTAAAATGTGGGATGATTTACATGGTCCCGACGTCGACGAATTGCTAGAAGAAGCCATCGAAAAACCGGTCAAACCTCCCGTCACCAATAATACAAATAATACCTCAAGTAATAACAATACGGATAAAGCAGCAGCCTCAAGTCAAAAGACCTCCGCGTCGAAAAGTGGTAGTAGCGATAAGCTGGCAGTAAAAGACAAAGAACGAGAAAGACGAAAACGCCACCACCATCATCACCACAAGCACAGTAAAGAAGACCCGAAAAAACAAAATAATGCCTCCACGACGCCCACGATACCGACGGAAGGAGCAGTGGCAACTGGTTCCTCGACACAACAAGGAACCAGTATTTCTCCGACGCCCGAAGTAATTACACTCACAGGCGGCACGGATGAGCCGGATTCTGACGCTGTCGCCGTGAAAAAAAGACGAGCGAGATCCAAAGAGTTTCAAAATTTGAGGAAACAAGCCATGATTGCGGAGGATATGAATACAATAGAAGAATGGGAGGTGGATGGCGTGTCGCAGATGGAAATTAAGTTGTCGCCGTCGCCGTATAAAGATCCCCCGACGGAGGAGGAGTTAATTGCGCTCCTTAAGGTGAAAGAGAACGGAAATTTGTACGGGTGGGGAAATACTTTGTGAAAATGCAGTGTTTTGTACTAGCTGTTCTTCGTCAGGGTTTAGATTTCAGGGGCTGTTACACCCACAAAAAGACGAGAATCTATGTGGAGAAGGCAACAGTCGTTCGAAAATACGGGCTTTGTGAAGAAAGTAACTTTCGATCGCCGTTAAAATACTGAATTTTAAAAAATCCTTAAAATCAGGTATTTTAGTAGCGATAAAAATTTAATTTCTTCACAAAACCTGTATTTTCGTAAAACTGCTGCCTTCTCCACGTAGATTTTCGCCTTTTTGTGGGTGTAACACCACTGGAAATCCAAACCCTACGAAGAACGGAGCTCGAAATATTCTATTTTTGCAAAATATTTTGCCCACCCTTTCAAACTTGTTACTTTTGTCACAAATTTAACATGATTATTTTGCATCTTCACAGACTTTGGAAAAAATGCCCAGCACGGATGCCGCGACACGGGGCAAGATTGCAAATTTGCCTCCAGAAGTGTCCGACGTGAAGGGGGTGGATACCCTCTGCATTGATTCTGACGTGACGAGAGACCTCCAAAACAAGATCAAGGCTGCCCTCGACCTCCTCAAGGACTACAATGTCAAGTTGGACGCCGAGTTGGAGGAGAGGAAAACCGTGTCGATGAAACTGCAAGATTTAATCTATTTTCAAAAGGATCTCTTAACGCAGGCCGAGCATAGATTGGAGGTGTGTGATTTTTAACAGACGTGGGGAAAATATTTTGTCAAAATACAGTATTCTGGGCTCCGGTGTTCCCAGGGTTTAGATTTCCGGGGGTGTTACACCCACAAAAAGACGAAAATCTGCACGGAGAAGGCAAAAGTCATACGAAGATACACATTTTTTTAAGAAATTAACCTTTTATCACGGTCAAAATACAACGTTTTTGAAAAATCGTGAAATTAATGCATTTTGACGGCTCGATAAAAGGTTGATTTCTTTTGAAAACCTGTATTTTCATAAGACTTTTCCCTTCTCGACGTAGATTTTCGTGTTTTTGTGGGTGTAACAGCCCTGGAAATCTAAACCCTGGAAGAACAGAGCTTAAAATATTGTATTTCGACAAAGTACTTTGTCTACCACAGATAAATCAGTGATTTTTCAGTTGAAATTATTACCGGATAGTAAATATGAAAAATTCATGAATTTTGATTGACTGAATTCACAGGAACACCAACAATACGGTAAAATCCTGACCAGGAAACTAGAAGAGATGAAGTCGCATGTACAAAGTATGCCGGATTTGTCAAAATTGCCCTCGGTCACGGACGGGTTAGCTCCACTACCCTCGGCCGGAGATTTGTTTAATATTTAACAGATTTAAATTTATTAACCAGGCAGAAATTTATCAACTCCCAAAAAGAATAACATAAATTTATGTATAAGCTTCTTCCAGATACTCGTGAGTATTATTTTTAACTTTAACTTGTTTTACAATCCATGTTTTCTTGTAGATCTTTATATAATTAATTAAGATAATTACAATAATTAGGGTATTAGCGAACACAATACTTTGTCTTTACAAGCAAAACATTCAAATTTATTGCCTTATTAAATATGTTTAAATTTGTTATGCATAGATGATGATGTTGTTCAACAACAATAAAAAGAAAACTTGATGATATATAACAAAACGATACAAAATTTACAGGGAAATGTGCACATGTAATTTAGGACTTGATGACTTATCGCAAAAATTGTCAAAATTAACACATTTGTAATCATTTCTCAGCTTTGGGAATTTATTCTAAAATTCTGAACCACAAATTTGTAGAGCAGGGGTCGTTCCCAATTTTTAAGAAATACGTGGGTGTTTTATTATTAATTTTCAAAATGTATGTTCCACACTGTTTCTGACCAAACTTTTGATGAAATAACAAACTTCAAATACTTTTAGAATGCTGTGATTTTTTTCAGTTCTGTAGGTTAACATTAACACTAGCAATAACTCATTAAAATTTACCTCGAAAATATGCCAAAATTTACGACTTGATTTCATTATCATCCGAAAACCGTTTTCCCCTGATGTTTTTCTTTAAGTTTCGAAACGAATAATAATCACTAAGGGTCAAGTCCGGACTGCACGGGGTGTGGTTTGTGCAGGTAAAGCGATTTTCGTCTGCACTAACCCTCGCAAAAAGCCAGGTATGAGGTGGCGCGTTGTCGTCTAAAAAAAGGCCAACTCTTTATTTTGACCCCACGTTTCTTTTCAACCGGAGGACGCAGCTCCTTCGGGGTTCCTGCATACACGGCCGTAGTATTTACAGCAATAAATTTTATAAGGAGGGGACCTTTGGTATCCTTGAAAGTGGTCATCATCATTTTTTTGTCAGATTTTTGCACTTTTCAATTCACGGGCGGTGGCAACCCCTCGTGCTTCCATTGAGGGAATTATTATTTGGTCACCGGGTCATAATAGTAAACCCAAGTACCATATGCAACTAATAAAATATTGAGCAGGTTCAAGTCTTCATTTAATAGGTTAAAATTGGCATTGCAAAAGTCGACTCGATCCTGTTTTTGAGATGCTGAAAGCAATTTTGGTACCCAACGGGCGGAAACCATTTTCATACCTAAGTCTTCAGTTAACATGGAACAAATTGCTGGTTTTGAAACACCCATCTCATCTGCTAAATAGGACAGTTTCAATCGCGGATCTCTCATTATTTGTTCCTCTAGTTTCCGGAGCCTTTCTGTGGAAGAAACGGATTTTGAGCGTCCTGGCGACTTTTTGCCCGAGACCTCGTTTCGCCATCATTTAAAATTATTGACCCAATTGAATTTGTGTTTTGTGTTGGGCAGTCTTCATCGTAAATTTTAAGGATTCAACCATAAATCTGCGACACTTATTACCCATCCAGCATTAAAAATTAAATCACACTACGATATGTAATTTGCAAATCTAGCATTTTTTCCGTCGAGGTAAATTTTAATGAGTTATTGCTAGTGTTTATGTTAACCCACAGAGCTGAAAAAAATCACAGCCTCCTAAATGTATTTGAAGTTTGTTATTTCATCAAAATTTTGGTCAGAAACAGTGCGGAACATACCTTTTGAAAATTAATAATAAAACACCTACGTATACACTCCAGATTTTGACACTTTTTGAAGGACGCAATCTCAAGTTTAAGAAGCCTTCAGAAAAATTGGACCTCGTCGAAACTGGCTCAAAAAACTCCATTCCAAAAACGCCATTCCATTAATCAACTCACCGACTACAAATTTGTCGTCCAGAATTTTAAAATAAGTTCCCAGAGGCGAGAAATGATTAAAAATGTGCTGATTTTGACAACTTTGGTGATACGTCTTCGATGCCTACGAGTTAAACTAGTTATAAATTAGGTCTTCTTGATCCACTCGGCGTGATCCGCTTCGGCCACTCGGTTCCCTAAGAATGATATCTGTTTGGTCAAAAGTTGAAGGTCCCGGTCCGTCTTGGCTGATATGGTGGCCGGGTCGGCGACGGCTTCGAGGGATGCAAGCCTGATTCCCAGGTCGGCCATTTTTTTCCGCATTAAAATGTCCGTGTTGGAAGGGCCCTCCAAAATTTCGGGTTTTACTGAAATTTATTGTAGAGGCAAGTTTAGTGAAATTGAATTTATGTAAATGACTAGCAATGGAGATCTCCCAGCGCATGCTCTCCGATTTTGAGCAAACTAGTGTGAATCGATAGCAAATTTAATTAGTATTAAATTTGCGAAAGACACGACCTCCCAATGGGGACGTTTCGCAGAAATGTTTGTATTCGAAGAGGAGAAAACGCGTCCTAAAGTTGACAAATTTTACATTTTCCAAATTTACTGCACGTTTTTCCTTCTTCGGATGCAACAATCTCTGCAAAATGTGCCCATTGAGAAATCTTCGCCTTTACAAATTTCATCCTAATTAAATTGGTCATCGATTGACACTAATTTGCTCAAAATCTGATAGCATACGCTGAGAGACCTACATGTAATTATGAAATTCTTATGTATGTACCGTTTTGATGTGGTCGACACACCGTAATTTTGACCAAGTCGCACTTTTCTACCATGCACCAAGGGATGAGCTTCCCTTTATACTGGAGTTTGATAACGGAATCCTTCGGGAGTTTGAATTTATTGATGAATGCAATTTTGGAAAGGGGACAGGGAAGCTGACCCTTGGGGAGAGTCATGGTCACCATCGTTCTCGGAGTGGGGGACCCGTCAGTTTTGTTATTTGCAGCGTTGTTGAGTTGAAGGTCTTGTCGGATGAGGTATATCATCACTTTAAGTAAAGATAAGTGATTTTGGGTGAGAAATTCTGAAATTATGTCAAATTTAATGTATTTGTAATGAAAAATAAGGGCTACTATTAGTAAGGTGAGTTTTTGTGTAGCTAAATTTCAATAGGAGATAACTTCTTACCTGAATTTGCTTATCGATAATTATTAATTTATTTAAATAGGTTATCTTAATGTTCTTTGTCTAACAAATTCTGAAATAATGTCAAATCTAATGAACACACGTGGCCTGTAATGAAAAAGAAACATTACTATTAGTAAGATACGTTCTTCTGTACTTGAATTTTAATGAGAGATAACTTCTTACCTGAACTATCTTATCGAGAATAATTTATTAATTTATTTAAAAATAGGTTATCTAATCTTAACCTCAGTTTCTTAATAAATCTGAGAATTTGAGACTGAATCGCGCCGGGAAATTCAAATGTATATTTATTTTATACCGCTGAATAAAAGTGAAAAGCCGCAAAAGTTGTTCTTTAAAGTTTCAACAATTAATTAACTAGTTAATTGTACTTAAAAATAATTGATTATTTGGCACGGTGTAGGTGGTAAGTCTATTAATCATAAACGTGTTGCGATTGCAAATTACAGGAAGGTTTTAATTGCAAGTTAGAGCGATGGCGAAACAACCCAGCCGAAGTGATCGAGATCGCCTTGACCGTTCCAATTCTGGCGGAGGGCGGAAGGACAGCAGCAGTAGCTTAAAAAGAGATCGTCTATCGTCCAAGGAGGACAGGCGGCTCAGAAATGAAAGAGAACCACTAGTGAAATCCGGCAGACTGTCGTTATCATCATCCTCCTGCGGTAAATCCGACCCTTCTAGTTCAAAACAGACCAATTCATCATCTTTTGGGAAAACCAATCTAATCCCACCCACAGAATCGAAGATGGACGTGGATAAAGATCCAGTAACGTTGAATAAGAAAGAGTTGTATGAAGTGAGGATAATAATTCATTTCGTGGTAGAAATTAGTGGCTTCAATTTCAGTTATTTTAATTATGGTTTGTTTTTTAGAGCGTTGTCGAGCATGAGAACAATTTGGCCAAATCTCTCAATGCAACGCAAAGTTTGAGCGAAGGTCACAATATTTGTGCAGAACTGGAGAAGAATTTGCAGGAAATTATGTCCATGCTGACGACACCCACGACAGATGAGGTTAAATTTTTATTCTGCCCTTATCTCACCTTGTCTTCTTGTGATTGCTGGAATTACAATAATATTTTATTCGTACAGGACGATTTTGAAGACAAAATGGAAGAAGGTCTAATGAAGTTATCGAGCCTTCGTTTAATAAATCGGATGATGAAATTGAAACTAAAGTCGGTCAAGGACGAGCAGCTCAGTGTGAGAAGTGGCGTAGATTCTGATCACCTTCACCTTCAAAACCTTTTGTATGAAGCGACAATATTGCAAAAGCAAGCCGCAGCCGTTCAGGAATATAAGTATGAACGAAGAAATTTATGAAAATTGCGATTTAAAAAACGATTTGACGTTTTATTTTTCATCCTTGTTTTTTCAAATTTTAGGGGAAAAGACGCATTAATTGATCTCATTCCGATCGAGCAATTTTATGAAGAAGCGCCAGAGAAGATAACTAAAACCGTAATTTAAACATTAATTAAATCTACTAATTAAATTAAATTAATTGTTCTATATTAACTAATTGTCCATTAGAAGTCTACCAAATCGGATCCACACTTACAACGAATCGCAAGACTAGAGTACGAATTTGTTCAAAGACGAAAACTTACTGAAGATTGCAATTCCTTGGAGAAAGAAAAGGAATCTGCGTCCAAACGTATTACTGACACGCAAGGAAAACTTGACAGCATTTGTCCCTTGTTGAACAGCATCCTGGATGCGACAAAACCTCTCCAGCAGATTTTTGGAATTGAAATATCGTCGAAAAAGGAAGAAAACGAAATCGCACAATATCTTCCGGCAGAATTGTACGTTTTGTTCGTTCAGTCGAATGCGTTCAGGGAAGCAAACGGTATAACAAATATTTAAAAAGATTTTCTTTATATGCAAGTGCTCTCAATGCTCTGTTTCGCATGTAAGAAACGACTTGCAAGAAATTACGGGGAGAAAGTGGTTTCTTGCAGCTGCATATTTTGACCTGCAAGAAACGCACGGTGCAAGAAACTACTCCATAAGGCGCGTGGCTGGATGGCGCACACTTCTCGCAGTTTTTTGCACCTCGCATTTTTTGTGTTTGTTGCAATTTCGTGCGTGGGTTGTTTTTCAGTGCGAAAAATGTAGCAAATCCCCAAACAACTCCAACTCTAATGTACTTTTTTAATATTTAGCAGAAAAAATGGATTTGGTAGTTCATCTACGTGGAAATGTGGAGGCAGCTAAAGAATTAATGGTCACCCCAGAAGAAGACAAAGATGATTCTGATTCCGACAAAGAGCTGGATTTCGATGAGACGGAGGTAAATAAATATTACTTTTAATCAATTTTTGATCAGTTGAATAATTATTTCCTAAAAAATTCTTTCTTGTTAGACATCAAGAAGAGTAATACGGAAAAAGAGCTCAAATAACTTATCACGGGAAGATGCGAAGAACAAATTAATAGAAAAACATCCCTTGTGGATTGAGTGGATCGTTAGCTCGAAGGGTATTAATTCAAATTAATAAAAATAACGTGATTCGTGAATATTTGAAACTTTTCTACATAATTTTACTAAAACTTTTCAGGTTCAAATGCCGTACTGATTCAATTCTTTTACCTGAGAAAACTCAAAATCATTACGGTAAAGGCTAAAACGGTGGACGACGTCAACAAAATTCCAGAGTAATTGGATATAAAAAATTATAATTAGTGATACATTTTTGGTTTTATTCTGATTTTAATTTTCTTTTGTTCATAAATAGTTGCGAAATCGCGTCATCGGAGAGTTTGTTGGAAGACTTATTTCCAGACGATACGGGATTATACAGCCCAAATCCGGCTAATCGGTACCTACTTCAAAAAGTTGATACGAAGGAAATTGCAGATTTTGTGTCCGCGACGGGCAGACCTTTTCTCTGGGCGCAGAGACTCGCGGGTGTGGAATTTCCTCCTTTGACTGTAAGGAATTTTTCAAATGGTTTTGATTTTGATAAGAATTATTAATAATTTCTATTAAATAGGAGCATTCCGATGCAAATGACGAAAGTTTAAGTCGTCCTAAGATGGAAACGAGTTATCTGAATATTGAAATCGTCTTGAAAAAGATCAAATTGCGTCTTTCGAACCAAACTGCGTTACACGAACAGTTAAAACTTTTAGGTATTCAATTTTCAAATACTTCAAGTCAAATATCGCTTTATGCATGTTTTCAGTTTATTCGTGAGCAGTCCTTAATTTGTGTAAAGTAATATTTACTTATCTTATTGGTTATGTTTGCAGAAGCGAAAAATTTGGAGATTCCGACCGATGCAAAGGAATTGTTTCCAGCCAAATTGTCCACCACGTTTAAATCTTGGGAATCAATCAATTTTACGACTTATTGTAGCTACTCTTTTGCGAAAGAACATTTGCGCACGGATATCGTGGCTGGAGAGAATATATTTTTTCGAGCATGTTTGGAGCGAGGTCGAGGTATGCATGGTTAACGTAGGACTTGATGACTCGTCACCAAAATTAGCACCTTTTTAATCATTTCTCGTCTCTGGGAATTTATTTTAAAATTTTGGACGAGAAATTTGTAGTCAGTGAGTTGATTAATGGAATGGCACTGAGTTTTTTTTAGCCAATTTCGATGAGTTCCAATTTTTCTGAAGGCTTCTTAAACTTGAGATCTCCTCCTTCAAAAAGGGTCAAAATTTGGAGTGTATATTTTCAAAAAATTGGGAACGACCTGAAGATGGTAAAAAAATGGGAAAACTGGGCGATCATGAGTTTTGCACATACAGATGAATTTTGCAAATTTCATAGATTTGTTTATTTGTTAAATATCATAATTGCCTTAATTAAGTCTAAAAAAAAATAACTATCTGTCAGTTTGTAACGACCTCGTAATTCGATTTACTATCTTTCATGGTAGTTTACTAATTTCATGCACTTATAAATAATTTAATCATCGTTGTCATCTTACAAATCATAACTTTTTGGGAAATTTCAAGAATTGGCAAACCTCACGAATTTGACAAATTTCACGAATTTTCAAATTGTCACGTGTCAAAATCTGGAGTATATTTTTTTAATTTTTAACGACCAGCACTACAAATTTGTCGTGCAGAACTTTAAAATAAATTCTCATAGCTGAGAAATGAAAATGTGCAGATTTTGGTGATGAGTGATCGAGTCCTGCGTTAAAAACGACACAACTCCGAGAAAGTATTAAGTATTCCATGTAAATTGATAACTTTCTAGCACGGATCACTGCATTGGTCACATTTACCTCCAATTTCCCCATAACGCCACCCGTGTTCTCGATTCAGCTTGAAAAGGAGGGAGCAGGAGAAAGGAATTCCACAAATGATGCCGTAATTCGGGTGCGTCTCATTTAATAAATTCGGAAATATGACTCGATTTGAAATTATAATTACTATTTTGTTTTCAAATACCAGCATTTAGAATGTGAAGTGAACCTATATTGCCTTGAAGATTTCCAACAATGGCCCAAAATTCTGGCTAGTCTCCAACTACTCCGACTTATTCAAGGGATCGACATTATCTTAGAGACAGATTTTCTAGTCGGGGAATCTTCAAGTTCTTCAGAATTTGTCAATGAGAAATTATTGCTTCGGGCGTCAACGTAAGCGAATCATCATTAATGAATTAAATATTCTATTTAAAATTTTGGTAATTATTTTATTTATATTTCACAAATTTTTTAGCGGTCGGAATCTTAGAAGACCATTCAAATACTGTGGAACTGGTGGGGGTTATTTTTCACAGCGATACTAGCACGTTTTTTATTAGAAATAAATATTTACATAATGTTTGTTACATTTTACAAAGTTTATATATGTATTTACATATTTTTGGTCTTAATCTTGTTAAAAATAATTAGTGATGCTTATAAATATTTATGCATTTGATATAAATATGACAATTGTTCCTATATCTATAAATAGCCTTTGTTATTGCAATTTTTGCAAGATTTATACAAATTACGTAATGCATATTTTTGAAACTGCCTGATAGTACTTACAACAAGACATGCATTTTATAATTTCAAATGTTTCACTAACATGGTTTTGAAGTATGAGTTACGTAAGTGATGTTGTAAATACGACACCATGTCGAAATGGGCGAATAATCTAAGTTTATTATATATATTCATACAAAAGACGCAGCTCAATTTTCGCAAATCAGATCGATTAGCAATTTATTTCTATGTAATTACGGAAATCTGCATGATGAGAAGATGATGCTTGATGGAAATTTTGCATATGTTTTGAGCATGAGTTATCCTACGTGCACGTACCATGTCGAAAATTCGTGTCGATAGAGTTGATCGTAGAGTTGATCGTACATATTCATACAAACGACGCAGTTTTGTACATGTACTCAATTCTGAAAATCAGATCGATTCCCAATTTCTTTCTATGCAAATAGAATTACAGAATGGAAATTTATCTGGGAAGATGGAAATTTTGCACAGATTCTGAGCATGACTACTATATTGCAACACCATGTCGAAAATTCATGTCGAAATAATCAAAGTTTGTCACGTACTCATACAAAAGAAAAGACGCAACTCAATTTTCGATGATCAGAAATCAAATAATTTCTACTTACGCAGAATGCAAATCTGTTTCATGCCTGATGGAAATTTTGCATACATATATTTTGACCATTAGTTATGTCATGTGATATACTGCACCATATCGAAAATTCATGTCGATAGAGTTGATCGTACATATTCATAAAAAAGACGCTATGTAATTTGTACCCAATTCTGAAAATCAGATCGATTCTCAATTTCTTTCTATATAAATAGCAAATCTAAATCTGTCTTAAAATATGTTTGATGGAAATTTTGCATATTTACATTTGGTTTAAAGCATGAATTGTACGACACCATGTCGAATTCATGTCGATCCTTAACAAGACGCAGCTACTCAATTCTCGAAATCAGATCGATTCGCAATTTCTACGCAGAATGAAATCTGTTTCATGCTTGATGGAAATTTTGCATAGATTTGTTGGGAAATCCCTTCTTCATTTCATACTATTTACTTACTTGATCTGGTTTGTTTTGTTTGTTAGCACGAACAGCCAGCAACCCGACCACCGAATAAGTCTCGATGTTAGAGAAGATGATACGTTTTTTATCGGGTATCAACAAAAAAGTGAATATCCACCCTGCCCGTGAACCGATAAGTTCAATGGGGAAAATTATGTTGAAATTTATTCCCAATTTAATCCCAATTAAACCTTAAATTTACGATTAATTTACGATTTGTCTGCACGTTCCCATCCATCCATCTGCTGTTTGCTTGGACGTAATAACATTTACTGCAGGTTCGTCAGTTTCCGTAAAAAAGACAACTCCGCAATACTATTTCTGAAAGTATTTCTTCATTCTTGGAGACAAAACGCAATAGTTTTGGGAAGTAATTGGGAGGATTGCTTATCTTTAATAAGGATAAGGTAAGAGTTAAGATTTAGAAAATTTGGGTAATTGGTTTAGTGGGTTAATTAATTAAAGGATTTATTGCGTTGCATGGAAAAGAGAGAGATTGGTGTTTTTAATTTGTAATTCTTAAATAATGATAATTGACGCCTTATCTTTAGAGTGGATAAGGTACGATTTAAGATTTAGAGAGTATTTAGGTAATTGTTTACTGGGTCAATTAATTAGAGAATTCATTACATGGAAAAGTGGTTATCTAGAGAGATAGATTGTTAGTTTTGGACCAAAACTTTTGGTTGCTAATTAATTGCGAGGATTCCTTACCTTATCTTAGATTGGATAAGGTAAGATTTAATACTAGGTTAATTTAGCGTAGAGGGTTTAAAGGTTAATTAAAGAATTCGTTTCATTTCATTGTTTGGAAAGTGGAGGAGAGAGAGATTGTGATGTTTTTTAAGTTTATTATTGATAAGGTGTTATCTAACATTCTATTTGTCTTGTCAGGATCCCATTGAACTCTGTGATTGGATAGATGCACACAAAACTGGAGAGATTTGTACAATAACAATAATTAATTAACTGCGCCATACGGCATGCTGGCTGATTAAACTTTAACTGGAGAACGACACATTTGTGAAGATGATAAGTTAACCGATCTCGCGTCTTAATTTTCTTCGACGTTTAAGAAACAATTTAGAAAGAAGGAAAAGACGAATTTAAGTAAAGGACGGATTCAAAATGGGAGGTGCTGTAAGTTCCGGGGAGAGTAATGACGAATTAATTGACAATTTAATGGAATCTGATTACATTAAGGTGAGTTTAAATTGATTTGATTAATTAATGAATTGGTGTCTTAATTAAGGGTTTAATTAATTACAGACGACCAAGGTGGAACATGTCTTCCGAGCTGTGGGTAAGGCATCTTGTTCACTTATCAATCATTCAACTTCATTCATGACGACTTATCATTCTTATGAATAAGTTAACTACTTTGTAAAGATAGAGTATTTTGAGCTCCGTTCTTCCCAGGGTTTGGATTTCCAGGGGTGTTACACCCATAAATAGACGAAAATACATGCAGAGAGGGCAACAGTTATGTGAAAATACAGGATTTCTAAAGAAATTTACGTTTTATCGGTGGCGAAATACTATATTTTTTAAAAATTTGTGAAAATAATGCAATGGTGAGAAGTTAATTTCTTCACAAAACCCGCATTTTCGCATGACTATTGCCTTCTCCACATAGATTTTCGTCTTTTTGTGGGTGTAACAGCCCCGGAAATCCAAACCTTAGGAAGAACAGAGCTCAAAATACTGTGTTTTGAAAATCGTGTTTTATTTGACCTTTTTTGATAAATTTAGACCGTGCCCTGTATTACACGGATGCATTCAAATCCAACGCGTACAAGGATTTAGCTTGGAAAGATGGGAACCTGCATTTATCCGCGCCCTGTATTTACTCCGTCGTGCTGGAGAATTTGAAGCTGGAAAAAGGCACAAGTTTCCTGAATATGGGGTCCGGAACGGGGTATTTTAGCACCTTGTGTGGCCTAATGATTGGAAAGAATGGGATTAATCATGGGATTGAATTGCACCCGGAGGTCGCAGAGTATGGAAGGTGTGCTAAAATAGATATTTATTTCATTAATTAAGAGTTTTATATACAACGTTTACATAATTTTTGTAGAGATAAACTGGAAGAATTCCTCTCCATATCGCCAGCAATTGATGGATTTGATTTTTGTATGCCGGAATTCGTCGTGGGGAATTGTTTGAACCCGATCTCGAGTAGTATTCGCTACGAAAGGATTTACTGTGGGGCGGCCTGCCCGGAAGAAATGATTCGAAATGTGACTGATTTGCTCAAAGTGAGTTTAGATTCTTTATTAATTTTAATTAAATTTGAATTACTGCAGACTCATCGCCAAACTCAACACGTTTTTAATCATTCGTCTACTTTGGAAATTTATTTTAAATTTCTGGATTTCGTCAGTAAGTTGATTGGCGGAATATCGTCGAGTTTTTTGAGTCAGCTTCGATAAGTTCCAATTTTTCTGACGTCTTCTTAACTTTGAGATCTCCTCCTTCAAAAAGTGTCAAAATCTGGAATATTTCTTAAAAATTTGGCAACGACTACAAATACGTCGTCCAGATTTTTAAAATAAATTCCCAGAGCTGAGAAATAATGTGGAAAGTGTGTGGATTTTGGCTATTTTGATGATAAGTCATTGAGTCCGATGTTTAGTTAGAGCGTTGAGTTTGTTGAGTTATTACTGGAAATTTAATTTTAATTAATTCTTTCCCAGGTTGGAGGAATATGTGTAATGCCAGTAAACGATTCGCTCATGCAGATAACTCGCATATCTGAAACTACAAGTGAGAGAAAGTCTCTGCTCCCTGTCTCATTCGCAACCTTGATCGCACCACCACGCGGAGGAACCGATAAGAAACCAGTCGTTCTTCGTAAGAAACAATATGTTTATAACCTTGATGAAGTTTAATGATAAGCAATTAATCAACTTTGTGTTAACCACGCAGCTAAACTGAACCCATTAAGTCTGAAAGAACTGTGTCGGATGGAAATACGTGGCATTATTCGGAGCGGATTTATGCAACCGGACGGCCGCATGCCGCCCGGCAAGGAGAAAAAGAAGCGTCGACACCGTCGCCGACAATTGCGACAGGAACAGCGTCGTCGCGCCAGTCGACTTCTCGTCGTGCAAAGGAGACAATCAGCGTAAGACTTGAGCTACAAATTTTATTTTGTCTCTTTGTAAACTTTGCAATTTACATCTCTCAGCGTATGCTCTCCGATTTTGAACAAACTAGTGTTAATCAACCATCAATTTAATTAGTATGAAATTTGCGAAAGACACGATCTCCCATTTGACGGAAATATTTGCATCCCAAGAGGAGAAAACGCGCAGTTAATGTGGAACGTGTGAAATTTGTCGACTTTACGACGCATTTTCTCCTCTTCGGATGCAAATATTAAAAATATCTAAAAAAAAATATCTCTTTTTTTAATATCTCTGCCAAACGTGCTCATTGGGAGATCGTGTCTTATGCAAATTTCACACTAATTAAATTGATGGTCGATTGACATTATTTTGCTCAAAATCGGAGACGCTGGGAGATCCATTGTTAGATTGTTAAGTTAACTGTCTGTCTCAATTGCAGCGGTGACGATGGCGAAACCGGTTTCGTCGCGGTCGCCTACTCTCTCGGAAATGACAACTCTTCCGGCGACGAATATTACGACGGTGGACTCGTCGTGCACGACAACCACGATCACGAAGACGACGAAGAAGGAATGAACGACGTATTGTCCCCCGCGACGGACACGGATGACACGCAGACTGACAGTGATAACGAAATGCCCGCTTTGGAAGGGGACAATGTCCCCCCACCACCACCACCACAAGCACAAGCGTCTACTCTGCCAGAACCAGTAGCACCAGCCCCTAGCACGAGTAGCTCCTCTTCCTCCGCCGTCCCCCCAACGCCCCAGTCGTCAAGTAGTCGACCTCATAGCATCCTCTCCCGACGTAACGACGACTTGCCCCTTGCCGGCGAACCCGACAACAACGCTCCACCGGGCAACGGTTTCCTCGGGGCGAACGGAAGTGACACGTTTCTCCGCCGGATTCGCGAACTTTACCAAAGAAGGGAACAAAGGGGTGGATTTCGTCAATTGTCCGGCCTCATTGACGCCGTTCAATCCGCCGCCCCGTTCATGCGGGCACGTGCTGCGGCTAATGCGGCCGCTGCTTCAACTTCTACCGGACAAAGAAGTGAAGGTTCCCCAAGTAATTATGACTCGGCATGTCACTATTCGTCACATTCGTCTCTGACATCCTCCACGATTTCGACATCATCCAACGACACCTCGCCATCCGACGATAGCGACGAAGAAATGGATGGGCGACGAATCAATCCGAATCATCTCTTCTCAAAGAATGGACATCATCAACCCATTTCCGGCAGCGCGGAGTCCGGCGTGGTCGTGACGGATTCGCCAGAACGGAAAGATGACGACGACCAAGACCAAGAAATGTTGGGCGACGAAGGTGACGACGCTGACGCCGACGCCCAGAAGGGCAAGAGCAAGAAGATGCGAAAACGTAAGAAGGCCGGCAGTCATAAGAAGACTCGTTACTTGCGTGGCCCCCTGAACCCCCCGCCCGCCGAAGTATTTGAGGAAATGGAGCGTGAAGCTGAAGAAGCGGAACGGCGGGTGGCAGAAGAAGACGCGGAAGAAGCATTGCTCGACAACACGCCGGCCGGCAGACTGAAACGGAACCCGGCTTCGGTCGAGATGCGAACCCGAATCGGACAACTTCCCATGCTCCCACCTCCGGTCAAATTGTACCTTAATTTTTACCGGCAACTCGACCTTGATTGATTTATGCGCATTTTCATAATAATTATTGATGATTATTATAATTAACGATGATAACTGATGATTTTTTGGTGCTTTATAATATTTAGCTACACACAAATGATGATACACATTTAGCTACGTAGAATTGTTTACTTACTATTATACCGTTCTTAAGACTAAGAGTTGATTGCATTATTCGATAATAATATGCAAATTATTACTGTTAATTAATTATATTCGTAGTAAAATTAATAGCTACATGAATGAATACAAATGATAATTTCTATACTCTATTGATGTTTCTCGCAGCAAACTTTTTGCGCAGAGTAAAATAAAATGAATTAAAATGTATTAAAAATGAAAAGACAAGATTATTGGAGGTTATCGAGCAATATTTTTACTCAGGATGATTTTTTGCATAAAAATACTGAGTTTTTTAAGAAGATAAGATTTTTTATGGAACAATATAAGAGTATTTAGAATTTACATAAGTGACGGCGATGGATGGGGCAGAGATTATGCAAATTATTACTATTGATTAATCATATTCATAAGTACAATAGTTAATAAATTAGAATGAAAAGACGACAAGATTATTATTGGTTAGTTATCGAGCAATGTTTTTACTCAGGATGATTTTGCGTATAAAAATGTACAAGTTTTACATGATAGATTTTTTTAAAGCGAGAATAAGATAAGGTTTTTAGACAAGGAGAATATTTAGAATTTACATATGTAGATAAGTGACGATAGGTAAGGTAGAGATGAGGGGTTATCCGGGTCGAGTGGTCAGTCGTCTTAACAGCGTCGTCCATTTCCACCTCCACAACCACCACCACCGTTGTTGGGGGACGGGCAGGAGAAGGAGATCGGCATACAGCAGGGGGGTGGTGGACAGCATGGGGACGGGCAGCAGCCTTGACCTCCTTGACCTTGATCGTCGTCCTCACACACGACGATGGGGACACAGCAAACTGTAGGGAAAATAAGAGAGAGAGAGGTCAACATGGGGAAAAAATATGAAGGGGATAAGTGGTTATCTATGTAGATTAGAACTTACCCTTTGGTGGTTTCTTCTGGTTTTGTGGGGGTGGGATTTCACAAACAATGTTGACCGGGGGCAGTTGGAAGATGCAGCATTGACCCTGCTGATTCTGGCTGCGCGTCTTGATGATGACGGGCTGTGAGGGAGAAAAAAGTTGGGAGGTCAAGTGAAAGGTCAAGTTGAAAAAGGGGCAAAAATGGGGGATTTTTTGAGGGGGGATGGTTTCAAAATGAGGGGAAAGTAGTTGCGAAGGGGGTCAGAAAGAGGGGAAGATCTTGTAAAAAGAGGAAAATGGGAACAAATTGGAAAAAATGCAAAAATGGGGGAAAAATATGGATTTTTTGGGGGGGAATATCTCAAAATCGGGGGAATCTGGTCGGGAAGTTAGCCAATGAGTGGGGGGAAGGTCTGGCGAGAAAGGGGAAAAATAGAGGAAAATGGGGGGAAAATTGGAAAAGTGGGAAAAAACGGAAGAATTTGGAAATATGGGGAAAAATTGGGAACAATGAGGGGGAAAACTTACCGGGCAACAGGCCGGTGGGCAGCAGGGTGGGGGACAGCAGGATCCCTGGTTTGGTCGTCCGCAAGACATGTTCGGAGTGAATTGGATTGAAAAAGTGGAAAATTGAGGAGGATGACGAAAAGAGTGACTTGACGGCTCGGAGATCTGAGAAGAATTGAAATCTCGCCGAGAAAAACGGTCCTTTTATACCGTCTGGGACAAAATCCGTTGATAGGGGAACATGCCAAAATTTGCGTAAAATGCAAAAATTAAAGTATTTGCAAAAAATAATGATGATCAAATAAAATGATTTCAAAATTTTCAACTTACTGTCATCTTTCTCAATACATATGTAGATCTAATAATTTTCATGTACAAAAATTCGCATAAAGTGCACAATTAAATTATTTGCAAAAAACGATGGTCCAATTTTACCGTGACATGATGACAAATCCAATTTTATGAAATTACGAAAATTTTACTAAATATGATGCCAATCGTTAAATTAAAATGAATACATGTTTAATTTTTCTGTAAAAATTGTATTTTTATTATTTCGTCCAGAATGTGTAGCACGTTTGCATTGTCATTCATCTTTTCGTAACTAAATAAATTATCAGATTTAACTAGAATTTAATACTCGTACGTAAATATTTAATTAAAATTAAGGTAAAGTTAAGACGCATGATTTCCGCTGGCATGTTGACCCTGCATGTTCCACAGTCGAAAGTATAAGCCCTGCTTGGCCAGCAGCTCTGAGTGCGTCCCACTTTCGTACAACTCGCCCTGATTGATGACCAGGATCCTGTCCACGTTTTGAATTGAGGATAACCTGTGGGCTATGGTTATACTGGTTCGTCCCTCGGACGCGGCGTCCAGGGCGGCTTGGACGACTTGCTCACTTTCCGTGTCCAGCGCAGAGGTCGCTTCGTCGAGAAGGATCAGTTTTGGTTTGCGGACGAGGGCGCGAGATATGGCGACTCCTATAAGATCAATTTACATAATTGATTAGGATTGTAAAATGGAGGTCTCCCATCGTATGTTGTTCAGATTTTGAGCAAATTAGTGTCATTGGATCGCAAATTTAATTAGGATGAAATTTGCGAAAGACACGATCTCCCAATGGATACGTTTGGCAGAGATATTTTGCATCCGAAGAGGAGAAAACGCGAACGAAGTCGACAAATTTTCCACTTTCCAAATTTACTGTGCGTTTTCCCCTCTTCGGATGCAAACATATCGCCCAAACGTGCCGATTGGAAGATCGTGTCTTTCGAAAATTGCATACAAATTAAATTTGCAATCTATTGACACTAATTTGCTAAAATTCAGAAACATTCGTTGTAAGTTTTGCTGATTAATTAAATTAATTACTCTGCTTCTGTCCACCAGAGAGCTGTGTCCCCATTTCCCCGACGCGGGTTTCGTACCCCTGCATAAATAAAGAGATAAGTCAAATTGTCTCGCATATTTGCATAAAATCTGCACTTGTTTTCCACTTACGGCAGGAAGAGATGCAATAAAGCTGTGAATATTTGCTTGTTTCGCGGCATCGATGATTTCCTCCATCGGGACGACTCTGGAGTTATCGCCGTACGCGATATTTTGAGCGATCGTTCTATCGAAAAGGGCCGGCTCTTGGGCGACGATGGCCATTTGCGACCTGAGCGCGTCCACGTTGAGGGAGGCGACGTCTTGCTCGTCAAACTTGACGGTGCCGGAGAGTGGGTCGTAGTAGCGGAGGATGAGTTGGATGCAGGTCGACTTTCCACAGCCGGAAGGACCCACGAGAGCGACGCTTTTACCGGGTTCTACCCCGTACGAGAGGCTGCGCAAGATGCGGGCAGTCGGCCTGGTCGGGTAGGCGAAGGCGACCCGGTCAAAGAGCACGGAGCCGGAACTGTTCCTCTGTAATTAAGTAGTGATATTTAGTAAAACAGTTGACGTAGGATTCGATGACTGGTCACCAAAATCGATGAAATTATCACATTTGTAATCATTTCTCGCATCTGGGAACTTATTTTAAAATTCTGGACGACAAATTTGTAGTTAGTGAGCTGATTAATGGAATGACGGAGTTTTTTGAGCCAGTTTCATTGAGTTCCAATGTTTTTGAAGGCTTCTTAACCTTGAGATCTCCTCCTTCAAAATGTGTCAAAATCTGGAGTATACATTTCTTAAAAATTGGCAACGATATGTTGTTCAAATTCGTCATCCAGAATTTTAAAATAAATTCCCAGAGCCAAGAAATGACTAAAAATATGCTGTACTGAAGTTTAAGGTTTTGGCGATGAGTCCTACGTTAAGAAATATTTAGTTAATCAAGTAATTAAAAATTACAATTTGAAGTCCAACTCCTGGCGAGCTGTCGATTGCTGGTTTCCTGTCCAAAAGTCGCAAAATTCTGGCCCCGGAAACCTTAGCTTTATTGTAATTCGGTGCAAACGCCATGGTTTGCCCGACCATCATTGTTCCAAAGATGAGAGCCTCTGCAACTCTGTGCATAGAAATAATTAATTAATTGCAACAATTAATGAATTAACACTGCGAATTTTTACAATTGCATAATCTCCTTACTTGAAGACTTTGTCGAAAGCCAAGTCTTCATTCTCCACTAAATATCCACCATAATACATGACCGTTGCATACGCAAAGAACGGGACGGACTGCGCAAAACCAAACACGGCTCCGCGAAGATGTGCCATCTTTACAATTTTTCTGTTTAAATAACGAAAATTCGTTTATAAAATTTTCAAAATTGTTTTTTTCAAAGAATTTCTAAACTTACGCATGAGACGACTTCAAAATGTCATTAAAAGTCTGCACGAAAGATTTCTGTTTTCCTAAACTGGCCACCGTTCTGATATTTCCGACGGCTTGGACGGCAATTTTGGACGCTTCGTCGATCGCCTTCTTTTCCCCGAGATCGTGCCCCATCATGAGCAGCATTTGGAAATATGTGGCCGCAATGACGAACGGGACGAAGACCATGGCCACCAGACCCAGCGTGGGTTTGTAGTACATCGCGAGACCGACGGCTGTTAAGGTAAATGTACATTTAAATATTATTTGCATAATTTAAATATAATTAGTAGGTTACACTGTTAGAAATCTGGTAGAGTCACATATATACAGGTATTTTTTTACCAGATTGATAGTAGTTGGTAAATTTTTCATGACCACAACATTACTAAGCGGTAATGCCCGTTATTACCAGTGCTGGTAGTGATATATTTATACTCCGGTCAGTAATGATTTAATACCAGTTTTCTAAGAGTGTTTTAAGCAAAGAAATATGTACCGATAGCGATGGTAGCGATAGATTGGACAATAATACCGACACGACTTCCGGTAGCCTGTAAATATAGGAATTAATTTATTACTTAATTTATTAATTATGCAAATTAGTTCGTAATTAATGACAACTTACCCCTTGAACATGCGCCGCATCTCCACTCAATCGTGCACACAATGCGCCCACGTTGTTGTTTGGATCGTCATACCATCTGCAAAAGAAATGCAAAGTTAAATGTGAAATCTACTCTATTCAAATTTTAGTAAATTAATTAATCATATATTTAATTAATTATTATTTAGTCGATTAACTCACCCCAACTCTTGCTTTAACATGGCGTGGAACGTATCCTTTCTTAACCGAGCCGTCAGCGCTTCTCCAGCCAGGGCGAACATGAACATTTGCAAAAACATGGCGCCACCTGCGCCAATTCCGAGAACGAGGAAAAGGATGGCGAGCAGGTTGGCGTTCCGTTCAGCATCGTCGTCCGGGTACGTAAGAATTTTCATGTATTCGCCAAAGAGGATAGCGTAACAGGGGAGGAGGGCGCCTTGCAGGATCGAGCTGACAATCCCCACCGCGATTTGCTTCCACTCGGGCGAGTTCATCTTGATCAAGCGCATCATGGGGGCTTCGTTGGCCAAGTCTTTCTCCTGAGTAGGACAGATTTTAGTTAAAAATTTAGAATTTAAAAATTTAATTTATAAAATTTAATTTGAATTAATTAATCAAGTTATTAATTAATAGAGGTTCTTTGGCCAAGTCTTTTTTCTAAGGAGGCAACATTTTCATTGATTAATTAAAATTGATTATTTAAGTAATTAAAGAAGTTAATAATTAACTCGGTGGCCAAATCTTTCGCCTGAGTGGGGCAGATTTTAATGGATTAATTAATTAACTACCTAATTAAATAAGTTAAAAATTAACGGGGCTTCATTGACCAAATTTTTCCCATAATAATGAAAAATGACAATTAACAAATTAATTAAATGAATGATTTAACTAAACTAGTTAATAATTAAGGGGGCTTCGGTGACCAAGTATTTCTCCTGGTCAGGTTAGACTTAACTAATTAATTGATTAATTAACTATGTAAATAATAATTAACTCACATCCATCAAGTGTTCCGAAACAATGCCGGAATGCGGAATAACTTCGTCATCATCGAGCGCCGTGAAACTCTTTCGTCTCGTTTCCTCCAACGTTTTTTCTAAAATTCTTTGCTTCTCGGCCATGTCTTCTTCGTCACTTTCTTCATCAATGTCCTCTCCGCGTCCCTGCATTTGCGCCAGGACGAGGCCATGATAAAGCCCTTTGGCGGCGAGGAGTTCTTTGTGCGTCCCTTTCTCCACCACGTCGCCATCGTTAATTGCAACGACGAGATCAGCTCCGCGGATGGTGGAGAGACGATGTGCCACGATGAGGGTGGTTCTGCCTTGTCGAGCGCGATCAAGGGCGGCTTGGACGACGGATTCGGATTGCGTGTCGAGCGCGGAGGTGGCTTCGTCAAGCAGTAAAATGGCCGGGTTCCGGACGAGGGCGCGAGCAATGGCGATTCCTGTGAGAGAAAAGTTAATTGGTTAGGATTACAATTAATTTTGGGAAATTTAATTTAAATAATTACTCTGCTTCTGTCCCCCGGAAAGTTGGGCGCCTCGATCTCCCACGACGGTTTCGTACCCCTACAGAAAAGTAAGTATTTAAGGTAGGACTCGATGACTGGCAGATTCGAAATCAGTATATTTTTAATCATTTATCGGCTCTGGGAATTTATTTTAAAACTTTAGACGACAAATTTGTAGAACAGAGAGTTCCCAATTTCTTTTAAGAAATATACACTCCAGATTTTGACACTTTTTGAAGGAGGAGATTTCAAGTTTAAGAAGCCTTCAGAAAAATTGGAACTCGTCGAAACTGGCTCAAAAAACTCAGTGCCATTCCATTAATCAACTCACTGACTACAAATTTGGCGTTCAGAATTTTAAAATAAATTCCCAGAGCCGAGAAATGATTAAAAACATGTTGATTTTGACAATTTTTGCAGTGAAATTGTTCGCTCAAATATTTTATCCCCTTACATTCGGTAATTTACAAATGAACCCGTGCGCATTTGACTGCCTACAAGCTTCCTCGACCTCCTTTAGCGTCACGTCTTCCCTCCCGTACTGAATATTCTCCAGGATCGTCGTATTAAAAAGGACAGGTTCTTGGGACACGACCCCAATCTGCGATCTGAGCCAACCCAAATGCAAATTCTTGATGTCCTCGCCATCAACGCACACCTGTCCTTGAATCGGATCATAGAATCGTTGCAGTAATTGAAGAACAGTACTCTTCCCGCAACCCGAGTGCCCCACAAGCGCCACGGTCTGACCGGATTCGACGTTAAGGTTGAAATTTTTCAGAATCTGGACATCCGGCCGGGACGGGTATTGAAAGTTTATATTTCTGAAGGAAAGTCGACCCCGGGATCGTTGCGCGGGTTTCTTGCCCTCCTCCGAGTACGAGTCGATTTCCGGAATTCGGTCGATTATAGAATAAATCACGGCGGCGGAACCTCTCCCGACGGCGAAGGCTTCAAAGTATGAGGCGCTCTGACCAATGTTGAAGGCGCCCATGAGTACGGAGAAGAAAACGATAAGCATCGTTTCCGCGGTGTATTCGGGGTCCTCGCCTCGACAGAGTTTGGGCCGTCCTTCTAAAATGAGCTTGGTTCCGTACCTGTTCAAAAATTTAGTTTTCATTCAAAAGTCAGTCATCCCGATTTCTGACTGAAGATTTTCATTCACACTCATATGTCATTTTCGTTCAAGTTCATTTCATTTCACTTCATCCGACTTCATTTCTTACTTCGCCCTATGTATTAAGTATAGGGTGAATGAAAAATGAAATGAGTGAGAAATCCTTCATTCATAGTCATTCATCTGAAATGACGGAATCGTTCAGTCATTTTCATTCAAATGACAGAAAATTCATTTTTATTCACTATCATAATCAATCAAATGAATGAAAGTGAACAGGTATGCTTGCTATGTTTCGTACCAGAAGGCGAGGGCGTACGACGCGTAGATGATGAACCACATAAGGCCAACGCCAAAGGCGGAGATGGCGCCGCGCTTTTTGGCCGCGGCTTTCGCCTGGATGAGACCGTCTTCGTAGCGTTCGATTTCTTTATCGGAGCCGGAAAAGGCCATGACGGTTTTGACATTGGTGAGCGCTTCTTCCGCAACGTTGCCGGCCTTGGCGTAGCTGGATTGTTCATCGGTGGCCAGTTTGGACTGGATTCCGGCCACGATTCCTGGAAAAAGAAGGAGGGAAAGGATTAGATTTTGAAGGAATTTGAATTTTTATCACTGCAAAACTTGACACCAGCCCAGAAATATGACGGCAATTTTTTCGAATTTCCAAAAACTACCCAAAAATCTTTGACAAAATTCTCATCTTTTTCTACGCATGTCTTGATTATCAAAATTCGTAATAATTACAAATAAAGTAAACATTTTCCTCGTTTTTCCACTAAAACTCTGTGTAATCTGACACTTATTAAATTTCGAGTGCATTTTGGACTGATGTTCAGTGGCCGCGGAACAGAGGGACGTCCCCACGGTAATTCGATGTCCGCATCATCTCCCCATCTTATATAAACCCATCCCTCCCCTCCATCCCACAATATTAATGTCCCCACAGCTTCTTCCGTGGTCACTGCTGAATTCTGCCACGTGAACTCGCCAGTCACATGGAGAATTTTTATTAATAATTGTAGCGAAAAGGTGCCCTAATTGATGATAAGGTTACTTAAGGTTACTTAAGCTGCTCTAAACGTTTCATCATCATCACAAATCACTCATTTTTGTGATGTGAATGATGTTGTAATTGTGCTCTAATCTTGTTGATCTCCGTCAAGTGGGCATATATTCGTTCATGTTATCTCAATTGTTGTCCGTCTTACGTCACGTGTTGTATTCATTTGTCAGGATTCTGCTGAAAATGAGTACGTTTTTAATGGCCCTCGAGTACCGAGAAATTAAATGGGAATCTTTTACTTAAAGTTGATCCAGTTCAAAGTTGATCCGGTTCAAAATTCTGTAACTCGCTTCTAAAAATATTTATGAATGTGTAAACATTCCCAGGTTTTTGTGTATGTATGTAAATTAGTCAGGTGGTCTGTTCTGTTAAGTAATAATATGTATGGGCTTATCAATCTGGATGCATGCTTATCAACCTTGCATCATCGGTTAGCTGCTTGCCTATTGCCTTTTATGGTGGTTGGTTTGGTGTCAGAGAGGATTTTGAAGTAGCTGGTCACCCACTTTTAGTGACAAATTACAGATTTTTGTATGTATTTACCTGTAGCAATGGCGAGCACTGGGGCGGACGAGAGGACGACTAAGGTGAGTTTCCACCCGTGCCAGAAAGCGTTAGCCAAGGAGAGGAAACATGTCGACATGAAGAAGACGCATAGACCAACTTTTTCACCAGTGGCTTCCTTCACTTTGACTAAATCTCTGAAATTTTTAAAATTATTTTTAATAAATAAAAATTGTCTCAAATCTTCTAAGAAAGAAGGTCTCCCAGCGTATGCTCTCCGATTTTGAGTAAATTAGTGTCAATCGATGACAATTAGGATGACAAATGCAAAGGATATGATCTCCCAATGGGCACGGTTGGCAGAGATAGTTGCATCCCAAGAGGAGGAAAAGCGCCTTAAAGTTAACAAATTTTACACTTTCCAAATTTACTGGATGTTTTCTCCTATTCGGATGCAAATCGGTCAAACGTATGTATGCCCATTGGGAGATCGTGTCTTTTACAAATTTTACACCAATTAAATGTGTGATCTAGTGACACTAATTTGCTCAAAATCGGAGAGCATACGCTGGGAGACCTAAATTTTATGTAATTTTTGACTCACTCTGAAATTCTGGAGACGAAATTCTTGTCCTGAACGGTATCATACCAGCCGACGTTTTGCCGCAGGAGGGCTTGCAAGTATTGCCTCCGTACTTCGAAAGCCTTCAATCAAGATATTTATAAATATATTAGTTAAATATCAATTAAACAATTGTGCTTATTAATTAATTAATTAATCGAACTCACAATATTTTCTGACACAATGTTAAACAGCGTGATGAAGATGTAACTGCAAAAAAATGTGCCTGCCCCCAAGCTGCTCAGACTTATCGAAAATGTTTCCACTTCGCCGAGAAAGTTTTCTTTTAATTTTCTCCTGGAAAAAAAATCGAAATTTTATTATTTTAGAAACATTTAGAAACATTGTGTGGCGTCATTATTTACTTAAGAACGATTCATTTCCTTAATAATTAGTCGGTGATGATGAATAATCTTTACGTTTTAGAATGACGTGTGCATTTTCTCGATAAGTAATTAGTCACTGAATCAACTTGCAAATTACTTGACTTTTCCCCAAGACAGAATTTTACTTAGCAAACAAGGATGCAAGCAAATTGACATAACATTTGCATTATTGCGAATGCCAATATTAGTTCGTACATAAAAATAGCAAAAAGATAAAAGAGTCGACGAAATGGGCGACGTCTCCCCTCCCCTCCCGTTTTTTTTCTCGGTTGATTTATATGGACATGCATTAGTCAGTTGAAGGTCTTCACATTCAAAGTCAAGGTGAAGTGGTACTCAAGGTGCGAATCAATTAAGAGGGAAAGCAAACAAATGATGAAATCGCTAATTCATCGGGGTTCATCTGGCTAAATATTTCAACCACCACGGTTTTGAATTTTGGGCGATATTTCGAAATTTTAGCTACAAAAATTAAAAATTAAATTGATATTCGTCGTTGATAATCTGGCTGAATTTTAGTATTTTCTGATATTTCGAAATTTTGGCTACAAAAATTAAAAATTAAACTGCTCTTCATCGTTGATAATCTGGCTGAATTTTAGTATTTTCCAATATTTTGAAATTTTAGCTACAAAAATTAAAAATTAAACTGCTATTCGTCGTTCTTGATCTGGCTAAATTTTAGTATTTTACGATATTTCATAATTTTGTACCTACAAAAATTAACGCATTTCAATTAATATTTTCAGGTTTGACGTATGTAAAAGTTAAAAAAAAACGGTTCCAGAAACGATGGACTTTTTGAATTATGGTCAGATAAACCGTGACCATGAATGAATGAGTACAATAGTGAAAATGGTAGCCGTTGATTGCTTCATCGAATCAACACCCACGACCAAATTACGAATATAAATTACGAATAAATGTCATGTCATGTCCAACACTAGGATGGTAACATTGGCAGATTTGTGAATTGTTTGATCAATAAAAAAACGGGAAAAAACGATCCCAGACTTTGTTCTTCACTTTATGAGATTAAAAAGCAATGCAAATATTATTGGATGGAATCATATTTCTCGTAATATGAGAAAATCTTGGGCGAAAAGAGTCGCAATTATTGCACAAATAACAAATTCGCAGTATAAATATTACGCCATGTTTGTCCAGTCCAGGAGGACAAGTTAAATTCTTGGGAGAAACAAAATTCGCAAATATTGCGAATAATTAACCTTTTAAGCAACATAAATATTACAGTCTCGATTGCGCCATGTTGTCGAGGACAAGTTTCAACCTGATCGTGACGTTCACTTATCAAGTAAATGTCATAGTATAAGCACTTGAACTAAATAATCCTCCACAATATTCACGCCACGCCATATTATTTTCCATTCCACACCAGGATCAAACTTGTACACAATTCGTTAACAGAAATGGCAAACATGCAGGGAAATCCTTTGAAAAAATCGATATACATAATATTTGCAAGCATTAATAGAATTTTTTGCACATGCAAAGTTTAACTTTGCCTAAGGAAAGGAGAGATTCCTATATGCTCAACTGACTCACTCGTTCCCTCGCTCACCGTAACATATATTTTGCATTCACTCTCTTTTTTTTGCGAAAGAAATTTTGCACAAAGGAAAGTTTACTTAAGAAATGAGGCCCAACGTTATTTTCGACGTGACTCTGCACCTCGTGTGGCACGGTGCGGTGCGGAACAATAGCAAAAATCGACAAAGAAATTGAGCCCTAGACAATGCAATCAGAAATATATTTAAGGTATTATTCCCAACGATTTTTGCACATTTTTGCAACTGTTTTGTGGAAAAACGTTGAAAACAAACTGGACTTGATCTAATCCGAAATATAGTTTGAGCCTTGAGGAGTTTTAGGATAATTCGCGATTATTTTTGCAATTTCTTTTGTAAAAAATAAAACTGGAGTTAATCCAATCAAAGATATGTCTTTAGAAGTTATATGATATGATGATTCACCACTATTTTTGCTCATTTTTTGCAATTTTTTGTGTGCAAAATTTAACCAAAATAAAACCCGGACTTACATCATGTCCTCAAAGCTTATCGTAGTCCCTTCCTCCTCGGGCGGTCTATCGGGACAGATTTCTGTCAAATTCATCCCATCGTTGACCATGACGTCGGTCACCCTTCCGAAAAAGATAACCATCAAGGGCATACTCGCCCCACAAACGGCGGCCGCTAGGAAGGCGACAATCGCTAAAAACTTGTCCCTCGTCGTGGCGAAGCGGAACAAATGCAGATAAGGGACGGGAGGAATGGCGGGTTCTTCCTTTTTGTCTTTGTCCTTGTCCTTCTTGTTCTTTCCGTTCTTTTCGCCACCACCTTTATCGATATTATCGCCCCCTTCAGAGTTATATGTCCCGTTTGCTTCGGCCATCCTAGAAAAAAAGTGAGGGAGAAAAATGAGTTAAAATTACGATTTTTAACGGAATCAACGGAAACAGGGGGACATTGTCCCCCCAGAAATTCAGCAAAGTCGTGTCTTATCCATGTTGATAAGTCCTCTTCCCACAATTCTAATGGTCCCACATGCCCCCCCCCAAAGTTCCCAAAATGCGACTAAAAATGACTTACTTGCTATCCTCGACTTTTCCCATTTTGGCGATATCTGCTTTACTACTTTTCCCCCCCATTTTTCACAATTTTTAATGTTCTTGTCCTTGTTCTTATATTGTTCTTTTCACCGGGTATTCTGTTGATCAGAGACCGAGAGAGAGCGAAATGCACGTCCAACTCGGTGGACAACTCGAGCACGACTGAGCCAATTTGAGACGTGAATTGCACTTTTGCTTCTCCAGTTCCAGTCTGACTCGCTCCTTTCTCCAGTAAAATTGCACTTTTACGTCATTTTATATCGTACTTTGTAGTATATAGTGTAACTCGTGATGATGATAAGGTATAACGTTTCTGATAAGCAAAGTTCTGCCAACTAACCCGATATTTTTGGAAATATATAGTGGCTGTGGCACCTTCGTGACCTTGACGAGGACGCTGGATAAGAGAATAGATGGATGATGATAAGGTAACGTAACGTTGATGAGATTGAGGGGAAGAAGGGTTATCTGCCAAGTGACCCAGTATTTTTGGACCTTACATTAGCACCTTCGTGACCTTGACGCTGTCGATAAGATAACTAACTAACGACGATGGTGTTTAATTAATTGTGTTAAATTTAATTCTTGAGGTAACTGAGATAAATGCTGACTTATCCTTAGAGAAGTGGGAATTTGTATTAATTAACCTTATATTTCTGAAATTTGTTTGTGACCAAAATTATTTGAAACTTTGTCAGTCTAGTCTAGTCTACGCGTCTCCCTTAAGGGAGACGCGTTACCTGGATACTTATTAAGGTCAAGCAATCGTGCTTCGTGACCTTGACGCTCGATAAGAAAGAAGAGATAACTAATAGCTTGCGATGTACAATGCGTTTATATGAAATTTAATAATTTGAGGAATTATTTATAAAGGTTTATAAAGGTTTCTTTCTTTGATAACAATGGAATTTATGTGCATATTGAATTGAAAGGAAATCAAAGAAATGGATGGAAGAAGGATTTCGTCACGAAATGTTGTGGTTTTGTGCGTTTCATTTCAGTTCCATTCTTTTTGAATGGAAATCAATCAATGAATTTTACTGATTAATTATTGAATTTTATGAGTGACTTTATTCATTTTTGCGTGGATGAAAATCATGGTTGCCATTTATCATTTACTTACATGTGGTATGATTAGTGTCTGTATTTTGCATGTATTTTGCATGTATTTTGCATGAAAATGCAAATTTTTTTTGCAACTGCATACACAATTTGCACTAGCTTTATTAATTTTTGCGTGCAAATCATTGTTGCCATTTATCATATACACGTGGTATGATTAGTGTCTGTATTTTGCATGTATTTTGCAAATATTTTGCATGAAATGCGAAATATTTCCCACCGCATAATTTGCACTAGATGAATGAATGAGAGATCGATAAGCCCCCCGCTCGTCTACCAAATGACATGCAGTGCACGGGACAGAAAAATATGGCAATATTCCAGGACAAACGGGACCGAACATACATGCGAAAAAGAACGTTGCAAATATTGTGGCAGATTTCGCCAGCTAAACCACGCTTGCGACTCATGCTTTAATAATTCCGTGCAAAAAAAGATCTGGACTATACAGTGCAATGGTTGATAGGGTAGGCTTATCTTTACCTTATCATATTTCATCACATGGCTTGCCTATTATGTTATAAATGCTATGAAATTCCCGATTCATGCATTTCGGGTTCATTTAAATTTTCGCATGTGGTGAACATTAAATTCCCAATGATGATGATATTTAATATCTTCTCGTTTTAATCGCGTTATTGTACTCACGTTACGTTTCGCACATGTTACGAAATTGTTATCACACTCGTCGGTCGTCGGTGCGGTGATAGTGCGAATAATAAAAATATGTGCGATTCATTATTAGCATTAAGTCGTCTGCCAAATAACCCTTTTTTATGCAAACATCACCCACTACACGACGCCAAAGATGCCAATAATCAATTATCAATTTGCGGATCAATGAATATAGGTAAATATACTTATTAATAGAGATATTTTTGCGTAAACTCATATGTAGGAGAAGAAAATTGGCATAAAAAATTGGCACGTTTTGTTCGCACTCGTTGCTTTATGCAAACATCACCCACCACGATGCCAATAAATAATTAATTGTCAATTTGCGAATCAATGAATATAGGTAAATATACTTATTAACAGGGATATTTCTGCATAGGCGAAAATAAACTCATAAGTGAGAGAATAAAATTCGCATAAAAAATTCGCACGTTTTGTTCGCACACGATGCTGCGTTGTATGGTGCCGTGCCATACATACATTTTGCATGTTTAGTCTGGTCTTGCCAATTCGCAACTTGAGCGAGACAAGTTCGTACAGGAATCGTTTTGTCGGAAATTTTTTGCGAAGATGAGAGAATGATCTCTTGAATCCCACTCCACTCCACATTTTTTGCACGAAATATCAACAATGAGCTGGCTTTTACTCTTAATAAGATTCCATTATTTAACGCGTGGCGTGGGTTCATGAGAAGTTGTGCAATTTAAGCGCCACATGGATTTTTATGCAGCGATTGAAATATGAAAAAATATTAGATTTTAAACAAATCTGTTACGATGTTGCTACACTGGATTGAATTTTGCTTATTAATTAATTTGCATAATTATGAAACATTTCAATCTATTGATTTTACTAAAATAGGCGGATATGCAAATAAGTTACAAGTTTTTTTTTTTACAAAATACTGTTATTGAGTAAAACAAAAATGAATAATTTCATGCAAATTGTATTTTTATTTAAAAAAATGTTTTATTTATTGGGGAGAGATTCATCTCCAATCTGAATTACTACTTTTGTATAAACTGCTGAGATAGATTGAATTATGGGAATTAATTAATTTGCATATTTTTAAAACTATTGATTTTAAATACTAAATCCGGTGAGTTCATCAGAAATAGTGTAGTTTAAGCGTCTATTCAGTTTTGTATGCAGCGATTGGAATCTGTTAAGCTGAAAGATTATAAAAAAGAATTTGAGCACTGTGAGCTATGTTAGAATGGATCGAATTGATACGCAAATTAATTAATTTAGGTATAAAACATGTCAACTAAATCGACCGGATATGCAAATAAATAAATTACCAGCGTTTTCTATTTGTAAAACCGAATTATGTATGTAAATTAATTAAATGATATATTTATAAAACTTTTCAAACTATTGATTTTACCGGATATGCAAATAAATAAATTAATTACCAATATTATTTTAATTCCCAGTTTATTTTATCAATCTGTTAAAAGTAAAACCGAAATAAATATGTAGTTAATTTCATGAAAATTGTATCAAAGAATTTATAAAAAAGTGTTGTATTTTTTTATTACGGAGAGATTCTTCTAAACTACTTTTGTCTAAATTTTTTAAATAGTGGATGTTTATTAGCGGAATTTGCATTTTTTCGGTATTCCCGATAAACCGCGTCATCCGCACCGGAAAGAGAACCAAGGTTGGCACTGCGACGACCAAAAGCACCCCAAGGACCGGCTCCCCGACCTTCGCCGGGAATTCGCTCCTCGTCCTCGGCATCGTCCCGAGCGGCCAAAATTTGTTGGATGAGTTGGACTTGTTCTTCTTTGGACTTATAGTGCAAGTCCTCCTGCAGAGTGAAAAAATTATGGATTCAAAATTTTGCGTTATTTTTTGGGAAATTAATAATTATGAATATTTTACCTGCTCCAATCCGGCCAATTTGGTAATCACTTTGTAGGAATAGCCCTGATTGACTAAGAATCGTTGCCGTTTTCGAGAATAATTCATCTCGATAGTGTCTTCAGATACGAGAGTGTAGAAAAATGCGTTGTATTCCTCAGCAATTGCGCCTAAGGAACAATTAGCAATTAAGTAATGACTCGAACACTTAACGCAAAAACCGTCAAGATCAGCGCACTTTTAATCATCTCTTCGCTCTGGGAATTTATTTTAAAACTTCTAGAGCAGGTCGTTGCCAATTTTGTAGAAATATGCGCTCCAGATTTTTACACTTTTTGAAGGAGGAGATCTCAAGTTTAGGAAATCTTCAGAAAAATTTGACTCATCGAAACTGACTAAAAAAACTATTATCTGTAATCAACTCACTGACTACAAATTCGTTGTCCAGAATTTTAAAATAAGTTCCCAGAGGCGAGAATTGATTAAAAATGTGCTGATATTGACGCTTTTAGTGACATCAATTCGATAGTGATTGATTAACTATAATTTGCGCACAAGTACCTTTCTTCGCTCGCAAAATACGTCCCAACCGTTGCGCTTCTTGACGTCGCGACCCGCCTTGGGAACTGATTTGAATGAGGACATTGGCTTCTGGCAGATCAAACGAAGTATCAGCCACTTTCGATACGAAAACCGTGTTAATTTTTGGGTTGAATTTGAAATTTTGTAAAATCTGGAGCCTCTCCTGTTGCGAGGTTGGTCCGTAGATGAAGGGCTTGCCGAGCTTCATGGCGTAATGCTTTAAGGCGTAAACGTTATCGGAGAAGACGATTATTTTGTCGTTGCGTCGTTCATGATAGCGAATGAGGAATTGACAGGTGCGGAATTTTGCGGGATTCATGACGCACAGGAGCTAAAGTAAAATATTTTTGTCACGTGGTTTTCAAAAAAACAAATACAAATTAACTCACAATTTTCTTTGAAATTCCAGAATTCAAGTATTCCCTGTAAAATTCTGGCGTCATTGGATTCCACACTTCGGCACATTGAACTTTAGCGATGTAACCATTCTTTTGAAGTTCCAACCAATTAGCTTCGTACAACTGAAAAGAGAAATTCAATTAATTAATATCAATCAGGACTCGATGTCTCATCACTAAAATTGTCAAAATCAACATATTTCTAATCATTTCTCTGATCTGGGAATTCACTAATTCGTAGTCAATAAGTCAAGTAATAGAATGTGGCAGGATTTTAAGCCAGTTTCTACGCGTTCCAATTTTTCTGAAGGCTTCTTAAACTTGAAATCTCCTCCTTCAAAAATGTCAAAATGTGGAGTGTATACTTTTTTTTTAATTGGGAACGATCTGATCTACAAGTTTATCGTCCAGAATTTAAAAAAAATCTCCCAGAGCGAAGAATGGGTAAAAAAATGTGCTGATTTTGACGATTAGTCATCGAATAATTAATTATTAACCTTTGGACCGATTAAAAAGTTCAAATCTGCAATCTTATCATCCTCCCGGACTAGAGTGGCTGTAAGTCCGAGTTTACAATGTGCCTGCACCATGGTCAACACTCTCCTGAACATTTTTGCCGGAATACTGTGCACCTCTGAAGAAATTAATCAATACTCAATTAAAATTTAGCAAATTACCATCTTTAAATTTACTAATTAATTGTCCACCCACCATCCAACAACATTATGCCCCACTCCTGCTCCTGCAACCACTTCATCGTCTGCTCCGCCTCCCAGGATCTCTTCTGCGTGTGCGTAATCATGGAATACGTCGTCACCAGGATGCTGCACCCCATTGGCTTGTCCTTCGCGTCGGACGTGAAACGACAAATTATGGCGTCGTCAGCTAAAAATTTAAAAATAATAGAATTATTATCCCCATAAATTCAGATAGTCGGTACCCTCATCGTCAAAGAAAGTAGTACACTCTTAGAAATCCATGATTAAAATAATAACACCGAGCGGTATTATATTTCATATATGACCGAGAAGTAAATACCTGCCTGACTATCCCAGATCTCTAACTGTGCGAAATTCAATAATAAAATTATTTAAAATAATACCGAGCGGTATTGATATATGACTCAACCAAAGTGGTGTTGATAAGTAATGGCTCGGTATTAAAGTTTTACCATATGGGCAGCAATTTTTTGCGGACCAGTATAATTTTAGTACCAAGCGGTAGCAACTTTAATACCAATAAATCACTACCTGCCTGCTGCATGACTATACCAGATTTCTAACAATTTAGTAAGTCACCTGTGCTCCATAATTTAAACTGTTGTTTCCATTGTTCCACTGAAACGCCAGAATTGCAGAGGACGATGGCCCGCTTCCTCACGGTACAGACGGCGGTCACACCGGTCAAACTTTTTCCAGCTCCTGTAAATTAATTACAAATTAATAAAGAATTCACAAAGGACTGGATGCCTCGTCACCAAAATCATCAAAATCAACACATTTTTAGTCGTTTTTAGGTTCTAGGAATTTATTTAAATTTCTGGACGTCAAATTTGTAATCAGTGAGTTGATTAATGGAATGGCTGTGAGTTTTTTGACCCAGTTTCGATAAATTCTAATTTTTCGGAGGGCTTCCTAAACTCCTCCTTCAAAAAGTGTAAAAATCTGGACTGTATATTTTTTTAAAATTGACAAGAACCTGTCTACAAAATTTTCGTCCAGAATTTTTGAAATACATTTTCCCAGCCGATAAATCATTAAAAATGTGTTGATTTTAACAATTTTGGCGAAGAGCCATCGTTAATTTTGTTTACTGTACGAACCGCAAGGCAAAACTATCACACCGGATCGGGCTCTCCCATTTCCAAACATTTTTCTCAAACTCTTCTCCTGATATGGACGCAGGATTGCGGAAGGCTTGAGATCAATGCTATACACACAAAGCAATTAATTAATCATTAATTACTCTCTTTGTCTCATTATTAAAAAATAAATACTAATTACAATTACGACGACTCACTGAATATCTGGATTTCGTGTATCATTTCGAAAATCGTACTCAGCCAGGAGCGGATATTCCTGTTGGATGCAGCGCTTCTGCAAAATTTCAATCTTGTCTTGAATCACTTCGAAGGAGACGACCTTTTCTTCCTCTTCGTCGTCATTGTCGGCGTCAATTTTAGAATAGTAATCCGTAATGTCGGACGGTAAAGTGGGTCCGGATTCGCCATTTGTGGAAGGCCCCCCATTTTCAGTGGTGTGACCACTATTTCCGTTTATTGCGTTGCTATTCCCAGCCGTGGCGGTGGAGGAGGTCGGATTGTTCGTCGTGCTAAAGGCGGAATTCAGTACGGCCGCGCCACTCGTTTTTGTTATGCTGGATTCGACAAAGGCCTCGTCGTCGGAATGGCGCAAGCGACATTCTTGAATGACGGGATCTTTTAAAAGTTTTTGGAGTACTTCGGGATGACTGGATTCGACAAAGTAGCGATTCTGTTTCAAGACCAGCTTGACCTGGGGAGGGAATCGTTAAATCAAAATTAGTGTTAAGGTAGGATTCATCGTCAAAAAACAGCATATTTTTAATCATTTCTCAGATCTGTGAATTTATTTTAAAATTCTGGACGACAAATTTATAGAGCAGTTGCCAATTTTTAAAAGTGTACACTCCTGCTTTTGACACTTTTTGAAGGAGGAGATCTCAAGTTTAAGAAGCCTTCAGAAAAATTGGAAGTCGTCGCAACTGGCTCAAAAAACTCAACGCCATTCCAACGATCAACTCACTGACTGCAAATTTGTCGTCCAGAATTTTAAAAGAAGTTCCCAGAGCGGAGAAAAGAGTAAAAATGTGCTAATTTTGACGATTTTAGTGACAAGTCATGAAACCCTAAGATAATTATAATGTTAATTAAATTTGTATAACGCACTTTTCCATAGGACAGCGTACACAGGCGGATGAACTCCATAATTCCGTCGGGAATCGTGGTCTTGCTCAATCTCGTCAAGTACTCGATAATGTCTTCAGTCTGTAGGCCCACACTGACCGCGGCGTAAAGAGAGTAGGCAGTTAGTTTGTACTGCGAAAATTATAAATAAATAAATGGTCAGTTAATTAATTAATTGTATTGTAAACTTGGCGATAAGTTGAAATTACGCACCTCGTGGATATGTTCGGGACGATTTAACGGTTCCGCGATCGCGATTAAAAAATCGTGCGCATGTTTATACACGGGAGAAAACGCTTCCAGGAAAATGTGGCCGTTTGGAGCCTGGAAGTTCATGAAATGGAATTTGAAATTTAAGTAGTTTAATTTAATTAATCAATTAACTAATTTGCTAATTAACTCACCATCCAAATTGGTCGGGATTCATGATCACTTCTCAACTCCATTTGAGGACGATAATCTTTCGCTCCGAATTCATCATCCGGCACGACAGACGCTCCTTCTTCGGCCGCTTCGGCGTCTCGTTTCGCCGCGACAGGGACTCCTTCTGCAAATTAATTAATAATTACTTCATTTAATTTGATTAAATTGAAAAACATCCAAATTTTTAGAAAGTTCGTATTTTTTTTTTTTGTACATATTTCTGAACTATTTTGTCGTGTTTTCGTACATATTTCAGCGACTTTTCGTAAATACATATCCGCCCTCTTACTATTTAATTAATAATCTCAATTAATAATTATTTAACTATTTTGAGCTATATGTTCGTATTTTTGTTCTTCTTTTACAGATTTCTAAATTATTATGACGTTTCTTCGTAATATTAACTACATATTTCAGCGATTTCTCGTAAAATACATATCCGCCCTCTGACTATTTAATTAATGATCTTAATTAATAATTATTTACAACTATTTTTAACTATTACCTTGAACCGAATCGTCATCTTGGTCGAATTCTTCCTCATAATGAAACTCTTCTTCCTCTTCTCTGCCTCGTTTCTTTGACTTCCTTCCATTCCAACCTTTCCCCTCTCTCCCCATTTCAGTAAAGTTTCTGAATTTATAAAATTTTCAAATTTTTATTGCACTTTGAAATTAAAAGAAGCTTTTTTAAAATAAAAACAAAACTTTGCTTCCGTCAACGACTCGAGACGATTTCCGAATGAAGGAGTAATTTGAGTTTCCCGCGGCTTGGGGTATTTCTGCGACCGTAAATCTGGAAATAAAATTCCTTGAAATTTTACCGTTTTTTGTGAAAAATAGTGCAAAAAATGTGCAAATTTTGAGTAATTATGATATCTAAAATCATTTTGGGTCAATTAGTACAAAAATTTGGATATGAGTTGCAGCAACGGGTGAGAAACCGTGTTTTATATCGTGGGAAAAAACGTAGGTCTTGGAAATAACTCCCTCCCCCTGAAATTCACTGTTTTTTCACGATTTTATCGGAATTAGTGGTAAGTTTTGGGAAAACCCGATAAAATCTGAAAGATGTGATACTTTTACGTAATAAAATGCAAAAATTGAGAATATGAGAGCTAAATTGGGTTAGAAATGGAGAAAAAAGTGGATTTTTATGTGGGAAAAGTGAGATTTCTCATGTAATAGCATGAAGAAGTAAAGCGTAAGAAGTGAAGCGTTTAGAAAAGCGAGAAAATTGCCAAATCTGAAAGATATGACACTTTTACGTAATAAAATTCAAATTTTTCAAAAATTTAGGCGAAATTTGATAAGAAGAATTGGAGAAGGATGTGGATTTTTAAGTGGGAACGTGAGAACGTGAAAACGTGAGATTTCTCATTTAATAGCATGAGAATACATCAATTGAAGCATTTAGAAAAGCGAGAAAAGTGTTAAATGTGAAAGACACGATACTTTTACGTAATACTGATAAAATTCAAAATTTTCAAATATTTAGCCGAAATTGGGCAAGGAATTGAATTGAAAGTGGATTTTTATGTGGGAAAAGTGAGATTTCTCATTTCATAGCATGAGAATTCGTTCAATAGTGAAGTGAAGGATGTAAAAAGATGAGATAAGTGGATTCAATTTTAAATCTGGTCAAAATTAATCTGTCTTTCAACTGACCTGAATTTTCCTCGTAAAATGATATAATAGAATTTGTAGTGATAATAAGAATTATACAAGTGCTTGAATTACAAATTCCATCATTTCAAAGTTTCCTAAATTTTGTCATATTTTTTAAAAATTTTATTGTATTTTTTAAAATTTTATGTAACATCATCTAATTGCATTTTCATCTCCTACAAACGAATCGGTAAATCTATCGTGTTTTAAACCTTCAAAATTTATTTAGAAAACAATCTGTGTGCCTTAACTTACCCAATTTTCCAAGCTTTTCAAAATTTCGTTATATTTTTTTAAAATTAGCTGTAAATATCATCATCACATTTTTCATAGAGGTGAATGAATTTATGAATTTAAAAAATCTTATTATTTTCAAAGTTTCTTAAATTTTAATTATTATGCAACAATTCAATCGCATACACCTTGAATCTTTCAAAATCTGTTGTTTTAAAGGGTCCAAATCTCTGCAAAAATTAATCTGCGGTGTTTAATTTGCACAATTTTCTAATGAAAATTTCGTGATATTTTTTTTAAATTTCGTGTAAATTGCATCATCACATTTTTCATAAAGGTGTAAAATTACGGAATTTCCAAAATTTCCTTTATATCAGAGCTCTTTTTGTCATTTTCAGAAAACGGGGTAAAAAAATCCGAATTTGCTAAGTTGAAAATTTTAAAAATAATAAATCTGTGTCGTTCAACATTGTACAATTTTTCAAGTTTTTTTCTAAATTTCCTTAATATATTTAAATTTTTCTGTAAATAGCATTATTACTTTTTTCGCAAATATGCAAAATTTTAAATCTGATTAAGTTGTAAAAAACAATCTTCGCTGTTCAGCTTCCTTGCACAATTTTTTCCACGTGAAATTAATGAATTTGTTGAATAAAAAATTATTAAAAAACGTACGTATTCAAAAATTCAATTTTTTTCAAAGTTTCCTAGATATATTTATTGTTTTATGTACCAATCACTCACACCATTTGAATTGCATATAAGGACTTTTCGGTGTCGAAATCTATTACCTTTTAAAATATCAAATTTCTGTAAAAACAATCAAGTTCAACTTGTAAAGTTTTCCAAGATTGTCAAAATTTCGTGATATTTTTTAAAATTTAATGTAAACAGCGTCATCACATTTTTCATAAAGATGCAAAAATTGTTATTTTATCAGTTCTTTTTCATTTTCAGAAAATAAGATCAAACGACTTGAATCTTTCAGGTTAAAAATCTTAAAATGAGATTCATCTGTGTTGCTCAACTTACACAATTTTCCATGATTATCAAAATTTCTTTGATATTTTTCCTGTAAATATTAGCAATATTTTTATTGTTTTATGCAACAATCTCACCATTTGAATCGCATCACCTTTTCGGTTTCAAAATCAGTTACTTTTCAAGGGTATCAAATTTCTGTAAAAAAATAATCTGTACCGTTCAACTTTTCGAAGATTATCAAAATTTCATGATATTTTTTTCAATAATGTCATCACATTCTTCAGAAAGATGCAAAATTTGTTATTTTATAAAATTTCCTTAATATCAGATTTCATTTTCATGTTGAGTCCCACTTTCTGGAAAATGATCTGAAACTTTTAAGTTAAAAATCCTCCAAAAGAATAATTCTTCGGTGTCGCTCAACTTACACATTTTTCCAAGATTATCAAAATTTCTTTAATATATATTTTTTAATTTCCTGTAAATAGCATTACTACATTTTTCATAAGAGTGAAAAATTCGAAATTTGTCCTTTATCTCACAATTCTTTCTAAATTAGGAAATTAGAGGAAATAATCGAGATCTGCCAACTTTAAAATCCTACAAATTTCTAAAAAACATAAATGTAAACATTGTAAAAATCATTGTAAAAAATTTATAAATTTTTTTCTTATTACAAAATTTCCCAAAATTTTATTTTTTCCTTATTTACAAAACGCGTGAAATATCTGGCAGGTGAAGAAAGTGGATGGTTTGGTGAAAGCTTTTGTTTATGTTTCTTATTTTTTCAAAATTTCCTTAATATTACAATTCTACTTCATTTTCAATAACATTTTTTAGAACTTCAGTGGAAAAACACAGACCTGTTTTTATTTTAAAATCATCAAATTAAAAATAAATAAGTCTGTGTCGCTCAAGTTTCAAAAAATTTTCCAAAATTACATTTTTCCTCTTTGCGCATCCAAGTAAAAAGTGTGGAGAAAGTGGATGAAGGGTGAAAGTTTTTTATTTCTCTCTTTCTTTTTATCCAAAATCATGCAAATTTTAAAGTCCTACAGTAAAAAAAATTTTAAAGTCCTACAGTAAAAAAAATAAATCCCAACTTATAAAATTTCCCAAAATTTTATTTTTCCTCTCTGCACAACATAGTGAAAATAAAAATGCGTTGCAGATGGAGGGAAAAAGTGAATGATGGGTGAAAGTTTTTGTCTGCATTTCTTATTTTTTCACAATTTTATTAATATCACAATTTTACCTAAATTTTAATCAGACTTTCAGAAAATAAGAAAAAAATTCGAATGTCAACTTTCAAATTCTACAAAATTTCCCAAAATTTTACTTTTCCTCTGTGCAGAACAGAATGAAAATAAATATGTGCGGCAGGTGGAGAAAGTTTTTGTCTGTGTTTCTCTCGTTTTTTTGTGTGCCCAAAATCATGAACTTCGTCTCTTTACCACTTTTATTTACAACAAAGGACGGATTTGGACCTCGTAATGAGTGTTTTCTGGTGGGGTCCTTGTTTACCACTGCTGTTGTGCTCTCATCAAATGCAAATAACAAAATTGTCTCCTCGCTCAGAAACTTTTTAACAAATCTACCGCCTCGTTAACTCTGCAAGCAAAGAGAAAGTGGCAGGAGGACAAAGGATTTCAGGAATTAACCTGCTCAACCGGAAGTAGATATAGGACACGACGATTTTTAAAATCAGGTCTTCTTAACGATGAAATTGGGTTTAGATTTTGGGAAATGTTTAAATTTACGGGAATTAATTAGCGGCACAATTATCCATTTAATTATGAATAATTTAGTACTAATATCAGAGGTTATCTACATATCTTCTAAACAATGAGATTGAATTTCATCAATTAAAAATTACAGCGTTGAATTTATTTACAATTGATTTTACTAATTATTTTTGTCTCATCAAAATGTACTAAATTATCAATCGGAGGTACAGGACACGATTTTTGAAATCAGGTCTTCTTAAAGAAGAGAGTGGGTTCAGATTTTGGAAAATGTTTACATTTTTAGGAATTAATTAATTATTTATTATATGTAATTATTGTGTAATTGTGTATATTTAATAATCCTAAGCTCACTTATCTATGTTACAAGTAATTGAATTGAATTTCGTCGATTAAAAATTACGGCGTTGAAATCTTAACTAATTTTAAAAATTATTTTTTGTCAGACCAAAATGTATTTTCAACCGGAAGTACAGTCCATATTTAAAAAATCAGATTTTCTTAAAGAAGAGAATGGGTTGAGATTTTGAGAAAAAGTTTAAATTTATCGGAATTAATTAATTGCACAATTATGTATTTAATTATTATGAAACTTGGTTCTAACTCCCGAACCTATGTATCTATTTTACAAGTAATGAGATTAAATTTCATTAATTAAAAATTACGGCGGCGAATTGTACAATTATTTTTTGTGCTTAAAAATGTGCAAAAAGTGATTAAAACGAATTATTAAATTAATTGTAGAAAATGATTTTTTGGCATTAAAAATAAATAAAAATCAATTTAACCCAATAAAATTTTCGTACAAGAACTAGTGTACTAAAAAAAGCAAATAATTAAGAAAATTATAAAGGATACTAAATTTACCAAAATTACAAAAATTAAAAAACGTACGCAAGTCAATAAAATTCCGCAAATAACAAACATTAGCGTGCTAAAAACGCAAAACATTAAGAAAACTAACGATAAGACACATTACCAAAACTTACGAAATTTACAAAACTTATAAAAATTACGAAACTTATAATACTTTTAGAAATATAATCTTAATTGTTTACAAGTTCTGAGCTTTTGTGCATAATTCAATCATTTAGTCTGATTTTGATCTCACAATGGAGGTCTCCCAACGTATGCTCACAGATTTAGACGAAATTAGTGTCAATCGATCACAAATTTAATTAGGACGAAATTTGCAAATGGAACTATCTGCCAATGCGCAGGTTTGGCGGAGATATTTGCATAAAAAGAGGAGAAAACGCACCCCAAGGCTGGCATATTTTTCATTTTCCAAATTTCCTGCGCATTTTTTCTGCTTTTTATGCAAATATCTCCGCCAAACCTGCGCATTGGCAGATAGTTCCAGTTGCAAATTTCATACTAATTATATTTGTGATCGATTGACACTAATTTCGTCTAAATCTGTGAGCATACGTTGGGAGACCTCCATTGTGAGTTGTGACTTAACAACAATGAAAAATATTACGTAATTAGTGACATGAAATAGATCTTTGATTCACTTTTATTTATACAACTCGTCGTTTCCATAAAAAGATGAAAGTTTCCTGTCCTCCAACTTGTTCCTCGTCCAGAATTATCCTCTTCGCAGGAGTAGGAGCCGGTTAAACTATGTACATGAAAGCGGGAATAGATTTTCTTAATAGTTGTAGTTGCTGACGAGGATTTGAACCCTTTCAAGTAAATTTATAAAATTACGAAATTTGCGAAATTTTCAGAATTTATGTAGGAAATTTTCAAAACTTAATTCACAAATATGCTCTAAATATACAAATTATGGGATTTGTTCTTAATAATTTAGTCCGATTTCGATCTCAACCGGGGCTTTATAGTGGAAAATATTACGCAATTATGTAATTAACGACATGAAATATATCTTTGATTCGCTCGTATTTACACAACTCAACCTTTCCATCGTACATTTAAAAAGATGAAAGTTTCCCGTCCAGAATTGTCCTCTTCGCCGGAGTAAACTACGTAAAAGCGGGGATACATACATACATAGATTTGCTTAATAGTTGTTTGTTGCCGAGGAGGATTTGAACCCTTTTCAAGTTTTTTGTGTAAAGTGAGCCATCCGAGAAATTGGATAATTGGGCCTTTGTCCTCGCCGTTTTGTTTGCTGAGTGACACTTATATCTCTCTCTCCCTGCTCCCTTCCTCCACGCCCCAATGTTCCCAATGTTCCCGGAACTGCTGCTCCTGTAAATAAATGCAGACTCGCTTTATTCCTACGAACTCCCTCTAATCCCTGTAAACCAACTAATTTAGTGATAATCATCATCTCATCCCTGCTTTGTTCTCCTCTCGTTTTCATGAAATGCAGCCATGCCAAGTATTTAAGAGAGACTGGACGGACACGCTAAAAAATCTGGGGCCAAAATCGTCCCAGAAATTTAATAAAACCAAAATTTTCAGGGATGCTTAATACGAATTATTTTCAACCTGGGGGAATCAAAATCTTCCCAGAAATGTAATAAAATCGAAATTAACAGATCAGCTTAACTCGAATTATTGTTGTTACTGTTCGGTATTGATAACAATTCTGAGAAAAACTGAGATAAGTACATACATGTTTACATTTACGTGAAAGAATTTTTTATTTATTTATTTTTATTTATTGTTAGTTTACAGCAAGTTTATCCTGAAATTTGTAAAAGATTTAAAAAAAAATCACAATCAATGACGCCAAAATTGAGGTTTGTAAAGATGCAGAGTTTAAAACAACTTGGAAAGATCATGCTCTGACTGGACTGGTATGTATCGTAATTAAATATGTGCAAATTTTGGGAAAATTCTTAATTTGTTTGTTTCATATACATATTTTGTAAATATTTTGGCATTTTTGGAAAACATGAAATACATAGCCAACCTCTGCTATAGTGAGCTACGCATTGTAGAGAGAAATAAGACATTGTCACCACGTGGATAACACGTGGATAACACGTGCTTTTAATGGATAACCATAAATTTTCAGGTTTGAATTATTGTCACAGTATTTTGTGTCAAAATAGTTTTCGCCTGCAGAATTATTAGTAATAAAATGTGCACAAATTTTGGGAAAACTCTTAATTTTGTTTTTTCCCTTACTTTTTCGTAAATATTTTGGCATTTTTCGAAAATATTAAATATGTGCATAACCGCCCTCTGATATTGCAGAGACAAAACGGTAATAACATTTTTACCACGTGGAAAACACGTGTTTTTAACGAATAATCTTAAATTGCCTCAATTTTTGCATGAATTATTGTCACCGTTCGGTAACAAATTGTGCCAATTTTGTGGTTACGGAATTATTAGAGTGGAGCTAGTGACGTAATTAAGTATGTAATTGTGCTCTGCAAGATAAGTTTTGGTCAGTCAGGAGAGGAGTCAGGACCAGAAGTGGAGATAAGAACCTATTCATTCACCTCCACGTTTACAAGAGATAAGTAGATAAGGTTTCCCACTAATTAATGATGAAATGGGAGCTACATAAGCTATAATTGCGAAAATTCTTAATTTTATCGTACCTATTTCGTAAATATTTTTTGCACTTTGTTCATAAATATATACATACATAGCCGATCTCTGCTAGTTAGTAACACATTGCAGGGAGAAATTAGGGAATAATATTTTCACCACGTGGAAAACACGTGTTTTAAAAATGGATAATCTTAAATTTTCTCAATTTCTGCATGCATTATTGTCACCGTTCGGTAGTAAATTGTGCCAATTTTTTTCGGTTGCAGAGCTACGTATTAGCAGTGGAGCGGTTGAGGGTTGACGTAATTAAGTATGTAATTGTGCTGCACGAGATATCTTTTGGTCAGTACGAGTCAGGACCAGAAGTGGAGATAAGAACCTATTCATTCACCTCCTCGCTTACAAGAGGAAGATAACGTTCCCCACTAATTAATGATGAAATGGGAGCTAGCTACATAATCTGGGGTCTGCTGAGAGGGGAGAAATCGGGCCAAATTGGGATCTGATTGCGGTCCCTACGGTGCAAAAAATTAAGAAAAATTGCCATTAAATAAAAATTATTGGGCAAAATTACTGCATACACTTTCTCCAAAAAGATGTGCATGCATGCATTATGTAATTTATGGGAATGAGTTATAAGCAAACAAAATCTGTCAATTGCATATTGTGCAACCTGTAATTATAAGTTTTTAAAGACCAGAGTGTAACCTTATTTGGCCCGAGTCATGTTGTTATTAAATTGAGTTGGGTATAACACCACCAATATTTGTATACTCTTAGGCAACTGGTATTGAATTATTACGAATCATTACCGGACGGAGTACATATATGACTCTAACGGCATCCGTAATATCGATCGTTACGACGTAGTAATGTGGTGGTAATGAAATCGTTACCACTCAGAATCAAAACAAATAACAAATAAATTACAAATAATCTATAACAAATTCAGTAATGAATTATTACCAAATCAATACCAGCCCGCAGTACATATGTGATTCTACCGGATGCTTTACAGTGTATGACCAGTGTTTCAGGTGAAAATGTGTAACCATTTGCAAAAAATAATGGGTATAAAGTGTTTTTTTGCAGTTATTCTGACCTGCAAGAAATGAATGACGCCCCGACGCTGTACTTTATGGCGAATATTTCTCTCACTTTCTCCCAGTTTCTTGCACCTCGCATTTCTTGCGTGGATTGTTTCACAGTGCAAGAAATGTGGCAAACAACTAACAAGAAATGAAACACTGATAACATATTTTTTCACAAAATAATAAAGATACAAAAATTAAGTTTTTTTCCAAAGTTTATGCCGGATTTTAAACGAAAGAATTTAGAAAATTTTATGTAACCCTTTATTTTTAAACATTACAGAAAATATCTTAATCCACCAATTTTATTTGAGTTTTATTAATAACAATTCTGTTACCAATTTTGATACCAAATTTTGTTACCAATTTTGTCACCAATTTTGCTACCAATTTTGTTACAAATTTTGTTACCAATTTTGTTACCAATTTTGTTACCAATTTTGTTACCAATTTTGTTACCAACTTTGTTACAAATTTTGTTACCAACTTTGTTACAAATTTTGTTACCAACTTTGTTACAAATTTTGTTACCAACTTTGTTACAAATTTTGTTACCAACTTTGTTACAAATTTTGTTACCAACTTTGTTACAAATTTTGTTACCAACTTTGTTACAAATTTTGTTACCAACTTTGTTACAAATTTTGTTACCAACTTTGTTACAAATTTTGTTACCAACTTTGTTACAAATTTTGTTACCAACTTTGTTACAAATTTTGTTACCAACTTTGTTACAAATTTTGTTACCAACTTTGTTACAAATTTTGTTACCAACTTTGTTACAAATTTTGTTACCAACTTTGTTACAAATTTTGTTACCAACTTTGTTACAAATTTTGTTACCAACTTTGTTACAAATTTTGTTACCAACTTTGTTACAAATTTTGTTACCAACTTTGTTACAAATTTTGTTACCAATTTTGATCCCAAATTTTATTACGAATGTTTCTATATTTTCCTTACCTGTGACGCCGAGATGTAAAATAAAGAAAAATATTTAATTAACAGTCATTTAAGTCAGGTGGATTGTTACCATTTTGGTAGAGATTTATTGAATTAGAAGTTTTTTTGTGTTCTTATAATGTATCCAATTCCTAATTTTGCATATATACAACGTGCACACCTGTTCACTTTCATTCATTCGAGTGATTATGATGGTGAGTGAAAGTGAAAGAAAATGAATATCCCGTGAGTTGAATGGAAATTATTTACTGAGACATTCAGATGAATGACTGTGAATGAAGGATTTCTCACTCATTTCATTTTTCACCCTATGCTTAATACATGGGGCGAAGTAACAAATGAAGTCCGATGAAGTGAAATGAAATGAATTTGAACAAAAATGACATTCGAATATGAATGTAAATCTTCAGTCATAAATCGATAACGGATAACTGATTTTTGAATGAAAACTAAATTTTTGAACAGGTATGAGTCTACATATACGCAAAGTTTCAATTTAATTGGACCAGTTTAAAATACGAGCTTAATCGACGGACGGACAACCATGACGGGTACATAAGCCCTATTTTTCCTGAAGAAGAATGAATATGCATGCACTCTTTTCGTGGCCCAGAAACCAATCACTTTTTGACGGGGGACGATAAATTAATAAAGTTGTTTGCTGGCAAGCAAGTAAGAGCAGCAGACTGGACCCTCCTCCTCCACTCGTGGATAATTTACGTAATGTCGTGGCGATTTTTACTGTTTTACGCAGTGGGACGTCCCCCCATCATTTAGATCGTCATCATGTAGTCATCTCATCTTTAGTAAAGTATTGTAATCTGTATTAAGTAGTATTAAGTAAATAAATCGTGTTGCTACTGCTTCCGACAGATTAAAACAATTAAGATGAGAGGGAGAGAGAGGACACACCTGCAATTTGTTGACTGGGGATGCAGCAGTTCAGTTCAGGTGAAAATTAGAAGCAGTGTCACCTTTTAAGAGAGTTGTAGGGATGTGAGATGTCCAGAATTTTAGGCATTTATGACAATTTTTCCTAATATTTCGTAAATTTAGACATGTCCGTAAGGCCAGTGTTTTTATCATGACTAAGGAAAGTTTATGCCAAAAAAAGGTCCAATTTATGCCAAAAAAGGTTCGATTTATGCCATTCCTGAATGCAAACTTACATCCAGGATTACAAATATATTGTAAAAACACAAAATCGGACTAGTACACCTAGCCGAACTACATATTTATGTTCGTTAGGCTTATTATTAATTTTACAGCTCGGCGTCACAGGTGAGAAAATTTGGAAATTTTGGGAGAAAAATTTGTCAGTAGCGTTGGTTCGATTTACGCTATACATTCCTGATTTATACGCTAATTTGCCAATTTATTGGTTAAATTCCCATAAATTAGTGCCGTGAATTCCCTACACTATGTTCCCTGACCATAGTATTTACAACTCTACTTAAGCAAAATTGAAATAAAATTTGGGATCAAAATTGGTAGCAGATTTATGCCATAAATCGAATTAATTGACTAATTTATTTGCAAGCTTTCGTCCAAACTATGATTATAAAAAGACAAACAAAATATGTCAGATTTGTCAGATAACAATCTCAAAAATGATGAATATGTAACTTTTTTGAAAGTGAAGTAATTAACTTTTTATTAATTTTTCGGCCCGGCGTCACAGTTGAGAAAAATTGGAAATTTCCCGATTTAAAGGTTAATTTGCCGATTTGTGCCACAAATTCCCAGCATATTTGTATTTATACCTGTTCACTTTCATTCATGTGACTGATTATGATGGAGAATGATGAAAATGAATTTCCTGTGATTTGACTGAAAATGAGTGAAAGATTCCGTCATTTCAGATGAATGACTGTGAATGAAAGGATTTTTCACTCATTTCATTTTTCACCTTATTCTTAATACATGGGGCGAAGTATGAATGAAGGCAGATGAAGTGAAATGAAATGAGTTTGAAAGAAAATGAGTGAAAGTGAATGAAAATCTTCACTCAGAAATCGGGATGACTGAACTTCGAATGAAAAAAGATTTTTTGAACAGGTATGCTTGTACCATGCCTGCCAATTGTACAACTCTAGTTACTCGATTAAGGATTGAGATTTCTATGTTTAATAAATATCAAAAGTTGTGGTAAAGCGTACGAATTGCATTGTTTTTCTTGCACACAATTAAATACATGTAATATGCACATATAATTCTGTAAATGTTCCCTACACGTGGGTGGTGCTTTGTTTTATCGTAAATGTGAAACATATCTACATACATGCATAAGTTTGATTTTTAGTAAGGAAGGATATGAATCCACCTAAATGCATCTGCAACAGGTGATGTGAGCATTTTCGGTTTATGAACTGACCAAGTCGAAGGGTGTCATAAATTATGAAATTATTTGAGAACCGAGCAACAATCCAGCTACTGATTGTTGGCTACTGACCAATATTTAATATTCAAATGAGAGATGGGAGGATGAAGTGAAGTGGGTGGTGGAAATGCAACCCTGTAATTATTGATATTTATAACGGTCAAAATTATGGGTGAGATAAAGTTGTCACTTTTTAATCGGATCGTAGATACAAAAAATAAGGTTTGGTGATGAAGATGAAATTAGTAAAATAAAAATGCGAAATTTGAGAGAGTTTAAGGTCGATGGAAATATTTAGCTTTTTTTGAGATGCTTTTCATATTTTGGAAATAGGTCGTTGGATTTTCAGAATTGTAGATAAATAGAAAAAAAAATGTTGGTGTTAAACAAAAATTTAATATTATTTTGAAATTTAATTGTTACAATAGTTACATATCTTGTAATTTAGAGTTTGATAAAAAAGCGCATGTACAATTTTGAGCGAATCAATTTTGACGAAATTTTGATGAAATAGTTTTTCATGAGCTTGTTTACGGTTGAAATGTCGATAAAGTTGTAACTTTTTAATCGGATTGTAAATACAGAAAAATGTTTAAAGATGAAGAGAAACAAAAATTAGTAAAAAAAAAAATGCGAAATTTGAGAGAGTTTAAGGTCGATGGAAATATTTAGCTTTTCGAAATTTCTTGAATATCTTGGAATTAGGTTATTAAATTTGTTGGTAAATAGAAAACAAAATGTGGGTACAATTATGAGATTTTGAGAAATTTGTATTTAAGAAAGTTTAATGTGTATCGAAATATTTAATTCTTAAATATTTTGTAATTAGAGTTCGATAAAAAAGCGTCTAAAGTTTTGAATGATTAAATTGAAATTGTGATGAAATATGTATTTTCCCATTCAATGATATCAAAATTTCACAAAAATTACATATAAATTAAAAAATGTACGCTTCTTTTTCTTACTCTTCGTTCGTATTACATAATTCATCTTATTACAAAGTATTAATCTTCGCCAACTAAATTTATTCGTTGGGTTCGTAATTTTATATTTTTTTCCAAAAGTAAGTTCTGATATTTCAGAGTGAAAAAAAATTAATAAAATGGCGAAGCCGATGAATAAATTTAATTGGTGAAGATTTTTAAAACCTTGATGAATTATGTAATACGAACGATGAGAAGAAAAACAAGGGTGCATTTCGAAATTTATATGAAATTTTGATAAAATACGAATTCATAGAGTTACTTGCGTTATTTTGGGAATGAATGAATTATGACTTGAGTTAAAAAAAATGAAGGGTTTTAATTCCTTGACAGCTTCAGTAAGCCACATTTATCAATTAGTTCAATATCTTGTAATTAGAGTAAAACGTTATTTGAAATGTTAAATATGTACGTATTTATTTTTGTTACAATAAGTTTGAAATATTGAAATTTTATTAAGTTTTGATGAAATTTTGATAAAATATAAATTCATAGAGTTACGTGCGTTAGTTTGGGAATGAATGAATTATGACTTGAGTAAGGAAAAAATGAAGGGTTTTAATTCTTTGACAGGTTCAGTAGCCAAACATATCAATTAAGTGGGACACCCATTTCGTGCTTAAGAGAATATGTAAACCTGTTTTTTTGTAATAATTTGGTGTGGTCTGATCCACAATCTGATCAAAAAGGGCTCCCTTTCATTATGCTTGCTCTACTTTCCTGATTTAATTTTACGTGTATTTTACTCACCCTGGAATTATCACCCCCACGAGAACCAGAGATTAAGGGCATTTGGCTAATTTATTCGACACCTGGGATAGAATATTTACATGCGTAATGATTTTTAGGTGAGATTTGTACAGCATTTTGATAACCTAAATATTGGTATTTTTATGTATCTATTAAAGATGCCGCAGGTTTTAGAGATACTTTTGTTGGTTGGTGGCCCGATAAAATAAATATGTTTAATTTATAACGAGTAAATTTTGAAGTCACGCTATTTATTGGTATATTTTTCATTAAAAGGGGTGAAATTTTGTGGGAGAAAGTTTTTCGAAAAAAATATAAAATATGAAATTTCATTAAAATCAGTTGAATCTGACTTGATCTTTCGAAGATTACGATATTAGTTGATTACATTTTTTCAATAACGGCGTATGTTTAATGTAGTGATTTCTTATGTGGCATTATTTTATACTTTTTTAATATTAAATTTTCTGGAAAATTTTTCAAAAAATTACATTTTTCGGATCGAAATTCATTTTTCGGATTTTTTGCATCCATACAAAATCTAAACATGGAAAGCTCACTTCACCTGATTAATGTATAATAAATGTTACCAATTTTGTACATTTTTTCGTATCGGCGTCCAAGTGAAAGAAAAAATGTACAATGATTTTGATAATTTTTACAATTTCGAGTTTCCAAAATTGATTTTCTAAAATTTTAGTGTAAATTGATGATTAATATTGGTTTTCATAACTTAATTATGTAAAGATTAACCGATGTAAAGGCATCTCCAGTCTCACTTTTCCCCATTGTCCTACCCCTCCTAGTAGCAAGTTATAGACTTCTACAAAACAAGTTTGATAAGTAAGTAATAACATTTTAATGCATGTATATATATTATGAATTGGTGTAGATTTTGATAACTACTTATCGTACAAATGTATTTGCATGCAAATTTCCAGTCTCAGTTTGCCTCCGTCTCAGCCATAACGGAATGAGAGAAGAGATGAGATTTTACTGGATTTTATACATACGTGATTCATGAGACAGAAGCTGGTTTTCTGGTCTTACTGCTACTGATTAGATTACACGGTGAGTTTTATGGAGAGATAGATGAGATGAGGTAGAGATTTAGTTGGGTCAAGTAAACCTACGTACGCACTTGGCTCCTTGAGGATGGGAGGGCTACTTTATGGACTACCCGATACGATGACGGGGTGGATAAAATGTCCGGTCGGATCAAGTGGAAGGGTTGTCTCGCTTCGGGTCCAGATCAAGTGCAACCAACGTGACAAAAAGTTTTCACAGAGATTTCGGAAACAGATCGGATTTTAGTACAGAGTAATTAAAGGAATTCTGTGAAATTAAGAAAATTAAGTCATGTAATTAAGCATGTAATTGTTTAAAGAACTAAACGAATCAAGTATTAATTACACGTTTTTTTGGAGAAAGTTGATAAAAGTGAGACTCAAGTTGGATTTCGGGAATTTGCAGAGGATCGGATTTTAAAAATTATGTGAAATTAAGAGAATTAAATCCACATATGATTATAGATATGATTAAGATATGATTATTTAAAGAATTAAACAAGTGAAATATTTATTTTACGATTTTAAAGGAAGTTGGTAAAGTGGGACGTGGAGATTTCACAGGTCGGATTTTAATACATAATTAATTCAGAATTACTGGAAATTAAGTGAAAATAAAAAAAAATACCCAAAATTTAAATCGGATTAATATTTAAAGAATTACGTAAAAGAGTGAAATATATATTACACATTTTTCGGAGAACGTATTGGTGAAAGTGAGAGAAAAGGCTAGAATTTAATCGTGAATTTAATTAATTGATAACGTAATTTTTCTGGGAGCACTCATGTCTACTTTTTAAAATGATAAGAGAACACGGAAGTATTGTGGGATTAGTTATATTATAAAATTAGTGTGGTTTTTTTGTGCATTTTACGGTAAAAGTCTCACCTTGCCCCCGTTTCGAAATGTGAGATTAAACGTGTGTAATTGATATATATACAGTTTTCTACATGGAATATCTCTCTCGCATATTATTACAAATTTTGAGAAAGAAATTTCTGTAAAATTTCGAAATTGGAAAATTAAATTTTGTCCAACTGAAAAACCTCAATATGTATAGAATTATTAAAATGAAGAGAAAGTGATTTTTTATAGTGATTTTTAAGCAACTAGTTTCTTCAAATTTTTTTAAAATACTTTTTAAAATTTTGTTTAAAAAATTAACGCGCATAAAGCATAAAAAATTATGCACAAGTTTATAGAAGAATTCTGCAAATGAGAAAGTGATTTTTTTAGGATTCTTTGTAAGTTTCTCCAAATGATGAAATTTTCAAAATTTTGGCCAAAAAATTAGCACGTGGTCTACATAATAGGGGGTAAAAAATTCTGTATTGCTTTATTAAAAAATTCCTAAAACGAGGACAAAATGATAAAGGACAAGTTTCTCCAATTTTAGATTTTTTCAAAATTGTATACAACAAATTAGCACGTGTTCCGCATACTAATTAAGGGGATACAAAATTCTGGACAAATTATATGCCCACGAGCAGGACGTCAATTTGCATGATGGAATGGGACATAAACGACGCGACGATTCCGAACACGGTGAACCACCACGACGCTTATCAAGACTGGCCCGATGACCACATCCGACTCGTCTACCCCATCAATTCCGAACCCGGTATGAAAAAAAATAATAATTAAAAATGTGAACATAAAGAGCATCCACTAAGGTTTTTGACTGCCCCGTCATAGGCGCGCAAGGGGCCAACACAGCGAAATTAAATTTCAAAAAAATTATTTTTGAATAGACCAAGTTATAAGCTTTCCATCGATATATGTCACCAATTATCCAGTCATGGCTAAGACTAGAAAAACTTGGGTTGAAAGGCAAGAGTTGAAAACAAGAGTGATTGAGTTTCATAAAAATCGAACAAACTATGATTCTAAAATCACTTGGCAATTTTTCTAGCAAGAAGGTATTCCGCATTCAAATGTCAATTCTTACATAAAAAAGTACGAGGAATCCAATAAAGTCGAATTCCCTACTGGTCGACCTGTGAAGCTAGCGACGGCAAAAGTCAAAAATCGGATTTAAAAAATCTTCAAAAATCATCCATCAACGACAATGGCTACAGCGGAAAGGAAGGTCAACATTTCAAAAAGCTATCTAAGCAAAATCAAAGTCCATAAACTAGGGATTGTAGCCAGGGGAAAAAAACCAGCACCAAATTACAAACCAACACAAAATGAAATGATTCATATGTGATGCAAGAAAATTCGGGCAAACGTGGTCATCATGGACGATGAGCCCCACGTCACAGATGACACTTCAAATCTTCCAGGAAGGCATTTTTTTCATAGTTCCAACCCCTGTGAAGTAAATTATGAAGACAAAGTCCAAAAGAAAGACCAATTCACAAAACAATGAAGAATTTGGCAACACATGTCTTGCATTGGTCATGTTTCCGATCCCGTCATTTTGGAGGGTACTATAAACCAGGGGGTTTATCTTTAATCATGTATTAAAGGGGGATTGGAATCGTTTATTACCAAAGATCATAAAAAAATAAAGTTTTCTTTTGGCCTGACCTCGCAAGGTCCCATGACGCCAAAAAGGTCACTCAGTACCGACATCTGAAAAAAATTGAATTTGTGCCAAAAACTGGAAACCCACCAAATTTTACTCAACTGCGACCAATTGAGAAATTCTGCGCGCTGACTAAGTCCAAATATTCTAAGCTTTCAGAAACGCCAGACACCTTACGAAAATTTAAGAACACATGGAAGAAAATCAGCTTGAAAGAAGGTGCAGTCTATGGGAGGAATTTGACGCGAAATCGGAAGAAGAAAATGCAATCTGTAGCAGACGGCGGAATTGAATCATTAAAATTTGAACTGTATGGCAATCCAAACCCTTTGGTAGTAAACATATGCAATTTTTTTGAAATTACATTAACTGTGTAAAAAGTTCTGAGCATTTTATTGCGTCAGTCAAAAACCTTAGTGGATGCTCTTTAGGACTTAATGAGACTCATGGTCAAAATCAGCACAATCTTAATCATTTCTCGCCTCTGGGAACTTATTTTAAAATTCTGGACGACAAATTTGCAGTCAGTGAGTTGATTAATGGAATGGCGTTGAGTTTTTTGAGCCAGTTTCGACGATTTCCAATTTTTCTGAAGGCTTCTTGAACTTGAGATCTCCTCCTTCAAAAAGGGTCAAAATCTGGAGTGTGTATTTTTAAAAAATTGGGAACGACAACGACCTGAATTCGATAACTCGTCGCTAAAATAGTTAAAATCTCCACATTTTTAAGCATTTCTCCACTCTGGGAATTTATTTAAAAATTATGGACGACAAACTTGTTGAGCAGGTCGTTCCCAATTTAAAAAAATCTACACTCCAGATTTTGACACTTTTTGAAGGAGGAGATCTCAAGTTTAAGAAACTTTCAGAAAAATTGGAACTCGTCGAAACTGGTTCAAAAAACTCAACGCCGTTCCATCAATCAACTCACCGACGGCAAATCTGTCGTCCAGAATTTTAAAATAAATTCCCAGAGTGAAGAAATGATTTAAAAGAATGTCCTGATTTTGGCGCAGAATCATCCAATCCCACGCACATGAACCTAAATTTAGGTTTTTAAAATTTTAAAAAATTCTTAAATACAAAAAAAATATATCGGATTTGACACCAGAAAAATCTCACACCTATCGCAAAAATAAAGAAAAATCCCAAACCTAACTTTTTAATACCTTTTTTTTAAATTGGAACGACTAACTTTTTGTGAATTTTTACAGCTCGGCGTCACAGGTAAGCAATATGGAAAAAGTTGGTAGTAAAGTTAGAATTATATTGTTATAAAACTTTATATTTACAAAATTAGTAATAAAATCTGTAATAAGATTTGGCAACAAAATTCGGTAGCAGATTTAGTAATGAAATTGGAATTAATAGAATTAATACAATTAGTGATAAAATTGGGAGCAAAATTCAAAATTCAAAATTCAGTAGCAAAATTGGTAACGGAATTTCTCTCAGCAAAATTAGTAATAAAATTGGCAATAAAATTTTAGAGCAAAATTCGGTAATAAAATTGGTAATAGATATTGGTACGATTTTGAATAATAATTTTTTGGACAAATAATCTAAAATTTATAATTATTAAGGGTTGAAATTTTTTGATCCTGTAAAAAAATGGTGAAAACGTTGGGAATTTAGTTACCATTTTTGTTCACCCTTTTCGAGATAATTATTATTACCGTTTAGTACTAAATCGAACTACCAGTTTGATAATAAAAACATAATTCTATCTAATTATCAACTTATTTTGAGGCAGAATTTGCAAAAATTTTAATTAAAAAAATCCAAAATCGCAGTTCTGGTTGGGCCATGCGGAACACGAACAATCATAACGTTCACATCTTGAAGAAATCCTGCTTGGGCGTCCTCATGTGTTCGAAAAGGTGCAAGTTGGGCGGCCCCACGGCGTGCGGCGAGCTGCGCCTGCGCCCCGCGATTTGCGACAAGGCGCGAAAAAAACAGTTGGGGAGACCCTGTCCAAATCCAAAGTGTGGCGGGGGCTCGCTTATACTTATCGCGTGCAAAGGAAACTCGGGTAAGTAGGGAAAATGTGGGGATGATTGATAAGGTCTTATCAAGGCGGAGGATAAGACGGGAATTAATTTAAAAATTATGTAGGTTTTCCATGCACTCATTTCTGGCGACATACGGGAAACGCCATCTTTTTCCAGGTGAGAGGGATGAAATGAAATGTGTTTTTCGTAATGAGACGATTTAGGAAATTTATTTTTGGGAAATTTTGAAAATATTTTTAGGAAATTTATTTAAAACAAATTCGTAAATTAATCCATAATTTCACTTGTGCGTAACGACATATGTAGGAGAAGTAAATTAGCTTTAGTAGAAGTATTAGCTTTTCCCAAACGAGAGGGATGAAATGAAATTGGGTGTATTTCGAAATGAGATTAGCTAGGAAATTTATTGTTAGGAAATTAATTCTTTGGAAATTTTTCGAAAATGTATTTCCAAGAAATTTGTTGGCAGTTAATTTAACTGAAAATAAAATCAGTCGAATTTCACTTGTTCTAACTTTTTTGTATCTTAAATATTGTTTAATATTAACAAGTTCAATTCATTGCCATACGACGTTAAAGTTAAACATTTATAATATTCATTTTTGTGACATTGTTAGAAAATTCGGAAATTTTTCTAAAATGTATTTAAATTTATTTTGAAAAAATAATTACAACGAATTCACAAATTTTGAGGAATTTATTTTTAGGGAAGAATTGTAGTTCATAATTTTAGTATAATTTGAAAAGCACATCTGAGTTATGTTTAGTCAACATATTCACATCCACTTAATTTCCTTACGATTGTAAAAATTTAAGGAATACATTTTTATAACATTTTTAGGAAATATTTCTAAAATTGATTTCTAGGAATTCAATTTCAATTAAAATAATAAACTAGAATTGTTAAGTTTTAGTAACCTGAAATATTTGTATGTCGCATTAATGCAGACCTATTTTATTTTCATACGATGTTAAGGTTTAACATTTTTTGTAAAAATGTATTTTTCATAACTTAAAAAATACAATATTTAAAAAATAATAATTAAAACAGATTTATGAATCGATCAATGTTTAAATTTAAATTGTGACGACTTACGGGAAATGCCTCTTTCGAGGGATTTTCTCAGAATGGGAAGTGCAAATTTCATGCTAATTAAATTTGTGATTGATTGGCACTAGTCTGGTCAAAATCTGTTGGGAGACCTCCATTATCAGTTTCGAAGTGGAATGATGAGTTAGGAAATTTGGCTGTAGGAAATTTATTTTTAAGAAATTGATTTATAAGAACGTTTGAGGAATTTATTTTAAGAAATTTAATTCATAATTCTAGTACAATTTGGGACACAAATCTAGCTTAAGTTCAAGATTTAGGTAAAACTTTTTCATTACAATTTGATGACGTTTTTCGAAAATGTATTTCCAAGAAATTTTTAGGTAATTAATTTAAAAGAAAATACAAATTAGTTCATAAACAGAATTTCAGAAACTTTCAGAAATACTGTTTATTCTTTCCAATTTATTTACTTTCTTCGACACTAAAGTTGAGGATTTATTTTATAAACATTTTACGAGAATTTATTTTTAGGAAATTTTAAGGAAATAAATTTCTATGAAAATTTTAGGTGATTAGGAAAATATTAAACGGTCGCTTCAGCTATCCTCGAATCTAAAATAAAATATTGTTTCTTAATCTTACTTCATCCACATTATTTTCATGTGACGCCAAAGTTGACCATTTTGTTGTAAAAATTTATTTTTCAATTTCTCATAATTTTTTATAATATTTCACTCGTGACAACATAAGGGAAATGCACTTTTTTTCAGGGACGAAATTAATCCAGTTTTGTGGTGTATTTCGAAATGGGATTATTTTTAGGAAATTTCTGTACTTTTGAAGAAATTATGAAGGATTTATTTTTAGGGAAGAAATGCTGTTCATAATTTGAAACGCACAAATGTTTACATATTCGCATCTATACTTAATTTCTTTACGGTTTACAAAAATTTAGGGCATCCATTTTTATAACAATTTTCGGAAATTTTCTAAAATTGATTTGTAGGTATTTAGTTTTAATGAAAACAAAAAAAATCAGGAACAGAAAATTTAAGTCATCTGAAATATTGGTTGAACGTATTAATCCGGACACACTTTATTTTCATGTGACGCTGAAGTTGACCATTTTGTTCTAAAAATGTATTTTTCATGAATTTCAAAAAAGTTTAAAATATTTTGAAAAAAAAATCCAAATATTTTTCAAAAAATAATTAAAGCTTCATAAATCCATCCAGAATTTAATTTCACTTGTGACGATGTATGGGAAATGCCTCTTGTAGAAAGGATGAAATGAAGCACGTTTTGCGGCGTATTTCAAACCGAGTTAGGAAATTTATCTTTAGGAAATTTGAAATTAAGCTAGTTTTGCACTGCATATTTCGAGATTAAGGAATACATTTTGGGAACATTCTTAGGGAAAAATATATTTCTAGGAAATTTTTAATTAATTAATTTTAATGAAAAAAAAAGATTCATAAATCTATGTAGCTAAATCTTTTATCAACCTAAAATACTAATTACTCGAATTAATCCAGATCCACTTTATTCTCATGCTAAAATTTCACATGTTTCTTATAAAAATCTATTTTGCATAGTTTTTTTTATTCGAAATTTTTAGGAGTTTTTTTTTCAAAAATGCATTTCCAAGAAACTTTTAAATAAATGCAATTAAATTTCTAGAAAAGAATAATCTAAGTTCCTAGTATTTTCTAAATAACATATTCGGTTTATTTCCACACGGCGCTAAAGTTGTGCATTAAAAATGTGTTTTTCATAATTTATGAAATTTTGTTAAGAATATTTTGAAAATCGTAATAAATTTTGAAGAAATGTAAATAAATGTGAAATGTTTCCTTAGGCGAAAGGAGTTCACGACCATCCCCGCCCCGAAGTGAAGAACAATAACGTCGAGGTTCGGAAAACCGTGGGGATCAAAGTCGTCAAAAATTGTGGGGACGGCGTGGGCGTACCAGGCTCAAGGTCAACACCGCACCGGGTCGGTGGGGGTCGTCGAAATAATAAGAGCCCTGCTTTTCGAAATTTGAAATCGACCCGAAAACCGAGGAAAATTAAAAAGGTACGATTCAGAAAGAAATAAAAAAAATCATTATTGACGGAAAGATTTATGAAATTTGCATGAAATTTTGCCTCGTCCACTTTCTCAAAATGGAGGTCACGCAGCGTATGCTCTCCGATTTTTGAGCCAATTGGCGTTAATTGATAACGAATTTAACTAATACGAAATGGGTCACATTTAATGGCGACCCTAAGTGACTGAATGGGATACCCTAAGAAGTAAACCCTACGGTGGACTGAATGGCCTTCCCTAACAGGTCGAAAATAATAGCTAATAAATGAATCTCGACCCTAACGTTCTCAGGGTTAAAAATCGTTAATTTACATAATTTTTAAGGCAATTCCATCTCGATTCTCATTTATCAAAACCATTTCTTAGAATTGGGTCTTAAATTAATAAAAAATTAGGCAACAACAAGTGTTCGCTTGCATTTCTTTGGGCTCCCTGGTCCACGTTTTAACCCAAGAGGTACATACATCTTTTTAAATATGGGAGATATTAAAATCTCTGCGAATGTATGCTAGTCGGATTATTGTGTACATGCTCACAAATATGTAGCTATTGAAATAATTGACAATTACATGGAGAAATCAACCAACATACGAACTACAAACACTCTAAATAAAAAGGAAGTAATTTAATGTCTCTCCAAAACAATGGGAATTACCCTCCAAATATTTAAGAAGTAGCCTAAATGGAAAGCAACCTCTAAATGCTCTAAATTTTCTCTCCAGTTAAATGGAACGAGCCTCTCATTTTGCATATCATAATTTTATGTTAATTTCTTATCCGTGGTTGATCTTATTACCTTTCTGACTCAACAACCTTGGAAGGTTCATTCACAACTCGACATTCATTCACAATTTGACTGTCAATTCACATCCTCCAGTTTAAAAAAAACTTTAAAAAAGTGAAAAAATGGCTGACATTACTAGAACATTAAATTTTGATAATCATACATCCTCTGAGTCGGACGGCCCAGTAATAAAAAAAGCAAAAAAAAATAGTGTGTGGGAACATATTGCTGAGCTAAATAATATTGACGATGCAAAGCAATTCATTTTAGCGAAGGAGGAGTGGGTTTACCAAAACCAATATCAAACAAAGGACAGTACAGTTTTAAAATTTGTATGCAAGAATTCAATTTCATGTTCTTCTAAATGGAGAATTGTACTCTCATTGACCTCCACCAGTTTTAACGTAGAGAAAACAGTAACTGGACACGATCATATCCCGAAGAAAGTCAGAGGTTGGTAATTGATAAATTGTTTTACACATTTAAACTTACCGAATATAAAATAAGTTCTTGAACTAGGTTTACCACAACTATTGAAATCGGAAATCATTAAGCTGTTAGAGAATGGAACAAAGAAACCAAATGCCATTATCAACGCATTGCAGCGGAGCGGAATTGAACCTCCTTTAAAATCTCAATTAACTAATTTCCTTACTACGTACCGGGGAAAGGAAGCTCCACCCATTGTCTCACTCGGAGCCCTTGAAGCCGAGTGCATTAAGTTATCACACGAGCCTAATGACATTGACACAGCTTACGTGGTTAACTATAAAGTGGACTACATTAATAAATGGTTCGGAGTTTTTATTTCAACGGAAAGACTACTTGATTTGACAACACTGTCGAAGGCTCTGCACTCCAATGCCACATACATGCTTTGCTGGGAGGGTTTTCCCGTACTTGTTGCCGGTATTTCGGATAAGGACAAGGTCTTCCATCCCGTAGGGATCGCTGCATGTGGTAGTGAAACGTCCAAAGATTTCGAGTTCCTGTTCGACAGCATAAAAAATGGAAGGATGAATTATCAACCAACTATATTAATCGCGGATGCAGCTGAGGCTATCACCAAGGCTTTTACCCATGTTTTTGGTGATGAGTTTACTCGTGTTTATTGTTGGTTTCATCTAACAAAAAACATTGATCTTAAAAGAGGGTTAGTTAAAGACAAAAAACTATGGTTTGACGTTCGGGGTGACATTTCTCTACTACAACTTGCGAAGTCGGATGAAGATTTTGCGATCGCTGCCGGCTTATGGTGTAAAAAATACGCATATAATGCTTTGATGACCGACTTTTATACATACTTCGTGGAAGAGCATGTAAATCAACGTGCTGGTTGGCATGAAGGAAAGGCGATGGGGTATCCTAGTACCAATAATGGTTTGGAAGCAACAAATAAATGGATTAAGCAGCACGGTACTTTTAGAGAGCGACTACCAATGGCACAGCTTTTTAAATTCATGTTGAATCAATCATCCGCTTGGTCCAATCAAAGAAATCCTATCCACGCTGAGTCTAAAGTTTTTGCTACTTTCCCGACTTTGACCCTGAGACTCCAAACTGATGCCTTCAATTGGGGGCAGAGCAAACCTGACGTTAAATATCGCACTTGTGGGAATATAATCACCTTCTTCGTCACGCCAAATAATCAACCGAAAGTTAAGGAGGAAGACATAAATAAGTTCCTCCGCCTAACAGAAAAACGTTCATGGAGATCCTTCGATTCTTATAAATTTACAATGAGTAGAATATGGTTAGTTCGATTTGATTGCACTGATTGGAAAAAATCGACATGCACATGTCCAAGTTTTTCTAAAAACTACATTTGTAAACATGTACTTGGTCTGGCAATTAAAAAAGAATATTTCGATGTTTGTCCTGAAGCTAAAACTGTACCACTGGGTACCAAGAGGAAGCGTGGACGACCTACGAAGTCCACAAAAGCCTTAATTACCATGTAATTGTTAAAAATATATTTTTCTGGAAGCACCAATTATAATTGTAAATAAATTATATGCTTTTTTATATAAAGTTAGAAAATCATAACGTCCATTATTTTTAGAGGTAGTTTGCCACCAAAATCCTAATTCAAAAATAGCTTTGAGAGGTACTTTTCCATGGAGGGTCCTTCTGAAATATTGGGAGGGTACTTCCCATTTTTTTGGAGAGGCTTTAAATGCATGCCAAATAAAAATAAGTAAAATTTACTCAAGGTTGAGTAAAAAAAAGAGGATGACATAACCAAAAGGTCAAATTTATCCAATCATTGTGCAAAATTTGTCCAAAGTTATGTACGTAAAATGTCCAACGGGTGGGTAAATTTTGCACAAAGTTTATCATCTTTTTTTCCTCTTCTGAGAGGAAATCTTAGAAGAGGAACTTACTTTGAGTAAATTGTATTTATTTTTATTTAGTGTGTATAATTTAGTTAAATAAAATATGTTGAGACATTAGGGTAAAGTTTAAGATAAATAAGGATGGTTATTTGCAAGTTAGGGAAGGGCATTCAGTCAACCGTAGGGGTTAGTTTTTAGGGTATACCACTCAGTCACTTAGGGTCACCATTAATATTTGCCCATACGAAATTTGCGAAAGACACGATCTCCCAGTGGGCACGTTTGTTTGCATCCGAAGAGGAGAAAATGCGCCTTAAAGCTAACAAATTTTACACTTTCTAAATTTACTGCGCATTTTCTCCTCTACGGATGCAAATGTATCGCCCAAACGTGCCCATTGGGAGATCCTATCTTGATTCTAAATACATAATGGAACAACAGTGTCGAGAATTCGTACAAATAGGGCGAGAAAGAGGATGACTCGAAATTTCATGCAAATCTACTTAGGGAAATTATAATTATGAGGTGGCGAACAATTACTTACAAAATAATGATTGTCTTAACAGGAACCCGTTTACATAACTGGCGACATCCGACCACCACCCCCTCCAGATGTGCGGAAATGTATCCGATCCTCCGTAAAACAGCCACACCCCCAACAGAACGAGCCAAATCTCACTTTTCCCACCAACACCCCCACCATAAATCCTGATCAATACAATTACCACCCCACAACCACCAGCAGCAAACCTCCCCCTTCCCAGACTGGTACTATCCACCCCCTCCCCAAAGTCAAATCCACCCTGAAGAATTCGCCATGTCGACAACGACAAAACCATCGCCCCAGTCGTCCCTCTGCCCGGGGTGCAATCAGCCCCACTTCTACTGCAGTTGTGGGTACCACGTGGCGACCACGACCACGACGCAGCACGACTTTGTTAACCAAGATCCCACCGGAAACGGGAGTTTCGTCGCGTTTAACAATTCCCAAGACACGTTTAAACCGTCGGACATTTTCAACTTTGAGGTCAACTTGAACCTCAACTATTCCGCGTGTACGACTAACCATCATTACCATTCAACGCCACAAGTTAATAGTCAGGGAGGCATAACGCCCGGCGTCGTGGCGACATCTGTGGCGACGCCATATGGTTATGGGGGTGACGACCATTTTATCCAACAAGCACTACCACACCCACCCCCAAATTACCCCCAAATTAGTGGCCACCCCCACCACCACTACCAGCAGCAGCAGAATCACCACAACTACAATAATAACGCCCAGTTTCATGGGGGAGGATTTAATTATGACGGGTGGAGTAGTAATGCTGGGTCGAATAATCCGAGTAGTAATGTCGTCATGTATTAAGTAGAAAGTTGATTAATCAATAAATTAAAGAATAAATGAGTTAATTAATTAATTACTGACTTGCGAAAAAACAATTCAAAACATTTATAAATGATAACCACTCAAAAGTTCTTATCATTTATGCATCGATTATGCATACCATCCGGCTCCACAATCACAACGCGTCGTCGTCGTCGGCGTCGGAGGTTAATTTTCGAAAGCGGCGGCGGCGTCAATTTTGGTGATTTTTTCATGGAGGTAGATCCAATATTTTAAGTAGATGTTGGTATTATTAAATAAATAGAAAGTTAATTAATTAACAAATTAAAGAATAAATGAGTACTTAATTAATTAGCACTGTGCAAAAAACTAAAAATACATCTTACTTCTCTACTTAATTGGATTTAATGCATCGCTTTCCAAATTTTATTTTTAATTTTTCCAAATTATTTTAATTTTAATATTTTTCCAAATTTTTCTACTTTTGTGTCTCAAACGTTGTAAAGTGAGGAAAAAATCTTAAAATTGTTCATCTTTTTTCTACAACATTCAACAAATTTTGATGGGGATTTTACTGAAATGGATTTATCTGGAATGAATCCATGTTTATGTAAATCTTCATAAATTGACGTTATCAGGCGTTAAAGTTGCTCATTTTTTGTGAAGAAAAAAACATTTTCTTATTTATTTTGGTTTCCGATTCTTGCAATGGAGGTAAGAATTCAGACTTTGAGCAAATTAGTGGAAATCAATCATAAATTTAATTAGGATGAAATTAGGAAAAGATGCGATCTCCCGATGGGCTAGTTTGATCAAGATATTTGCATCCGAAGAGGAGAAAATGTGCCGTAAAGTCGACAGATTTTAGACTTTCGGACTTTTCTGCGTGTTTTCTCCTCTTCGGATGAAATCATCTCTGTCAAACGGGAGATCGTGTCATTTGCAAATTTCATCCCAATCCAAATTTTAGTCATACCTGTCCAAAATTTAGTATTCATTCCAAAGTCAGTCATCCCGATTTTTGACTGACGATTTTCATTCACATTCAATCATTTTCATTCAAATTCATTTCATTTCACTTCATCCGACTTCATTTCTCACTTCGCCCCATGTATTAAGCATAGGGTGAAAAATGAAATGAGTGAGAAATCCTTTCATTCACAGTCATTCATCTGAAATGACGGAATCCTTCATTCATTTTCATTCAAATGATAGGAAATTCATTTTCATTCACTATCACTCACCATCGTAATCCCTCAAATGAATGAAAGGGAACAGGTATGATTTTAGTGTCAGGAATCTTTAAGGAAATGTATTTTGAAAAAATTCTTGGAAAATGGATTTCCAAGAAATTTTTAGGTAATTAATTTAAATGAAAATACAAATTATTTCATAAATACTATTTCTAAGTTCCATCTGGAATATTGTTTCTTCGTTTTAAAACATCCAATTTATTTGTTTACGAGGGTAAAGTTGAGGATTTAGCAAATTCATTTTATAACATTTTTTAAAAGTTTTTTGAAAATTTATTTTTAGGAAATTTTTAGGAAATTAATTTCTAAGAATTTAGAAAACAATTAATTTTTTTATTGGGAATATAAATCAGTTCAGAAATTCTAAATAATTTCAGTAACTCTAACTTTTATCTAAAATATTGTTTTTTGATATTAACACACCCGTTGATTTTCATATGGCGCTTAGTTGAGCATTTTTTTTGTAAAAATTAATTTTTTATAATTCTTCAATAATATTTAGGAAAAATTCATAAATCAATCCATAATTTAATTTCATAATTTTACGTAATTAATTTAAAGCAAGATATAAGTATTTAGGACATGCATTTTTAGGAAATTTTTGCAAAAATATATTTCTAACAAATTTTTAACCAATTAATTTTATTAAAAAAAATGAATTCATATAAGTCGAATTAAGGTCACCTCAGCCTTTCTCTAGAATATTGTTTTTACATGTTAACGCATCCACTTTATTTTCATACGACGCCAAAGATCAACATTTTTTATAAAATGCATTTTTCATAATTTCAAAAAATTACAATATTTTGAGAATAAAAATATAACGAATTCATTAATCAATACAAAATTAAATTGACGAAATACGGGAAATGAACCTCTTTTCGAGAGATGATATGAAATAATTTTGCGGTGCATATTTCAAGATTTATAAGGGAATTCATTTTTATAAATGTTTTTGGAAATTTTTATAAAACTTATTAGAAATTTCTACGTAGTTAGTTTTAATGAAAAAAAATCCATAAATTTGTGACCTGAAAAATTTATTCATCGTATTAATGCAGATCTACTTTATTTTCATCCGACGTTAATATTTAACATTTTTTTTTAAAATGTTTTTTTTTCATAAATAAAAGAATTATACGATTTTGAAAAAAATAATTAAAACTTTCATTTAATTTCCGTTGTGTGTGACGACATACACAAGTGAAATGTACATTATTTTATAGGTGAAAGGGATGCAATGATATGAGGTGTATTTTGAAGTGAGACTAGTTAGAAAATTTATGTGTATGAAATTTGTTTTTTTGAGAAATTTTGGGAAAAGTTTTTAGGAAATTTGTTTAAAACGAGTTCATAAATCAATTCATAATTTTATTTCGTTGTGACGAAATAGGAAAATGTGTATCTCTTTTTTCGGGTAAAAGGAATGAAATTAACTGATCCTCTCAGTTTTGCGGTGTACAGTTTGAAGTTAAGAGGACGAGTTAGGAAATTTATGTTTAGGAAATTTTTAGAACATTTTTCGAAATTTTATTGCTGCGAAATTTTTAGGAAATTGATCTTTTTTAATAAAAATCAAATCATAATTCTCGCTCCGTTAATTTAATATCTGTAATATGCATTTCTCTTATTAATGCACTTTATTTCCAAACGACGCTGAAGTTGAACATTAAAAGAAATGTTTCATCTTCATAGATTTTAGATTCTTAGGAAATTTGTCTTATTTGTCTTATATTAATAATTTCAATATTTTTTATTTTAGTAAAACTTTTGAAACTTGCAACGCCGATTATACAAATTATGAAAATTGTTTGATAAAGGCTTACCTTATTTTAGGTGAAATTAATCTTCGAATAGAATAAGATCCGAAAAATATACAAAAAGTTGATAATTAGTACCTTAATAAATTATAAAAGTGTCAGGTTTTTTCAAATTTGGTTAATTTAGACGGCAATTTCGAAAATTTTAAATATTTATTGTGGAAATTGTGGAAATAAATAAATTCGGAAATTGTGAAATTTTGTGAATTTGCTGTGACCGTGTTTTCCATGAACTTTCCCATAATTTTTCGGCCGATTTACCTGAAATTTCGACACAGTCTCCCTCCACATGATCACCTTTGTATAGCGTAAACACGATCAGAACGATGGGCGTCATGCATCGTGTAGTTGAAGTGAGTAAATCAGTGAAAGATGAGTTATAAATGAGTGAAAGATGAGTTATAAATGAGTGAAAGATGAGTTATAAATGAGTGAAAGATGAGTTATAAATGAGTGAAAGATGAGTTGACCTTAAATTCGCTATAACTAGTCATTAACTCGTGCAGAAATGATATTTTAAGCATTTTTGGACTTCCAGATAAATTTTGAACGAAATAGTGCAAGTTTCAAATACGTACAAAATTTTCAACTTTTTTAATTTGAGACCAAAGTGTAAATGAGTTCGAAATGAGTTGTAAATGAGTTTTAAATGAGTTCAAAATGAGTTGTAAATCAGTTTTAAACAAGCTGGCTCAAAAATTTGAAACTTTTTTTTATTTCATTTGAATTTATATGATTGCATCCAGAATTTATTTGGGAGTCCAAAAATGCTTAAAATCTCAACCATGTAGAGGCCAACTCATTTAGAACTAATCGGCTACACTTTTCAAAACCAAGTAAATTATGGCGTGTCAAACAACGACTTAAAAAAATAATAATTTCCTTAATAGGAACCCCGTTACATAACGGGCGACATCCGACCACCATCTCCTTCCGATGTGCGGAACTGTATCAGATCCTCCGTAAAACAGCCACACCCACAACAGAACGAGCCAAATCTCACATTTCCCACCAACACCACCATTACAACAAATCCAGATCAATACAATTACCACCCCACAAGGTCGACGTGGACGTGGACGTTGATCAATTTTAGGAAACGGGGTCATTAATTTTGGTGATTTTTTTATAAAGGTGGATTCATGGGGGTGGATTTTATGATGGGCGGAGTAGTAATGCTGGGTCTACTAGTTTGAGCAGTAATGTCGTCATGTGTTAAGTAGAAAGTTAATTAATCAATAAATAAAATAATCCGATAGTAAATAACTAATTAATAAACGAATTATTGACTTGCGAAAAACTGAAAATAATTCAATCCTTCCCATTTAATTGGATGCATCGCTTTCTAAACTTTAAACTTTTGCGTCTCAAACGTTACGAGGTGAGATGTAAAATTGCCAATTTTTGTCTACATCAAGTGTCATCAACTAAAAAATATATTACCTGTAACGAATCCATATTTATGTAAATCTACGTAAGTTCACGTTATCTGGCGTTAAAGTTTCTCATTTTTTGGGACATTTTTTTTTATTCATTTTGATTTTCCTTCTTTTCCATCTATTACAATGGAGTTCTGCCAGCGTATGATCTCCAATTTTGAAGAAACTAGTACCAATCAATCGCAAATTAAATTAGCATGCAATTTGCAAATGGAACACTGTAAATACAGTTGAGTAAAATTGCCACCAAAGCAACTATTGAGTAAAATTTACCCCGACAGAGGTAAAATTTACTCAAGGTTGAGCAAAAATCTTTCAACCTTGAGTAAATTTCACCTTTGCCAGGGTAAATTTTACTCAAAATTGAGTAAATTTTAATCAAATTTATAAAGAGTGAACTATCTCCGAATGCGCAAGTTTGGCGGAGATATTTGCATCCAAAGGGGGAAAAAATGCTCAGCAAATTTGGAAAATAAAAAATTTGCCAGCCTTGGGGGTGCGTTTTCTCCTCTTTTTATGCAAATATATCCGCTACACTTGAGCATTGGCAGATAGTGTCATTTGCAAATTTCATCCTGATCTTATTTGTGATCGATTGACGCTAGTTTGGTCCAAATCTGGGAGCATACGCTGGGAGACCTCCATTGTTAGGTCGGAATGATCCACCCAACCTGATTTGCTATTTAACAATACTCTATTTTCAATATTTCGCAAATTAACTACAAAAATTCTAACAAAAATGTTCCCACTTTTTAAACCTCTATATCCAGATTTTGATAAGCACAAAACAATTATGGAAAACATTAAACAGCAAAAATGGAAATTTTCATGACATTTCGAAAAACTTATGTAAAAACTTGAATGAATCCTAATTTGTAATAATTGATCTATAAAATTGCTCTCTACCTTATTCTCGTAATTTCACATGTCGACGTCAAAACCCTCAAAAAAATTGTAACAAACATTTGCTCACTAATCCTAAGGAGAAATACGTACGACCTTTTCAATGCCAGATCTTGATGCCCTTTGTATATGTCATAGGTCTATACGAGTGTAGAAAAAGTGAAGGAGGGTTAAGGTCCATGGGCCCTAGTTCGCCAGCCACACCCCTTTGAAGGGGCGCCCAATGCCAAACTAGCCGCAATAAAATATTCGCCAAAAATCCAATTTTGCTCTGATTTCCATAATATTTCCATATTCTTGATCTTAGATAGTTGCTTTATCATATCCAACATCAAATTCGACCCTTTTCAAATTTTCAAAATTTTTGAAAATCTTCTGATTAGGGGTATGTATCGAAAAAGTGTGAAATTTCAAAAAAGTTGGGTTTGATGTTGGATATGATAAAGCAACTATCTGGGATCAAGAATATGTAAATATTTTGAAACTCCGAGCAAAATTGAATTTTTGGCGAATTTTTTAGTACGGCTAGTTTGGCATTGGGCGCCCCTTCAAAGGGGTGTGGCTGGCGAACTAGGGCCCATGGACCTTAACCCGGCTTCACTTTTTCTACACTCGTATAGACCTATGACATATACAAAGGGCATCAAGATCTGGCATTGAAAAGGTCGTACGTACTCCTCCTAAATACTGAATTAAAATTTTCTATTTTCTCCCCCTAATCTAATCCACATCTTGATAAGCATGGAATAGCAAAAATGGAAATTTCCATACCTCTGGAATTTGTACATTTTGAAAACAAACTTGAGTAACAATTTTCAACCATATCTGTTCAAAAATTTAGTTTTCATTCAAATGTCAATCATCCCGATTTCTGACTGAAGATATTCATTCACATTCAGTCATTTTCTTTCAAGTTCATTTCACTTCACTTCACTTCACTTCACTTCATCTGACTTCATTTCCTACTTCGTACCATGTATTAAGCATAGGGTGAAAAATGAAATGAGTGAAAATTTTTTCATTCACAGTCATTCATCTGAATTAATCTGAAATGACGAATCTTTCACACATTTTGATTCAAATCACAGGAAATTCACTTTCATTCACTATCATTCTCTATCATACTCAGTCACATGAATGAAAGTGAACAGGAATACTGGGAAAGAATTCAGTCGAATAAAGTTGATTAATCCGGGAAAATTAGTGTGTAATTAGTGTGTATATGTGTGTGTAAAAAAATATAATTAATATTTATCTGTATTAAATTGGGTATTATTTTTCATGCCATTTTGAAGAAGTCTTTGGAATATGTATTTTTAAGAAATTTTTAGGTAATTAATTAAAAGGAAAATAAAAATGGGTTCATAACTAGAATTTTTCTTTCTTCGCAACGTTTCATCTGGACTATTGTTTTCTCTAATTAACACCCAATTTATTTCCATACGACGCTAAAGTTTAGGATTTATTTAGGACATGCATTTTAATGAAATATGCTTTTTAGGAAACTTTGGAAAAATATATTTCTAAGATATTTTTCGGTAATTAGTTCAAATGAAATAACAAATCAATCCATAAATCAAATTAGATCCTTTATCTAAAGTATAGTTTTTCGTATTAACGCACCAACTTTATTTTCATACGACGCCAAACTTTAACATTAAAAAAAATTTGTTCATAAATAAAAAATAAATAAAAATATGTTGATAAAATTAATTGAAATTAATTTATAAATCAGTCCATAATTTAATTTCACTTGTGAGATGAGACCTGGGAGGTCAGTTGATCCATATTCATTTGGCAGGAGAAGCAGTGGCGGACAAATATAAATCGGACCATACCTGTTCACCTTCATTCATTTGAGGGATTATGATGGTGAATGATAGTGAGTGAGTGAAAATGAATTTCCTGTCATTTCGAGAAGAATGACTGTGAATGAAAGGATTTTTCACCCTATGCTTAATACATGGGGCGAAGTAATAAATGAAGTCAGATGAAGTTAAATGAAATAAAATGAATTTAAAAAAAAATGCCTGAATATGAATGAAAATCTTCAGTCAGAAATCGGGATGACTGACTTGTGAATGAAAACTGAATTTTTGAACAGGTATGAATCGGACGAGAAAGAGAATTAATGACTCAGAATTTTATTCAAATCTACAATTACTTTAAAAAATAATACTAATTGACTTAACAGGAACCCGGTTACATAATGGTGGAAGTCCGACCACAACTCAAACCAGATGTGCGGAAATTTATCCGTTTCTCAGTAAAACCGTCCCAAACAAAGAAGGAGTCATCTCCATTCCCCGATTACTTATGTAAACGTTGGCAAATTCATGTTATCCGGCGTTAAAATTTCTCGTTTTTTGTCATAACTAACATTTTGTGCTTCATTCTGCTTTCCTTAATTTCCACATACCTGTTCAAAAAAGCTTTTTGTCATTCAAAGTTCCGTCATCGCTATTCCTGACTAAAGATTTTCATTCACGCTCATTCATTTTCTTTCAAATTCAGTTCACTTCACTTCATCGAACTTGAGTTCTTAATTCGCCCCATGTATTAAGCATAGGGTGAAAAATGAAAGAGGTGAGAAATCCTTTCATTCACAGTCATTCATCTGAAATGACGGAATCTTTCAGTCATTTTCATTCAAATCGCAGCAAATTCATTTTCATTCACCATCATTCTCTATCACAATCAGTCACATGAATGAAAGTGAACAGGTTTGAATTTCTATCTCTTGCAATGGAGGCCTCTTAACGTATGCTTTCCGATTTTGAGCGTCTATATAATTAGTTTTGTGGTTCTCATTAAACTCAACTCATTCAAGATGATTGAGACCGCAAGTCATGCAGATGTTCTAATTTGGCAAGAAATATCAGTTAACATATTTGCATCCGAAGAGAAGGAAACGCGCTTAAAAGGCTACCAATTTTACACTTTCTAAATTTACTGCGGATGTTTTCTCCTCTTTGGATGCAAATATGTTAACTGGTATTTCTTGCCAAATTTAAACATCAGATCGCTTTCGGTCCCAAGCATTTTGAATGAATGGAGTTTAATAAGAAACATGAAACTAATTATTTACACGTTGAAGCATCTCAATAAAAAATTTGGAAAATGTAAAATTTGTCAACTTTAGAGGGCGTTTTCTCCTCTTTGGATGCAAATATCTCTGCCAAACGTGCCCATTGGGAGATCGTATCTTTCGCAAATTTCATCCTAATTAAATTCGTCATTGATTGACACTAATTTACTCAAAATCCGGGGGCATATGCTGGGAGACGTTTGGCAGAGATATTTGCATCTGAAGAGGAAAACTACGCGCAGTAAATTTGCCAATGTTAGAACGTGTTTTTGATTCCGTTAATTGATCATGTACAAATGTACAATCCATTAATTAATCATTTGCATTGTTAAATTATTGATTTACGAAAAACTATAAGTTCAGAATAGGCTTCATTCAACACCTTGTCTCACTTAATTACGTTATAAACTTGCAACCTTAATACTTCTAGAGGCAAAGCTTTGCGAAGAAATGTGTATAAAAATTAAGTAACTATATTTTTTTAAGTTTTTCCGTAAATTTTTAGAGTTTGGAATGTTTTTTTTAAAATTGGGATGGAATTTGTTTTTCATTTACTTATAAGATCAACTTGAGAATCTCATCCAGTGATCATCATGTTTTAAGCAAAAATTGCATCCAAATTTATCCTCATTTCCTCATTTTACATGCCATAACGTAATACTTATTATAAATAAATTCTGCTCATTGTAATGTTTAAGAAATACCCTCGTTAGTGGAATGTTAAACATGTGCAAATAAATAAATAAGTGTAGAAAAAAATGGTAAAAATTGGGAAAACAATGATACCGATATGACAAATGATAAGAACAATACTACGGCGACCATAAAACAAAGCAATCACTCATTCATCTTCTTAACTAGACCAGACCACCACCAACGTCGCCGTCGTCCACCTCAAGCTCAAGCACTAATTGTGCTCTACATAAATATGCATGTACACACACAGCGTTGGTTAAATTAACTCAAGTCGGTGTTACCACTAACGAGTCAAACTTAACGCAGAAGTGAATGGTATTTAATAAGTTGTAAAATCTCGTGGGAAATCTAATCCGGACGTGACCCAGTCACTCCACGTATGTATTTGTACATATTTATGTACATATACTGCCTGCAGCCTAAATTCTCACTTTTTAGTAGAGAAAAGGGCAAGGTTAAGGTTTTGCAGGACGAAATATATATGCACAGTGGCTGCGGAAGCCGTGGGGACCTTAACATTGTAGGATAGGGGAGGGAGGGGTTTGTACAACATGGGGAAATGATGCGGACATCGAACAACCGTGGGGACATTGTCCCTCTGCCCACGCCCAGGCTTCCGCGGCCACTACCTACTTTATTTAGACGTGATACCTACTTTAAGTGACCGCGGAAGCTGTGGAGACATCTGGGGGTATTAACATTGTAGGATAGGGGGAGGGTCGGGTTTGTATAAGATGGGGAGATGAGGGGGACATCGATTAACTCTGGGGACATTGTCGCTCTGTCCCCACCCACGCTTCCGCGGCCACTGCCTACTTTATTTAGACGTGATACCTACGTTAAGTGACCGCGGAAGCCGTGGGGACATTACCATTGTAGGATAGGGGAGGGAAGGGTTTATATGATGCGGACATCGAATAACCATTGGGACATTGTCCCTCTGTCCTCACCCACGCTTCCGCGGCCACTGAATTTGCATGTAACAATTATAGGAAATTATTACCCAGCCAGCCGACTGTACATATCTCCAGCCAGAAGAGAGGCTTGTTTCTTTGTGAGAAGCCATAAATTCCCCAGGGCGATGATGAATAAAGTCGTCACAATTAATCTTTTTCTGAGCTCGTGTACTACAAGCAATCACTGTCAGGCGGTAGTCTCATCAATCGCAGAAATATTTAGCATGAGTTACGATCGGATGGATGGATTTATGTAAAATTGAATGGATGGGAATTTACGGCATTTTCTTGCACCACAATTCTGTTTTTAATGTGTTAAGGAAGCAGGCGGCGAGGTAGGAAATCCAGAATTCATTTATTTCCTGGAGAAACGTTGGCGTTGTGGGACGTGGAATAGAATTTCTGTGCCCAGCCGTTTAATGAGGGCAACGTGTATAATTAATTAATCAATTAATTGTGATTTGGGTAAATTATCGATTTCACGAAAAATTGGAAGTAGTAGGTTTTTCGAATTATTTCTAATTCTAAATTTTGCCCATTTTGGAAGAGTAAAATAAGATAATTAAGTAATTATTGGGATCGTGCCAAGTAAATATTATTGATTTTGCGGAAATATTTATATTGGTAGTAAATTTTTATAGATTTTTGTATGTCGCAATTTTGCCAATTTTGGGGCCAAGAGTAATTATTGTGATTGTACAAACTATTTTATTGGTTTTACGGAAATATATTGGTGGAGGATTTTTTTTACAATTATTTTCATTTCGAAATTTGGCAAATTTTGGAGTCAAATTGATCAAGAAATTATTGTGAAAAATAATCTATGCAGTCAAAGCAGAAAACATCTCATGTCACATTAGAATTATTTATTTCGACTTTTTTTTACTTTTGGAGTCAAACATGTGCAAAATCAAAATTTGAACTGGGTAAAAACCGAGTGAAAATAAATAAAATGTGGACTTTTTTCTGCGTAATTTTGACTATTTGTTCCTTTGTGATCTCAACGCTGGGTAAAAATTTGATAAAATTTTTCATAAAATTTTGTACCTTTCTGTACGTTTAAATTGTTAATTTTATGAATTTGTTTAGTCTCCGGGCAGGGGACGACGTACCACAAATGTCTGCATTCTGGGTGGATCCCGTACAAAAATGAGGTTTAGAAATTTTAGGAAATTTTAAATTTTAAGAAATTAATTTAAATTGTGTAATATTTTCGAAACTAGAAATGTTTGAAAATTCTGAACCTGTATGAAACGCATTCCGCTGCGATTTCCTCGTGTCAAAAGCAGCTCTTGTTTGACGACTTGATCGAAGTCAATTTGCACGCAACGCTGCTGCAGGTGCGGTTATTTTTTAGAGAGAAATTTCGAAAAAATTTTGGTCAAAAAAATTTCCAATTTTTTCAGATAAGTTTTTTTATTTACAAAAAATCAAAATTTTGATCAAAAATGTTTTCAGATAAGTTCGAAAGACGAGGAGGAATTCGTGGACAAATTGCTCTTTAACATATCCCGATATGCGGATAATGTTTGGCTCGGCGCTGTGAGAGACGGACCACGTGCGCAGTTTCGCTGGCTGGACGGTTTGCAAAATTTACTTTATTTTTGTTTGCAAAATTTTAACCTACTAGTAGGAATTGATGATTCATGGTCGAAATTGGAGAAATCAGCACATTTTAATCATATCTCGCCTCTGGGAATTTACTTTAAAATTCTGGAAGACAAATTTGTAGAGCGGGAGTCGTTCCCAATTTTTTTAAAGAAATATACACTCCAGATTTTGACACTTTTTAAAGAAGGAGATCTCAAGTTTAAGAAACCTTCAGAAAAATTGGAACTCGTCGAAACTAGCTCAAAAACTCGACGCCATTCCATTAATCAGCTCATTGACTACAAATTTGTCGTTCAGAATTTTAAAATCAGTTCCCAGAGGTCACTTCTTGTCTCTGGGAACTTATTTAAAAATGTGCTGATTATCCCGATTTTGGTGAATTGTTGATGCGTAAATTTAAAATCATTGCATTGCGTTGGAGAGATCTATTTTAAAATTGTGGTCAAATTGTAGTCAGTGAAATGATTGATGGAATGGCGTTGAAGTTTTTCAGCCGGTTTCAACGAGTTCCAAATTTTCCTGAAGGTTTCCTAAACTTGAGATCTCCTCCTTCAAAAAGTGTCAAAATCTGGAGTGTATATTTTTCTAAATTGGGAACTCGTTGCTCTACAAATTTGTCGTCAAGAATTTTAAAATAAATTCCCAGAGGCGAGAAATCCTTAAAAATGTGGAGATTCTGACTTTTTTTTGGTGACGAGTCATATACATAAACCTTAATATCAGAAATGTAATAAAAGAAAAAAAAATATTTTGAAAATAGGAACATCCCTCAACAATTTTTCGGTTTATCAAAAATGGGCGTATGGAAATCCGACGGGAGATTTTATGAAGAATTGTGTCGAACTGAGGTCACGAGATAATCACAATTTTAACTATAATCTGGGATCCAGTGGCGGAAATAGGCCGGCGTCGGCGGGGGCGTCAGGGGGCGGGGGAGATCCGGCCCCGCCGAATCCGAGTTCGTGGTGGTCGTCGCCCTCGGCGCCGGGTGGTGGGAGTGGAGGTGGATTTCCATCATCTCCCGGTGCGGATCCTGGACCGAATCCAAACGCATTTTTTTCGCGAGACCAAGGAAATTGGTATAACGTTCCGTGCACGAAGCATAATTTGGTCGTGTGCCAAATTTCGCAACTCGTACCGGAACAAGTCGTGCAATTGCAGGTCGTGAAGACGAAAAAGGTAAAGGATTATTGGCTCGATGGATTGAGGATTGTTTTAAGGAATGCAATTTTAAGAAATGAAAAACAAAATTTTGAGAAATTACGAAAAATCTTAAGATTTAAAATGCACTTTTGAAAAAATTTTAATGAATTAAAAAAATTATGGATACTTATAAGCTAAAAAAATTTTAAGAAATTAAAAAAAAATTAAGGGGACAAAATGCATTTAAAGAAAGTGCGAATAATCTGAAGAAATGAATTGTAATTTTGCAAGATTTAAATAAATTTTAAGAAATTACGAATAGTATAAGTTATGCAATTTTAAGAAAGAGAAGTTGCGAATACTTTAAATCAATTTTATGAAATTTTAAGGAAATCGGGATAATTTGAGGAAATTTTAATAAGTTTTGTGGAAAATGTTCTATACTTTTTTTCAGGAAATTACAAAACTTCGCATGGAATTGGACGACTTGCGCCGACTTGTTGGCGAACTTGCGGCCAACGTTGTGACCGATGTGCGACTTGGGAGTAAAGAGACGACGGACATTTGGCATGGTGGGTTTGGATGACAACATATTAATAATTAATTAATTAATTAATTAATTAATATTAATTAACGTACGAGTTGATGATCAATCGCTAAAATCGTCAAATTTTTAATGATTTCTCTCCTCTGGGAACTTATTTTATAATTCTGGACGACAAATTTCCAGTCGGTGAGTTGATTAATGGAATGGCGTTGAGTTTTTTGAGCCAGTTTCGGCGAGTTTCTATTTTTCTGAAGATTTCTTAAACTTGAGATCTCCTCCTTCAAAAAGGGACAAAATCTGGATTGTATATTTTTAAAAAATTGGGAACTCGCTGCTCCAAAAATTTGTTCAGATTTTTAAAATAAATTCCCAGAGTCAAGAAATGATTTAAAATGTGTTGATTTTAACGATTTTGGCAATGAGTTATCGAGTCCAACGAAGTGCGAATTTTGCGATAATAAAGATTGCTTTTCTGGTCAGGGCCGGGATTTCCGGACGGTGGGGGCTACGTCGTAACCGGGATTATGAACTGGGATGAAAATTCCTGCGCGGATTCCGTTAGTCGGAGAAAGTTTCAGAAATTTGTTAACGGTAAATGGTACGATGTCTACTGAGGAGAGAAATTCACAATCTTAATTAATTAATGAATTAATGAATTAAGTAATTAATAATAAAGTATTTGTAAATAAAATGATAACAATTTGAGCGTCGGTTACCAAATTTTCTAAACATTTTACTGCTTTGAAGGATAGCAGATTTCAGAGAAGGCTACAAAATTTTATCAAAATTTTGATAAATGTTCGAACATGAACAATTTCAACATGAAATCATCTACAAAAATACGAACAGTGGATCCCCTGATTTTGAACACATTATAGTGCCAATCGATCACAAATTTAATTAATATTAAATTGGATTTTTTTCGTAGGGATGCAGATCGTACCAGTTTAATTGATCTGGTGGCATCGGCTTTAAAAAAAATTGTATTTTAGTAATATTTATAATTTTGAAAATCGGTGTTGCTGATATATTTATATTTTTTGGAAACGTGTTTGGAAAATTTCATTCAGCTTGTTTTTTTACCCGTTTGTTTTTTGCATTTTCAAGGTGGCCTCGGTTTTTCAGAATTTCCATTTGATTAAGATTTATCTATATAGTTTCCAAAATCCTTTATTTTCACACAATTTGTACTATTGGATTTTTTTGTGGTTACATTCCTTTGAGTAAAAAAACAATCGTTGAAATTAGTTATAAAATTTTGGAAAATATTTAAAACAAAAATCTATATACATTTACAATTTGCCACCAATATTTTAACTATGGCGCAAGTTAACAAAAAAAGTGGAGGGAGTATTTGAATTAATACTCGTTCCAGGGCTTATCATGCAGTATGGCGCCGCTCTTATCTTTGGAGTCTTTCCGGTGGTGGTGGTGACCAGTGGAACGCCGGCGTCGTCTATGGGACGGATTTATGCTGGGTCTTCGGTGATGATGACCGTGTCCTCCGCCTCCAAGGGTTGTTTCATCCCGGCGATGTTGGTTTTCTGAAAAAAAAGTTTAATACAAATTTCTAGAAAATTAAACCAGGTAGTGTTTCGTATGTATCTTGTGGGTTTGTCACAATTCTTGCACTGCAAAGCAAGAAATGCAAGAAATGCGAGGTGCAAGAAACTGGGAGAAATATGCGCCATCTAGCCAGGCGCTGTGTCAAGTAAAGCGGGAAGAAGGAGTTGCTTGCAGTTTGCATTTTTTTTGCGGGGGAAAATAGCTGCAAAAAACCCACTTTCTTACAAGCAGTGTTTGTTTTTTTGCGATTTTGCAACATTTCTTACACTGCAAAGCAAGAAACTGCAAGAAAGAACTGGAAGAGAAGAAAGTGCAGAAAAATGCAAGAATATGAAAGAAACTGGGAGAAAGTGCGAGAAATAAGCGCCATCTTCCCACGCGACTTATGAAGTAATTATAGCGGAAGGGCGTCTTGCGCCTTGATTATCTTGCAGGTCAAAATATTCAGCTGCAAGAAACCACTTTCTACCCATTATTTCTTGCAAGTGGTTTCTTGCACCTGAAACACTGATGCCAAACAAAATTTAGCATACCGACTTCCGGATTGGAAAACAATTTCAATCCAACGCTTGTTCCTCGCCTCTTTTTGTGGGGAGATTTCCTTTTCTTTTTCGTCAGGACGGGAAGTGCGGAGGAATTCGTGGAGCTTCGAGGGGGTTGCTGATCATCGGATTTTCTTCGGAGGGGAAAATTAACGTGGGACATGCTCTCGTAGTCGGTGGGGGTTTGGGGGGCAGAAAACCTTTTTCCTGGGTGAAAGAATTGCAAATTATTACGTTTAGTTTGACGAAGGACTCTTTGCCTAAATGGTCAAAATCAGTGTATTTTAAATGATTTCTCCCCTCTGGGAATTTATTGTAAAATTCTGGATGACAAATTTGTAGTCAGTGAGTTGATTGATGGAATGGCGTTGAGTTTTTGAAACCAGGTCCAATTTTTCTGAAGGCTTCTTAAACTTGAGATCTCCTCCTTCAAAAAGGGTCAAAATCTGGAGTGTGTATTCGTAAAAAATTGACAATAGCTTGCTTACAAATTTGTCGTCCAGAATTTTAAAATACATTCCCGATATGATAAAGGATTACAAATATGTTGATTTTGCCGATTGTGAAGATAAAAGTCTAGTCTGGGTTAAAAGTTATTGAAAGTCAAAATTTCCATTGTCAATTTTTTGAAAATGTACACTGCAGATTTTGACACTTTTTACAGGAAGAGATACATGTCAAGTATAGTAAGGTTAAGAAACCTTCAGTAAATTGCAACTCGTCGAAACTGGCTCAAAAAACTCGACGCCATTCCATCAATCAACTCATTGACGGCAAATTTGTGTCCAGAATTTTAAAATAAGTTCCCAGAGGCGAGAAATAATTTAAAATGTGCTGATTTTGACCACTTTTGGGATGAGTCATATACATTAATGCAATATTTTGCAGTGATTTTTTTTAAAGAACTGAGGCCAACTAACTTTCTTCTCCCAACGAAACTCTCTTCTCTGGCGTCTGGAACCACGTGGTCGACTTGGCTTTGCTACCTCGCGTCGTCGTCGCGATGCTTTGCACGGAAGGAACTTCGCCTTCCTCCAAGGGCTCGATGGCGGCGTATGATGCGCGTGGGATGGAGATGAAACTCAACAAATCAAGATTGGTCGCGGTGGCCCGTCTCTTTTCCAGCTTCTTTTTGGTCGCGTAGTAAAAGGAATTTTGAGCCAGGAGACGTTTCTGTTCTTGAAGGCGACGCGCTTTCCTAAAAGAAAATTGGGACAAAATTTAGTGGAAATTCGAAATTTGTGACAGATTTTCTTGCGGATTTGCCAATTTTTGCACTGCAAAGTGAGGTGCAAGAAAGTGCAAAAAACAAGCGCCATCTAGCCACGCGCTGTACTAAATACGCGCGGCGGGACGTAGTTTCTTGCGCAGTAAATTTCTTGCAGGTCAAAATAAATATCTGCAAACACCACTTTTTTGTAGATATTTTTTTTGCAAATGGTCACTTGCAAATTCTGAGCAAAACAAAGATTTTTGAAGTTTTTTGAACAATTTTGTAGTAAAAAATAAATAACTGACTGCATTTCCTCCTCACGTTTCCGGTCTTCGAGACGCACTCGCCTATAAGAAATTCGGGAAAAAGATTCAAGTCAAAATTCAATCGAAATTTCGAAGTTTTTTGGACAATTTTGTATCTATTTAAAAAAACTGACTGAATGTCTTCCTCCAGTTCGGAGTAGACTAGGGACCTCCGCAAAACTGAGACATGTCCAGATTTTGACGCTCCGTGATGACTAAGGGCGAATTCGCCGTCTTCGTGGTCATGGTCGCTGTCGTGGTGAAAATGCGAAGAGTCCTCGTATTCATCGTCCGGAATCATGGCGGATCTCGCGGTCTGCAAGACACATACACATACCTGTTCAGCTTCATTCATTTGACTTATTATGATAGTGAGTGAAAATGAATCTCCTGTTATTTGAATGAAAATGGGTGAAAGATTCTGTCATAACCGATGAATGACTGTGAATGAAAGGATTTCGCACTCCTTTCAAATTTCACCCTACGCTTACAACATTGGGGCGAAGAAATGAAGTCAGATGAAGTGAAGCTAAATGAAATGAATTTGAAAGAAAATGACCGAATGTGAATGGAAATCTTCAGTCAGAATTCGGAATGACTGACTTTTGAATGAATACTGAATTTTTGAACAGGTATGGTGGGGACATATATAACATGGGCAGCTGATACGGACATCGAACAACAGTGGGGACATTATCCCTCTGTCCCCACCCTTCCGCGGCCACTGACAACCAACCAACCTGCAACAGCTTTCCGAGTTCCGTGTGTCGCATGCGGAGTTGAAACTGGGCGAAGGGCGTTCTGCTTTTGACGTGTTGGATTTCGTCCTCCGTGGGGGGAGCGATTTCTGAGGGGGATTCTTCCATGTCGAAAGCCTGAGCTGATTTTTTCTCGTCATCGTCGTCGTCGTCAAAATCATCGGAATGTGCATCGTTTGTAAAGCCACGTGCCCGTTTGACGCCGAATTCTTGCTGTTTGATGGATCGAATTGCCTTTTAAAAAAACTGATTAGCCATAAGCTTAGCTAAATTTGAATAATCATGATTTCAAAAAATTTTGTACCGTATTTAGCGTGCGGATTTGCAAATGAATGGAGAAGGATTCAAGGACGAGGAGAATTCCGGAGAAAAGCGTCCACACGAAGAGGCCTTGACCCAAGTCGAAGAGGAGGCGTTTACAGGAAAGCCACACTTTGGGGGCGCAACCCTAACAAAATATTAGGAACGAACTTCTGTAATTTAGTGTTTTTGAAGTTGGGGATTATTTTTGGGGGGGGGGAGATTAATTTGATGCAGTATCGTCTGGGACGCTGTAAGATTTATTTATGCAAATGAGGTCACTGATAATAAAAATGGAGAACGATCCTCTTCAGAACCTCGAAGTTCTACGTATTAGACGATTTAGAACGTCTTCCTCGATGTTGTCGACATGTCGAAATACGGCGCCCATCGCTATGAATCGCCATGTCGTAATTTCGCCAGTTTTCCATCCGATTTACATAATTTTTTGGCTTGGACCTTGCCTGACTTTGGTCACATACACATATTTTTCGGGAACATAAATATTTCAACTCGGTTAAAAATTAGTATAAGTTTTTAGAGTATTTCAAAATTCACATATTGTAAAATGAACGGACACAATCTGCATAAAATTAATCGCCCAAATATCGCAAAAAACGAACCACTTCATGAATCCGTTCCCTAAATTTCTTGACTTCCAAGCGACTCGTGCTGGGATAAGTCCAGATGTGGGCGTTGTCCGCGCAGTAGAGGTTTCTCACCCACCAGGCCTTGCAGCAGGAGAAGGGGAACAGTCTCTGGGCTTTGGTGGGGTCTAAAATCCGTCCCGCTTGGTAGTCATGCTCCAAATGGGTCACTCTCGAACTCAGGTAGTCCGTCCAATTCGACGCCCCACAGCATTGCATCTAAACACGGTCATGTTTAAATTTAACGGTTGCTTGCAATCCACGTGACCATATGTACCTGTTCACTTTCATTCATTTGAGTGATTATGATGATTATGATGGAGTGAAAATGTATTTCCCGTGATTTGAATGAAAATGAGTGAAAGATTCAGTCATTTCAGATGAATGACTGTGAATGAAGGATTTTTCACTCATTTCATTTTTCACCCTATGTTTAATCCATGGGCGAAGTAAGAAATGAAGTCAGATGAAGTGAAATGAATGAGTTTGAACGAAAATGACTGAATGTTAATGAAAATCTTCAGTCAACAATCGGGATGACTGACTTTTGAATGAAAACTGAAGTTTTGAACAGGTATGGTGACAAAGCCTTTAATACACGTGTTAAATATCGGTTTGCAAAATAAGTATGTCCCTCGAAATTTCTTGCGCAAAAAAAAAACGCCAAATCCACCAATTTTTGACCTGCAAGAAATACAAGGTGCAAGAAATTATGCCCCGCCGCTATCCTTCATACGGCGGGTGGCGCATATTTCGTGCACTTTCTCCCAGTTTCTTGCACCTCGCATTTTTTCCGCAGCTTTCTTCGCACTGCAAGAAATGTAGCAAACCCACAATAACAAAAACATCCATTAAAAAATTTGAAATTCAAAATTTCAAAAAATAAGATTGACTCCGTAGTTCTACCCGTTCAAAAATTATCAATGGTCAAAATCTGATTGAAAATTATATAGAAAATTGACATTTTTGAATTGATTAATTGATTTTATACGAGCTTACTGATTACGATCAGTAATCGATTTCCAACTTCGAAAAACTAATCTAATAATTAGTTAGGTAAAAACATCACCCAATTAAATTTATAACGGCGTTAAACCTTACAAAATTTTGTCAAAATTGCAAAATTCGAAATTTGTGTTATTTAAACTAATAAAAATTTCTAATAAAATTGGAATTGATTAATTAATTTTATACGAGATTATGACCAGTATTAGATATGTGCAAAATTATGAATTATGCAAAATTGGAAATTATCATTATTTATTTTATTATTTACAAGCATCTGTCGAACTTTTTAACGTGCGTTTTTGCGAAAATATGTCCCGAAATTTTTTGTGTACAAAAACCAGTCAAAATTTAGGATTATTATTCCAAAAAATTAAATTAACCCTGCCGGTTCGAAAGCTATTCAAGTCATAGTTTGCTTTTGATAGTGTAAAAAAACGGAATTTCAGAAATTTTGATATTCAATAATTTTTGAAGGCTTACGGATGATGGCCTCCCACCAATAGCCTCCGATCAATAGCCTCCTGAGGAAATTAGCCTCCCTTACCAATGGCCTCCCAGGCCAATCGCCTCCCACCCAATATCATCACATGATAAACACACGCATTGTTTTTAATACTTAACTTATCCAAATCTTAATTGTGTTATCATCATTTTTGAACTGGAAGAGCTACGAAGTCATTTTTAGTTTTGAAATAATCCCAATTTTTGGGTGGATTTTATTTAATACGGGTTAAAGACTTGTGGGTTTTCAGTCAAATTATGTACGTACCGAAATCTGGACCTCGTCGAGCAACGTGGTCGCGTAGTACTGTTCGTCACCCTCCAATCCTGTCCGCTTCGGTTCGACGTAGGATCTCACCATGAATTCGAAGCCTTCCTGAAAGCCGAACATGTCCAGCTGGTCGCACGTCCCGGTGCAAATCGTGATTATCGAGACGCCCAATTGTACCAGGAACATTAACAGGTCGATAAAGGCGTGCTGTAAGTAGGATAATTAATTAATATGTAATTAATTAATATCAAAATGGATAACCACAGGTGGAAAAAAATACTTTGGCAAAAAATACAGTATTACAGTGGACTGTTCATACCTGTTCACTTTCATTCATTTGACTGATTATGATAGAGAATGATCGTGAATGAAAATAAAACTACTGTCATTTGAATGAAAATGAAATGACTGAAGGATTCCATCATTTCGGATGAATGACTGTGAATGAAGCGATTTTTCACTCATTTCATTTTTCACCCTATGCTTAATACAAGGTACGAAGTAAGAAATGAAGTTAGATGAAGTGAAATGAATTGAATTTGAACGAAAATGACATATGAAAGTGAATGAAAATCTTCCGTCAGAAATCGGGATGACTGAACTTTGAATGAAAACAGCTTTTTTGAACAGGTATGATTCAAATCCGACAAATTTTCCCCAAGTATTTTTTCCACTCACCAATTTGAGCAGAATTCTACTCCCTGAAAGACACCCATAAAATCCGAGCGTGACATTGATACAGCCACAGATCGCGGACAGCGTCAACGTCGTCCCGATTTCTTCCGGCATCATTTCCTTCTCGTGATTTGAGGTGGTCTTAAAGCGGAGAATGGTCCCGTTCCTGTTCCCGTTGGCGGGGTCGGTCCGGCTGACGGAGGCGACGCTCTGGTCCCACAGCATGGACTGAATCCCGACCGCGAGGAAGTGCGCGATGGCGAGTAAACTGACCAAGTTAGAGATGATGAATAAATAATCGGCAAAGTACCAGGACCATTTTTCTTTCCGGGTGGCCTCCTTCCTGGGAAAGGGGAAGAAAGATTTGGAATTTTCAAAAAGTGGGAATTTAAAAAAATGTGGGAACTTAGCGGTGTTTTGTTAATGTATTTGCTACATTTCGTGGACTGGGAGGCAAGAAACGGAAAAAATGCGAGGTGCAAGAAAGTGCAAGAAATAAGCGCCGTCTAGCCACGCGCTTTGTTAAGTATTGCGACGGGAAGTAGTTTCTTGCGCCGTGCATTTCTAGCAGGTCAAAATACCCGCACGAAAATACTTTTTTGTGGGCATTTCTTGCAAGTGGGTACGTGCATCTGAAACACTGGTAATAATGATCAAAACTCGGGAAAACGAGGTCAAATTTGCTACATTTCTTGCTCTGCAAAGCAACAAAGTGCAAGAAATGCTAAGTACAAGAAACTGCAAGAAAGTGGGACAAATCCAGCCACGCGCCGTATGAAGTACAACAGCGGGGCGTAGTTTCTTGTGCCGTGCATTTCTTGCAGGTCAAAATATTTAGCTGCAAGAAACCACTTTCTTCCCATTATTTCTTGCAAGTGGTTACTTGCACCCAAAACGCTGGAATTTATTTTCATACGTACTTTTTTCGAGGGGAGTAAACTAGCTGGTTGACATCAATGTATGGTTTTCCTTCGGCGTTGTACAGGATTAGATTGTTAAACGGGGAGGAATTTAGATCGTTTTCGGGTTCGTTTTCTTTGTAGGTGGTTTTTGGAGTTTTTTCTTTCGTATTTGCATCCCCCTGGAGGAATTGGTCGATTTCTTGGGATTTTATGGTCACCTGAAAAGCGGAGAAAATTGAAATTAACGCAAGACTTGATGACTTATCTCTAAAATTGTCAAAATCCGCACATTGTAAATCATTTTTCCGTTCTGGGAATTTATTTTAAAATTCTGGAAGACAAATTTGTAGAGCAGGTCGTTCCCAATTTTTTGAAAACATACACTCTAGATTTTTACACTTTTTGAAGGAGGAGACCTCAAGTTTACGAAGCCTTCAGAAAAATTGGACCTCGTCGAAACTGGCTCAAAAAACTCAACGCCATTCCATTAACCAACTCACTGACTACAAATTTGTCGTCCAGAATTTTAAAATAAATTCCCAGAGCCAAGAAATTAAAAAAATGTACTGATTTTACCAGAGGCTAAGCGAGCCAGGCCCGGCCCTGGGCATAAAAAAATTTCGATCAGACCTCCACGCCGCCGATTTTCGCCAGTGCGCCAAAGACGCCGACCCGAATTTTGGTGCGGCCACCAACGGGAAAAATCGTTGGCGCGGCCCCGGCGCAAATTTCTCGGCATGCTGCCGGGGAAAATTTATTTCATATAAACGACGCGGGTTGGGTTTGTACCCTCGATTTCGATGGTTTGTGTGAATTTTACTCTCGAGTTGAAGTAAAATATATCATTAAATGTTTTTTAAAGCAGCATCATCTTGATCAGATCGAATGACAATAGAAAATTTTACTGCACGGAACAACGATTTCGTTTCGTTTAAAAATTATACTCTCATGAGAGGAAACTCTGCGTTCGTGCTTAAATTAGTGCGAAACAAATTACGCAGACAAATGTCAAAAATGCTAAAATTTGAAGTTTGACGGTTTATGTATTTATTTGTGGTTGAGACTCTCAACTTGAGAGCAAGAATATTTTTTGCTGTGGCGTATCCTAATCAAAACAATTTTGGTGTATACTTTTGCTGAGCATACCGTCGCGAAGTAAAAATGTAGGGGTTGTATTCCTCGCAGATTGTAGTCGGAACGATTTTATATTACCAAACGAAAATCAGCAAATCCGTTAACTTTTGTTAACAACCGAAATTCACCGTGCAGAGGAATTTTTAAATCATCAAACCTCCAGACAAACCTTCCGCTTTCCTACTTCTTTTCGAAGCTTGATCAGATTAAAAATACAGTTTCGAACACACCTCAAATTGCATACCTATGCTAGTCGAAGGAATTTATATGTTGCACTTTGTTTGGAAATTGTAAATTAGGCTAATCCTAAGTCTTGAGATTTTTCTAAACCCAGAAACATGTAAAAACAAAAAAACCATTTTGAAAGTGCACATCTGAAAAATTTAGCCTGGAAATTTCAATTTAGCTTGACAAATATATAAATGTAGACATTTACTTATTTATTTACGCTATTTAGGAGCTATCAATTAGTCCGTTGAGTAATTATTTGGTAATTATTTACATTGGAAATAATACATTGGATGAATAGGGCGAATAGTTAATACCTTGGATGAATAGGACGAACGTCAAATGTATGTAATGAATAGGGCGAATAGCAAATGTATTGAATGAATAGCAAATGCTCATTTGGCCACTGCTCAAATGGCCACTGCTCAAATGGACAACACTTATTAATACATAGAAACTCACAATATAAGAATGATCACGTACACATTTATGTAATGTTCTATATCTAGTAATAGTTACTTGTTAAGATCTAGTATTTAAAGATTGGTATTGTATTAAACAAGGGGGAGTCTTCGGTTGATCTTCAACTGAGGCGGAACTCTTCGGGAGGACTCCAGCTTTAACTTAATAAAATAATTCTTGTTCCTGTTAAACTACAAATTGGTCACACCGCCCATTATTCCACATACGGGAAACATTACGGCACACCCACATTTCTTAGAGGACTCAATTACTCTAGGCTAACCAATTAACAGAAGGACGGCCCTTGGAATCCCAGCAGGATTGGTTTGTATAAGAGAATAAGGCATTTAAGGCATTTATTATTAAGTCAAATAGCGTTAAGAGTATAAAGTAGATTAAGGTTAGGCTGGGACCCTTGCACTGGCGACCTTGCCAATTTTCTGTTTTTGGTAGATGCAGTGGAGTAAATTTTGAGTAGTTTTTGAGAAATTTTGGTTGAAAAAGAGAGTTTTACGGTAAAGTTGAGTTTATTTTTGAGCTGAAGTTGAGAAGAGTTGCAATCGAGACTCTCTAAACTGATTTTAAGTTAAATGATTCCGTAAAAGTTATTGAAATAAGTACTTTTGAGCAGAATTTTTAGAAGAAAAGTAATTTTAAGAGAAACGATACATTTTTATGAAAAGTTGTGATTTATGTCTGAATGTGTAACTAAAATTTGTTTCATTTCATTAAGAGAAATCCCGATCTTGTCCATATTTCCAATTCCGTGAGACCAGAAATCCTGAGACTTACCAGATTCGACGTGGAGGCGACGGCGTGTCCCTAAACCCCACGAGTAACCCCAAAGGACCAATAAATCCCCAAAACGGCGTACTGCAAGTTGACGAAACAACGTTGAGCAGATTTTCTCATCATTTTTTCCGGTATGGTGAACTTTGTAAACTTTTTGAAGGCATCATTTTGTTGAAGGGCAAAAGGTCAGTAATAACCTTGAGAGTTTGTCAAACTCAGAGCTGCATAATCTGCATAATTCCACGAAGAGACTCAATTCTTGTTCGAATTCCATTATCTTTACGAGGTTAGTTAATTCTTCTTCGAGACAATACATACGCAGTTAGTTAATTCTTCTTCGAGTCACATAATCTCTCTTATCTATTATGGTAATCATGATTTGTCTGAAAACTGAGTATGCATAATTAGTTAAAATGGTGTGTTACACAAATGTCTGACGCAGGTAGAAGTAGGAAAGAACAACAGAGTTTTGAACGCGAACGTAGATACCAGGAAAGACAGAATAAGCCTAAAAATTTGACTAGTAAAGTTACGCGACGGAAAGTTACCAGAAATCCAAGAGTTCAAATCCCAGAATTAGATAACGACGGATTAGCATTTAGAAAGTTGTTTGAACCGAACGTAGGCAACATGGCAGGGCCAGGAGTGCCTCAATTTCAATTTGACGCAACAGACGCAACCTTTCAAACGTTAACAGCAGCCCAACAAACTTTTGTAAATTCATTTTTATCACAGCAATTATCTTTAGCAGGGAGAGCAATTAGGGTAGCAAACCTTAATACTAGTATAGAAGTCCCAAAGTATGATGAAAGGCGAATGACCGCAGAGACATTCTTTTCAAAATGTAAAAATTATTTGAATGCACAAGGATATGCAGAAGTAGATCATTATTTGTACCTTCCTATTATTGTGAAAGGTGAAATGAAGCTTTGGTATGATAGCGTAGCATCATCTATTCAAAAATGGGATGATTTTAAGGACAAATTTAAAGCTAGGTATGATAATCCGACAGTTCAAATGGAAAGAAGTAGACAATTGCATAGTAGGAGACAGGGAGAGAATGACCCTTGTGAACAGTTTATCTATGAAATGGTCAATTTAGCCAAGCAGGTAGATCCAACTGAGGCAGATTCCATGAGTTTAAAAAGAGCGAGAGACGCTTTGCATCCGCAAATTTCTGCATTGGTAGGAGAATTAAATGCATGGACAATTGAGAATTTGTTGGAACGTGTGTCTGAAGTACATACGATTTTGCATAGGCAGAGCAGTAAAGTAAATCATAGACCTGCTGATATTCCTCCATTAAAAGGTTTACGCGAAGAATTGCATAAGAGGAGAATGGAGCATGAGTATTTCAACAACCGATCCCACAATTCACGCGGAAGAACGCAGTTTAGAGGTGGATATCAGAATCAGGGAAACAGATCCAACAATGATCGAAAGGATTATAGACCGAATAGTAATCACAATTCATCCAGTAGTGGGCAATCCAGTAGTCAATCTTATTCACAGAATAGAGGTTCATATCATAATAATACTAGTAATAGAGGATCACACAACAATTCCAGTAATTATAGAGGAAGAGGATCAGGTAATAATCAGTCCAATTCACGTGGTAGGCAAAATAGAGCTGACATAAAGTGTCACAAGTGCGCTAATTTTGGACATTATGCAAAGGAGTGTAATAGTCCGAACCCAATTGCAATGGCAGCGGTAGGCCGACAAAATTACCAAAATCAGAGTCAAGATGCTCGTGAGTATAATAATAATAGAAATGAAAATAGACAGGAGTATAGGTATGATGGTATTAATCAGCGGCAGAATAGTCAGGATCAGGGATCTGATTATTTAAACTCGCAGGAGGGGAGGAATCGAGACCGCGGTTACTCCCAACAACAACAACAACAACAGTCCCATTATTAGATCTTCAATCAATTCCGACCATCCAATTTTCAGAAATATTTGGAAAATCAGTTAGAAATTTTAAAGGAGCATTGGATGGATGTTGGACTCTTAGTTTAGTTAAAAAGAAAGCTGCAGTAGGATTAGATAGATTTATTGATACCTCAGTAAGGAAAGAAATAGTTTTAGGTGATTCGAGTACGGTGAAAAGTATTGGTTTGTTGAATATGAATGTACGTATGGGACATAAAATAGTGAGCATAGGTTTTCATGTAATTCCAAAGTTAGTTTGTGATTTTATTATTGGTAGAGATGCAATAACAAAGTATGGTATAGTTCCCGATCAGCAAAAAGAGTTATATTGGTTCAATGATAATCCAGATTTAGTGTACAAGTTAGGAAATGCAGAAGGTAATATGTGTATGATTCTCAAAGACATTCCTAAGCCAGAATTTCCAATTAACTCAGTGGAGCATAAAATAGAAGAGTTGTTAGAAAAATTTCCGACGGTACCTAGGAAAGATGGAAAGTTAGGCATGACTAGTTTTGCAATGCATAAAATTGAGTTGACGGATGAGACTCCAATAGCAGAAACTCCAAGATATTATCCTCCACATCTCTCAAGAGAAATTCAAAGACAAGTTGATGATTTATTGAAGCAGGGTTTGATTAGACCTTCGAAATCTCCATACGGGTTTAATCCAGTTTTGCAGAAGAAACCTGATGGTACGTGGCGATTAACTATTGATTATAAAAAATTGAATGCGGTGACAATAAAAAATAGTCGACCGATGCCAAAAGCGAATGTAATTTTGAGATTATTGCCAACTGAGCATTATTTTTCCGTTATTGATGCAAAGTCAGGGTTTTGGCAGATTAGATTACATCCTGACAGTATAGAAAAAACTGCATTTTATGCTAATGGTCAATTATACGAGTGGTTAGTTACTCCGTTTGGATTAAAAAATGCTCCAATGACTTACGTTTCTTTGATGTCTAGAATTTTAGACGGTTTATTAATGAAGATTTGTTTTTGTTTCATGGATGACATCATAATTTATTCAAAAACTTTAAGTGAACATTTAAGAAACATAGAGCAAGTTTTACAAAGACTTCGTCAAGCAGGTCTAAGTATCAATTTAAAGAAATGCAAATTTGCAAAGGCAGAATTGCCATATTTAGGGCATATTGTTTCTCAAGGAGGTTTGAAAATGCAAGAGGAGAAAGTTAGGGCAATTAGAGATTTCCCAGAACCGACAACGGTGAATAGAGTATTAAGATTTCATGGTATGTGTTTATGGTATGCAGGATTTATACCCAATTTTGGTACATTAGCGCAACCGCTTTATAAATTGTTGAAAAAGAGTACAAAGTTTTATTTTGGTCCTGAACAGAAGAAAGCATTCCAAGCATTCAAGGATGCTATGCTAACAAAAGTTATGTTGACAGGTATAGATTATAGTTTGCCAATTTATTTGCGTACTGATGGTAGTAATGTAGGAATAGGTGCAGTTATGGTACAGTACCCAGAAGGGAAAGAACGACCTATTTATTTTGCAACTAAAAGTTTGAATGAAAGAGAAAGTAAAATGCATGCATGCGAAATCGAATGTCTTGCGATCATTTGGGCAATTAATAAGTTCAAAGATTTTTTGTATGGTGAAGAATTTACGGTCATCACTGATAATAAAGCTTTAGTTTATTTGCGAACAATGCAAAGTAAGTCAAAGAAAATAGCTAGGTGGGCACAAGAAATACAAGAATGGGGATGCAAATTTATTCATTGTAGTGGTGTAAAGAATGTAGTAGCTGATTGTTTATCTAGAGATCCAGTTGAACCTTTATCCGACGAGCCTGATCATCTCGAAGGAAATAGAGACATTTATACCCCAATTTTTGCACTTAATTTTTGTAATAATTTTTTGGAGAAAGTAAAATTAGCCCAGAATTTAGACAATAATTTGCTAGTAATTCGTAAAATTGTAGAGAATCGACCTCTGGCCAAGGAAGATTTAAGTAAGTTAGAAGGGATCCCAGAAAGTAGAAAAAGTGATTTACGGTGGTTTAAGAAGAGATATCTCGTGAAAGATGAAGTTTTGTGTAGGTTTGTTGCAACGTTTGAAAGTCCTGATCTTATTACTTCAGGTAATGATGATGAAAATGAAATTGAAGTTGATGTGCACAGTAGTAATGGTATGGCTCATACGCCTGTTTCGACTTTAGAAAGTCATAGTTTAGTGGCTCATACGCCTGAATTATTGCCTCATACGGCAGAAATATTGGCTCTCACGCCAGAAGTAGAAGTACGTACAGATTTGGTAGGGAGACGTCCGGTCCCAAATTCTTTTCCGGTAGGCATGGTCGCGGTCCCGGTAGTTGCAAAATCACTCATTGAGGAGGTGATGAATGTTTTTCATGACTCTGCAGAAGCTGGTCATATGGGAGTCAAAAAGACTCAGAATTCAATTAAGCGTAGATTTTTTTGGAATGGAATGAATAAAGATATTCATGAGTATGTAAAAAGTTGCAGAAAATGCCAACAATTTAAAACTGATAGGATGAAACCAAGAGGTTTATTAGGAAACGTTCCCATTGCGAACGCAGTTTTTGAAACAATTTTTATAGACTTTATTGGACCATATCCGCGTAGTTTTAGACGTCGTAATACGTATTGTTTAGTAGTTGTAGACCAGTTGAGCAACTGGGTAGAACTTTTTCCAATGACAAAAGCGACAGGAGAGAAAGTTGCAATGTGTTTGGAGGACCAAATTTTTTGTAGATACGGTGCTCCGAAATGTATTATTTCCGACAACGGTTCAAATTTTATTAACAAGAAAATGAAAAAGCTATGCAAAGAATGGTCAATTAGGCATGCTACAATCTCAGCATATCATCCGATTCCGAATAGATCAGAGAGAACAAATCAAGATTTAGTACGAATGATTGCTACTTTTATTGAAAGTACACATGGTAAATGGGATGAGAATATCCAAAAATTTGCACTTGTTTTACGTAGTATGGTGAATGATACCACCCAAGTATCTCCAGCAATTCTCAATCTTGGGAGAGAAATTGCTTTACCAATCGACAGAGCGTTAAAGACGGATGTTACAAAATGGTCAGAAGAAGAGAAAGTAGATTTTGCGAGAAAGTTACCTGAATCCATTAGAGATTTGATTTCGAGAGTAAAAGTTAGAATTGCGAAAGTGCATGAGAATAATAAAAGATATTTTGATTTAAAGCGTAGAGAAGAAATTTTTGAAGTTGGTCAAGAAGTGTGGATTAGAAACCACGCACAATCCGACAAAGACAGTAATATTAATCAAAAGTTTTTGCCAAAATGGCTTGGTCCGTTTAAAATTTTGAGAAGAAATGCAGACACGTACACGAATGACGTATGTTCTCGTCTCATTCCAAAGAGACATGTTTCAGATTTAAAACCGTATTTTTCCAGACCACCCAGGAGTGGTAAAGTTCCAATTCCAATTAGAAAAGTAGTGACAGATCAGGAACCAAAAATTCCAGTTGTGAGACAACTCAGAGCAAGAACAAAAGTAGATTACAGAAAACTAGCGACGATAGGAAGAACCAATTAATTTCAATGCGTATTTTATTTAAATTTCTTTTACTAATATTCTATCGATTATATTACAGAAATGTCACGGGAGGAGGATTTCACTCTCGGCGGAGGTAATTCATTTTTCTCGGAGGCTAAGGATCCGAAAATATTTCACGGTGGAAGCCAATACTCCAACGATTCAATTACGAAGACGCAACAACGCAAGATTGAATATTTCAAGCAACGCAATAAGTTCAAGAAACCGTCAATCCCGCAACGATGTCAAGAATACATCAATCGTCGTATTATGTTAAATAAGTTAATATTTTTTGATAAAATTGTACATCCATATTATGAGAAAGTTATGTCATTTAAGTTAAGTCAAGATCATTTGAAAATTGTGAAAGTAAATGAAGGAAATGTAATGTTGGTTAATGATGAAAATAGATTCAAGTTTATGTGCTCACATTTGTCACAACAGAAAGAGATAGTAATTGATACAGAATTTGATAATTTGTATTTTTATAGAGAATGTATTGCTTTAATTCAGATTTCAAGTCATGATTATGATTTCATAGTAGATCCATTTTTAGTGTTTGCTTTTATGAAACCATTTTTGGAACCAATTTTTCTGAATAAAAGTATTTTGAAGTTAGTTTTTTCTGAAAATGACGTGCCAAGATTTCAGCGAGATTTTGATATGTATTTTGTAGGAGTTCTTGATTTACAATCTGTTTACTGTACTAGGTTAAGTATTAATTTGAAAGAAAGCTTAGCAAATGTAGTTAAAAAATTATTAGGATTAGAGTTAAACAAGGAATATCAAGGATTTTATTGGATTACAAGACCGTTACCAATTAAAGCAATCGAATATGCTAGAAAAGACAGTAGAATGTTATTAAGCTGTTGGAATAAGTTTAAAGAGCTGTATGGAACCGAAAATGTAAGTTTAAGTGAGTCAAAATTAATTTGTTCAAGTGTGTATAAGTTCCCTAAATGTAAGAGACACCCAATTTCTGATTATACAAAGTTAATGTCACAAGGTAAATCGATTATCGTAGGAAACAAGTTCAAAATTTATGAGAAAATTTGGAAATGGTGTAATGATGTAGCCCAGAATAGAGACAGAAGTCGAGATTTTTTAAAAATGAATCAAACAATTAGATTATTACAGTTAGAAAAATTTGATTTTCAAATAGTTCAGAAAATATTAGATAAAATTCACGAGTCAGATATCAAAAATTTATGTTCAATTTTAAATGAGAAAGAAGAAATCCATATGGATTGGTTAGATGATGAGAGAAATTTTGATGTAGTAAAAGTTCTGGATGGTGATCCAAATTTTAAAGTACCACCAGGAGGTACAGTAGAATTTATTGAATTAGATGAATCAGAAGATGCATTGGGCACTTTAGAAAATTTTGAGAAAAGTTCAGAAGATGCATTAGGCACTTTTGAAGTAGTTAAAAACACGAAGGATGCACAATCGGCACAATCGGCATGGAAATAGATCAAGAAGTTAGTAAAGATTTTAAAATTCTCTGTTTCTTCCGAACCATGTGTTGAAGAGTTAAAAAGACAAAGAAAAATTAGGAATTATGAATCTAGACAAAAATGGAAATTGAAATTTAGATTAGAAAATGAAGAAAGAGTTAGAAATGGCTTACCAATGTTAAAAAAGACATACTCCAGAGGAAAAGCTTGGAGAGAAAGAGGAGCACTTAGTTCCGCAGCAATTAAAAATATAAGAAAAATCGGAGAAATTATAATGTGGCGGAAAAACGGTAAGGCTACTGACCAGCAGAATTTTTCTCATATACAAAAAAAGCTCTGACCGACGTAGAAAGATGTCACCTACTACAAAAACAACAATTCAACTCAAGATTCATCAGGAAGCGGAGGTTCGGTACTATTTTGTGCAATGGGCCAAAACGCATTGAAAGTACTATCGCGTAAATTTAACCCACTATAATACTGAAATTTATAAAATCGACGAATTGGAGTCGCACTACTCATAAACTAAGTCAGGAAAGTTTACTATGTCAAAAGAACCTTAATGCCCGTCTAAAAATTGGAGAAATATTCCAAAAAAGTAGCGATTTTCGTGAAAAAAGGCAAGGTCAAGGAATATGGCGTCATATCCTCAGGACTAATGAATCTTCAAATGAGACATATCGAGAATTGAACCTAGAAGATATGATATACAAAACTAAAAAAATGTCGCATGTAGCATTCATGCGTGTTTCAAAATGTGGATCGAAAGTTATGGTATAGGGTAGGTTTTTGCTCGTGGCGTCACAACCCTGTATATGTATTACACAGATATGACACATATAAATGCAAATAATTTTATAGCGAAAATCAGTGCGTAAGCCTCAAAATCCCGGCCCTGGTGAAATTTAAAAAAGCCCGGCCCTTTTTCAGCTTCTTGTAATTTTTATTAAGCAACTTTGCTAAGGCTGAAGGAATTTCATTACAAATAACTAACTGCTTGTAACAAATTTTTATTTTAGAACTAAATGTTTATTCTACTGAACTTTGTTTGCAAAAGTATAAATAATTTAAAAATTCGTTTTTTTTCAGTTTCATGCAATTCAACTTTAATCAACCTTTCTTGTCCCATACTTGAATCGTTCAAGTTGAACGTAAAAGTTTAAAGCTTTTTATGATCTTTGGTACAGAAAATGATCTTTCATTCGGAGCTAAACTCAACTAAACCTGGCAACGGCAAAAATATCGCTACCAGAAAGTGAATTTATCATTGTCACCACATGCCTGGGTTCACGATGAGCTTATCATCATGCGAGCATTCAATCAAACGCTTATTTAACAAAACCAAACTAGAAGTGGAGAACCTGCATGAAAAATTTTAATGCAAAACTTCAGAAACAAAATTGAAGTATTCGCTAAAAGTGACATATTGATCTAGTATCTTCAGCCATAAATTGTATTAAACACACTAACAATGGAGGCGCAAACCATGTTCAGCCCAGATTATTTTTTGACCATCTTAGTTTGGAAGACCAAGTCTTTAGAAACAACATTTGGTTTGGCACTTGCGCAGATGCGCAAAATTCAGCACGTTACGTGCGCCGCAAATTCGCACAAACGCATGATTTTTAATGCAGTGTCCTGCGCGCTCGATCGTTCACTTCCACGCGAGGACAATGACGACGCAACACCTCATCATCCATATTTTTCATCAATAATGCAGAAGTGTTATATTTTAGTCAACTATAAATTTTGAAATAATGTCACCCAATTTCGTAAGATTTTTGCATCATAATTTCTGCAATTTGTTCCTCCTAGTCCATCAGGTCACCCCCAACAGTATTCTTAACAAGGAGTAATTTTTTTCTTCAACGTAACAAGTGTTGATGGTTTCTATTCTGAGAAAAAAAATCTAAAAAATTTAGAAATTGGGTGAAATAATTCCTTAAAATTTGTAGCTTGAATTTTGCGCATCTGAGCAAGTGCCGAACCAAAGGTTGTTTCTAAAGACTTGCTCTTCCAAACTAACAATGCGAAAAAATAATCTGGGCTGAACATGGTTTGCGCCTCGATTGTAAGAAATTTTATCAGCGGCCAGTGACTATATGTGACTCTACCGGAATGGTGAACCTACGCCACTGCTCGGTTACAGCTTATCGCATGGAAATAAACCACCACCACCTCGGTGGTACTAAATCACCATAAGGAAGCACGCCACCACCAACACGGTAAAAACGCCAATCACCAAAGCCGGTAGATTCACGTTTATCACCGGATTTCTTAGAGTGCAGATAAAGGTTTGGTAATGTATGTATGTACATATGCAAGAAATTTCCGTTTTCACCTAACACAGGTGGTTTGACGAGATTTTTTTTTCATTCAGTACTTGGCAACTTGCAACTAGGGTGCCGATGAGACGAGTTAATCTCATCTCATCTGAAGATGAGGACATGGCTACTAAATAAGTTCAGAACTCACCTGAGACATAAAATTTTGTGAAATGAGATGAGACGAGTTTTAGTGAGACGAGATCAACTCATTACCGAACATTACTCATTTTTTGTGGATCTCTTGTTTGAAATTTTAGCCTGTTTAGTCTAAGAAAATGTGTGTTGGGTTTTAAAATAATGAAAATGTTGTTACAGCATTTTCAGTTTACATAGAATCCGCAAGAATTTTAGATAAAATATAGAATACAAAGCGTTAAATGAGCCATCTCATCTCAGCTGAACATGAGATGAAATGGCATGAGACAAGTTACGATTTTGACCAACTCATTTAATTTTCATCTCGTCTCACCAGGTATTGAGTTGAGATGAAGTCTGTGTCAATTCATCTCATCTCACCGGCAACTCTATTCGCAAAATTTAAATAAGTACGTACGCTCTTTATGCGTAGAAAATTTTTATCAAATTCATAATTTTTCAAAACGCTGGTCCGGCCCTTCGGGGCCCGGCCCTGGTGCCGTTCACCACCTACCACCCGCACGCGGAGGCCCTGGCGAAAATGCACCCTAAAGGCTTTGATAGCATGAGAAGCAAGGAATTTTTTCCAAATATTAGCTAGTACTTTTCATGCAGGATGGTGGTGTAAATCACACGGCAAAAACGACCATGTCGTTATTTGAAAGGCAAGGCAAAGCGGTTTGGAGCAAGGGGGTGTGGTCCGATAAAAATCCGGATGTGGGTGTTTTGGAGAACCAATGGTCCATACTTAAGTAGGATATGTTCAAGTCTCAAAAATCACGCATAACAGCGGAGCTAACAATGAAAGTTCAAAAAAATTGCAATTTCGGACCAAAAACAACTTTGGAAAATTGACCACTTATCTTCGAGCAAAGAGTTGTGGACATGGTTAACGTGGGTGATGAAAAGACCACATACTAAGGTATGTCTGAGAAAAAAACTTGATTCCCTGCGTCTCGCAGTCTTGAGAAATAAGCTAATGTTTTTTTGTAGGAGTAAGTGGGGAGAAAATTTTTCCGAACCCTTTAGTAATTTTTGAAGTTGCGTCAACATTTGGAAAATCCGAATGGTTTTGGTGGAGAAATGTTTTTAAAATTCTGTCACGCAGCAAAATTCTCCCATTATCACCAGTTAAAAAATATGGGACTGCTTATTGTGGTCATTGAACAAATTAAAAATTATCCGTTCAATATTTGAGTAACAGCTTGATATTTCATATCGCAAAGTTAAATAAATATATTTGTTACAATTATTGGCTGAGAATTAAGGGTAAAAATTTCGGCTGCGGCCGATATTTCACCGACGTGGAGCTCTGATTCCGATTCATGTACCGGTACTGTACATGTACTTTAACAAGCGTCAAAAATAATAAATAAACAAGACAATTGTCCCGAAAACTTCGTTGTTCGTGGAACTTGTAACCTAACAGGAATTCGCAAAAAAACTAGATTGGGCCAAGCCCAAAAGAAATTATAATTAAAAGAAATTATAATTTTTTTATGCAAATTTTTAAATAAGCCTGATGGCCCGGCCCCTTCGGGGCCCGGCCCTGGGGAAAGTACCCATCCCGCAGCTACTCACTTAGGCTCTGGATTTTACACGATTTTGTCCATGAGTCTTCAAGTCCTACTTATGTTTAAAGAAAATTTCAAATACAAAGCTATAATTAAAATGCGAGATTCATGCTCAAATTAATTGAATACTTTATACAGTGGAGAATTTTAGTGGTTAAAAATGTAGAATTTTAGTAATTTTTAGGAAATGTAGGATTTTTTTTTAGAAATTCAAGTCGAACCATGTCATCGTCCCCATTTTGCCGGTTTATTGCTGCTCCCGAATGGTTATTTTGACCTTCCAAGGGTCCTTCTCGTGGTCCGGTGGGAGGGTCTCCGGTGCCCCGTGGTGGTGGTGGTGGTGGCAGTGGTGTTGGTGGTGGGGGGTCGGGGGGCTTTTGGATTTTCTTGACCTCAAATTTTTTAACGCCTTCTTTCTCTCCTTGTAATTCGCCACCACTTTGCTCCATGCTCGTAAACATGCCTCCGCGTACAACTGGGTTACAAATAACATTGGGAATTTTGAAGAATTTTGAAAGAGAAATAATTTCTTCAGATTTTATTTTGAATTTTGGAAACAAGTTTTTGAAAAAAACAAAATTAATTGGGATAAATTTTTCGTTTCCAAGAGCAAAGATATATTTTTTGGGGTATTCATTGCAAGTTAATTTGCACTAAAATTAAATTAGTAATTAATTTAGGAATTACGTAAATTGCTGTCTTCTGGCATATAAATAATAATCAATTGTCAAATTATAATAAAGAATTGTCAACTCGGTTCTCCGCACTGTTCGAAAAGCTCAACTTTCACTCATCCCCCGCCCCCCTCGTCGACAAATGGCACAAACAGAAGGTCAAGGTCAAGGTCAAGGCCAGTATAATACCGCCTACACTCCTGCATATCCAACCCAGGGTAAGGAAAATGCCGGGGTTTCGCTATTGAAAACCCATACCCTGGGGTTTTACCCGGGTTATTTTGGGGTAGCAAAACTATGACCAATACCCACGGGTAGTAGGGAAGTAGGGAAGTCGGGGTAAGCGGGGTAATTAACTTGTTAAAAAACAATCTGCTTTGTCTGTAATTTCGCAATAAAGCTGCGAAAAATTCAAGAACTAGTTACTTTATTAAATTCGAAAACCCCGACTACCCGTGGGTATTGCTCATATTTGATAACCAAATACCCGGGTAAAACCTCAAAAACCCGAGATCTGATCCCAACTTTGTACAGCAACAGCAATGTGCTTATTGCAGGTGGCGTGTACGGCGCTTATAGTGGTGGCGTCTACGCTGGTGGTCCATACGCTGGGATGAGGGATCCCGCCGCGGCGGAGAGGATGGATCAAAATCGACAAAGAAACCGGAAGATGATAATCTGCGTGATAGTCTCCTTGGTGTGCATCTTTTTTGTCCTTCCACTCATTCTGTTTTTTATATTCTTCTTTGGAATGGTGGCAGTAAGCTCTAACAATAAGTCGTCTTATCCTCGGAATCCATCACCTTACGCTAGTCGTGATTATCTGGGTGTACTTATCTTGGCACAACCCATCTTATCTTGACATGACCGGACTTTTTTGTAATATGAGGAAGAACATTTTATGTAATCTGAATAATTCTTGTAAAACTGGTTGCGAAAATTTAAATGTGTAAGTAATAATTGTAATTGAAATTTTGACGAGTAAAATTACGCCAGAAAGTAAAATACGTACAAATTACGCGACAAAATAGACGGACTAAAATAATAATTAAGTTGCGTTATTGTCAAATTTAATGAAATTTTGACGAGCAAAATTACACTTGCACAAAAATAACAATTAAGTTGTTATTTTCAAATTTCATGAAATTATAACGAATAAAATTACGCCGGCACAAAATTCGCATAAAAATAACAATTAAGTTTGGTCGTTTTCAAATGTCAAGAAATTTTGAAGAGCTAAATTACACAAGAAAGAATAAAATGCGCACAAATTACGCCACAAAAATATACGGATAAACAGTAAATTTCGTTATTATCTGATTTTTATTTTCTAAATATCATAAAATAAACTCTGGGCCGTAAAATAGCCTAAATTTGCTCAGATTCAGTTTTTCCTATGGAAGGTTTCCTAACCAAAATAAAATTTGTCATGAATTTCTTCCATCCTAAATATTTTACAGTGGAATATTTCCATGTTTTTTCCACGGATTTGTCAATTTCTTGTTGGCTAGAGCATCCAAATCTTAACAAATTCTCCCCCGTGTGGCTCTCGGCTCGATGATGTCGTCCACATAGCCTCGGATCGCGGAGGGGACAAATTTGTCGACGTATTCGTCCTCATATTTTTTGACGTCGGTTTGGCCCCTGTAGAGAATCGAGACGGCTCCCTTGGCACCCATCACGGCAACTTCGGCCGTCGGCCAGGCGTAGTTGACATCGCCGCGTAAATGTTTGGATGACATGACGTCGTAAGCACCATCGTACGCCTGAAAAAAAATATCAGTACGTTAAGGTGGATTCGTATAATCGTAGATAAGCCAGATGTATGTTATCGGTTTGCGAAATAGTATGTCCGTCGGTCAAGATGTTTAGGGCAAAAATCAATCCGGATTATTTCAGAAATAAAGTTAAGTCAGTATGTAGCTCTGCATATACGTAGGACTCGATTCGATAACTGATTATCACCAAAATTGTCAAAAAAATCAGCACATTCTTAATCATTTTTTGGTGCTAGGAACTTATTTAAAATTCTGGACGAGAAATCTGCAGTGAGTTGATTAATGGAATGGATTTGAATTTTTTCAGCCAGTTTCGACGAGCTCTAATTTTTCAGGGCGGAGGTTTCTTAAACTTGAAGTCTTCTTCAAAAAGTGGCAAAATCTGGAGTACATTTTTTACAAAATTGGGAACGACCTGTTCTACGAATTCGTCGTCCCGATATTTTAAATAAATTTCCAGAACCAAAAAATAACTAAAAATGTTCTGATTTTGACGATTTTGAGGATCAATTCCTACGTTAGTAGTTATTGAAGTTAAATCCCAATTTTTGTAACCATCTCAATCAAACTTTAACCTTCAATAACTTTTGAATCGAAGGAAATACTGACTTTGTTCTAAATAGTCCTAATTTTTGTGCTGATTTCTGCGCAAAAAATCTCAAGAGTATTTCGCAGGTTAAAAAACACAAGTTAAATAGCTTGTCTACGATTATGCGAATCCTGCATAAAATTCGTAAACGATTAAAATTGTTATGCACTCACTTTTCTCGTAATAATGGTAATTTTTGGAACAGTAGCTTCCGCAAAGGCGTACAAGAGTTTAGCACCGTGTTTAATAATGCCTCCGTACTCTTGCGCCGTTCCTGGCAAAAATCCCGGCACGTCGACAAAAGTTATGATTGGGATGTTAAAAGCATCGCAGAAACGGACGAATCTCGCCCCCTTGACGGAAGCGTTGATGTCCAAGTACCCTAAAAAACATTAATTAGTTAATTCTCCAATTAATTAGTTATAAGATACTTAACTAACGTAGGACTCGATGACTTATCGTTAAAATCAGCACATTTTTAATCATTTCTCCGCTCTGGGAATTTATTTTAAAATTCTGAACGACAAATTTGTAGAGCAGGTTGTTCCCATTTTTTTAAAAGTTACACTTCAGTTTTTGACACTTTTTGAAAGAGGAGATCTCAAGTTTAAGAAGCCTTCAGAAAAATCGGAACTCTTTGAAACTGGCTTAAAAAACTCGACGCCCTTCCATAAATCAACTCACTAACTGCAAATTCGTCGTTCAGAATTTTAACATAAGTTCCCAGAGCGGAGAAATGATTAAAAATGTGCAGATTTTGACGATGAGTCCTGGAGTCCTACGTAAATTAATTCATTAGTTAATTACCAGCCGCCACTTTGGGCTGATTCCCGACAATCCCCACCGTCCTTCCGTTCATTCTGCCGAACCCAATCTTAATATTTTTGGCGTAGGCGGGCATAATTTCGAAAAACTCGCGATCGTCGACCACGCCGAGGATGACGTCGCCCATGTCGTAAGCTTGTGTGGATTCGAGTGGGACGACGCCATCGAGAACGGGAACGTCGCGGTCCCAAGGATCCACGGCTTCAATGATGGGAGCGCCTTCGCGGTTGGACGAGGGGAGGAAGGACATCAGGTCCCTGAAGGTTTAGAATTTAATTAATTATTGATTTACTTAATTAATTAAATAATTAAGTATGTTGAGCATTAGTTATTTAGTTAATTAACTTAACTAATCCTACTATTATTTTGCTACGGTGAGTTGAGGATTAATTATTTAGTTAAGTAATTACATATTAATTTGCATAATTAACCAATTTTGCTGTTCTTACTATGTGATGGTATTTAATTATTTACTAATTTCGCTATTATTTTGTTATCTTATATTTAGCATTAATTATTTAGCTAATTAATTACGAAATTGTGCTATTCTTTCACCGTATATTAAGTTGAACAAGTTAATTACTTTTTTTGAGTAATTAAGAACTATTTTCGGTATTAATTTGTTATCATTAATAATAATTTAGTTAATTAATTACTGATTAACTTGCATAATCACCAAATTTTCCTGTCATTACTGTCAGTAGTACATATTAATTAATTAGTTTATAACTACTTTCGCAATATCTTGTTATCGTATATTTAGCAGTAATTGCTTAATTAATTGCTGATAAACTTACATAACCAAATTAAACTTTTGCTATTCTTTTACCGTATATTGAGTAGAGCATCGATATCATTTTCGAACGCTTTATGCGCCACGCCGGACAGGGTCGTGTGCGTTTTTGAGCCGCCCAACTGTTCCTGGGTGACGTCCTCGTTGGTGACCGACTTGACCACGTCGGGTCCCGTGATGAAGAGGTACGATGTGTTTTTGACCATGAACGTGAAATCGGTGAGGGCTGGGGAGTAAACTGCTCCGCCCGCGCAGGGCCCCATGATCAAAGAGATTTGCGGAACGACCCCGGAAGCTTCGACGTTTCGCTGGAAAATGTCGGCATATCCGGCCAAAGATTCGACACCTTCTTGAATTCGAGCACCGCCAGAATCGTTCAGGCCGATCACGGGAGCACCGACGAGCATGGCTTGGTCCATTATCTGAACAAAAAATAGATAATAGATGAGTTATTAACAAAATTTGGTATTTTGACAAAATTAAGACCATTTTCTCAAAAAAAACGGTAGATGATTAACGAGTTATTGACAAAATTCTACACAAAAATTGACATTTTCTAGCAAAATTAATGACACTTTGCTAAATAATGGATTGAAATAAAAATGATTAGATTTGCTAATGTAATAATATGGGTTTGTTTGCCAAATTGAATTTTTTGGAAATTTTCTAAAATGCTAAAATATTTTAAAAATTTAAATTTGATTTGCATGATTGAATTTTTAATGTGCAGATTTTGATTGTAGGCAGAAATTACAATTATTTCGCGAAATTAAACTTACTGGTTGGTGCCCAATGTCTAACTTTGAAAACAGTCGGGAAATATTAGTCCAAAATAATTTTACGAAATTATTATTGCCCAAATTTTAGGACGAATAAATTTTGGTAAAAAATCTAAAGTTTCATAAAATTAGTAAACAAAAATTGCACATTTTGACATTATTTATCTAATAAAAACTACGCAATTTTTGCTATTTGTCGTACATTAAAGTCGTTAAAATTTCACTTTGCTATTTTACATTATTAAATAAAAATACAAGATTTGTCGCGGAATGTTGAGTAAATGTGGCACCACCCACCTTACAGACTTTTTTGGCATGTACGCTACTCAAACTGCCACCAAAAACGGTGAACGGTGAAATCTTGGCTAAAGATGTAGGTCAGCTTGCCGTTGATGAGCCCTTTCCCCGTCACGACGGAATCGCCCGGATACTAAAATAGAAAAAGAGAGAGATTTTGTCAGGTCTAAAATTATCTAGGAAAATTTCACGAACACGAATCTCGAACCTTTTCTTTCTCCATGTTGAAATCTGCACAAGTGTGTTCCATGAACATGTCGAATTCTGAAAATGAAGTGAAAATTAATGCAAATGTCCAATTAATTTAATTGACGACCAGTACCTGTAAACGTTCCAGGGTCGCAGAGAACATGAGGGTGTTCTCGAGCAGTGAGTTTTCTCTAAATTACAAAATAAAATGACAATTTTGAAAAAATAAGGAAACATATTTTTTAACAATTCGGGTTAAAAAATTTCACCTCTGTGGAACCGCTCCCCAGTCGAAGAGGTATTTGTGGTGGTCGACATTTCAAAATTTTCACTTTTTAAAATTAAATTGACGAACGAATTACAAATTTTGGAGAAAAGTTCAAAATTGTTGTTGTGAGTGAAATGAAGAATGAGAGTTCAACACTCGGATTTCGAGGTTGGCTCCTTCACCGGGCAGGATTTAGACTGCTGTGGCGAGTTATATGGAGAAATTTGAACTTTCCCTCGCAGCGCTTTGATGCTCTCATATTAATTGACAATATTTTGGCGAAAGTGGGCGACAGACTTGGAATTTAATTAATCGAGCTTGACAAAAAATGTTTGCTTGGGCATATATTCGATAATCATAGAGGTTTTCTTGATTTAATTAGTAAAATTCAGATTAGAATTTTGAATTTTAAAATTGAAATCAAAATTTAAAGTTTAGCATTGAAAGCTTGAATAAATTGCTTTTACAAACCACACCCATGTATTCCGACGAAGCCTCCTCTAATTTTAAATTGGATTGTAAAATTAATTCCTAGAGCCGAGAAATGAATGAATAAAAGCGTGCTGAGTTTAACGATTTTTGTCGACGAGTTATCGAGTCGATTAACATGGTACGATAAGGTAATAATACTACCGGTGCGAATTAGATAATAATCAGGGTTTTTTATTTATAACACAAAATTTGCATGACCTATTTTGGAAAATTTGCATGACCCATTTTATTACTTTTTTGGGGTGAGCGTGAAATAAAATAAATAAATGACCACTTACCAAGCTATTACTTTGCGACTTGCGTAGCTCGAAATTTTTTGCCTTAAAATCAACTCAAAAGTTTCCGAACAGATTTTGTGATTTATTTCGTATTTTATCCTTAACTTCAATTTTTCTCGGATAAATAAATAAATCAAAATTTATAAAACAAAATAGAACGCACTTTAATTATAATTACTTAATTTCAATTAATTGTAATCCAATTATTAAATTTATTAATCAAATATATAAATTTATAAAACACTTCTGAACGCACTTTAATTATTCTTAAGCTCATCTTAGGTATCTATTTGTTAAAATTTATTCATTTTAATTCAATTTAATTATTTTTGAATGAGTTAAACGCCGAAGTATTTTACGAAAAAATAAGTTTCTGAAAACAATGAAAGGTATTGCATGAAAAATGATAAGAATTAATCAATGAGTTTCAAATCTTCTGAAAACAATTCATAATATAATTAGCATGAAAATTTTTGCAAGTTTAATGTTTCTCGGACAAACTTGTAAGTTGAGTTTTCCTTTTCACTAAAAATTTTAAAAATTTCCGTACCGAACCAGTAATTTTTCTGAAAAATGCCGTACCGAGATACATTCAGCGGAAGTAGGCGCAGTTCCATATCAACCAAGATCTCCAACAATCAGAAAGAGCTTCAAGACAGGGCGCAAGCTTTTGACCAACAGGACCAAGATAAGAGAGACTACGCCTGGGAATTTGAACCCCCCGTCACCCCTTTCAACCTCGCAACCAGGTTTGAAAATGGGTTATCCCTCAAATATTCCATGAACCGCAACAAGACGGAACGGAGAGCCTAGAGGGCTGCTAATGTCCAAAAGGTGCCAAACTTGCACGGAGAAAGTTTGCTAAACGTGGTACCCGCGCCATGTCCCGACCCTGTGGTGAATCAAGGTTACCTTCTCAAATATAATAATGCCCTTCTCGCCAGTGACACGTCTTCCTGTTTGGACATGAGCGAATCGACTTGGGAAGACGAGGACTGGAAGACTTCGGAGATGAGTGACACGGAGACCGAGTTGGATGCCGGCGACAAGAAGGATATGGGCGACTTCGCATATTATTTTAAGTAAAACGTAGATATTCTGATTCAATACAGTGAGTTTGCATAATTATGAGTAGTATAAATGAATTATTTGTCCCACTCTTGATCTTATGACTAATAAGACTACTGACTAATAAGACAATAAATTCTGGGCCAATTATCAATTAATTTAGTACTAGGATTTACTTTAAATTTTGTTGGTTCACAATTTTTACACCCTTAAATTTAAGTATTTGTACATTTTGATCTTAAAATCACATAATTTTGGAAAAAAATTCTAATTTTACTCCCTTTGAGGAATGCAGCAGCCTTGATCTGCGAAGATGTACCCTTCCTCGAATATAATCTCGATGTTTTCGACATCCAAAGTATCTTCGTCATCTTCGTCTTCCGTGACTTGCTCATCAATGGGCTGTTCTCGAGGGCTGTAGTTGACATCCAATTTTGGCATCTCGAACCATCGCGAAGAGAGCTGTTTTCCATCGCCTACCTGAAAGAAATGACCCTAGATTAGCTTCCATCAATCATCATAATTTAATTTCAAGGAGAAAGTTCAGAAAAACTGCATCAATTTTTTTATTATGTACTCTTACGTACTTTCTTAATTTGGCGATTATAGCGTCGAATCAATTCTCTCGCTCTCTCCTCGATTTTTATTCTCTCCTTCGGGTCGAATTCTCTCCAACGAAGGGCGATGAATTGGGCAGCGTCTTTAAAGGAGAGTCGCTGGAGTCTTAACCGCTCCCATGTCCACATTAGACGGACAAATCTGTCACAAAAAAAACAAAATGAAAATCGTGTATAGGATTCTGCATAAATGGTTTTCAATCATATCTGCAAGAAAAACATGCATGATTTTGCAGAAAATTTCTGCCGATGTATTATGCAGAACCGTGTGCGCATAATTATGCATAGTTTCGCTCTGCATTCAGTTTTTCTGCAGAAAAATCGGCCAAATTTCTGCGGAAAATCCGATAAGTTTTCTTAACCTTTTAAAAACGGATTCCACCAATAAGGTGGAGGGCGATTTCGATCTCTTGGCGACGGACTACACCAATAAGGTGTAGGCCAAATTTTTCGCCTTAGCGACGGATTCCACCAATAAGGTGTATGGTTACAGAATTCCGTTGAGACCGGGCTACATCAATAGGGTGTAGGAAAAAATAAAAATTAAATGACCGAGAAAATTTTCTCAGTTCCATTCTTTCCTCCTTATTTGTCGTTGGTTTTTCTTCAAGCCTGAACTAATTTTTTTAGAGTTTAGAGTTGTAGTTGTAGTGGGGGGAGGAACTCGGAGGAAGTGCATCAGAGGTCACGCCGCGCCCCCGAAAAATTATCCAACATTGGCGCCGCTAATAAATTGGTCGGCGTTGACCTCTGACCTGTATCATGTTGTAAATATGATACAGTTCATATTTTTTAAAATTATCACAACGTTCTCTTTAGCTAATATATTCGCAATAGTGTCACCACCGATCGGAACAAGTCACAGAACACTGAAGGACAAAATTATAGCTAATAACTTGTTTAAAATATAAAATGCATCCCAAAATCAGTGTCATCAAATTGATGACATGAATGATGACGATTTATTCGTTTAGTTTATTTTTGTAGTACTATCAAAATCAAATCCGATCTTTTTATCAAAATTAATATCGTGTGTTCATTTGGTTCAGTTGCAATTTCATGTTAAAAATGTATTATGTTCTAATTTTTGTTGTCGAATCAGTTCCAGGTCTCTAATAAATCATAACTGCATCAGTAGAATATTCAAAATCGGTTTGCATTAATTAAGTCCCCAACTGATTTTATCACCGCCCCACAAGTCGGTCTCAATGGTATTCTGCCCCCTAGTAAATCCGCCCCCAAATGCAATAGAAACCATTTTTAATTCCGTTTTTAAATGGTATCCAGGTCAAAATTAATTAGTTTTTATAAGGTTAATTTAAATACACTTACAGTCCGTAGCAAGTAGGTGGGCGACGCAGAATTCGGTTTTGTTGTTGCCACATTTGGATAGCCTTCAGTCTCTCGGTGTTCTCTTCGGGAAATTTATTTTTGTACTGGTTTTTGTCCTCATCTGATAGTTTTTTCCACAATGCTGCTGCTTCTCGGAAAGAGTTGGGGTCGTACTTTTTGGAAAAAATGAACTCCTGAACAAATCGACACCATCCCGTTATTGGTCGAGGAGGACGCTGAAGTCTTCGTCTTTTGGAGGGAGGAGTTCCGGAATTTGTTCTCTTTGGAGCCATCGGGAAAGAAAATTCAAAAAACAAGATTTTGTAGAGAGAAATTCAGGGAATGTTCTCAGTTCTGAAGCTGAATTGAAAATGAGAAAGTTATTCGTTTTCATTCCAGACGAAGACTCGAATATTGACCTGAAATTGAAAATTCGTTGGCCAGGGAACGGAAATTTCAAAAAGAATTTATTCCTAAAAATCCTAGCCAGTAGTTCTACCATAATTTATAAATGAGACGCTATAATTTATTTGAATAATTTTTATTTCATACATTTTTATCCAACTAAATTATACATTTTTACACAATTAAAATTTTGTATCTTTTCTAACTAAAGTAAACCGTTTAACAAAAACGGCATTCAAAATAAATTCATAACGGCGTTCAAGATTACAAAATTTTCAATTCCAAATAATATTTAATCTGAGATTCATATAATTTATCAAAATAAATTTATAACGGCGTTCAAGATTACAAAATTTTGTGAAAGTCGAAATTCAAAATTATCGTAGGGTAAAAAAGTTACCAGTATCAGAATTTCCAAAATTGGAATTGATTAATTTTACGAGATAATGACCAGTACAATTTTTAATTCCAAATGATGATCTTAAGAATGCATATACGTTGAAAAAATCTCATAACTAAAAGACAGAGACGACGGTTGCGTCTCCTTGTGTGCCGAGAGATTTTTTGCAAATGAGGGGGGGCGGGGCGAACAGAGCAGCTGATTTTCATGTAAACAATGCAGGCAGTTGCATGTAAAAAGTTGCTTTGGGTTTAGAGAGTGACCGTTCCCACTCTCCAAACGGGGCATCGCGAACCAGAAAAGGAGAAAAATTTCGACTAAAACTTCTAATTTGCAGCTAATACAAAATGGATTGATTTCGTTTTGGTGGCAATAAATTCCCAAGTTTGTGCTTTACAGTTGCCATGTTGCATAAATTCCATAATAAATCTCAGAGAAAAGTATTGAACTGAAACATGGACTCATATCATGTTTCAGTCCAATACTTTTCACCGAGATTTATTATGGAATTTATGCAACATGGCAATTGTAAAGCACAAACTTGGGAATTTATTGCCACCAAAACGAAATCAATCCATTTTGTATTAGCTGCAAATTAGAAGTCTTAGTGACAAAAATCATTTACATTACTGGTAAGTGGCGAGGAGAAAAAGTCAACTCGCTCACTAGGATGCCCAGACTGTTCCCTAACTCAAACTTTAATCTAAGAGTCCCTCAAAAAATTAATAGTTTCATATAAATTTATCTAAATAAATTCATAACGGCGTTCAAGATTGCAAAAATTGGTAAAAATTTTGGATTTTTGTTACTTGTCATCATCAGGGACAAAAAAGTGACCACTGATCATGGATGACGATATGGAACAAGGTAGTGATGGTAGTTTTGGGGGTAGTCTATTCTATCTTGGATTCGATTTATGTACACAACCCGTAAAATTCAGCGCTCGAAAACTCATCCCTATAATTTTAATGATTTTAATAATTTCAAATTAATTATATAATATATTATTGTTTAACCTATTATTACGCCACAAAATAAAATACGCACTAATTACGTGACAAAATAATCACAAAAATAATAAACCGTTACAACGCATGTAACCAAGGGGTGAAAGGAGTGTCAAACGTCAATGTGAATATCAAATTGTTCGAAAATTTGTTAAGATTGACACTTCTGACGTGTTTTCGACTTTTGTGTCTTATTTGTGTCAAATTTAACAGTTGATAACCCTTATGTGACCTTTATATGACCTCTGAGGTCAAAATGGAGGTCACCAATGAATTCGGGGTTAAATTTCAGTTGAAATTGAAATAGATATGTCCTATGACCTTTACATGACCTCTGAGGTCAAAATGGAGGTCACCATTGAATTTGACATTGAAAAATAGTTAAAAATGACGTGTCACATGTCAAAACTGACAAGTGACACTTTTTCGTCACTTTTCGTCACTGTGACGATGTCTTCGTCACAGGTGACGTCCAAACACAAAATGACATGAATTTTCGAATTCCTCATTGAAAAATAGTCAAAAATGATGTGTCACATGTCAAAACTGACACGTGACACTTTTTCGTCACTTTTCGTCACTGTGACGACGTCATCGTCACAGGTGACGATGTCACAGTGTCCATCTTCGAACTCTTCCTGTCCATTGACGTTAGGAGTTTACGTTCAAAATTTCAAGTGTCTATGTCTTTTCGTTCAAAAGTTATCGGAGCTACGGACAGACAGACGGACGGACGGACAGACGGACATAACGATCTTATAAAGGGCTTTCACCCCTTAATAATTGAGTTGCGCAATTATGAAGTAAAATTAATACGAGCAAAATTAAGCCAGAAAATAAAATATGCGCAGATTACACCCGTACAAAAGTCGCAGAAAAATAACAATTACGTTTGGTTGTTTTCAAATTTAATGGAATTATGACAAGCAAAATGTCAAAAAAATGCGGACAAATAATTACACCACACAAATATACGGATAACAATTAGCGTTCGTTATGATCGGATTTATTTTCGAAATATCACAAAATAAACTCTGGGCCGTAAAATAGTCTAAATTTGTTCAGATTCAATTTTTCCTATAGAATATTTCATAACCAAAATAAAATTTGTCATGAATTTATTCTATCCTAAATATTTTACAATAGAATATTTCCATGTTTTTTTCCACGGATTAGTCAATTTTTTGTTGGCTAGAGCATCCAAATCTTGACAAATTCTCCTCCGTGTGGCTCTCGGCTCGATGATATCACGGCAACTTCGGCCGTCGGCCAGGCGTAGTTGACATCGCCGCGTAAATGTTTGGATGACATGACGTCGTAAGCACCATCGTACGCCTGAAAAAAAATATCAGTACGTTAAGGTGGATTCGTGTTCATATAATCATATAATATATATTTTATTATATTGTAAAAGAATAATTTTGCAATTGTAAAGGCTGACGAGAAATGATTGAAAATGTGCTGATTTTGACCATTTTGTTGATAAGTCATCTAGTCCTATGAATAGTTAGTTAGCTAATTACCTGCTGCCACTTTAGTCTGATTCCCGACAATCCCGACCGTCCTTCCGTTCATCCTGCCGAACCCAATCTTAATATTTTTGGCGTAGGCGGGCATAATTTCGAAAAATTCGCGATCGTCGACCACGCCGAGGATGACGTCGCCCATGTCGTAAGCTTGTGTCGATTCGAGTGGGACGACGCCATCGAGAATGGGAACGTCGCGATCCCAAGGATCCACGGCTTCAATGATGGGTGCGCCTTCACGGTTGGACGAGGGGAGGAAGGACATCAGGTCTCTGGGGATTTAAAATTTGATTAATTATGGTTCAGTGTTTATTGATGACCGTGTTGTGAATTAATTACTAATTACTGGGTTGATTTGTATAATTACGAAATTTTACAATTTTTACCGTGTGTTGAATGCTCTTTACTTATTTAAATTATTACAAAGTTCGCTATTATTTTTTATCGTATATTTCGTGTTAGTAATATAGTTAATTAATTAGAGACTAATTTGTTAAATTAACTAATTCATAGTTAAGTTAAAATCTCGCCATTCTTTTACCGCATGTTGAGTAGAATTTAAATAAGTAACAAGTAATTTCACTACTCATTTGTTATCGCATGCAATTATTTAGTTAATTAATTACTTCTTAATTTGCATAAGTATTAAATTTTGCTATTCTTATACCGTATATTGAGAAGAGCATCGATATCATTTTCGAAGGCTTTATACGCCACTCAGGACAGGGTCGTGTGCGTCAAAAACGGTGAAATCTTGGCTAAAGATGTAGGTCATCCTTCCGTTGATGAGCCCTTTCCCCATCACGATGGAATCGCCCGGATACTAAAATAAAGATTTGGTCAGTTTATCCGTAAAATTTACGAAAATTTCGACACGAAACTCGAACCTATTATTTCTCCAATCTGCACAAGTGTGTTCATGAACATGTCAAATTCTGCAAATGAAATGAAACTTAATAAAATTTGCAATTCAATTAAATTGACGTGAGCACTACCAGTACCTGTAAACGTTGCAGGGTCACAGAGAACATGGGCACGTTCTCGAGCAGTGAGTTTTCCCTAAATAACAAAATAAAATGACAATTTTGAAAACAATAAGGAACAAAGTATAAACTTTGTTAAAAAAATGGTGTAATAAATACAATTGCACGTATTATTATTTTAAACGGAAATGGTTGAAAGTAGTTTGGATTTTGATAAGCTAAAATATGCTGATAAACAAGTGACCTTTTTATGCTGTGTTTCTATCCTCTTGACCCCACCGCCCAGGTTGGCCTTGCTCCCTCTTGTCGCGAATTCGATCCCGAACTGCTAAAGTTTGTCGCGCACCGAGACAATACCGACGCACACATTGTTTCAAAAGAGACGTCGAAATCATGTTGAAAATTGTCGTCGCTTTAATTAAGGAATTTTAAATAATTTATTAAATTTTTACAATCAGCTAAAGAATAGCCACTTGATGTGTATGTGTGTATCTGCTTTTTTGACTCCCGCAAGATTGGGGGCAGATTAAGATTGGCCGACGGGCTTATAAAAGTGGTTCGCAGATGCGAGCTAAACTACTCGTTCCTAAAAGAAAATACTGCTGAAAAATCCAGCGTAGTAACCCGCGCCGGCGCTAATATTCATCCGCCGATATATTTAAATGTGATGAAATTTTTTAAGTTTAATATATATTTTTGAATAGTTTATAAATTTTAAAACTCAGTTTTTTAATAGTATTTTTTTAATGCTTAGAATGATATTTTTCAAAATTTCCCTCTTGAATTATTCAAATTTATTACATAAATATATCGAGTTATATTCGCAATTTTTAGAAAATTTTCAGAAAATTTGACCTAAAGTTGGGCAACGAAGACAGCAAATAGCAACTCGCGGTGTATTATGAATTATGGTGAAAAACACGAAATTATTCATCCCATTGTATGGTGAATCGATTTTTTTGAATTTGTTATAAAAAATATGGAAATTGGAATATTTTAAAGCCAAGTTATACTTATTTGGTCAATGTGGTTATAATAAATATTATAAATACGTAGTTACGGACGGCGATGAGTGTTTAACAAATTAAGGTCAACTATTTTCGGTTAGTTCCAATTTTTCTAAAGCTTTCAGAGACTGGTATATTTCTGAAAATTTGGCAACTCCCTGCCTTAAAAATTTGTCGGCATAATTTTAAAATAAATTCCCAGAGCCGAAAAATGATTAAAAATGTTTTGATTTTGGCAATTTTGATGATCAGTAATCAAGCCCTATGTTAAGATTGTTAGGATTGTGTAAATCCAAATATTTGTGCAAATATTTGATGCATATAATTTTAACATGAAAATGGGGACAAAAATGAAAATCTGTAAAAAATGAAATAATTAAATGCTTTATTTTTTCACTAATTTCTAATTTCAACCTCACCAAAGGCTTTATTTTTATTGATTATATAACGATTTTTATTATATAACGATTTTTTAATTTTTTTCCCTAAGAATTGTCTCACTTTTCATTCCAAACTCATCTAAGTTTAGTTTTTTACTAAGGGTTTCTACTTATTTTAAATTTGGATCTATTATAGGTTTTCCAAGCAGTTTCGGTAGCTGTCTTAAGGCGAGGCTGGGGAGAAAAATATCTTGACCAATTAACCACAACAATTTTTGGCGACGAAAATCCTGTCTCAAAATGGAGACCGGACCATCAGAAACTTTGGGCCAGATTGAAATGGGATTCTGACGTCGACCATGCTTACACTACAAGCAAAGCACAGGATTTATTACGGTCGTATGATGTGAGCGGTGATGGACCTGACGACTCTTTTGGAGCATATGACTGTACGACCAATGGCTTCCTGTCGTCATTACGAACACCGGCGAACGTTGAAATAACATGCACAGCAGTTTTTAAATTTTTTTGTATTGATTCATCCCTTGACGGTAAAACAATTTCTACTAGTATGCATTATTTCTTCTGCAACTATGACTTTCTTCTCGCGATAAGGTAAATTATTATTATATACAAAATAATACTAAAAACTAAAACAGTTCGGTGAGGTTGATAAAAAATTATGCTCATAAATTTATCAGTATACTGCAGAACATTGCAACAAAAATACTAAAAATTTAACGAGTTTAATCAGGATTTGTCAGGACATTGCAACATAAGAATTGTAAAAAAACTCGAGTTAGGATGATGTGCTCATAAAACCTATCCTAATAAATGTTACTTTGGTGAGGTTGAAATTAGAAATTAGTGAAAAAATAAAGCCTTTGCTGAGATAGAAATTAGGAATTAGTGAAAAAATAAATTTAAAAAAAAAACTTGCAAATAAATCTCGAAGTCTTTCCAATCTTTTTCCTAGACAAATCCGGAGTTTTTCGTTAGAGATTCTTTTCACCAACTTGATCAAGATATGTTGAATTACTTTTGATTTTTTGTTGTAAAACTGATATTTTGTAATATCAATTTTAGCTTCGCGTATTTCACTTAACCACTTCATAATCTTGGTAAAGTCTTTGTGGAAACTAATATAGCATACAGTAATTCTATCAGAATTTCGATACGAAAATATTTCTTGATATTTTATGTCGTACAATTTAACCGAAGTTATTGGAGTTGACCTTGAGTACGTCGACATGGTAAAACTTGAGAAGGGAACGTAGGGAATTTGAGACTGGAACGTGGGGAAACGGGAATTGTGAATTCTAAATGTTGTAATGGCGAATGCTGAGGAGAAATTGACAGAATTAGGGAAAATGCGGTATGGTGGAAGGAATAGAAAGTTAAAAATAGATGAAAGTAATTGAGGAAATATAGAGTGGAGCCTACATGCTATCACGACGAGGGGAAGGGTAAAAAGCTGCAAGGAAGGATGAACCCTTTTCTAACCTTTCAGTATTGTGAGGAGACAACCAGGACAATTTAGGGTCAACCACAATTCCAAGAAATGCGCATTAATTTTGGGTCACTCTTATACACCTGGATGAGCATTAATTTAGGGTCTCAACACCTACAATTCCAAGAAATGTGCATTAATTTTGGGGCCACTCTTATACACCTACAATTCCAAGACATGAGCATTAATTTTGGGGCCACTCTTATACACCTACAATTCCAAGAAATGAGCATTAATTTTGGGGTCACTCTTATACACCTACAATTCCAAGAAATGCAGGTGTACACCTGAAGGGTCACTATTTTAAGAAATTATATTTATACATAAAGGATTTCCAAGAATTTTGGCTCGCTAGGAATAAAAATGCAGCTGGGGCATCTAATTCTCAGAAATACACCTGACTTTTGACTCCAGTAATGAATAATTCTTAGAAATACACCTGACTTTTGGCTCCAGTAATGAATAATTCTCAGAAATATCCATTTAAAACCTACTTTTCAAGAAAATGATTAAACTGCCCAGGTCAATAACTTTAAATCTCATTCTACCATCAGACTTCAAGATGGATACAACACCTTGGGAAAATTTCTGCGATTCTTGTGGACAATTCCATATTGTTCATTGCGAATCTTGTGCTGAAATTCATTGTGCTAATGTATGCACAAATACCGCCGTTAACTCCACACCTTTTTCTCAACCTGACATCGTTAAACTTTGCAATATTTGTAAAAATCATCACAGTGTGAAGTGCACTTTTTGTACTGGAAGACATTGTCCAAGTCACTGCTCTGCTATACTCAACGACTTTCAAGATGTCCCATCACCATCACTGCCAACTATTCCTACGCCAAAACCTGAACCCCCTCGAAAACAATCTAAACTGGATTACAAAACTGGAAAATGTACAATTTGTGGTCAAGTTTTCTCTTATAAGGGATCGTTAGATATGCATTATCAGCAAAATCATGGGGCAACGGCTGCAGAACCGTTATTCTTCACTCAACAAGGTGAAGGGCTCGATAACCGTCTTCGACATTCTCACACTGTGCTAAATACAGTGCGAGTTTATAAATTAGACACAAACAATTACACTTATACTGACGTGGCCAATGTTTTTAAATTAATTGTTAGCGAACTTGTAGCTATTGTGCAGACGGAGCTGGACGAGCATAGATGCATCAAAATAGCTACCGAGATGGAGGCACATTTTGTCCGTCCGTATTTAGCTACTGACGTCATCAACTTTGAAGAAATTGAACAAGATGATAATGATTTAATGAAGCATACGAATCCGGACCCAGTATTTAAGGCTTATCCACATACTATCCGCCAGAGTCATTTCATACCTGAAATAATTAATAGCATTGCTTTCAAGTTAATCGAATCAGTGAACGACTTCACTAACAAGGGAAGTGGTTGGATTTTAGACTTTATTTCCAAACTTCAGTTCAGCATTTCACCCTTCGCTCCATTCAAAGCAGGGGCTTATATACCGAACAATAATTTGCTACAATTTAAGAAAAAAGTGTTCTGCTTAACATTGACAATCGTGTAAATGACGTTGACGATTTTAAATGCTTCATGTACTCTTGCTTGGCACACGAGGATGTGTGTGGATTCAAAAAGCGATGGGGTAAAAACAGTTATAGATATGATGAAAATATTAAAGAATACCAAAAAGTGTTAAAGCAGAAGAAACTCAACTTTGACGGACTTGTCTTCCCCATGACGCTTGGTCAGCTTCCTAAATTTGAAAAACAGAATCCTAGTTTTGCTATTAGTGTATTAGGCTATGAGGAAGAAGACGCAGCAAAAGCAGAATATCGGAAATATCGCGATGAGCCATTTGCTGCGTTGAACAGCCTCCAGAAAAAGTCAGTTCACCGTGCCATAAGAAATTCTATATTCCCACTCTACATGTCTCAGAGGATAGCCGAGTTTAAACTAAAGGACAGAATTAATAAAAGAAGTGAACCAGTGAGAAAATCCAACTTGATCGAGGTTGATTTACTTCTAGTTATTGAAGAAACAGAAGATGGCAACAATTCCCATTTCAATCTCATCAGGGACTTATCATCTTTACTAAGAACTGGTGCACACTATCAACATCCATGTCGTAATTGTCTCAATACATTCACTACACTCGAGTCAGCTATGGACCATCGTGAGTTCTGCTACCAAATGAAATTACAAAAAACTGATGTACCGGAAGAACCCTACTACTTTTTCAACCAGTATCATCGAATGGTTCGTTCCCCGTTTCGCTACTATGCTGATTTCGAAGCATTTGTCAGAAAGGAGAAAACTTGTAGAAAACGGATTGCGAGTGGGTTAGAGGTTGAAGAAGGAGATTCTGATCATATTCCATCAGGTTACGCTTGGGTTTGTGTTGACTGGGAAGGAAAAGCAGTTAACTGGAGCGTGTACCGGACTGACGACGAAGAGAAAAATGTAGCCAAGCTGTTTTTTGATGATATACTAGAAGACCAGAAATTTCGTAAAGAAATCATCCAAGAACTCCAACGTGAAAGTTCTAAATCTATGATTATTAGCCCTCAACTGAAAGCTAGGCTTAAGAAGCAAATACGTGAGGATCCTACCCAACTGGATCCATGCTACTTTTGTGGGGAAAAGTTTAAGACACTAAGCTTGGAAGAAATGTCCTGGGATTTTAAAGACAGACCCAACATGGCTGTTTTCCACCATGATCACTGTACAGGAAAGTTCCTTGGTTTAGCTCATAACAGCTGTAACTGGGAGGCATCAATCAGCGCAATATCACCATGTTTTATTCACAATCTAAAATCATATGACTCCCACTTTCTTTTACAGGCGTTCGACGAGACGATGGACGCGACAATAATACCGTGCTCTTCTGAAAAGTTTATGTCATTTACAGTGAAAAATCAAATTAGATTTTGTGACTCGTACTCATTCTTGAGTTCTTCGTTAGAAAATCTTACAAACACTTTAAAGAAAAACAACACTGACGATTTAAACTTACCAAGGAGATTTTCGGCAAAGCAGAAAATATAATGAAACTTTACAACCGTGCAGGAACTGATCAAGAAATTCAAGAGTTGGGGCAGCAAATCAATGTAGACTTGCTGCTACAGAAAGGTGCCTATCCATATACACATATGCAGTCGCCCGCGAATTTTGAAGAGATCCAACTTCCGCCAATCAAGGAGTTTTACAACGATCTGAATGACCAGCCACTTGATCAGAAAGTATATGATCATGCTAAACAAGTCTGGGAGAGTTTCGACGTGCAAAATCTTGGAGATTGGCATAATCTCTACGTACTCCTAGATGTGACGTTGCTAGCTGATTGTATGGAAAGGAGCAGAGAAATCTTATGGGACTCTTACAACTTGGACTTGGCGCACTATTTTAGTCTGCCAATGATTGCGTACGACGCTTGTTGTAAAATGGGCAAAGCAAAATTGGACTATGTGGATGTTACAATGCATTGCTGGTGTGAAACAGCACTTCGAGGCGGGGTGTGCGGAGTTGGAGGAATTCGTGCAGCTGAAGCGAATAATAAGTACATGGGAGAGAAGTACGATGAAACAAAGACCAGCAGTTATATTTCGTTCCTGGACATTAATAATCTTTACGGTTCTGCAATGTGTTCAGCCCTTCCCGAAAAAGACTACAAGTGGTTAACTGAATATGAGCTGGACAGAGTACGAGCAAATCCAAGTGCTTTTGTAAATTCACTCAAAGACGACGCTGAGACTGGTTACTTCTTCGAAGTAGACCTTGAGATACCGCCAACCATACATAATAAGTTAAACGACTACCCGCCAGCTCCGACGAAGAGATGCGTCAGTAAGGAGGAATTGACTCCACATCAGCTTCAACAGATGCAAGATCTACAAATTCCCGAGTCTACATTCAAGAACTCCAAACTTGTAGCTGACCTGCTCCCAAAAGTGCACTATGTGACACATTATCGCAACTTGAAGATGTACATCAAGCTTGGACTTGTAATTACTAGAATACATCGCGCCGTTAAATTTTCTCAGCGGGCTTGGATGAAAGCCTTTATTCTGTTTAACACAGAAATGAGGAAACAAGCAACGACAGACTTTGAAAAAGACTTTTTTAAGTTGGTAAGTAATTCAATCATAAACAATTTTTATTAGTATTTCAAACATACTTATACATAGTGTACTTTCAGCTTAACAACGCATCTTTTGGGAAAACAATAGAACAAAAGAGGAAACGGATGTCAATTTCAGTCGTTACCACAGAAAAGCAGCTCAAGAGGATTGTAAACAAACCGACTTATGAGCGGATTATTACCATTAACGATAAAGTGCACCTGGCTGTCAAGAAAGTGACTCAAGTGCTTTTGGATAAACCAGTCGCTGTTGGAATATCCATTCTAGAAATTTCAAAATGCTTCATGTACGAGTTCCACTACCATTACATGAAGGAAAAGTATGGTGACAAAGCTAGAGTTCTTTACGGTGATACGGATTCACTGGTCTATCACGTGGAAACTCGTGATTTTTACCAAGACATGGTGGAGAACAAGGAACGTTTTGACTTGAGTGATTATGCTGGAATGCATTCTCACTTAAATAATCAAGAAAACAAGAAGCGTCTCGGAAAGATGAAGGACGAAATGCCAAAAAGTGTAATCTTTCGATTTGCAGCATCAAAACCAAAAATGTACGGAGCTCAAGCACTTTCAATTGAAAACGGAAAGATGACCATACATACCAAAAAAGTGGCCAAGGGAATCAAGAAAGCCGCAATTGCCAATCAAATCACTTTTGACTAATATTGGAAAGTCTTGGACGAAAATATTCAAACTAGTGTGGTGATTAAATCAATTCTAAGCCGTAAACACGCCCTTCGAACGAATACAGCTATGAAGAAGGGTCTTAATGGCTTTGATACGAAACGTTGTGTCATTGATCATTTGACTACGCTAGCACACGGACACAAAGATATTCCCATGTATGTATGATGGAGGGTGACATTGACATTACGCTAAAAACCCCCTTCACAATGGCTATTGTTGGGGGAACTCAATCAGGAAAAAGTACTTTGACTGCAAAGCTGCTTTCTCGCCGCATGGAGCTTTTGGATCCGCCAGTAAATAATGTGAAGTATTGCTATCAGGAATATCAGCCAAAGTTATTTGAGCAGATTCGAGAGGATATACCACATATTGAATTTGAAAAAGGACTGCCCAATGTGATTAGTGATGATGGAGAGGCGCTAATTTTAGTTTTGGATGACTTAATGACTGAAATTTCTCGCTCAGATGAAATGGTTAAAGCCTTTAGTGTTTATTCCCATCACAATAATGTCTCAATAATTTTTTAACTCAAAACTTTTTTGAAAAGGGGAAAACTAGAAGTATTACTTTGAATTTAAAATATATTGTTGCTCTAAAAAATCCACGAGATACAACTTTTGTTAGCAAATTAGGTCGACAAATGAATGGAGGACGAAATCATCCAATTTTGCAATATGCTCTAACTGATGTTATGAAAATGCCGTATGGATATTTAGTAATAGACTTGAGCCAAACGCAGGATGATAAGTTAAGGATAAGATCTAGTTTATTTCCGGAAAATTGTACAGTTTATACAAGTTTGAATAAATAAATTATAAATTTGTAATTTTAACGTCTTTTAAATATTTTTTACACCAAGCACAAAATCTTGCAAAACGATTTGTCCAGATTTTCTTGAATTGTTGGCGCTGTTGTTCAATTTCATGCTCATCTTCAATGTAGAACAGGATTGCGGGTCCTATTCGCACTTTTTTCATTGGGGATGACTCCATCATGACCCACTTGGTCCAAAAGAGATTTTCGATAGGCATTGACGGAGAAATCAATCAAATTTTTCAAAAGAACGGGGACGCTTGATGGTTGAATATGAATCTTGTTTTCGGCTTCGCCAAAAACTTGGCTGATTGTGATGAACGTACTTCCTTGAATAACTTCGGTTTTCATGGAGTATGAACCTTTCCGAGGCGAATATTTTCGTTTTTTATTATTTGGTTCGTCACTTGGTTGTTGAATTAAGTCATCAAATAGATTTAGTGCTTCGTCACAGTCGAACAATGTTGACGAGGTCGCCATCATGACACAAATGTTTGAATCAGTAGTCGTAAAGGGGGAGGGAGGTCACACGCCTATGCCTCTGGCATATATATATATATATATATCGTAGATAGGTTATGCTTTGCATATGTTATGCCTCCGGCATATATATCAGAGATAGTTTATGCCTGCGGCATACGTTCTGGCTCCTCCCACGCCGAGTGAGCCTCTGGCATATGGTAGCAAACGTCACAAACGCGACCAGCTACGTCTTCGGTACAGATGGTCGATGGGCAGCCTCTATGTTCTCGGTAGCCAGTAATGTCACCAATGACGAGCAGTCGAGCAGCAATAAACTTGTGTTTGATTACTCTCTCATCTCTTGAATCTGGTGGCGAAACGTTTGGCTGATATTTTGAAACTTCACCCCACTTTGAAAACAAAAACGATTTCGGGCAATATTGTTGAGGTAAATCCGGTTTGTTGGCGTAAACACCTTTTTTGATTTTAAAATTGTTGTGATCTTCAACCAAACTTTGACACTCGCTCACAAAATAACCGAGATGGTCTTGAAGTGTTGGTGTATCACGAGCAATTGCCAGTAGGTTCAGAACCAAATGTAGAACTTTCTCTTTTTCAATTTCAATTGTCCAAGATTGTTCCGTATAACAACACGATCAGCGAGGAGGTGAACAGGTCCAAAAGGCGAATCTTTGAAAGCACTACTCTTTACAAAAGACTCGAGAACGCCTGTATTGCAGGGTAAAATTTGACCTTTGATGTTCTCCATGATGATGCCGGTAAAAGACTGACAAAAGTTGAGCTTTGCTGCTCCTTTTTATACTCGGTTAGAGTTTATTGACCCTTTCACTACGTTTGCAGAGGTTATTGACACATCAAAACGTCAGAGGTTATTGACCCTTTCACAACGTTTGTAGAGGATTAACACTATCAAAACGTCAGAGGTTATTGACCCTTTCACAACGTTTGTAGAGGATTGGCACTATCAAAACGTCAGAGGTTATTGACCCTTTCACAACGTTTATAGAGGATTGACACTATCAAAACGTCAGAAGTTATTGGCACTATCAAAACGTTTTCAGAGGTTACTGACCCCTTCACTTATATGAAAATTTTAACAAATCCATCTATATACATCCGACAAACTGCACATGTATCTTGTGTAGTTGTACATTCTAAACAGCTAACCAAATGACGACACGGAATGTTCACGTGATTTGCTTGACTGGTTTTGCAAATTTTACATAGATAAATGTCTAATGGATCTGAGGTTGTAGTGACCGCAAGAGTTGGGTGAGTTTCACCAAGTTGAAATTTCAGATCACTTTTCTTCAAGTTTAAAAATTCACAAATATCAGAGAGCAAGGCATGTTCAAACCATGGATCGTCTTCTGGCTGCCACTTGTAAACACCAAGTCCACAATAATAACAGACACATTTATCTTCTGATCCCATGTAATAAAAACCAGCTTCAGCAAGTTGTTCCGGTGTTTGTTTGATATTTAAATTTGCCCCGTCGAAAGATTTTATTCTAGAGTGGAGAAGGATCATGTCTTTATTATAAATTGAGCGCGATTTAATAATAATTGAGGCAACAATAAGTTCCTCGTCTGTAGACGCCATGATGATGACTAAATCAAAGTTGAGCACTGCTGATGCTTTTTATGTTTGGTTACTGAAGTTGTTGAGCTTTTATTAAATCAAAACGTATGATCTTATATAATTTATTTCACAAAAGTTTCACTGGTTTGAATTCGCTTTTAATTCTTGTCCTTTTTTATGATTGGGTATCCTCTTCGTTGGGGGTTTCTGGAAACGTTGAATATACTCCTTGTACATAGTTTTTATTATGTTTTCGGCTCCGTTTAATGGCGCTGTTCGATTGGCATCAAAACGTTGCACCATTGTCTGATGGCTCATTAGCTGATACTTTCCTCCCCTCAAAATTAGCTCTACAGCTGTCTTGAATTCAGTTAAATCCAGTTCTGGGTCCAACATGGCTGCTTTTAGTAGATTGATTGATAAGTGCAGTAACTGACTTTTATCAAATTCTATGCGACCTGTATCGTTCATAAGCACAAAACTTGTTTTTGGAATAAACGTTGGATGATCATGTTTATCAAACATGTAGCAACCCTTCTTCAAATACAACTGTAATACTCCTCCAGTCGCAATTTCAACCAATTTTGGCTTTTGTACTTTCTCGGTTAATTTCAGGTTTTGCAAACAATTCTCCATGGCTTGTTGAACCAGTTTCGGTTTTTTTGCTACCACCTGATTGGTTTTAACGTGTTCCCGTTTTTTATACTTATTTCCAACAGGTTGGAAAGGCATCACGAGTGAATCCATTTTGTGATGTTTGCTAGCTGACAGCCGAACGTTGACTAACTTTTTAAAAACGTTTCGTTGTATAAAAATGTTACGTTGCACAAAGAAATATTTCTCTGTTGTTGCAAGCACAGAATGAACAAATGAGTATAGAAGACAAATGCGCACATATATATTGTCATCCAGATATATGTTATAACGCCAAAAATAAACATTAGTGGATGACAAAAGAATGATTTTGCAGCATTATCCATGTTGACAGTCAAATTACGAATGAGCTATGACGAGAGATGTATGCAGTATATATTCTTAAAATGAGATTCTTGAAACGAAATGCAAAATACAATTCAAATTGATTTTTTATTTCAAAACACAAAAAAGCTAAAACATGTCACCTTCATCAAATGCGACACCGTAAAGTGAAAACGAGTCTTTTACTAGGTACTTTATCCATTCTTGTCCTCGTTGGTCTGTAGCGCGAAGAATTGTTTGTCCCCATGGATAAGCGAGTCCTTCCGTTTCTTTTTTCTTTTTAACTCTTGGAGTTAGAGAAATTGGCATGATCCAATCATTGACCAAGTAAAATATCGGAGGAGCCTTATCACGAAATTCGTTTTGTCCCATGTTGTGGTATATCTTGATCTCAAGTTCCTTGTATGATGACAATTGTACAATCATTGGAAAATATGTGACAACGCTTGTCAACAAATTTGAAAATTTTGAAAAGAAGTCAATGTAACATCCAATGTCCTTCTCCAGATTTGTGAAGCACATTTGTACAATCTTCTTTAGAGTTTCAACAACTAGTAAACTATTAAAGTTTACGACGGAATTTCCACTTTTGACGTAGACATAGTCCATGTGGTCGAAACGACTTAGCCAGACGACGTATTCTGTGTTGCTTGCTTTCTTTTCTTCAAATTTGTTCGCTGCAGCTTCTGCAAACAACAATTTTGAAACTTTTGTTGGAAATTTGTCGTTCATCAGCTTAAACAGCTGATCAAGCTCTTCCATTGAGCGTAGTCTTCCAAGTAGTATTTTTTCAATCAAATTGAAACAATCTGATAGATTGAGCTCCACAACTTTCCCCTTTCTTTTGAGACGAAATGTAGGTCTGCCATCGCGAATTCCTTCGTCAACAACAAGTACAATTCCAGCTGGATCAAATGGATTTTTCGGAGTTTCCTCCTTTGCTGTAGTGTTCCTTCCAAAATCGCTGCGTGGGCCCGCCATTGTGACTGATAGATTATGAGCTGCGAGTCAGCTTTTTATACTACTAAAACGTTTTTGCTCATAAAGTTATTTTTAACTCTGGGTACTTTTCCATGTAGACAACTCGACATTTTAAGCACATGAGAATCCATCTGGGTTCTTCCTCATCACTAACGTAAAATTGACAGGATTTGTAACAAAAATCACATTTTAGCTTTCTAACGGGATTGACAGCAAACTCTATTTCAGCAAAATTCAATTCTTTACCCGATTTTAGTACAGATTTAGACGAACAACAGGTAGATCTAATATAAATACAACAGTTTGATTTGAATTGCTTAATGGAATCACAAATGGTTCCGAGATAGTTTCTTAACGCAGCCATGGTTCTAATGGCTGATTCTTTGTAGTTCCTCTCTATAGAAACCACCTTCCAGAATCTGACCAGACTGGTCACTAAGAATGTAAGTGCGGGGAACAGTTTGTCTAATGTTGTCAATGATAAACTTTTCCGCTTGGAAATTTGTTGCTGCTCCTTTCTCAAATATCTTCTTCACTTTAGAAATTAAAACTATATCACCCACTTTAAATATCTCTGCTCTCAAGTCCTTCATATCAGTCAAATGTCCATATAAATTCTTATACACTTCACTCTGTTTTGCTGGCACAACGTCAATCGGTCGACACTTTATACTTCTATGATATGACTTATTGTACAAATTTTCTATTTCTCTAATTCTATTTACAAACTTTTGAGTGTTGTTATGTGTCATAAAACGATAAATCTTCTCCAAAATAGTTCTGTTGGAACGTTCCACAACACATGATTTTAATTCTGATTGAACTGAGAATAGATTTATTTTATATTTGTCCATTAATTCTTTGCAATTAGAATTATAGAATTCTAAACCCATGTCTGTTTGAATTCGATTAGGGATTCCGTAACTTCGTTGAAATATCTTTTCAATTCCTTGTTTCACAACAATTCCGCTTTTGTTCTTCAGAGGCTGGATATAACCACGTTTGCTGAATATGTCAATTGCAGTCAAAAGGAAATGCATTCCGTTATTTGATTTGGCGAATTTAGAAATGTCCATCAAATCCATTCCCCACTGTGCGTTTATATAAGGAGCATAAACAACTCGTCTAGGGAAATGAATTCGTCTTGATCGATGCAAAGTGTAAGCAGGAATTGTTTTCAAAACGTTTTCAATTTGCTTCACGGATTCTTTTCGGTTTCCAGACTTTCTAAATCCTGTCAGTCCGCTAAAGCTGCCTGGGAATCTTGGGTTAAGATAGGCACGTTTAATGTTTGACTCCATATTGGCTGAAGTTCCATGATGAACTAATCTCTCCAACGTATAAATAGGGCAGTATTTATACTGGACCAGTTCAGTTGAACAAGATGGCTAAGAATCGTATAGTCGCTAACGCTGCATTCCTCAAAAGCGTATGTAGCGCCAAACCGCAGCGTCGAAAGAAACTAATAAATAAGGCCAGTGGAGAAGAAGTACGTTCAATTTGCGAGCTGTGCGTCAATTTGTGCAACAAAAACATTCCAGTCACACCTTGCAAAAAGAACAAGCTGTTGCCATTCAAATCGAGCTTACTTAAATTGACTGCAAAAAGGCCAAGTATAAAGGCAAGAAAGAAATTCCTGAACCAATCTGGCGGATTTCTACCGTTGCTGGGAACAATTGTTAAAACACTTGCTATTCTTGGACCGGCATTATGGCCCAGAAAATGAAAATTGTGCCAGAATCATGGTACAAGAAGATTTTGGCACTCAACTCGCAAAAGGATTTCGAACTTGATCTAGAAGATAAGCTAAAAGATCAGAAAAATCAACTGTTTAAAGATTCCAATTTGACTGATGACATCAAGCTACTTTTGCTGCAGAACTTAAATCGTCAGATTATTGACAGAAAAAATGAACAAGACAAGAAACCACTGCTTGTCAAGAACGTAGAAACGGAGAAACCTGCATTTTCAGCTGAATCGCTCGCTAAAAAATCCTTGCCTACAACTACAATAAACAAACTATTGAGTAAGACGACAGCGCGTGGATCGAGAATCTTGGATTTTCTGAAAGAGCATGGAGCAATTATTAGTAGCGATAAAGTTGATGTTGGCGGTGTGACCTACTCCCTAGAGCTTTGTGCAATGGACTAAGTGCAAAATCAACTGCTATGATTGATCCATCAGTCATGCAGCTTTTAAAGTTCATCAAGAGCAAAAAGCCTCCAATTGACCTATTCCCAGCAAGTGTTAATGCCATTCTTAACAGAAAACAGACTGGGGCTGGAAGGATGACTAGCATGAAACGAGTCAAGAAACGTCAAGTCAAAAGGATGCCAAGAATTGTGCGATGGACAAAATTTTAATTTAACAAATATTTTATTGAATTTTGATTAATGTTACAATGTTTACACTTTCGATTCAATAAATACAACTTGTTCTTTAGAAATTGTTTAACTAATCTATCATTTCTACCATAATCATTTGAAAAATTACAATAAACGCTGGCTAATTAGTAACCACTAACACGTTTCCATAAAAAGTATATAGCATATTGACCACACACTGCACTATATGGCGATTGTAACTGCACATTATTCTGAACTAAGCCTTTCCCGTGTCGGTCCACAAAATCTTGAAAATGTTGCGAGTAAGCTTCAATCCCAAGTCCATAGCTGCAAAACATGTTAATTGGCGAACTGGAACTTGGACAAAACAAGCTGATCCAGTGTTCCCCAGGATGAGAAGAAGGCTTATTATTTACAACTAGTGCAATTGGATATTTCTTTGTTTCAAACGAATCCAGTTCATCACAAGCCAAGACATTGTACGTAACACTAGTTGAACAAAAGAGTCCAGATAATATCTTGTAGATTTGTACAGTATTCATGTTGTAAAGTCCTTGAAATACGCGTCTCTATTCTTGTCAATATAGAGCACTGATTGATAGTCACAGTGACAAATTACAGTTAGGGCTGATGTTATCGCTTGTCTAAGTTTAATTTCAATTTTCACACTTCCATGACGAGGAATAGCGAACCCATCATGTTGATGACGTAGATCAAAAATATATATGGTTTTCCCGTTCTTAAAAGTTTCAAACGTCAAGTCGATTCCCGCGTCAATATTTGAGAGACCAAGTCCAGAAAACACACTGAAGTAGGCCTCAATACTTTTCTTGTTGTTAAAATCAAGCTCGAATGTTTGAGAAGTAACTTGTTCCGAATTCACAGTCACTGAAATACTCGAAATGTCAGCCTGGATGAAATTGAATGGGTTCTCCAGATAATTTCCATGAACAGCTTTGCTTGAAACTATTCCTATTGCTAATCGTTCTGGAAGCAAGCCAGTGATTAAACTTTCGTTTGTATATTGCAACGTTCCAGCTGAAAGAGAGAATGATTTGATATCTCCTCTTCGCATAGGATAACAAGCTGGTTGACCCTTATCCAAGAGTTTTAAATGAATTAACGTAATCGATGGGAAGAGCGTATGTTTTTGAACAACAAGTTTGGCTTCAACTATATGAACTTGAGCTTGATCAAGCGTAGAACCAGCGGTTGGTGTTTTTCCCAACAGACAAAAGTTATCTGGCGATCGGTTTAAAACTATTTTCACATCAACACCAGGAATTAAATACCTATTTTGATTGAAAATGTCACATCTCAATTTTCCACACATTTCAAACACTTTGCTGTTATGGCTCAAAGATTCACGACTAATCCATCCTGCATCGTCTGTAGTAGGTTCAATTTCTTTGCTGTAGAGAGCTGCTTGAGCTTGGGTTTTTGTATAGTCTTTCCCAAAAGAAAGGAAAGTTTCCATGAACGCTTTATAAGGGTATAAGGTTGATGGCGGAGTAATTTGTACATCATTTAAAAGAATGGTTACTTAATGTATCATTGAATGTAGAAAATTATTAACTGGAGCAATATTTGCTGAAGTTTGTCCAGCTCCTTTACTGTCAACAATTTTGCAACGAATGTACAATTGAGTTTCTGAGAAATCAATGTACTGCAAATCATTTCCTTGAATAATGAATGTTAGCGGCGTGGATCGGTCTTGTATATTTGTAATTGGATGATAATCGACACGATTAGAGCTTGAAAGAGTTAAATCGTACCCGGGCTCCGAAAAGAGATCTGTCTCTGATCGGATAAAGTTAACCACATTCTTTGCTTTCGCCATTTTTAGTCAAATAAACTGTTTTTTGAAATTAGTTTTCGTTTTGGCTTTGCTTTCCGTTTTCGTGTAACTCCTTTTGCACGTTTTCGTTTGAGCCGTTTTAAAGGCTTTCGTTTCACTATTTTACGTTTGCGAACAACTTTTCGTTTCTTAGGGTTCCGTTTCACTGTCCTTCGTCGTTTAACTCCAGTACCAGACTGAGTCACCAAACTGTTTCCAACCCCTTTTAAAGCTTCCATGGCATTTGATTTTAAAGAGCTGCGAAACGACTGTTTGTCGTTAATTACGTCTGAAGCAATGTTTTTCACCGCAGTTTTAAGCGATGGTATTACATGTGGAAGGATTGCTTTGACGTAGGGTAATAGTCTTCTTCCTATGGCTCCAAATATTCCACCAAGACCTGCTCCCTTCTGTCGATAATAACTAGCTTTATAGGCGAGTGAACCACCGACTTGAGGTAAATACACCTCATAAAAGTCGTCATCCACATTGTCCAGACAGGAATACATTTTCACTACATACGTTTTCTTCTGAAATGAAGTGTGGCACTGAAACTACCAAAAGTAAATGGCGGGGGTTTCGCGAATTCGTTCCTTATATACATTTGTATAGAGTCAAATTCGTTCCTGGCCAACGAAACATATTGTAAGTTGTTGAAACTTTTTGAAACTATGACATCTTGTTGAGTGGGCACATGCACAAATGAACGCAGCATTGGCGCTGTTGTATCGCCAATATACTGATTTTCAATTACGTCACAATAAACGAAATAACGTGTGTTATTTGCACTTAGACTAATTTGATGTTTGGATTTAACTGTCTGATCATCCAAAGTAATTGATTCAGTTAATCCGAGAACGGAAGCAACTTCGGGCGCGAATTCAAGTTTGTACAAAACTTGACTAACAGGCTCTAAGCTAACAAATCCGTCCTTCAATTTGAATTTGATTTGGCAATTGAGACACTGAACTAGCTCGTCAATTGTTTTAATGTCTATGGAAGCAATTATATTGAACCAATTGTCAGAATTATCCATGTAAAGTGAATTGCTTTCTTCCTGAAATCTGAATAATCGTGTTCCTTTAGTAAATTGAATTGGTGTAGATGGATAGGAACATTCCACTAAAGCTATTTCGAATTGGTTTGGCTCTAATATTATAGGCGTACTCATCCAATTCCTAAACGTTGTTACTGTATTGTCCTGGAAATGATTATACGAAGAATTACTTTCCAGGTGAATGTAAAACGACGACATGTTGTCACTTGTAAATCTAGCTGACAAATGCCTTTACAGTGGGCTCAACCTTTATATAAATGATCAGTCTTAATCTGACTTTCAACGAGTAAATATGGCGTTGTTTTGCGCTCCAAAAGATCTATTTTGGCTAAGTTTCATAATCTTAGTAACGAATTTAATTTTCCTTTGCGTAATGTGTTTTTACGCTGTAATTGAAAATCAGCATTCAAATAGCCAATTTCAAGTTAATAACAATACTGCCCTTATTGTCGCCATTGACGAAATTGTTGAAAAAGTACTTAAGGAGCAATTAACGTGCGCTCTTGGCATACAATACTATACTATAAATCAACCATACTATAAATCAAGCACGACACTATAAATACGTCAGTATTAATTTTGACGTCGTCCTGTAAACATGGGGAGTATTAATAGCATACCAATTATATCTCAAGCTAAATCTGCGGTCCTCGCAATAACTGGTGATCTAGAAGGAGCTTGAAAGACACAAGAAGACTTTATTTTCCAAAATGACTTGTCAATCGTTTCCCAGCTCTCTTCTGCTGTTTATGCTATTGCTGGAGATCTGGATAAAGCTCGTGAACTTCAAGAACAATTTCTTGACAAAACTAGCGGGATTCCAGTTGTATCTCAGCTGGTTTCTGCAGGCTATGCGATCGGTGGGGACCTGGACACAGCGAGAGAACATCAAGAAAAATTTTTGGACGCTGTACAGGACTTTGCTGATCAAGTGCCAGGAGTGGGACATATTAAGGGGGGAATTCATTACGCAATGGGAGAAAATGAAAAAGGAGATGAGTCCATGAAATCTGCTTCAAGAACTGTTGGTGTTATCGCTGGCGGTGTTATTGGGCTTGTTGCTGGGGGACCTGCAGGCGCTGCCGTAGGTGGAGCTGCTGGTGGTGTTGCAATGGATTTACTTATTTCTGGAAGTGAAGTTTTAATTCATGGTGATGATGGCGAACTCCATGGTTATGTTAAACATGGAGCCAAAATCGTAGATGCCCTGGCAAACAATCAGCCTTACACATTGGATGACGCTGTTGAGCTTGTAACACAACCAATGCATGATGTGCTTGTTGGATATCGAACAGTGCCAATTATCCACGACACACCGCCTATTAAATCCATACCAGGACTTATCAAACAAGGAGTTATAGTTACTGAATCACTACCACCATCAGTTGCCAGTTCTTCTACTACTATTAGTTCTCTAGGTTCGAAATAATTTGCGAATAAAGTTTTTATAACAATAATATTCTGAGTGATGCTTTTGAGCTTAAGCTATAAAGCATGAAGCAATGCCACACGTCAACCAATGGAACCAACACATCGTGCAACAACATCTCATCAAATATGGAGGGTAATATAAAGATAAAGACTAAACGTCGGAAGGACTTGAACAAATTTAAGAAACCAAAACCGATAAAAATACCACGCAAGTTATCATCTGAAGATGGAACGATAAAAGTAAAGCCTATGCTTTATTCAAATCCCTTTTCATTTTATGAAACATGTGATGGATTTCTTTCCCTATATCCAAAAGAAGGTCAATATTTGGTTTCGGCCCATGGAAGAAGTTCCAAAGCTCTGATTGAAGGTAAACCTCGACCCTCTCCGTACAAGGATAATTGGGTTCGTCCGTTTGACGTAACAATCCCATGTCCATTAAAACCACAAGAGGAGCTTATTAAAATGTATTTTGAAGATTTTATGAAGACTGGTGCGTGATTTTTTTATCAACAAAATTTGTATCGATTGCAAGCTGGTCTATTAAACTTAGTTCAATAGGTTCGAAATAATTTATGATTTGTTTTTTCTATAAAAGTAAATAAAGTTTTATATCAATAATATTATGACGTAATTTGTGCACAGCCCTTTTTTACCATCAACCGTGCACGGTCCTTCAGTACTATATAAATATATAAGCATGTTACGTGGTCTATAAATAGCATGATACACTATGTGCATAACATTTTCTATGTGGACCACTTCTTGCGACGTGATATGTGCATAACCGTTTCCATGTCAAGGCATCTTTGCACACTCCATTTGCACCACTTTAAACGACGTGATATGTGCATAACCGTTTCCATGTCAAGGCATGTTTGCACGCTCCATTTGCACCACTTTTAGCGACGTGATATGTGCATAACCGTTTCCATGTCAAGGCATCTTTGCACGCTCCATTTGCACCACTTTTAGCGACGTGATATGTGCATAACCCCTTTTTTGAGGTCAAATTCTAGCCCCCTCATACTACTTACGATAATAATAATAAGAATACTACGAATTCATTCATAAACACAATAAATAAGTTGCTCATTCCCAAATAAGAATAATACCAGTATCGGTTTCAAATCCTCACAATTAAAGATCATGTTTTCAGAAATGTAACAAAATCAAGGAAATTTTCATTATGCAAAACTGGTTAAATGCATCTTTCAGAAATTATTGTTAAAAATCATTTTTCAAACAAATTGACAAATATCACTTTTTTTATAACTAAAGTGTGTCAAAAATGCATTAATGTGAAGTGAAGTTAATATGAAATTTGCAAAAGATGATCTCGCAATGGGCACGTTTGGCCGAGATATTTGCATCCAAAGAGGAGAAAACCCCCAAGAAATTTGGAAAGTGTAAAATTTGTCGACTTTAGGACACGTTTGCTCCTCTTGCAGCGCATTTAATCATTTCATTTTTTACAGATTTTCATTTTTGTTACCATTTTCCATTTTCATGTTAAAATTATATGCAAACCGTGCAAAATAGGATATAAAATAAAATTATATGCATTTGCTAATCATTAAGACTAGGAAACCACGTGGAGACCTGCGCCGTCGTCGCGCTCGCTCGCGTCGGCGTGGGCAAGGCTCCCGCCGGGGTCGAATTACCATGTTGTGGCAATATTCCTGATCGACATGGCTCCCAGAAGGCCGTGGTTGGACGGCTTCCTGTTCACCGGATGGACAATGTGAGATATCGTCGTACTAATTCTAAAAAGACCGAAGTGCAGTCGATAATTAATTATCTTCAGTCGGAAATCGGGATGAATGAATTTTGAATGAAAAAGTTTTTTTAAATAGGTATGTTTTAAACTTGTGAAGGTGAAAAGGGTTAAAATTTTGACGCAAACGCATAAAAAATAGAAATGAAAATTCAATTTCAATGCAACATGCAATTTCATACAAAATTCGGCAATTTTTCCCAGAGGTTTTCACAACTTTGGGAAATTCGTTACACATTAAACCCGAACGGTGAAATTTTAACAATAGGAGAATTAACATTTAATTCCGATTTAGATTTGGTCAAGACTCTTTTCCTTTATTAATATTTATGATTAGATAGATTTCATTACACAAATTTTGCATAGATACATTTGCATGTATGCAAACATATTTTTATAATTTTTTTCTTTTTGCCCGATTTACGCTTTTTGAAACTTTTGGGGGGCGAATTCTATTTAGAATTTGCCACTTCAAAAGTTAAAAAATGTTGTTGTTTTTTTTCATGGAATCCAATTATGAACAGCTTTAACCAGCCATAAAATAAGTTTTTGGCCATTTTTCCCAGCAAGTTTGGACAGTTTTCAGAAATCTGTCACACTTTAAGCCCATAAGTAAAGTTTTGACCAGTGAGGAATTAACAGAATTTCAGATATCGTGAGGACTCGTTCTTTTATTATTGGGCAGATTTTATTATTCAAATTTTACATATATACATTTTAATGTTTTGGCAATTTTCAGAAATTTGTCTCACCTTAAATCTCATGCGTAAAAATTATTTTAATTTAGTAATTATTTTAAAAATTTAGATTCCCACAAAGTAACGTGGTTTTCTTTAGTTAAATATATTTGCAATTTTTTCCCAACGAGTTTTGGCAATTTTCAGAAATTTGTCTCACTTTAAATCCTATATGTAAAAATTTTGGCAATTGAGAATTATTTTTAAAATTTAGATTCCAATAGAATAGCGTGGTTTTCTTTAATTAAATATATTTGTAAGTAAACAAAATATTCAAATATATTAAATATAGAAATGTACAAACAGAATTTGAATAAATTTATGAATGCATGATTTACTTGCACGTTTTAAAAATAGTCTGTAGAATTAAGCAAGTTTTAAGCTAAAGGAGGTAAAGATTCATTTGGCTTGGTTGCCAAATTAATTATATTTGCAAGTTTAAATTATATTTGCAAGTTCAACGATTTTTGATAATTTTCGGAAATAAGTTTCAGAAATTTATCCCGCTTAAAACCGTTTGTATAAAAATTGTCGCAATTTGGTTACAATTTTCACAACTTGGTGAAAATTTTCATAATTTGGTTAAACCTAATTATGAAATTTTTAGGTTGGTAAGTTGCTTATCATGTTATGAGGAAAAGATGGGACAGCTTATCGTAATAATTTCTGAAGCAATAAGCCACATTTTTTATTATTGAGTGAGGATTACAATAAATAATCTTCAGAAATTTGTCCCACTTTAAATCTTATATGTAAAAATTTTAATAATTTGGCAACTATTTTTAAAATTCAGATTCCCAGCCCGATTTGAACTTGAGTAGTTTGGTTTTGTCATGCTAATTAATAAATTTGCAAGTAATAAATATGCAAACATATTCAAATCAATTTACACGTCTTAAAAATTATTCTGCGTTTTAAATGTATGGAGGTAGAAAATATTTAGACAATAAGGAACTTATGGCTTACCATGCCGTGAAGATAACGTGGGATAACTTATCATAATAAATTTTTCGGGAATAAGCCATTTTTGTATTGAAGGTTAATAATTAGTAAATAATTTTAGGAAATTTGCCACACTTTAAACCTTATACATAAAAGTTTTCATAATTGGTAAATATTTCTTAAGTAAGGTGTCAATTTACGATAAGTTTATTATGCTAATTAAATATATTTTCTAACATATTTTTTTACAAAATTGGTGTTTTTGAACTTCTTGAAAAAATATTGCGTAAAATTGGTCACGTTTTAAACTTGTGAATTGTAGCGAAACTCAAAAAATATTTAGAAATGATAATTCAATTTCATAAAAATACAGTCCTGCACAACTTTAAACTTTTAGCGGTTTCTGACAATTTTTAGAAATCTGTCACACATTCCGCATGAAAATTCCCATAATTTGAAAATATTTTTAATCTATATATATATTTGAAGCAATATTTCAAATTACACTTTTTTCGGACTCGATTTCATTATGCCAATTAAATATATTTGCAAATCAGTATGCAAAAATGCCTTAATAAATTTATCCTTATGATTTACACGTCTTGAAAAACATCCTGTAAAATTTAGCATCTTATAAAGTTTTCGACGTTAAGAAATAATTCCAACGAGTTTTTGTTCAACTGAAATTTGGTAAAAATGCAAAATATAGTTCTTTTTATAAAAAAATACGACACGACTTTAATCCGGCTATAATTAAGTTTTTGCCCACTTTTTCTCAACGTTTTTTTTTGCTAATTTTTAAAAATTGTTACACTATATTTGATTAAAATGAATTATGAAATATTTAATATGTAACTTATGGTTTATGTAGGGATTGGATATCCCCCACCCTACTACTCGGCACACGGAAGCCACCGTGGCCGAGTTCGACTGTAAAAAGGAAGAACCTCTCTCCAGCTCAGACAGACCGGCCCGAGTGTTCCCAGCGTGAACACCTCCACTCTTCTCTCCACATTTTTCCCTGCACCACGCCGTCTGCGTGGCTGCCATCTTTAAAATAAATTCTACGACCTAAATTAAGTTCCTAAAATTCATTTTGTAAGAGTAATAATTGCTAATGTGAGTAGTAAAGATTCTGAAACTCTTGTCAAGTGAAAATTACGAAGTATACCGTTATTGGACAGGTTATTCGGGTCATTTTTCATAAAAACTCGTACATTGAATCGTGCCAGGTGCAGTTTAGTATAGAAACGGTGCATAAGTGGTAATCGGAGTAAAAACAAGACAGTATTTCTAATTGCCAAGCGAGAGACAATTCATCCTCCTCCCCGTGCGTCGTAGCTCCCATCCGGCTACCCCCCTGTGGCCAGTGAAGGTGTCCCGTGATCAGAAGCGTGTCGCATCCGTCCCCCAAGGACCCTGACGTCCGGTACTCGATGAAACTCGCCCATATTCCCCTACCGAGCCCACGGCGACATCATCTCTCCGCCCACATTTATCATGTTGGCGATGATAAGGTGGTACACCGTATTGTAATAAATTCTTAGACAATAAGCCATTTTTTGCTTTTCAAGGTGATAATAAATCATTTTCTGAAATTTGTCCCACTTTAAATCCCATATGTACAAATTTTCATAATTTGGTAAATATCTTAAAAATTCAGATCCGATTTGCAATTAAACATGCAAACATATTCAAATTAATTTACCAATGCAGGATTTAAACGTATTAAAAAATATTCTGAAAAATTAAGCACGTTTTAAGTTCATGGAGATTGAAAAAATTAATTTAGTTGAGTTGAATTTTGATGAAAATGTAAAAAAAAAATCAATTTTTCATGAAAAATACGGCTTTACCAAAAAAAGTTTGTTTTTTACAATTTTTTAATTTTTTCTCAACGGTTTTTGATAATTTGGTTAAAATTAATTGCGAAATATTTAGTCAAATAGTAACTTATGGCTTATCTTATGACTAATTTATTCCTTATGCCTTATGCCTTATGGCTTATGTGAGGATAAGATGACATAGCTTATCGAAATAAATTCTTACGCAATAAGCATTTTTTCTCTGTAAAGGTTATAATAAATAAACGTATAGAGGTAGGGAATATTTAGCACATTAGTAACCTATGGCTTATCGTGCCGAAAAGATATGCTCATCATGTTGTGAGAATAAGATGGCACAATCATAATAATTTCTTAGACGATAAGCCATGTTTTGCTTTTCTGGGGTAAAATAAACAATTTTCAGAAATTTGACCCAATTTAAATCCTATATGTATGTAAAAATTTTCATAATTTGATAATTATTTTTAAAGTTCAGATGAACAGCTTCCATCGATTAGCTTAGTTTTGTTACTGTAATTAAATATATTTGCAAGTAAAATTTGCAAATATATTAAATATGCAAATGTTCAAACATAATTTGAATACATTTAAGTACTGTGAGGATTCGTTTTGTATCATTAAGAAAATTTTATTGCTAATTTTATTTTTTTTTGAAATATGCAAACATATTTAGTGAATTTATTCTTGTATGATTTACACTTCTTAAAAAACATTTCGTAAAATTAAACATGTTTTATACCTATGAAGGTGAGGAAATATAGGGAATTTAGTTTGAGTTGAGTCTAATTTTGGAAAAAATTCCAAAAATCGTTAAGAACTTTAAAATGGAAAAAATAAATTTTTTCTCATTTTTTCCGCCATGTTTAATAACTTTCCGAAATTTGTCATATTTAAAACCCGATGTGTAAAAATTGTGAGAATCGAGATTAAAATTTAATTAAAAGGTGCAGCTTTTGTCAAAAAACGTCTCAATCCATGTAAATTTTCTAAATTAAGTAACTTTTGCCATGTTAACTATACATATTTGCAAATATGCAGAAATATTTAAACAAATTTATAAATCTATGATTTACAATTTGTGAAAAAAGAAATTTATTCTAAAATTAGCCACGTTTTAAACTAGTTTGTTATTTGTAAAGGTTTAAACGCCAAAAATAGTTCCTTATTTCGTAGAAAATTGAAATTCATGTCCACCTTTAATCTTTCCAAAAGTAAGTATCTGATCATTTTGTCTAAACGATTTTAAATAATTATCAGAAATCTGGCACACTTTAAACGCGATGTGCAACAATTTTAACATTTGTTAAACTTAATCCAAATAGAAGATAAATTATCAAAAAATTTGTCATTAATATTTTATTAAAGAGATTTTGTCATGTTGTTTACGAATTTTTGCAAATATGCAAAAATATTTTGAAAAATTTGTAAATCCAGGATGTAAATCCAGGTTTCAATTCTTAAAATAAATTATCCTGCAAAATATATAGTTCTAAGCTTTTTGAAATCATTTTTTACTGAAAATTTGCTATTTATATTTTTAAAAAAGTTAGAATGTCAAGAATATTCCGTTTTTTTTCATGGAAAATAAAGTTAAATTATAAAATAATTTAATTTAGTTTTAGTATAATCATTCAAAACTGTTTGTATAAATTTATAAATCCATGACTAACAATTCTTAAAAAAGAAAATCCTGTAAAATTAGTCTCATTTTTAAGTAATTTGTTATTCATAAAAGTTATTTATAAATGGCTAAAAATAGTCCACTCTAAACAAAAATGAGTAAAATTTACTCAAGGTTGGGTAAAAAATAGGATGACACAACTAGAAGGTAAAATTTGTCCAACGTTGTGCAAAATTTATCCAAAGTTGTGTAAAATTTGCCCAATGATGGGTAAATTTTACCTTTTTGTTGTGTCATCCTCTTTTTTACCCAACCTTGGGTAAATTTTACTCATTTTTATTTAGAGTGTCCATTTTTCGTAGAAAATATTTTAAGCCGGACAAAAATAAGTTTCTGGTAATTTTTTCTCAGTCGTTTTGACAATTTTCAGAAATTCGTCACACTTTGAAATTTAATATTTGGCGAATTTAATTTAAATTATACGTATTTATAATTTGGAACATATTATTTTCAAAAGTTAAAATGACCAAAAATAATTCATTGTTTCATGAAAAATATGGGTTTCAACTGATCAAAAATAAATTTCTTGTCATGTTTTCTAAGGATAGTAGACAATTTTCAGAAATCTGTCACACTTCAAACCCGACTTGTAAAAACACAGTATTACTACAAGTAAATTATGATCGTTCAGGTTCTTTGATTTGCATATTTTGTTAGGCTAACTAAATCCGTATTTTTGCAAATATGCAAAAATATTTTACTAAATTTATCCTTTTATGATTTACAAATCTTGAAAACATATCCTATAAAATTAGTCACGTTTTAAACAAATTTGTTATTTATAAGGGTGTGCATGCCAAAAATAGTTTCATATTCATGGAAAATGAATCCTGAATAGCTTTAACGCAAGCTTCCATGACGCGCCACCTACGTCATAACAGTGACGTCACAACCCTATATTTTTAATTAATTCTCAGCAACTAGGACGAATTTCGAAATTCTGGTCGACGATATTGTAAACCATCCCGTTATCTTTGTACTAGAGCACAAATCCATCAATTTGGTAAACTCCGTTTCAAGCTGTCTGAGTTCACCGCCTTGAGGACATTACATTACATTACCCGAATGAGCCGAATTATTTTGGCGTAGAAACCATACGAAATTGAATAATTTAAACGCCAAAATAAAAATAACAGGTGTTGAATAAAAAAATAATTCGGCTCATTCGGGTAATGTAATGTAATGTCCTCAAGGCGGTGAACTCAGACAGCTTGAAACGGAGTTTAGTTTGAGAATGGCTGGATGCCACAATTAGTGTAATTTCCATAAGAACACATGCTAATCATCAGGCAAAATTGACTTATCCATATCGATCAATTTTAAATGCATATTTTTAAGCAGATAATTATCAAGAATAGCGGTGTACAGAATTTCGAAATTCGATTTCCAAGTCTCGAAAAATTAGTTTGAAATTTATGAATATTGCTGTGTATTTATGTATGTAAAAGTATGGGAAATCTTGTTATGAGTCGAGTCTGTCGAGACCGTCCACCTAAAGAAGTACTGGATCCGCGATTACATTACCCGAATGAGCTGAATTATCCTATTATTTGACACCAGTTATTTCTATTTTGGCGTTCAAATTATTCAATTTCGTATGATTTCTACGTCAAAATAAGAACAACTGGTGCTAAATAATAAACTAATTCGGCTCATTCGGCTAATATAATTCAAAGTCCAAAGGCGGATGCAAATTTCGCGCAGTTTAAATTACTCAATGATTTCTTGAGACGACCACGTCATGGAGGAACAAATAAGTTTTTTGTCTTCTTTTCAAGCCGTTTTGACAATGCTAAGAAATCTGTCACATTTTAAACACGATGTGTAAAAATTTTAATAATTTTTGAAAATGTAAATAATTTGGGCTTGTCGTATGCTTCATATCCTATTGAGTATATTTTGGCGTGCTAATTAACTAGGTACATATGTATGTTTTACAAAATACTTTTAAAAATTTGTAAATACATGGGTTATACTTCCTAAAAAGTATTGTGTAAAATTTGTCATGCTTTAAACTAATTTGTCATTTATGGGGTTATTAAATGCCAAAAATAGGTCTCTTTTTCATGGAAAATACGGTAACGTAAACCTTTAATCTGGCCAAAAATAAGTTTCTAAAAAGGGTGTTTCTCATTTTTCACCCTTTCTTTTTAACTTCCTTTCTTTCACCTGAACCCTTTTCTTTCCAGGTAAACATTTAGAACCCCATCAACCTTCGCGATAAGAAGAGGTCCTTATTTTTTGGCTTAAAAAGTACCCACCGAAAATTGACAAATTTGCCGAAAATTGTTTGTCATCATACTTCAGAAACTGGAGGACAGGTAAAAAAAACTAGTCAAATATTTACAGAGGGTGGGCCATTTAATTTGAGAAGAATTCAACAATTTTTCATACCTACGTATGAATTTTTTTTATGATTAAATTGCTCGATGTGATGCCCCTTGTTCTGAACTACAAGCCTGCAACGCTTAACACTTCTAGACACTTTTCAAGGCTTATTTTTAACCACTTGTCCTTAAAAGTTTTCCAAAGTCCATCTAAAGTTGTAGCTTTCCGATGAAACGCTCTTTGTTTTAACCAACCAAAGCCGAAAAAATCCAATGGTGCAATGTCAGGACACTTAACAGGTATTTCTTGATTTCTTACGATGACTGGTCCTGAATTTTGTTTCACGGTCTCAGCGTATTGTTGCGTTTTTCGGGCGGTGTGAGATGAGACTTTGTCGTGGTGAATAAATACTTTGTCCTCCTCCCCTGGATACAGTCTTGGAATTTCTTTTTCAACCAATGGTGTCAAAACATCCGAAATATATCGGTCTGCATTAATCTTTTGGTGGACTTTCATCAGCCGTAAGGGTCCCCCCTGACAATACTCCTATGATCATGATCTGTTTCCCAAACCTTTCTGTCTCCTGACATACCCAGCTAATGGGTACATTTTCTCCACGACGCACATAGCAAATTGACCTTGTTCCGTTACAGCCATCTACCCTGAACAAAGCTTCATCGATTGTGACCACGTGTTCGTCCTTACCTCCAGCAAGGTGGTTCTCGTACAGCTTCCGAGCGTTGGTCCGCCGATTTGCGATGTGACTCTCGTTCAGCGCATGCAGATTTGCTTTATGCCGTTTGATTTTGTCCAAATCTTTTTTAATCACTCTTCGAATAGTTGTGGGATTCGATTTTAGTAGTTTCGCCATACTGCGAATGCTCTTGGGGTTTTCCTGGGTGGTCAAGCGGTCGAGCTTCGTTTTTAACTTCTTTGTCCTTTCTGCAAGGGGGCGGTTTTTAGGGGGAGGAGGCAGTCCCTGCTTAATTGCTTGTCTTCTAACACCTTCTATATTTATTATTACTATAAATTTATTTTTACTATAAATTGAGGCCAAAGAAATTTCGTGACCACGTGCCTTAAGTCTTTTTTATGACACTTCCGGTGCAACCCTGACTGGAAAACTCTTTCACTAGTACTTCCACTTCAAATGAACAGGGAGGAGCCATTTTTCAGAATTTCGAGTAGAAAAAAATCAGAGTCTTAACTAATTGGTTTGTCTGTCGAACAGTGTAAGACGAGTTTGTTTAAGTTGTGCCAGTTTTTTCGCGCGAGCGTTTGAATCCTTCTCAAATTAAATGGCCCACCCTGTAGTACCAAACCAAATTAGTTAATTAAAAAATTCGACATTTTCTAATAGAAATTTTTATACTGGAACTTTGTTATTCATTTTTATGAAATTTTTTGTTTTAAAATTGTATACCATTTTTTTAATTTTTCTATAATGTCAAATCTTACCAAATTATTATTATTACTTAATAATTATTATTACTATTAAAATTTTTCATGTGTGCAAAATTAGTCAGTGAAAGCGTTCACGTTTTACGGCAAAATTTTGTATTCAAATTTTGTTTATAATTTTGTGTCGATTTTTAATTTTTCTATTAAAGACTAGTAAAGTTCAGTTAATTAGATTACCAATTAACTATAAAATTTGCACTTAATTGTAGGTGAGCAGCCCCGAGTGCAAAGCAACAATTGTCGTCAAAAATTCCTTCAACAATTCCAACCACTTAAATCTTACGGATTCTCAGGTATGTAAATTCAAATTTCCAAAAATTTTGAACAAATTTGGAAAAAAATCATTCTAAAGTAATATATTTTTTCACCATTACATATGTTACAGAACTTGACATCATTGAGCTATTCGATCAAAATAGTAAGCAAATCATAATTTAAAAATTAACGAAGGACTCAAAATTGTCAAAATCTCCACACATTTTTAATAATTTCTCGCCTCTGGGAACTTATTTTAAAATTTTGAACGACAAATTTGAAGTCAGTGAGTTGATTGATGGAATGGCGTCGAGTTTTTTGAGTCAGTTTCGACGAGTTCCAATATTTCTGAAGGCTTTTTAAACTTGAGATTTCCTCCTTCAAAAAGTGTCAAAATCTGGAGTGTATATTTCTTAAAATTGGGAACTCTCTGCTCTACAAATTTGTCGTCCAGAATTTTAAAATAAATTCCCAGAGTGAGGAAATGATTAAAAATGTGTTCATTATGACGATGAGTTATCAAGTTCTGCGTTAATTAATGCGATGAATCGCATCATTCTCAAATTTCCCATTTACACATTAATTTTCTGCAGAAGACATCGAAGAACTGCGAGTTTGGATTGGAACGAATGCGGAAATCGTGGCCGGGTTGAACACACAAATCGTCCCACTTTTGCATCACGATCAACACGAGGCAGAAATTCGCATGAATGCAATCGATTACAAGTTGGCACTCAAAATGTCCCTTCAAGAAGACGAAGATGATGCATCCTAAATTGTCAGTCGTATCTAAATCTTCGCTAATATTTAGTTAATTAATTAAACTAAGTGATTAATTAAAACCATAATTCTACTCATGCAAAAGTTCATCTGTCGACAAGAATTTGAGTACAATTTTGCAAAGTATGTGCGAAATCTTAATTAATCACAGCTATAATTTTACTCGAGTTCGTCCTATAAATTTATGTGCTTAAAGCCATGCCATCCCCATCTTCAATAATTTTTTATTAAGTATTTAATTTACGTACAATTTTGCATAATATGAATATGTAAAATCTTAATTAATTAATTATTGCGACAATTTTACTCGCGTTAATCTCATGAACTTAAATCTTCATCTTTACCAATATTTCGTTAATTAAATTAACTAATTATAACGATAATTTCATTTCTTTAATAAGGGTTCATCTCATCAATTGCTTGATGAAGGGGCAATTTTTTTACTAAATGCGTATCATCTTGTATACTTACTTAATTGTATCATGCGCGTTAATAATAAACAAATGCAAAAGCTCAGTTATGCAAATTTTGTATAAATTTTCTTCGCGAGAAGTGGTATTTTTTATTAAATTACGACATTTGTAGTCTGAACTGGATATTATTGATTGGATAACATTTTACTTTACACGGCACGAGCCCCTCATTAAACAAAAATTGTCGGGATCATTAGCAAAACAAGGGCTCAAAATTCAATGGGATGTGATATGTCATATGTCAGTTACACTGCTAATTTTTTGTCAATGTCAATGGTATGTTGTCAATGAAAGAAATGAAGTGATGCTGGTTTTGCAGAGCAATTCTGCATAATATTTGCAAAGCAGAGTTACATAACATCATGTGAGACAGGGTTTATTTTTGTTATCACACTTTGTGACGATGAGATGGAAAGGATTAGTTTCTGGATGTTTCGAGACGAAACTATGTCGAAATTCTTGTATGCAGATTTTGCTGGAATTATTGAGTAAAGCTAAATAGTTGAAAAGTGTTACAGTTCGATGCAAATACATATTCGCAATTTTTATGTAGCGAGATCAATTAGTTTATACAGATTTTGCTTTGTTTGTTACGTCATAATTTGATCATCAAGTAATAGTTTTGAAATTTTGGCATATATTTTGAGATTATTGAGAATGTTAACATTAATCGTAGCTTAGTCGAAAATTATGAATTTACGTAAATATTAAGCTGAAATTATAATAGATGAAAATTAGAAGAATTTGAATTAATTTATGATTTTCTAAAGAGGTGGGCAAGATCATTATCTCAGATAGCAGATCAAGATCAAACATCAAGATAATATCTTGATCTTTGATCTTCGGCTGGAGCTTTTGATCTTGATTTTGATCTTCAAAAAATATCTGTAAATATTAATAAATGATGTACATTACTAATATTTAAAAAAAAATTGTTGGACTTTATTTCGTTATTAAATTGTAACACAGGCTGCTAAACCTGGATTTTACACTGTTATTAAAAAATCGGTTGCAATTAAGCCACAAAGAGTTACCCAACTAGTATAAAAACAATGGTTGCCACTGTATAGAACATATATACATTTGGAACCTCCTTCAACGAGAACGATGACAAAGTAGTTACACAAATGATTAATAAATATTTTGGGACAGATGAGTAATAATGTAACAATTACCATATATAATAATCACTACCAAATGAATATAATTGGTAATACCCTAGCATCCAGGATGTAATGATTTGGAAATTAACCGATTCAAAAGTTACCTTTGGGTCAAGAAATTAATTCTAATGTTTATTTTCTTAAATGACGCCAAAGCGTTATTGTCGATATTTTTTGCATGCAGTAGACAGCACAGGCGAAGTTAAATTATCTGGGGTGGAGGTGTGGGGAGCTTGTTTAATACTTTTAAGTGCACTTCCTCACCTTAGAAATTTTTACTTTTTCAAGCTATATTTTATTTAGGTATATTTACAAAAATTCATAATTTTCAACAAAACTGTCATAAGTCTAGTTGACTGGTTAAAAAGCGTCACTCCAAATAAAAATATTGGCAATTTTCATGCCATTAAATTAGTAAATTTGTACAGATTCACTAATTTGAACTAAAAAAATTTGTAATCAAAACGTAATAATTTTCATATTTTATATTTCCAGCTTAATAGATGTATTTACATAAATTCGTAATTTTCGTAATTTTTAAACTATGAAGAAATTTTTGTTTGCGTTTGTTTCGCGTTTGTTATTTTGTTGTTGTTGCGTTTGTTTATTTGTTTGTTACGCAGATTTTCATGGAATTAGTGAAGTCGAGTAATTAAAAAATGTGTCACACTCCGGACCCAAAACAAATATTCGTAATTTGTATACAACGAGAATTGTTCAATTACAAAGATTTTGTCTCTACCTTGTATAATTTCAGAACATGAAGTAGTAATTAGCATATTTTCAGATCAGTATTTACATAACGTTCGTAATTTTCGACTAAACTAGGACTAAATTTTGTACATATGTAAATACGCAAATCTATTCTGGAATTATTGAATTTGTGTAGTTAAAACGTGTCACAGTTTGAACCCAATACTCGCAATTTTTATGCAAGAAGATTTTGTAATGCTGTACAGATTTCGAATTTTTTTCAATTCACGATAACTAATTTTAAATGATAAAATTCTAATTTTTATATTATATATTTTCAGATTAATATTAACCTAAATTCCTAATTCTCGACTAAACTGTGAGTCAATTTCTGTATACGCAACGCAGATTTTACTGGAATTTTTAAAATTGAATAAGTAAAGTCTGAAGCCGAATAAAAATGTTCGCAATTTTTATTCAATGAGAGTAATAAATTTTTACAGATCGGATACTCTTACCTCCAATAGTTTGAGATCACTTCGTAATAATTTTCAGATTCGTATCAGCGTAAATTCATAATTTTCAACTAAACTATGACGAAATTGTAGGGACATTTGTAAATACGCAGATTTTAATTTAATTAGTTAAAAACTGTTTTGTTTGAAGCGGATTAAAAATATTCGCAATTTTTATGTAACAAGATTAATTAATTTAGCTCATTACATAAGATCATAACGTAATAAGTTTCACATGTTCATATTCAGAAATAAATTCATGACTTTCATACTCACCAATTTTTTTAAGTATATTAAATTAATTTTATTGAATGTTAACGGAGTTATTATCTGTAATCTCAAAATAAATGTTAAAATATAAAAATTCGAAAATTATTACGTAACGATCAAATTATGCATCAATAAAAAAAAATCTGTGTAAATTTACTGATGTCATTAAATGCAAATTGCGAATATTAGCGTCAAACTGTGACACTTTTTTAACTATTCAACTTGACTTAATAATTCCAGCACAATCTGCGTACAAAAATATCGTCATACTTTAGTTTCATTTCCTCACATCCAGAAAATACTCCTTTCCATCTCGTCGTCACAAAGTGTGTGAGAACAAAATAACCCTGTCTCAAATGATGTTATGTAACTCTACTTTGCAAATATTACGCAGAATTAAGTTGCAAAATCAGCATTATTTCATTTATTTCATAGACTACCGGACATTGACAGTGCAGCGTAAATGGCACATCACATCCCATTCAACTTTGAGCCCTTGTTTTTATGGATGACTAGCGTATAGCCCGGCCAAGGCCGGGTTCTAGAGTTCCAGTGGGGGGTGTGCCCAAAGCGAAAAATCCGTCATACTATATTTTAAATAATTCCCAGTGGAGACTTTGTCATACTACATACATACATCAGACTGAGGGTTTGCCCAAGTCATACTGCATTTTAATTAACCTGGTCACAGTAAAATTTGATTCCCCCCTGTGGGAGTAGTTGAATAGCTAATTACTTAAATTCCCGTCGCGTGGGAGTAACTGCATAGCTAACTATTTAAATTCCCACGCTTCACGCTCCCGTTAAGTTCCATAAACCCCGTTAACTTCTACAATTAACGCCAAGCTATTGACGGATTCGGATTCAGCGTCAAAAATACATTCGAATTGATATGCGACATCACGAATAAGCCAGATTTGGACACCACGGTCACGGCGAGGTCACGGGGGCCTCGCAGGTCAAAACCATTGACGGCGTTGGATTCAGCGTCAAAAATACATTCGAATTGACATGCCACTCGCTGTGGGTAGAGTTTCTCAAACTAAAATAATTAATTAATAGTGTTTATCACGATCACTTATCATGATAACCACTATTGATGAGTGATGTATGTATGTGGGGTGTACATGTTCATGTATTCATTTATTCATGCAGTGCAGTGCATGCATGCAGTGGTTGCTCCGCTTCCTTCTTTGTCTACTGTATGGGGCAATTTGCATTGCGAAGACGGACCCAGGGACCCAGGGATCATACTAACACTTTATTAGAGTAGATAATTTAATGTCAATAATGTTTTTGAATGAGGGGCTCGTGCCGTGTAAAAAGTGAAATGTTATACAATCAATAATATTCAGCCCCAGACTGCAAATCTCGTGATTTTATAAATATGTACTTAATTCGTGTGCGTCAATAGCAAATAAATGCAAAAAATCATTTATCCAAATTTGGACCCTCCTTCTTCCCGAGAAGTCTGGAATCTTCGCATTTTTTGTTAAATTACAACATTTGCAGTCTGGCCGAATATTATTGATTGCATTATATTTTACTTTACGTAAACGGCACGAGTCCCTCATTCAAACAAATTGTCATTAAAAAACACATATCATCATCAACAAAAACAAGGGCTCAAAATTCAATGGGATACAGAGAATAAAGCTTGGTCGGGCATTTCCCATCTCATTTTCTGAGGTTGCTAACTCCTCAGGTTTACAAATGAATGAATGGGGACGAACACCAAGGATATGAGTAAAAAAATTTTTAAAAGTTGTTTTGAGTTACTGTAATACGTGCACTATCTTGAAGTAATTATCTCGCTAATTAATGTCGCTAGAAATTGTTTTTCGTTTTAAAAAGATTGACAACTTCAAAATAATTAAACCATTTCAATTTGGAACTGTACAACTTTTTTTGAGTGACTGTAATACCAGTACTACCTTTGACCAATTATCTCAGTAATTATTAAAAAATACAACTACATTGCAGCTTTCGATAAAGCGTATTATAATTTTATTTTAAATAAAAATCATCGCGTCATGCGTGTTTGTCCCCTTCAGCTGCCACGGTGTAGTTTCCAATGCTGAAAAGTCTTACGGCAGCTTGGTCGGGCACAACATATCCCTGCCCGACCAAGCTTTATTCTCTGATGGGATATGATGTCTCATTTACACTGCTAATTGGTTTGTCAATGTCAATGTCGTGTAGTCAATGAAATGAAATGAAGTGATGCTGGTTTTGCAAATTAATTCTGCGTAATATTTGCAAAATCGAGTTACATAACATCATGTGATTCATTTTTGTTGTCTGCCACACTTTGTGACGATGAGATGGAAAGGATAATTTTCTAGATGTGACGAGACTAAACTGGTGACGAAGTTTTGGTACGCAGATTTTGTTGGAATTAGTCAAGTTGAGTCGTTAAAAAGTGCCAATTTTTGAAACCAATATATAACAATTTTGATATAAGAAGATGAATAAATTTATACAGATTCAGTTGTCCCTTGTGATTAATTTCCCCTGTGGCACTTTGAGAGTATGCATGATTCAATAATTTCCATATTTTTAGAGTTCCCCATGCAGCGCATACTCTCTGATTTTGTGCAAATTAGTGTAAATCGACCACAAATTTATTTTGATGAAATTTGCAACGACATGATCTCCCAATGGGCACGTTTGACAGAGATATTTGCATCCGAAGAGGAGCAAATATATAGAAAATAAACACTAATTATTAGAATCTGTTTTAATTAGAACTTGTGTAATTTTTTTAAATTTCCAATTTCGGCGTCACACGTTGACGGTTTTTTAAATCCATTTTCGTTTTAATCGGAGAAAAGTCACCTACAAAGTTTTGTCAATTTTTCCTTAAAGCAATATAAATTCCTTTTACTGTAATTCATGATTTCGAAAAAAATTATAATTATATGTTTGCAAATATGCAAAAATATTGCAATTAATTACATGCATTACAATTCTTAAAAACGTATCTTGTAAAGTAGCCTGTAAAATAAACTAATTTGCTAATTATACAGGTTTAGAGGGTCAAAAATGGTTCCATTTATCACGGTGAATACGGCCACGCACATGTTTCACCCGGACAAAAATAAGTCTCCGGAAATTTTTTCTCAGTCGTTTTGACAATTTTGAGAAATTTGTTACACTTTAAACCCGACGTGTACAAATTTAAGATTTGGCAAATTCAAAGTAAATTCAGGTGCTTTCCCTCGGAAACTTAGTTAAATACATTTCTATGTATATTTGCAAATAGGAAAAATAAAGATGAATTACCATTCTTTAAAACGTGTCCTGTAAAATTAGTCTGTAAAACAAACTAATTTGTTAATTACAAAGGTTTAAAGGGGTAAAAATAGTTTCATTTTCATGGAAAATACGCACATTTTTAACCCGCACAATAATAAATTTCGGGTAGTTTTTGCCTCATGCCAATTTTCAGAACTACGTCACACTTCACTTCAAACCCAATGTGTACAAATTTAAGACTTCGCGAATTAAAATTAAATTAGTTTATATTTTGCCCCGATTTCATATCGTGTCATCTAATTAAATATGAATATTTGCAAATATGCAAAATTGTTTTAATAAAGATGATTTACAATTCTTTAAAACGCATCCTGTAACATTAGTCACGTTTTAAACTAATTTTCTATGTATGAAGGTGCTGATTTTGGCGAGGGGTTATCCCGTCCTGCGTTAATCAATGCGATGAATTGCATCATTCTCAAATTTCCCAGTTGCACATTAATTTTCTGAAGAAGACAACCAGCAAATGCGAGTCTTGATTGAAACCAATGCGGAAATCGTGGCCGGGTTGAAGGCACAAATCGTCCCACTTCTGCATCACCATCAACACGAGGCAGAAATTCGCATGAAAGAAATTGATGACAAGTTGGCACTGAAAATATCAAGAAGAAGATGCATCTTACACAATAGTCAATCGTATCTAAATCTTCACTAATATTCAGTTAATCAATTTAACTAATTAATTAAAACGACAATTCTTCTCATGTAAAAGTTCATCTCCATTTGTCGGCAGGAATTTATTTACAATTTTGCATATTATGTGTGAAATCTTAATCAATTATATCGATAATTTTACTCGAGTTAATCTTCCGAATTTATGTGCTTAAACCCACGTCATCTTCAATAGCAGTAATTTTTTACTAATTAATTTATTAAATTAATTTACATCTCATGAATTTATAATGCACTTTTTAAAGCCACAATTTTCTACTGTATGAGGTTTGCCATCTTCAATATGCGTATCTTTTTGTTCACATATTTCCTTGAATCGTGTCCGTCAATAGTAAATAAATGCAAAAGGTCAATTAATTATGTTAATTTGGTCCCAACTTCTTCCCGAGAAGTCTGGAATCTTCGCATTTTTCGTTAAATTACGATATTTACAGTCTGGACTGAATATTACGTATTGCATAACATTTTACTTTACACGGCACGAGCCCCTCATTCAAAAAAATTGTCTGGATCATCGTCATCATCAACAAAAACAAGGGATAAAAATTCAATGGAATGTGATATGTCAGCTTTTTGCTAGCTACTGCTAGCTTTTTGTCAATGTCAATGTCGTCAATGAAATGAAATGAAGTGATGCTGGTTTTGCAGAGCAATTCTGCGTAATATTTGCAAAGTAGAGTTACATAACTTGATGTGAGACAGGGTTTATTTTTGTTGTCACACTTTGTGACGATGAGATGGAAAGGATTAGTTTCTGGATGTTACGAGACTAAAGTGTGACGAAGTTTTGGTACGCAGATTTTGTTGAAATTTGTAAAGTTGCGTAGTTAAAAAGTGTAAAAGTTGGAAGCCAATTTTCGTAATTGTTATGAATAAATGGAAATAAATTTATACAGATCCTGGGTCCCCATTGAACATACATTCATATAGCAGATGTAGAGTAATAACAATGCATAAGCCACATTGAACAGCGAGGACCAATAATAGAGGACGGCGTGGTTTTCGACCCCTCCCACCCAGCGCCAGCCAATCAGAAAATGTTTTAAATTAAATAATATTAATTATGCCTTTTTTAAATTTCGGAGTCCGACTTTAGCAAAAATGGAGTGAATTGTAAAGGTTGTACGCCAAAATCGAAGCAAATGTGTATTTGTGATTGTTTAAGAAGTTGAAAAAACTGAGAGGTTATGGTGAAAAAGTCCGAAAACCTCGCCATCGTCTACCATTGGCTCTCAAGGTGCTTACACTTCCTTATGGAGTTGAGTCTTCTAGGTCTCCTTTAGGAGGCTTATCCACTTTTCTCTGCTATTTGGTAAAATAGGTGAATTAATAATTTTTTGCAGATTTGGGTCTTGTATGTTTTAATTTGAGAGTATAAAGTACTAATTTTCATATTTTTAGATTTTTAGATTAATATTTAGCTAAATTCATAATTTTTTTACTTCGAAATTTTATAGCTTGTGTGCGCAGATTTTAATGGTATTAATAAACTTAATTAAAGTTAGTTAATTAAAGTGCAAACTTCAAAGGTAATATATTCGCAATTTTTATGTAATGAGATCATTGAAATGCAGATTTTGACCTTCCTTGTTTAGTAGAATAAACTAATATTTTTCATATTGTAATATTTTTCAAAATTTATATTTTCAGACTAATTATCACATAATAAATTCATAATCGTCATATTTGCCAATTTCGAAATATACTTAATACACACATTTTGCTGGAATTAGTAAAGTTAAGTGATTTAAAAATGTCAAATGTCAAACGTCGAAGGCAATATTTAAATTTTCATATAATTAGATTAATAAGTTTAAACAGATAATCCGCTTGTAGTTGGAGAAGATCAAGTAATAATTTGCATATTTTCATATTAAGGTGGCATTGTATGCGGATTTTGATTTTGAATTGTTGTGTCTCAACTTTCCCTCCTTCCATATATTCAAATGGTGATTTTGAACCCGGTTCATCTTCGTGGTTTTTTAAGTATTAAGATTTTTAGTGCATCTAAAAATCGATAATTTTTAGGTTTACAAAATTAGGAGGTTAAAATTTTGATTTTTTTTCTTCCATAAGAAAATATTTAATTTTTACTTATTATTTTTTATATATTATTATTAAGTAGCGCAAGCTACTTTATGCGATGAGTTAGTTAGTCTGTCTGTCCGTCTGTCTGTCAACACGATAACAGGAGAACGGATCGAGATAATCGAAATCGGTTTGCGGTATCATACATATGACCCTAGGGGGAGGATCCTGTAAACTTTTGGGGTCAACCGGACCACACCCCCGGGCACCAGGGGGTGTGGTCGGGGCAAAATGAGATTTTTAGTGCAATTTAATCTACAGATGAAGTAGAGTAAAATTAGGTGTTTCCGAGTTGTGCCACAGCCCCGGGCGCCACGGGGTGTGGTCGGGGCAAAATGAGATTTTTAGAACAATTGAATCTAACATGTATGACAAGTAAAAGAGTAAGATTGATTAATTAGTTAATTAAGATTGATTAATGAAGATTGATAAAACAGTAAAGCATGTAAGATGCATGATTTTTCAGAGTGGCTACATATAAATGAGGAAGTTTAAATTATTTTATTATTTGAAATAATTCAGATTCTGCAATCTATATTTTGTATCGCATTCTCAGCATTATTGCGCTACTTGTGTACCCTGCGTTGCCGCAGTTTATTATTTATTATGGCGATGAACAGGTTTCAAAATCGCAATTTTAATATGTAAAGGGAAAGTTGAGACAAAATTACCCAGACTCAAAACCCGTATGCGATGACACATTAATATTTGCACAATATTTTCATAACTTTCATATTCGCCAATTGAGTAAAATTTTATACGCCAGATTGTAATAGAATTAGAATTAGTCATGTACTTAAGTAGAGTAGTTGAAAAGTGTTCCAGTTCAAAGCCGATATTCGCAATTTTTATGCAAATGAGATTAGTACAGTTGTACAGATAACGAATTCCGTTTGTCGACCGTTGATGATAACTAATTTGAAAAAATCATAAAGTAGTAATTTTGATACTATCAGATTAGTATTTAGATAAATAAGTTCATAATTTTCGACTAAACTATTATAAAATTTTATACATTTGTGTTAATAAGCAGATTTTTATGGAATTAGTAAAGTGAAGTAATTATAAATTTGTCACAGGTCGAAGCCAAATAAAAATATTCGCAATTTTTATGCAATTTTTGTTGGCATTAAGCTAAGAATTATTAATCCATAATCCCAATTCTTGGTTCATTTTTGTAAATTCATTTATTTGTGAATTTGTTTCGAAAGTTGTACATATTCTTAAAATTTATCCATCTGTGGTAGTAATCTATCGTTAATATTAATTCCTGGAAAATCTAAAAATAAAAGTTTTGACGTTAAAATCGTCAAACTTTTTTGTGTTTTTGTGAGTTTTGTATTTTTTTAGTTGAACGAAAAATTACAGAGAATTTATGTTTTTATGTTTAAAAAATTTTAGATTTCAACGTCAAAAGTTTGATTTTTAGATTTTTTAAATACATCATTATATACAAAAGATGATATGTCCCCTCCTGCTCAATTTACAAAAATTTTATGACTGATGAAAATTTATGCAATGCAGCTAAATAAATCCAAAAATTTCAAATTAGCGTACAAAATATCTCGTAAATAAGCTTCGTTAAAAAATGTTTTCCTTCCTTTATTTTCAAAAAATAAACAGTATTTTAAAATATACAAATACTTGGTTTACATTTTGTAATTACATAGTAATTTAGCAAATTTATTGATAATTTTATTGCATTCAAAATTTTATTGTCAAAATTTACCTGTCCAATTTCCACCAAAAAAACAACAATTCAAAATCGCTAACGAAATATGTATATTTTTTTACTATTTAAAAATCAATTTGGCTGCAAAAAAAGAAGACCTAAAACAATTTCATTCACTTTCAGTCCCCATTATAATTACATAAATGAATGAAAGTGAACAGGTACTTATCACTTTTATGCAAAATTATAATTTTTGGAGTTTATGAGTTCAACGTCTAAAGTTTTATTTCTAGATTCTTGAAATATTAAATTTTAACGAAGATGGGTTTTCCATAAATTATCATAAATTTATTGCAATGCGTATTTAGAATTCTTTTCTGCAATCATTTATGAAAATTATGGCTAAACAAATTTAAAAAATTTCAATAAGAATGCAAATTGAGTTTTGTAAATAAGCTTCGCTATAAAACGTTTTAGTTTATTTTTATATTATCTGTATTTCGAAAATATGCAAATACGAAGCGATTTCGTATCGAGACGTTAAAACGTTCAACGTTAGGGTTTCTATTAAGCATGTTTATATGTGTGCATGTATGTATAAACGTATACTGTTAGTAATTAATTACAAAGCTACCTTAATTAATACAAATGGAGTTTAGGTATATAATAATTGGCTCGTAGTTTCAGCCTGGCCTGAGTTATTGTGTAATGCTTAATTATAATTAGAAATAACGATACAATCCTATATGTATACATATGTATGCATATCCTACCATACCTTTTAACTAATTGGTTTCAATTATGTTGGCGGAAGGAAATTAATTGTATAATTAATTCTAATTAAGAAAATTAAATTGGAAAGTAGGAAAATCCAATTATCTTTGTAAAACTAATTACCCCACCACCACCACCACTTGGCTAATTGCTAATTGCATTTTTAATTAGATTTCTCAACCAAGAAGGAGAAGCGGAATTTATTCCTCGTTGTTGTTCATTCCTCGTACATAGTTCAGTAGGGTAGACAAAGGCGAGTGCTTCTCCTGTACATACATACGTGCAAGGTGGAAATTCACGATTTTTTCATCTTATCGCAACAAATTTACAATTTTTTATCTCTGTTTTTGGCTAAAATTACGAAATTTGTCGTTCTTTTTTGGTTAGAAAAGTTTCGAAATTAAGAGAAATTGAAATTATTGAAATTCTAAAGTGCATCCCCCCACTAAGAATTTAAAATCCTCACAAAATTTGCCACCTTTTTGGTTAAAATCGTTTAGAAATAAGCGATGAAATGCAAAATACAGGGAGGCTGGAATTATTAAAATTTTAAAGTGCATAACACCGCTGAAAATTTTTACGAAATTCAGCTCAACATTTTTGCTAAAACGGTTTCGCATAATAATTCTGTGCATTTCAAAAATTAAGCGAAATTTCGGAACATTGAAAAATTAAAAATTAAAATAAAATCCTGAAAAAATTGAATTATTTCTAAATTTCATCCCACCAGTTCAAATTTACGAAAATTCATCTCCTCTTTCTGCAAATTTCAAAGAGTTTACTGAAACCCTGAATAAAATGGAATTTCCGATGGTACAATTACCCCCAAATTTGAGGAAACTTCTCGACAAAAATGGTGGCCTTTACAGTTTCCATAAATTCCAAGAGGACAAAATCGTCGCCAAGTGTAACCTCTGTCCAAACAAAGTTATCAAATGTTCCATCACCGTCAGCTCCAATCTCCTCAGCCATTACAAGGTAGCAAAAAATTTGCATAATAAATTTTTGCACACTAATTTTTTAAATTAATAAATAAATCAAAATAAATAAATAAAAATATAAATACATATAAATACACAATAAATAAATCGCATTTCCATCTATGTTAGACTTTAACGTATTTAACGTCAAGAATTTATACTTTTATTTGTTCAATACAACTCATTCAAATTTTTAACTTCAATATTTCTATGTTTTCATAAATATATTAAAATTAGGAACTATTTCACCTGTAAGAAATACTATATATTTAAAATCTGTCAAAATTTCTACAACTTTTTTATTTTTTGATGCAATGTAATACTCAATCTGTTATTGCCAAATCCATTATATTCTGGTTCGACGTTAAAGCTTATCATTTTCGTACCAAAAAAATGATAAGCTGATTATTCAAATTTAGATAATCGCATAGCTAATTTGCATTTCATAAAGTATAATGTGCAAATTTGCAAATATGTTTATTCCCTAATTATAATAATTATCTAATTTTATCCCCCAGACGGTCCATCCCCACCAGTACAAAGCCTGGATGGATAAAAAACAGCAAAAAATAATGACCAGAAGTCAATTACTTGTAACAATACGGAAATGTTTTACGGATCCGAAACCCCATAAAATTGAAGAGGAAACCATTTCACACAAAGATCTCGTTATTCCTATCACCAAATTTTTAATCTCGACCTCCTCCCCGATGTCCATTCTTCAAGATGCGACCTTCCTTGATCTCGTCAAGTGTATGCAAATTTCTTAGTTAATTTTCGTACTCATTATTCCCAATTAATTAACAAATTACTCATCACTAATTTTTAATCATTTCTCCGCTCAGGGAATTTATTTTAAAATTCTGGAGAATAAATTTGTAGAGCAGGGAGTTACCAATTTTTTGAAAATATGCACCCCAGATTTTGACCCTTTATGAAGATCTCCGGTTGAAGAAGCCTTCAGAAAAATTGGAACTCATCAAAACTGGCTGAAAAAACTATTAATGATGCAATTTTGTCATTCAGAATTTTAAAATAAGTTCCCAGAGACAAGAAATGATACAAAAGTGTGCTGATTTTGACCAACCTACATAATAATCGAACCCCAACTTCTATCTTCTAAAAATCTCAATCCTACCGCAATCCTACCCAAGGAAAGCCTTATCAAGACAAAAATCGAAACCCTTCGTCACTCTTTGGTCTCCGAATTAAAGGATACATTCGCCCAACTTGATTTCCTCTGCGTCACGGCGGATTGTTCAGAAACGTCGACGTCGACCCTTCTCGTCAAGCTCACGGCGCACTGGTTGTCGTCGTCCGATTTGACGAAACGTAACTCCGCTGTGTTGGCAGTGCGCAGATTTATTAAATCAGGAGATCACGAAATTATTGGGCTTATCTCATCCATCCTATTTCACGAGTATGGTCTCGATAAGGACAAAATTGTTTGTGTCATGACCGGAAGTAACCTTCCCAAATGTGACGACCATTTGTCTTCCGATTATCAAGGTCACGGCGACTCTGATATTCTTCCCAAACATTTTCCACCCCATTTCAACTTTATGTCCGGTATTCTTACTCGTATCGCGGAGGAAGAACCCACCAAGGTAAATTAGTTACTAACAATCAGAGCTTTTTAATTAGCCACATTTCTAATTAATTGGTAATTAGTAATTAAACTCAGATTAAATAGTAATTAAAATTAGCTTCGGAACTACTAGTTAAGGTTAATTAGTAATTAATAATTAGTTTAAACATGCTATTTAATTAAGTAATTAATTGGATAGACTAATTAATTAGAAAGCCCTGCTAACAATGCGATGGTGTGAAGTGTAACCCTCCGATTTGGATGAAATTTCGAAATTACGTGGTCCATGTCAATACAACCAACGTTTCTTCAGACAGTTTGTGCGATGGGCAGAATTTGCAGAAATATTTTAGAGAAAAGTTAAAAAAATATACGATTTTTAGCACGGGAAGAGAATGGAACTTGAGTTTGCTTCCTCCGCCTGGTAAAAATCGCCCGTTTTTCAACTTTGACCTAAAATATTTTGCCAAATTCTGACCATCGTAACGGGATGACTGAGTTTTGAATGAAAACTAAATTTTTGAACAGGTACCATGTAAAAATTTTTTACATGTTTAAAAACTTGCTTAAAAAACTTTATCTTGCACTATGCCCTACCTGAATTACTATTTAACAATACTTTATTCCCGATATTTCAGAGCTTAACAAAGTAAAATTTATGCCAAATTTGACTCCCCCAATATTATCCAGATTTTGATAAGCACAAATAATCCTAGACAAACATGGAACAATATAAATGGAAATTTCCATACTTCCAATATTTTCATATTTTGTAAAAATTTTGGTAAAAAAATTTAACCCTCTTTGCAACCATACCTGAGTTGTTTTAGAAAATACTTTTATTTTTAAAATTTCACAAATCGACGTCAAACCCTTAACAAAAATTCTGAGAAAAATTTTCTCACTGTTGAAACAACTATCCCCATTTTCCTCCCGCAATCTTATCCAGATTTTGATAATTTGATGTTTTGATAATAATTTTGATAAGCACAACAAAAAAAATCCTAGTCAAACACAGAACAGAAAAATGAAAATTTTTCATACTTCCTGTTATTTTTTATTTCGAAAAACTTTGATTAAAATTTCACATTTTTAGTAGTACTTTAGATGTAATAGCTTTCTAACCTGAGCTGCTAATTAGATTTTATTCTCAAAATTTCACAAATCGACATCAAAATCAATGCTTTGAGAAAAATTGTACAAAAAATTTCCCCGCTATTTAAAAACCAATTTTCTCCTCCCTAATCTTATCCAGATTTTATAAGAACAAATATAATATTAGAGAGATTTGGAACAACAAAAATGGAAATTTGCATGCTTCTAGAATTAGTATATTTCGAAAAACTTTTGTAAAAACTTGGTTCGGAATGATAAACTGATTTACTATTTAACAATATTTTATTCTCAATATTTCACAATTCAACTACAAAAATTCTCCCACTATTGAAAACTCTATACCTTTTTCTTCTTATCTAGATTTTGATAAGCACACAAGAATTATGGATAAACATTGGACAGCAAAAATGAAAATTTTCAGGATTCTATACGTTTCGAAAAACTTACATAAAAAAACTCGAAGGAATTGATCTAAATAAATGCTCCACATTCTGTACTTTATTCTCAAAATTTCGCACATCGGCGTCGAAACCGTCGCAAAAATTAGATCCTATTTTCTCCCCCCAATCTTATCCAAATTTTGATAAGCGCGGAACAGCAAAAATGGAAATTTCTATACCTTTTGAATTTGTGCAATTTGAATAAACTTGAATAACTTGAAGGGTATCTGTTATGGTGATCGTTTTGGGCTAAATTTCGATGGGTTTTGAATTATTTTGATAAGAAATTAAGGCGATTTTTTGGGCTAATATATATAATCATAATTCGGTTGGTTGTCAGTGGTTTTTGATTAGTAAATAGCGCTCAATGATTCTTACCCCGATTTAAGACTTGGGGAACCGTTTTGCCAGTCTGTCTGTTCGTATGTCTGTTCATTTACAACTTTGTCAAATGAACCCCGATTAACTGCAAACTTGGCGAGTTGGCAAATTATACTATCAAACAATTATTCAGCATGTCTACGTTAACTCCAAGGGTCCCGTTTGAGTCACTTCCAACCCATGAATGTAATCAATGTTTTTTTCTTGTCGGGCTTTGGTTTATAAACATTGGAAATGTTATGCAAAATTGTAGCAACGCGCAACATGGTTACCATTTTATTAATACCTGTGGTAATTTTGCATGGTTTCCATTTCATTCCATGTTTTTTCATGCATTTGAATTAATTGCTCGAAACCTAGAAATGTACCAACTTCAATTCTTTGACGAAAAATCACCAATAGTATGACCATCAACATATGCAAATATTTACAAAATCGTTCGTGGTCTTCATATTTTAATCTGCGCTTTTGTTTTTGGCCTATCTAACTACGTGTTAAACATAGCCCAGGAGAATATTTGTTTCTCCACTTGTGGGCATATACCATTCCTGAAATTTTCAGGAATGGTAGTTTGATAGTTGTATGATATCATATAAAAAAATCAGAAATATCGCTGGTGGGCTTTATAGTCTTATAATTAACCAAAATTTAGCCCAAACCGATCACCATAACAGATTTCCTTCTTTCAACCATACCTGTTCAAAAATTTAGTTTTCATTCAAAGTTCGATCATTCCGATTTAAGATGGAAAATTTTCATTAACATTCAATCATTTTGGTTCAAAGTCATTTCATTTCACTTCATTTCACTTCATTTCTTACTTCGCCCCATGTACTAAGCATATGGTGAAAACTGAAATGAGTGAGAAATCCTTTCATTCAAAGTCATTAATCTGAAATGACGGAATCCCGCAGTCATTTTCACATCACAGGAAATTCATTTTCATTCACTCTCACTCACCATCATGACCACATGTAAGAATGACAGTGAACAGGTGTGTTACAATATTATTTGATTGGAAACTTACTTGGACCATATTACTTATCTAAATTTATTGTTGTCGGATTATCAGCAAGTGACAAATTTATTGATCGACGTCTAAATTGCGCATTTAAAATGCATTCATTTCACTTCATCTAACTTCATTTCTTACTTCGCCCATATATTAAGCATATGGTGAAACATGAAAGGAGTGAAAAATCTTTCATTCACAGTCATTCATCTGAAATGAGGGAATCCTTCAGTCATTTTTATTCAAATGACAGTAGTTTAATTTTCATTCACTTTCATAATCAGTCAGATGAATGAAAGTGAACAGGTATGATTTCATACCTGTTATGACGCTTATACCGATACCCTTAAAACTATACCCAGTTTCTTCTTCTACATCTTATCCAGAGCTTGATAACCACACAAAAAAACATGGAACAGGAAAAATGAAAATTTTTATAATAAATTCCTCCCGAGTTGCTATTTAACAAGACTTTTTATGCTCAACATTTTAAAAATCAATGTAAGAATTTTCCACTACCTATTTTCAACCACTCCCCAATCTCATTGTGATTTTGATAAGCACAAAAAAATCGAAATGAACAAACCAGGAAAAATAAAATAAAAATTTCATACTTCTAGGATTTTGACATTTTTTGAAATGTCTTTCTTTCAAAAACTTTGCACCTGACTTGTTATTTATCAATATTTTATTCTCAATATTTCACAAATCGACTTCAAACCCTGATAAAAATTTTAACAAATGTTTTTTCAATTCACAAAAAACCTCTACCCATTTTTATCCCCCAATCTTATCCAGATTTTTAGAAACACAAAATTTTTGTAAGGCAAACACGGAGCATTTCTTGCTTTGCGATGGAAGAAATGTAGCAAATCCGCAAGAAACGAAAAACTCTAACCATCATTAAAGTTTAATTAACTAATTATCCCTAATTAAATTTATATAACTGCAATCTAATCTCTCAACTAATTATTTATCTTGCAGATTTCTGATCCAATTTTCCACTCTGCATTTACAAAATTCAGTACCCTCTGTACTCTGGCATCTTCCAAGCCCTTCCAAACTCCGGATAACTCAATCTTCCCAACGCACAAAATTTCCAATTGGACCTCACAATTCGACGCTATCTCTGCCCTACTTTCCATAAAAGAAGATTCCCTCCCCCAGATTTGCCACGCTTTAAACCTCCCAAATTTTACCCCTGAAGAAATCTCATCCTTAACCCAATACACCTCAATGTTATCTCATGTCCACTCCACCATCACAAATTTCCACTCTTCGGAAACTTATTTTGGCGACGTTTTCCCCGAAATTCTTCGCCTTCACGCCAAATTAAACGAGGTTCGTAGAAATACGTGATTAATAAATCTTTTATGGGAGTAAGGATTAATTTGATTCCGGGATTAGATTAATCTATAATTTGCCGGGATTAAGGATTAACTCACAATGCCCTTGAATTCGGGATTAAGGATTAATCAATCCTGATTAGTTCTTGATTAAGGATTAATTGTACATATACCAATTTTGTTGGCATTCAATCCATAATCCCAATTCTTAATCCGTTAATCACGATTAATTAATCCCAGATCTCTGACAGGTTCGTCACCAAGCAAGCAATGGGATGATCGCTGACCAGATAATTTCCGGGCTACAAACAAAATTCACATCCTTGTACGAATTTTCCCCGAAATCCGAACCCTTCATTATCGCCTCGATGTCGCACCCATTTTTCAAAACGAGATGGATTCCGGCCCATCGCGTGGACCAGTGCAAAAGCGTATTTTACAAGGTCGCGCTTGAAATGGGGGACAAAAATCTTAAATATTCCCAACCTCGCATCGATTTTCATCAAATTTCCAAAAAAGCGAAACGATTCGGATTTGAGGATGTAGATTATGCCCCCAAAAATCCCGTGGAACTCGAATGTCTCAAATATTACGAGGAAAAGCGGACAGATTTCCACATTTTGGACGAGTATCCACTAATTCGACGCATTTTTCGGAAGTACAACACCCCACTGAAGTCAAATCCGGAAGAATCGGGGTCATTTAACAGCTTTAAAGACGACGACGACACCGTATTCGAAGCCATCGCCATGCTTAAAATCAATTTTAGTGACACAAATAATGATCTCGACTATAGTGCACAGTGTAACATTAAATTGGAACCAATTTCATAATTTTAACTTTAATTAATTATTTTGCAAATTAAGATGGATAATTCAAATTTAAATTGGAGATTTTGCATCTTCTGTAAATAAATAAATAAATAGTAAATTACGAAATGCATTTATGAATAAATATATTTATTAACTTGGTAGATTATTAGTTTGCACGGAGGACATTGTTTATAATTAAGAAAATAATTAATTAGCATTTCCTACATACGTATGCACATAATTTTACGAATAACTTTTAATTACAATAAGTAAACTATGCAGGAGAATGTTTATTTTTGAGGAAAACTTTCACAAATTTCCATATTTTGGACGAGTGCCCAATAATTCGACGCATTTTCCCGAAGTACAACACCCCACTGACCTCAAATCGTGGTCATTTAAGGGGTGATCTGATACAGTCTCACCGCTACCTGACGGGGAGTATGTAACTATGTCCTCCCATAAGCTCCCATGTTATCGTTTTAAAAACTTTCAGCGTCGTCAAAAGACAATAAAATTTCGATTTTTTTGCACCAATCGACGCGTATATTTAGTCCCCACAAAGTTACAGAAGTTTTAAAGGATACGTGAAGTATACATGGAAAAATGCGACTTTTTCTGATTTTTTTTCGTGAAAAGAATTATGGTGTGACCATGAAAGCGACTTTAAGGTCAAACGCCAGTAATTATGAGAGTTGAACATTTTGACACATTTTGCAACAAAAAAATCCGATATTTATGCAAAAATGAGGATGCCCAAATGTTTTCAAAAATTGTTTTTTAGAAATGGCGCTGAAAGCATGACCCTCAGCTCCAGTTTCCCCAATTTTTATATGTTGTAGATCTTTAGTAGTAGAACAATAGTCAAATTGCACTTATAGTCGAAATCGACCTGCGTGACCTTGTTTCGGCGTCGAAAGGTTGGTAGGTCAAAGGTCACCGATCCCCACAAATGGGGTATCATTGGAAAGGTCTCGGTGCGTGGATTCTGAATATATATACTTTATTGGGTGTATGACCACTCCCTCATGTTCCAGAAGCAGAAGAATGAAAATCTTCAATTCTCCACAATTTAACACATCAGTAGATTGGGGAGTTAACATGCAATAGATGGGCGAAAACACGATAAATATTCTTGTCGCTCTGCAAATTCAGGGAGTGGTCATACAGCCGAAAAGTATATATATTCGGAATCCTCTTGTCGAGACCTTTCCAACGATACCTCATTTGATAACAAATTCCATTTACAGTTTCGAAAAATTAATTTTAAAATAAAATGAAAATTGTATGAGTTGAACGCCAAGTGACAAGTGAAAATGTTTAATATTATTGAAATCTAAACCTAGCTCTTATCCCTCCTTAACAGCTTTAAGGATGCATATACGTTGAAAAAATCTCATAACTAAAAGACAGAGACGACGGTTGCGTCTCCTTGTGTACCGAGAGATTTTTTTCTATGGAGGGGGGCGGGGCGAAGAGAGCAGCTGATTTTCATGTAAACAAGGCAGGCAGTTGCATGTAAAAAGTTGCTTTGGATTTTGAGAGTGACCGTTCCCAAACTCCAAACGGGGCATCGCGAACCAGATAGGGAGAACAATCCCGACTAAAACTTCTAATTTGCAGCTAATACAAAATGGATTGATTTCGTTTTGGTGGCAATAAATTCCTGAGTTTGTGCTTTACAATTTCCATTGGGCAAAAATTCCATAATAAATCTCAACGAAAAGTATTGGACTAAAAACATGATAACTTACATGTTTCAGTCCAATACTTTTCTTTGAGATTTATTATGGAATTTTTGCCCAATGGAAATTGTAAAGCACAAACTCAGGAATTTATTACCACCAAAACGAAATCAATCCATTTTGTATTAGCTGCAAATTAGAAGTTTTAGTGACAACAATCATTTACATTACTGGTAAGTGGCGAGCAGGAAAGTCAACTCGCTCACTAGGATGCACAGACTGTACCCGAACTCAAACTTTAAACACGATGACGACTCAATATGCGAAGCTGTCGCCATGCTTAAAAGCAATTTTAGTGAGACGGATAATGATCTCGACTCCAATTCTAAGTTTTTAACATTAAATCAGACCAGTTATTTAACAGGTTTTAATTACCATTGATTATAATATTAAGTTTCACATTGAAAAAAGAGTAACTCAACATCTTAATTTAGTCTTAATAATTAGCTACAAGTGAGCAATTCATAGATCGACGTCTTAATTGCATCTCCTGAAAATAAAAAAAAAATACCGAATAATGCATGTGCAAATTTCCTAAACTATTAATTTGCACATTATTTCTACGCTAAATTGGAGCCGGCATTTAACTAATTGTAATTGTATTTACTATCCTCGCACTCAGCCCTTGCACCTCATTTGCATATTTTAACGCATTCGCGAGAGCCATAGAGTTTATTCAACATGGAAAGCTCGTATCGCCCAAAATGGGCTATTGAGATTTATGCAAATGAGGTGCAAAGCCTAAGTACGGGGATAGTAATTATAATATTATACTACTAACTACCCATTTGGTGAGTTTTGCATTGTATCTAATTTTACTGTTAGAAAGTTACTGACAGCAACAAATTCATTGATCGACGTCTTAATTACGCATATTCTGTAAAATAAATTAAATAATTACGAAACGTATTTGCATAATATTTATTTATGTACATACTTTTACAATAAATTGGACCAATTATAAATAAATTCAATTAACTAATTTTAATTTTAATTAACTGAAGTATTACTTTTCAAGCATACCTGTTCACTTTCATTCATGTGACTGGTTATGATGCGGTGAATGAAAATAAATTTCCTATGATTTGAACGAAAATGAGTGAAAGATGCCGTCATCTCAGATGAATGACTGTGAATGAAGGATTTTTCACTCATTCATTTTTCACCCTATGCTTAATACATGAGGCGAAGTAAGAAATGAAGGCAGATGAAGTTAAATGAAATGAAATGAATTTGAACAAAAATGAGTGAATGTGAATGAAAATCTTCCGTCAAAAATCGGGATGACTGAACTTTGAATGAAAAAAACTTTTTTGAACAGGTATGATTTCGGGCGAAGTTTTTTATTAACCTAAATTTATTATTCAGTGATAATCAACGATAAGTAACAAATTCATTTACCGACGTTTTAATTGTGCATATTCTGTAAAATACAAAACTTAAATGCATTTACAAAACTTAAATGCATTTACAAAACTTAAATGCATTTACAAAACTTAAGTAGTTTGCGCGACCAAATTTTTTCCTACATTAAATTCGAGCCGGCATTTAACTAATTATAATTATAATTAATTATAATATTAGATTAATTAATTAGACTAATTATTCAGCATCTTAATTCCACATCTTCCGTAAAATGAGTAATAATGATATGCATTTACATATTTGAGTCGTAGATTATTCTGCAAAGAGGGTATTTTTAATTAGCAATACTTAATTATGAAATTAATTAACTACTTAATTGGCAGTAATTAGTTAGTTAACTTTAATACAAAATACATAAGCATACAAAGTAGCTCTCGATTGCCAGGTACATATTGGACACAAACAAACAATAAGTGCATGAAAATACCCGGTTTCATATATGTGTTACCCGTTTTTTTATATCGGGCACTCTCCGAGTTGCCAGGCTCGTAAAATGCACAACAAAACCCCGACTTGTCATTTACCTACTTACTTTCTAGTAAACACGATTTCAAGTTATATACAAATACAAATTTTTGAAAATTATTGATTCACCCATACATTTTTTCGAAATTAAAATCATGCCTCTGGAGAACCATATTCCGACCTGGTACGACACCGAAATTCGGTTCGACCTCATGACCAGGTAAATAAATAAAATACTTCATTTTTTTAACTTAAATATGACCTTTTGACCCTTACTTATCCTCCTTCAGATATTTAAAACTGTGCACTGGCGAGAAAACGTTTGAAGTCTTGGACCCCGTCGAGGACACGAAAGGCAACAATGGCGAACCTGGAAAACTCGTCGTCACCAATTTACGACTCATTTGGCAGTCTAAAAAATTCCCCAAAATCAATCTATGTAAATTCACTACTAACATAAATAAATTCCCAATTAAAATTTACGTTAATTAGGTATCAATGATTTTTATTTATTTTTTCAGCAATCGGTTACAATCCTATAACTTCGATAAATATCAAATCCGTGACTTCGGTATGGTGCTACATTTTTCGTACAATTAAAAAATTTCAAAATTTTGAGATCCCAAATTTTTACTTTTATTTTCCCAGAAACTTCGCGGATTAACGGAATCACTGCACATTCTCGCGAAAACTAAAGCGTCCCGGTACGAATTTATCTTTACGAATCTGGTCATTGATAACAACCGACTTTTCTCTGTGGTCCTCGCCGTCCAAAAGTATGTAATAAATAATTTTGCAAAAAAAATTTGCAAATTTTTTACACACCACATTTTACAGAGCGTATACACAATCCCGGCTTTATCGCGAAATCAAGATGCGAAGTGGCATCGTAGTTGCCAATAAAAAGTTGCAAATGTTGCAAAAAGAACAGATTTGTGAACAAGTTAATGGCGTCTGGAATTTGAGCAGTGATCAGGTAAATTTTTTGCACACCAAATTTTCAACAAATGATGGTTATTCGTCATCAGAGGGCGGATAAGAATTTACGAAAAATATGTACTTCACATTTACGAAATATGCACAAATGACACTAGAAAAATTGGAATTTTAGAAAAATTTGAACCTTTTAAATTAATTTTCTGGAATTTTTTGTGGGCAAAGTTCTTTCAGCAAAAAAAACATTTGGTCTCACATCGTTCAAATATTTCCAAAATATATTTTTTCGTATTTTTCAAATCATAGCGGAAATATATATTTTTTTAAATGACTAAATCATTTTGTAAGTTTATGTAAAAGTTCATTTTTTTCTAAATCATTTGAATTCAGATGTAAAGTTTCGAAGTCGAAATAAATGTTTTGAAGAAAATAAGTAATTAATTGATTGTAAATTAGATGATCAGCGATGCAGTTTGAAAATTATTATTTTTGCGTTCATTTTCAGAAATCAGTAAAATTTGGACTGAATCTGATATATTTTAGAAAAATTTATATTTTTGAGTATAATGCTCTGGATTTTTTTGGTGCAATTCTTTAAGAAAAATCTTTTCTTTAAGAAGATGATTTTTTCTGGTAAAAATTCTCTAAGCAAAAAAAGTCCGTGTCACACCGGTGAAATATTTTCAAAATATGTATTTTTGAAAAACGTGTGTAAAATATTTACGTAATTTGATAATAATATTTATAAATATTTCTGAAAGTCTAGAAATAAGTTCCAATATGTAAAAATATTTTGAAATCTATGTGCTCTGAGCGAATTAGTGAATACACCCACAAACTTTGACTGTCTGTCGTCATCATAAAAAAAAACTTGAAAATAAATACATATCCGCCCTCTGATTTTTATAAAAATGCTAATTTTTCAGGGAAATTTGGGCTCCTTTTTCATCACAAATGTCCGCGTCGTCTGGTACGCAGCGTCCAACGAATTGTTCAACGCTTCAATTCCATTCCTACAAATTGCTGAAGTAAATAAACAAAAATTCAAAATAAGTTTCCAAAAAATGTTACAAAATTGTTTAAAATTTCCAGATAAAAATAAGAGACTCCAAATTCGGAAAGGCGTTAGTCATCGACACGACGGAATCCGGGGGCAGCTACGTCCTCGGTTTTCGGATCGACCCGAAAGAAAAGCTGCTCAGCGTCTACAAATCGCTAATGTCCATTCACGAAACGTACATGACTTATCCCGAGTATGGCGTCGAGTTCAATCCAGACGTATGTAAATAATTAAAATATATTCAAAATTTTGAAAAATTTTCGAAAACGAATCTTTCAGTACTAGTGCTAGACACACCCGTAAATTATGGAATTGTTCTTAATTGTTTAAATGCCAAATTTAAATGAAGTTATATCACGTCGAAAGTTTTATTTTGTAGTATTTTAAAATATAAAATTTCATAGAAGATAAAATAACCTCTAAATAAGGTGTAAAATAAGCTTTGCAATTTGCAAAAATATTAAAATTTTGCAAATTGCAAACTTTTTGAAAAAATGTTGCAATTTATCAGTGTTTCGTTTCTTGCTGGTGGTTTGTCACATTTCATGCACTGAAAAGCAAGCCATGAAAGAAATGCGAGGTGCACGTAACTGGGAGAAAGTGCACGAAATATGCGCCATCTAGCCAATCCCCTTATGCAGGAATAGCGGCGGGAATGAGTTTCTTGGGCCTTGTATCGCTTGCTGGTCAAAATATGTAGCTGCAAAAAAAATAACACTTTCTTAGCGTTATTTCTTGCAAGTGATTACTTGGCAATGTTTAGTTTCTTAAGGGTTTGCTACATTTCTTGCAGTTCAAGGTAAGAAACTGCAAGAAACTGCAAGAAAGTGCAAGAAACTGCACCTGCAAGAAATATCCGCCATCTAGCCACGCACTTATAAAATATTTCCGACAGTGGGGCGTAGCTTTTTGCATTTCTTGCAGGCCAAAATACCTGTAAAAACCAATTTCTTGTCGTCATTTCCTGCACCCAAAACACTAATTTTTTCACATATTTCCTTATTAATTAGTCCATCGAGGCGGAATCAGAAGAGCGGAAGACGCGCCTGGCCAAGGGCGTCGTCACTTTTGCTGACGAAGTCGAGGAGATCGAGGACAACCCGGAATTGGTCAGTGACGCCTTCGCCGCCTACTTCGCGGACGGATATCGACACGAAAATGCGGCCGATCGCGAAAAAAAGGTGGAAATCATTTTCTGCGAAGAGCTCGGACTTGCCGTCGAGAAACCGAAGGATGGCTTCACAATGCAGCAATTGTGGGAGGTTATCCCGTCAAATTGATAAGCTAGGATTGATAAGCTTAAATAAATATTGAATCATTTTCGAATTTTGATAAGCTATTATGAGTTTCAAACTTTGTAAAAGTTCATAAACAGAAACTTTATAAGGATTTATCAACGTTGTTCTGTATACATTTCCAAGTTTTCATAAATATCAACCATCAAATTGATAAGCTAGGAATGATAAGCATAAATAAATATTTTGTTGTTTTCGAACTTTGATAAGCCACAGGTTTCAGAGTTTGTTGATATGTTTCAAAACAGAGGGTCAAAATTTCTAAAAATTTGTCAATGTTTTTCTGTATTTCCTAATTTTCCTAAAAATATTACTTCTTGCATACATTTTTATATATTTCAGCTACGTATGTATTATTTCAAAAATATGTAAATCTTGGTCCATTTTTCTAAATTAATGTTTTGTGAATTTCTATCGAAAATTTTATACATTTTTAAAATTTAAAAAATTATGTGAACATACAAGTTCATCTATAGTGGAATTTTATTACTGAAAAATCTAAAAATAAAAGTTTTGACGTTAAAATCGTCAACCTATTTGTGTTTTTAGTGATGTTTTGTTTTTGTTAATTGAGCGAAAAATTACAAAGAATTTTTGTTTTCATGTCGTTTTTTTTTGATAATTTTTTTCTTAATATAAATATTATTGTCAGCGGTATGCAAATTTTTATTTTTTTACAATTTTAGATTTCAACGTCAAAAGTTTGATGTTTAGATTTTTTCAAATAAATCTATATACCAAAGATGACATGCTTCTCCTTGAATAATTTATTACAAAAAATTTATTAGACGAAAAGTTGTGAAATGTAGCTAAATAAATCCACAAATTTCAAATTAGCGTGCAAAATTTAATGCTTATCAGTGATATGCAAATTTTTAGTTATTTTTTAAATTATTTTTTTTTGTGAATTTATGATTTGAAATTTGTGAAACATTGTTTCAAAAATTTAAAATTTAAGAATTTATGTGAGCCATGCATCTTTAGTCAAATTTAATCCTGAAAAATCTAAAAATAAAACTTTTGAGGTTAAAATCGTCAACCTTTTTATGTTTTAGGGAATTTTGTGTTTTTTTAATTGAATGATAAATCACGGACAATTTATATTCGTATATGTCGTTTTTTGATAATTTTTTTCTTAATATGAATATTCTTATCAGTGGTATGTAAATTTTGATTTTTTTTAAAGTTTAGATTTAAACGTCAAAAGTTGATTTTCAGATTTTTAAATACATTTTTAGATACTAAAGATAATAAGCTGCTACCTGGACAATGTACAAAAATTTTATGACGGATAAAAATTTGTGAAAATGTTCCTAAATAAATTCAAAAATTTCAAATTAGCGTGCAAAATGGCTCGCAAATAAGCTCCGCTAAAAAATGTTTTCCTTCCTTTATTTTTGAAAACTATACAATATTTCAAAAATATGCAAAATACTTGGTTTACATTTTGTAATCAACAAATTTATTGAATCTGTTGACAATTTTATAGAATAGAAAATTTTATCGTTGAATTTCAGTGCAAATAAAAATTTTGGCTAGAAAATAGCAGCATTTTCATTGTCTTTTTTGAAGTGTTTATCACTCTTATGAAAATTAGGACTGCAATTTATTTCAGCGTAAAAAAATTTATGCAAAATTCCGTGATTGTTTTTTTGCGGGTTTGCAACATTTCTTGCAGTGCAAGAGAAAAAGCGCAAGAAATGCGAGGTGCAAGAAACTGGAGAAATATGCACGAAATATGCGCCATCTAGTACCTGTTCACTTTCATTCATTTGATTGATTATGATGCTGACAAGGGACACTCACGACCTGTCGTTTGAGTCCAGGGTACCCACTATGTTTTTTAGAATCTACTAGGACCCCACATGAAGGATTCATTCATATTTCCGTGTAAAACTCATATTTGGCGTTATGGCGTGGCGCCAAACTTAAAAATTTGCATTTTCGACCAATTTCAAACCCTCATAACTTTTGCAGTTTATGTCGGATTTTTAAAATTGTATGCTTAAAATGATCACAAAAGTCGAAATTTTAGAGAAAAAAATAAAAATAAAAAATTTTTAATTTTTGAGATATTTTTAGCATTTTTTCGACGAACCCAAAATTTTGAAATTTTGCGAAAAGTTAAAAGCGATAATTTTGGAAAAAATTTCATAGAATACGAAAGTTGAACTCCTTGTCATGATTTTTGCCAAAAATTTTGAAAATCCGTCCAGGATTTCAAAAGTTATGGCGGTTTTAAAATGTAAAACCATCAAATTTGGCGAATTTGGCGCCACGGCACGGCGCCAAATATGAGTTTTACACGGAAATATGAATGAACCCTTCATCTGGGGTCCTAGTAGATTCTAAAAAACATAGTGGGTACCCTGGACTCAGACGACAGGTCGTGAGTGTCCCTTGTGAGTGATGGTGAATAAAAATGAATTTCCTGTGATTTGAATGAAAATCAATGAAAGACTCTCACATTTCAGATGAATAACTGTGAATGAAAGAATTTCTCACTCCTCTTATTTTTCACCCTATCTACTCTAATAAAGTGTTAGTATGATCCCTGGGTCCCTGGGTCCGTCTTCGCAATGCAAATTGCCCCATACAGTAGACAAAGAAGGAAGCGGAGCAACCACTGCATGCATGCACTGCACTGCATGAATAAATGAATACATGAACATGTACACCCCACATACATACATCACTCATCAATAGTGGTTATCATGATAAGTGATCGTGATAAACACTATTAATTAATTATTTTAGTTTGAGAAACTCTACCCACAGCGAGTGGCATGTCAATTCGAATGTATTTTTGACGCTGAATCCAACGCCGTCAATGATTTTGACCTGCGAAGCCCCCGTGACCTCGCCGTGACCGTGGTGTCCAAATCTGGCTTATTCGTGATGTCGCATATCAATTCGAATGTATTTTTGACGCTGAATCCGAATCCGTCAATAGCTTGGCGTTAATTGTAGAAGTTAACGGGGTTTATGGAACTTAACGGGAGCGTGAAGCGTGGGAATTTAAATAGTTAGCTATGCAGTTACTCCCACGCGACGGGAATTTAAGTAATTAGCTATTCAACTACTCCCACAGGGGGGAATCAAATTTTACTGTGACCAGGTTAATTAAAATGCAGTATGACTTGGGCAAACCCTCAGTCTGATGTATGTATGTAGTATGACAAAGTCTCCACTGGGAATTATTTAAAATATAGTATGACGGATTTTTCGCTTTGGGCACACCCCCCACTGGAACTCTAGAACCCGGCCTTGGCCGGGCTATACGCTAGTGCTTAATACATGAAGCGAAGTAAGAAACGAAGACCGATGATGTGAAATGAATTTGAATGAAAATGATTGAGTGTGAATGAAAATCTTCAGTCAGAAATTGGGATGACTGACTTTTGAATGAAAGCTAAATTTTTGAACAGGTATCGTTGTATTGGCTTGGACCAAATTATTTTAAAATTTCAACCAAATCGGAGGGTTACACTTCACACCATTATAAGTTCGAAAAATTTGTTCGTAAATTTACTCAATCTCAATAAGAACTCCCCCCAAATGGCATCGCATCTAAAACGTATAAAATAGGACATAAATTAAACGCCAAAGTGCAAAATGGCGTACAACTTTTTCTATAAATTTACGAAACAGAGAAAGTACGCGGCTCAAATATTTGCGACCAAGCTAAACTGTGCAAATTTTATAAGGCATAAGGTTAGCTACAAACTTTCACAAAATTTATATACTAATCTCGGTAAAGTAATTAATTTTCTGATTTTCTTTCCTAATTGTCTCACCTTTGTGCATACCTGTTCAAAAAAGCTGTTTTCATTCTAAGTTCAGTCTTCCCAATTTCTGACTGAAGATTTTCATTCACATTCAATCATCTTCTTTCAAACTCATTTCATTTCACTTCATTTGGCTTCATTCTTCTTTCGCCCCATGTGTTAAGCGTAAATGACCACCACCACTCGCGACTTCTCCTGACGAGTTGAGTCAACTCTCTCTGCCTATCCTAACACATGTTAAATAACTTTGCTGTGAAATTTCACAAAAAATTACTTTTTTTGCTCAATTTTGAAAATAGTTTGATGTTCAATATCTCAAATTGTTCACAAGATAATTATCTATAATTCCTCTAGAGGAATATTTGAAATTTTGTTTCTAATAATTTCTGCACCAATGTAAAGTTTAAAATTGAGTTGGAAATTATAGGAAACAAAATTTCAAACATTCCTCTAGAGGAATGATAGATAATTATCTTGCGAACAATTTGATATATTGAACATCAAAATATTTTCAAAATTGAGCGAAAACAGTAATTTTTTGTGAAATTTTACAGCGGATTATGTGTTTCGGATAGGCAGAGAGCTCGAATTTCTGACTCAAATCGACATAATGAGTCGTGACGCACGAGTGGTGAGTGGTGGGCCATTCAACGGAATGATAAGTGCCACGTGATTCCTAATTTTTGACTTGATTTTTTGATATAACTCGTTACATAATCCATTTGTAGCTTGAAAAATGGTTTGATTGTAAGTGTATGTATAAAATGTTAATTATTTCAGCTTATCTTGATGACGATAAGCGGCACGAATTTCAGTGCGGAAATATCTAAATTAATAAACTTATCTTAAACCGTTTTAACGACAAAAGAGGAATTTCATCTTCAAAATAATTATCACGTAAACTTTATGATTTTACAGTTTCTGCGTTTTATAATAGCTTCTCCACGAAATTTCTAAATGTATGTAAATTTATGGTAATTATTTCAGCTTATCAATCAGCTCGATAAGCGATATGTAGTGGTCTCAACGGTGCGGTTCGGTTCGGTTCTTGGAAGAACCGGTTTGGAACCGAGAACCAGAATTGAAGAACCGAAACAGAACCGAACTTTTTTTAGCTGGAACCGAACCGGAACCGGACCAAACCGTGACCGAACCGGCGGTTCGGGTCAAACCGGTAGTGTTATTAATATGCAATAAACAACAAACAATGCTAATTCACGTGTTTCTGATGAAATTTCACATACAAGCCAATAACTTATCTGTATTTAAACAAGCAATTTCTCACATACATACTCTGCGAATATACCTTACACTAAGATTCAAAATTATAATTTTGCGTACGTAACACGTATATAACAATGATAAGCATATATATTTACAGAAGAATTTACCAAAAAGCGACAAAAAATTAAAATTCTCTGTCGTTTTTTTGCCAAAGTTTTTGTTTGCAAACTGCAATTTTTGCCAACAAAATTTCGTATCTAATGAAATTGTGGACAAATTTAGTAAAAAAAATTATGAATTAAAAAAATATAGAATAAATACATGGGTATTTGGATATTTTGGAAATAATATAAAAATAAACTAAAACATTTTATAACGAAGCTTCACTCAATTTGCATTCTTATTGAAATTTTTTAAATTAATTTAGCCATAATTTTCATAAATAATTGCAAAAATGATATTCTAAACATACCTGTTCACTTTCATTCATGTGACTGATTATGATAGAGAATGATAGTTAATGAAAGTGAATTTCCTGTGATTCGAATGAAAATGAATGAAAAAATCACTCATTTCAGATGAATGACTGTGAATGAAGGATTTTTCACTCCATTCATGGTTCACCCTATGCTTAACACATGGGGCGAAGTTAGAAATGAAGTCAGATGAAGTGAAATGAAATGAGTTTGAAAGAAGATGATGAGTGTGAATGAAAAGTTTGAGTCAGAAATCGAGATGACTGAACTTTGAATGAAAAAAAGTTTTGTTGAAATTCTAAACACGCATTGTAATAAAATTATGATAGATAATTTGTATAATAAAATTATGATAGGTATATAATTTGAGGATAACCCCGAATTCATCTTCGTTAGAATTTAGCATTTAAAGAGTCTAAGAATAAAACTTTTGCCGTTGAACTCATAAACTCCAAAAACAATAATTTCGCATAAAACTGATAAGCACATATACCTGTTCACCTTCATTCATTTATGTGATTATAATGGGGACTGAAAGTGAATGAAAATGGTTTAGGTCTTTTTTTGTAGCCAAGTTGAATTTTAAATAGCAAAAATATACATATTTCGTTAGCGATTTTGAATTTTGATGTTTTTATGGAAATTGGACAGGTAGAATTCCGTAAATAAATTTTGGCATGATTTTACTTAGGTATGTGTCTTGCAAAGGTATCGGGTGCTCCATTTGTAAAGATGATTTGTAAATCAAAAATTTCCGAAATATGTAATTAAAGATGTAATTTATGTTTTGAAAAATGGAGAAAATATCAATTCATGATTTCGAAATTTTTTTGATATTTTATAAATCTTATTAGTAAACTTTGAAGTGCATTTTTTCAATTTGAAGTGATACCTAAAAACGGAAACGTAAAAATGAGCAATGATTAAAGTTGTTTTAAACGTTGGACCTTTTAATTTTATAAATTTCATAATAATTTAATAAAAGACGTTATGATAAACATGGAGGCTCATTGCGTGCCACGGGCAGAATGTTAGCATAGCTAGGGCATAAAATCAGTTTAAATAATAATCGTAGAATATATCAAACTATGTAATACGGAGAGGTGTACTATGTTTAATTTATTTATTTTTTATTATTTTTTACTTTTTTATGAGTTCTTCGTTTTTTATTCAGGTTAGGGATTTTAATGTACGACTCCTTTGTAGTCAGCGTTTCTGATGTGTAATTTGTGTAATGTGTATGCAATAATAAGTGAAATCAAAATATTTATAACTGTACTACATAAATCGGATTGAGGCTGACCGAAAGAAGAATATGTTTGAAGATAGATTATATTAATTAGATGGGATGTTAGTACACGAAGCTTTAGTATGATCTGGTTTGGTATGAAATAGTTAGAAATACATACATATCCGCCGTCTGGTAATAAAATAAAATATGAAAATTTTACAACTAACAATTTGATTGTGTCAAGTGTATCCTTCAGATTTGGTTGACATTTTGAAATTCTGTGATCCATGTCAATACAACAAACGTTTCTTGAAGCAGTTTGTGTGATGGTCAAAATTTTTCAAAATATTTGAGGTCAATGTTGAACTTTGAATTTTATAAATTTCATAAAAACTATTTAGAAAATATTTATTAATCAGTTTATTATATAAATAAACGGGTTTTAAGGGATTTTTAAATTGTTAAAAATATTCGGAAATATTTGTAATTAAAGAAATTAAATGATTTTGACCCAAGTTTATTTATGACACGTTTTGTGCATGCTAATTGGAAACGTTTGAATTTAGCCACAATTTTCAAAAATATTTCCCAAAATTTATTTTGTTTAATGATATGATAAACATTCGGTTTAATTTATTTAAAACAGGGACCATGTAGCAGTCATCTTTACTGTAATTTAGTATTGGAAAATTCTAAAAATATAACTTTTGACGTTGAAACTGACATTCAATTTTTGTATTTTTTTTAAACTTAAATTTTAAAAAACTTATAATTTTGGACACTAGTGATAAGCATATCACAGATTATATTTATTCCAAAATTGGGTTGTGTTCATACTGAAATTTTACCGAAACACATTTTAATATACCTAAAATTGTGGACACATTGAAAAAAATATGAATAAAAAATATGAATATGATCAATTTATGAAACATTTCCATATTTTTGAACAAAATTTTGTATATCTATTTAAAATGACGGGAATAAGTTCATGACTAAAAAATAGACCAATTATTTGCATATTATTGGAATAATATTTATTTACAAACTCATTTTGCATGCTAATTGGAAACTTTTGAATTTGTTCAGCTACATTTTTTTTACAAATTTTGCCTAAAATTTATTTTTTTATGATAAATATGCTATATAAACACGCATTTTAGTTAGTGATCTCAACGGTTCTCGGTTCTCATAGAACCGAACCGGAACCGATGGCTCGGTTCGGTTCCGGTTTATACGGAGAACCGAACCGAACCGAAACTTTTATTACCGGTTCGGTTCCGGTTCCAAGTCTTAGAGAACCGAACCGAACCGGCCGGTTCGGGTTGAACCGAACTACATACATAAATACATTAGCGAAGTTGATCATATTTCCGAAAAAGTTTTACGAATTTCCCGAAATACACCTAGTTTCCAAAATGAAATTTTGACGTGGCCGTACCTCCAAAGTTCCCAAAATGAAATTTTGACCTGGTTACAGTTACATCCACAATGTTTGCAAAACCAAATTTGGACTTGATGACACCTCCAAAGTTTCCAAAATGAAATTTTCACCCCCAAAGTTTCCTAAACGAAATTTTTACCCCCAAAAGTTTCCGAAATGAAATTTTGACGTGACTGCACCCCAAACTTTCCAAAATGAAATTTTGACTTGGTTACACCCCCCATGTTTCCAAAATGAAATCTTTACTTGGTCACACCCCAAAGTTTCAAAAATGAAATTTTGACTTGGTTACACCCCCAATGTTTCCAAAATGAAATTTTTACTTGGTCACACCCCAAATGTTTCAAAAATGGAATTTTGACTTGGCTACACCCCCAATGTTTCCAAAATGAAATTTTTACTTGGTCACACCCCAAAGTTTCCAAAATGGAATTTTGACTTGGTTGCACCCCAAACTTGGAATTGTTTTCTAACTTCAATAATACATACATAAGTGGTTTTGCTGTTGACATGTGGTTAGAAT